>NC_143579.1:187457696-188762293 GCF_048544385.1 Mastigoproctus giganteus
ATTATTTTCATAATTGAATGATATAATCAAAATATTGTCAGAAAACATTGTTAAGCTTATTAAAGTTTAAATGAGAGAAGCTTTGGCTGGTTTAGTTTGGGGGGTGGGGGGAGAATCCAAATATATACAAATAATCCTCTTGAAAAGGAGGCTAGATGAGTCATCATAAGGGAATAAATCTTGAAGATATATATAAAAAAACAATTTTTTTCTGTTAATTAATACTGCATTAAAATCTACAAAAAAAAAAAAAAAAAAAAAAACTCCCTCACTCTCTCTCTACTAAAAAAATATCAGTTTCTTCCACATGGGGTTTCTGCAAATGTGTTGAAAATAATAAGCAAAGGAAGAAATCTATTAACTTACAAACATTTACATAGTATTCCTTTTTAGAAGAGTAATAATATCTAATTTTGTAATTCTGTATTTTTTTGTAAACTACGTGAGAAATTTCACAAAAACTGTTGGTTTTGGAATTTGAAATCAGCAGAAAATAAGTTAAGTCAGGTATATATTGCATAACATTTCAAGCATATATGATAATCAAATACCAGGAGTTAAAGGAGTTAAAAAACTTCTATATTATACTCATAGCCATATATATCATGTGAACATCACATAGTGATACTCATGTGATGGGAAGCTGTGAGGTACAATTTGAATAACAGTTCTTTTTTTTTTTTTTTTTTTTTTTTTTGGGAAGACCACAGCTACGGGAGGAGGGGGGGATGTGGGTTAATCTAACATGAAATCTGGTACAAATACAGTCGGACCTCTAACGAACTTCCATATAGTGAATTTTTCTATTTAGCATTTTTTTTTTATTTCTGCTTGGTTTTATGAAAATAGTTTCTATATAACGAAGAAAAACAGAAGACCCAGGTACGCATTGTTCACATCTTTAGCATTTAGGCAATAGAGCTGATGCTGTAGAAACTGTAAATTAAAAGCTAAAGGGATTAATTCTGAAGAGCACAAATTAAGAGCTAAAATATTCCACAATTTAGTGGTGCCCATAAAACTTATACAAGTGCCTCTTGTAATGAGAAGTCATGCTAGTCAACTGCTATCTATGTCTACAGCCATTGGCAAAGACTAAGGCATATTCCTGACATGGACATTGGCTCTGGTCAACCTGTTTTCTACTGTAAGCACCCTATTAGAGAATTAGGAGAGAGTGATTTCCCTTTTCCCAAAAATTCATCTCTTGTTTTGCAGAAATGAATCATCCACATGTTCACTAAATTTAACCTGTCTCTGTTTTCACATGATAGGTACAAGTGGAAGCCATTAATAGTGCAGATCGGAGTATTAAAAAGAAAGATATAACTTTAAAATATGGTATCCCTTCCAGCAGTGCCAATCATTCTGAAAAACCATGTTTTGATTCTCAAACTGTTTGAGAAAATGGGACCCAGTTGGAAGATTGTGAAATTACGCCTGTATGAAGCCATTTAAAGTGGGTGAAGTTGATTTGAGACCAAAACATGCCAATATCAGGGCCATTCATAAAAGAAAAAGTTATGAAGCGCACATCTTTTCTAAGACATAAAAAATTACAAGGCAGATCTAGTCAGCTGGACAAATTTAAAAAGCGCCATGGCTTTCTCAAAAAAGACTTATTTTTTAAATGTTTGCCGAACAACATAGAGAATTACAGTCTTGGTTGGTGTAAATATGGCTGGTAATGAAAGATTGAAGCTTTTGGTAACAGGCAAAAGTAAACAACCCTGATATTTCCAAGGAGTAAAGTTGTTAGAAATAGGCTACAACTACAACAAAAAATTTTTGGCATTTGACAAGTGAAATTTTTTAACAGTAATTTAGAAACTTAGAAGTGTGAAGCTTGTTTTCTTCCCTCCGAATATTTCGTCTAAACTGCAGCTAATGGACCAGGCATTATTGAGAATTTGAAAATGCACTACCAAAGGTGCATACTGAAAAAAAATTATACTGAGAATAGAAACCAACCAACGTACAGATTTTGTGATTTCTTTAGCATCTTCAGTGTTCACTGTGTAATTTCGAGGCATATCAAATAAGACTGGGGTTTCATCAGCATTTCCAATTTGACTAAACTCAGTTTCTTTTCTTCCTTAATTTCATCACCAGTTGCTGAAAATTAATCAGCTTCTGTTGAAAGTCTGCAGGAATTTTTTGACAGATAGATGTTCGGTGCCTTAACGATAATCCACTATGACGCACGAGTCTGTCGCACTAGCCGCGACTGCCTTTAAAAATTATTTTCTCTATTCCGAGGGAATTGGCAATTTTTCCAGCTTTCAATTGCATGGCTTGTCGAGTGATGGGTAATCCTTTTGCGCGTGTCTTCGTTACAAAATGTATCACAGCTTCATCGACTTGTGGAAATCTTCCTTTCTTAGGCCCTGTAAAGCACTTGGTTGTTGCTTTGCATGAAAATATGGAATTGCGATCATTTCTCCAACAACAAACATTTACTTAACTAATGTCAAAATGTCGACCTGCAGCTCTATTTCCATGTTCTTTTGCATACACTAACTTTTTGTTTCAATGCGGCTTTGTAGTGCAATCTTTTTGACATTTTAACGTGCAATAAGGGATCAAAATTAACGAAATACAGTAACTCCACTTCTTACGTACTTTCGAAGATACGAACAAAACTTCCTAGTTTTCACTGAGTGAGCTCCACTATAATGAAATAATGGTGGCTTCACATTTCGAAAGCACGTGAAATCACCCACGCCACTTTAGTCTCCAATGGAATTGGAGAATGTGATAACGGTCAAACTTGGAGGCAGGGTTTCCACGTAAAAACAAAATGTGTGGTGCTGTGCAAAGCGTGGGAAAATATGAAAAAAAAACAAAAAAACTGTGATTGTAAGACGCACCCTGTTTTTAGAGACATTTACAGGAGAAAAAAAGTGAGTCTTAGAATCGAAGAAATACAGTATTATCTATATTTGTGGCATAGGTCAGCTTTTGATATGTCATGCCTGCCATCCTCACATCACACAATAGCCTGTAAACTGCCAACACAACAAGGGATCTCACTGTAAAATAGTTTATTTGCCCTAATTTTCATTTTCAGCTATTCGAAACAACGTATCTGTTTGTACATGTTGAGACAGTTATTCGAAATTCACCCTTTGTGGGGGGGGGAAGTAATTGCTGAATATTTGATAGTGATTGTTCTTTTGTAGGAGCACTTTTTCCGAGACTCTTGTCTTTATGTTTATTAGGTGGGGGAAGCATCATCATCATCATCATCACTGTACTAACACCTACTTGTACCTGCGCTTCCTGAGCAATAAGCTCATCCGCGCTTTATTCCTCTATCCTATCAATTTTAGTCTTTTGATCCTTAAGCATATCCTCCATATGATAAATCAAACATTGAGGATATGTTACCACCCCTGTCCCGAAGAGGCAGATATCAACTATCTAGAGCTCAATTAAACTTTTAACTTCAAAGGCAAACTTCTATAAATTGTGATTCTTGTTCCAGCCAAATTAAAACTCTAAACATTTAAAATTCATCAATATATTTTTGTATTTTATACTTTTTTTTTTTTTCAACATTTCCTTTTTATACAACTATAAACTATAAGATCAAGGAATTCCAATTCCAACTAAATCTCTACTCGATAAAAACACTATTTACATATATACAAACTTTTACAATTATCTAATCCTGTTAACTTCTCTAGCGAACTCAGCAAAAGCTTCATTCTATTCTCTATTCTTAAACAAGTCACACCAGGTGTATGAGTCTGAGCCAATCTGCCTAATTAACATATTCCTTGGTATATCATATCTTACACACTGCCATAAAATATGCTCTGTATCCTCTACCATCCCACAAATACACACTGGATTTTCTTCTGCACGAAGCTCTACCAGTCTTTTCTTTAACCCATGTCCAGTTATTAACATTGTTTGGAACATTCCTAGACCAGACCAAGATGAAATCTCTTTCATAGTTTTCACCCCAGGCAGAAAGGCAAAGGTAACACACCCCTTAGCAGAACCACTCCATCTTTCCTGCTCTATACAATCTATATCTTGCTGCAACCTTTTCTTTTCTACTTTCAAATCGTGTCTTCCATACTCTCTTCATTCTTCTCTGCAAGGTTTTATTCCCATAAGTTCTATTCTCTTATTATTCTTAATCGCATATTCAATTGTCCTTTTAAGTATAATCAGATCCACTAGTTCCTTTCCTGCAATAACTTGCAGAGCATCATTTGAAATGGTTCTGCAGGACTGCATCACCACCAGAAGGGCAAATCTCTGTGCTGAAATAAGACTTCTTTTAACGTAGCTATTAGTCACTCTATGACCACAAGCCCCACATGCATATGTCACAATCGGTAGAAATATACATTTATAGAGGAGGTCTAAGGACTTACCTTTCACTTGCCATTCTATCCTTGTGACTCCTAATTTTTAAATAAATCATCCTCACTTTATCTCTTTAATTTCTGCACGTGAAGCAAAAAGAACATCCTTTCATCCATATAAACTCCTAGGTACTTGACCAAGGGGGCATATGCTATCGTCGTACCAAATATTTTTGCAGTTGGCCTTCTTCTGAGCTTCCCTTTGAGCAGAACCATTTGAGTTTTTTTTTCATTGATATCTCCATTTTATGGACCTCAGCCCGTTTCTCCACTTGTCCCATAGCCCTCTTAATTCTCTCCTCCAATTCTTTTCTAGTCTTTCCCACCACCATCATTAACAAATCATCAGCATATGCTACCAGTTCACATCCTACCCACTCCTGAACCAGTGGCTCATCCAATACAATATTCCAACTATAGGGACATATGATTGAACCTTGTGGAACACCTCTTGTTACTTCCTGAGTAAATTTCCCATATTTTGTTACAATCGTAACTTTCCTATCTTTAAAATAATCGTTTAAAACTCCATAGAACTGCACAGTACACTTCATTTTTCTCATTCTTGCTAGAAAGCTCGGCCACAAAATACGATCAAATGCCCCCTCAAAGTCAAGAAATATACCCAGGACATAATTTTCTGAAGTCTCATGTACATATGACACCATTTTAACCACAGCATCTTCAGTAGATTTGCCCCTCCGAAAGCCAAACTGCCTAGGGCTGCTCATTCCATTACTCTCGTAATATCCCTCCAATCTATTCATCAACACTCTTTCAAAAACTTTTGCGATAACTGGCAATAATGCCACTGGTCTATATGATCCAGGATCCGTCCTCTCTTTTTCTCTATTCTTTAATAATATTCTAATGTATGCCTCCTTCCAACAACTAGGAAAGATTTTCTCATTTAAGCACACATTATATAACTCTACCAATTCCTTTCCAAATTTCAAACCAAACTTCTTTATCACTTCGGGTAGCAATCCAACTCTGCCTGGTGCTTTCTTTGTCTTAACTTTCTCCAATACTATCTTCAATTCTTCCTCCGTAATTAAACTTTCAATTTCCTGCTCCCCCACATATTCATCATTTAATTTCCTGATTTGTCTTTGTTCTCTACTATCCAAACTTATTTGATCTATAGGAAACAATAAGGAGAGCAAACCACGCATGGAGGACTCCCAGTCCCTCGTACTCTGATTTTCTATTTTAATAGTACTATAAACTTGATTAACTTTCATTCTATCAAATAATAATTTGTATGGTAATCCCCATACATTCTTATTCATTTCCTCTTTTACATAGTTTCGCCATGCTTCTCTCTTCTCTTTTAGAATTCTACCAACATATTTCCATCTCATTTGTTGGTATTGCCTCTTTAAATCCTCCATTTGTTCACTTATTCCTCCGTACCCTCTGGAAATTCCTCCTAGCCCTGTTCACTCTCCTCCTCATTTCAGCTAATATCCCATTCCACCAAGGAACAACCCTTTTTAATTTTGTGCTCCTCCTCATAGACCTGCAGCAACTTTCATATATAATACTATTTTCTCAGCCCTTACTCCAGCCAGGCTGCTATCTATTTCTTGTCTATTATCTCTAAGTCTTTTTGTAATCTCTTCTTCAAAACACTGCCAGTTCGTAGAACTCACTTCAAACCTCTTTTCAAACCCTGTATTACATTCTACCCTCTCATCTCTTATCTCGAAACTGATACATCTATGATTGCTGGTAGTCCAGTCCTCCCTAACCCTCCAACACCATATCTTATTCCACAAGGCTTCTGTAGTTAATGTTAAATCTATATTAGATTCTCCTTGTATAGTACTGAAGGTAGAGGGCTAGCCCAGCTCATTTACAATATTAAGTCTCTGACTTATCAGCATTTCCTCTAATTGATTTACTCTAATATCAGTCTCGCGACTTCCAAGTTGTTGAACTTGCATTTGAATCAATACCAATTACAATTTTCTTTCCTTGTAATACATCTACCACTTTTTCAATATAGTTTAAATAAGGATGCAGTTCATCATGGAACTGGCAGTACACACTTACCATATATACGCTACCAATCTCACTCAAGATCTCAGCACAGACTCCATGAGTAAAACACAACTCATCAATTTGTGTTATCACACAGTCTACATTTCTCACTATGACAGCAGCCTGAATGTTTACTCTGGACCGCACAATTTTATCAGTTATTTTATAACCTTTAACAAGGTTCCCAACCACATATGGCTCCTGAAGAAGGAGGACATCATAGTCTTTTTCGTCCATCCGATGACTCAACTGCAATGCAACATTATAGGATCTTTGCCCATTCACTTGCAGTACCTTTAGCTTTTTCATTTCTATTTTTCTCCTATCCATAATCTAATATAGTATTATATTGTTCATAACACTTGATATATTCACTGCATTCCTTGCTTCTAATTGAATGGCAAAAATCCCTATTTTTTTGCTTACAGTTAATACATATAGCACTTTCATTTTTCTTTTTACAACCTTTAAAAATGTCTCCCTCTTCTCCAAAATGTCCACACGTGGTCTTCCCCTTACACTGATAAGCTGTATGGCCATAAGATAAACATTTTGGAATGAGGACAATATTCTTCACCCAAAATGAGGTCCACTGGCAACAGACTCTTCCTTTATTAATATATCTCTCAACTGCTTGGGCACTTCCAAAATCCAATTACTTCCTTCCTTACTTGAAGAAATAGACCTCACATCGCTTCCTTTTTAACCCCTTCCAAAACTATGTCCATGATCAAACAAATTTCTATCCCAAAGTTCTTGCATAAACTGTTCCTTCTGTGCGGAAATTTGCCTTTAGCCAGCGGGTGGTTGGTGGGTGGAACAGACTTCCATCCCTTGTCGTGGAAGTTGATAGCCTAAATAAGTTTAAGGCTCAGCTGGACAGGTATTTCGAACGAACAGAGGGGTGAAGTGGAAGTGGTTATTTTTATTTATTTATGTTACTTTTTTTTTTTTTTTTTTTTTTTTTGGCTGATGCTGCATAAGCTTGCTTTCTTGCATCAAATGCCTCTACTAATGCTAATGCTAATATCCTTATTCACATCATATACTATTATCTTTAAACCAGGTTTCTTTGGAACTTCGACATTAAGACCAGTCTCTTCCAACCTCTTATTATTCTGTAATTCACATAGATCACTCATAGAATCAACTTCAACCAATATTCCTCTATCTCTAATCTTTCTTGTTATCTTTACTTTAACTTTCTTCATTAAGTCTTATATCCTCATTCACCACTGCTTCAACTTGTTCACTCGTAGTATATTTATCTGTATTCGCCTTAATGAAGGCCACTATAGTTTCACCTCCCTTTTTAACTTTCTTCACTTTTTCTCTTCCCTTCTCTAATACAGAAGCATAATTTCAAATTGTTGTTCTTGATCCTGAATTAACTATCTACAGTCTTTTACTCTAGATACCATTACTCGATTTTCCACAATCTAATTGCTCTATCTTCCAACGTATCCCACATTGAAAGAACCTTGTTCATGGCAGCCAAATAGAAATTTTTGGAGCCTAGTCCGTACTTGTCTTATTTCCAAAAACTCCTCCCAAATATCTTTTCCTATACACATATGTTCACTATCTCCAATATCTATCTCTTCATCTTCTACTCTTACCCTTTTCTGTGCCCTTCTTTCCTTATTCTCTTCTCCACCTTTCCCTTTTTCTTCATTTTCTATTCTCTCTAAACTGCCAACTGTCGTCTTTTACTATTCTTGAAACCTCATCTCCTCCAACTCTTCATCATCAAATCCTCCTCAGATGAGGACTCCTCACTCCTTCTATGAGCCATAATAACTCAAACAATAAGATTTTAATACTAAGCAATCTAAATATTTAACTAGCTGGATTCGCTCCAGGGGGGGTGGGGGAAGCAATGACTAAAAGACACACCGGACTCTTTTAGAGTAATTAAAATTCAGTATATAAAAAGAAATGTAATTTATTGGATAAGCATAGCAGCCATTAAAATTTCATGAAGAAATGATTATCAATCTACCATGTTCTGATTTACACGAGGGTTGAGTAACACTATAGCAGCATCACATAATTAAAAAAAAAAAAATCTGAATATGGGGTTAGGAACCCCATATTCAGAATTTTACTAACTCAATACAAACACACATTTAGGAAAGATAATCTGTTTTACATGCACAAGATGGAACACATAGCAGGTGGGTTGAAACCACTGTGCGAGACTGTTATATTATTTCTCCTTGATTGGAGTTTTCACAAGTGACGGGTATTGCTAACAAGTACATAGGGTGGTTGTTATGTACTCTCAGATTAATCTGAGTACTCTCAACATCAATAATAGAAAAAGAAATGACCAACAGATCATGACTAGAATCAAACTGTGTTAGAAATATCTTAACAAACTGAAGCTGGAATGTTGGAATAAATCTAGAAAGTCATGCACCAATGCATTTTCCTGCATAATAGGGCTATTTAAGCAGACGTTGAACACTTTCTATTAGCACCAAAATCATAAAAACTTATTGCAACAGGATTAATTACCTTAAACCTTGAAGAGTGAAAAACACAAATATCCCCATCTATTTTAAGCTCATGGGAAGCACTAAAGCCATTAAAATTGACAACCAAGGCATGTAAATCATTGAACAGAGTCAAAGCCATGTTTCAGCTGTGGCAAGAAAGTCACATTGATTAGAGAACAGATTATCAATAAACAATGGCAATTTATTCTTTATGCTTCCCACATTCTGAAAAAAAGAAAAGAAACTGAAAAATGCCCAACTCTTAAATAAACTAAGTACAGTTACATATGACAACGAGAAAAAAATTTTTTTTGGCCTTTCCTTTCCCTTCCCCCAATGAACACATGTTGATTCCTATGTGAAATTTCAAGTAAGTTTGAGCACTATGAGAAACATATTTAATCTATTAGAAACCAACCATGACAGAGGCTTAAGATTAAAAAAAAAAAAAAAAAAAAAAAAAAACAATCATAACAATGATCTAAGCACACTCATACATCACAGAACAAATGTGAATTCTGTGAACTACTGTATGATAATGGACAACATTGTTGTTCATTTTCATAACAGTTTTATGTAAATATCTAGTAGCTGTGGTATTCACATATAAAACGTGGTAGTCAGAAAGCATAAAGTGATGGACCCACAGCCCAGAAGAAGAAATTGTGATTTGGTACATTTCAAACAGCCATCAACTTTTCACTTCAAAAGCTAGCTGGAAATCATGCATTTTTAAGTTCACACAGGTTTTTGAAAGTGAAACATACTGCCCTAGAAATTAAATTTCACTAGAAAAATACAGTTTTATATTAAAATACAGCCAAAGGATTGTTTACTAGTACAATATGCTTTTAAACATTAGTCCCTTAACATTTTTCTGTGTAGATTTCTTTTTCTACACAGAAAAATGTTACTTCAAGAAAGATATTGTTGCAATATCTGATTCTGATTACTTCAAGAAAGATATTGTTGCAAACTTTCTCTTCAGAAATGTTGAGTCAAAGTTTTGTTTATAACAGTGACACTAATGTCGACTTGGCTGTCAAGAGCATTTCCAAAGCTTCACCAGAAAGTGAAGATCTGAACTCAGTTTTTGTTTTTCTAACCTAGCTGAATATTCTCTCACACTCAGCACTGCTATGAGGAATTGTTAAAATGTTAAGCATGACTTTGGATGTTTTTTATATTTCATGCACCCTTTTCCACTTGTCAGTTCCATTCCCAAGGACACCAAAACATCATTTCTTTTTCTTTCATAATAGTATCTAGTTGATAGATTCTTACAATGAGATCCAGAAGTGATGCTGAGAAACATCTACTGCTTCACCCATTTCTTTACCTTTAATGACACCAAAGAACACTAGAAACCTGTCTACAAAAATTTTTAAATGTGAAAATGATGCACAGACAGCCAAATGATGAAATTTGTGCATTTAGTCACATGCAACAATAAAGCACGTCCTCACTGAAAAAATTAACAGAATCTCTTCTTCATAATTTAGACTCTCCACAACATTACAAACTTAACAGCAGAAATGCCTATAAATATGTCAGAATCATCCACCTGGCTTACCCTGCTGTAGTAATCAATTTCCAAAATGGAAATGGAAAATTTAAAAACTGTTGGTAAAATAAATTTTCACATCACATTTTTCAACATATCTCAGGGTAACGGATTCAATGCAAAGATGTGAGGTGCACTGGATTGAAGAGCTATTAAGATTTTCAAACACTGGAATAACATTTAAATGAAAGAAGCAAATTGCATTTTTGAAGCCAGAAGGGGGAAACATGAACAGATTTTTGCCACAAATGAGGATAATGTGCCTAAGAGTATGAAGGAGTTTTTTTATGCATGGGTAATACACACACATCATTTCTACTACCAAGGTAGTTTTAATGCATTGTTTTAATTATATCGCATATTGTCGATACTTTCACAGCAAGTTGCCTAAACTTGAATAAGTAATGTCTCATGTATGGAGAAGACTAAGTATATGTCAGATGAATATCAGAGGAAGTGTTTTGTTAATTGAATGGGATGATTTAACATCAGAACAATTTGTGAATAAATTAACTGAGTTTATACAGAGATCACGTAAAAAGAGTATGAAGACTATGAAATCTGTTAATCGTCCTGTGTTTTGGTGGACTGAAGAATTAGGTTGGAAAAGAAAAGAAATGTTTAAGAAGAGGCGTCAGTTTCAAAGATTAAGATTTGGTGATTCGGATTAATGTGAGACTGTGAGAGAACAATATAGAAGTTTAAGGTGTGACTTTGTTCGTGCTGTCTGCAAAACTAAAATAATGGAGGGAGTATGTGAGAGAGCAAGGACCAAGGGACCCTTGGAATTCAGTATTTAAAATTTTAAATAATAAAAAGCACTTAGGAAAAATACCTTATACAATAGGAAGTGATGATAATGAAACATTGACTTGGAAAGATTCTGTGAATGGGATCTTGGGGGAACTCTTCCCAGATAATGATGATCAGGAAAGAATAATGCAAAGACAAATGATCTCAGAAAATGCTAGATATAATTCAAATGAAGAGGATGAGCCTTTTACGATTTTGAAGGTTAGTAACGCAGTATAATGTGCAAAGCATGGCAAATTGCTGGGACAAAATAGAGGTAGAGGTGTTTAAGAGAACATTCAGGATGTTTCCTGAATTGTATGCAAAATTATATAATAAATGTTTAGATGAAGGGGCTTTCCCACCGGTATGGAAGATTACACAAATAATATTATTGATTAAAAGCACAGAGAGTACGCTAAATGAAACCGAGGCATACCGTCCCATTGCTCTCCTTTCTGTTCTGGCAAAAACATATGAACAGTTATGTATGAACCATATAATGATTAGATATGAAAATAAATGTCTAGCATCTAAAAATCAGAATGGGTTTTAAAAAAAGGTTGCTCTACTGAACATGCAGCATATAGACTGGTTCAGATGGTGGGTTGTTGTTGTTGTTATTTGGTTTTTAGGAGCATTAGCAACTAAGGCCATATTGCTCCGGGGATATGTGGTGGTCATTCCCTGACCTTTCCGCATCCTCCGTATTTGGTGGTCATGGGCTCGAATCCCGGTCTAATCAAGAAGCGTGTGCTACGCACTGCCACTCCTGCCCACCTGGCTACGAAGGCGCCCAGATGGTGGGAGATAGTGATGAGCGATATGTCCTTGGTATATCTGTCGATTTTAAAGGTGTTTTCGACTGTCTCTGGTGGGAGGGCATTATGAATAGATAGGCAAGACCGAGTGTTCCAATAAGTTATATTCTGTTTTTAGGAATTACTTTGTGAATCATGACATTGTAGTAAAAACAAAATATACTGAGATTAAGAAGAACGTATACAGAGGTTGTCCACAAGGCTTGGTGGTGGGTCCCTTTGCATGGAACATTGTGTTTGATGAATATTTAAATTTGGAATTGGTTGATGTTGATAAAATCGCATTAAATACACTCCAGGATTGGACTCTGAAGTATGGACTGCAAATATCAAGAGAAAAAAACAGTGCAAATACTATTAAAAGATAAACTTAGTATGAACCGGGTCCATACTATGAGGCTTCTGGGTGAGCTGGTTCGATATAAAGGTAACTAAGTATTTGGGTTTAAAGTTAAAAGAGTGACTAGTTTTCACTGAACATGTTAAGTATTTAAAGGAAAAAGTGAGGGCACTCTATGCTAAGTTTCAGAGGGTAATAAGGGCTGATTGGGGAATAAAAGGCCAAGCTATAAATATGTTATATGAATGCCTATTTATCCAAATTGTAACATATGCCTCTGCAGCTTGGGTGCATAGAGTGTCAATTGTTCTGGTTCAAAAACATTTAAGTCAGGTTCAAAGATTCATGTTATTGTCTGTAACTAGAGTATGTCGAACAGTCTCTACAGAGGCCTTACAGGTGGTCTCAGGTAGGGTCCCTGTCTGGTATGAAGTTTTGTTGTCTGGCATGATATATTTTACAAAAAGGAATATCAGAAAAACTCATATGGATATAACACCTTGCCTGAATATAAATCGAGATTACACTGCTATGGATGTGAAATATGAAAAGAAAAGGATTTGGAATGAAATCAAAGAGAAATGGCAGGTGCAGTGGACTGAAACAGATAAAGGAAGGCAAACATGAGTTTATACCAAGAATGGATATAACTGATAGCAAAAGGAAACCCTGGCTACAATTTGGGATGCATGCGGCATTTCTTTTGACAGGACACGGACTTGCCTTGAGACTTTGCCAGTTGGGGCTGAGGAATGATGGTTGTTTGTTTGTTTGTTATTTGGTTTTTAGGAGCATTAGCAACTAAGGCCATATTGCTCCGAGGATATGCGGTGATCATTCTCTGACCTTTCCGCATCCTCCATATTTGGTGGTCACGGACTTGAACCCCAGTCTAATCAAGAAGCGTGTGCTATGCACTGCCGCTGCTGCCCACCTGGCTACCGAGACGCCTAAGAATGATGGGTTTTGCACTTGTGGTGAATTGGAAACATCTATGCATATGATGTTAGACTGTGCAGTCTATGCTGATTTGAGACACGAATTGGAGGTTTCTATGGGAAATCTTGGAAGAGGGATGTTGTGGACCCTATTCACAGATAAACGGTTATTTTCCTATTTCAATAATTATTAAGACATTAAGATCAATGAAGTAATTTTATATTAGATCTTTCTTTCAAGAGGCTAAGTGGCTAAAGTATTATAAATTTTATATTTTGAGTTGAGTAAAAATTTATTATTTTGTGTTATAAGTTGAATTCTAAAGACTATTATATAAGAACCCAATTAGATTAAAACCATGGATGGGCTTCGGCCTGGGAAATGGATAGCTGATTGGCGGTTTATGTGTAAAGAGAAATAGAGTGGACCACTAAACCAGAATATCTTATAATAGCAGATTTTAACTTTCCAGACGTTGACTGTAACTTGTGGGTTGATCACTCACATGCTCTAGTAAGACTTTTGTGGATTTATTAGATGACTGTTTTTACAGCAGCATGTTAAAGATGCAACCAGAGAGAGTAATACTCTTGATCTTTTAATCAGCAGTGATTATTCATGCATTAAGAATCAGCCCATAAAAGAATCACTAGGTGGCAGTGATCACAGTGTATTGATGTGGGATTTCAATAAAGATTTAACTACCGTAAAGGGAAGGGTTTTTGCTTTCGTAAAGGTGACTACAGTGGTCTCAGACTGTTTTAAATTCTATACACTGGCACCAACTGATGATGTTACCAACAGCAAATTCTAAATGGGAAGCTGTTTGTTTGTTTGTTTGTTTGGTTTTTAGGAGCATTAGCAACTAAGGCCATATTGCTCCGGGATGTGCGGTGGTCATTCCCTGACCTTTCCGCATCCTCCGTATTTGGTGGTGACGGGCTCGAACCCCAGTCTAATCAAGAAGCGTGTGCTACACACTGCTGCTCCTTCCCACCTGGCTACGGAGGCGCCTGTAAATGGGAAGCATTCAAGGAATTAACTTTGGAAGCTATTAGGCTTTTCATACCAAACAAGAAATACTGTTCAAGGCCTAAATAGATGTCAGATGAACTAAATAAACTTCTGTCCAGATACGATAGGAGGGAGTATATAATGAGAGGCTTATCAATCAATTAGGCCCTGGAGAGACTGTGCAAGGCTCATGGGGTAGAATTTTTCTCAGCATAGTCTGTGCTTGTTAACAGGAAATATTGTTTCTACAGGGATGGGATACACTTAGATAGAAATGATGCAAAAATATTGGTTGATGCTATCAAGGCAGTGTTAGCTGGTTAGAAAACTTCTAGCTTGGGGGGGGGAGAGAAGGTGGATTCACAGACCAATAAACTAATGGTAGCCACAGGCAGAAGTGAAAGTAATTCTTGCCCTGCTTCTATTGGAATAGGCAGCAGCCTAGAAAGTGAGGTGATGAGGGTTTCAAGGACTGCTGGGGGTCATCATGGAACAAGTAAATTTATGGGCTGTGTTAGGGTAACTATAAGAATAGGTGTATATATACCTGCATGAACACCAATGCTAAGAGTATAGTAAATAAATCTGATGAATTTGAGGTATTGCTTAAAACATCAAAGGCAAATATATATTTGGGATATCAGAGACATGGTGTCACAGAGATAAGGAATGCAGAATTGGAATTTGGGGACTATAATGTCTACAAAAAGGATGGACAGGATAGAAAGGGAGGAGGAGTTATGCTATTAGTTAAGAAACACAAAATCTAAGAAATTGCATCCAGTTGACATGGGTGGACAGTGAAGTGGAAAGCAAAGTTGAGAGTAGGAGTGTGTTATAGGCCTATTGTCTCTGATGAGTACAATGTAAAACTATACAGAGAAATAGAGTGGAGCAGTAAATCAGATTATCTTATAATGGGGGATTTTAACTTCCCAGATATAGACTGGAACTTATGGGTTAGTCATTCACACACTCCCAAGACATTTGTGGGTTTATTGGATGATTGTTTTCTATAGCACCATGTTCAAGAGGCAACCAGAGGGAGTAATACTCTTGATCTGATTATCAGCTGTGATTATTCATGCATTAAGAATCTACATATAAAGGAACCACTAGGCGGCAGTGATTACAGAGTATTGATGTGGGATTTACTCAAAGATGTAACCATCATCAGGGGTTTTGCTTTTGTAAATGTGACTACAGTGGTCTCAGACAGTTTTTGAATTCTAGTAAGATTAATTCCTTGAATGCTTACCAACAGCAAATTCTAAATGGGATGCATACAAGGAATTAATCTTGATAGCTACTAGGCTTTTTATACCAAATAAGAATAGTGTTCAAGGTTTAGGCCTAACTGGATGTCAGATGAACTTATAAGACTCGTTGCAGAGAAAAATTCATTGGATGTATATAAATTATCAGGAGACACAGATGCCTATGGTAGATATAAGATAGTCTGCAATCAAGTAACAAAAGAGACTAGGCAAGCAGAGGCAGATTATGAGAAATCTTTGGTAAAAAAAATGCAAAGAAAAACAGTAAAGACTTCTTTAGTTATGTAAACTCTAGAAGGAAGGGGATGAATCAGATTGGTCCACTTGATATTGACGGTTCGATTGTTGATGATTCTCCTCAGGTAGCTGACAAACTGAATAAGTATTTTGCTTCTACATTCACACATGAGGAGTTATTGAGGGAGAGGAATACCAGAAGTTTATCAAACTCTGTCAGGGAGCTAAATGATTTTGCAATAACTGATAGCAAAGTGGAGGAGAAATTGCTGAAGTTAAATGTAAGGAAGGCAGCTGGGGTGGATGGGATCTACCCAGTTAAATTAAAGGAGACAGCAAAGGAAGCAAGCAGGCTTTAGCCATGATTATGAGGGCATCCATGGACTCAGGGGAGGCCCCCATGGACTGGAGATGAGCAAATGTTTCTGCAATTCACAAAGGAAGATCGAAATGTGACAAGAGTAATTACAGACCTGTTAGTTTAACTTCTGTTCCGGAGAAAATAATGGAGTCACTGGTTAAAGAGGCACCTCAAGATCATTTACAGTTATAGCTCGGACACACCATGGGCTTCTCAAGGGGAAGTCTTGTCTGATCGGTGCCTCCATAGCCAGGTGGGAAGGAGCAGCAGTGCGTAGCACACGCTTCTTGATTAGACCGGGGTTCGAGCCCTCTCACCACCAAATACGGAGGATACGGAAAGGTCAGGGAATGACCACCGCATATCCCGGAGCAATATGGCCTTAGTTGCTAATGCTCCTAAAAACCAAATAACATCTTGTCTGATCAATTTGACTGGATACTATGATGTGGTCACAAAGGAAATGGATCCAAAAAATAATTTTAATATCATATTCAGGTAACCCTCAAACAACACGGTTATTAGGTTTCTGTAAAATGCCGTGTTGTGCGAAACTGTGTTATATGGTACTAAGAAAAAGTATCAAAAAGGGTGTTGCATTTCAAAAGCTAACAAAAATACATCATTCTAGATTTCACGTATCTCCTGCTGTCTTTAAAAAATCAGTAATCTGCATTTGTTTAAAAAAACTAAGTTTTTTTTAAACCTCCCGTTTTGAACTTTGCACTCTTTTCAATCAAGAATTTGCATTCAAAAAATAAGACTCTAATTGCTCAGCTAACTTTATGCCTTCACGTATGCTTTTTAGTGTAAAATTTGGAAGTTTAGAATTTTCATCTGCGCTATCATCATCTGAATTGATTTGATTTTACCTCCGATTCCATTTCCACCAAATCCGCTATGCCGGCCTCTTCTTCTACTAGTAATTCTTGAACATCTTCAGTAATTATATCTTTCTTTAATTTTTTTAGGAGAATAGGCGACTAAGACCATGTTACTCTATGTATATTGTCTATAAATTGCGTGTGTCCTGAGGTCGATTTTCTGTTTTGCTGGACGAAAAACCAGAGTTTTCGGGAGAAAAATCCATGCCACCCTCGCCTGAGCCCGACTAAATCAGCCACATTATGAAAAAGACCCATAAAAATTCCTTGCTTCATCGACGGGATTCAAACTCAGGTCTCTTCCACCCAGTGTGGCGGAGGGGGGGGTGATTCTATCAACTGTGCTACCCATGAGGACTTTAGTAGTCATATCATCAAAACCCTCCCCTCCTACTGAAGTAGCAAGTTCTACTATCACATCAATTCCAGTTTTTGCCTGTTCGATCATATTTCTTGAATAAACTGACTCTGACTGTACATTTTTACGCACGCATTTAATGTTAACGTTTTACTTCTTTCAGCGATAAAGCTATGATTCTGATACAGTCCACAATTGAGAAATGTTTCCATGCCTCCACAGATTCAGAATCAATTTTTTCCAAAATCCATTGTAACGATTTTCTGCTGTAATGAGTTTTAAAGGTGGATATAATGCCTTCATCTAATGGCTGAATGAAAGAAATTGTATTAATCCAGTACAACTGTACTGGTTACTAGCGGTAGGAACATAATTTCAACATTTGGATGGCCTGGTGTGCTATCCAATAATAATAAAACTTTGAAATCTAGATTTTTCCACAAGTTCAATAGCACAGAATGTAACATGGGAATTTCCCAACAAAATAAAATACAGGAATTTCTCAATAATTTTTTTTTCACTAGCGAGTCAACAGCGAGGATTCAAAAAGAGTGGAAACTTTGAAAAATTACATCCAACATAATAGTTTTCTCTGCACAAAAACTCAAAAATACCGTGTTATGCAAGGTTTACGGAAATTCTCTAACCGTGTTAGAGCGAAACCATGTTATAAAAGTACAGTGTTGTGCGAGGATTGCTGCAATTTAGAATCATGTTAGAGCGAAACTGTGTTGTAGAAGTATCGTGTTATACGGGGGTTTCCTGTACTTGGATTTTAGGAAAGCTTTCGATACTGTTGCACATGTAAGTATTGTACATGTTGGAGCAGTATGGCATTAAGGGCAAGTAGCTACAATCGATAAAAGGATGGTTGAGTGGGAGAAGACAGTGTTAATCAATGGACACTGTCCTTCGTAGACTAATGTTATTAGTGGAGTTCCCCAGGGGTCTGTGTTGGGCCCATTGTTTTCTGTATTTATCAATGATAATATTGATGAAGGCATATCAGGCTTATTGCCCAAGCTTGCAGACATTACAAAGGTTGGTAGGGTTGTTAATGATAGTAAGGACAGTATACTACTGCAACAGGGTCTAGAAAAGTTGAGCAAATGGGCTGAGAGGTGGCAATTGAAGTTTAACATTGATAAATGCAAAGTACTGCATATGGGTAGCAGAGTAACATACCGACTGTGCAGTATTACACTCAGGGTATTGGAGAATGAAAAAGACCTAGAGGTAATTGTGCAGTCAGATATGAAGTTTTCTGAGCAGTGCAGACAGGCTGCAAGAGTAGCTCATGGGGTCTTGTCAATGACGTATAGGAATTTTGCTTGCACAGATGAGGTGATTATCCCCTTTTAATATGGCAATGGTCAGGCCACACCTTGAGTACTGCATGCAGGTCTGGAAGCCTCATGTTAGGAAAGATCTTGAGTTACTATAACGAGCAGAGAGAAGGTCAATGAGATTAGTGAGTGGAACAAAGGGTTGCTGTTATGAAAAGACGTTTTACTCCAGCAAACTGCAGAGTCTGGAGACCAGGCACCCGCGAGGTGATCTGTTTGAGGTGTATAAGGCCTTGAATGGTTTGAGCAAGCTCACTGCTAATAGGATTCTTCCTATTGCTCAGATTCTGCAACTAAATTCAAATTTAGGAAACATGGTTGCAGAAATTTGCCTTTAGCCAGTGGGTTGTTGTTGGAACAAACTTCCAATCTGTTGTTGTGGAAGTTGACAGCTTAAATAAATTCAAAGAAGAATTGCACAAACTATTGGAGTGAATGGATAGGTGAGATGAGAAGTTTTTTTGTTTTTTTTTTGGCTGATGCTGTATAAGCTTTCTTTTTTGCACCATATGCCACTACTAATGCTAATACTATTCTACCAGTCTAGCTACACATTTAACAAATACATCCAATGAACATTCGTGTTTTAATATCTTGGAACATAATGTGTGCCAGTGTGTGTGTGTGTATATATATATACAAATTTGTATATATATATATATATATATATATATATATATATATATATATATAAGTGTCATCGATGAAAGTAAAATAAAATAAAATAAAAATAAAAATAAAAATAGATGGAGAAGTTATTAAACACAAAATGCCGAGGTTGAAGAAAAAAAGAAAAAAGAATGTTAAGAACCTATATAAAATTAAGTAGAATTAAATCTGAATTAATGCCGAATTAACAGGCCAGTCATATGTACAAAAGCTGAAAGAAAAAGAGGGGAGGGTAATAGAGATAAAAATTATAAAATAAAAATTAAAGAATTAAAAATTAAAAATTGGTACATAGATCAGGTATTTCATCAGGGGGCTACACCTGATCATGTACCAAACACTGTGTTTCTATGCAAACTCATGCTGATGGAGAAGCTGTAGAAATGAAATGGATATAACAAATGAAATAGATATAAAAAAAAAAAAAAAAAAAAATTAAATGGATATAAAAATAATTTTTTAAATTTTTTTGAATTTTTTAAGACTCCACTTCTACTAACACTCTCATAGCCAAGGCCCTCTCTATGAGGTTGGGTACTTACACACCCAGCTTGCCTAGTATCCTTTAAACTCTTTTCCTTCTCTTTACATCTTTCTACTTTCTGATCTTCGTTTTTCCGTCCGTTGAACTATTAGTGTAATACGAGGGTGATTCGGACATTCTCACTATCTTCGCCTCTATATTTTTAACTTCTTTTCCCTCCCCTACCTTGCATTACTTCCTTTTTCTATACCGCTTTCTTGCTATCTTGTTATTCATTATTATTTAACTTACATACTTTTGATTTAAACTTACGTTCTTACACACTTAATTTACTAAACACACTGCGTTTGCGTTCTTACATACTATCGACTCAATTTATTTCTAAATACACTACGTTACATAATTTATTAATCTAAATACACTGCGTTGGGGCTACCTCACTCATGTTTGTGGAGTCTTAAAAAATTCAAAAAAATTTTAAAAATTATTTTTCTATCCATTTAATTTTTTTTTTTTATATCTATTTCATTTTTTATATCCATTTCATTTCTACAGCTTCTCCATCAGCATGAGTTTGCATAGAAACACAGTGTTTGGTACATGATCAGGTGTAGCCCCCTGATGAAATACCTGATCTATGTACCAATTTTTAATTTTTAATTCTTTAATTTTTATTTTATAATTTTTATCTCTATTACCCTCCCCTCTTTTTCTTTCAGCTTTTGTACATATGACTGGCCTGTTAATTCGGCATTAATTCAGATTTAATTCTACTTAATTTTATATAGGTTCTTAACATTCTTTTTTCTTTTTTTCTTCAACTAGGCTCGGCATTTTGTGTTTAATAACTTCTCCATCTATTTTTATTTTTATTTTATTTTCATCGATGACACTTATTTATATACATGTATCCTGTTTTGCTGCTTTGCGCATTCAGGTACACGTACTGTTTTTCCTGTTTTTCCTTTTTTTCCACTTCTTCGTTTTCATATTTCATATATATATATATATATATATACATACGCGAACACCAATGAGCCAAAACATTATGACCAGCGAGTCATTATGCAAATCGAAGCAACTGCAGGTGAACTATGGCACGGGTCGGGACACAGTAAAAAACACCTGATACTGAGTTCCTTTTAATCAGTGCTACTCTTGTTCTTCATATGGGAAAGGAAGCGAGTTTGACAAAGGCCAAATTGTAATGGCCAGATGACTGGGCCAGAGCATATCTGAAACAGCAAGGCTGGTGGGACGCTCACGGTCAGTCATGGTTAGTACCTATCGAAAGTGGTCCGAGGAGGGGAACCCACGAACCGCCAGCGAGGTGTTGGACAACCATGGCTCATTGATGCTTGAGGTGAGTGAAGGCTCTCCCGGATGGTAATTGGCAACAGAAGGGCAACTGTGGTGCAACTAACCAGTAATTGGAATGCTGGTGAAGGGAGTAATGTGTCACAACACATATTACATCGAACCCTGTTGAAAATGGAGTTGTGTAGCCGAAGGCCGCTCCGAGTGCCCATGCTAACCACAATTCACTGGCGACAGCACCTATAATGGGCACACAAGCATCAAAACTGGACCTTGAGTGATTGGAAGAAGGTCGTCTGGTCGGATGAATCAGGTTTCCTGTTGCACCATGTGGATGGCCAGGTAAGTGTGCGTCATTTACCTGGGGAAGTGATGCCGCCTGGATGAACGTGGGATGAAAACATGCCGGTGGTGGCGGTGTCATGCTTTGGGTGATGTTCTGTTGGGATACCCCGGGTCCAGTCATTCATATGCTAGGCACTCTGATGCTACCACCTACCTAAACATCATTGCTGACCAGGGTACACCCTTTCATGGCAATGGTCTCCCCCCCGGCAGTGCCATATTTCAGCAGGATAATGCGCCATGCTGCCACACCACCCGGATTGTTCGAGACTAGTTCGCGGAATGTGAGGAAGACTTTCAGGTATTTCCCTGTCCTCCAAATTCCCCAGACATCAATCCCATCAAGCACTGTGGTCTGTGTTGGAACAGCAACTCCAATCTGCGGCATCTCAACCACGGACATTACAGGAGTTAAAGGATCTGCCGGTTATGTGTTGGTACCAGATACCACAAGACATATTTAGAAATCTTGTAGTGTCCATGGCTTGGTGGGTATGAGCTGTTTTGGCTCATCAGTGTATGTATTATGTATGCATATGTTTCTGTGTGTGTATATATATGTATGAACATTGGGTTTTCTGAAAAGAAAGTTTGAAGTTTTATGTTTAAAACAACTGAACATTATTCTTATTTTTACATAAATATATAATAGTAACTTTATTTATCCTCAATTTCCTATACGTACAGCGAATAATTTGAACAGTTCCAGAGGGTCCGATTCATGGACCCCCTGGAACTGGTCTATGGGCCCCAGTTTGGGAAATGCTGACACGTTCCTGAAAATTACAGTCTACAGAAGTTCAAGTCCAATGTCAACAAATATCTTCTTTCGTCTTCTCAACCTCCAACCCAAGCACAGTACTAAGTACTATAGGTTTTAATACCTCTTGTGTTTGGGGTTTACATAAAAAAAAGAAAAAAAAAAAGTGCCAAAATATTTCAAAAAAAAAAAAAATAAATAAATAAATAATAAATAATAATAAAAAATAACAATAATAATAAAAAAAAATAAAAATAAATAAATAAACGAAAAAATAAATAATCAGAATAAGAAATTTAGGCAGTATGCAAGATATTTTGTGGGTTTTTTCCACAGATGAAGGTCTCAAGAAAAGGTCATAATGTATGGTCAGTTATTTTTAAACTGTTAATTAAATATTCATTAATCTAAAAATTCTTTTATCTCTTTTGCTGCAGCACAGAAAAATGTTTATTTATGCACATTAAATAAATTAATGAAACTATACATGGCCGGGTTGACTTTTCTGGTCACTAACAATAACAATAAAAATGTTGCCACTGTTATGAGAAGATAAACAAAGTGGTCTGCAACTTAATTTTTTAAAAAACCAGACAGTGAAACTTCTTACCTTAGCATCATTCTTATTAACAAAATCAACAAAACCAAATCCTCTATGGGAACCAATCCCTGATAATTTCTGCGGAAGTCTAATTGCCTTCAGTTCTCCAAAAACTCTATAAATAAATTTAAGGTTTTATATATAAATAAAATGTATACAAGGTCTAAGCAGAACAAAAATTAAGTAAGACAGAAGTATATAAGTAACAGAAAATGAATAAAGGGAGGGATTTTTATATTAAAAGTATAAACTGAAATTGTCTGTCTTCTTTTTGGCAAAGGAACTAAAAGGAAAGCTGTTACTGTAGGAGACCAACAGCATTAATTAGATTCAAACAAAAGACTTGGCAGAGCATATAATTTGAGATAATTATGAATCAACAGAAGGCATGAAAAAATAATGTTCTGCATTATAATTTGTGATTGGTATGTTTACAAATTTTCTTACCAATATTAGCTTTCCCTAAAAAGTTCATTGGATCACAATATAGTGATGATTTTTCTTTCAATGCAGCCTGTCCCATGGCAATAATCAGTCTTGTGTTGTTTAACATTAGAACAAAAATAAATACCATTTTATTACAAGCAAATGCCATGAATGCAAGCATTTAGGAGGAAACATATATGTCCTGGATGGTAACAGGGCAGAGGAGTTCACATTACAATCATTTTACAAACAGAAAATAAATTAAATGTTTAACAGGATTAAAATTAGAGAGACTCTATAAAGGGAAAGAGTATAACAATAGATAATATTACCACTACAAAATATTCTGCACATTTAGAGGGAGAAACTATATAGCCCAAATCCCCAATTTCAGAGGCAAAAGTAGATTTACATTCCCCCATGCCCCATTCTACTTTAAAGATAGGTTTGCCCACTCAGAACTGTTTGGATAATTTTGGTCTTGTACCTCAAATCATCTCTGAATAGAAAAGAATCCATGTTCAGCTTGTTAATTAATTTTAATGATGGATCAGGAAACACCCTGTCTGCGCACTTTTAATCTAGTATTTACAGAGTTATATATAGGCCTAGCCTAGTATTGTTAGGATGTATACGCCCCAATTATCTCTTTAAGTAAGGAGGCCAGCTATTAAATCAAAGTTAGGGACCTAACCAGAAGTAGACCTGAAATTTCTAGAAAATCAAGATTATTAAGCATCTGTGTACATAATATCAAATAAAAAAACATAAGTTCCTACATTCGCCATTTCACTATATTATATTCAAGGGACATAAATAGGCAGCCTCAGATCAGCATATTCTTTAAGTAACACAGAATCAAAGCAAATAGGCAGGACACTATGTTTCAATATTAATTCTACTTTGGACACATTAAATTTCGCTTTAAAATTTTTTAGTTGAGAACCAAAGAGCTACTTTCATTGATAGCAAGTCCACGATCTTTGTGGGAGGAGACTTCGGGAATAACTACAAGGTCAAGAACATGAGAAAATGGGAATGGATGTTTTTCTATAATTGAAATATGTGCTGCCATTTCAGCATTTAGCTGGAGGCAAAATTTGGAGAAATAATTTTTGACAAGAGAAAGAGACAAGTCAAATGAATTATCATTATCAACGGCTTCCACAGGGTTTTGTGAAATGGACCAGATTTTGAGGTCACATATGACAAGAGGTATTCCTTCTGAAATAAACTTAGCCAGTACCTCACCATTCAAAAATAACATTAAATTTTCTATTTAACAATGACATAAGGATAAAGTTCATGATATTCCTGTGAATACCAGGGGAATATCCTGAACTTTATATACATTTTAACTAAATGTTCCTGTGACAAGAGGAAGTCATCAAGAGAGTAGGTAACTTGACTCCTTCTTTTCCTATAATGTATATGTTGGAAATGACAGGGAATGTTCTATCAGCAGTGGAAGTAGTGCCTTTTGAAGCAATTTAATGGAGGAGGAACTCAAAATGGCTCTAAACATTTCAGTACTACTACTACTTCAAGTAGAACTAAAACTTGTAATTATTAATTTTTGGAACTGGCTGTACAGTATAAGCTTGACAGGAAGAAGGGAAAAAAATTCAGGCTTATATATGTATTAAAGTAGAGGTAATAGAATTCAGTACAGAAACCTGATGATTTATGAACACCATGCATCCCAGGAATGAGAAAAGGGAAAATGAGAGGATGTGTTCCAAAAATTAAAACAGTCACTTTCCAAAAATTAATGAATAAATTTTAAAATTTTTTTTTAATAGTAAGATTTTAAAATATTAATTTCTTTGCTGCAATATATATTAAGAGCGGATTGCATCTGGGAAGCCATAGACGGCTGATATGCGCTTGAGGAATACAATTCACAAAATGCAGTTCCTAAGGCATTGGTAATCTCTCCATAAGAGATCTCATTCCCATTCCAGTTAATAATAGGAGAAGGTGATACATGATATTTCCCGCTTAGCTTCTTTATTTTTTACCAGATTATTTGGGTATCAGTATCTTTGTTGATTGAGGAAGCAAATTTTACCCATGAATCTTTTTTGGCCTTTCACCAGATGAAACGAGCTTTGGCTCTCAGTCTCTTGAAGTTAATATGGTTGGCAGTGGTGGAATATTTGCAGAAGGTGTTCTATGCTGCATTTTTTTCCCTTTTCGCTTTATTGCAATCACCATTCCAGTGGTGATTGGTATGCCGATGGTTTCTTATTTCAGACTGTGGGATGGCAGCTGTTGCAGCTGTTAGTATCTGCTTTGTGATATATTTGGTGGCAGCATGATATATATATATTTTTTGGTAGTTGTTGGCGCATCGGCTTCTGTGGCCATAATGCACCTCCCAAGGTTTTTTGCAGTACTTTGATCCAAGCCCGAGGCGGGATTCGAACCCGCGACCTTTGGGTTGCCAGGCAGGCACTTTACCCAACTGGCTAGCCCGGTCGGCAGTAATGATATCCTCATCAAAAGATACATGATTGGTAAATTTTGTCCAGTTTGCTTTGGAAAATTTCCATTTCGTTTTTGTTTCTGTTTGTTTGGTTGGGTGGTTTGAATGTTACAAATCAGCGGAATGTGATCACTGTTTAGAGGATTGCCATGTACTGTCCACTCTATTGGGAAGAGGATTGGAGAGCAGATTGAGAGATCTATAGCAGTGCTTGACCCAGTAGGAAAATGGATGTAGGTGGGTAAACCAGTGTTCAATGTCAAGTAGCATTTCAATAAGCTCACCATGTCCATCTGAGACCACAGAACCCCACAATAGATGATGTCCATTAAAATCGCCTAATAGACAGATAGGAGACGGTAAATGAGAAATAAGGTTTTCCAGATCCTGAAATGTGCATGGATGGTTTGGCGGAAAGTATATCAAGACCACTGTCAATGTGATACTGATAACTATACGTGTAGCAACAGCTTCCAATGGTGTTTTCAAAGAATGCGCCTGGAGGGAAACTTGTGATTCCATGAGTACAGCTACTCCTCCATGGGGGTTGTTAGTTTCAGATCGATCTTTTCTGAAGATGGTATAATTTTTGACGGAAATGGGGATTTTTGGTGTTAAATTCGTTTATTGTAGGCACATGGCAGCAGGATTGAAATGGTGAACTAATTCATAGATATCACCAATATTGCTGCAAAAACCTCTGCAATTCCATTGTATGATTTGTTCCATTATTTAGTTTTATGGGTGGAAGATGAGTCTCTGTTTTTTGTGGGTAGCTTGTTTACATCTGCCGAGTTTTGATTTTTCTTTTCTTGAAAAATTAGGGCATCCTGAATCATTGCTTTCTTCCATATCATCATCTGCATGTATTTCAAGCAGATCTTCTTGGTTGGTTATGTCATCTGTGTCCATGCTTGATAGATGAGATTGCTTCACCTCAACAAGATCTGATTTCTGCAAATTATCCACTGCTTGACAATAGAGAAGTCTTTGGGATGGAACTGTCAGTAGTGTATTATTGCATTGGTCTACTACATTTGGTGGAGATGGATGCTGGAGGGACGATCACTTCCATCTGACATGCTAATGATTGGTGACTGTAAGTAGTAGAAGCACAGGTGTATTTTGGCATACTTAATTTTACTTGTTTTGGCAGACTTCATTTTACTTGGTAGGAAACTTATTTTCAATTTTATATTTTTGTATTTTTTCCCCCAATTTCCAGAGGTTGCAGTCTTTGGAATATGCCGGATGGTTGCCCTTGCAGTTTGGACACTGTGGAGTTGATGCCTTACATTCTGTTTGTGTATGAGTTTTGCACTCACAGTTTGCACATGTTGCATCTCCACGGCATGCTGTCTGGGAATGGCCAAATTTCTAGCATTTAAAACGTCTTAGAGGGTTTGGGATATAGGGCCGAAAGCTACAGTTTGAATATCCTACCTTGACTGAAGATGGTAGGTTTGGAGAACTAAAAGTTAAAATTATACTCCGGGTAGGGACTAAACTGCTGCCTTTTCGTATCATGATTCTTTTTTTGCCCGAGTGATTTTGTTCTTTAACTTCCTGAACTATTTCATCTTCGGAGACGTTCAATAAATCCCATTGAAAATCCCTTTGAAGAATTGAGAGTGATATGTGGTGGGAACCACATATCACCCTCAATTCTGAACTGGGATTCCACTCAAGGATGTCAGACATAAGTTCAGAGTGTCGAGAATTGGTGGTCTCTATTAACAAATCTTCAGATTGGAGACGTTCACTATTTCTGGTGAACCTGCAGCATGTTCGAGGCATTTTTGAATGATGAAGGGGGAGAGTTTGCTGACAGGTTGTGTTGACAGAGAATGTATAATCAGGAATGCTGGTAATTCCTGTCTGCCAGTGTCTTTCTTCATTCTCTTCGAGATAGAGAAGTCATGGTCAGTATCATGATTGTCAATTTGATGAGAGCTCTTTGGCTCTAAATGTGGAAATTCATTTGTTTCCATCTCTGCTCCCTTTAGCCCTGAGGGTTGTTTTATCTCTCAGGTTACTGGCCCCACCAGTGACCAAGCGGTTGTTTAAATTAGTAGAGTTGTTAGTAATAAATATAAAGACTAAGAAAAGAAAGGTGGATTTCATTTCTTGGTTCTTACTTTTGACCTCTAAAGTGCAGAACCACTTCAAGTAAACAAAAGAATAAGCACACTAGAAAAGAAACAAAACTATATCACTTTAGAGAGCACTCTATAATCACAGTAAGAAATCGCTTGGCACTCAGGGCCGATACTGCTAGGAACAGATATAGGAACTTAATTAAAAGCAACTACATAGGTAAATTTGTTTTAAGTAACTGCAAAATTTTGTAAAATTGGCATTGTTTCCTACAAGGTGATGCAGTATTAACAATTCAGATAATGTCGACAAAGATTTGAAGGTTGCGGCCCTGTCGGAGATGTAATAAGGGCAGTCTATAAGGATATGTTTTATGGTTCACAAGGCACGGCAATATACACACTGTAGAGCTTTACAATTCATGTTCTAGCAAGAACAACTTCATGTCAATTTTTCTGAAAACGAATTCCACATTTGTGGTTTGTGTTCAAGTTGTAACAATTTATTGTTTGTCTGAGCCTGCCATAGATTCTTCCACTAATTGTTGCATGCCTGTTAGATGAGAGGTTTATAATCTGAATGTGGGACCTGTGCTTCCATATAATACAGGTTGACGGGGTGTTTAGTGGCTTCATCTGCATTTTCATTTTCAGGAATTCCAGTGCCCTAGAACCCAAAAGAATTTCAATGAAGTTGCACTGTGCTCAATCAACCAAGTTTGAATTTATTTAACAACAAGATAGGGAGGTGGAAAATTGCATTGTAGCAGTCACTGCACCCAGTGTGTATGTATAAATTAGAATCTGTGAAGGAGGAAAAGCATACAATCAACAGCTAATTTAATTGCGTACAGTTTGGCAGTGAACACACTGCGGCCACACCTGCAGTTGTTTCTGTTTTCGATCCATCCATATATATATCTGTATGCAATGGAGGTTTGATGTTACATGTCTCATGTGAAGTTGTGTGATATTCATATTTGACTGCTTTTCCCATTTACAAAAATAGTCATCAAAAGATAGTGAGTAAACAGCCCACAGAGGATCTGGTTCAGAAGTTTCTTGGAAACTATTATTATACTGAACATTCCAGTGTTCCATAGCTCTTGCATTCCCACAGGTATATTTTTTCTAGGCTTATTGTTATAGCTCATTTTTAACTGTGGATCAAAGAGATATAGTCATACGGGATGAGTTGTTTGGCTTTGTATTTTTGCTGGCTAAGTTATTAGTAGTAATTTTTTCCTAAGGCGAAGAAGTGGTTTGTTTGCTTCTATCTATAAACTTTGAACAAGTGATGTCTGTAAAGTTCCAAGGGCTATCCATAAGGTACAATGATGAATTGGGTAAGCCACTCAAGGGAACTATTTCTAGCAGAATCATATACAGGTGCACAATAGTTCAGTTTTGTTATTGTTTGTTATTTGGTTTTTAGGAGCATTAGCAACTAAGGCCATATTGCTCCGGGAATATGCGGTGGTCATTCCCTGACCTTTCCGCGTCCTCCGTATTTCAGTTGAGATCTAATAAGTGTATGGTACAAGTGAAGTAGGGTGTATCTATCTAAGTGGACCAGCAGCATTTTCCAAACGTTTGTGAATAAGAAATGGAGAAAATTTACTCATAGGTTGATTAGTTAAGGAATGAATTATAAGAAATGGCGAATGATTTTGTTTGTGCATTTCTCACTCTTTTTTTGGTGTCACAAACGGTTTGATTGTCATGATATAATGAGCCTATGGGCTCCTCTGGTAGAAAAAATTGGGCATCCTTTTAGCTGTGAAGGGGGGGGGGGGCAAGAAAAGTGGTTGGTGTGATGACCAAGCAAAGGTTAGTAAGTGTTAGTGATTAAAGTAGAAAATATAAAGAAAGGTAGCTTTCCTTTCCTGCTCGCTTCATTTTTTGAAAGAGGTGGTCCTTTCAAATAACACGATTTAATAAACTTGGGTTATTAAAGATAGTACTATAGTTGCTTTGTAGAAGAAGAATCTTAGTTAAAGGCACAGATATTGCTCAGTCACAAATCGCTTGGCACCCAGGTCGAGTACTCTCAGAAAACTTATGGTAAGGCAGATACACGACACCAGAGGTGTGCATAACTGGGTTGAATCCTTTAGCCCATCAAGATTAAAACAAAGGTAATATGTGGTATTTTTTATTATCATATTATCGTTGCTAACTACATAAAGGTATGTTGCATAACTATTTTCTATCTTATGCATTATACTGTTCTTTTTTGTGAAACTGTTATTCATGAATGTATTTTTACAAGTTATCTGCAGCCAGACTAAAATTTTATATTGATCCCATTGGCACTCATTGTTTTCGAGGTGAGTACCAACAACATTGAACTATGACTATGGAAATTAACTTTTAAAATTAAGTAAATATGGAGCCAGTTGTTGCTGTACATGCAATGTGTTAGCAAACTTTTCTTTGACTAGAACTTGTACATTGCAATGCAAATAATTCTATAAAGAAAAAATTTCTAAACTTACTGAAATAGTTCTTGAACCTCCTTTTGTGTTGCTTCAAATGCAATGTTTCTAACAAGAATTTTGCTACTTTTCTGCTCGGTTGGTTTGGCTTTTCGAGATGCTGCTGCTAAAGGGCTTAAAGGAATAAAGAGAAAAAATGCTGGATGAAAAAATTACTTTAAAATCATTTGCTACACGTATTTGATATAATATTTTATGTCTGTAGAAAATGCTGGGAAAAGATATTTAATATACACTTTAAATTCAGGGCAATTATAACAACAGAACTGCAACCTCATTGAAGTGTACTTTGAGGACTTCGGTGTTTTATGAAAAGGCAAGCTCACTCATTTTACATTTAGGCTTATGTACTTTATTATAATGAAGATTTTATTTAGAATGTTTCAACGAGAAGCAAACACTTTCAGGCACTCACAAAACACTAAACTAGTAAACTAAAAAAAGTAAATTCTCAAATAAATATAAAATTCTGAATTTTAATTATTTTTCAATTCCTTTTGCAATTGCCATTTTAACAATAAGTGTACTAGGGGAACATGTTTTAAAATGGCCTCTCCATGTGAAAGAGAGTTTTCTGTCATCCAATTTGTAAAGACAAATTCATTGGGTAATTTTTGAAGCATGACTTTAGTACATACTAAAAAAAAAAAGGATCCATCACTACCCAAGTCAATTTACAATCAGTGTACGAGGAGTGGTACAAAAGAATTGCCTCCTATTTTTCCCAAAGAAAATTTAATTCCTACAACTATGCCTTTTATATCAATTAATCCTCTATCATTAATAAACACATTGTTATTTTTCCACAAAGTCACCATTGCTAACAGGAGAGACTACTTCTACAGGGACCAGATACACTTATATAGAAAGAGTGCAAGAATATTTGCTGATGCTATCAAGGGAGCATTTAGGTGGGTTGGAAAACTGCAAGCTTGGAGGATTCACAAGACTAATAGATTAACAGTAGCCGCAGGCAGAGCGGAAAGTGATTCTTACACTTCTTATAGCGGAATGAGCAGAAGCCTGGAAAGAAAGGAGCTGGAGATTTTCAGGACTGCTGGGAGTTATCATGGAACAAGTAAAAATACATGGGTTGTGTTATGATAACTAAGAGTAATAACAGGTGCACGTATACTTGCATATACACCAATGCTAGGATTTTAGTGAATAAAATCTGATGAATTTGAGGTGCTAGTCAAGACAGAGGCAGATATTGTTTGGATATTAGAGATGTGATGTCACATAGATATAAGAAATACAGAATTGGAATTTAGGGAGTACAATGTGTACAGAAAGGATAAGAAAGGAGGAGGAGTTATGCTGTTGGTTAAGAAACGCATAAAATCTAAGGAAGTGCAACCAGTTGACAAAGATAGACAGTGCAATGCTGAGTCAGTTTGGTGTGACATAAGCACTGGGAAATCAAAAATGAGGGTAGGAGTTTGTTATAGGCCTAATGAACAATAAACAATTATACAGAGAAATAGAGCAGGCCAGTAAATCAGTGTCTTATAATGGGGGATTTAACTTCCCAGATATTGATTGGAACTTTGGGGTGGGTCACTTGCAGCATGTTCGAGACATAACTAGAGGGAGTAATACTCTTGATCTGAATATCAGCAGTGAATCTTCATGCATTAAAAATCTGCAGATAAAGGAACCACTAAGTGGCAGTGATCAAAGTGTGCTGATTTGGGAATCACTTAAAAATGTAACTACCATCAGGGGTAAAGGGAAGAGTTTTTGCTTTCATAAAGGTGACTACAGTGGTCTCAGACAGTTTGTAAATTCTATACAATGGGACTAACTGATGATGTTACTAAAAGCAAATTCTAAATGAGACGCATTCGAGGAAGTAATCTTGGAAGTTAGTAAATTTTTTTGTCCCAGCTAAGAAATATTGTTCAAGGATTAGGCCTAAACGGATGGCAGATGAAATAAGGAGACTCACTGCAGAGAATAAAAATGCATGGGATACATATAAATTATCAGGCGATACAGAAGAATATGGTACATATAAGATATGTCTGCAATCAAGTCATAAAGGAGGTAAGGCAAGCAAAGGCAGATTATGAGAAATCTTTGGCAAAGGGTGCAAAGAAAAACAGCAAAGGTTCTTTATGTATGTAAACTGTAGAAAAAAGGGGATGAATCAATTTGGTCTACTTGATATCGATGGTTTGATTGTTGAGGTAGCTGAACCAGCATTTTGCATCTACATTCACACATGAGGAATTATTGAGGGAGGAGAATGCCAAAAGCTTATCAAACTCCAGCAGGAAGCTAAATGATATTTTCTAATAACTGAAAGCAAAATGAAGGAGAAATTGTTGAAGTTGATCATAAGGAAGGCACCTGGGGTGAATGGGATCTATTGAGTTATATTACAGGAGGCTGCAAAGAAGTAAGCAAACTCTTAGACACAACCATGAAAGCTTCTGTGGACTCAGGGAAGGTCCCCATGGCTGGAGATGTGCAAATGTGTCCCCAATTCACAAAAGGGAATCAAAGGGTAACATGAGTAATTATAGACCTATTAGTTTAATTGCTGTTCAGGGAAAAATAATGGAGTCACTGGTCAAGGAAGCATTGCAGGATCATCTAGACAAAACTGCAGTAACAATTCACACACACAGCACGGGTTTGTTAAAGGGAAGTCACATCTGACAAATTTTTTTACTACTATGATCTGGTCACAAAGGAACTGAATGCAAAAAATAATTTTGATATCATATACTTGGATTCCAGGAATGCTTTTGATAGTGTTGCACATGGAAGACTACTGAATGAATTGGAGAAGTATGGCATTAAGGGCAAGTTGCTACTATAGATAAAGAAATGGTTGTAATCAATGGACACTGCTTTTGTGGACTAATGCTATTAGTGTCATTCCCAAAGGTTCGGTGTTAGGCCCCTTGTTTTCTGTATTTATCAATGATACTGATGAAGGTTTATCACGGTTAACGTCTAAGTTTCCAGACGACACGAAGGTTGGCAGGGTTAGTAATGACAGGGTTCTTACAGATTCTAGAAAAGTTGAGCAGATGGGCTGAGAGGTGACAGCTAAACTTTAACATTGACAAATGTAAAGTACTGCATATTTGTAGCATTAACCCCAGAGTAATGTACCAACTGTGCGGTACTACACTCAGGTAGTGGAGAATAAAAAAAGAACCTGGAGGTAATTGTGCAGTCAGATATGAAGTTTTCTGAGCCACAGAGAGCTCATGGTGTCTTGTCAATGATATACAGGAATTTTGGTAGCAGTGATAAAGAGGTAATTGTCCTCTTGTATAAGGCAATGGTCAGGCCACACCTTGACTGTGCATACAGGTCTGGACGCCTCATTTTATGAAGGATGTAGAGCTGCTGGAACAAGCAAAGAAGGGCAATGAGATTGGTGAATGGTACAAAGGATTGCTGTTACCAAAAAACACTTGTGCAAATTGCTGCATCTGGAGACTAGGCACCTGTGAGGTGATCTAATTGAGATGTATAAGGCTGGTTTCAGCAAGCATTGAGCTTGCTCAAACAACTGAGCAAGCTCAATGCTGATGGTGGTTGTTGTTATTTGGTTTTCAGGAGCATTAGAAACTAAGGCCATATTGCTCTGGGGATATGCGGTGGTCATTCCCTGACTTTTCTGCATCCTCCATATTTGGTGGGCATGAACCCCGGTCTAATCAAGAAGCGTGTGTGCTACGCACTGCTGCTCCTGCCCCCCTGGCTACGGAGGCGCCTAATAGTGATTGGATTCTTCTTCTTTACTCACACGGGGGGACATGTGAGTAAGTTCAAATTCAGGAAAGACAATTGTAGAAAAAATGTGCAGAAATTTGCCTTTAGCCAGCAGGTGGTTGATAGTTGGAACAAATTTCCATCTGCCTTTGTGGAGGTTGACAACTTAAATAAGTTCAAGGCAGAACTAGACAAGCACTTGGAGTGAATGGATGGGTGAAATAGGAAGTTTTTTTTTGGCTGATGCTATACAAGTTTGCTTTCTTGCATCATATGCCTTTACTAATGCTAATGATTTTCTATGCTCTTCTGCCATCTCTAAGTCAGATGCTGCATTCATGTTTCAGGACCCACCTTGTTGGTCCTGAAACCCAGTTCCTTTATGATGGTTATCACAGCTGGTTTCCCTATACCTACTGCAGCGCACAACTCACATGTTGTGCTGTGATGTGGGGGTGCTCTTTGATCAGCACATCGATCCAACTCTTGTTGCCGGTTGTCACTGATGTTACTGGCCTCTTCGAGGCTTGTCAACAGTGTCAGTTTTCCCAATCTTAAAGTGTCTTACCCAATGTCTAACTGTACTCACATTGTTTGTTTGTTATTTGATTTTTAGGAGCATTAGCAACCAAGGCCATATTGCTCCGGGAATATGCAGTGGTCATTCCCTGACCTCTCCGCATCCTCCGTATTTGGTGGTGATGGGATCGAAACTCGGTCTAATCAAGAAGCGTGTGTTACGCACTGCTGCTCCTTCCCACCTGACTACGGAGGCGCCTGTACTCACATCTACAGTATTGTAACCATATACATTTTTGAGACAAGTATGGATTTTGATAGGTGTCACTTTTTCCTTGGTAAGAAATTCAATCACTACTCTTTGCTTTGATCTATGGCACCACATTTGAAAGCAAAAAAGTAGGAGGCATTACTTTCGTACTGGTCCTCATATACAGTTGGAAAGTACAGGCTGCATCTACAATGAAAAGAGAACATTGTTTGCCTTTGTTTTAATTATAAAACAAACCGATATGTAAAAGAAGTCTTTCATAACAACAAGCACAAAAGTCCTTGCAAATGTAGGTGTGAATTAAATATGCCTCAAAAAGCCTGTTTCCAGAAGCATTTACTTTTGAAAGTTTACAAGTTGCAATTAGTTCAAGCATTAAAATCAAATGAAAAATGCAAGCATATGGGTTCTGCTGTGACTTTTAAAATAAGGTGGAAGAGGCAGCATGGCTTGTCATCAGTGGGGAAGCCACTTTTTGAATGAGCAGGAAAGTCAACCATAACATTTGGGTGTGGGCACTGAAAAACTCAGAACACCAGAAAAATTTAGGTTTTTTTTTTTTTTTTTTTTAATGGTGAATAAACCTGAACATCTTGACTAACTGGCTTATGCTTCAACTTCATTATGCTGATTTTATCTTCCAGAAAGATACTTCCTAATTTTTACATACAAGAATATCTCAATAATGCACACTACTAGAAACTTGGTATCACACATTACACTTGTTCCCCCTTGGGAACAAGTAACATGCAATTCTAAGCAATGTGAAGTCTTTTTATTTTGTGGGCTACATAAAGGATGCCATATTTACATTGGCATTGCTGGCTGGGGTTTAAATACCATTGGACAGTGGAGAAATTCTTAAACGGCCTCTTTGATTGGGGGGGGGGGGGGCTGTAATTAGCTAATCTCAGGTAGGAGAACTCCGCCATGGACGGTCCCAAGCCCGGCTGCGAAAGGAGGAGGGTGGTCATCCTGCCGAAATGACCAGAACCGGGAAACCGGGGAAACTAGGCAAGAAACCGCATGAAATTCGGAACAAGCTCTTACAACAATGTTACCGCATCCGGGGTAGCCGATGCGCCAGCACTGGGGACCCAGGGTACTGGTGTGAAGTGGACCACTGGCCACAGAACAAGCTCTTATAACAATGTTACCGCATCCGGGGTAGCCGATGCGCCAGCACTGGGGACCCAGGGTGCTGGTGTGAAGTGGATCACTGGCCACAGCAATAAGCTTACTACGCCGAAAAGGACAATTAACATTGGCGAATGGAATGTTCGAACGGGGCACCACGTTGGACAAAAGGAAATCATTGCCCAAGAACTACTTAGGTGCAAGATATCAATCGCGGCATTATCTGAATTAAGGCTCACCGGGTCTGGAACGATGATCATCCAACCACCAGCACCTAACGAAGCGGTTATGCTATTCTACTCTGGTGGTGAGAAACGAGAAGCAGGAGTGGGCTTTATGGTCGATGCTCAGGCCACCAGTAGTGTGATCGCTTTCCAACCAATATCGGACCGCCTGGCAGTCCTTACTGTCAAGGGCACCATCAAGACCCATATTATCTCCGCCTATGCGCCAACTGAGACTAGCCTGGACCCGACCAAGAATGACTTCTACAACCAGCTCCAACATACGCTGGATTCAATTCCACAGACAGAAGTGATCATCCTCGCAGGGGACTTTAATGCCCACATTGGCGTGGACAGATCTGGTTGGGAAACAACAATAGGCAAGTTTGGCCATGGGAAGATCAATGACAACGGACTACGTTTGTTGTCCTTTGCCGCATCTAACAACCTGATCATTGGAAACAGCCATTTCCAGCACCCTCAAAAACATCAACTTACATGGCGAAATCCATCTGGCAAGGACTCAGCAATCCTGGACTACATTTTGATCAATGCCAAATTTCGCTCATCACTCATGGACGTTCGTGCCATGAGGGGACCTGATTGTGGATCTGATCACTACCTCATCCGGGCTAAGGTGCATCTCAAATTACGGCATGCAAAAAGATCATCTCGGTCAGCCAAGCTGGACTGGAGGCAGCTTGAATGCTGCCAATAAACAGGCATAGAGATCGCCCTATCCAACCGCTTCGAGATGCTGGCCGTGCCCGAGGATATAAATGAAGAAGAAAAGCAGATCTCTGATGCCATCCTGGAATGTGCCAAGCCCCTATGTCCACCTGCCCGACGTCGAACGCAACCATGGATATCAGACGAGTGCCTCGACCTCGTGGACAAACGGAAACAGGCAAAGTTGGTCGACTTTGAACGGTACCGGCAGCTAAACCGAGAAGTCCGACAAAGAATGACAGCAGAAAGAGAAGCATACTGGAACCAAGTGGCAGACGATCTTGAAGTGGCGGCATCCAGGAACGAGTACCGCACTCTATACCGCACCCTCAGATGTCTTAGTGGAAAGACCAAATTGACTAGTGACAACATCAAGAATGCTGATGGGACCTTCGTGCGATCACCATCCGAACGCCTGCAACGGTGGAGTGAATTCTTCAAAGCTTTGTATAATCACGACCCACCTCAGGGACCGCCAGCAACAGCACTCTCGATCGACCCCTTGAGGTCTCCATGGTCGATGTTGAGCCTACAGTAGAAGAAGTGAAAGCAGCCATACAATCCCTGAAGAATGACAGGGCACCAGGAGTGGACCAAGTCACCACAGAAGCGATCAAAGCCGGGGAAGATGTACTGCTTCGCCGACTACACTCACTTCTCAAAACCATCTGGTGCACTGAACAAATTCCGCTAACATGGAGGAAAGCCATTATCGTACCGATCCACAAGAAAGGTGATAACCGGGAGTGCAAGAACTACCGTGGCATCAGCCTCCTTTCCATCATCGGAAAGGTCTTTATGAAGATCATCCAGTCAAGACTGCAAAAACATCGTGAGCAAACCAGTCGAGAAGAACAGGCAGGATTTAGACCCGGGCGAGGATGCTGTGATCAAATCTTTGCCATTCGTCAGCTGATGGAGGAGAGGATCCGGTGTGGACAGTGAACCGTCATTGTTTTCATTGACTTTAAGTCTGCTTTCGACTGTGTCCACCGGCCTGCCTTATGGAAACTACTAGAGGTTGAACATGTACCTCGAAAAGTCATCACACTCCTCCAAGCTGCATACAACGGTTTAACCAGCCAGGTGCGCATCCAGAACGATTTATCTGAGGAATTTACCATCCAAACTGGAGTCCGCCAAGGGGGTGTAGCCTCCCCGTTGCTTTTCAACATCGTGGTCGACGCCATTATGAGGCAAGCATTCAGAAACAGACAGGGCATACAATATGACAAGGATCACTATGTGACTGACCTGATGTCTGCTGATGATAGTGCTATCCTTGCCGGTAACGACGCTGAAGCCACGGACATCCTCTACGACATTGCCCGCATTGCCCGGCCATACGGTTTGAAGATCAATGCTGGTAAGACAAAGGCCCTGACAACAGATGGGTCGCAAGCCACCATCTATCTCGAAGGCGTCCAGATCGAGCAAGTGCAGGACTTTAAATACCTTGGGTCGCTGGTCCAGGAGAAGAAAGTTGCATCCACCATGGAAATCCACAGCAGAATTGGACAGGCGGCCACTGCGTTCGCCTCGCTCAAATGGTGTCTGTGGAAGAGGACCAACATTTCCACAAAGACTAAAATCCGACTCTTCCGGACTTTGATCCTGCCCATTCTTCTTTACGGATCGGAAACATGGATTTGTCTCAAGTTAGATTTGAACAAACTTGAGGTATTCCAAATGCGATGCCTGCGGCAGATCTTGGGCATCTCTCTTCGCGACCGCATCACTAATGATACCATCCGTGCCAGATGCCAACAGCAACCAACCATTGCCGACCAAATCCAGAAGCGAAGGCTTAGATGGTTTGGCCACGTATGTAGAATGGGCACGAACAGAATACCATCCACACTCCTTTGGAGACAACGACGACCACCCAATGGAGCATCCAACGGACCGCGCCTAGGAAAACGTGGGCCAAGCAAGTGGAAAATGACTTGAAGAGCCGACGTCTCGACCTTAACCAGGCTAGGACTGACGCCATGGATCGTAAGGTATGGAAGAACATCACAGAGCAAGTCCTAAACCCTGCGGCACCTACAGCAGCATACTGGTTGCGTGGCCAACCGTCTCCCCCAGCTGCCAGCTAAGGACCAAAGAAGAAGAAGAAGAAGGGGGAGTAGCTTCCCTGTGAGTTATTACAGGCTTTTTTTGCCCTTGCACAATATGCAAACTAGTCCACAATCTCATACTCATATAAGCACAATATTCACCGTGCAATATGGCCTTAGATACTGATGTGCCATTAAATATAATACAACTCCACTGCCAACAGACATTCCTGAACTAAACTACACATTGTGAAGCAGTGGCATCAATTACCACACACACATATATCGGTAAAGGTCTGGGAAAACATGGATTACCAAACTGACTACTATTATGACTAATAGGACTCCTATTGAGGAGTCCTATTAGTCATAATAGTAGGCCAATTTTCATTTCAATAATTTTTTGAATCATTGTATATGGGTGAAAGATAGTCTATCAAAGTTATAAGTGAGGTCTTCAAAATAAGACCACTATTTTTATATTGAATTATCTAGTTTTTATTTAAAAGTAATGGTACTTACACAGTTGCTCTGTGTGACATTTTGAGTTCCAAAACATAATCATCAAGTTTTGAATGCTGTAGTTCTTTCAGTGCTTTCTGAGAAGATTTTTGTTTCATAAAGTGTACAAATCCATATCCCATGGACAACATATTACCTATAACAGAGAAACAGATGTAAAATAAAACTGAAGATATGGTTTGTATCATGCAAAAGTGAATTTATTTGAAACAAGCACAGAATGTGCTATTTTATTTTTAGTAAATGCTAATTTAACTGAGTTGGGCCCATGGTGGGGTTGTTACCATATCTAGTCATGGGGGTTCAAAGAGATCACAATTTTAAAAATACTCAGTAGTACACAGATATTTATGATTTTATTTTTCTTGGCTATTAATACCATCTAATGTACTAATCTGTAACCCTAAAAATAGCTTATAACAGTAGTCATTTAAAATAAAAATCTCATTTTATTTCAATTTTACATCAGGTTTTGAAAGTTTATAATTCAACTCTGAACAGGCTACAATCAATTCTCAAATATGCTGCCAGATCATATACTGTAAGATTTGAAAATCTTACAAAAATAAAATATTTTTTTAGACTTTGGAAGTTAGTTTTCCTTTTTGGATTCTTGCCGTTAGTAGGATAATATGGTAATAGCGTCAGTTTCAGTAACAAGGATTATTCAGTAAGAATTGTAAAATTAGTGGGTAGTAGTAATGAAAAACAGAGCCATTAGCATAACTTCCGTTGTAAGCAGGGAATAGACGGTGAATATTACGGCAAAAGCAGCAAGTCGTTTTGCAAAACAAACAAGTTAATGTTTATGCAAGGTCAAAATAGTAGAGCAATTTACTTCAGTCGCAGACCAGAAGTCGGTTCTTAAACGGCACACACAAGTTTCCAAAAATAGATGCTGTGGTCACTAATGTCACTTTTTGTGGTTTTAGAACGCTATGGAGACAAGGCGTTATATGTGAAGAGTAAAGTTGTTTTTGGACAATCGGCACCATCATCAAACAGCATACCGGATGGCCCCGCAGATCCAACAGGTTGTAAAATAGGGGTGTATTGATCACGTGCTACTGGGCCGGCAGAATAAGGGGTTTTCCAACAAATGGAATGAGATAGAATCCGAAAGTAAATGTAAGATTGGTAGAAGTCACTGGGAAATGGGCGTGGCAAAATCGGCGGTAAGAGGAAGGAAAAAGGCAGTGAGAGGATGAGTCAAGGAGAGAGTTTAGATTTTTGGTCGGTGCGAGGGAATGTGTTAGTAGTCGAGAAAGTCAGAGTTCTTTTTTTTGAGTGGAACATAGTCAATGTTGGCTCTTTGGATCGTCTAGGAGTTGGGAAGAAATATGTGAAAGACAAACGAGTCTCTCACAAAGAAAAAGGTGAAATCAAATCTGCCGAAAAAAGGCCAAGATTCCTGAAATCTTGGAAAGCACAGTGCAGGATCGGATGGAATCGGAACCCCGACCGACATGAGAATAGCCATTCCGAAACAGGAGAGGTGCATCAAGCGGCCTGAATAAAATGGAACCGAAACCTACCTGGCAGCCCTACTACCAGTGCCAAATTCTTCGAGAATAGTAAGACGCCGCCCCAGACGGTGAAGATAAGCTGTGCCTGATAGGAAGGATGAAAGATGACGCCCGCCGAGTTCTACAAGTAAGTGGCTACTTTGTAGTACATAGTACCTTCACAAACACACCAAGAACTGTAGAAACCCAGTAAATTGGTCAGCAGGACTTTAGAAATACCTAATTGTAAAGATAGTTTAGGGAAGAATCAGGAAGGAAGAACATTAAAAAGAGGGAAATTTATTAGATATAAGATATTTAGAATGTTGGATATATGATAACGTAGAAAGGGATAGAATGGAATTGATGTTAATCATTAATTGTCTCTTATGATGGTATTTAAATGAAGCAGTAAAAAGTATATGTAGGAGGGAATGGAATGGAATTGATATTTCTTGTTTAATTGATGCAGTAATAAGTATATGTAGGGAGGAAGGGAATGGAATTGATAATTCTTGTTAATAGTATTTAATTGATGCAGTATTAAACATGTAGAAAGGGATAGAATGGAACTGATATTGTTTTACTAATGGCATTTAATTGATGCAATATTAAGTATATCTAGAATAGAATGGGATTGATATTTCTTGTTAATGGTATTTAATTGATGCAGTATTAAATATGTGTAGAAAGGAATAGAAGAATGGAATTGATGTTTCTTATGATGGTATTTAAATGAAGCAGTATTAAACATATGTAGAAAGGGATAGAATGGAATTGAGATTTTTACTAATGGTATTTAATTGATGCAGCACTAAGTATATGTAGAAAGGAATGGAATGGAATTGATATTTCTTGTTTAACTGATGCAGTATTAAACATGTAGAAAGGGATAGAATGGAATTGATATTGTTTTACTAATGGTATTTAACTGATGCAGTATTAAACATATGTAGAAGGGGATAGAATGGAATGGATATTTTTTTTTACTAATGGTATTTAGAGGATGCAGGAAAAAATATATCTAGAAAGGAAGGGACTGATAGTAGCTTGTTAATGATTTTTACTGAAGTATGAATATGATGTATATATACACATGTAGGTGAGACCAAATCATGTTGTCATATGTATGAATTCAATTATTATTTGGTTTTAATTATGCTCATGTAAATATGTCTAATAAACTGATTTTTTTTATATACAACATTTGTGTGTTTTTTTGTTGTTCTGAGTACAAGTTTTTCCAAAGGGAACTAAACACATTAAGGAGCTTTCCCCTTGAACTTAGAATTTTCTGTGTAGCAATAGTCAGATGTGCAAGTGGGGATATATTTTAAAAGGGAGTTGTTTATTATAAAAGGGGAACAAAAAACAAAAGGATATATAAAGTATATACATTAAAGGATAAATAATATACATATAATCATTAAAACAACCCCCCCCACTATACATCTCTAAAAAAAGATTCCATAATAGAGTTTACAAAAAACAATCTGCACATGTAGCATAGTTTTTTCTTTTGTGCACAGTATAAGATGGATGGAAAGTTTTTGTTTTTGAGACCAGTTTCTATACTATATCAGCTAATCGCTGAAGATAGAGTGTATAATAACAAAAAACAATCTGTTATGAGAAGAAGTGCACAATTTTTACTGCATGAAACTAAAATGCTCCAGAGATTTCTCTTCATCATTAATTTTTATAACTTTTTAATGCAGCTGCCAACAGAAAATTTTCCTTGAAATTCTGCTATTAGATCAAAAAGCATATAAAAAGAATAGCAGAATTTCAAGGAAAATTTTGTTACTAAATCAAGTATGAAGTATGATTAAGTGGTTTATTTTGAATTTAGATAGTGCAATTTGGAAAGTAAATAATACATCATGTCCGTAGATTAACCGTTCATAATTTTCCGCCATTGTCATACAATACAACGTGTGCACCGAAATAGATAGCGTAAGGTTGAACGGAATGGAAAACTAGATAGCGAGTACAGTAGTATCAATTAATCAGTAAAATTTATTAATCTTATTAAATTCCATTGTCAATTGAATTGTACTTTTTTAGCTAAATAAATATAGCAACCTAGTTTTTACAAACATAACATCATAAATTAATACATATAAGTTGACAGGGGATAAGAAAGTCATATAACGTAACCGAAATACATATATATACCGAAATTGATACCGAAATACATATATATAGTGTTATCACTGCATTGGGATATAAGTTTAGGGTTATATCTTGTATTGGAATTTTATTGAACTTGAATAGAAATCATGACTCAGACCAGAGCAGCAAAACAAAAGGCTTAAACTAATGGAAGTGCTGTGGCTCAGGGGAGAACTGAGGGGGACAGTTCTCCCCTGATGTTTGTGGAGCAATCAGGAATGGGACATAATACTGCTGAGGGAAATGTCTTTGTGTGTGTGCATGCGATATAAGGAGTGTGAGGAAATCAGGTGCCAACTCAGCATTGTTATGGGCTTATATGAGAGCTTGAAGGACAGGGTGGATACCCTCGAAGGAAGCTCTCAGCTGCCTACATTAATGCCAGAGCTTGCACTTAAACATCACGCAACACAGCAGCAACCCCCAATGCAGAATGTGCTGGTCTCAAAGAAACTAGCTGTAGGTGACTCTATTGTCAGGGAAACAGGGAACAGATTGTGCACAAAGGATAGATGGAACAGGACCAGGGTTTGTCTTCCAGGGGCAAAGGTTGATGACTTGTAGAGCAGATATCATCTTTTAAGGTGATATTGTTGTACACGTTGGCACTAATGATATTAAGAGTAGGAGACTGGCAGAATTACTTAACAAGTACAAGTCAATGCTGAAAAAAGCCGTGAGTTAGGGTTGAATTTGAAGGTGTCTGCAATTCTGCCGAGACACGATAGGAGGGAGTATATGATGAGAGCCTTGTCGATCAATTCAGCCCAGGAGAGACTGTGCAAGGCTCACGGGGTAGAATTCTTCTCAGCCTGGTTTGTGCTTGTTAACAGGAGAGACTGCATCTACAGGGATGGGATACACTTAAATAGAAAGGGTGCAAGAATATTTGCTGATGCTATCGAGGCAGAGTTAGGTGGGTCGGAAAACTGCTAGCTTGGGTAGGGAAACACGGACTAATAGATTAACAGTAGCTGCTGGCAGAGGTGAAAGCGATTCTTGCACTGCTTCTATTGAAATGCAACTGAGCTGCAGCCTGGAAAGCAAGGCAATGGGGATTTCCAGGACTGCTGGGAGTCATAGTAGAACAAGTAAATACATGGGCTGTGTTAGAGTAACTAAGAGCAGAAACAGGTGCATGTTTACTTACAAGTACAGCAATGCTAGGAGTATAGTTAATAAATTCGATGAGCTTGAAGTGCTAGTCAAGACATCAAAGGCAGATGTTGTTGGGATATCAGAGACATGGTGTCACACAGACATAAGCAGTGCAGAATTGGAATTTGGGGAGTACAATGTGTACAGAAAGGATAGACAGGACAGGAAGGGAGGAGGGGTTATGCGGTTAATTAGAAAACACAAAATTTAAGGAAGTGCATCCAATTGATGTTGGTGGACAATGCAATGTTGAGTCTGTTTAGGGTGACATAAGCACTGGGAAAGGAAAAATGAAAGTAGGTGTGTGTGTTCTAGGCCTAATGAATCTGATGAGTATAATGAGCAATTGTGCAGAGAAATAGTGGGTCAGTAAATCAGAGTGTCTTATAATGGGAGATTTAAATTTTCCAGAGATTGACTGTAATTTGTGGGTTGGTCACTCACACAATAACAAGGCTTTTGTGGATTTATTGGATGATTGTTTTCTACGCACGATGTTCGGGAGGCAACTAGAGGGAGTAATACTCTTGATCTGATTATCAGTAGTGATTCTTCATGCATTAAGAATATGCAGATAAAGGAACCACTAGGTGGCAGTGATCACAGTGTGCAGAAGTGGGATTTACTCAATGAGGTAACTACCATCAAGGGTAAAGGGAAGGGGTTTTGCTTTCATAAAGGTGACTACGGTGGTCTGAGACAGTATTTAAATTCTATATGGTGGGACCAACTGATGATGTTACCAAAAACAAATTCAAAATGGGAAGCATTCAAAGAATTAATCTTGGAAGCTAGTAGGCTTTTCATACCAACTAAGAAATATTGTTCAAGATTCAGGCCTAAATGGATGTCAGATGAACTAATTAGGCATGTGACAGAAGAAAAATGCATGAGATACATATAAAATAACAGGTGACACAGAAGCCTATGATAGAATTAAGCCGGTCTGTAACCAAGTCACAAAGGAGGTTAGGCAGGTAAAGGCAGATTACGAGAAATCTTTGGTAAAGGATGCAAAGAAAAACAGCAAAGAGTTCTTTACTTATGTAAACTCTAGAAGGAAGGGGACAAATCAGATTGGTCTACTTAACATAGATGGTTCAACTGTTGATGATCCTGCTCAGGTATCTAACAAACTAAATGAATATTTCACATCTACATTCACACATGAGGAGTTATTCAGGGAGGGGAATGCCAGAGGTGTATTAAACTCTGGCAGTAAGCTAGATAATCTTGTAATAACTGAGAGTAAAGTTGAGGATAAAATGTTGAAGATAAATATAAGAAAGGCACCTGGGATGGATGGAATCTATCCAGTTATATTAAAGGAGGTAGCAAAGGAAGTAAGCAAACCCTTAGCCATAATAGAGTTTCCCTGGACTCTGGGGCGGTACCCATGGACTGGATATGTACAAATATGATCCCAATCCACAAAGGCGGATCAAAGGGAGACACAAGTAATTACAGACCTGTTAGTTTAACTTCTGTTCCAGGAAAATTAATGGAGGCACTGGTTAAAGAAGCATTGCAGGATCATCTAGACATCAAGATTGGTGAGTGGAAAAAAGGGGTACTCTTACCAAGAAAGGCTCCAGTTATGCAAATTGCAGTGTCTGGAGACTACACCTGTGGGATGAACTGACTGAATTTTTTAAGGCTTTGAATGGATTGAGCTTCTTCCCACTGCCCAGACCACACACGTGAAAGAGCATAAATTCAAATTGAGGAAGGATGGTCCCAGAATAGATGCGTGGAAGTTTGCATTTAGCCAACGGTTAGTTGATTGCTGAAACAAGTTTTTGTCTGTTGCTGTGGAGTTCGACCACTTCAATATATTAATAAATTCAAGGAAGAACTAGATAAACTATTGGAGGGAATGAATAGGTGAAATTATTACTATTTTATTATTATTACTAGCCATATAGTGCAAGGAAGCCTGAGGCTTATGCTGCACCAGCTTAAAAAAAATTTCCAAAAGTTACGCACAGAGAGAGAGAGAGAGAAGTAGAAGGGAATCACCAAGTAGAGGAGAATGATAATATCCAGCTCAGGACCCTGGGTGTGCTAAGCCCATACTCACCAGATGTGAGCCCCCGGGGTTTATGGGAAGTGTCTTTTTTTATTTATTTTTAGTGATGCTGTATAACCTTGCTTTCTTACATAGTTTTCTAATATTCCACGGTGGAGCAGATTTACAATTTGTACAGAGTGAGTCACTATATGGAATTAAAGTAACACCAAGAGGAAAAGAGAAAACCCAGTTTTTTAGATGCAGAGGAAGCAATGTTTGTGATGTGCTTATGCAAGAGACAATTGATGTCAGGGTAATCCCAAATAGAGATATGTGATCACATCTAGAAATTTGAGTATCATTGCAGATAAGCATAGCAACAGAAGAAATCTTTTTGCAAGACATAAGACAGAACCGAGTTTTAATAGGAAAATGAAAAAGATTTGTTGGTAATTGTGCAGACAGGCTGTCTGCACAATTACCAATGTCTTTTTCATTTTTCACTACTCTGAGTGTAATACCACATAGTTGGCATGTTACTCTGGGGTTATTGCTATTCATATGAAGTACTTTGCATTTATCAATGTTAGACTTCAACTGCCATTTCTCAGCCCAATGCCTAACTTTTCTAGATCCTGTGGCATCTCCGTAGCCAGGTGGGCAGGAGCAGCAGTGCGTAGCACATGCTTCTTGATTAGACCAGGGTTCAAGCCTGTGACCACCAATACGGAGGATGCGGAAAAGTCAGGGAATGACCACCACATATTCCCGGAGCAATATGGCCTTAGTTACTAATGCTCCTAAAAATCAAATAACAAAATCTAGATCCTGTTGTCATGAACCACCCTGTCAACCTTTGTATCATCTGCAAACTTGGGCATTAAAACTGATATGCCTTCATCAATATCATTGATAAATATAGAAAACAACAATGGGCCCAACAAATAATGCTGGCAGACTCCACTAATAACATTAGTCCATGAAGAGCAATGTTCACAGATTACCAATCTCTATCTTCTCCCACTGAATCAACCCTAAATCCATAGCAGCAACTTGCCCTTAATGTCACACTGCTCCAATTTGTAGAACAATCTTTATGAGAAACACTATCAAAAGCTTTTCTGAAATCCAAGTATATGATATTAACATTACATTTTGCATTCAGTGCCTTTGTGGCCATATTGCTGTATCCCCATTACTTCTTTTACCAGTTGGTTGGTTGGTTGGTTGGGTTTTATTGGCGCATTAGCAACTAAGGCTATAATGCGCCAAAATCTGGTCATAAAGTAAAACTTTCAGTGGCCTAATGAATTAGTCACTAAGTCAAGGTACAAAAACAAGTATAAACTGTAAAAGACAAATATCAATAAACAAGTAACAATTTTTTAAATATCAGTAAAAAGGTTTACTGATTTCAAAAAGCCAAAAATAGCAAACACATGGTCATTGTTGGATAAAATCTGACTGAGTGTATACGGCTCAGTCAGATGGTTAAAAGCGGTAAAACGGATATTGCTAAAATCTGGACAGTCAACTAAAATGTGTCTAATTGATAAAATTGTGCCACAGGACTCACACATAGGAGGGTCATCAGCCCTCAGCAAAAACGAATGAGTCAAATGACTATGTCCTATGCGGGTCCGGGCAAGAACAACTTCTTGCCCGGACCCGCAAGAAGTTGTTTGCAGTCTATCTATTCCATGAATCCTGCCATATGGAGTGTATCTTTTGGTATATTATTTGCCTGTAGTCTGTATAGGGGATTGACAGGCAGCGATTATTACTGGGAATTGCTGATTTGGCTGCGGTGTCAGCCAAATCATTTCCCCTAATCCCAATGTGGCTGGGAATCTAGCAGAAGCAGATATCATATTCACGTTCATGGAGAAAGTGAATCTTCTGCTCAATGCAAGACAGAACTGGATGAGAATTATATCTCACAGTTATTAAAGCCTGTAACAAGCTGAGAGAGTCGGAATATAAAATGAACCGTTGGTATTGACATTTACTAATGTCATCCAAGGCTAACTCTATAGTGTGCAGCTCTGCAGTAAATATGCTGCATTCAGAGGGAATCTGCTCCGATGTAGTGGTGTCTGTAAAGACAGCAGCAGCAGATCCCACATATTATTCCGACTTCGAACCATCTGTGTAAACTGGCGTGAAGTCAGAATGTTCAGCTCGGTGTGCTGAATAAAGCTGCAGGTAGACAGATGATGGAGTGGCGCCTCCGTTGCCAGGTGGGAAGGAGCAGCAGTGCATAGCACACGCTTCTTGATTAGACCGGGGTTCGAGCCCGTCACAACCGAATGCGGAAAGGTCAGGGAATGACCACTGCATATCCCGGAGCAATATGGCCTTAGTTGCTAATGCTCCAAAAAATCAAATAACAAACAAACAAGATGATGGAGTGTCCGACTTTCCCCAATTACTAAGGGACAAGTCACATGCTGGAACATGAGTATGCCAGGGTGGAAGGGGTTGCTTTGGTGTTTGGGCTGCTTTGGTGTTTGGGCAACCTTGTCTACCTTGATATTAAGTTCTTTGAGTAGCTCTTGGAGACGAATACCAAAAGGACAATTGGCAGTCTTACGGGTGTTGTACAAATTTTCCCATCGTGGCTCAAAAACGAATGGCCACGTAGGATGGTCTGGCAGGGATTTCAGTTTTAAAGCGTACTTTTGAGACAACTGCTTACGCTGAAGCGATAACGGTGGTTCGTTTGCTTCGACGTATAAGCTCTGGACAGGAGCTGTTCGATATACTCCAATAGCGATACAGAGAGCCTGATGATGGACAGGATCCAGCCATCAAAGTACACTGTCTCTGGCCGAATTGTATACCAGGGACCAGTAATCTAGTCTGGATCGTACAAGGGCACGGTAGATGCGTAGTAGGGTGCATCGATCCGCACCCCAAGATGCAGAGGAAACAGCGCAGAATATTCAGGCCTCTTTTGCACTTTGTGCAGAGTTGGCGGATGTGATCCAAAAAGGTCAGCTTTTTATCAAATACGAGTCCCAAGAATTTTGTGTCCGCTGCTACTGGAATAGCATTTTGTCCGAGCCTTAATTCAGGTTCAGGATGAAGATTACGCTTACGACAAAAGTGTACGCAAACAGTCTTCTCCCGCGAGAACCTGAAGCCATTAGCAAGTGCCCAGGAATTAAGGCGATCAATGGCTTTTTGCAGTTGTCTTTCAATAACCCTCATGTTGCATGACTGACAAAATATGTCAGTAATAAAGTCATAAACATAGAGGGCACTGTTTACAGTTGGAGGAAGTTGTTCTGTGATGGAATTTACTTTGATGGCGAAAAGCATGACACTTAATACTGATCCTTGTGGTACTCCCTCCTCTTGGCTGAAGGAACGAGAGAGTGAGGATCCCACACGAACTTGGAAAGATCGATTGGCTAAAAAGTTTTAAATAAAAAAGGGGAGATGCCCTCTAAGACCAAGGCTATGCAAATCTTTTAAGATGCCAAATCTCCAAGTTGTGTCATACGCTTTCTCCATGTCAAAGAATACAGACACCAAATGTTCACGTTTTAGGAAAGCATCCCGGATGGATGTTTCCAGCCTAATGAGGTGGTCCAGAGTGGACTGGTTCCTTTGGAAGCCGCACTGGATGTTGAAGAGGTCATTTGATTCTAAATACCATATTAAACAAAAATTAACCATTCTCTCCAGGATTTTGTACAGACAGCTAGTCAGAGCAATAGGACGATAATTAGTAGTGACTTTTGGATCCTTTCCTGGCTTAGCAAAGGCAAGACCGATTGCCTTGCGCCAGGAAACTGGAAACTGCCCTTCAATAAAAATTCTGTTATATAGAAGGAGCAGATAATCCATAGATTTTGGTGAAAGATGCTTAATCATTTCATAATGGATGCCATCTGGTCCAACAGCACTTGCTTTGGAAAGAATAAGGGCTCTTTTCAGTTCCTGTATAGTGAATGACCTGTTGTACGGATAGACGATCTTAGACTTAAAATTAAGTGCCTGTTTTTTGATTTTATGTTTCAGGACCAGGAACTCTGGGGAATACAAAGATGTTGCAGAGATGTTAGAGAATGTTTCCCCAAGAGAATTGGCTATTGCAGTTGGATCTGCAATAGTGCATCCATTATAATCTAGGATTGAAGAAGGGTGGGATGTATATTTTCCCTTCATTTTCCAGATTTTATCCCAGACCAACTTAGTACTAGTGGACTGAGTAATTGATGAAGTAAAACAGATCCACGATTCCTTTTGACTCTGATGGCGGATGTGGTAGGATATCGACGGAATATCCCCCACACTTTGTTTTGAGCTTTTTTGCTGCTGTGCATTGTGAATTCCACCAAGGTTTGGGAAATGGCGGAAATCGGGCAGATGTTTTTGGAACAGCATTCGCAGCTGCTTGGACAATAATTTCTGTGATGTACGTTACTGCATCATTGATAGGCTCCTGACTGACGGTACTGAGGTCAAAATTTGTCTGGTGTTGGAAGGCAGTCCAGTCAGCCTGATCAATCTTCCACTGTGGTAACCTGAAAGGAAGACACGGTCTCCCACTATGTAACGAGATTATCACAGGGAAGTGATCACTTCCATATGGGTTCTCCTCCACTTCCCAAGTGAGTGAAGGGAGTAGAGGAGCAGATAGAGACATCAATGGCAGAAAAGGTATGGGTAGGCATGTGGAAGAAGGTGTTTGTTCCAGTATTTAGAAGGGAAAGGTCATTGTCATTTAGCATACGCTCTATGACTCGTCCCCTTCCATTGATGTTAGCACTACCCCACAGGGTGTTATGTCCATTAAAATTCCCGAGAAGTAATAAAGGGGGGAGGTGTCAGTCCCAGGTGGCAAATAAATAGATCACACAGTTAATAAAAATCCCACTGAAAGGCAAATTGCAACAGCCTCTATGCTGATTGTAACTAGCAAGGGCTGAACTGGGGTCTGGTTGCCCACAAGGATAGCCACTCCTCCATGAGCAGGACCATCCGCAATTCTATCCTTACGAAAAATTGTGATGTTATGCATGGTGGGATCATCATTTGCCTTTAGATAAGTCTCCTGCAAGCAAAGGCAAACTGGCTTGTGCTTTTGCAGGAGGGCCTTGATGTTATCAGTATTTCGCCGGAAATCTTTGACAATTCCATTGTAGGAATTTAGCCATTATTTTGGCTTGGTGGGTCCATCAGGTGGCTTCCGAGGTGCTGAGGGCTTACTTTTGTCAGTCTTGGATTTATCTTTTTTGGGGAAGAATGGACACTGTCCCGTGTCCATTTCTTCCTCCGCAAAGAGTTCCAAGACTGATTCATCCAGTACCTCCTTATTCTCTAAATACATTGTTTCTGGTATCACAGGTGATTCTTCTGAACTTTTTGGCTTTTCTTTGCCACTTGGTTTTGGTAGTGGTGGAGCACTAGGAGGTACGGATATAGGAGTGGCAGCTGATTGTGTTTTTTTGGTGGGCTTTTGTGAACTCAATAAATATCATGTAATCGGAGAGAATGATTCTCTTGGTGGTATAGTCATCTCAGTTTGTGTCCCGATAGTGCACTTAGCAGAAACATTCTGGGCATATGAAGGTTTCCCGCTATTTATTGGTTGGATACGTTTTCTGGCCTCTGGGTAGGAGATATTCAGCTCTGTTTTCAATTTTTGGATTTCTTTTTCATCCTTCCACCGCTGGCATGCTCTAGAGTAGGCGGGGTGCTCTCCTTGGCAATTGACACAGATCAGTTTTGGAGCTGAACATTCCTTGCTCTCGTGGTCTTTAACACCACATCGAGTACAGGCAGGGTTACCACGACAAGATATTTGTGAGTGGCCATATTTTTGGCATCTAAAACACAGTAGTAGGTTTGGGATATAAATCCTCACTGGGCAGTTTAGACAGCCTGCCTTGATAGAACTTGGAGGCCATGGGGTGTTAAACGTGAGGATAAGAACTCGGGTAGGGACGAGATTCCCATCCTTCCGTATCGATATTCTCTTGACAGCTGTCACTCCTTGGTCTTTTAATTCAGAGAAGATCTCTTCTTCAGAAACATAAAGAAGGTCCCACTCTGATATAACACCTCGTGAAGAATTCAGAGTTTTGTGGGGGGGTTACGGTGATAGGTATTCACCCTATCCATGTAGTTCAAGATTTTTACAGCTTGTTTTGTGCTGGAAGCTTCAACCAAAAGGTCGCCAGAACGCAGTCGTTTAACGGATTTTGGTGAACCTGCCAACCCTTCTAATCCTTTCTGGATAAAGAAGGGTGACATCTTTCCAATTGACTGCTCTCCGGTAGAATGGAGAATGAGGAAAAGCGGTGTCACTGATGGTGGTGGTGTATCCTCAGTCCTGGCTCTTTTTGCAGAGATGTTTTCTGCGTCATCATCTCGATTAGGTAGGGGCCTTGTTGGGGCCCCAGAAGAATTTGAATTTATAATACTCATAGGAGTAAAATAAAAATTTCTGATGCCCTAAGTACCTCACCCACCACGGAGCCCTACAAGGAGACGCCCACTCGTGAACTAGCAGGTACTGCATACACGAATGGGACGCCAAGTTAGCTTAGAGGCACCATACCCATGTTTCCAATAAGCCTTGATCCCGTCCCAGGACCAAAGGGAGGGAGACTTATTGGAACGCAGTTGACCCTAGCAGTAAGAACCACCCACCGATTGATCCCACTCGGGCCGGACCGGCCCGTCTTGTCGAAGCAGGGGCCAAAGTGGTGTATTAAGGCTGGGCCCCTCAACCACCAGGATTCCCCTTTCTGAATTCCACGGGTCGCGGCGAATGGCTGCACACGCCGGATTCCAAAGATGTAACCCTGGAACCAAGGTATGGGCGTTAGATCCCAGTGATGCTAATCTGGAAGCCCAGCAGCATCACTGGGAGGTCCCCTCACCAAGTACAGGTGCCCATGTCGAGGGGATCTTTTACCAGTGACTCCATTATTTTCCCTGGAACAGAAGTTAAACTATCAGGTCTGTAATTACTTGTGTCAGCCTTCGATCCCCTTTTATTAATCTGGCATACATTTGCACATTTGCAGTCCACGGGGATCTCCCCTGAATCCAAGGATATTCTCATTCTTGGATGTTGCTCCCTCTGCACCCAAAAAACTGGGTTTTCCCTTTCACGCTTGGTGTTACGATTCCTCCCAACAGCTGCTCACTTTGTACAAATTGCAAATCTGCACTACCATGGATTATTGTTCCCACATTTGCAGCAGTATCCCCAAAAACCTCTCACAGGCTTCTCAATTCCATTGAAGGGAGGGCAGTTAGGTTAATTAATGACCTATTTCTACAAAGTTTCTCCACTCTGTCTCTATATGGATGGTTAAAGTGGGTATTTTTTTCTTTTTTGGGTGATGCTATATAAGCTTGCTTTCTTGCATTATTTGCCACTACTACCCTGCTCAAAAAAATTAACAGAACAAGGTGTTTTTCATGAATATTTTATTGTGAACAGCGTTAAAGGCAAATGTTTGATATAATAAACATGCTGTCATACAAATTCTGAGTATTGAGTAGAAATCGATCTACCACCTTACAGAGCCACACATTATGCAAATTATTCATGCCTATAAAAACATGAGTTGTGACTACATATATAGGACTATGTACAGGACTATGGCGAAGAAATGCCACGAGTTATGTCCCAATGTCTATGTGTCTGAAATTCTGTCCGGACACGATAGGAGGCATTATATGCTGAAAGCCTTGTGGATTAACTCAAGACTTGAAGGATTCTGCAAGGCATTTGGAGGGAAAGTTTTATCAGTTTGGCCCACACTTTTAGGTAGAAGGAATCTGTTTTGTAGAGACAGGATGCATTTAACAAAGGTGGTGCAAGAGTTTTTGTCAGTATTAATGAGGATACCTTAAAGGTTCAGGGAAACTGCTAATTTGGGGGACCAATTGTAATATAGATACGCGTTTATCTGATAATATTGGTCAAAGTAATGCTGGCAGATACCTCAAGAGTTCTTGTTTGTTACCACAACAGAACATATTAGCAAGATGTTCTGAGGGCAAAAAGGTTTCAAATGAGCGGGTACAGGGAAGCGAGTTTATATAACTTTAAGGGGTGTGTCAGAGTAGTTAACTATACATGAACACTAAGTCTGAATGTTTATAAAGTGATGTATAAACAATTCAATGTCAGAAGTGTCAGTAAAATAAGTGAATTCGAACTGCTGGTTAGGACAAGTAATGCTGACATAATAGGGCTTACAGAAACGTGGTGCCACCCGGAGATAAGGGATAATGAGTTTCAGTAAGGTATGTATAATGTAGTTAAGGAAGGATAGGGCAGATTGAAGGGGTGATGGGTCATGCTTCTTATCAAAAGCAGCCTGAGCATGATGAAAGCTTTCCTGGATTCAGACGTTTCCATGCTAATATAGAGAGTTAGAGTAATCTACAGGCCAGGTGATTGTGAAGATTATGACGAGAGCCTCTACATGCAAATGGAATGGGCAAGTAAGCACAATGTCTTATTATGGCTGATTTAATTTGCCTCTAACTGATTAGAGCAAACGGGAAGGAAATTCCACATAGACAAATTTTTAAATCAACTAGATTTTTATTTGTACCAACATGTCTGGGAAAACAGTATGGAAAAGAATATCCTAGACCTTATCAATAAGATGAGATAATAGGGCTGACAGTACAAGAACCAGTAGCAGGAAGTGATCAAGGAGTTCTATGGTGGACGATGAAGAGAGAGAGAGAGGTAGCAGTAGTTAAAGGCAAAGGAATGGGTTATAATTTCAGAAAAGGAAATTACAATGCCAAAAGATGCTTCATGGTCTCTATTAACAGGGCAGATATTGCACAGAGAGCAAATACAATTGATTATGGCATACCTTTAAAACATTAATCACAGAAGCCTTGAATGCGTATATACCATTAAAAAAAAATACTCTGCAAGGACGATTCCAAGTTGGAATAATAATGAAGTTGCCAGATTACTTGAGCAGAAAATATGGCATGGAAAAGTTATAGGGCAATAAAAAGTACTAAAGCCTATCAGCCTCAGTACTTTTTATAGTACTAACAGCTACAACCTGATCTGTAATAATGCCACAGAAAAGGATAGGCTGGCAAATGCAGATTATGAGAAATCACTGGCAAAGAGTGGGGATAAGGAATTCTTCACATATATAAATGCAAAGAAGAGAATGACACACCAGATTGGCCCCTTATGTAATGAATCTTTGACCTCTGTGTCAATAGAAATTATGGGAGCGAAGTTGAAAAATATGTAATTAATGATATTGAAATTTCACACGATTATTTAACGAAAAAACTTGAAACTACAGGCCAATAAGGCTCCTGATGTTGATGGCACATACCTTATAATCCTAAGGGAGATGGCAAGTGAGTGCACCGAACCATTGGGGCTAACTGTGAGAGAATAACTGGACTCTGGAGTGATTCCGTTTTTTTTTTTTTTTGGTAGTTGTTGGTGCATCGGCTTCTGTGGCCATAATGCACCTCCCAAGGTTTTTGCAGTACTTTAATCCAAGCTCGAGGCGGAATTCGAACCCGCGACCTTTGGGTTGCCAGGCAGGCACTTTACCCACCCGGCTAGCCCGGTCGGCACGATTCCGTTGGATTGCAAAAGTGCCAATGTATCTCCAATATATAAGGGCAGTTCTAAGAGTGAAGTGGGAAATTACCGGCCGGTCAGCCTAACTTCATTAGTAAGGAAAATCATGGAGGCAATGATCAAGGGTGGAATTCAGGATCAATTAGAGAGAAATGGAATTCTGAAGGAAAGATGCTCAGCAAGGTTTTGTAAAGGAAAATCATGTTTAACTAACCTGGTTAGCTATTTTGACAGGATCACTCAAGAGTTGGACTTGGGGAAAAGTTTCAACACTCTTTTTATTTGGATTTCAGCAAAGCATTTGACTCAGTCCCACATTAGCGGTTACTTTATAGTAGTAGTAGTGGCATGTGATGCAAGAAAGCAAATGTATGAGTTTATGCAGCATCAGCCAAAAAAAAAAAAAAAAAAAAAATCACAGCATTCCCTCCAAATGCCTGTCCGGTTCCTCCTTAAATTTATTCAACCTATCAACTTCCACAACGACAGATGGAAGTTTGTTCCAGCAATTAACCACCCGCTGGCTAAAGGCAAATTTCCGCACATCTATTCTACATCAGTCCTTTCTTAATTTGAATTTATGCCCCCTTAGGTTCGTAATCTGAACAAGTGGAAGGATCCCATCAGAATTCAGCGTGCTGAACCCATTCAAGACCTTATACACCTCAATCAGATCACCGCGCAGGTGCCTAGTCTCCAGCCACTGCAATTTGCAGAACTTAAGCCTCTCTTGATAAGAGGATTCCTTCATTCCCCTCACCAATCTTGTTGCCCTTCTCTGTACACGCTCAAGTAAATCTACATCCTTCCTAAAATGAGGCCTCCAGACCTGTACGCAGTACTCAAGGCGTGGCCTGACCATTGCCTTATACAGAGGTACAATCACCTCCTTCTCCCTGCTAGCAAAATTCCTATATATCATTGACAAAACCCCATGACCTGCCCTGGCAGCCTGTCTGCATTGCTCAGAAAACTTCATATCTGCCTGAACAATTACTCCCAGGTCTTTTTCATTTTCTACCACCTTAAATGTAGTACCACACAGTTGGTACGTTTCTCTGGGGTTACTTCTACCCATATGCAGTACTTTGTATTTGTAAAGGTTAAACTTCAGTTGCCACGTCTTAGCCCATCTGCCCAAATTATCTAGATCCTGTTGCAGTAGCACACTGCCATTACTGTCATTAACAACCCTGCCAACCTTTGTATCATCTGCAAACTTCGACCCTAAGCCTGATATACCTTCATCAATCTCATTGATAAATATACAAAACAACAGTGGACCCAACACCGAACCCTGTGGGACTCCACTAATAACATTAGTCCAAGAGCAGCAGCACCCATTGATTACCACCCTCTGTCTTCTCGCACTTAACCATCCTTTTATCCATTGTAGCAACTTACCCTTAATACCATTCTGCTCCAATTTGTACAATAGTCTTCCATGCGCAACAGTGTCAAAAGATTTCCTGAAATCCAAATATATGATATCAAAATTATTTTTTGCATCCAGTTCCTTTGTAACCACATCATAATATCCTATCAAATTTGTCAGACAAGACTTTCCCTTAACAAACCCATGCTGTGTCTGAATTATTGCTGCAGTCTTGTCTAGATGATCCTGCAATGCATCTTTAACCAGCGACTCCATTATTTTACCCGGAACAGAAGTTAAACTAACTGGTCTGTAATTACTTGTGTCACCCTTCGATCCCCCTTTGTGAATTGGGGATACATTTGCACATCTCCAGTCGGTGGGAACCTCCCCTGAGTCCAAGGATGCTCTCATAATTATGGCTAAGGGTTTGCTTAGTTGCTTTGCCGCCTCCTTTAATATAACTGGATAGATCCCATCCACCCCAGGTGCTTTTCTTACATTTAACTTCAACAGTTTCTCTTCCACTTTGCTCTCAGTTATTACAAAATTATTAAGTATCCTGCTACAATTTGATAACCTTCTGCCATTTTCAAACCTTAATAATTCCTCACGTGTGAATGTAGATGCAAAATATTCATTCAGTTTGTTTGCTAACTGAGCAGGATCATCAACAGTCGAACCATCGATGTCAAGTGGACCAATCAGATTAATCCCCTACCTTTTAGAGTTTATATAAGTAAAGAAATCCTTGCTGTTTTTCTTAGCATCTTTTGCCAAGGATTTCTCGTAATCTGCCTTCGCCTGCCGAACCTCCTTTGTGACCTGATTACAGATGAACTTATATCTGCCATAGGCTTCTGAGTCGCTTGATAATTTATATGCATCCCATGCATTTTTCTTCTCTGTTACGAGTCTCATTAGTTCATTTGACAACCATTTAGGCCTAAACCTTGAACAATATTTCTTAATAGGTATGAAACTTTTAGTAGCATCCATGATTAATTCCTTGAATGCTTCCCACTTAGAATTTACTGTTGGTAACATCGTCAGTTGATCCCACTGTACAGAATTTAAAAACTGTCGGAGACCACTGTATTCGCCTTTACGGAAGCAAAAACCCTTTCCTTTACCCCTGATGGTAATTAAATCTTTAAGTAAATCCCACGTCAGTACACTGTGATCACTGCCACCTAGTGGTTCTTTTATCTGCAAATTCCTAATACATGAATGATCACTGCTGATAACCAGATCGAGAGTATTACTTTCTCTGGTTGCCTCTCGAAGATGCTGCTGCAGAAAACAATCATCCAATAAATCAACAAAAGTCTGACTAGTGTGTGAGTGCCAACCCACAAGTTCCAGTGAATATCTGGGAAGTTAAAATCCCCCATTATAAGACATTCCAATTTACTAGCCCACTCTATTTCTCTGTACAATTGTTCATTGTACTCATTCGAGTCATTAGGCCTATAACACACTCCTACTCTTATTTTTATTTTTGCTTTCGCAGTGCTTATGTCACACCAAACTGACTCAACAGTGCACTGTTCATCTATATCAACTGGATGCACTTCTTTTGATTTTATGTTTTTCTTAATTAACAGCATAACACCTCCTCCCTTCCTATCCTGTCTATCCTTTCTGTCTATCCATTGTACTCCCCAAATTCCAGTTCGGCATTCCTTATATCAGTGTGACACCATGTCTCTGATATCCCAACAATATCCGCCTTTGATGTCTTGACCAACACTTCAAATTCATCAAATTTATTTACTATACTTCTAGCATTGGTATACATGCACCTATTCTTATTCTTAGTTACTCTAACACATCCCATATACCCACCTGTTTCACGATGACTGCCACCCGTCCCTGAAACCCCCAACACCCCTCGCTCCAGGTCGCTACTTATTCTAATAGAAGTTGTGCAAGAATCACCTTCACCTCTGCCTACGGCTACTGTTAAACTATTAGTCCTTGTATCCCCCTAAGCTATCAGTTTTCTGACCCACCCAACACTGCCTCGATAGCATCAGCAAATATTCTTGCACCCTTTCTATTTAAGTGTATCCCATCCCTGTAGAAGCAGTCTCTCCTGTTAACAAGTACAGTCCAGGCTGAAAAAAATTCTATCCCTTGAGCCTTGCACAATCTTTCCACGGCCGAATCGATCGACAAGGCTCTCATCATATACTCCCTCCTATCGTGTCTAGGCAGAATTGCAGACACTTTCAAATTCAACCCTAATTCACGGCTTTTTTTATCAGTGACCTGTACTTGTTAAGTAATTCTGCCGGTCTCCTACTCTTGATATCATTAGTGCCAACATGTACAACTATATCACCTTTTGTGCCCTTAAAAGATGATATCTGCTCTACAACGTCATCAATCTTTGCCCCTGGCAGACATACCCTGGTCCTGTTCCACCTATCCTTTTTACAAAGGATGTTTATAAGCTGGAACAGGTTGGAATCACGGGGAAAATCCTTAAATGGATAGCAGGATGGCTTCAGGGCAGAAGACAGAGGGTTGTGATAAATGGTTATTCCTCAGATTGGGTTGATGTAAGAAGTGGGGTTCCCCAAGGATCAATATTAGGACGGCTGTTGTTTTTGATTTCCATAAATGACATTGATGAAGTAAAGACTGGAAAAGTAGTTAACGATCACAGCCCAGCAGAGCTTCTTCAGAGTGACATAGATGGACTTCAGGGATGTTCAGAAAAATGGCAGCTATGCTTTAATCCAGAAAAATGTAAGGTATTACACCTGGGGAAAGTAACTCCAAAATAACTTATACACTTGGTGGAGTTGAAATAAAGCCAGTAGTGGAGGAAAAGGACTTGGGTGTTACGATACGGCCAGTCATGAAGTTCTCCGAGCATTGTAGACAGGTTGTGAGGAATGCCCATAGTGTCTTATTGATAATTTATCGAACAATTGCTAGTAGAGATATGGACGTCATAATCCCATTATATAAGGCTATTGTTAGATCACACCTGGAATACTGTGTTCAAGTATGGAGACTGAATCTAAAAAAACAGACATTGTGCATCCCGAAAGGGTCCAAAGATGGGTAACTCGCCTGGTGAGATTGGCAAAATGGCATGCATATGAGGAAAGTCTTCGAATATATGGGTTGCCCAGCTTGGAAACTAGGCACCTTAGAGGAGACTTGATTGAGGTGTTTAAGGATCCAAGAAAGATAAATAAAATGAATGAGGAAAAAAATTTTCATGGTTATAAATGATTTGAGAACTAGAGGCCATAAATTCAAGTTAAGGGAGGAGATGTTTAGACTGGATTGAAGGAAGTTTTATTTTAGTCAGTGAGTTATAAATTACTGGAATAAGTTAACTATACGGGGGTAAAGGCTGACAGTTTTGGGAAATTCAAAGGTCAGCTGGATGATTAAGCACAGGAGGAGGAAAACACATAGGTTGTCTATTTCTTTTTCTTTTATTAATTATTCATTTTTTAAAATTTTCTTCTTATTACAGCAGACTCTTGATTTAGTGCATCCAGTTTGTTTTAGTACATCGCATCGATTGTTGTGTTCTACTGAACCGCAAAAAGACAAATTTTGTTTCATTATTTATGTGTTGCGCTTTCAGTTAAACAGAAACTTGAAATTATACAAAAGTTTGAAAATGCTGCATCTGTTAAATTTTAATGAACCATTATAATGTTGGTGACCAAACCATCGCAACATCATAAAATATAAACGGAAACTATTAGATTTAAAATGCACATCGTAAAAAAAATAAAGGGAAGCATTGTACTGAACACGCGAATAGTGCGTGGTAAGTTTTTTTATCTATCGCCATATTTTTTGATACAGTAAGTCCCCGACTTATGCAACTTCGGACTTAGCTAAATTTTTTTTCACTCAATTTTTTTTTTTTTTTTTTTTTAAGGATTGTAAAATTTAAAAGAAACAAAAAAAATTATAAGCAATCAATAACGATGGTCACAAATTGTACAAGTGAGATCGGAGTAACAAGGAAAAAAATAGGAAAGAAGAGAAGATTCTTAAAATTTATGTTTTTTTGAAGATTTCAGTGAAGGGGAATTCATTTCACCATAATAACATAAAAATCCACAGAATTCTAGTTAACAGTATTATCGCAAATGCAATAAGATCAGTTTACTACCCGTTTATAATGGATTACGCTATCAGAAAAGCCCAATAAACCGGAAAGTGCAAATTGTTTTTATGGTAGTGACCTCCAGAAATGTTTTAGTAAAATGTGAGCCTGTGTGGGGTGATAATACTGAGTTTTCACGTTAATCCTGTGAAGTTCTTTTCAAAAAAATTCATTTTGACTGTTATCATGGTGCCGACTAAGAGAATAAGTGAGAGCGGTACTAGTAAACCTACCAAGAAAAGGAAAGCGATCGATTTGGATCAGAAAATAATAAGGATGTATGAAAATGGTCAAACATTAACAAGTATCGTGCTGAATTCAGATTTGTCAATAATAATATAGTAGCAATATGTTATTACTCATTCACGAGTTACATAAAACTCGAATTATGTAAGAATTCCTGGAATGTATCTCCTATGTATGTCGGGGACTTCTGTATTTTTGGATTAACCAGGAAATCAGTTATCCGGGATTTTTTTTTTTTTTACCCTCTATTCCGGAAAATTGATAGTCTACTGTATTTTTTTTTGGCTGGTGCAGCACAAGCCATAGGCTTCCTTGCATCATGTGACCATCGCTAATACTTCATTGCTGTTTTTTGGCTTGCATAATAGGATAGTCACATCCCCAGTACTCAGGACGGCAAGTCATCGTTGTTTAGATGATTCTTTGAGACGACAGGCCATTCGATGACTTGAAGCCGGGCAGTTGCAGGTGGCACACTGTATTGTCACGGCACTATGGAAGCAGTATTGTCTCGGCACTATGGAAGCAGTTTCAGGAGACAAGTATGATTACAGAAAGAGTCGCCCAAGGGCTATGTCAACCAGAACAGATTGCTATCTGGCTCTAACAGAGAGAGAGATAGAACCCTATGTTGTTGTTGTTTGGTTTTTAGGAGCATTAACAACCAAGGCCATATTGCTCCGGGGTTATGTGGTGGTCATTCCCTGACCTTTCCGCATCCTCTGTATTTAGTAGAACCCTATGATGTCCTGTCATCAACTGGGGTTCTATGCAAGGAAGCCAGTGGTTTGTATCCCACGTGACGGAACATGAAAATGTTATCAAGGTAGCATATGCTGATGACTTGGCGCTTTTAATTTTTGGAGAGTCACGACCTCAATTAGAACAACGTGCAAACAATGTTTTATAGGATTTGGACAACTGATGTGTTGTTCATAAGTTAAAAATTTCAATTGATAAAACACAGCAGATCCTTCTTAAGGGAAATTTAAATTTAAATAGGCCTCCTACCTTAAAATTAAATAACCAAACCATTAAATTAGTCAGGAATTATAAGTAACTTGGCATTATCATGGACGATTGGTTCAGTTTTATTGCTCATGCCCAGTATCTTGTTCAAATATTTAAAGTACTGACTGGCAAGATCATGAGAATCAACAAGAATGTATGGGGTATAAAATCTGTCACTTGAAAGTTGTATTACAAATGTGTCTTCTTACCCATTATTTGCTATGCTGCTGGCACTTGGGATTTCCGGATAAATAATAACTCAGCTAGAAAATATCTTACTCAGGCTCAGCGTTTTTTTATTCTGGTCATAACTAGGGCTCACATCTGGTGAGTATGGGCTTGGCACACCCAGGGTCCTGAGCTGGATATGATGATATCCAGCTCAGGACCCTTGGTGACTCCCTTTTACTTCTGACACACACACACACACACACACTCACTCTCTCTCTCTCTCTCTCTCTCTCAGCATAAACCTCAAGCTTCCTTGCACCATATGGCTAATAATAATAACTGCAGAACTGCGTCTACGGTAGCTCTACAGGTATTGAATGGAAGGCTTCCTATTCAGTATGAGGACATTTATCATTATTTACAGTATTTTCGTAGGAAGGCTATTCCTGTGAAGGAAGATAATGAAAATCTTCTTGGATGGCTGCTGATTTAGGTATAGCTACATTCAATTTTTTTTCCAAATGTGTCAGAATTTCCTAAACAAAAGGTGTCCTGGTTTTGACCAGGCCTAAATTTATCATTTCTACTTTCGGGGTACAGCAATCTGAACTCCAAGCTGTTTGCTTTTGGGTTGGCTGCCTTGTCGGTTTGTATGTGTGGTGTCCCAGAAACAATAGAACATTTAGTTTTTAATTGTAACTTGTATGTAGATCTAAGACAGAAATTAAAGTCCTTACTGATGTTTACCTGGAGGATGAATTTCGGATGAAAATTTCTTCTCTAGCTTTGCAGATAAGATGTTTAAAATACGCAAAAGACTTTTGGGCAGAAATCACTAGAATTATTAAGTTAGTGTGGTTTTAATTTTCAACTTGTTCTGGAAAGGGTATAAGTTTGCTTTTTCTAACTGATCTTTTGAGGTTCTGTTCCTTGTTGAACAGGCTGGAATTAGGTTATTGTACTAAGGCTTAAAGATAGACACAATAAACTGATAGTTTTGTTAATGGGTTTTGATTTGGTTTGAAGATAAAGTATGAGTGAACATATTTGGGTTACATTGATATAGGTCAACTGATAGAACTAGGAAATATTGAAATGATTGTCTTAATTTCAGACATAAAATTTGTGGTTACTTGAAGTTCCCAAAAGACTGGCTATATTATAACACAGCTACTGGATTGTTCTTAGGAAGTTACCATGTAAGTGAAGAATTAACTTTGTATGGTAATTTGCAAATGAAGTTAGTACAGTTATTATGCTGTTGTGTCAAGGAGGGAGTTTAATGGTAAGGGAACTGTGTTGGTATTATGGTGGTATGTGTTAAGTTGGCGGTAGAGACCAAGGTTACACGATGGTTCTACATCCAAATGCAGATGTGTAATTTTATTATATATAGTTATTCTTTAATTTAAGTTAAAATGTAAATGAGTGCAAATTTCAATTAATTGGTATATACCCATACAAAAGAAGTATTTTTTGCTAAGCTCCCTGATTGAGATAGCTATTTAACTTTGATGTATAAGTATAATGTGTATGATGCTGTTGTGTAAAGGAGTTTAATGGAATTGTGTTGGTATTGTGATGGTCTGTGTTAAGTTGGATATAGACCAAGATTATATGGTCTAGATGGTCTAGATCCAATCATATAATCATCCAAATGCAAAAGAGTAATTTTATTGTATATAGTTATTCTTTAATTGAAGTTAAGATGTAAATCAGTGCAGAATTTTAATTATTTGGTATATAACCATACAAAAGATGTATTTTTTCGCTTAGCTCCCTGATTCAGATGAGCTATTTAACGCTGATTTTTTTTTTTTTTTTTTTTTTTTTTTTTGATTTGGTAGTTGTTGGCGCATCGGCTTCTGTGGCCATATTGCACCTCCCAAGGTTTTTGCAGTACTTTGATCCAAGCCCGAGGCGGGAATCGAACCCGCGACCTTTGGGTTGCCGGGTAGGTACTTTACCCACTCGGCTAGCCCGGTCGGCATTTAACGCTGATATACGTATAAATATAACGGGTAGAAATTGCTGTTTTAGTCCAAGATAGTGCTGGCCATTCCAGTGTGGTTTGTATCTGGTTGGAAAGGTGTTTATTTGGATTTGTTCTGGTCTGACCTCTGTTTTGTTGTGGCAAAGCCTGGTTTGTCTTTTAGTTATAAGGCAGTATGAGTGTTTGTAAATAGTGTACTGGTTGTGTTGACAGGATGGTTGTCTACCAGTCACCCTGCTTTCCTCCCCCCACTGTCTGGTTATAGAACTTGGCTACCTTCACGTAGACTTGGGATGGGAGTCAGTTTGTTTTGTTTGTTTGTTATTTGGTTTTTAGGAGCATTAGCAACTAAGGCCATATTGCTCCGGGATATACGGTGGTCATTCTCTGACCTTTCCACATCCTCCGTATTTGGTGGTGACGGGCTCGAACCCCAGTCTAATTGAGAAGTGTGTGCTACGCACTGCTGCTCCTTCCCACCTGGCTATGGAGGCGCCGATGGGAGTCAGAGGGCAGGGGACCAGGTGTTCCCTGCTCCCTGGCTGCGAAATGCCAGGCGTAGGTACTCAACACAATAAAACACATACGTACATTACGTAACACACACACACACAGTTGCCAACCTTCGTCAAGTGCCTTCAGAAGCTACAGCAGCGTATAGGGGAAACTCTGGAGGCCGCAACAAAGTACAAAAAATAAAAATAAATAAAATAAAATCCCCCATTAACAATGCAGAGCTTGTCAAAACTAGTGCCATCAACATGTGACTTGGAGCTCTGACAAATGGGGTACAGTTCTGTCCTCTGATGAGTCCTGTTTCAGCCTACAAGCAGATTGCAGACATTATTTCATCTGTAGACAACGAAGAATGCAGTACCATTCCTCCAACATCAGATGGAGGCAGTGTTCTCGTGTGGGCGGCATAATGGTCAATGGCTGCACCCCTCTTCATGTTTTTGATACAGGTACCATAACTCTGCAGAAGTACTGAAAACGGATCCTTGAACCCTATGTATGATGTTTTAGGTGCGGTTGGCCCAGATTTTCTTTTTATGCATGACAACACCACTGCACATAGAGCTCAAGTGGTGGAGATATCCAACAACTGCTGTGGCCAGCATGATGTGATCGAACATGTGTGGGACATCCTTGGGCATTGCACTGCACACCGACAGCCAACTCCTCCGTCTCTTGGTGAGCTAAGGTCTGTGCTGGTGGAATAATGATATTTGGTGTCACAGAATCTTATACACATGCTTATATTGAACATGGTTCACTGCTGTCAGGCCTGTTTCACCATTGGGAGGGATCATACACCTTACATATATCATTTGACATTTTCGAGCATCTTGTATTGACCTTCTGTAATGTGGCCATTTTGGCAATTCTTATACAACCCCTATAAATGTCCCTTATACCTGTCAGCAGTTTCTTGCTGTGTCCTCATTTCATTGTTATTCTATGGTACACCACCACCATACCAAATTTTGTCCACAACACACCACAAGCTGCACTAGTTACACTCACCTTTTCTATGTGTTCTGTTAATTTTGGTCATGCAGTGTACTACTAGTGTTAATCTCATTGATGTTCTGTTTTTGCATACCTTTTCTATAGATACTTCTACGGGTGGCACTGTTCTTCTAGATTGGTTTCTATAATTCCCACTCTCACTCTCTCTCTTCCAAACTAGACTGAACATGTGCCACAACCAGCCAGCATCCCTTTACTGTCCAATTTCAAACTCACCAAACCAGCTTTTCTTCTTCCTCATTTATTCCTTGAACTTTTGTTTTCTGGAACAACCTCCCTCCATATAATTTCTGAAAATTACAATCTACAGAAATTGAAGGGTAATATCAACAAGTATCATTTTTCTTCTTCTCTACATTCAACACACGCACGGTACTAAGTACTATAGGTTCTAATACCTCTTGTGTTTGGGGTTTTAATTAATAAAAAAAAAAAAAAAGAGAGACTGGAGATGAGCAAATGTATCTCCAATTCAGAAAGGGCTGATCAAAGTATGACATGAGTAGTTACAGACTCGTTAACATGACTTCTACTCTACAGAAAATAATAGGGTCACTTGTTAAAGAAGTAATGCAGGCCAATCCATACAGGAATGCATCATACTACAGCCATAGTATGAATTTGTTAAAAACATTTTGTTTGACGACTCTGACTGAATATTATTATGCAGTAACGAAACTGGATGCAAAAAAAGAATTTTGATATCATATACTTGGATTTAAGAAGAGCTTTTGATACTGTTGCACATAAAATACTGCTGTACAAATTAGAGCAGTATGTCATTAAGGGCAAGTTACTGTTCTGGATAAAGGGATGGTTGAGTAGGAGAAGACAGATAGCGGTTATCAACGTGCATTGCTCTTTGTTGATTGCTGTTTTTGTGTTTATTAGTGATAACAATGAAGACTTTTAGTCTAAGCATTGATGTCATCAGATTTTTTTTGCTGAAATCTGCAGACAATATGAAAGTTGGTAGTGTGGTGAATGACAGTTATCAGGGTATACTACTGCATCAAGATTATAAAATTCAGGCAGATGGGCCGAGAAGTGGCAATCGAAGTTTAACATTGACAAATGTAAGGTACTGCACATGGGTATCAGTAATTCCAGATTGATGTACTGATGGAATCCCTCATCCTTTTTCAGTGTTGATGGTATCCTTCCATCAGCACTAAAGAAGGATGGTTGCATAGATGTATGGAAGTTTGCCTGCAGGTAGCTGGGTGTTGGCACACAAATTTCCATCTAATGTACAAGTGGATAGTTTGAATAAATTTAAGGAAGAACTGGAAAAACTAATAGAAGAGCTGGTGTTTTTTTTTTTTTTTTTTTGTTAATGCTGTATAAGCTTGTTTTTGTGTATCATTCCCACTACTGACACTGATAATTTATTTTCAAAATTTTTATTGAGTAGGGTGACAATGTATTACAAAGTTGAGTTGGCAATATCTTGTGTTTAATTTCACTTGACCAATAACAGGTTAAGGAATGACAAAATAAATTAATGAAAACTTAACATTATTTCTAAAAACAAGATATATCTTACCTAGATTTTTAAAATTTTTCTTCTTTGCAATAACTACTGAATGAAGTGGTCCACATTTTTCAAAGTGCTGAAATACAAGATAAATTCAGTAAAATTCTTAACTTTTAGTCATTTATAACTATCTTAAAATTTAGTATATAGGGTGTTCATAAAAATTTTCAGAGTGCTACATGGTCAGTAATGGTGCTCTCAAACTTAAATTCCAGAATAATATTCCTAAGCATACCTTCTTGATTCATGGATGATATTGTGCAAAGTGTCAAAATTCACATTTAGCATTTGGTGGTAGTATTAGTAGAAATGGAAAGTGATGCAAGAAAGCAGGCTTATATAGCATTATTATTATTATTATCATTAGCCATATGGTGCACCAGCCAAATGCAGGAAAAATGACAATGTCATCTATTAAAATTCCTAAGTATTTAACTCGAGATCTCAAAGGTATTTGCTTTCCATTAATTATTCATTTCGGTGGCCTTCCATAATCTAACTTGCCTTTCAGCAACATCATTACTGCCTTACTATCTGAGATCTTAAGTTTATTTACACCTGACCACATACTCAGATCTTTTACTACAACTCCCATCGTCTGCTATAATACTAACCTGGATTTACCCTCAGTACATATTACTAAATCATCTGCATACACAACCAACTTACAATGCGGAATTTCTTTCTCCAGCCATTGATTTAACACCAAATTCCAAAACACCAGACAGAGCACTGATCCTTGCGGATGGCCTCTATTAATAGATCTACCAAATTTCAAATGTTGAGAAGATACTTGAACTCTCCTACCACTTAAATAACTTCTTAATGTTTGATACAATATTTGAGGACAATTTATTTTTCTTAATGAGCGTAAAATGCTCTCATACCATACCTTGTCAAATGCACCTTCGAAATCTACAAATAATGCCAAAACATATTTACTTGTTGATTGTGAACTATAACTCACTAATGTATTTATAGTATCTTCAGTAGAAAGACCTTTTCTAAATCCAAACTGACCTATAAACTCCATTTTAGACTTATTAAAAACACATGTTCTAATCCTAAAAGTAACAACTTCTCAAAATTTTTTCCCAAATTTGCAAACAGCGAAATAGGTCTATATCATCTAGGGTCACTAACAGGTTTATGTTTAAGCTTTAGAAGGGCAATTTTTCAGAACCTTGGAAAACTACTCTCCAACAAACACTTGTTATATATAACTATCAATATCTCAGGATAGTATTCATTCATCTTAGTTACACAATTATTTTCTATCATATCCATGCCTGGAGTTTTATTTTCATTTAGAACATATCATTAATAACTCCTGAGTAGTGAACAATTGTATGTCATTATTTCCTACATAACTAAAATTATCAATCCAAATTTTCCTTTGTTCCTCAGTATCATCATCCATAGTATCATACACAAACAGCTCATCTGTAATAGTTTTAATGGTTGAAAGCCCATCACAAGTTTCTATATTATTTGAGTTAACCGTATTAATAACATTATTAATATGCAGTTTGTCTCTTGACAATTTAAACAAAAGTCCCCAGGGATCTGTATTCCCTGTTAGTACAAAATCCCTCCATGCAGCTAACTTATTATTATTATTATTATTTTTTTTATTATTATTATCATTAGAAATAAGCTTTAGAAGCATTTCAAAATGTAAAGTGTCAAAATTCACATTTAGCATTTGGTGGTAGTATTAGTAGAAATGGAAAATGATGCAAGAAAGCAGGCTTATATAGCATCAGCCAGAGGGGGGGGGACCTTACACAGTTCACCCATCCATATCTACCAAGAATTTGTCTAGTTCTTCTCTGAATTTATTCAACCCATCCACTTCCACAACAGACAGAAGCCTGTTCCAATAATCAACCACCTGCGGGCTGAAGGCAAACCTCCACACAACTATCCTGCAACCCTCCTTCTCAACTTGAATTTATGCCCCATCATGTGTGTAGTTTCAGTAAGTGGAAGAATGCATTTAACATTTAGCTTACTCAATCCATTTAAGACTTTAAACACCTCAATCAGATCTCTCAACAGGTGCTTACTCTCAAGACACTACAATTTGCAGAACTTAAGCCTTTCTAGGTAAGAGCATCCTGCAGGCATTTAATAACCTAGTGTGGCTTTCTTCCCAGATATGTGAAATAACATAAATAAGCTTGATTGAAGTGTTTACTGTATTGGGTCCAAGTATTTAATGGACTAAAAATTTAAATTGTAGTCACATTTTTAAACTTTTACAAATGATTCCTGTAATCAAAGTAAACACTTTCTGTTTACTTTTATTACAGGATTAACAACAAATACATTTCTGCCATAATTACGCAATTATAGTAAATTCTGATAATGGCTTAAAGTAAAAACAAATTCAACAAACTAGCAGTGACATTTCTGAATTGGTAAAAAAGCCACAAAAGTCATTCTTGATTGGAAAATATTTAGCAGTAGCATTTCCAAATGTACAAAATGTATTCGGGGCATTCTGGGAAAACTATGTGAAGTGAATGTAGACAACCTGAACATTAATTTCCCATACAAACTCCTGTAAGTTGCTAAGATACATTCCCAAAGATTTGTGAATAATTTGATTATTTTATACATATGTTTTTCATCCATCAATAATTTCAAAAGTTTTCCATTTCTTCCATTATGCTACTACACCCACAAGTTGAGGTATAAATTGTTCACTGTTCAAACTCATTTTCACATGTTTCATAATTTGCTGTTTATCCTTTCCTATCATACTTACTGTTGAGTAGGCTAACAGATTCCATATCTTTATCACTCTCAGCTCTTCTCAATAATTTTCTCTTCAAAAGTAATTGCATATCTTTCCTTTTTCCATTCTGTTATTTTCTTAGTCCATCTGTAATCATGTCTCCGAGCTATGTGTCCTGCCCAAGACCATTTTAGTTCTTTAGTTTTTATAAGAATGTCCTTTACTTGAGTTTGCTGCCTAATCCATGTGTTTCTCTTCTTATCTAACAGTCTGATTCCCAATATAATTTGTTCCATTCTTCGCTGTGTAGTTCTCAGCTTCTCTTCTATTCTTTTGGTGAGTGCCCAAGTTTCACTTCCATAAGTCATGGTGGGGAGTATACATTGGTTCATCATTTTACATTTCAGACAAACTGGGATATTGCTCTTCAGTATGTGACTATATTTCCTGAATGCTATCCATCCAAAATTTTTTCTTCTCTTGACTTCCAGCCATTTATCATTATTACAGCTAATAACTTGTCCCAGATAAGTATATGACTCCACCTTTTCAATTACTGCTCCTTCAATCATTATTTCCCTTTCTGTGGCATACTTGTTCATCATTACTTTTGTTTTAGCCATATTCATCTTTAGTCCAAAATCCTTACTAACTGTGCATAACTGATTAAGATTTTCCTCTAATTCTTTGGGATCTTGGCTTATGACCACAATGTCATCTGCAAATTGTAAATGGTTTAGGTACTCTCCATTCACATTGACTCCTTTCTGCGACCAGTCTAATCTTCTGAAAGCTTCCTCAAGGGCAGCAGTAAACAGCTTCGGAGATATTGTGTCTCCTTGTCGAACTCCTTTCTCAATTTTAAGTTTACTACTGTCTTTGTCTAGTCTAATAAAGAAGGTAGCATTCTCATATATTTTCTTCAAAATCATAATATGTGGGATATCTATGCCTTGTCTTTCCAGTGCCCAAAACATTGCCTTATGCTGTATGGAGTCAAATGCCTTTTCATAATCCACAAATGCCAGGCATAATGGTGTTTTATATTCATTTGCTTTCTCCATTAGCTGTGATATTACGTGAAGGTGATCCATAGTTGAGAATCCTGTCCTAAAGCCAGCTTGCTCTTTCGGTTGATTCTCATCAAGTATTCTTTCTAATCTGTTAGTAATGACCCTTGTGAACAACTTGTAGATGTGGGATAACAAGGTAATTGCCCTATAATTTCTAATTTCTGATTTATCTCCTTTTTTATGCAGCAAAACTATGATTACATTATTCCACTGCTTAGGCGTCACACCTTTTTGAATGCACTTTTGCCTTGCCAGTTTTTGTCTTGTTTTTGTTTGTTATTTGGTTTTTAGGAGCATTAGCAACTAAGGCCATATTGCTCCGGGATATGCGGTGGTCATTCCCTGACCTTTCCGCATCCTCCGTATTTGGTGGTGACGGGCTCGAACCCCAGTCTAATCAAGAAGCATGTGCTACGCACTGCTGCTGCTCCTTCCCACCTGGCTACGGAGGCGCCTAGTTTTTGTCTTATGTCTCTTCCTCCCAATTTTAACAACTCTACAGTAACTTCATCTTCCCCCGGGGCTTTCTAATTCTTCATTTTCTTCGATGCATGTTCTACCTCATCAGGAAGAATATCGGGTATGTTGTATGTGTTGCTACTTTGCAATCCATCTTCCCCACTGCTGGCATCATTCCCCTGCTCCTTGTATAATTCTCTATAGTAGTCTTCTGCTATTTGAATCTGAGTTAGTACTGTATGTATATCTGAAATATACATACAGTACTAACTAAACATAACACTTTGTAATCTGATATTTCTGTTCACTGACATTTTTGACCCCCAAAAAATGTTAGAGGGGTTGTGAAATCTAAAACAGTAAAAAAAGATAAGCATCAATCAATAATAAAGAACATGGCATGCCGGAATTGCAACTAATACGGTAAGTGCAAGTGAGATACGGAATAAAAAGATTCTGAACAGTGTTTTTACAGAGTTTTATTTTTACCATACTGTAGTTTTTTCACCTTTTAAAAGGAAGCAGAAATTTTAAAGACTGAAGCAAAGGTTGAGATTTTAAACAGACTTTCAAAGGGAGAAAGTGGACCCATCCCTTGATGATGCCATTTATTTATGGTTCACACAGAAACGAAGTTTAGGAAACACATATTTGGACCTTTGTTGTGTAAAAAGGAACTGGATTTTAACAAAAAAACTAGGCAGTCCTTCAGATTTTAAAGCCAGTGTTTTTATTTCTAAATTTATTAAACTTTTTTTTAAGCCTCCAGAAGAGTATTTTTGATAAGTTCAAAAATCCAAACTACCCCTGGTCCCAATTTAGTTCGGATTTTGAACGCTCTACTGTGTGTATATACAGTCGAACTTGGTTATAACGAGCATGGAAATAACGAGATCATGGCTGTAACCAGCAAAAAGCCATAATGATTTTAATTTACACGTATTCCCGTACAATCACTCACTGTTATAACAAGCATACTACACGGATATACCGAACAAATTTTGGTAACTATGCAACATTCTTAATTGCTTGAGTCAAAAAAACCCAATTCTCGGAATATACAAAAATGAAAAGGGCAACTTAGCTTTATGGCCATCCATATCGGATTAGTGGCTGGTTTATGACCTTGTGCTTTCAGGGATGGGGGCTATATAATAGTGCATTGGCGTTCCACCTGTCACATTACCTTATTTACAGATTGTCTTGTATTCACCGAAGCATAAATTCATTTCAGGACTTCTAAGAACTTTGTATGCATTTTGGGCTTCAAAATTTTTGTATTCAGGTCACTTTATCTTTTTAAAATCAGTTAAAAAAGAACCCTTCCTTCGGAAACTTGTCTACTAACAAAAGAAATTGTCTTTTGATTCACGAAAAAGTTGAAATTATTCGTGAGTTAGAATGTGGTGCAAAAAACGTTGAAGCGTGTAAAAAGTTTTCTTTGTCCTCTTCAAGTGTATCGACATTCTGGAAGAATAAAGATGTTTACATTTGGCACTGAAAAAGAAAATAACCGAAAAAAAAAAAAAGTGTGAGGTTACAAACATCGATGAAGCTTTGCTTCAATGGGTTATCACACAAAGAAGTGCTGGATTTTCAATAGACGGTCCGAGTTTGAAGGCTCAAGCAAAAAAATTTGCTAAACAATTTGGACCCAATGATTTGTGTGTAACAACGGTTGGCTGGATCAATTTAAAAACCAACTTAACATCATTTATGCAAAAATTTGTAAAGAATCTCGATTTGCAGATCTAATAATGGCAAATGAATGGATTGACTGTTTGGGCAGAAATCAGGAAACATTTCAATGACAAAGACATCTACAACAGTTGTACTACTGTAACAGGACCTAGAAAATTTGGGCAGATGGGCTGAGAAGTGGCAAATGAAGTTGAACATTGACAAATGTGAAGTACTACATATGGGTAGAAGTAACCCCAGAGGAACTTATCAACAGTGTGGTACTACACCTATGGTGGTAGAAAATGAAAAAGAAATGGGAGTGATTGTGCAGTCAGATGTGAAGGTTTCTGAGCAATGTAGACAGGCTGCCAGAGCAGGTCATGGGATATTGTCAATGATATAGAGGAATTTTGCTAGCAGGGTAAAGGTTGTGGTTGTCCCTTTATATAAGGCAATGGTCAGGCCATGCCTTTACTGCGTACAGGTCTGGAGGCCTCATTTCAGGAAGGAGGTAGAGTTGCTTGAGAGTGTACAGAGAAGGGTAACAAGATTGGTGAGGGGAACGAAGGGGGCTCTCTTACCAAGAAAGGTTTAAGTTTTGCAAATTGTAGCAGCTGGATATAGGCACCTGCGAGGTGATCTGATTGAGCTGTATAAGGCCTTGAATGGGTTGAGCATGCTGAATTCTGATGGGATTCTTCCGCTTGCTCAGATTATGAACCTGAGGAAAGACAGTTGTGCGGAAATTTGCCTTTAGCCAGCAGGTGGTTAATTGCTGGAACAAACTTCCATCTGTCTTTGATAGCTTAAATAAATTCAAGGAGGAACTGGACAAACTTTTAGAGCGAATGGTTGTGTGAATTTTTTTTTTGGCTGATTAATTGCTGGAACAAACTTCCATCTGCCGTTGATAGCTTAAATAAATTCAAGGAGGAACAGGATAAAACTTTTAGAAGGAATGGTTGTGTGAAATTGTTTTTTTTTTTTTTTGGCAGATGATACATGAGCTCATACACTTGCTTTCTTGCATCACATGCCTCTATTATTACTACTACTACTACTACTACTACTTCGACGAAACAGGACTTTTTATAATTGACACTTGTCAATACATTTAAATTCAAAGGGGAAAAAAATGTGTTGGAGGGAAAAAATCAAAGGCTCGCTTGATGGTGCCGTATGAGCAAATATGACAGGAACTGATAAAAAAAACACAAAAACCGTTTGTTATTGGAAAATTGTTCAAACCTCAGTGTTTCAAAAATGTAAGGACACTTCCAGTGGATTACACTGCAAACAAGAAAGCTTAGATGAATTCAGATATTTTTCGGGAATACGTAAATGATTAGAAAAAGGAGGTATTCAAAAAGAAGAAAAATATTTTATTGTAATAGTAGTAGTGGCATGTGATGCAAGAAAGCAAGTGTATGAGCTTATGCAGCATCAGCCAAAAAAACCATTACACCATTCCCTCCAAATGCCTGTCCAGTTCCTCCTTAAATTTATTCAACCTATCAACTTCCATAACGACAGATGGAAGTTTGTTCCAGCAATTAACCACCCGCTGGCTAAAGGCAAATTTCCGCACACCTATTCTACATCTGTCTTTTCTTAATTTGAAGTTATGCCCCCTTAGGTTCGTAATCTGAACAAGTGGAAGGATCCCATCAGAATTCAGCGTGCTCAACCCATTAAAGACCTTATACACCTCAATCAGATCACCACGCAGGTGCCTAGTCTCCAGCCACTGCAATTTGCAGAACTTAAGCCTCTCTTGGTAAGAGGATCCCTTCATTCCCCTCACCAATCTTGTTGCCCTTCTCTGTACATGCTCAAGCAAATCTACATTCTTCCTAAAATGAGGCCTCCAGACCTGTACGCAGTACTCAAGGTGTGGCCTGACCATTGCCATATTAAAAGGGGATAATCACCTCATCTGTGCAAGCAAAATTCCTATATATCATTGACAAAACCCCATGACCTGCCCTGGCAGCCTGTCTGCTTTGCTCAGAAAACTTAATATCTGACTGCACAATTACTTCCCAGGTCTTTTTGATTTTTTACCTCCTTAAGTGTAGTACCAAACAGTTGGTAGTTTTCTCTCGGGTTACTTCTACCCATATGCAGTACTTTGCATTTGTCAAGGTTAAACTTCAGTTGCCACTTCTTAGCCAATCTGCTCAAATTATCTAGAGTCTGTTGCAGTAGCACACTGCCATTACTGTCATTAACAACCCTGCCAACCTTTGTATCATCTGCAAACTTCGACACTAAGCCTGATATACCTTCAACAATATCATTGATAAATATACAAAACAACAGTGGACCCAACACCGAACCCTGTGGGACTCCACTAATAACATTAGTCCACGAAGAGCAGCACCACGAAGAGCAGCATTGATTACCACCCTCTGTCTTCTCGCACTTAACCATCCTTTTGTCCATTGTAGCAACTTACCCTTAATACCATTCTGCTCCAATTTGTACAATAGTCTTCCATGCGTAACAGTGTCAAAAGCTTTCCTGAAATCCAAATATATGATATCAAAATTATTTTTTGCATCCAGTTCCTTTGTAACCACATCATAATAACCAATCAATATCCTGGAAAAGGCCTCTTAGGTTGGGCAAATTCATATATTAGCAATAAATAAACTCATACACCAACCATAAGAATAAGTATTTTACTGTAACTGAAAATTTACAAATTAAAATAAAATAAATAAAATTACTACACTATGTATTTACAAAAACTAATATTATAATAAATTAAATTATGTACATTGTGAAAACATTAAAACTGCAATAAAACCCTTGCAACAAAATATACTAAAATAAACCGGATTAAAAGTGATAAAAACCTAGAGCTTTCAGAAGCATCAGCTTCCTTTCTCAGCAGTAACAAAACTTCCTGCAACACTTCCTTATATAACAGGCTCACGGTACTTATACATGTGGTTCAGTCGACGCATGGTGTGAACTGGAAGTGGAAACAGCTCGGGAGCGTGTCAAGCAAAACCATTTGTCCATAATTAGGACAATGGTTTCAAACAGGGGATGCATACGCATACCTCTGACCCTATTCATGATATTGTTGTCGGATGAACAGATTCGTAAGCTCTCGAGCCATTTACGGTCCCAGAACCGCATCCTCTGGGGAGATTTGATGCTGCCTCTCCCAAAAAGGCTTGGCCACAGCAGACTTGTTGTAATCAGCGTTTTTTTTTTTAATAGCATTTGCATGCTCCCACAGACGATCCTTGAGCCGTCGTTTTGTCTCGCTCACATAACATTCCCCACAATCTGGGCATTTTATCCTGTGCACTACTTACGTCCTTTGCTATTGGGTCTTTTACCTGGGACACAACTGTGTGCAACCTCCGCCCGGGAAGCTGCACACAGCGTGTTTTATAACCACGCAAAATTCTAGCTAGATTCTCAGTAAGGCCCGGATAGTAAGGAATGTATGTGGTCGACACAGGAGCAAACGGTTCCTGACGGTTGAACTCTGTTCCTCTATTAAATCTGTCTATGATCCTCTGGAGGTATCCGCGTTTTCTAGACGAGTCACATCATCTGCTGTGACTCGTCTAATTTCACATTCTTTGTCCTCAGAGGTAGTACAGTGTGACCCTGCTCTATCTAGTAGAGCTTTTACCACACTATTCTTATGTTGTTCAGCTTGTGCTGAACTGTAATGGGTGTACTGGCCTCTGCACATAGGTTTTTTAAACACTGAAGTTTTAAGCCTAGGGCCTATCCTAGAGACCAGTACATCCAAGAATGGAAGGGTACCTCCTGTTTCCACCTCTGATGTAAATTGTATAAATTGGGAGAAGCTATTAAGCCAATGGAGTGCATCATCCTCTCTCCCCTTCTGGACCACAGTAAAGGTATCATCAACGTACCTCTTCCATTTCTTTATGGGAAACTGACATCCACCAAAAACCATACCCTCTAACTCCTCCATGGCCAAATTGGCCGCGATGTTGCTAATGGGAGATCCCATGGCTGTACCGTGAACCTGTTTGTACATAACACTTTGGTACACCATAGTGGTGCTGGCCAGACAAAGTTCCACACCAGAACAAATATGCTCTACATTTAAAAGTGATCTATTACCCAAAGAGACATCATTACTCAACGCTTTTCTAACACAATATATTCCATGTTTAATTGGAATGCATGTGAATAGTGACACAACATAAAAGACATCATGCTCTCGTTTTCATTTACAATCAAATCTTACACAAAACCCACAAATTCTTTGCTGTCTTTTATGACATAGTTGGACTGACCCACTATAGGCGAAATCAATTTAGCCAAGTACCCCGACAAAGCAAATGTGGGGCTTCCTATATATGATACGATGGGTCTGAGAGGGACTTCCGTCTTATGAGTTTTCAGAAGTCCATAGAACCTGGGGAGTTGACATCCAGTAGCATGTAAGAACCAAAAGGTCTCCCTGGAAATCTTCTCTGTCTTTAACCAAGTCTGTACCAGTTTATTAACGCGCCGCTCTAGGCCAACCAACGGGTTTCTCTGAGTAACTTTATACGTATTATTGTTCTGTAAAAGGTCCAATGCTTTTTTGTGATAGTCTTCTTTGTTTAGGACAACCGTCGATCTGCCCTTGTCCGCAGGTAAAACCACAATTCCATCGTCTCTTCTCAGTTCATTCAAGGCTTTTCTTTGACTAAAGTTAAGATTCGGAGATACTTTCTTTATCTGGCTCAAAATAACGGCAGGCTTCACCCTGATCTCATTAGCTGGGCCTGCGGTAGCTTGCTGATGGCCCGTTCAATACCCATTGCTATCTCCGCAATGGGAGGTTTGGGAGGTACAAGCGTAAACTTAGGACCTAGATTTAAAACTCCCTCTTGCTTTCAGTAAGTTGCCTATTACTCAAATTGTGAACAAAACGAGTACTTCTATCATTACGTTGTATTGTACCTTCTCCCAACAACCTATTAAACTTCATAATCTGCCTCCGTCTATTATGAGTCTGATATTCTAATAACTTTATCTGAAACCAATCTTCTAATGAGAGCCAAATGGCCAAATTTATTGCTAAGATATGAATTTGCCGAACCTCAGAGGCCTTTTCCAGGATATCGTTAGTAGTTATCGCCAATTTGTAGTGCAACACGTCTGACAATTCCAAAAGTATTGTATAAAAGAGGCCAGACAGAAGCAGCACCTAAGGTTTGCGCACCGCTGTAAAATGCATGGACTTATACCATATGGCTTTAGAGTCAAAACACCATTTCAGGATGACTGATTAAGGTGGGTTACTTTGTGTTACCAAAAGAAGATCATGAATATTTGGATCTGCAAGTTACATGGAGCTAAGAGACACTAGGAGGCAAATAGGTATGTACCTAGATGTTATTAGTAGCAGTGTATCTTCCGGTCATTTGAACATGGAGGAATGTTTCTAGCTCCTTGAGTAATGAAGGCAGAGGAAATCCGTTTTCTCACTCCCTCTCCAAATATCTGCACAGTGGCTCAATAACATTTAAGTCTGGTGATCGTGCAGGCCATGGGAGATGCTTAGCCTCAATTTCATGCTCTCAAACCAGGGTTGGACACATCTGGTTGATTGGAGCATTATCTTGAAACACGCATTGTTTGTGGGAAACAATGTTTGTACCATGGGATGAACCTGGTCTCTCAAAATATCAAAGTAATCAGTAGCCGTAATTTGCTCATTCAGGGTGATGATAGGACCTAAAGAATACCAAGATATTGCTGCCCAAACCAATGTGGATCCTCTCCCATGTTTGATGGTTGGTGCAAGACAATCCACTTCCTCTGGCATTCGCCAAACAAACTCTCCCTGATGATGAAAAAAGTGCAAATAATTTCTCTGAAAATATGACATGTTTCCAATCATAAAGTGTCCAGTTTTTGTGCTCCTTACACCAGTGCATCCTCTTTCTAGTATTACCATCAGTAATGAGTGTAACAGGGGCTCTGCCATAAATTTCAGCTTTATGAAGTTCTTGCCAAACTGTTTTGTTAAAAACTGGATTTCTGAAACTCACATTAAGATCTATAATAAAGCACTCATACATGGTTGTTCATTCAAGTTGTTTTAAAGAGATTCCTTGCAATCATTTGGCTTGTAACAGACTCCACCAATCACCTTTCCTATACCACTACTTATCTCATGCCTCACATGCATGGTGACCACCCCAAGCTTGCTCCAAGTCTGGGAACAATTTAGTTCCTTCCAAGTAGCCATTGATAAGAAGATATCTGAAAGAAATCAGACTGTTCCAGGAGTCTGACTTATCTTTTCTGAACATACTATATCTTGGGATGAGCAGGTTAAATTTTAATATCCACAACTGAATTCAAGGCTATTTGATTTCAAAAGTAAAACTCAAATCAATCTTGTGCCTCCCCTCGCATTCTCTCTCTCTCTCTCTCTCTCTCTCTCTCTCTCTCTCTCTCTCTCTCTCTCTCTCTCTCTCTCTCTCTCTCAGACACACACAAACACAGAGACAAAAAGACTGTGCTTAGTTGTGCCCACGATCACAACTGTTCACCTGAAATGACCTTGTTTTTAACATCTTATGACATAAACAAATCATAGCTACAGCTTCCAGAAAGCTGTATAACAGACAAAGATTCAGTTTGAATGTTATGCAACAGACAAAAGTGTGGCAATCGGTCACCATTAACTCCAAACACAACAGACCATTTGCCCACTTTCTTTGTATTTATGTAGTCTGTGAATATTAAAACTTGTAGATATGAGGACTGGTATGAAAGTAATGCCTCCTAATTTTTTGCTTTCAAATATGGCACTGGAGATCATTTTGCATGTCACTGAGTGATCATTAGAGGTCTCTAGTCGCCACTATGATCGGTCTCGTGAGTGCCGTACATGGGTAGTTCAAAATGGTGGATGTTACATATATACGTATCAAGCAAAGAGTGGTGATTGAATAAAAGTGAAGGAGAGGTTTTTCTTTCATGCATATATACAGGTGACCCCCACTTAATGCTGATAATTCGTTCCGGAAAAACAGAGCGCTAAGTGAATCCGCGCTAAGCGAGCGCCGCATTCCCATAATGTAACATATATATTTGTGAGTTGCTTTTTTTTTTTTTAGGAGCATTAGCAACTAAGGCCATATTGCTCCGAGGATATGTGGTGGTCATTCCCTGACCTTTCCGCATCCTCTGTATTTGGTGGTCATGGGCTCGAACCCCGGTCTAATCAAGAAGCGTGTGCTACGCACTGGCACTCCTGTCCACCTGGCTTACGGAGGTGCCATTTGTGAGTTGCAGTCGGTGCCATAAGATATTTCCTAATCAATAATAAACGGTAGTGAAAAGATGCAGAAATGTTGGTTAAAATATTTAATGTTCAACTATGTGTACATATAAAATATTCTGCATTACATACGTATATAATTATGTGGTAACTAGTTACGTATCAAAATTAAACTTAAAATTCCAATTCAAATCATGAAAAATGTGTCAATTTTGGGTTGTACTTTGGCCTTCTTCCTGGTAAATTAAAAGGGGTATTAATTTTAAATCCCCTCAAATGTTACCACCCAACAATAAAGTCAACCGATCCTTCGCCACTTTGAAACCTGGTATGTTTTTTCTTCTTTCAATATGAAACTTCTTTTAGGCATTCGTTTCCAAAAAAGTCCTGCTTCATTAATGTTAAAATCTTGTTGAGAAGTATAACACACAATACCCCTCTTCAATAATTTTAACAAGTCTTTTTTGAAAGTTTCAGCTTCTTGAATCTATTAATTTAAATCTATTCAACCAGCCCTTACTAGTTTTAAATAGTTCCACATTTTTTTTTTTTAGGTGAGTTTTCTTCAGATCATCATATAGGCTAATCTCTCTCTCCATTTTTTTTTTTTTTTTTTTTAATATCTAACTTAACTGAATTCTGCACTGGATATCATCTTCATTAAAATTAGTTAAAGTCTCACCATTTCGATCATAATAGCGGGCCTAGCCCTAGTTGCTTGCAGTGGAAGAGCTGTCTTTCCCGCTGCTAAAATTAATTCTTTATTTTTTATAACTGTTCTTACAGTTAAACTTGCCAGTCCTAAATTATGGCACACATCCGCTTGGCGTACCGGAATTGATTTGCTTCAAAACGTCTAATTTAATTTTCGAATTCAGTCTTTTTCTTACATTTGTAGTCTTTGTACTGCATCCAGACATTGTTGCTTTTTCATTCTTATCCGCCATTATTAACTCTTCGAAAATGTAACTGTGATTAATTATGATTCAATGTTCGAGTAAACTGTCCGTTATGCACGATGTCTAATACTGTACTGAGTGATGACTAGACTTCGGATAAATGCATATAACGCAAATATTACAAGCAATATACTTGATCATTTTTTAAAATGTTGATCTTGGAACTATGTAACAAGTCGCTGTACTGCAATTAAATTAGCGTGTGAGAAAATTTCACCGAGTGTGGGAAAATTTCTCAAGTCGGCGTGGAAAACGTTTTAATGCTGTTTGGCTATTCATTTTCAAAATATCGACTCCATCAAATGAAACAATTTCATTAAATATGCCAAAAATGCAATCTGTAAAAGAGCGTTATAGTGATTTGTGACAGCGTTGTGAAGGGACAGTCAATGGAGTGGCACCATCAAAATTCACCACGCAAGAAGTTTAAGACAGCCTTCTGTTGTAAAGTCATGGAAACTGTTTTGGGACAAAGATTGCTAGTGGATCACATTCTTGCTAGTGGATCACAATCAACTTAGATCGATATGAAGCCCACATCCAAAGAGTTCGACCAGACAAAAAGCTTAAATGAGGTTCTTCCACGTGACAACGCACAAACCCACACCAGTCTGCGCACAACGGAGGCCATAGAAAAACAGGGGTGCACTGTTCTTCCTCACCCCTCACACAGTCCAGATGTTATACCTTCCAACTATCACCTTTTTGGCCTGCCGAAGAATGCATCCAGTGGAAACCATTTTGAGGAATGACAACCAGCTCAAGCATAGTGTTCACAAAGCCCTCCAGAGCAAGAGTAAGGACTTTTACAGGACTGGAATACAGAGTCTGACTCAGAGATGGCGGAAGTGCATAGAATATGATGGTGACTTTGTAGAAAAATAACAGTGTACACCTAATTCTGTTTTTACACGATAGATAAGTTCCTGAAAAATACGTGTAAAAAAAAATCGTGTAAAAAAGACATTGTATTTATGGAAGGAAAGACGATTGGTTCCGGATCTAAAAAATCAGTAAAAATAATTTAAAAAAAAACCACATAAAAATATTCGTTTTAAGCTTATTATTTTATTTCAACAAAATACACATGTAATAATATGTAATGAAAATGTATTAAAGTAAATTTGTATGCATATTAAATGAAAAAAATTCTTCATGAACAAAAAAAATCTGTTTTACACATAACAAGATTTTATTTATTTTCACTTTCTGATAATAAACGGCGCATACATTTGCGTACGACTGGAATATCACTAGAAATGTTGTGGACATGGTCTTCTTCCTCTATTATGAAATTCTTTCTGTGATCTCTTGAGCAAAATCAGCACGAGTCTCCTCTGGTGCTGATGTTTCACCGGTTTTTTACGAACGAATTCAGTTATTAATCGTTGTGTTCGTGTTTTGGTTAGGCCGTTATATAATTCTCTGTAAGAGGCTGTCAACAACTTCAGTTCACGTTGAAACTTCCCAGCGCGTTCTTCATTAGGGTCATGTTTGACAAAATGATTACCTAATTTTCTGGCCAGTTCCAGACCTTCTTTTATTAAATCTGCATTTAGAACAGGATCATTTTCTTCATTATCACTACGTTCTGTGGGATAAGGGGTCCCAAGGACAACCTCTAATATTTCATCTTCGCTTAGGGCTTTGTCGGCTAACAATTCATCAATATCTTCAAACGATAGATTATCGAATCCTTCTCCACCAATTTTGTGTGCCATTGGGAAATTCGGTCGTATTAGGGATGATGGGATCTTTGCTTTTTACACATTGTGGCCAGACTGCTTTCCAACACGCATTTAAAGTTGCTGGTTTTAATTCAGTTAACGCTAATCCAACTTGATTGATACAATCCATAATTGAGAATTTCTTCCACACATTAATGGCTGTTAGTGTTTCATCATTCAGTTTGTCCAAAACGTGTTGGAATGTTTGTTTTACGTAGTATGTTTTAATTGTCGCAATTATACCTTGGTCTAGCGGTTGTATCAAAGATGTAGTATTAGGTGGCAGAAATAAAATTTGTACGTTTGGGTGTTCCAAGACAGGATGGCCGGGTGCATTGTCAAGAAATCAGAAGAACTTTAAATTCGAGACCTTTCAAATTCATATAACATCTGACTTCTGGGGCGAAACATTTGTTGAACCATTCTGTAAAGAGAGCAGTGGTCACCCAGGCTTTCTTGTTTGACATCCAGTGAACAGGCAGTTTATTGATATCTACACCTTTCATTGAACGTGGGTTTAGGGCTCGATTTACCAGCAGTGGTTTCAACATACGATCTCCTGATTTTTTTTTTTTTTTTTTTTTTTGATTTGGTAGTTGTTGGCGCATCGGCTTCTGTGGCCATATTGCACCTCCCAAGGTTTTTGCAGTACTTTGATCCAAGCCCGAGGCGGGAATCGAACCCGCGACCTTTGGGTTGCCAGGCAGGTACTTTACCCACTCGGCTAGCCCGGTCGGCACGATCTCCTGAAGCGTTGGAGGAAAATAACAAGGTCACACGATCCTTAGCTACCTTAAAACCACCAGCAGTTTTTCGCGATTTGGCTACATACGTTCTGTTCGGTATTCGTTTCCAGAAGAAACCAGTTTCATTTGCATTCCACACTTGGTCAGGAGTGTATCCTCCATCTTCAACAATTTTTGCAAGTTCCTGCGGGAATACTTTAGTGGCCGATTCATCTGCAGATGCAGTTTCACCTTTAATTTTTATATTAGGAAGAGCATTCCTTTTAAGAAACCCTATCATCCAACCTGTACTCGCAGAAAATTCATACTTTCTGTTTAACTGAGATGAAGTGCTTGGCTCCTTTTCTTTAATCTGTCTGTAAATTCTTAGTGTTGTTTGCTTGATGGCATTTCCATCTACTGGTACTCTTTTTTGTGACTGATCTTCTATCCATATTACCAGAGCCTTTTCCATTTTTTCCTTGACAATATCTCTTGTATATGATGATGAATTAACACTTACTTTTGTTCCAGAACATACCGACTTCCTAATTGCAGCTTCATTTTTCTTAATAGTTCTTACGGTAGCTTCATGTACACCAAAATGCTTTCTTACAGACGTAGGCCATGTCCAGTTGCAAGACGATCTAAAATTTGAATTTTAAGTTCCAAAGAAATCGCTTTCCTTTTCATTTTGGTAATAGGCGAATTATTCGACATTATATAAGGGCTACCGAAAAATATCTCAGTTATAATTAATAAAAAAAGTATGAAAAATTTGTAAAGTTACAATTTATTGACTATCGGCAAAATTAATAAATTTATATGTGCACAAATTTCACTAAAGATTCTTTCACTTTGAAATAGAACTTACTACTAAATGTCTTTCGAAGATACAATGCACGAATACCGTAGATGTGCACCAAAATTCAATAAAAACGTTGATGATTCATAGATACCTAGACGTACACATTGGTAAACAAAAGCCCCCATTTCAAAACGCACACACTAGCTAATCTATCACACTAATAAATAGCTGATAATCACACTAATCTATTGGTGCGTGTAATATAGAAATGATACTAATATGCCACAAATAAAAAAAAAAAATTCTTAGAATTTAGGCAAAAAAAATTCATAGAAATCGTGTTAAATCAAATTCGTGTAAAAAAAGTTCGTGCAAAAACAGAATTAGGTGTATTTATTAATGATTGTGGATTAATTGATGTAAAATGTAAATGGCACAGCTGTAGAAATTAAATTTTCTGAGAAAAAAATAGGAGGCATTATTTTTGTATGCCTCTTTGTATTTAATTCGTTACACATTCCTCCTTCTGCTTTCTTAACTTTCGAAAACAACTTATTTAAGTGCTACATTGGACTCCTTCATTGAAATTATTCTGAAATTCAACTTCTAGAATAATTTCTTCTAACAATGTATTTAATAGGGGAGGAACCCACCATGGATGGCTGGGGTCTTGGCATGCATAATCAAATATACGCATTGACAGACTGAATGTGTTTGGTTTCACAAAAACTACATCCCACTGATACTGCAGCAGTAGTATATTAGCTACAAAAATCAAGTTACAATGAACAGAGATGTATTTAGATCAGTCGGGGCCCCCTACAGCAATGTGGGATTTTTGGCCCCCTCCATCTGTAGCAATAGATACAAAATTGTGTATTTGAATGTATTTTTCACTTTTTAGGGAGCCTCAGGTACACCTATGCATAAATATGACACTGATGATGAAGCTGTCAATTCCTCTTGCCACTTTGAGATTGTATTGGAATATATCAAAGAAATTTATCAACAATAATTTAAATAAAAGAAAATTGAACGATATTCATTAAATTAAAAAATAATAAAATAAGGACAAAATACACAGGAGAAAGATTATTTTGGTATGAAAGCAGTTATCACTTACTTTTTTTAATGCATCTTCATCAGTTTTAAAATTCAAATTCTTTACAAACAAAGTAGTATTAGGTTCTGGTTCTTCTGTCACTTCCATTTCTTTTAATGAATACTCTTCCTTTGTTTCTGCTGCTCCTTTATTACCGGCTTCATGCTATATTTATTGAATTAATTAAATTTTCCACATATTAGAAAAAAGTTTTTTAAAAATACTATTACACTGTACTAACATATTTGGTATCTCAAAAGCAATTTTTTTTTTCTTTTTTTCCTAAGGTATAAACAATTTTGTAATGTAATAACAGAAGAAACTTATAGACTATAATTCCTTTTGTGCAGGAATTATATAAAAAAAAAAAAAAAAAAGGACAGTGCTTTAAATAAACAACAGTGTGGAATTATCACACATTTAACTGTCAGAGCACAGACTTTGGGATTAACAATAACAAGGGATACTGCCCCAATTCGGGCACCTCAACACAGCAAGGGATTATGCAGCATGACCATCCCAATTTGAATCGTCAGCACTTTGTGTTCATGTGCATTTGTTTTACCTGTGCACTCTCTCTCTCTCTCTCAATCAATCTCCCCACACCCTGTGATATTTAGCCACTATGGAATAAGCCAAAAAAATCACAACAATATATAGCAGTTTGTAATTATTAAATTAGTCCAAATTTAATCCAAAAACATAATTGCAAATGAAATTAACTTAATTTATTTTAGTGTTAATAAATTATTCAAAATTTAATTTATTTAAATATGAGTATTATATGGATGCTCACCTGATTATCTTCTTCCCCCTCTTCTTGGTCTGCATTAGAAAGAACATCCACCGGAGCCCATTCAAGGTACAAAGGTACACGATGAAACTAAAATACCAAAGAAATTCATCTTTCATTTAGTGATAAAATTAAATTATAATTTTTATAGATTAATTAAATCAAGAAAATGTAGTAACATAGGTGAGAATGAAATGTGAAGAAAAGAGGCAATCATGGATGAATTCAGAGGTGAAAGCATTTAATTCAGCAGAGATTAACAGTGGGTGGATTAATCTGATGACATACAATAACAATTAGTTATAAATTAGTCACAAAAGTGACTAATTTATTACTAATCACTTTAAACAAAAAGAGTTTTAAAAAAAGTTTTAAAGTAATTCAAATATAATAAACATCTACTGTATGCACTTAGCATTGGCATTAACAGAGGAATATGATGCAAGAAAGCAAGCGTATACAGCATCAGCAAAGAGAAGAGAAAAAAAAATCCCATTTAACCCATCCATTCTCTCCAAAAGTTTGCCCACTTCTTCCTTGAATTTATTTAAGCTATCAACTTCCACAACAGCAGATGGCAGTTTGTTCCAGCAATCACCTTTACAAAGGTACAACACCTCCTTTTCTGAAGGGAAAAGGAGGTGACTGTCCCTCTGTATAAGGCAATGGTCAGGCCACGCCTTAAGTACTGCATACAGGTCTGGAGGTCTCATTTTAGGAAGGACGTAGATTTGCTTGAGCATGTACAGAGAAGGGCAACAAGATTGGTGAGGGGAACAAAAGGATCCTCTTACCAAAAGAGGCTTAAGTTGTGCAAATTGCAGCGGCTGGAGACTGGGCACCTGCGAGGTGATCTGATTGAGGTGTATAAGGCCTTGAATGGGTTGAGCACACTGAATTCTTATGGGATTCTTCCACTTTTCAGATTACTAACCTAAGGGGGCATAAATTCAAATTGAGGAAAGACAGACGTAGAATAGATGTTGTTATTTGGTTTTTAGGAGCATTAGCAACTAAGGCCACATTGCTCCGGGATATGCGGTGGTCATTCCCTGGCATTTCCGCATCTTCCGTATTTGATGGTGACGGGCTCGAACCCCGGTCTAATCAAGAAACGTGTGCTACGCACTGCTGCTCCTTGCCACCTGGCTACGGAGGCGCCACGTAGAATAGATGTGCGGAAATTTGCCTTTAGTCTATGGTGGTTAATTGCTGAAACAAACTTCCATCTGTCGTTGTCGAAGTTGATAGGTTAAATAAATTTAAGGAAGAACTGGACAAACATTTAGAGAGAATTGTTGTGTAAATTTTTTTTTGCTGATGCTGCATAAGCTTGCTTTCTTGCATCACATGCCACTATTACTACTACTACTACCTACCCACTGGCCTTTAGCCAGTGGGTAGGTAGTAGTAGTAAAAATTTAAACAATTTATTCGACAAATGAAATTTCTAGTCTCCAAATGCAGCAATTCGTAAAACTTATGCCTTTTTTCGTAAGAGTACGACTTTGCTCCCCCCCCACCACCAGTCTCGTTACCCTTCTCTGTACTTGTTCTTGCAACTCTTCATCCTTCCAAAAATGAGGCCTCCACACCTGTACATAGTTCTCAAGGTGGGCTGTCCATTACCTTATACAAGGGGATGATCATCTCCTTATCCCTGCTAGCAAAATTCCTATATAACATTGACAAGACCCCCATGACCTGCTCTGGCAGCCAGTCTGCAGTGCTCAAGAAACTTCACATCTGACTGAACAATTACCCCTGGGACTTTTTCATTTTCCACTACCCTGAGTGTAGTACCACACAGTTCATACATTTCTCTGGAGTTACTGCTACCCATTTGCAGTAATTTGCATTTGTCAATGGTAAACTTCATTTGCCACTTCTCAGCCCGTCTGCCCAACTTTTCTAGATCCTTTGCAGTAACATACTGACATTAACAACCTGCCAATCTATGTATCATTTACAAACTTCGACATTAAACCCGATATACTTTCATCAATATCATTGATAAATACACCGATGAGCCAAAACATTATGACCAGCAAGTTGTTATGCAAATTGAAGCAACTGCAGGTGAACTACGGCGTGTACACGGGTTGGGACACAGTATAAAAAACACCTGATTCTGAGTTCTATTAAACAGTATTACTCTTGTTCTTCAGATGGAAAAGGCAGCGGACTTAAGAGAGTTTGACAAAGGCTAAATTGTAATGGCCAGACAACTGGGTCCGAGCATATCCAAAATGGCACAGCTGGTGCGATGCTCATGGTCAGCTGGGATTAGCACCTACTGAAAGTGCTCCGAAGAGGGGAACCCACGAACCGCCAACGAGGTGAGTGAAGGCTCTCCCGGATGGTAAGTGGCAACAGAAGGGTGAATGTGGCACAACTTGCTGGTAATTGGAATGCCGGTGATGGTAGTAATGTGTCACAACACACAGCACATCGAACCCACTGAAAATGGGGCTGCATAGCTGCAGGCTGCTCCGAGTGCCCATGCTAACCACGGTTCACCAGAGACAGCACCCAGGGCATGCAAGCATCGAAACTGGACCTTGAGTGATTGGAAGGTCATCTGGTCCGATGCATTAGGTTTCCTATTGCACATGTGGACGGCCAGGTAAGTGTGCATCATTTACCTGGGGAAGTGGATGCACCGTGGGACGAAAACAAGCCAGTGGTGGTGGTGGTGGTGTCATGTTTTGGGCAATGTTCTGCTGGGATACCCTGAGTCCAGTCATCTCTATGCCGGGCACTCTGACATCAACCACCTACCTAAACATCATTGCTGACCAGGTACACCCTTTCGTGGCAATGGTCTTCCCCTCTAGCGGTGCCATCTTTCAGCAGGATAATGCGCGATGTCACACCACCCAGATTGTTCAAGACTGGTTCGCGGAATATGAGGAAGACTTCCAGGTATTTCCCTGGCCTCCAAATTCCCCAGACATCAATCCCATCAAGCATCTGTGGTTTGTATTCGAGCAACTCCGAACTGGCGTCTCAACCATGGAGCTTACAGGAGTTAAAGGATCTGCTGGTTACGTGTTGGTAACAGATACCACAAGACACATTTAGAAATCTTGTAGCATCCATGCCTTGTTGGGTACGAGCTGTTTTAGGACCAACATCATATTAGGTAGGTGGTCATAATGTTTTGGCTTATCGGTGTATAAAAAACAAGAATGGGCCACAACACAGAACCCTGGGGGACTCCACTAATAACATTAGACCATGAGGAGCAGTCTCCATCGATTACCACTCTTTGTCTTCTCCCACTCAATCAACCTTTCATCCATTGCAGCAACTTGTCCTTAATGCTACACTACTCCAATTTGTATAGTAGTCTTCCATGTGCAACAGTATCAATAACTTTCCTGAAATCCAAGTATATGATATCAAAATTATTTTTTGTATCCAGTTCCTTTGTGACTTTGATATCTAGATGATGGTGCAATGTTTCTTTAACCAGACTCCATCAATTTCTCCCCAGATCAAAAGTTAAACTAACAGGTTTGTAATTACTCATGTCACCCTTTGTGAATTGGAGATACATTTGCACATCTTCAGTCTGTGAGGATCTTCCCCGAGTCCTTTTATATAACTCGATAGATCACATCCACCACACGTGGTTTTTCTTATGTTTAATATCAATAATTTCTCCTCCACTTTGCTCTCAATTATTAGTGGAGAACAGAATCTTCTGTTCTCCACTTCCCTAGAGAACTACACGTGTGAATATAGATGCAAAATACTCATTCATTTTGTCAGCTATCTGAGCAGGATAAGCAACATTCAAACCATCAATACCAATTTGACCAATCTGATTCATCCACTTTTCTCTAGAGTTTATAAAAGTAAAGAAGTCTTTGCTATTTTTCTTTGCATCCTTTGCCAAAGATTTGTTGTAATCTGCCTTTGCGACTTTAACAACCACCTTATATCTTCCATACACTTCTGTGTCACCTGATAATTTATATGCATCCTATGCATTTTTCTTCTCTGCCACGAGTCTCATTAGTTCATCTGACATCCATTTTGGCCTAAACCTTGAACAGTATTGTTAGTTATGAAAAGCTTAGCAGCTTCCAAGACTAATTCCTTGAATACTTACCATTTAGAATTGGCTGTTGGTAACATCATCAGTTGGGCCATTTGTATAGAATTTAAAAACTGTCTGAGACTACTGTAGTCACCTTTGCAAAAGCAAAAACCCTTCCCTTTAACCCATGATGGTAGTTACATTTGCAAGTAAATCCCACATCAGTAAACTATGATCACTGCCACCTAGTGATTCCTTTATCTGTAAATTCTTAATGCATGAATAATCATTGCTGATAATCATATCAAGAGAAGAGCATTATTCCCTCTGTTTATCTCTTGAACATGCTGCTGTAGAAAACAATCATCCAGTAAATCCACAAAAGTCTTGTTAGTGTGTGAGTGACCAACCCACAAGTTCTGGTCAATATACAGGAAGTTAAAATCGCACCATTAAAAAACATTGTGATTTACTGGTCCACTATTTCTCTGTATAGTTGTTCATTGTACCATCAGAGTAACTTGTACTAATTAGCCCATTCCTACCCTCATTTTTGCTTTTGCAGTGCTTATTTCACACTCAACTGACTCAACATTGCACTGCCTTAGATTTTGTGTTTCTTAACTAACAGCATGCATAACCCCTCCTCCCTTATTGTCATTTCTGTACCCGTTGTACTCTCCAAATTCCAATTCTGCATTCTTTATATCTGTGTGACCCGTCTCTGATATCCTAATAATATCTACCTTTGATCCGAGGGAGAGTGTGATTTTCGTGCTGGACTGTACCCAATTCCATAGTAGGTCTCCAAGCTGAACAGCCTTTAGTTGAGAATAATGTAGGTAAGGAAAGTCGGCAAGACAGATCCAGAACCTTAGGCCAAGGATTGGCTCTGAGGGCTGGGGTCCGAAGCAGGTATGGCACTGCACCGGGATGGGGCAAAACTGTCCAGTGATGGACAGGCTGAGCCCAGACCAGTGTCCAGGCCTCAGCTGCGCAGCATGCCGAATGGCCTACCTGGCATGGCTGTTTCGGGCAACTCACAACTGGCATGGACCAGGGAAATCCAACTGTCTAAACTCTTCCCTGTTTCACCAGAGAGAGAGAGAACTGAATGTCACTAAGAAACTGTTGGTAGATGGAGCACAAAGAATAGAGTCTAAAGCATTGATGAAGAGATACTGGAGCCATCTTTTGCACACCACCTTTGATGGTCAGAGTTTGGCTACATCCAGCAAGGTGCGAGCTCAACATCACTGGGTGGGTAATGGGGGTGAGGATGCTGTCTGGATGTGAGTCTATTAATCTTGTGAAAACAAGATTTATAGACTAATAGATTGGTAGATTGAGAGGGTAGGGAGTGAAATGCACTACCTACCCTCTCAAGAACATCTAGAGGGGAAACATCTGCTAGGAATTGTAGGGCTGGGTACCAGGAAGTGGAGTCTCCTTGCTCACATTGCACTTCGCTGCAACCTTCGGTTGCAGTGAAGGAGACATGATGCAGTGGTAAGCACAGTTGGGGATCGCCTTGGCCATAAAGGCAATGGTATTATACCTAGGTGTTGAACCTAGGTATAATACCATTGAAGGAGTTTGGAAGCCAGATCTTTGTATTAAAGATGGCTGAGCGTTCCTTCCAAATGCTCGGGTTGCAGGTTTGTGAAATACTCTAGATGCCTGTCATAGGATGAAAAAGTACCATCATGATTTGAATCAGGATCTAAAGAGGCAAGTTAAAGATGACGTAAATAGTTGGCCTTTAGTATCTAACAATAACAATAAACCACGGGATCTGGTGTGGTATTTTAGCCAGCCTCATGAAGCAAATGAGACTTACATGTTCAGACAATAAAGTCATCTCAGTAAGAGTGCTACGAGGCACGCACGGATATTTTAGAATTCATCCGAGGATGACCATGGTTTTAACACAGCAAGGTGACTATGTATACTATGCATACTATGGATTTCAACATAGTATAGTTGAAATCCAACATTTTGTGGCTACCCCAGGGTCCTGAGCTGGATATCATCATTCTTCTCTTTCTTGGTGATTCCTTTCTGCTTTTGACTCTCTCTCTCTCTCTCTCTCTCAGGGTAACTCGGAAATTTTTTTTTTTGCCTGGTGCAGCATAAAGCCTCAGGCTTCCTTGCACCACATGGCTATTAATAACAGTAATGTGCCTAACATGAGAATGATGCCCAAAAAAAGAAAAAAAAAAAATACCACCACATGCCTCATTATCTACTTAGCGACACGCATGAATGCATTAACAAGATTCCCTCTGTCCCTATCTACTTAAAACTACATCCAGGGGAACGGGCACTAGAGCAATATTTAATTTTTCTTCCCCTTTTTTAAAAAATACTTCACTATTGTCTAAACTTAAATGGTGCTGCACTTGTGGCAGCTCAAGCTGTTGAGCTGCCAAAACACTAGGGATGTTAAACTCCAAAATATTTAGAGGGTTCAGTGGCATTACTAAGAGAAATGCATTAAATATTTTTGCATATTTCACATTGTGAAAAAAAGTGCAATCTAGTGATCAACGTTTATGGAGGGTCACTGTATGAAGTGATAAAAGCATAAATTTTTAATTTTATAAAAATTTTACATCAGTTTTCTCCTTAAGTTGGGTTCTGTTAATGCTATACTATTATTATATGAGAGGGTATCAAAAAGTTACCCTTACCAGAAATAATAACCCTAGAAAGGGTGAAACTTCACAGGAACTTTAATCCTTTTCTATGTACTCTCCATGTATAGTAACACATTTCTCCCATCTATGGATCACTTGTTTAATGTCTTGATAATAGAAGTCTGCACTTTTTGTCTGAAACTGCAATTCCACTTCATTGATGACTTCCTGAGATGAATCAAAGCAGCATCCATGCAATGGTTTCTTCATTTCTTGAAACAAGAAGTCTGATGGTGCTAGGTCAGGAGAATAGGGTGGGTGCTGCAGTATTCCGAAGCTGCATTGGACAACAAAGTTGGTGAGGTGGTGCATTTTCTGAGAGCAGAAGGACACCTTTGGTTCCATGCCTTTTCACCATCAAAGCATCGCATAACTTTTTCAAAAGATTTCTGTAGTATTCTCTCTGAAGTGTGGAACCATGAGGTTCCACATCAGGGTAACCATCTGTCAGGGTAACCCTTTGTCTGTCCCAAAACATGCAAACATCACCTTCTTTGCAGATGGAGTGGTCTTTGCCTTTTTCGGAGGTGGGGAGGAGGCGTGCTTCCACTGCTTTGACATGTCTTTAGTCTCCAGATCATACTGGTACAGTCAGCATTTGTCATTTGACACCAACCGATCAAAAAAGTTCTCAACATCTGCATTACACAAATCCAACAGTTGGTGAGAACACTGCATTCGACATTGCTTCTTCAAAGCAATCAGCAATCTTGGAACCCATCGTGCAAAATGATTAGATTGCATGACCTTAGACGTGCAGATGGTCATGCAAAATTCTGTGGGCAGACCCATAACTAATCTCACTGCATCTGCAATGAAATGAATTGTCACATGTCTGTCATTCGGCACCAGATAAGTTACTCAACCATTGCAACCATCTCACTGTCTGTGGATGTCGATGGCCTTCCTTCTCTTGGCTTGTCAAAAACACTTGTATGAGTGCACTGAAACTCCGGATTTCCACGTTTTTAGTGTCATAGGATGGACAATTCTGCCCATATACAGCTTTCATTTCTTCATCAATTTCCTGAGCTTTCTTGCCCTGGAAATGCAGGAACTTTATCACTGCTTGATACTCCACTTTGTCAAGCATAGTGTCCTTTCTCAGATTCCAGGTTCCACCTCTGGTGTATGATCACCTACGGGAATGAAATTTCACATGTTAGTTATTGAATATGTATAAAAGTTATATTTTAAAAACAGAATCTTCCTACAGATGTTTTATCTAGGTCGGGGTACAAACTTTTTGATATCCCCTCGTATAGCTCTAACACAAGTAAGTTGTGAAAGTTAACAACTCTTGGGAATTGCACATGGCCAGCCAGTTTGACATGCCTGCTTTAAAGACAGATTGGTTGTTTGTTTGATTTTGCATAATGGCACATTGGCAGTGTAGGCCTAATGTTCCAAGTCAAACTTTCCAGGCAGAAAACAAATTCACGTAATTTTACCAGACGAGTCGAGTATAAAAGCATTAACAGAGCACACCTTTAATAAACTTGTCTTGATGACACTTAAAATTAATCAAATTTATTTACTATACTAATAGCATTGGTGTAGATGCAAATATACATACACTTGTTCTTACTTGAAGTTACCCTAACACAGCCCATGTATTTACTTCTTCCATGATGACTCCCAGAACCCCAGGGGCTCATATCTGGTGAGTACGGGCTTGGCACACCCAGGATCCTGAGCTGGATATCATCATTCTTCTAAGAATTACTTCCACCTCTGCCTGCAATTACTGTTAATATATTAGTCTGTGAATCCCCCGAAGCTAGCAATTTTCCGATCCAACTAATGTTGCCTCGATAGCATCAGCAAATATTCTTGCACCCTTTCTATTATAGTGTATCCTATTCTTGTAGAAGCAGTGTCTCCTGTTAACAAGCACACACCACAGTGAGAAAAGTTCTACCCAACGAGAATTGCACAATCTCTCCAGGGCAGACTTTATTGACAAGGCTCTCATCATATCCTCCCTCCTATCATGTTTGCGCAGAATTGCAGACACTTTCAAATTTAAACCTAACTTGCGACTTTTTTTAAATTGACTTCTACTTGTTAAGTAAGTCCGCAGATCTACATTTTTTTCTTTTTTTTTTATGAAACCCCCAAACGCGAGAGGTATTAGAACCTATAGCACTTAGTACCATGCTTGGGTCGGAGGTTGAGAAGACGAAAGGAGATATTTGTTGACATTAGATTTGAACTTCTTTAGACTGTAATTTTCAGGAAATATGTATGAAGGAAGGTTGTTCCAGAAAACGGTAATTGAATGAATAAATGAGGAAGATGAAAAGTTGGTTCTGTGAGTTTGAAGTTGGACAATAAATGTATGTTGGCGGCACATGTTCGGACTGCTTTGAAAGAGAGAGCAGGAATTATAGAAGCCAATTCAGAACAGTGCTCATGGAAGTATCTGTAGAAAAGGCATGCAGAAGAAACAGTACATCTACGAGACAGAGAGGGGAGAGACTCTGTTACAGAGGAGTCATTAATTAACCTAACTGCCCTCTTCTGAATGGAATCTAGAAGCCTGAGAGAGGTTTTGGTGGCACCGCCCCAGATGTGGGAACAATATTCCATGGTAGGGCAGATTTGCGATGTGTACAGAGTGAACAGCTGTTTGGAAGAAAAGTAACACCGAGAATGAAAGAGAAAACCAAGTTTCTTAGATGCAGAGGAAGCAATATTTGTAATGTGCTTGTGCCAAGAGAGATTAGAAGTCAGGGTAATCCCGAAAAGAGAGATATCATTTTGCCTAGAAATCAAAGTGTCACCAAAGATAAGCATAGGAGCAAAAAAATCCTTTTTGTGAGATATAAGATAAGACTGAGTTTTAGAAGGATTGAAATCAACTACATTATCCTTGCCCCACTGAAGAATTACCTGGAGATTGGCATTTAAGGAATTGGTAGCGGATATTCGAGAAGTTGAATGCAATGTGCTATCATCGCAAAACTATGGATAGGATTTCCAGTCAATGGAAGAAGGTCATTAATATACAAGAGGAAAAGAGGGGGGAAAACCAGCATTAGTGGAGAAGTTAGAAGACAGAGAGCCATCACCCTCAGTGAGCAATCAGAGAGAAAACTGGATAACTACTTATAAAAAACAGTTGGCAAACAATAAGATGGAAGCTTGTTTAGAAGACCTTTATGCCAAACACGATTGAAAGCTTTTGAGATGTCAAGAGCAACTGCTTGTGTTTGACTGAACTTTTCCATTGAATTTTTCCATAAATGATAAGCCAGAATATCACCAGTGGATCGACACTGACGGAATCTATACTGGAGATTGTTGATCAGATGGAAGGTTTCTAGGTAATTTAAGAGTTGGCGGTTAATTCATTTCATTTGAATGAGAGGTATTTGTCACCCTTTTTAGGAACTGGCTGGATGTGAGCAAATTTCCAAGCAGAAGGAAAAACACCTTTGGAATAAGAAAGTGAAAAAAGGCGGCAAAGAACAGGAGTAAGTTCAGGAGCACAAGTTTTGAGAACAAGTGGAGAAATACAATAAGGACCTGGAACTTTCTTTGTATCAAGATTCGTCAAAATCCTTCTAACATTTTTTTGACGGAAGACCACAGGAGGCATTGAATGGAGCATGTTGGGAATGGTGGGAGGTGTTTTACCAATATCATTAATACATGAGTTAGAAGAAAAATGAGATGCTAGCAGGTCGGCTTTATCCTTGGCTGAAGTGACAACAGAACCATCTGGTTTTGACAGAGGTGGGAGCAGAGATGGGCAAAAGTTGCAGCCAATAGCTTTGGTAAGAGACCAGAATGCTCGGCTACCATTAGGGCAAGAAAAAGGTTTTCTACTGTTAGCCTGTTCAAAATCTAGTTTGGACTGATTAATAACTGCTTTACAATTGTTGTGAGCTTTGGTGTAAGCAGAAAATGAAACTGAATGATTGGAAACAAGCCAATTACGATATGCAAAGTTCTTTTCTTGAACAGCTGTAGCACATTTATTGGAAAACCAAGGTTTAGATAAAGGACGAGATTTTAAAGTGGAGTGCGGGATAAAGGATTCCATTCCTACAAGAATAATTTCACTGACACGATCTGAGCAAACGTTGACATCAGAAGTTTTGAAACAGTAATCCGACCAAGGAAAAGAAATCTCATAGGTCATCTCATTTTGCATTCTTGTAAGGCCAAACAATACGAGGTTGGGAATAGCCATATGATAAAGGCTCCATTGGAGAAGAGACAATCACCAAGTTGTGATATGAGGTGCCTTAAGGACCTCTCACTTCGACCGTGTACTTAGAAGGGTTGTTTGTGAGAAAAAGATCAAGCGTCTTGACTGTATGGTTAAAATTGTCCAGTATTCTTGTAGGTAAATGAACAATCTGTGCAAGGTCATTAGTAATCGCAAAAGCCTCAGCATCTGGGTCGGTGTGACTAGAAAATGGAAGCCAGCTGGAGTTGTGAACATTAAAATCACCAAGGAAAATTACCTCACTGTTAGGAAAGTTGGACTGGAGAAAGTCAAGTTGCAAAGAGAGGAAGTTTTTTTTTTTTTTTTGGTAGTTGTTGGCGCATCAGCTTCTGTGGCCATAGTGCACCTCCCAAGGTTTTTGCAGTACTTTGATCCAAGCCCGAGGCGGGATTCGAACCCGCGACCTTTGGGTTGCCAGGTAGGCACTTTACCCACCTGGCTAGCCCGGTCGGCACAAAGAGAGGAAGTCAAAGAGCTCCAAGTGATTAGTGGAGTTGAGAGAACGGTAGAGACAACAGATGAATTTGACACAATGAGGTAGAGAGATTTTAAGCCAGAGAAGATCAAAAAGAGGAGATTTCAAATTACCAAGTCTCTGACAGGGAATATCAGAACAGACATGTGCACAAGTACCACCTTTGAGGTGAAAGGAATCATACAGCAAATAATTTGGGCAACTGAGATAAACAGTAGTTGAATCAACTGATAACTGAGATTCAGTCAGAAAAAGTACATGGGGTTTGGCAGACTGCAAGTGGAAATTGACATCGTTGAGATTAGAATTGAGACCATGTATATTTGTGAAATGAACTAGGAAGTGTTTGGGAGGTTTAGATCTTTTTGCACAAAAGCCTATTAGTTTGATAATTCATGGTGTATTCAATAGTAAGAAAAGTGGGAGGGAGATGCTGTATGAAGTAATGAAATTTTTGGACATGGTGTACACATGGTAAGAATATAGCCAGATCCTCCTTGACATAATGTGGACTCAACAATAACCCCCCCCCAGCATACAAACTACTCGGACTCCCTCCAGTCACTATCTGGCAGAGTAGAGGTAGCAAGATTAAACACTAGCTGATCTGGAAGCCTCCTAAAGAGTTATCAATAGGTTCAGTCCGGTGTACTAACTAGCGGACGGGCCTGCGAATACCATTTTCGAGCCGTACACTCAAAATGTAAGGAAGATTGGATATCGCCATGGCATTCATCATAACCTCAAAAGCTAGCAGTCTTTAGTACAGAATGTTGATAACCATAACATTTTTAGAAACAAAAAAAAAAAAAAAAAAAAAAGAAATTAAACAATAGAAATGAAAAACTGAAAATGATAATTCACAGACAGGCAGTAATAACTTATTTGTTAAAACAATCTCTGCAGGCGGTACAAAAAATGAAAGAGATGGGGCAAGGTTGACCGGAGACTGGAACACTTAATGTCATTAGTGCCAATGTGTACAAGAATATCACATTTTGTTATCTTAAAAGATGATATCTGCACAACATCATCAACTTTTGCCCTTGGCAGAAATATCCTGGTCCTATTCCACCTATCCTTTTTGCACTTCTAATCAATTACTTCCAGTTGCATTGCTAATTGAATGCCTATTGTTTTTTTTCCTGAGGGACAGGAATTCACACAGCAAGAGAACAGAAAGCACATACGACGCTAAGTGGTAATGGCTGAACCCTATAAAAGTGAAATCAGGTCAAAAATGATCTATCTGTTTTATTTTTAATTTTTAATTTAACATAAAATATCACTTTTTATGACAGTTTTGGAATTCAATTAACCTATAAAACATTCTTCTATCTAGAATTTGTTTATGTTGTACATACTGTAGTGCCAGGCTAAAACAAATGCTTTTTCTGTATGTTGCCTCTTTATTCAAACTAATCCACAAATTCATCCAGGTTTTCTACATGGTCATATTTGCTATTTAAAATTTTTTTGGCACTGCAGGAAAGGAGAAGGACACATACAATGAAGGAAATGAAGAGGGCACATAACTGTTATGAAAAGCATAGAGCTGAAAGTAGAGATGAAGGTTAGGTAAACAGAAGCCTTCAAGTCCCAAAGTCAGATGTGGGCTGAGTTTTTTTTACAGCCTGCAGAGACTTTTAACAAATAATCTAAAATACTGCCTGTCTATGAATTATCATTTTCAGTTTTTCATTTCTATTGTTTAATTTCTTCTTCTTCTTCTTTTTTTTTTTTTTGTTTCTAAAAATGTTATGGTTATCAACATTCTGCACTAAAACAAAGTAAATGCAAAACTGATTATTACATCTAATTTGATCACGAGTCCAAATAAGATGTAACAGTCGTGCCTATAATCTAAATGTACCTGTGAACTTTGCAGGTTGTGTGTCCTGATGGCAACTGAACACAGGCTGCTGGTGCCGAAAGGTTACCAAGCCCAGTAAACAATAAAGAAAGAAAGATGTTTTAAAAATATACTAGAAACAAGACACTGCAAATAAGTAATTACTTTCATTAAAGGCCTATACATATGTGTTCATCACCATCATCAGCCATTTTCAATTCACTGCAGGATGAAGGCCTCTCCAGAAACTTTCCAGTTCCTTCTGTTTTGTGCAATGGCCATCCATTTACTAACTTGCAAATTTCATCTGTCCATCTCCGTTGTTGCCTTCCAGGTTTTCTTTTGGCTCCTCTTGGGTACCATTCTGTTATTTTCTTAGTCCATCTGTATCATATATTCGAGCTATGTGTCCTGCCCAAGACCATTTCAGTTCTTTGGTTTTGATAATAACGTCCTTTACTTGAGTTTTCTGCCTAATACACGTGTTTCTCTTCTTATCTAAAAGTCTGATTCCTAATATAATTTGTTCCGCTCTTCGCTGTGTAGTTTTCAGCTTCTCTTCCATTCTTTTGCTGAGTGCTGACGTTTCACTTCCATAAGTCATGGTGGGGAGTATATATTGGTTCATTATTTTACATTTCGGACAAATTGGGATATTGCTCCTCAGTATGTGACTATATTTCCCAAATGCTATCCATCCGAAATTTATAACTCTCTTGACTTCCAGCCATTTATCATTATTAAAGCTAATGACTTGTCCCACATAAGTATATGAACCCACCTTTTCAATTACTACTCCTTCAATGATTATATCCATTCTGTGGCATACTTGTTCATTATTACTTTTTGTTTTAGTCATATTCATTTTTAGTCCGAAATCCGTACTAACTCTACAAAACTGATTAAGATTTTTCTCTAATTATTTGGGATCATGGCTTATGATAACAGTATAGATAATAATAATAATAATGTCATCTGCAAATCGTAAATAGTGTAGGTACTCTCCATTCACACTGACCCCTTTCAGCAACCAGTCTAATCTTTGGAAAGCTTCCTCAAGGGTAGCAGTAAACAACTTCAAAGATATTGTTTCTCCTTGTCCTTTCTCAATTTTAAATTTGCTATTATCTTTATCTAGTCTAATAAAGATGGTAGCGTTCTCATCTATTTTTTTCAAAATCATAATGTATAGGATGTCTATGCCTTTGTAAGAACCAAATTCTTACACTTATCCTAGGGAATGTTATGTTATAAATATTATAACATAACAAGAAAATATATGTATATATTAAATAATATTATTCACATAGGATGATTTTCAGCTTAGATTGCGATCGCTCTGTACCGTACAGTTAAGTAGGGGAGGATTAGCGTAACAATGGGGGGTAGCTGGACAGGGCACAAAAGTACAATGGGAGCACCGTAAGGCCAGTTCAAGTCGCTATAAACAGAAAGTGGGCAGCTCTTTGGAAGAAAAGAACAAGGGAACCGACTCCCCCTTGTGGAGAGGAAGAATTTTAAAGACTAAGAGGGTGGAGGGAACCCTGGATGCTGCATACACCATGTAGAAATGGCTAGCTGCTAGATAAAACTAACCGACTCCTTGAGCACTTACTGATTTTAAGGAGCGGTAGAGAAAAAACAGAGTGGACTAATAGCGGTAAGTGAATCGGAATGATCACAAAGAAATATCTAGAAATTTCTAGACTTACGGAAGTTTATTGAAGCTTCTAGAAATTTCGAGAACTCGGATGTTTCCCCAGGAAAGGGAAGGGCCAAGAAAACGGAGGAAGTGGGAGAGAGCAAATGAGAATATAGAGATGATGAAGAACAAACTGCGATTGGATCAGAATAGTAGGGGGTGGCTGGAACAAAAGGAGATGCAACAGAAGAGAGAGGGAGCGAGTTTCCAGTTTTTTGACAGTTTGGGCAGTTTTTGGAAGTTTTTGAGAGTTCCTGTGGGTGGGCCTGAGTGATGTGCGGCCGGAAAGAAATCCCGAGAAGTGCCGGGAGAATCGCTGGAATGTGGTAGTGGAAATTGAAGCAGTTTGTCGCAAAGACAATTCGTTAAGCAAGTTCTGGGAGAGGTCAGCCGCAACGTAGAAATAGGAAGGAGATGCCCAATGAAAGATAGAAACACATATGCTGGAGCTGAGTGATAAGGATTGAAAAGTCTCAGTATAGAAAGATAAGGAAGATTTATACAGTCTAGCTTCTCGATAAAGCAGTAAGGAGAGTCGTGATAATTTTATTATGCACCCCAGTATCGTCGAGCTGATCAGACGCCCAAAGCGGGCCAGAGCAACCCATTTATGGAGAAAAGAGTGAGTTCCTGAACGAAGGAGAATTCCTGTAGATGTGCAGCAGTTCCTTAGCCGATGACTAATTCCAGTAGTAGTCTGATGATGCCCTACATTGATGATGATGGCCGCCCCTGAGCTGAGAAAAAGGTTGTGTAAAGCGTGATCCCCCTAAGCTGTTATGTAAGTACCAGATAATAGTTTTAAGCTTGAATTGAGGGAAAGGACTTTAGGAAATGTCTTTATTTAGTTGATAGTAGATTTAGTATTGTTTAGCATAAAAGGAAGGAAAAAGTTCATAAGATATAGATATATGTCATCATAAAGATAAGTTTATTAAGCAAGGAAGATTTAGATGTATGTACTCGAGACTAATGTGTTTTAAGTTGAGACTATGTTCTATGCACATGTAATTATTTTGGAAGGGATAATTAAAGAAAGATTATAGCGGGGATTTATAAATCTAGGAAAATACACATATAGGTGTTATGCTCACTGCTGTAATCCCAGTTAGGAAGTTAAATTGTTAGAAGACAAGAGAATGTTATGAGATGTAAACTAAATCAGAAGAAGAAAAGGCAGAAAGACATGAAGAGACATGATATATGAGTTGTGATTATCATTACATCTTAGCACACATATAATGCTATTAATTAACATAATCCCCAAATGATGATGTATGATATATTCTTTTAATGTATATATTGTGAATAAACAATATTGTATATGTTGATCAAGTGTAGTATGAGTCATTCTGAATACTCAGCCAGTCCAGAGGAGACATACACGAACTTCTATTCCCCCAGAATCTGTGATCTTCTGTGCAATATACAAGTCAGGTGTTAATGTGGGAGGGTGTAAATTATGGGGAAAATAAACGGGGAAATACAAAGTTAAGAGAGGTGGGTCTGAAAGATTAACGAGAATTATTAATTACGAAAAAACATAATTAATAATAAATAAAGAACACATTCTATTCCCCACAAAATAATATTATCCACCCCCCCACACACCTTGTCTTTCCAGTGCACTAAACATTGCTTTATGCTGTATGGAGTCCAATGCCTTTTCATAATCCACAAGTGCCAGGCATAATGGTGTTTTTTATTCATTTGCTTTCTCCATTAGCTGACGGTGATCCCTAGGTGAGAATCTTGTCTTAAAATCAGCTTGCTATTTCGATCGATTCTCATCAAGTATTCTTTCTAATCTGTTAGTAATGACCCTTGTGAACAACTTGTAGATGTGGGATAACAAGCTAATTGGTCTACGATTTACAATTTCTGATTTATCTCCTTTCTTATACAGCAAAACTATGATTGCATGATTCCACTCTTTAGGCGTTGTGCCTTTCCTAATATATTTTGTGAACAGTCTTGTCAGTTTCTGTGTTATGTCTCTTTCTCCCAATTTTAACAACTCTACAGTAACTTCATCTTCACCTGGAGCTTTCTGATTCTTCATTTTCTTCAATGCATGTTCTACCTCATCAGGAGGGATAGCGGGTATGTCATATGTGTTGCAAATTTGTGATCCATCTTCCCCACTGCTGGCATCATTCCCTTGCTCCTTATATAAGTCTTTATAGTAGTCTTCTGCTATTTGAATTATGCTTTCTCTGCTATTTTATAAGTACACCATTGCTATTCTTCAGTTTCAGTATCGTTTGTCTTTCTGTATTACTGCTCATAGCTGCTGATTTAAGTCCTTTGTTTTCCCTTAATGCTTGTTCTACTTTTCTTGTGTATATGTCTTTCATTTCTTTCACCAATTCCAAAATTTCCTATAGTTCCCCTTCTGTGCTGCTTTGTCTTTCTCCAACATGAGCATTGAATTCCCTCATAATGATAGTGTAGTGGGTTTTCTGCTTATCTAGAAGTCTCTGAATTTTGGTGTACATTTCTTCATCATTATGGCTTGATGTTGATGCATAAATCATTAGCTTGTACCTCTTAGGAGTCCTGAGAAGTAGTCTTGACACCCTTGATGATGTATTTTTGAATTCCAAAATGTTTTTTATATCTTTATGGACCAGAAAGCCAACTCCACCAGAAAGCCAACTCCACCTTTGCTCTTTGCACTGTTTCCATTGATGTATAGCAGATTTCCACTTGATAAACTTATAAGTGATTCATTTCTTCTTTTTCAGCCAAACCGATGATATTTCAATTCACATTTTCTAATTCCTTTTCAAGCTCTAATACCCTATCTTCGCAGATGAGTGAACTTCCATTGTAACAGCCCAAATTCAGTTTCTGTGCAAGGCAGCCTGCATGGAAACTGAACTTGTCTGGTCATACCCAGAGATCCTCAGCACTCTGTTCTTTCACTCCGATCCTCTCGCTGCAGTAAGGGGGGGGTGAAAGCCACTGGGGACAGAGGACCATTTGTTTCATCGTGTTGTGATGTGCTGAAGGGTTTGGTCTTTATCTCTTCACGCTGACCAGGCGTCTTGAAGAGAACCGCTCTACACGTTCATTGCCATCAAAGTGACGCAACAGGGCTTACCATCGGGAAGGTGTGCATGAGTGAATTCTAGGGAAGCAAGCCAACCGGACTTCTAAATCTTCTGAAATAGAAAGATATTGGATCCATCAGTGTTATAGACTGACTGTCTGATAACGCACAGAATGCCTGTTCCCTTCTAAGCCCCTACATACGTGTTATTGTGGCTAAAAGTTCCATTTGTTTTGTTACTTATAAATAAAAATACGTGAGTACAACTTAGTGTCTTTATTTCTAAACTTACTAAACCTTTTTTTTTAGTCTCCAGAACAGTATTTTTGATAAGTTCAAAAATCTGAACAAATCAGAAATCCTTGGTCCCAATTAGTGTGGATTATTGACGTTCTACTGTATACTGCATATAGGTCTGGAGGCCTTGTTTTAGGTAGGATGTAAAGCTGCTGGAATGAGTACAGAGAAGGGCAACCAGATTGATGAGGGGAACAAAGGGATGCTCTGATCAAGAAAGGGTTCAGTGGGTGATGTGATTTTGATGTTTAAGGCTTTGAATGGTTTGAGCAAGCTCAGTGCTGATAGGATTCTTTCTGTTCCTCAGATTACACAGGCAGATCATGGGGGGGTGTATAAGATCAAGTCGAGGAAGCATAGTTGCAGAATAGATGTGTGGAAATTTGCCTTCAGCCAGTGAGTGGTTGTTTGCTGGAACAAACTTTGATCTGTTGCTGTGGAGGTTGATAGCTTAAATTAATTTGAGGAAGAACTAGACAAACTATTGGAGGGAAAGGAAACGGGAAGGTGTTTTTTGGATGTTGCTGTATAAGCTTGCATTCTTGCATCATATGCCACTACTAATGTTATGTTAATAGAGTAGGCCAACAAATCAGAATGTCTTATTATGGGAGAGTTCAATTTTCCAGACTGACTAGAACTTGTGGGCTGGTCATTCATGTAGTAGCAGGGGATTTCTGGATCTGCTGGATGACTGCTTTCTATACCAGCATGTTGCTACACAGGAAAGAAATATTCTCACTATGATTATCATTCAAAATTCATCAGATACTGACAAGCAGTGATCATATAGTATATTAATGTGGATGTTGTTTAAAGAAATAACTAATGTTAAAGGAAAAGTGAAGGGTTTTTGTTTTAAGGGAAGACTAATATAGTCTACACTCTTTACCAAACAGTTTAAAAATACAAATGCTAAATGGGAAATAATGTTGCAAGTATACACCAAAATCAATGTCAAAAGAACTGATGACAGTGGCAGAAAAGAAAAATGCATGGATGATTTCAAATTATCAGGACTTACACTAATAACACTCCTTAGAGATTTATGCATGATAAGGCAGATTATGGGAAGCCCTTGGTTAAAAAGTGAATAATGGTCATGAAACCCTAAGTGCAGACAATTACCAGTTTTGTGCAAAAATAAAAATGTTTATTTCCTTAAAATATAAGTTTTCTTGTAATGGAGATAAAGCTGGATTAAAATTGAGAAAATGAAATGGACTGTAAGCTTAAAATAATGAAATTAATAATTTATTAACTAATAATTTAGAATGAGAGCATCCCAAAAGGGAAATGAATTACACTGGCTAAAAATAATGGAATAAACTATAACTAAAACCAAAGTTTTCTGAGAAAATGATTGTCAGTCAATACGAGTTGATGATGATTTGCAGATCCCTAACTTCTTCATTGGTCAGGATTATTTCTATACCCTGCATATTGTGTAATAGATTTTTTTTGTTTAAAGTAAAAAGGTAAACTGCAGCAATTATCAATCTATTGCAGGATGGAAGCCTCCTCAACGATTCATGTTGAGGAATATGGACCATAAAAAGCATGTTTATACCTTTGTTTAAAGTATAGAGCAGGCCAACTCTATACTTTTGTTTAAAGTATAGAACTTAATTAACATGATAATGTAAAGTAAAGTTTTTTTAAGCTTATTTTTCAATAAAAAGTTTAATTGTGTTGTTTAATTACAACTGTCTTGGATTCTTGAATGAGCTATTAAGGAAGATAATAACAGGATATATTCATTAACACAGAACTTGTCAGGAGATAAGCAATATTTCAGAAATTTTTCAAATGCAAACTGCCCTCATCTAACTCTTCATTCTTTTGTGATTTTCGGAACTTTGGTCCATCTCATAGAGTTACAGCAAACAGAAAAAATCTGCAGAATTATGGAAGGAGGTTTCTTCTTTTAGATGCCTCAACAATCTGTTTATAATAGTATATTATACAATTCGGGTGCAAATTAAAATTCCACTGGTATTGTACTGAATTCAAACAGAAGCATTCATTAATAATAAAAAAGAAGAATGCCATATATACATTACATAGATATTTGATGTTACAAATGAAATATGCAGGCTATATAACTATACTGAAAATTTTAGTAGCATTACTATATTCATTTTGATTCCATACCTTTGAATATGCTAATTTTCTGAAAGCTTCCTTAGCTTCTGTTGGCTCCTGGAATTCAACAATGGCTGTAATGCCAGAGGGTGGCAATATAACTTTTAACACTGCTCCATATTTAGAGAATACTTCATTGATATCTTCAGGCTTTGTTTTAGAAGGAAGATTTTTTACTAATATCACTGTTTTACTGCGTTTTACATTAGGACCATTAAAAGCATCTAATTTTACATGATGGTTAAGAAGGAATTCTTTGGTTTCTCTAACTAGCTGAGTCTCTCCAAGTGCCATTCCCACAGCAATACTGTCTGGAGTTTGCTTTATGAAAAGAGGGTTGTCAATTAAAAACCAAAAGTGACAACTGAAATATTTTAAGTAAAAATATATAAACCAACAAATAAATGGAATAATTTACTTTCTGCAATTATTACACAGTAATATTTATTAATATATTTGAACACAAACCACCAATTTATTGTTTCACTACTGTACAGGCTGGCCTCGATTAACGTGATTAATTCATCCCGCAAGTGCATTGCACAAAATGGAAACGTGTTAATTGAATATAATAATCAATAAGAAAAATTATAATTGGTCTTTGACCTTCAGGAATGTCCATAAAGAATTTTAAAAATACCTTTTAAATAACTTTTTAACTGTATGCCATGTAAAAGATAATGAAAATAATTATAGATTTAAATATTTATTGCATAAAACAGCAACCAACTGTGCGCCGCGGAATATTTTAAAATTTTGAGGGAAACACAACGATACTAGACATCTGTCCGATACCGCGCGAACTACTAGCTCGAGGTAGTTCACAGTTTCAACATTATTTATTAAGTTGTTTGGACCTAACTACATGTACTTAATAAACAGAACTGTTGTTATATCCTTTGGCCAGGGGGTGACATGAAAAATTGACTGGGGCACTAAGGGCTCTGTGAACCGAGAAAGTTTGGGAACCTCTGGCATAAAACACACAATGAAGAAACTATTTGTTACGGAAATATTTGAACAGAGTCATTTGAACAGTCTTCACTTTCTTTTTTCCATCAATCAATTTCTGATAGCCGATAACAATCTTCTCTAGGCCAGGGCGAAATAAATATTGCAGAGAACCTCAAATATCTCATCTAGTTCTTTACTGTTATCTCCTTTGTAGTAACATTTTCATCTGCCTCATTTAAAAATTCAAATTTTTAAATGCAAGTCTGCAAATGCCTTTATTAGCAGGAGACAAACAAGTAACATGTCTTCTTCCAATGGTTGAGGGAACACACCAAGGTGGGCAAATGCTTGTTTATTGCCTGTCCGACACAGTAAGCTTAGCAGGCGATTCAAATCTTTTTTAACTATCACATAAAAAAAAAAAATCGAGTTAACTGGAAATTTGCATAGTGGAAAGTGGTATACTTTTTTCAAATAGGGGTAACTGAAAAATGTGTTAATCAAATTCACATTATGCGAGGCCTGGCTGTATATAATATCTACTAATCTAACAGGCTTCTAAAGAACAGTTTAAAAAAAAAAAGTATAACAATCTTTTATTGAAGTTTCTATAATAGTTTAAAAAAAGAAAAGTTGGTATAGATCCTTATTATGAACATTATTCATAAATAATGTTCTATACCAATACACAATATATAAATTCAAAATATACTCAAAATTCTACAAAAAAAAAAAAAAAAAAACCCTTATAAAGAAAAGTGTATTGTAAATTTGCTATTATCAAGTTAAGGAGAGTGTTTGAAAATACTGAATTTTTATCTGATGTACATTTGCTTTACCCATGTTTCCTAAAATTTATTTGTTGCATTTGAAAATCCTACCTGTCCATTAACACGTCGAAGACTTACTTTGGATTCAGGGGGAAGATCCCAATGGACTGGAGATATGCTAATGTATCCTCCAAGAAAAGAAGCAAAGACTATTTATATAAACAGTAGAAGGAAGAGGTTAAATCACACTCAAACTGAATAGGTATTTTCCATCTACATTCACAGATGAGGGGTTCTTTAGGGAGGGGAATTCCAGAAGTCTAACAGGGAGCTAAATGATTTTGTAACAAATGAGAGGCAAGTGGAAGAGAAATTGTTGAAACTTAACATATAAAAGGTGCCTGGGGTGGATGGGATCTATGCAATTATGTTAAGGGAGCCAGCAAAACAGGGAAAAAACCTTAGCTATAGCTATCAGAGCATCTCTGGATTCAGCATCCCGATGGACTGGACATGTGCAAATGTATCTCCTTTGCAAAGGGGATCAAAAGGTGGCACAAGTAATTGCAACAAGATTTTAAAAATTTGGCAGATTTTACTGCTAACATTGTTGTTGTTGTTGTTTGTTATTTGGTTTTTAGGAGCATTAGCAACTAGGGCCATATTGCTCCGGGATATGCGGTGGTCATTCCCTGACCTTTCCACATCCTCTGTATTTGGTGGTGACGGGCTCGAACCCTGGCACTATGTAAGTAACTAAGTGCGGGATTGTGGACCAGGATGGTGTCTTTTTTTTATTTATTTATTATTATTTTTTATTTTATTTTATTTTTTATTATTATTATTTTTTTTATTTCTCTGCCCACAATAGGAAGCTTTGATTCCTGAATACCTGTCCTGTGTGGGGAGGAGAGATTTATTAGTTTATTTTATTAATATATAAATATTTTTATTATTTTTTTTGTAAATGTTATTTATTATTAGTATTTTTTTATTATATATATATTTTATTTATTATTGTTATTTTTTATTTTATTTATTATTTTTTATTTTATTTATTATTTTTTTATGTATTTATTATTTTTTTATTTTATGTATTTATTTTATTTTATTTTTTTATTTTATTTATTTATTTTTTTGCTGGCTCCCAGGCTTGGGCAACTTGGGGGTGGGATTGCTGGCACCCTCTGGTCTAGCACTTCTACCAGAGGGTGCGGGAATTTTTTGCGGTCAGCCCAGACAATGCAGTAGACCTACGCCCAGCTCCACGTTCATAAGGACGAGCATCAGGTAGCAGTTATCCTAGGTGATGACTGCTCTCTGGTGGCTGAGTATCCTGTATAAGGATAATAAAGTCAGTGATATTAGGTGGATTTGGACAAATGTCTAGGGGCCACCAAAGACAATAATAATAATAAATAAATAAATAAATAAACAGTACACGCTGGAGAAACTAAGACAATTCGTACATAAATGGATATATACTTGAGATGCAATTGAAATGACTTGATAAAAAAACATAGATCAATGTATGTACTAACCAGACTCCACACAAAAAGAACTTAGATTTATATATGTATTTGTGAAAATGTTAGCTGTAGCATGTTGAGGTGTTTGATAGTGCACAAACTTTACTCACTGGCTGGAAGAATATTTTAAAATTGGATCGAATACAGTAAAATCCTGCTACAGCAAATAATATTTTAACAAAAACTTCACTAGAACAAAAAAAAATTTTAATTCTGTACTAGGTACATAATGTGTCCTGCTGCTAACATATTTAACGTGTTTTACATTTAAGATTCATGGGCAGGCGTTAAAAACATTTTAATTTTATTAATATTAATTACATATCGGTTACTGAAAGTATTGGTCTGTGATGACTAAAGTAGGATATATAATTTTTACATTGAGATTTTAGTTCACGACTAAATACACCATCTATAGTTTCCATTACATGTAGTATTTATCGAAAGATCTGATGACATGACCAAGTTGAAGAATGTTTTCATAAATGTGCAGAACTCTTTTCCAGCCTCAGAGTTTAATTGTAAAGAAAAAAATTACCTTCAATCTGAAAACACCAGGCGACTTGAAACCAGATGTGTTTTTGAATTAATGCATTTCCTAGTTTCCAAAAGTTTTGTTTTATATCTTGAAACATTAATATTTCTGTTTCTAAATTCCTTAGCTTTCCAACGATATGCTATATGTCCATATCATCCCGTTTATATCAAAGAAAATTTCCTTGATCACATGTTCATATTTTCCACTATCCTGGAAAAACTACTGCAATTTTCAGAGGATTGAAAGTTTTTTCTCTAGTACAGAGCTAAGATGAAGCTCTGTGCAAAATTTCATTAAATTTGGTCCAGCAGAAGATAAATTAAATTGGAATAAAATTTTCGCAATGCTTTTCGTATGATGGTTTTTCGCTACAAAATTTTTGGAATAATGCCAGTAAAAACATTTTTATTGTCAAAATATTTCAAAGTTCAGACTGACTTCCTATATTAATAATGCTTTGTAAATCTCATATGAGTGAAATAGTTCTGATGAAAAATTCCATTAAAGAAATCACAGTTAAAATTCAACTACAACGAACTTCATGGGGTGCACAAAATTTTTTCAAATGAACCATTTATATTTTGCTGCTGTTTTGTAATATTTATAAGTAGTAATTTCAGCTTTAAATTAATTAAATATTGACTGTCAAATTTATAAGTAAAACGATGAAATAATATTTTGTTTATAAGTAATATGTCGCACACCTTGTTACTTTTTACATAATTTTAATACATCTTAAAAGGTGCTTAAAACTATCTTTTTTCCGGTATTGATGTGGGAATTTGGTGCAACTTTAGTAAAAAATTGACAGAAGTTAAATCCATATATTGAATTACTAATACTGAAACTTTTTTTTTTAAAGAATTGATTGAATTGCTTACATGAATGTAGTGGAAGAGCTTGGAAATCATGAAAAAATTAGGTGTTTCATTATTGCTTTTAAGTTGAGTTATTATATTATGTTTTTTTTTTTTTTTTTTTTTTGATTTCAGCATCTTACACCAGTACATTTTAGCCATAGATGGACTTAGTATACCAGGACATTTTCACCTGATCTTAAAAAAAAAAAAAAAAAAAAAAAACCACGCTGGATCATGTGAGATGACCAATTCATGTACTTACTTGCTTTTTCAGCAGAAATAAAAATATGCTCGAACTGGAGAAGCCTTTTACTCAGTTGTAAAAATAAAAGCTTTCCACAGATTTAATAATCTAATAACTTAATTCCAACCTGAATCAACATATTGTCCATTGCAATAAAGTTCAATTTTTATTAGCAGTAACAAATGATGCAAGAAAGCAAGCTTACACAGCATCAACAAAAAAAAAAAAAAAAAAAACCACAATACCTCCCATTTCAGTTATTTATTCCTTCCAATAGTTTATACAGTTCTTCAATGAATTTATTTAACTATCAACCTCCACAACAACAACAACAGATTAAAGTTTGCTGCAAAAATCAACCTCCCATTGGCTAAAGGCAACCTTCAGCACATCTATTCTGCAACTGTCCTTCTCAATTTGAATTTGAGTTCCCTCATATGTGTGGTCCAAGCAGAGGAAGAGCTTGCTCAATAGATTCAGAGCCTTAAACACTTCAATAAGATCACCTCACAGGTGCTTGGCTACTTTCTTGGTAAGTGCATCCCTTAATTTCACCCATCAATCTCATTTCCTTTCTCTGTACTCATTCCAGCATTCCTAAAATGAGGTCTCCACACCTGAATGCAGTGCTCAAGATGTGATAAGACCAGTGCTTTATACAATGGGATAATCACCTCATTATCTCTGCCAGCAAAATTCTTGTATGTTATTGACAAAACTTATGAGCTGTCATGGCAGCCTGTCTACATTGCTGCTAAGGGAATTTCATATCTGACTACACAATTGCCCCTAGGTCTTTTTGATTTTCCACTGCTCCGAGTGTAGTACCACATAGTTGGTATGTTACTCTAGGGTTACTACGATCCATATGCAGCACTGTGTATTTATCAAAGTTAAACTTCAACTACCATTTCTCAGCCTATCTGCCTAACTTTTCTAGATCCTGCTGCAGTAGCATACTGTTATTATTGTCATTAGCAACCCTGCCAACCTTGTATCATCTACAAATTTAAACAAAAAGCCTGATATGCCTTCATCAATATCATTGATAAATATACAAAACAACAATGGGCCCAACATCAAACCCTGTGGAACTCCACTAATAGCACAAATCCATGAGGAGCAATATGCACTGATTACCAGTCACTGTTTACTGAAACTCTCTTTATCCATATGCAGCAACTTAACCATAACATGACACTGCTCCAATTTGCACAGCAGTCTTTTACGTGCAACAGAATCAAAAACTTTCCAGAAATCCAAGAATATGATAACAAAATTCTTTTTTGCATCCAGTTCCTTTGTGATCACATCATGATAAACCAATCAAATTGGTCAAACAAGGTCTAACCTTAACAAACTCATGCTGTGTTTGAAGTATAACTGTGACCTATTTAGATGATCCTGCATTACTTCTTTTACTAGTGACTCCCATAATTTTCACTGGAATAGAAGTTAAACTAACAGTTCTGTAGTTACTCGAGTCACCCTTTGACTGTTTGTGAATTAGGGATACATTTGCACATCTCTGTTCCACGGGGACATCCCCTGAATCCAAAGATGCTCTCATAATTATGGCTAAGGGTTTGCTTACTTCCTTCACTGCCTCCCTCAATATAACTGGATAGATCCAGTCTAACCCAGGCACCTTTCTTATGTTTAATTTCAACAATTTCTCTTTCACTATTCTCTCGGTTATTACAAAATCATTTAGCCCCTTGTTAGAGGTTGATAAACATCTGGTATCCTCTTTCCTAAAGAATTCTTCATGTGTGAATGTAAATGCAAAATACCTACTCAAATCTGTCAACAACCTGAGCATGGTCAGCAACAGTTAACCCACCCATATCAAGGGAACCAATCTGATTCATCCCCTTCCTTCCAGTGTTTACATAAGTAAAGAAATCTTTGCTGTTTTTTTCTACATCCTTGGCCAAACACCTCGTAATCAGCCTTCGCTTGCCTGACTGCCTTTGTGACTCGATTACAGACTAGTTTATATCTACCATAGGTTTCTGTTTTTCCCAATAATTTATATGCAACCCATGCACTATTCTTCTCTGCCAAGAGGTTCATCAGTTCATCTGACATCCATTTAGGTTTGTACCGTGAACAGTAGTTCTTAGTTGGCATGCAAAGCCTAGTACTGGTTATGATTAATTCCTTGAATGCTTCTTATTTAGAATTTGCTAATGGTAACATCATCAGTTGGTTCCACTTCACCGGATTCAAAAACTATCTGAGTCCACTCTAGTCACCTTTACAAAAGCAAAAAAAAACCCCCTCCCTTTACCCTTGATGGAAGTTACATCTTTAAGTTGTTGTTATTTGGTTTTTAGGAGCATTAGCAACATCTTTAAGTAAATCCCAAAACAATACAATGTGATTACTGCCTACCACCTAGTGGTTCTTTTATTTGCAGTTTCTTAATGCATGAGTAGTAACCGCTGATAATCAGATCAAGAGTATTACTCACTCCTGTTGCCTCTCTAACATGCTGTTGTAGAAAACAGTCATCCAATAAATCCACAGAAGTCTTGCTAGTCTGTGGGTGACTAAGCCACAAATTCCAGTCAATATCTGGAAAGTTAAAATCCTCCATTATAACACATTCTGATTTACTGGCCCACTATTTCTCTGTATAGCTGTTTGTTGTACTCATCAGAGTTATTAGGCCTCTAACACGCCCCAACCCTCACATTTCTTTTTTAGTTGTTGTCATGTCACACCAGACTAACTCAACATTGCACTGGCCACCCACGTCCAACTGGATGCACTGCCTTAGGTTTTGTGCTTTTTAACTAACAGCATAACCCCTCACCCCCCCCTCCTATCCTGTCTGTATACATTATACTTCCCAAATTCTGCATCCCTTATATCTAAGTAACAACCAAGTCTCTGAAATACCAACAATATCTGCATTTGACGTCTTGACCAGCACTTCAAATTCATAAAAATCTTCACTATATTCCTAGCACTGGTGTATATGCAAGTATATATATGCACCTGTTGTTACTCTTAGTTACCTTAACACATCCAAAATATTTACTTGTTTCATGATGCCCCCCCCCCCCCCCTGCAGCTCTTGAAATCCCAATCACCTAGCTTTCAAGGCTGCTGCTGCTCATTCCAAAAGAAGCGGTGCAAGAATCACCTTCACCTCTGCTTGTAACTATCGTTAATCTCTTGTCTGTGTATTCCCCCACCGGCTAGTAATTTTCTGAAACACCTAACACTGCTTCAATAGCATTAGCAAATATTCCTGTACCACATTTAAGTGTATTCCATCCCTGTAGAAAGTCTTTCCTATTAACAAGCACAGACCATGCCAAGAAAAATTCCACCTCATGATCTTTGTACAATCTCTCCAGGAGCGAATTGATTGAGAAGACTCTCATTATATGCTCTCTCCTATCATGTCTGGGTAGAATAGCAGATACTTTCAAATTTAATGCCAACTCATGACTTATTTTATCACATTGCCCTGTACTTGTTAAAGTAAGTCTTCAGATCTGTTACACTTAATATCATTAGTGCCAATGTGTACAATATCATATTTTGTGCCCCTTAAAAGATGATATCTGCTCTACATCATCGACTTTTGCCTCTGGTCCTATTCCACCTATCCTCTTTGCACAATATATTTCCCATTTCTGTGACAAGAGAGTCACTGACAACAACTCCTGTGTGTGTGTGTCCACTTTGCCTTTGATTGGGCAACTGAGATCCTGATGGGTGCCCAATTTAATTCCTTCGAAGGCATCCAGCCTGTTCTTCAAGTTGTCATAAAAAGGCTGAGGTTGCACCAAATATCATCACACTCCTTACACTGAGCACATGCAAAGGCATCCACTGTGGCAATATCATGTCCCATTCCTGACAGCTCTGTAAACATCAAACATTAAACACAAGCTGTACATCTCATAAGGCAGTGATTTGGATGACAACTGCCCTCCTCAGAGCTACGGCACTTCCACTAGCTTGAACACTCTGCGTTTCTGCTCTGTCCTGGTCTGAGGCATTAATTTCATTCAAAATCAATAATTTAAAAATACGTCACTAAACAAATATATCTATGCAGTAATAACACCATGCACCAGTTATTCTATGAAGTTTAGATTATTAATTATATATAATTCAAATTCTAATGTTCTTATCGATACACCAGTTATGCAGCAATAATACTACCAGGCTACCATGTTTGTGTTATATGTATAGGCTATACCGTTACATTTGAAAGCTATAAGCTAATTATAACAAATAACACAATTATCCAACTTTGATATTCAGATGACACTCAAGTCAATTGACCTAATTTCAGTAAAGTCCAGTCAGTCTGTGACCGCCAAATCCTCTGCTTGAACCTTCACGATGGCGGGACTATTAGCAAACCCTGGGTACAACACCCAGGCAAGTGCAAGTTCTGAAATATGGCACCTAGCCCAATGTAGGTAACCACCCAGGTGCAAACCAAAGTAAGCATGGGTCGAGGTGTGGTGTCCACACCACAAGGAGGAAAGTTCCCTCGCATCAACTGGTGCAGGACCACCAGTTTGCTTATTGGAGGCTTGGAGTGGTGGAACTCATGTTTAGTCTGCTTGTGACTAAACTACCAAGACTAAACATGGGTTCCCCCACTCCAAGCCCTCAAGCCTTCTCTTCTATCATACAGTATAATTGATGTCTTTTGAGGTTATGACGGACAACATGGCAAGACCCACTCTTCTTTACATGTTGAAGGTACAGCTCTAAAACAGTGTTCACAAGTCTGCCACTAGACAGTCCACTGAACCGAAGCTATCGGTAGCTCTCTAAGAGGCTTCCAGATCAGCTAGTGCAGCACTTCCCAAACTGGCATTTGTGGACTCGTAGACTAGTTCGAGAGGTCCGCAAAACAAACCTTCCTGAGCTAGTCAAATTATTTGTTATTAACCGATGATAAATAAAGTTATTATCATATATTTATGTAAAATAAAAATAAAGTTGCACTGTTTTAAACATAAAACTTTGATTTTTTTTTTTTTTTTTTTTTCAGAAAACCCAGTATTCATGCATGTGCATGCATACACACGCGCACAGAGAGAGAGAGAGAGAGAGAGAGAGAGAGAGAGAGAGAGAGAGAGATATGCATATATATATATATATATATATATATATGGGTCCGCAAACTTTAGATCTCAGTAGTTTAGGAACCACTGAGTTAGTTTATAATCTTGCTGTCATTACTCTGCCAGATAGTGACTGGAGAGAGCCTGAGTAATGTGTATGTGGGGGCATTGTTGAGACCACATTATATCAAATAGCTGGGTATATTCTTACCATGGATAATATGCCATATCCACAAATTTCATTACTTCATGCATGAAGTAATGAAATTTGTGGATAGGGCAAACACACCCGACCTTTTTCTTACTATTGAATACACCATGAATTGCCAAACTAATAGAACAACTTATCTGCGAAAAGATCTAAACTTCCCAAACACTTCATCCATTTCACAAATATACATGGTATCAGTTCTAATCTCAACAATGTCCATAGTCCATATTCACTTACAGTCTGCCACCAAATCCCACGTACTTTTACAGACAGAATCCCAGTTATCGGTTGATTCAACCACTACTCATCTCAGTTGTACGAATTATTGCTGTATGATTCCTTTTGCTTCAAAATAGGTACTTGTGTATATGTCTGTTCTGATATTCCCTGTCAGACTTAATTTGGAATCTCCTCTTTTCGATCTTCTTTGGCTTAAAATTTCTCTATCACATTCTGTCAAATTCATCTGTTGCCTCTATCGTTCGTCCAACTCCACTAATCACTTGGAGCTCTTTGACTTCCTCTCTTTGAAACTTGACTTTCTCCAGTCCAACTTTCATAACAGTGAGGTAATTTTCCTTGGTGATTTTAATGTTCACAACTCCAGCTGGCTGAGATGCTGAGGTTTTGCTATTACTAATGACCCTGCACAGATTGTTCATTTACCTACAAGAATACTGGACAATCCTAACCATACAGCCAACACGCTTGATCTTTTTCTCACAAACAACCCTTCTAAGTACACGGTCGAAGTGAGTGGTCCTTTAGGCGATTGTCCCTTCTCCAATGGAGAGCCATTATCTCATGGTTATTCCCAACCACGTATTGTTTGGCATTACAAGAATGCAAAATGGGATGACCTGTGAGATTTCTTTTCTTCTTTTCCTTGGTTGGATTACTGTTTCAAAACTTCTGATGTCAACATTTGCTCAGATCATGTCAGTGAAATTATTCTTGTAGGAATAGAATAGAATCCTTTATCCCACATTCCACTTTAAAATCTCGTTGTTTATCTAAACCTTGGTTTTCCAATAAATGTGCTAAGGCCCTTCAAAAGAAGAATGTTGCATATCGTAATTGGCTTGTTTCCAATTCTTCAGTTTCATTTTCTGCCTACACCAAAGCTCGCAACAATTTTAAAGCAGTTATTAATCAATCCAAACTAGATTTCAAACAACATGGCAAGACTTGATTCTTGTCCAAATGGTAGCCGAGCATTCTGGTTTCTTGCCAAAGTCATTGGCCGCAACTTTTGCCCATCTCTGTTCCCATTTTCATCCAACTCGTGTATTGATGATCTTGGTAAACCACCTCCTACCATTCCCAGTACTATCCATTCAATGCATACTGTGGTATTGCAGCAAAAAGAAATATCAGAAGGATTTTCAACCAGTATTGATGCTAAGAAAGCTCGAGGTCCTGATGATATTTGTCCATTTTATTCCCAATAACCTATGCTCCTGAACTTACTCCTTTTCTGTGTTGCCTTTTTTTCCCCTTACTTATTCCAAAGGTGTTTTTCCTTCTGCTTGGAAATTTATTCATATCCAGAAATTTCCTAAAAATGGTGACAAATCCCTCCCATCCAATTACTGTCCAATTGCAATTACTTCTACTCTTTCTAAAGTAATGGAGAAATCAATTAACCGCTAACTCAAACTATCTTAAACCTTCCATCTGATCAACAATCGCCAGTATGGATTCCGTCAGTGTCGATCCACTGGTGATATTTTGGCTTATGTTGCCCATCTATGGACAAATACAATGGAAAAGTTTGGTGAAACTCAATCAGTTTTGACATTTCAAAGGCTTTTGGTGGTGCCTGTAAAATATCTCTGAAACTTCTCATCTCCATTCAGAAGAGGGCAGTCAGGTTACCTAATGACCTGTCTCTTCCAAAATCTCTTCAGTCTGTGTCTCACTGACTTTCAGTTTCTGCTGTGTGCTCCTACAAATACTTCCATGGATGGTGTTCTTCTGAATTGGGATCTACAATTCCCCCACTCTCTTCTAAACCATTCCAAACATGTTCTGCAATCAGTTAGCATCCCCTGACTGTTTAACTCCAAATATATCACTTTTTTTCTTTCCTCACTGATTCCTTCAACTTTTGTTTTGGTAGCATCAGCAAGCAGGAGCCAGTCAACATGTATGAATTTTATTTTTTATGTATGTGTATCCATATGTATTTACCTTAATCTATAGAACATTAAGGTTATATAAACCTTATGTAACCTTAATGTAATTCCTTAGCTTGGATATCCTAAAAACCCTAAAATTTACAATTAATAATTAATTAACAAATGTTCCCAAATTGTAATTCTTTTATATTTTCTCACCCTAACAGCCAATGTATGGTCTGATGATAGGCAGTAGTAAGTTGCCTGAAATGTCACCTTAAATGTATAGCGGTTTGGGCTATAAGCTTAATAAATTATATTATTATCTCGTGTGGTAAAAGAATGGTTATTATAACAATTAATTTCCAAGGTTTTATTCTATTAATAATCAAGAGCAGGGTTGTGCATTCATCATGTGTTTGAGTTGGTAGTGCAAAGGAGACTCACCCTGGTTTCCATGGCAGTATATATTTTAATTTTTTCTTATTTTACTGTATATATTTTTATGTTCTGTAACTTTATATGCTTACTTTTAACATATATTATTTTAAGGCTTCATCTAGCACAGTCAATGTTTACTGCATCTTACAATAGAAGTAATTTATTTATTAGTACAAAGCCCCCATTAACATCATTTGTCATTAAAATATATTTTAATTAAGAAGAAATTCTCACTGCTAAGATAAGACATCAAACTACAGCAGCTGAATGTGTGAAATAACATGCCAGGAAAATTAGCAACTTGAGAAGATAGAGAATTTTCCAATTTACCTAAATAAAAAAAAAAAAAAAATAATAATTTTCTGTTTATACTCCGGCACGACAACCAAGTCAGTAGAGTTTACAATAAATCATCAATACAAATATTTATCGTATTTAGTAGTCATGGGCTTGAACCCCAGTCCACTCAAGGAATGCGTGCTATGCGCTCTCGCTCCTGACCACTCAGCTACGTCAGGCCTACTAAATGATTGGACGAAAGTTTTGTACAAAGCTACTTATATCTATTTATCTGATGAGAAACCAATAAGTCTTGAAATAAGGTGACATAGCAGTGCCTCATTTTAAACAAATGAGGATGATGCTATTTGTTTAAAAGTAGTGTCTTCTGAGGTGACTTGTTGATCCCAAAAGTTGTGCTACTATGACTATCAATAGGACCATATCATTTTCTTTGAGCAGTCCAAAGTTTGTTAGTTTCCAACCATAGAAGGAAAAGATAGTCCTTAATTTTTTGAATTCTGTAATATCATCATTAATACTGAAGTTAAAAAGATATATTTAATCAGTTTTAAAAATGACCATTTTCATCAAATGAAACTTTAAAATTTAGTAAATTTTATTTAATTAATGTTTTTAGTTAAAGAAATATTTAAATCACTTCTTGTTTTCTCAAGTAAAACACAAGTAGTATAGAATGACTTGAGTATATATCAATGCTTTTATGTCGTATTATGCAAGGTACACTCACAACTGACTTAAAATCTTAACAAAAACATATAATTTGTTCCAAAAAAATAATAATAAATAATAAAAAAATAAATAAATAAATAAAAAAAAAAAAAAATATATATATATATACACACACACACACACACACACACACACGCGCGCGCGCGCAAGGTGTAAAGTTCCCAGACTGCACAATAAAAAGAACAAAAAGTGAAGGAACTAAAAATTGTTTTATTTTTTATTCAAAGTAATCACTAGTTAATTGAATGCACTTATTGCACCATTATAAAAGCTTTTGAAAAAAGAGCAGCGAAGGCATGCAAAGAGATGATATTCCATTTCCTCAAAGGAAAGAGATTTGGTGCTCCTCAGAGCACCAAATCTCTTTCCTTTGAGGGCAGTTTTCTTCTTGGGAAAGAGGAAGAATTTGCAGGTGCTAGATCATGACAATAGGGTGAACAGTTGATCTGTGCAATGCCAGGTTTCATCAAAAATGTCTTCACAACGAGCACAGAATGGGTGGATCATTGCCATGCAACAAGAACCAGCTGTCTTTCTCTCAAAATTGCAGCCCCACCCATGGAAATGCACTTCAATAGTCTCGGAAGCATCTACACATATGCAGCCTTTGCTCTCTCTCTCTCCCCTTCAGGCACAAATTCCTTGTGACCCCTGTTTGTCAACAGACAAGATCAGCATCATCTTTATTCTGAATTTTTGGAAACTAAACTTTTGAGTATTGGTGATGATTTTGAAGTCCACTGCAGGCTCTGACACTTGTGTCCAGGTCCTGCTGAAACACCCAACAATCATCTCCAGTGACAATACAGTCAAGGAAAGTAGGATTGTCTTGACAAGTCTGGATGCAGTCTTTGCATGATAGCACTCTTCATTGCTCTGCTCATCCATGAGGCTATGCAGCACGAATTTTGCACAGACATTCCTTTTCCCTAAAACTTCATGCAGAATTTGATGAATCACCTCCTTATGCATAATCCAATTCATCAGCCATCGTCCTGAAGATAAAATGATGATCTCTTGCCACAATTTCCTGAACTTTTGCAAATGTTTCCTTTCAAGAGTTTGATGGTTGCTCACTTCTTGGGTCATTGCAAACATCCTCACGTTCATCTCTAAACTGCTTATATCATTCAAACACACTGGTATGATATTGTTTCATCATCATAAACAGTTTTTAACATTTCATACATTTCGATTACAGATTTTTCCAGTTTAAAGCAAAATTTAATATCTGTTCATTGCTCCATTGCAAAATTGTGACACACAAAGTTAACGCTACTAATGAAACTGGTTGTACTTGCAACCTGTCAGTCTACTGGACAATCTCCATACTTCCAACAGATGGTGGTACAATCTCTGTATACCATCATCTGTTAGAGGAAGTATGAGCTACAACATACCACTTCCATTTATTTTCAAACTCATCGAACATGGCAACAACAGCACCAGTTCAGGAACTTTATTGTTACATCTTGTAGATAAAATGGCCACACATTATCTTCTTGTGAGAGCCATTTTCACATCGAGTTCTGTAACACCCTGCTATATGTCAAACCCAGAAACTTGTCTGCGTGCTCACTTGACCTACTTGGTTTTTTGCAGAAGTAAATGATTAAGGAATGATATGTGTGCAACTAAATAGAAAGATGGATTCAACTATCATAAACAATGATAATTGATTCCTCTTGTTATTAACCCAATAACAAGAGGAATGCATGTAATAACAGTTAATACATTTCATTTCATGCGTAGCTCTGTTGATGATAACAGAGACTAAGTAGAAAAGAGGTCGGGGAAGAAAAGGAGACAACTTTATATAAAATATCCTGTATGATGTTGATATTTTCCTGAATAACAATACATCACATCAAAAATTTTTGTTACTCACATCATTCAATAAGTTGGCCTTGGTTGTGTTGTATTTCTCTGCTAGTGCATCAGCAACAGCATTAGCTCCTAGGAATAGTGAGTTCCAGTTGTGAGAACTATAAAAAAAAAAAAAAAAAAAAAAAAAGGAATAAATTTTTTATAAAGATTTCTCAGTTCAATGCGAATAGAGCAAACCACCAAAAACCATTTACTATCGGAATAACTGCTCAAATATGTCAAAATTTAATATCTCATTTGTTGTAAATATTGCATTTTTGACTATATGAATAAATATGTGGAAAGACAAAGGAAATAGAAACATTTAAGTATATATGTTATAATTTACACTGAGTGATCACTGAATTATGACCACCCTTATGAAAAGTGAATATGACCCGTTGACCACGTGAGATACGCGAGTGCGCAGCTAGTCAACTTACATAGCATAGATAAGTTCAGTGGTTCAGTAAGTAGTAAAATTCCGAGCATGATGGGTAAAAGGAAGGATTTATCCGACTTTGATAAAGGACAGATTGCGGGAGCTCGATGAGCCAGTGATGCGGGAGCTCGATTTTCCAAACAGCTGAACTGGTGGGGTGTTTGAGAGCCGCCACAGTTAAAGTGTACCAGGACTGGCGTCAAAATGGTCAAATAACGACCCGATGGCAAAATTGCAAAGGTCAGCGAAAGGCTGAAGTTAGAGGTGAGTGCCATGTCTGACGATTCATACAGGCATAGCACTGTTGAAGAGTTGACTACCCAATACAACATGCGCCAACCCGGAACAATATCTGCCATGACCATGCGTCGCATGCATGGTCATGGCAGATACCAGCAGACGACCCCCACGGCATCCTCTCCTAACCACAGCATCCTCTCCTAGTGCAAAGAGCATGTAAGTTGGACGATAGAAGACTGGAAGAAGGTGTGCTGGTCGGATGAGTCATGTTATTTACTCCACACCATGGATGGTTGTGTACAGATTTGGTGTCAACAACACAAGGCTCTTGATCCATCATGCATGGTATCAAAAGTGCAGGCCGGTGGAGGTGGTTTTATGGTGTGGGGCATGTTTCACTGGCAGGAACTTGGACCCCTGGTGCATGTGGAACAATGTATCACTGGTCTTCGCTATTGTCAACTGCTTGCTGACTGTGTACACCCCACTATGTTACACTTTTGCCCAAATAGCGACGGTGTTTTTTAAGATGACAATGTGGCAAGCCATTGGGCATTTGTTGTGCAGGAATGGTTTGAGGAACACAGTTCTGACTTCCAGCATATCGATTGGCCTCCGAACTCCCACGATATCAGTCCCATACAACACTTGGGACACTATGGAAAGGCATATCAGGCCACATTACACACAGCTTGGTTGGTCATACCTTCCAAATGCTTATGACATCTTGTTGAATTGATGCCACGTTGCATAGCTGCTGTACTGAGGGCAAAAGGAGGACCTACGAAGTATTAGGTAGGTGGTCATAATTCAGTGATCACTCAGTGTATTTTTTCCCCTGAAAAGCAGTAATACAGAAAGAGGAAATGAGATTTCAATTATTGTCTAGTAAGGTGGTGTGCCTCCTCATTCCAATAACCATGTTAACAATGATTTAAATGCTAAGTTTCAAAAGACTGCATTGGATCTCCTTAACATACCACGCAGACGGCACCATTTCAAGGCTTTTTGCTTCTCTTTGGTGGGTCGACAAGTACCCTGGTGTTACAATAGAGACAACCCAGTTATGAAGTATAACTACACAATATGAGTGCTGCACTGAAAGTAGAGTAGATGCCCTCCTTCAAGGCCATCTATTCTACCTTTCAAATCCTCATAAGCGCCATCAGAATGCTGAGTTGACACCTAATTTCTTCATATTCTGCACCGAACACACAAAAACATCCCTCCTTGGCTGTATCATGTTCAGTTCCAGAAAGATCGATGAACACTGTACATGCTGCACATTTTGATAGGATAATTGCCCCTTGAGTTCTCCCCTAAACCACAGCACTCCTGCTACTCTGTGCCCACTGCTTTGATGCTCTAGTTTGGGGCATGATTTCCATTTAAATACAATTTAATCGATTAACAATGAAAATTAATAAAATTAATCAAATTAATTGACACCATTTTCACTAAGCTAATAGATTTCTAACCTTATGCCAAGGATCGACAACCTTTTTCGACTGAAGAGGAGCATCTTAGTTCAAGCTGAGAGTGGGGAGGTGGGGGGGAGTTTTTTAAGAAATGAAATAGTGGGAAGATGTTTTATTAAAAATATATATATTTTGAAATATTATTTCTCAATACTGAAAAATTTTAACAAACATCCAATTAGGTAAGAATTAATGTGACTTTTACTGCTGAACTTCTTGAGCAAGTGTATATAGTATATAGTAGTAGTGGCATGTGTATGAGCTTATGCAGCATCAGCCAAAAAAAAAAAAAAACACCATTCCCTCCAAATGCCTGTCCAGTTCCTCCTAGTTTATTCAACCTATCAACTTCCACAACGACAGATAGAAGTTTGTTCCAGCAATTAACCACCTGCTGGCTAAAGGCAAATTTCCACACATTATTCTACATCTGTCTTTTCTTAATTTGAATTTATGCCCCCTTAGGTTCGTAATCTGAACAAGTGGAAGGATCCCATCAGAATTCAGCGTGCTCAACCCATTCAAGGCCTTATATACCTCAATCAGATCACTGCGCAGGTGCCCAGTCTCCAGCCATTGCAATTTGCAGACCTTAAGCCTCTCTTGGTAAGAGGATCCCTTCATTCCCCTCACCAATCTTGTTGCCCTTCTCTGTACACGCTCAAGCAAATCTACATCCTTCCTAAAATGAGGCCTCCAGACCTGTACTCAGTACTCAAGACGTGGCCTGACCATTGCCTTATACAAAGGGATAATCACCTCCTTTTCCCCGCTAGCAAAATTCCTATATATCATTGACAAAACCCCATGACCTGCCCTGGCAGCCTGTCTGCATTGCTCAGAAAACTTCCTATCTGACTGCACAATTACTCCCAGGTCTTTTTCATTTTCTACTACCTTAAGTGTAGTACCACACAGTTGGTACATTTCTCTGGGGTTACTTCTACCCATATGCAGTACTTTGCATTTGTCAAGGTTAAACTTCAGTTGCCACTTCTTAGCCCATCTGCCCAAATTATCTAGATCCTGTTGCAGTAGCACACTGCCATTACTGTCATTAACAACCCTGCCAACCTTTGTATCATCCGCAAACTTTGACATTAAGCCTGATATACCTTCATCAATATCATTGATAAATATACAAAACAACAGTGGACCCAACACCGAACCCTGTGGGACTCCACTAATAACATTAGTCCACGAAGAGCAGCACTCATTGATTACCACCCTCTGTCTTCTCGCACTTAACCATCCTTTTATCCATTGTAGCAACTTACCTTTAATACCATTCTGCTCCAATTTGTACAATAGTCTTTCATGCGCAACAGTGTCAAAAGCTTTCCTGAAATCCAAATAGATGATATCAAAATTATTTTTTGCATCCAGTTCCTTTGTAACCACATCATAATATCCTATCAAATTTGTCAGACAAGACTTTCCCTTAACAAACCCATGCTGTGTCTGAATTATTGCTGCAGTCTTGTCTAGATGATCCTGCAATGCACCTTTAACCAGTGACTCCATTATTTTACCCAGAACAGAAGTTAAACTAACTGGTCTGTAATTACTCGTGTCACCCTTCGATCCCCCTTTGTGAATTGGGGATACATTTGCACATGTCCAGTCCGTGGGTACCTCCCCTGAGTCCAAGGATGCTCTCATAATTATGGCCAAGGGTTTGCTTAGTTGCTTTGCCACCTCCTTTAATATAACTGGATAGATCCCATCCATTCCAGGTGCTTTTATTATGTGTAACTTCAACAATTTCTCCTCCACTTTCCTCTCAGTTATTACAAAATCGTTAAGTATCCTGCTACAATTTGATAACCTTCTGCCATTTCCAAACCTTAATAACTCCTTGTGTGTGAATGTAGATGCAAAATACTCATTCAGTTTGTTTGCTATCTGGGCAGGATCATTAACAGTCGATCCATCGATATCAAGTGGACCAATCAGATTCATCCCTTCCTTTTAGAGTTTATATAAGTAAAGAAATCCTTGCTGTTTTTCTTAGCATCTTTTGCCAAGGATTTCTCGTAATCTGCCTTCACCTGCTTAACCTCCTTTGTGACCTGATTACAGACAAGCTTATATCTGCCATAGGCTTCTGAGTCACTTGATAATTTATATTAATAATAATAATTTGATAATTTGATTAAGTGCCTCAACATCAGGCGAGTACGCCATTTTCACCTTTAAACATGCTGAGAGACTCGCTTTGTTCAGACAGTTTCTTGATTAATTTTTAATATAGTTCATGTTCAAAAATATTTTCTTGCAGAAATTCATCAAACAAAAAACTGAGAAGTGGAAATGCAAATATTTTCAAATTTATATACTTGTCCGGTAAGCTACTCCATGCATCACAATTTGTTCTTGCTTTTTCAACTCATCTATTGGCGCTCATTTGTGTAGAATTGCAAGAGCCGCCCCTTTTGCATCTCCAAATCCTCAATTTCTTTGATTTTAAAGTTCTCTAATTCTATTTCATATTGTGTGTCATGTGCGCTAAAAGTTAAAGAGCCACAGTTACATGCTCAAAGAGCCGCAGGTTACTGACCCCTACCATACACTATCAAGTTCAAGATATACATTATGCTATACTGTTACGACTGAAGTTTTAAATTAAATCTATCCTTCCTAAAAAGTAAGGTTTCTTAGCTAAAACAAAAAAAAAAAAAAAAAAGCCTAACAAGTCATTAGAACCTTTAAGATACTTATTTATCACAAATATGCTCTACTATTCCACTGTACTACTAGTTGCATGTTATGATATTTATGCAAAAACACAATAGAATAGCAGCATGAATAACAAGTCGTAATTTACAAAATCATTAGCTATATTTAAAAATAGGATAGCACCGCGCAGGTGCCTAGTCTCCAGCCACTGCAATTTGCAGAACTTAAGCCTCTCTTGGTAAGAGAATCCCTTCATTCCCCTCACCAATCGTGTTGCTCTTCTCTGTACACGCTCAAGCAAATCTACATCCATCCTAAAATGAGGCCTCCAGACCTGTACGCAGTACTCAAGGCGTGGCCTGACCATTGCCTTATACAGAGGGACAATCACCTCCTTTTCCCTGCTAGCAAAATTCCTATATATCATTGACAAAACCCCATGACCCGCCCTAGCAGCCTGTCTGCACTGCTCAGAAATGTGACTAAGACTATTAAACTATTTGCCAAACATAATTTAATGTGTTAATTAATCAAAAAGACAGTAAAAAATTTTCCAATAAACTTATTCGTTACCACAAGCACATAAATTCTTTGATCCTTCACATGTGTTTATTTTATTTGTTAAATTATTTTTTCGTATATGGCACAGTGATTTAAGTAAAAATTAAATAATACCATTATGTAATAATTTGAGGTTAAATGAATTACATCTATACTTAAATATACTTAATATATACTTAAAATATAGTAGTACAAATAAGAACAAAGAGTGTAAGACAGCTTAAAGACAATACAAGATATAAGTTGTAGCTCGGGTGTGCCCGGCATCGCAAACCCGTTCCTATAATAGGACCCTGAGCTGAATTTGCATGTCACCTTAGCGTGAACTTAAGTATATACAGTGTGATTATAAAATAAAATAAGATAAGATAAGATAAGATAAGATAAAATAAAATAAAATAAAATAAAATAAAATAAATGACACTATAATTTGCGATCCCGGCCATACCCGAGCTGCAACTTATATCTCGTATTGTCTTTAAGCTGTCCTACACATTTTTGTTCTTATTTCTCCGAAATTATTAGGGTAATCCAAGGATGTAGGAGAAACTATTTCTTATTTGTACTACTATATTTTTGCCTTTATGGAGTTCAGGTTCTATTATTCCTACTCCATTAGCTTTTATTCTTCTTACTATCTGCAAGTTTCTCTTTGCTTTAACTTAACTTTAATTAATTAATTAATTATTTATTTATTTTTACCATATCCATCATATAGGGGTCACCACATATATACTCACTAGAGGGATTATTATTTCATAACGACTAGTTATTACATTATGTCCTGGATATGGTAGATATGCCTTATACTTTACATTTATTCTTATTTTAATTATTAAGTTACGTTCTCTGTCGGGTTAACGATGTTCAATATATACTTACATTTATAATATCTTTCTTTTGATTCTAAAAAATTTTTAACTACCTTTAATTGGTTTAGATTCAAATTACTTAATCTCTGAATTTTTATATATCATAGCAGATATTGATCATTACAAAAACAGAACTCCTTGTCGTTTTTTGCCTTCAGTCTGGGTGGTTGGCCCAGTTGAAGTCATCTAGATTGTGGGTAGACAACGATAAGTTTTATGTATATATATATATATATATATATATTTTTTTATTTATTCATATCCCTTGCGTTTCTTTAAATCCAGCTTGGTATTATCTGCTTGAATTACCTTCTATATTATTATCTTCATTATATAATATCGGTGTAGATATACCATAGTTAACACATAAATTTGAACTACGAATGTAGTGTAAAGGGCATCGTTTTAATTGTATCTCATATTGTGGCTGCCTTCAAAACGAGATAGCTGGTATTGCACTACTTCAAATAAATAACGCTTCTCTAGTAGAGAAGACTACTGTTATTTATTTTCAGAGGATACCACCACCACCACCCAGACGATCGTTTCAAAGCTATTGGGCTTCATGATCAGTGGGCAGGCAGGCATCCTGGTAATGCAACTGTGCCATCAACAGTTGCAAAGTTATTTCCACAATATGAGAGATGCCAAAGGGTGTTGGAAATAAAGTATTTGAAAATACTTGATTTATGACTAACGTTCTCATTTTCATAAGTATTCAAATACTTATGAATAAAGTATTTGAAAATACTTTATTCATAAGTATTTGAATTATGCCTTCATTTTATTTTCAAATACATTATTATCTTCAATATTATACAAAATATTTTATACACATTATGGTCGTAATGAATAATTGCTCTAGCAGCTGCATTGGCCCATAAGTATTAGTTACAGCTTGTTACAATTTATTAACTTTCTTTCCATATTACTCATATAAATAAATATATATATATATCAAATCAATATTAATAGATATCCTTGCAAAGTAATATAACCAAACTATTTCTATCAAATTAATTATTGCAAGAACTGATTAATGCCATCTATAAATGACTAGATAAAACATTACATCAGTCTTATTTATATATTGGTATTGAATAAGTGCCTTTAATATAATGTGTTTAGTTTTAGATAGGTACATAGCTGCAACCCAAAAATAGCCATAACTGGTCACCACGGCCAAACCTAATAAAGGATATTAATACGTAAAATACAACAATAAAAAACATAATATATTTATATATATATACCAGTCAATTATAGGCAATGGATACATTGAAAGGGACGTTGACGAGGGCTAACCCTTTCAATATGTCCACCCATAATTAACCGAGCTATCAGTTTCTGATATCATCTGCCTGTTTAACACGGTCAAAAGAAAATTTATGCGATAGGTAGCATAAAGGTTAGCAAATAATTTAGCTGTTAACAGGCTAGATGACTTTAGCCCGACCGATAGCAAAGACACATAGCAAATGGCAATAGTAAGGAAGAAAAGCCAATAATTAATTACTACCTCAGAAGCAAATATAGGTACAACTTTTTCAATGAGTGTAAGCTATATAAAATATGCTCCTGAGGCAGTGCCTAAATATGTACATACTTACAGGCTCTGTAGATACCGTCAGCCCTAAACAATATAGTAGATGCATATGCATATATAATGAGGGTAAACTATTAACCCCGCAAAACTTTTGGTATAATATACTGTTGGTCAAACTGGTTATGGCAATTATTTAAAGCTATTAACATAGCTGTATGAAGGTTTATACTTATAAAATGATCCGGGAATCCATTCTCTATTAACTTATGTCTAAAATCTGTAAGTGAGCCGATAATATTCTCTGCATTATTGCATATTTTAATTCTTCTGATACCTTGTGACAAAATAATATTTTTGTGAATTCTTATTGAGATATTTGCATGCCAATTGGTAAGGTCAATAGTTTTGAATCCAAAGGCCTTACGTTTGTCGTAAACATTGGTGACAATATTATTATTATTATGCACTTGTATGAAAGCCTTTCTCCTTACTTTTAGCGTTTGCTTCCTAGTCTATTATTTATACCATATCAATGTTATTGGTTCGTTTTTCTTCCTTACTATTGCCATTTGCTATGTGTCTTTGCTATATCGGTTGGGCTAAAGTCATCTAGCCTGTTAACAGCTAAATTATTTGCTAACCTTTATGCTACCTATCGCATAAATTTTCTTTTGACCGTGTTAAACAGGCAGATGATATCAGAAACTGATAGCTTGGTTAATTATGGGTGGACATATTGAAAGCGTTAGCCCTCGTCAACGTCCCTTTCAATGTATCCATTGTCTATAATTGACTGGTATATATATATAAATATATTATGTTTTTTATTGTTGTATTTTACGTACTAATATCCTTTATTAGGTTTGGCCGTGGTGATCAGTTATGGCTATTTTTGGGTTGCAGCTACGTACCTATCTAAAACTAAACACATTATATTAAAGGCACTTATTCAATACCAAAATATATATATACATATATAGTGAAATGGTATTCCAAACCCATAAACCTGGCAAAACTTTGGAAAAGTTACTTAAACCTATCATAGACATCCTTCCTGATAGTAGAATAATTAACAACAATATACCAGTTATTAATACTTTGAATACTAACAACATCTCTCATGCGCAAACTTTTGACTTCAATAGTCTACTCACCAGCATAGACCTAACCAAACTAAAATCGGTCTTGAATGAAATTTACAATAACTACAAACATATTATTGGTTGTAATTCAGTTTATTGGAACAATCTCATTAATCTCTGCATTTCCAAAAATTACATTTTTGATGGCAAATTGGTATACTTGCAAACCAAAGTTACCCCTATGGGTAGCCTTGCTAGCTGTGTCTTAGCTAACCTACACCAATGAGCCAAAACATTATGACCACCTACCCAATATGATGTTGGTTCTCCACATGCAGCCAAAACAGCTAATACCTGGCGAGGCATGGATGCTACAAGATTTCTAAATGTGTCTTGTGGTATCTGGTACAGCAGATCCTTTAACTCCTGTAAGCTCCGTGGTTGAGGCGCCACAGATCAGAGTTGCTGTTCCAACACAAACCACAGATGCTTGATGGGGTTGATGTCTGGGGAATTTGGAGGCCAGGGCAATACCTGAAAGTCTTCCTCATGTTCTGCGAACCAGTCTCGAACAATCCGGGCAGTGTGGCATGTCGCATTATCCTGCTGAAAGATGGCACAGCCAGAGGGGAAGACAGTTGCCATGAAAGGGTGTACCTGGTCAGCAATGATGTTTAGGTAGGTGGTAGACGCCAGAGTGCCTGGCACATGGATGTCTACCCAGGGTATCCCAGCAGAACATTGCCCAAAGCATGACACCACCACCACCGGCTTGTTTTTGTCCCACACAAAGGTAAACGATACACACACACCTGGCCGCCCACATGGTACAACAGGAAACATGATTTATCGGACCAGACGACTTTCTTCCAATCACTCAAGGTCCAGTTCTGATGCTCGCGTGTCCATTGTAGGCACTGTTGACGGTGAACCATGGTTAGCATGGGCACTCGGAGAGGCCCTTGGCCGCACAGTCCCATTTTCAGCAGGGTTTGATGTACTGTTATTTGTTATTTGTTGTTATTTGTTTTTTTTTTTAGGAGCATTAGCAACCAAGGCCATATTGCTCCGGGATATGCGGTGGTTATTCCCTGACCTTTCCGCATCCTCCGTATTTGGTGGTGACTGGCTCGAACCCCGGTCTAATCAATCGATGTGCTGTGTGTTGTGACTCATTGCTCCAGTCACAAGCATTTCAATAGCAGCGAGTTGCGCCATAGTCGCCTTCTGTTGCCATGTACCATCTGGGAGAGCCTTCACTCACCTCAAGCATTGATGAGCCATGGTCGTCCAACACCTCGCCTACGTGGGTTTCCCCTCCTCGGACCACTTTTGGTAGATGCTAACCATGGCTGACCATGAGCACCCCCACTAGCCATGCCGTTTCGGATATACTCTGACCCAGTCGTCTGGCCATTACAATTTGTCCTTTGTCAAACTTCCTTAAAGTCCGCTGCCTTTCCCATCTGAAGAACAAGAGTAACACTGATTAACGGAGCTCAATATCAGGTGTTTTTTATACAGTGTCCCGACCTGTGCATGTGCTGTAATTCACCTGCAGTAGATTCAATTTGCATAATGACTCGCTGGTCATAATGTTTTGGCTCATCTGTGTATATCTATACTGTCTGAGACCTCTCTACCCTCAGACATAAAGCTTGACAGATATATTGATGACTTGTTAGTATTCGACTACCCTACATTTATACAGGAATTTGCTGGTATCTACCCTTCAGAACTTACTCTGGAGAAAACAAATGATAATGACTTTTCAGCCAATTACTTAGACCTCGATATCAATATGAACAGCCCTCATACCACAACCAATATATATAATAAAATAGATGGTTTTAGTAAAATTTAGTAAGTTTTACCCATTGGCACTCTTAACATTTCTAAAAAAGTACTTGCTAACATAATACTCTCCCAATGCATTAGAATTGCAACAATATGCAATAGCAACAGTCTCTTTTCTGACAACATCAAACTACTCCATAATAATTGCTATGAAATAATTTCCCTGCAGCTTTCCTCTACCATCATTTCAAAAAAGCAATAAATATATCAAAAAACTTATAAACTACAACTTTGATATAAACAACATATTTGCTCTTTGATTTCATATTACTTTCAGGCCTGTACATAATGTATAGTTATATACCCCCTAGCCTCTGTTGTGTCTCACAGTGTAGAAAGCTTGTGCCCAGGGATTGGCTATCTACGGGAGTATTGCGTTTTGTTATGTCCTGCTTGCTGTTCTGTTAAGTTTTGTTGACGTTATTATTTTTATTTCAATTTTTCTTTCTTTTTAAATTTCCTCAATAACAATACCAATACTGACTTAAACACGAGGCACTTGTCCAGTCATCTGCCCAGGGACTGACTATGGTACAGGTCTCACAACCCTGGACAGCCCAGGACAACTATATTCCCCTTCTTCCAACTGGTTCCTACTGTCCTTAATGACTACAACTTATTTCTTGTGCGCGATTAGGCTGGCCGAAAGCAAAATTGAGATGCTATTCCTCTGCTATCACTCCTTTTTCCTTCTTAACCAGTGTTGTGTCTTTTCTACACTACCTTGTTAGTCGCTGATTCTCCCTTTGCTGGCACTTTACCAATTTCAGACCCCCCCCTGTTGGGGTTACTTCAACTGATATAAATATCCTGTACAGAGAGCTATCGGTTTCCATCTTTGGTCTCCGATGTAGCTCTTGCCACACTCAGCTAATTTCACCGATTCCGGTCTAAGCACACAGTAAGTTGTCATAAACCTAATTTTATTCCTTTATCTTAAGTTACTTGGTTTAAATTTCATACTGAATTTTGCCTTCTTTTTGAATTCAAACCTTCATTCATTTTTCCTTTAACAAGATTTAGTTGGCATTATTTTAGTTTTTTAATTCTACTTATTTATTTTTATTTTTGCTTGAATTTTATTCCTTCCTTTTGGTCTCTGTTGGGTCAGCTATGATGTATACGTGCGGAACGTATATATCATAACAGAAACAGGGACCCTGCTTATTGCGGTGGCTCCTGTGGTATTAAAGTATCACTATGTGACTGCTGACCCTGTGATGGGCGCCTCCGTAGCCAGGTGGGCAAGAGCAGCAGTGCGTAGCACATGCTTCTTGATTAGACTAGGGTTCGAGCCCGTGAGCCACCAAATACGAAGGATGTGGTAAGTTAAGGGAATGACCACCGCATATTCCCAGAGCAATATGGCCTTAGTTGCTAATGCTCCTAAATAATAACAACACCGACCCCGTGATGAAGTATTAAAGTCCTAGGACCCACTGCTTTAGGTACCATCACTGTTATCATTATTATTTTTATGTTAATCTTAATTTCATTTAATTTCAGGTAATCTGCTTTTACCATGTAGTCATCCTCAATTTTTTCCATGGTAATTACACTTGACAGGTCAGCACCCTACCCAATACACTGATAATATACATTTGTCTATATATATATATTTATAACTATTCCTACCACATGCTGCTTGCAACTCTGAGCTCATTCCCATACTAATAATTCTTTGGCTATCTATATTTTTATTTTGTTTTCTATCATGTCAACTGTAAATTACATGCCAGCTTTATATATACACCCCTATACCCATAATTTTACTTAATACTACTCTGTTTATTCCCTCCTTTCCCACCCCCCTTAATTCTTATTAATTTTACTTTGCCATGGCATGTACTTTATGTTAGAAACAGATGACACTATACCATTGTTTTTTCATGCAATTCTGGTGGTAGACACTTGAAGAGATATGCCAAGATTGTGCGATATGCAATAATATACTTATATACATGTATATATTTCTATCTTGTGTTTAAAATGTATTATTTCTTTTCTTTTATCATTATGTTCTTTACTTTTCAATTTGTAACTATACTACCTCCTCTCATCTTTCCATTTTTTCTTCGACCATCTTCCTTTTTCTTTTCTTTTTTCAACAACTTTTATCTATTTATAATACAATTATGGTCATTGGGTGTTTTCTGTGTATCATCTGCTCTTTTTCATAAGTTTACCCTCTATCTTCCTTTCCCTTTCCAAAAAAATTTTATATATACAGGGTTGTTAAAATTAAAGTATCCCTATGTGGAGGGCTCTGGAGAGAGTTCTAAGGCGTGTACTGAAGAGAAATTTGGACAACAGGTACAATAAAGAATGTGCATGTCATTTATTGGGGAAAAAAATTAGTTACAAAATTTGTCACTATATGGCACTGTGGCAATACAAATCACTTTAACAGCACTACAACTGTTCAATGTGTCCTCCATTTTGGTCAACAACAGTTTCCATTCGAAGAACAGCATTTTCTACAGCCGAACTTAACACGTGAACTGGAATAGACAGCGCATGACGTCGAATGCTGTCCTTCAGATCTGCCAGAGTTTGACATCCTTCCCGATACACCTGGTTCTTCAAAAAACCCTACAAGCAGAAGTCCCATGGTTTGTTTGTTATTTGGTTTTTAGGAGCATTAGCAACTAAGGCCATATTGCTCCGGGGATATGCAGTGGTCATTCCCTGACCTTTCTGCATCCTTCGTATTTGGTGATCACGGGCTCAAACCCCAGTCTAATCAAGAAGCGTGTGCTACGCACTACTGCTCCTGCTCACCTGGCTACGGAGGCGCCAGAAGTCCCATGGGGTGAGGTCCGGTGACCGGGGTCGCCAAGATGTCTGACAACGTCTGATGACTCGTTCGTCTGTAAAGTGTTACCTTAGCAATCTTTGGACACAATGGTGGATGTGGAATGGCACACCATCTTGCATGAATATGGTATCCTGAAGGCACCACACGTTGATGCAGCTCTGGTGTTGCGATATTATGAAATGTTTTCAAATTTTGCTGTCCAGTGGCCGAACAGGTGCGGAGTCCAGTTGGTGTTACCTGTTCAAAAAAAATATGCCCCAATCATGAATGTGGCCGTAAATCTACACCACACTGTCACTTTTGGAGAATGCAATGGGATTTCTTGGATAACTTGAGGGTTTTCTGTTGCCCAAATGCGACAGTTGTGTATATTCACTTGTCCATTTAAACAGAAGTGGGCTTCATTACCCCAAAGGATATTCCATAGCCAAGTGATATCCACTGTCATTTGCATATGAAACGAATATCTGTATCACCATGCTTTAGCATGTGCAACTTGTAAGGATAGTACCGCAACACCTGAGGCATTACTAGCCTTACAGTGGAATGCAGCATGTCCACTTCACGAGAAACAGCTGGCACACATGCACTACCACATGGAGATTGACTTGATAAATCAACGACAGCCATAGCCACATCTTCAACACGAGAGGAGTCCACTCGTTTTCGATCTCTACCTGGTTGAACACCAAGATGTCCTGCCGCTCCAAATTTTGCAATCATTTTGCGGACAGCACAGTTATAGGTCCACATATGCCTTACGTACTTCTGACACCGAAATTCTCTGATAGCCACAGCTGCATAATCTGCTTCTGATAGTACAGCTCCACTAATAGTGCCTTTTCCTGCAATGTTGTTGGCATTGCTGCTGTAGTGCAGGCAAACATCCACTGTATGATTTTGAAGAGACTTTGCTTTTATACAGTACAGTAGAGTTGAGTAGTAGGCTGTGGCAATATGATTATGCAAATAACGTAAGTTATTTGCATAATTGTAACTAAGATAGTTACGTGCCATACAGTGACAAATTTTGTAACTAATTCCCCCCCAACCCCAAATAAATGGCAAATTATTGTACCTGTTGTTCAAATTTCTCTTCAGTACAAACCTTAGATCTCACTCCAGAGTCCTCTACATAGAGATACTTTAATTTTAACAATCCTGTATATATTTTTTGTACTCTAATGTCAGAAGTATAGTAAATAAATCTAATGAATATGAATTACTGGCAATTCGACCTATGCTAATATTAGGGATTATAATAAATTCTGCTCTAAAAATATGCAATATGACAAATACAGGCATACCAAAGGAGCAGTTATAAAAAAAGAAGGGGGCAAGTTTGTATTTACAATCAGAACACAATGAATCTGAGGAGGGCTTATCCACTTGATGGAAAACATAAGAATAATAGTGAGGTCATTGTGGTGTAATATAAAGTGCAGAATAAGAAAACTGAAGACTGTGCTGCAGACAATGAATATGTTGAGTACAATCCGTTACATATTGCTACGATGGGAAAGCAACTCAATTAGGTAGGTTAATAATAAGATCCCATAAAAAGACTTTTAGCATTCTATCAGAATGCTAAAAGTTTTAATATGGATCAAGAAGCAAATGCTGCAACAAATAGTAGTATTCACCTCTTGGTCCATCTGGAGGACTAGTTTCAACATAACAATGTTCTAACAAGTAAGGGATATCAACGTTCTTGTCTTGGCCATTAATAAAGATTTAAGAGTGATTTTTAAAAATCTTCAAGTTAAAAAGCCTGCTAAATTCATTTCCTATGGAATAATTTTTTATAGTGCTGATGTTTTTTTTTTTTTATTTTTTTTGCACCCTTAAATGCAGCATAGACAACTATTCAATAACATGGCTGTGAGAAAAAAAAAAAAAAGAAAGAAAGAAATGAATAAAGAGTGTGAGTTAGTTTTTTTTTGGTTCTAAAATTGCCTTTCTTTAAAATTTCACTTTAATACTTTAAATCTCGAGAGGCTTTGACCAAAACATTACGTACCTTACACTAAGTGCCTTTAAATTTGCTAACCTCTTTTGCTTGAATGTCATTTCCCCTATACAAAATAAACAGAATTAGAAAAGTTAAATTAAATTAGTGCTAATTGTAAATCACCTTACAACTAAAACAAAACTGATAAAATATTAGATCACTGTTTTTGTTAACTATGAATCTGTGTATGGTATTGATTATGATATCTCAATGACTATCTTCCTCACAGGTGTTGTATGATTGAAAATCAATTTTATTTTCGATCATACAATATCTGCGAGGAAGTGAAGCTATTTCCACTGCTCCACATTAGTTTGCATAAGAAGTTCCATGTTGTGATCTTCATCAAGTGAATTAACACTGTTTGCAGGTTCTGTTACATGCATTACATTTATATATTTTTTGAATATATTATTTGAAGAAAATATTAATACTATCTTTTTTTAAATGCACTGTCATATTTTGTGAGATTTATTTACAGCTAGAAGATTTTGCAACATGCAAAAAGGTATCTGAATGTATTCTCTCAGAATGCAAAAAAGTCTTAATAATAAAAGGGACTCTCTAGTGGAATTATATTCTCATTTTGTTATCTCTCTAGTGGAATTATATTCTCTTTTAGTTATCACGGTCTAACTTTGGCAGAAATCCTGGATTCAAATAAAGACTTTCTGTTCCTTAGCTGTTAGCTACTAACCTAGAAGTGCATGTTTCTTTGCAGATTTCATTTTAGAAATCAAGGGAAATCAATCCCTTGATTTCTTAAATGAAATTAAGGGATTCTCAGTGATTTATTCCCTTTTCATTCAGATATGGTGCAGCTGTACAAGGAATGATGATGATAATTTTTTTTTTTACGAGAATTAAATTTTTTAAAAGAAATTTAACAAAAAAGCAAAGGAGTAGCTGGTACAGTCACTGTTTTGTTATTTTTTAGAGTGGCACAATGTACTTATGGACAAACAAGACCACAAGATTCAGAAAAGGGAAAGCAAAGAACATAAGGATCTTGTTCTTTTCCAGCTCAAAAAATTATGTATGTATGGTAACCAGATCGATCAAAATAAATCATGCCCATAAACAGAATTTGATAGTATGAACCAGAGTTATAATGCTCAATACGTTCGACATTGACATCAATATTTGTAAAAGAATAAGAGATTACCTCAATATGATATGTAAAACACTTCCGTATGATGCTCTCGAGAAATTAAAATGAACACAAATAAAAAAATTTAAAATCTTACATTACAGTAAGAAATAATTAACAATAATTAAAAACCAAATGAACACAATTAAAAATCAATTTAATACAATTAAAAACGCATGGCCCTTTATGCGCATGCGCAAAGACAAATAATCCCTATTTAAGTTCCATGCTCACCCCTATTCAGTAATTTTCATTCCTGTGTTTGTTTGTTTGTTGTTTGGTTTTTAGGAGCATTAGCAACTAAGGCCATATTGCTCCAGGATATGCGGTGGTCATTCCCTGACCTTTCCGCATCCTCCGTATTTGGTGATGACGGAGTCGAACCCCGGTCTAATCAAGAAGAGTGGTGTGCTACGCACTGCTGCTCCTTCCCACTTGGCTACGGAGGCGCCTCATTCCTGTGATCACGACATACGGTCGAAAAGCATTGTCAGCTTCAGGAAGGAAAATTGTTTTGCATTTTTTTTTTGTTAAATTAATTTTTAATTGTGTTCATTTAATTTTTAATTATTGTTAATTATTTCTTACTGTAATGTAAGATATCTGACTTTTTTAATTGTTTTCGTTTTAATTTCTGGAGAGTACCATACGGAAGTGTTCTACATATCATATTGAGGTAAACTTCTCTTATTCTTTTACAAACATAAACAGAATGTACTATGTACCATTTATCTTACACCAGGAGGAATAAACAACAGACTTGCTAAAAACCAAATATAACACAAATGCATCTTTAATTAAACACTGGATGCAGTATCTATTTAAGTATTAGCAATCACCACATGGTGCAAGGAAGTCTATGACTTATGCTGCACCAGAAAAAAAAAATAATAATAATAAAAGAAAATAACAAAAAAAAAATAAAATAAAATAATAAGAAAATTAAAAAAAAAATAATAATAATAAAAATTAATAAGAGAAATGAAAATAGACAACCTATGCACTTCCCTCCTCCTTTAGGTAATTATCCAGCTGACCTTTGAATTTCCTTTGCCATGGGGGATGTCTTTGTGTGTGCGCGGTGGAAGGAAATCAGGCGACAACTCAGCGTTGTTATGGGCCTATATGAGAGTTTGAAGGACAGGGTGGATGCCCTCGAAAGATCTAAATTGAGGGGCCCATCAGGCTCTCAGCTGCCCACATCAACGCCAGAGCTTGCACTTGGTCATCACGCAACACAGCGGCAACCCCCAAGGCAGATTGCGCTGGTCCCAAAGGAACTAGTAGTTGTTGGTGACTCTATTGTCAGGGAAACAGGAAACATCCTTTGTAGAAAGGATAGATGGAACAGGACCAGGGTATGTCTGCCAGGGGCAAAGGTTGATGACGTTGTAGAGCAGATATCATCTTTTAAGGGCACAAAAGGTGATATAGTTGTACACGTTGGCACTAATGATATTAAGAGTAGGAGACCGGCAGAATTACTTAACAAGTACAGGTCACTGATGAAAAAAAGCTGTGAATTAGGGTTGAATTTGAAAGTGTCTGCAATTCTGCCCAGACACGATAGAAGGGAGTATATGATGAGAGCCTTGTCGATCAATTCGGCCCTGGAAAGATTGTGCAAGGCTCAAGGGGTAGAATTTTTTTCAGCCTGGACTGTGCTTGTTAACAGGAGAGATTGCTTCTACAGGGATGGGATACACTTAAATAGAAAGGGTGCAAGAATATTTGCTGATGCTATCGAGGCAGTGTTAGGTGGGTCGGAAAACTGATAGCTTGGGGGGAATAAGTAGCGACCTGGAGCGAGGGGTGTTGGGGGTTTCAGGGACGGATGTCAGTCATCGTGAAACAGGTGGGTATATGGGATGTGTTAGAGTGGCTGGGAATAGGAATAGGTGCATGTATACCAATGCTAGAAGTATAGTAAATAAATTTGATGAATTTGAAGTGTTGGTCAAGACATCAAAGGAGGATATTGTTGGGATATCAGAGACGTGGTGTCACACAGATATAAGGAATGCCGAACTGGAATTTGGGGAGTACAATGTGTACAGAAAGGATAGACAGGGAGGAGGTGTTATGCTGTTAATAAAGAAAAACATAAAATCAAAAGGAGTGCATCCAGTTGATATAGATGAACAGTGCACTGTTGAGTCAGCCTTAGCGAAGGCAGTATCAATTTTCCTCCCAGAAACTCAGGTTTTTCATCCAGCAAACAGAAAATCAAACACAGAAAAACAGAAAATAACACATACCGAACAAGGATTAGCGAGAAACATCCACGCTCGCGATTTTGTCACCCCCCTCTCCCCCACCCACTGAGTGCTGTTTTGACCGGGAAAGATAATTTTAGCCATGCCCATGTTTTTTTATGGCAGAAAATGTTCACGGTGCTTTAAAATTCACATTTTTTTAGGTTTCATTTTATGTTAAATCAGCGACCGCGAATCCGCAAATAGCGGGGGTTTACTGTACTGGATGGTGACAAAAAACATTGAAAATCATTTACAACGTCGGTTACATCTGTATTTACTGTAGTAGTACTTGATTATTTACTTAAACTACCTCTTTTTAGCCAATGATCAAATAAAAAACAAATTAACATTAATGTTACTGCATGTTATTTCACTGACACTACTTTAGTAATAAAAATAATTACTCAATTTACCTTGTAATTATGTTAATGCCATATGAACTACAACTAAACGACACTTGTGATCAGTGGTGGTGGAAATCAGAGCTAGAGATTACTAAAAGCTGTAGTAGGTGCAACAATGCAAGTTTGTTAATGCATATTTTTCTTTTTGCATCCACATGCAACATACTTTGTAACCACACAGCTAGAAATACATATAAGCAGCATACATAACAACGCATTGCATGATTTGACCTTAATTAAACCAACTGTTGCTCACTTTGTGGGTACAGTGGATTTCTAAACTAGATATTCCAACGGTTATGCAAAATAAACATATCAGCAATTAAAGAAGTTTTGTGATTATTTTTAATGAAATATTCCTTTAATTAAAACCATATGTAAAATTCAAAGTAGCTATTGCAGAAATGTATCCATGGATCCCCTGGGAACTGTTCATGGAACTCCTTGGGATTTGCAGAGCAGAGCAGAGTTTGGGAACCACTGGTCCATTGTCATGTTTTTCTGTACAGGGCTTCTTGTCTTGTATTCTTGCCAATCTTCCTAGCATGATGCCAATACATTAGAAGTGTTCGATTATGTTATGATTGAGAGAATGAACAGAGGTAGCTTAGGAGCTGTTGTTGGAAATGTCCAGTCCCATAACAACCCCAAACAAATTTGTTTTTTAATAAAATTAGCAATTAACCATTTTTGTTAATTGCTTATATTTTTTGAAAATGCTCTCTGAATAATCTGCAATTGTAACTGTGTACATTTTGTTTAGCATTAAATATTTATTTAAAAAAAAAAAAAAAGAAAAGGAAAAAATATACGAAATTTTGGTGATTAAATAAAGAGTTCTACTTAGGAAAACACAAGAAAAGTCACCGATTCCTAAAGTGAAGAATATAAACTTAAGGATGAATGAGAATAAAATCAATTATAGAGACGAAAAACAAACAGAACAGAAACATACAATGACAAATTGTATACTTTTAACAAACTGAATTTCTATTATTGAAGGCCATTGCAACGGTTCATCAACAGGTATCTCCATTTGGTATTTTGAACAGACCATGAGACTGCTAGTAAATTGCTATAATCTTAACCTTATCACATGAATTGGTTGTAATAAGATTATAACAAAAAATATATAAATAAATAAATAAAAATAAAATAAAATCATTCACATGTCAACTATTAAAATCAAGAGGTTTGAACATATGCATATTTCACTTGTTCACGCTGTTGAAAATTCTTTTAACATCCTTTTGATGGAAGACCACAGTAGGCGATGAACTGAGTGTTCTGGAAATAATAATAGATGGTTTACCAAGATCATCAGTACAAGAGTTAGAAGAAAAATAAGATGACAGTATGTCAGCTTTATCTTTGGCTAAGGACCATCTAGTTTTGGCAGAAGTGAGAATAGGGATGAACAAAAGTTGTGGCCAATAGCTTTGGCAAGAGACCAGAATGCTTGACTACCAACTAACAACAAGCAAGTTTTCTACTCTTAGCCTGTTCAAAGTTTGGACTAATTATTAACTGCTTTACAATTGTTATGAATGTTGGTTAGGCAGAAAATTAACATGGAGATTTAGATGCAAGCCAACTGCAATATACAGTATTCTCATCTTGAACAACTTTAGCACATTTGTTGGAAACCATGGTTTAGATACAGGATGAGATTTTAGGATGGAGCGTGGAATACATAACTTCATCCCTACAAGAATAATTCTGCTGACATGATCTAAGCAAACAATGACATCAGAAGATTTAAAACAGTAATCCAACCATGGAAAAGAAGACTAGAAATCTTGCAGGTCATCCTATTTTGCATTCTTGAAATGCCAAACAACACAAAGTTGAAAACAGCTACAAGAAAAAGGCTCCAATAGAGAAGAGACCATCACTAAGTTGTGATCCAGAGAACTACTATTCACCTGGACTGTGTACTTGGAAGGGTTGTTTGTGAGAAAAAGATCAAGAGTGTTGGCTGTGTGGTTAGAATTGTCAGATATTCTGGTAGGTAAATGAACAATCTGTGAAAGGTCATTAGTAATTGCAAAAGTCTCAGCATCTTGATCAGCTGCATCGGTAACTAGAAAATGGAAGCCAGCTGGAGTTGTGAACATTAAAATCACCAAGTAAAATTATCTCACTGTTATGAAAGTTGGACTGGAGAAAGTGAAGTTTCAAAGAAAGGAAGTCAGAGGTTTCAAAGTGATTAGTGGAGTTGGGAGGAAGAATGAGGCAACAGGTGAATTTGGCAGAATGGGGTGAAGAAATTTTAAGCCAGCAAAGATTAAAAAGAGGAGATCCTAAATTATAAAGTCCCTGACAGGGAATATCAGAGCAGACAACATATGCAAAACTACTACCTTTGAAGCAAAAGGAATTGCAGTCAATAATTAGGACAACTGAGATGAGTTGTTTAATCGACTGATAACTGGGATTCTGTCCCAATTATCAGTAAAATAAATGAGGGAGTGTTTGGGAAATTCAGATCTTTTGGCAGAGAAGTTTGTTCTATTAATTTGACTATTTGTGATGTATTTAGTGGAACAAAAGGTGGAGAGGACATTATATCAAGTAATGAAATTTTTAGATATAATGTACACATGGCTAGAATAAACCCAGCTTCTTGACATATTCTCAACAATGTCCTCCCACATGCACAGTATTCTGACTCCCTCCATCACTATATGGCAGAATAGAAGCAGCGAGATTATATATTAACTGAATCCAGATGCTTCCTACAGAATTAACTTCCTACAAACTCTGTGCTTTCTGTTCAAGAATTTCTTGCAAAGCACTCCATCACTGTGGTTCTCCCAATCACATACCTCACTGGATTTAGCGTCCCAAAAAGTCAGATTTACAACTGAAGGTATTATTCAGAAGATGGCATCGGAACTATTAACAACTCCAAAAGAAGCCTATCTTTTGGCAATGCTTCCAGAAGCACTGGATGTATACAGTGTCAAGGAAACTACTTCAGAGGAGATCCATCCAAACAGTTGGTAAGCTTCAACAATTCCCAAATATTAGTTCAGTCTCCAAACTTTTTTTTGATCACACCTCATGTATCAGTGAGTGCAAACCGCTCACTGATATTTCTTTTGAATTTCTCTCCCAAAAGGTCATTTTTTTTTTTTTTAAATTTGGAAACAAATGTGGAAATCAGAGTCAAGCTGGGTCAAGTCTTTTGATACTCTGGCAGATCACAACAAGCTGTTCATTTCAAAGGAAGGTGTGACTGCTTCAACTTCAACTCTGCTTCAACTTTTAGCAAACAATCCAAGGATTATCTGGTTTTATGATATCTATCTAAATTAATCATTGTTGGGCATCCAAGAACTATGACAGCCTGTTGTTAACAAATTTTTATAATGTTTTATCAATACAGCCAATAAGGGCAGCTGGCCAGTAGTCCACTAAATGGAGTGATTTCTCCAAGTTTGGAAAAAATCAACTAGGAAACTAATGAGCATCACCATGCAATTGAATAATAGTTTTACGTGTAAATTCTTTTATATAGTGATAGCGAAACATAGAAATTCCTCATGGAGTTGCTGCCATATTTCATCTTGACCTATCATACTTTTCACTGATTCGGCTAGAATTTCCTGCAATTTTTCTATGATAAAAAGTTGATTATGTAGAACTATAGGGTGGAGCTGAAGTTCAGTTTGCATTTTTTGTCACTGCTTTTTACTTCCGAATGCTCATATATATATATATATATGAGGATTTTGCTGATATTGTTTTTGTAGTTCGGTTTAACGACACAAGGTCTACTAAGGCCAAATTGTCTCTTCATTGTTAATTGACAAAAAGCATATTGTTAGAGAGATTAAATTATATGCTTCTGTACAAACCAATATGTTTTAGATATAATAAAAGTTCTTCAATATTTGATTCATTTCCTAAGATGCGAGATAAATCAGGTGATATATTCAATGTAGAGAGTGACTGAAAAGTGTTTGACCAGATGGTTGAATGTAAGGGACAATCAATCAGGAAATGACGGACTGTAAGTTGCATCTGACAGGATGAGCACTGTGGTGGGCTTTCAGCCAATAATAGAAAGAGATGAGTATGGTGAGTGTGTCCAATTCTGAGCCTTGCCAGTACCACTTCCTTTTGTCTGTTTCTTTGGAAGCCAGACAGCCACAGCTTTGGATCTTCTTTTATCTGGTAAAGTTTATTGTTAGTGTCACTTTTCCAGGTCTGTGACCATTTATCGTAGCAGGCTTTGCATATGACAGACTTAAAATCAGAGAAAGGAACCTGAGGATGTTGTGAGAGTGCAGGTTGAGGATGTTTTGCGGCAAAGTCAGCACTTTCATTTCCCAGGATGCCTGAATGGCCAGGGATCCAGCAAAAACTGATTGACTGATTGGACACACTGCAAGCGAATAGCTGGGAATGAATCTATTTGAATGTAGGGTGAGAAATGGAGAAATTCTTCCTTATGGCAGAGACAGCACTAAGAGAATATGTGTAAATTATGGCAGATGAGATGGAAAGCTCAATTATCTTACTAAGTGCTAACTTAATGGCATATAATTCAGCTGTGAAGATGCTGCAAGCAAGCGGTAGTGTGGCTGAACTTGTACATAAAGGAAAAACTGCCACAGCACCTACCTACCATACTCTCAGTTTTTGAACCATCCGTATAAATTTTACAGGCATGGCTGTTCATAGCATGAGCTGAATGTAACTGTCTTATATTGCAGGAAGGTATATTTTCCCCCCCACTGGAGGAAGTATGTATCTTGAGAGACAGACACATATGTCCAAGGAGCAACAGGTGTAGTTGTGTCTTGGAAAATTTCATTTAAATTGACATTCCAAGTCTGAACAAGCTCTTTGATCCTGAGAGAGAGGAGTCTATTTTCATTTGGCTTGCTCTCATAGAAGGCTTCCCAACGAGTATTATAGAGATACTCCCAACTTGGGTGCGATGGTAGGCTATGGATCTTAGCAGCGTAGTGAAGCAGTAGTGTTTTTCTATGCAGGTGTAATGGGGGATCATGCACTTCAATATACAGACTTTGGATCGGAGAAGACCTGAAAGCTCCCAGCGCAGTCCTCAGAGCACTGTGATGAATCATAATTTAGCCGTTTTAAAGTAGTGCTCCTGGCAGAGTCATATACTGGACAACCATAATCTAGTCGTGAACGGATTAAACTTCTATAAAGATGCAGCAAAGTACACTGATAAGCTCCCCATGACATAGATGAGACCAAACGAAGTATATTCAAATGCTTTAAACAAGAAGTTCTCAAATAAGTGATGTGAGCTTGGAAATTTAGTTTGCGGTCTAATAGTAGTCCAAGAAATTTAACGGCATTAACAAGCGGGATTGGAGTATTGTTTATTTGTAGTTCAGGTTTGGGATGCAGAGCTCGCTTCTTGCAAAAGTGAGTGACAGTGCATTTCTTTTCTGACAGTTTGTAACCGTTCCGTGAAGTCCAGGATTCTATTTTGATTATGGCAAGTTGTAGCTGCCATTCAATGGTATTCATACTTTGAGATTGACAGGAAATGGTAAGATCATCTGCATACGTATAAGATTGAACAGTTTTTGGGATAACTCGTGTCATGCTGCTAACTCGGATTGAAAACAGTGTTGGACCGAGTATCGATCCCTTTGGGACTCCCTCTTCCTGAATATGAGATGTAGAGAGGACGTTTTTGTATCGAACTTGAAAAGAGCGCAATTTCAGGAAATTTTGAATTATTTCCGGCAAATGACCCCTAAGCCCCAGATGGTAAAGGTCCATAATAATACCATGCCGCCATGTAGTATCAAATGCCTTTTCAAGATCTAAATTGACCATGACTAGATGTTGTTTCATGACAAAGGTATTTCGGATATGAGACTTGGCTTTAATGAGCACATCTAGGATTGATCTATTTTTTCGAAAGCCATACTGGTGATCTGGGAGGAGATTCTCTGACTCCAGGATGTAAGTGAGCCTAGTATGAACCATTCTTTCAAAAGTTTTTTCCATGCAGCTCGTAAGTAAGAGATATTTGCCTGTAGTTTTCAACACAGGAAGGATTTTTTCCTGGTTTTGGTAAGGCGATAATGAATGAATGGCACCATGAAGATGGATAGGCATTTTCAGAGAAGATCCGATTGTAAAAAATTAATGGGGTTCTCAAGTCTTCTCCAAGTAAATGCTTTAACATAATGTAATGAACTCCATCTGGACCTGCAGCACTATTGGAAGATCTGTTTAATGATTCTTGAAGTTCTATTAATGTAAACAGTTGGTTGCACGGGAATGAGCGGCACGTGGAGAAGTTAATTTTATATCGTTCTGCACCTGCTTTGATGTTCTGGAAGGTGGATGCATAGGTGGCAGAAGCTGAGATTTTTTGCAAATGATTCTGCTAATGCATTTGCAACTTCTTCGGGAGTAGAAATGTCTTTCCCTTTCCAATGAAGTATCGGAGAGGGCAGCCGAGCAAATTTGCCATTTAGTGCCTGTATTCTTTTCCAGATGACCTGTACATCCGTGTCTTTGGTAATGGTGGAGGCAAAAGCAATCCATGAATCCCATTTTGATTTCCGCCTAACTTGTCTAGCTTTTGCTTTTAGTCTTTTAAAAGCAATTAGGTTACTAGTGGTGGGATACTTGCGGAAATTATTCCAAGCGCGGTTTTTTTTCTGTTTGGCAATTAAACAATCTGTATTCCACCAGTGATTTCTGTGTTTTCGATATGGTGTGGATTTTGGAATGGAGGCCTTAGCTGCAGTCAGAATCTGATTGGTTATGTAAGTGTTTACATCATCAATATGTTGTCTTTGAACATAAAATTTGTCTAAGTGTATCTGGGCAGAATACCCCTGTTTGTAGCAAGAAAATAATTGAAAAGTGATCACTGTTAAAGGGATCGGTTAATACCGACCATGTCATGATTGGAAATACGGATGGTGAACAAACTGACAAGTCTATTGCGGAAGCAGATCCGATTGCTAAGTGGATGTAGGTAGGAGATCCAGAATTTAATAAATTAAGATCATTATTATGCACGAATTCCTCCATCAATTTGCCTCTTCTATCATTGTGGCCGAACCCCACAAGGGATGGTGTTCTATAAAGTCACCAAAAAGACAAATTGGAGTTGGAAGTTGTGCAATGAGGTTGTTCAAGTTCTGAAAGCAGAAGTGGAGCAGACGGCGGAATATAAATGGAAACAATGGTAAATGATGTACCATCTGCAACGCAAGCTGCCACAGCTTCTAGGGTACTTCTCAATTGGATCGGCCTGGATGGTATGTTAGCGTTAACAAGAATAGCAACCCCTCCACGTGCAGGTGATTCTGAGTTCCTATCTCGTCTGTAAATGGTATAACTTGAAAATTTTGGCAAAACTTGGGTGACAAGAATGTTTCCTGTAAGCATACACCTATGGGATTAAATCGAGCTATTAAATCTCTTAAGTCATCAGAATGATTGCTTAGTCCTCTGCAATTCCATTGTATGATTTTATGCATTATTTAGGTTTACCTGAGGGTGATTCATCTGACTGTTTTCTGTACGTGGGACATTTTTTCCTGTCTTTTTTGAGAATGTGGGGTGTCCAGTATCCATGGTGTCATCTGCATGGAGTTCTAGAATGGGTTCCTCATTGTCTAGCAGCTCATCTACATCCATGCTTTTCGAGGGAGATTCTGTTTTTTTAGAGACTGATTCAGATTTTAATTGTTGTTTTCCAACTGGGACTGATGGGGTATGAGTAGGAATGCTGATTGGAGTATTTGTGGCTTCGCTAGTTCTTTTTGGAGGATTATCTTTCTTTGAGGTTGAAAGCGTAGATTTGAGCCAGTTCACTAGAGAGATGTTAGGTGGAACTGATACATCTGTTTGAGCTGCAGTAGAAACAAAGTTCCGAGTGCGAGCTGCACAGAAATGACTACTAGGCATGGTCGACATAACTTGTCTACGTGCCTCAGGAAAGGTGACTTTATTTTCAATTTTGTATTTTCTTTCCTGTAATCCATAGCTCACATATTTTGGAAAAAGCTGGGTGGCTTCCTTTGCAGTTTGGACAAACAGGGATTTTGACAGAGCAATCCGCTTGAGTGTGATCGTTAGAGCTGCAAATGGGACATATGGCCTCACCTCTACATGCCTGCTGCGAATGCCCGCATTTCTGGCATTTGAAGCAGCGAACGGGATTCGGAATATATGGTCTAATACGACAATTCAAATAGCCAGCTTTAATTGAGAATGGTAAGTCTGGCGTACTGAATGTTAAAATGATGGATCTCATTGAAGTGTGAGATTTCCATCTTTTTTAGTCATAATCCGTTTCACATTTGTAACTTTTTGACTACTTAGTTCTTGAAGTAGCTCTTCTTCGGAGACTGTAATTAGGTCCCACTCACTGATCTGATTACACCCTTTGATGAATTTAAGGTCCTGTGTGGAGTAATTGATACTGTGAGCCCACAAAATGATGTGTTTAAGAGCAGCTCAGAATGTTTAGCGGTAGCTGTTTCAATGAGGAGATCTCCGGATTATAGTCTTTTCACCATTTTTGGTTATCCAGTAACTGATTCCAAATATTTTTGAATCAAGAACGGTGATAATTTGACCACAGGTTGGGAGGATAAAGAATGAATCACCAAGAAATTTGGTAATTCATCATGGCATTGAGCTTCCCTTCTAAGCCTTTTGGGCTGGTTGGTGTCACGGTCGTTGTCAGGAATTTCTGACCTTGAGTTTGATGGCTCTAAAGGTGGATAACTGCTCGTATCCATGTTAGCTCCTTTTGGCCCTGGGGGTTTATTTTTACCGCCCAGATTGCCAGCCCCGCCACGGGGAGGCATGAGCAGTGATGCTTGTGGCCAAGCGTATAGGTTAGTACAGTTAGTAAGACGAATTAAATTAAACAAAAAGGTTCTTTCCTTCTTCTGGGCTCTTTACTTAGCGCTTTTAAGAAAGTAGGGCTACTTAACAGAAAAGTTTAATAAACAAGGGAGAAAACAAAAGAGAACCTAGTGCGATTGAAGAGAAAAACGCTCTTCAATCGCACGAGAATCGCTTGGCACCCGGGGCCTTTTGCTGATAACTTTGAAAAAGTTTCTATAGGGAGTTTTCAATTTATGAAGTGTAGATACATATATTCCACTTCATATTACTGGATATATATCATCAGAGCCGGTACAGAAAATGAGCTGCCATTTATTTCTATTATTAGGTGGAAAGTAGTAATCCTGGCTGCTTTCCCTTTTATGTCAAATGTTAGAGATAAAAGCCTATATTTAATTATTTTTTATAATTAATGGGACTACTTGCAAAATTGATTCCATGTCATATTTTTCTCCATTTTTTTTTGCTTTGCATTCATTGTTTCACAAATATGCAGTACACGCCTGATGAATGTTGTGGAATTGAGCTTCTGCCATTATCATCTGATTCCCAACTATGTTTGTCATTGTTAAATAGTGCAAAAAAACTGATGTATTAAAAAACTTAAATATATTTCCATCAACTTCAACTGTATTGAAGGAGAGCAATACAGTCACTCACCAATGTGAAACATTGCACTATTTCATACCCAATTTGAGGGTGTAAGGTATGTCATGAAAAACACAAGGGTTTCATTACTCACATCCTGCTGTTTTCACTATTAATATAATCCCTGAAGCAGAATCAAACTTCATGACTGAAGAAATCAAAGTCCAAAATGCCAATTCCATTCAAATCAGTGACAATAATGCAATCTTTTTTTCTTTCTTTATCAAGTTCTTTTAAGTTTGTAGAGATAGACACCTAAATTCTTGACAGTTTTTTTGTGTACTTAAATAAGATATACCTGTTTACATTGCATGTGTCGCTGTCCAAAATCTATATGGTTTTGAGCAACAACAATAAATGCTGATTAACATCTGCAAAATTTTCTGCACCTTAAAAATTAAGGATGTCCATTTTTTGTCTCAACCACAAGCTGTTTCACTAAAATGGATTACTAATTGTGAAACTGTTTATTTATTTGGTATTGATGAATCGGGATACTTTTCCTGAAATTCAGTTTTGATGTTCACATACAATTTTGAACAAAAGTACTGACTGACTAGAAACATAATATGTAAGTTTGTAAGTGTAACCTAATAACCAATCTTCTGCACATGGAGGTATGGCATTAACACAATGAGAATCTGAGGAGGACTACTTATGCTTACAAGAATGAGATATTAATGCTCATTTTGGGTTGTGTAAATTTTGAATTACCCTGTAGAATGCCTAGAAGTGTCCAGTCTCTACTATTCATTTCATTTAGAGTTCAGAGGCCTGATGATGGGGTTTAGTGCAATCCCTAAAACAGTCAATTTGTATTAAATTTCGACCGAGGTATTAAACATTTCAATTAATAACTTGTACAAAAATTTCTCACATGGTATAGCAATATTCTTTTATCTTAACTTCATTAATTATAACAGTTGCATTTATTTAAAAGTTAAGAGTAAAGTATCTTGTGATCTCCTTCACAATACAAGATGTATGTGCTTTATGTGTAAACTTTAGTTTGCCATTACAGCTATCTACAGAATAATGTATGTACTACATACATTATTCTGTAGGTATGATAGGTGTCCTCTGCAGCATGAAGCTTTTAGCTCTCAACTTCATAAAAAATGGGTTACATATTGTGTTATTTGCACACCTAACGATTAACCTTTGATTTCAATAAGCAGTATAGCCAGTAACCCCTAGCATTTTTGCTGTTATGGGCATTGCATCAGGCATACATGTAAAAAATTTACTTATTTTCGCTGACTGCAATAAAGATATTATATAACTATAATAAAATCATGAAGGAGCTGAAGTAAGGTTATCTTGATTTGGTAACAGCAAAAGAATAAAGCTTGGTGATAAAAATTTCTGAAAATTTGTAAAAAAAGATTGCTTTCTAAAGCAGTTTTTGAACTATGTCTATCTATAAACTTTCTTCCCTTACCACTTATTTCACTGCTTTCTCTTTTGCTGTGAGCAGGAAGCAAATGGAGTACACGGCCCTGGAAAAATGTACAGAAAAATATATGCAATTAAATTCAACATTATAAAAAAATTCCTTTTTCACATGTTAATTATTAAATGAAAGTTAAAATTCTAGCACATAATTCCAAATAAGTAACATGCAGAGTGCATGAAAGTCTAGAAACACAGCAATTTCTTTTCATTTGTTTCAGATAAAATGTTACTGAAGTACTATCCTAGGGGCTCACATCTGGTAAGTATGGGCTTGGCACACCCAGGGCCCTGAGCTGGATATCATCATTCTTCTCCTCTTTCTTGGTGATTCCCTTATATTTCTCTCTCTCTCTCTCTCTCTCTCTCTCTCTCTCTCTCTCTCTCTCTCTCTCTCTCTCTCTCTCTCTCTCTCTCTCTCAGGGTAACACAGAAATTTTTTTTTTGGCTGGTGCAGCATAAGCCCCGGGCTTCCTTGCACCATATGGCTAATAATAATAATAATACTAAAAATTGATTACACAAACCAGAAATAACTTAGCCTGTCATTCTTATGTAATCACATGATCCAAAGCTTAAATATTAATACCAACTTCTATGAATGCCTATATCAGAGGTGGCTCATTATTACTATTATTATTTTTTTTATTTTTTATTTTTTTTTTTCGCTGATGAATCACAAGAAAATTACTGCCTAATTCATTATGCCAAATAAAAAATTATATATATATATATATATATATATATATATAACCATACTGATGCTCAAAGCTAAGGAACAAACATAAAAACATGAAAACATTTTTAAGCACAAATAAAAACAGAATGAAATATTCATCATTTAGTAAACAAAGCACTCACTTTCTGATACCCATAAACAAAGGTGTACACAACCTATTATACGACATTCAAATTGGGTGACTAAATAAAACAATATGGAACCTCTGTATTTCACATTAATCATTCATACTAACAATTTAAGGATAACCATCAGTGTTAAAATTTAGAGATACCATCTGGATGGCTTTTTCAGGTGGAGATTAATAAGGAGAATGAAGGCAGGAAAAAGCCACAACGTGGCTAAATGACTGAATGGGACTTGCAACATTACGAACATACTGTGGAAAACCAGTTTCTGAAATGCCAATCCATAAAGACAGTTATAAGAGAGAGGTAACTACAGACCAGTCAGTCTGGCTTCAGTGGTAGGGAAAATGGAGGACACTGATAAAGAATGCAATACATGGCATTTAAGAAGAAATGCTATTCTGTGGGTAACCAAGTACAGTTTTCAGTATTATTATTAGTAGTGCAGGGCAAATGATGCAAGGAAGCAAGCTTATACAGCAGCAAAAAAATCACCTTTCCACATCACTTGTCCATCCCCTTCAATAGTGCCTACTCCTTCCTTCAATTTATCCAGACTATCCACTGCCACAACAAATGCAAGTTTGTCCACAATCAACCACCTGCTGACTGAAGGCAAACTTCCACACATCAATTCTGCAACAAAAAAAAAAAAAAAAAACTGCAGCCATTTTCAACCCACTGCAGGACGGAAGCCTCCTCAACAATTCATGTTGAGGGAAATGGACCATAATCTGCCATGCTGGTCCAGTCCCGTGCGGGTTGGCAGAGTGACCGTATTTAGCAGTCAGGGGCTTGAAACCTGGTCTACTCAAGGAGCACGTGCTACTGCACTCCCTCAATTTTAATAGGAGATAGGTGGTTGAAGACTCAGGATGGGGAAGCAGTGCAATGAGTCCTTGGTGGAGGAGAAATCAGTGAAACTCATTCACCCTGCATTCTTACCCCAAAAGGTATAAGAAGGCAGGGTGAATAAGTTTTGAGCAAAGATTGATCAATAGTACAGTGTAGTTAGGAAAAAGGGTGGTTTTGAGGGAGAAAGAACTAAGAGGGCATGGCAGAAAAGAACAGGAGCATAATAGATACACAGGATGGGAAAGGTCCTGGATAGTTATTCTCAAGGGTGAACCATTAAAAATATGCAGAAATAATTAGAAAACTACAGGTGGCTGCAGGCAGAAAAGAGGGGAGTTCAACTGTGAAAAGTACTGGAAAGAGGCATTGGGGAAGGGGAAAATAGGTGCAAGAAGATCAAGTCAGTAATCAAGTAAGTAATGGTGAAGGCAAATGCAGGGGATAATTTTCTCTGGAGAGGGTACAGAGTAGTACATGAAGGGTAGGCAGCAGTGCACTGTTTTATTGATAACGACGCCGGAGGGGGGGGAATGAATATTTGGGTGGAGGGGAGTGTTGTTGGGCAGAGAGAAGTTGAAGAGTTAGGCTGGGTGAAATAGCAAGTGCTGGGGGGGGGTAGAGTTAAGGATGGTTGGGAGAGCAGTAGGGACTAGGCAGTGGGTGGCCCATTTCACCACAAGGTAAACAGATCAAGGTTAGAGGAACAGAGTACTCTAAGGAGGGAGGGGGTGAGGACAGTGGCAGAAATCTCTACTGGAAAGATATCATGCAGACAAGAGCCAGCCCTAATATGCAATCCTGCACTTAAAGGAACCACCAGGTGTCAGTATCAATCCCGCATCAGGCCACCTGACTTGGTGTCAGCAGCAATTAATAGTTAACAACAAGTTCGACACAGGCTGTGGGAGGTTAGTGCTATAACTTTATATTAATACACTGAAAGAAAAGGAAATCTTTTTTTCCTAAGATTATTAAAAGTTAGTTATTCACCTATTAGAGTTTCCTCAACCTGTGCTAGCACTGTTGTAATAATAATAATATTATTATTATTGGCCATATGGTGCAAGGAAGCCTGAGACTTTTGCTGCACCAGCCAAAAAAAAAAAAAAAAATAATAATTCTGAGTTACCCTGAGAGAGAGAAAGAAAAATAGAAGGGAATCACAAAGGAAGAGAGAAATGATAATATCCAGCTCAGGATCCTGGGTGTGCCAAGTCCATACTCACTAGATGTGAGCCCCTGGTGTTGATAAATAAATACAAGGAAAATTTATAATAATGCTAAGATCACTTAGTATGATAAAATTTAAAATGAATAAGATACATAAAATATGTGATTGAGTACCTATCCTCTGACTGACAGACTGACAGTTGTTAGTTAAATGGAAAAGAAAATTTATTTATTTATTTATTCAAATTTCTCCCTTCTTTTATATTACATTTAGTAAATTAAGAGGTAGTAGTAGTAGCATGTGATGCAAGAAAGCAAGTGTATGAGCTTATGCAGCATAAGCCAAAAAAAAAAAAAAAAAATCACACCATTCCCTCCAAATGCCTGTCCAGTTCCTCCTTAAATTTATTCAATCTATCAACTTCCACAACGACAGATGGAAGTTTGTTCCAGCAATTAACCACCCACTGGCTAAAGGCAAATTTCTGCACATCTATTCTACATCTGTCCTTTCTTAATTTGAATTTATGCCCCCTTAGGTTCGTAATCTGAACAAGTGGAAGGATTCCATCAGAATTCAGCGTGCTCAACCCATTCAAGGCCTTATATACCTCAATCAGATCACCGCGCAGGTGCCTAGTCTCCAGCCACTGCAATTTGCAGAACTTAAGCCTCTCTTGGTAAGAGGATCCCTTCATTCCTCTCACCAATCTTGTTGCCCTTCTCTGTACACGCTCAAGTAAATCTACATCCTTCCTAAAATGAGGCCTCCAGACCTATATGCAGTACTCAAGGCGTGGCCTGATCATTGCCTTATACAGAGGGACAATCACCTCCTTCTCCCTGCTAGCAAAATTCCTATATACCATTGACAAAACCCCATGACCCGCCCTGGCAGCCTGTCTGCATTGCTCAGAAAACTTCATATCTGACTGCACAATTACTCCCAGGTCTTTTTCATTTTCTACCACATTAAGTGTAGTACCACACAGTTGGCACGTTTCTCTGGGGTTACTTCTACCCATATGCAGTACTTTGCATTTGTCAAGGTTACACTTCAGTTGCCATTTCTTAGCCCATCTGCCCAAATTATCTAGATCCTGTTGCAGTAGCACACTGCCATTACTGTCATTAAATTAGAATTATAATTAGTATATAATTAGAATTAAATTATCAAATTCAACAATATTTGTGTCTCAACATATAGACAAATATTGCTAAAGCTGTGGGGTACAGGGGTGCAACACTTAGATCCAATAACTCCAAGTGTCAGCCAGAGTCCTATCCTGGGAGTGCCCAAAGATTGGCACGAACACAATGGGGTAAACTAATCTGTGTTAGCAGTTCAGAATTGGGAGTTGATTATAGGTCCAATTAGGTGGTTGTATGTGTTGAATTGATCAAAGGGTTGTCACTAGATGTTACATTTTTTAGGAAAAACCTAAATCCAAGTTGTTGTTCCATCATATGGTCAGGCAGAGTATGCCAGCCACTAAGAATAAAATGGGAACAGAGGTTCCAGTACAAGGCTGTGGATCAATCAAGTCTTATATGTATTGTCATCTTATTTTATATTTGATAGGATTAGAAGAGTTAGATTGTTATTATTATGAGAATACCCCCTCTCCCCACTGGAGTGGGGAGGGGGGGGGGGAGAAATAAATATTCCTCTAACAATAACAATTTAACCCTTCTAAACATATCAAATCCTCTAGTTTGGAGATTAGGCACCTGCAAGGTGATCTGACTGATATGTATAAGGCTTTGAATGGTTTGAGCAAGCTGAATGCTGATGGGATTCTATCTCTTGCTCATATAACATACTTGAGGGAGCATAAATTCAAACTGAGCAAAGGCAGTTGCAGAATAGATTTATGGAAATTTGCCTTTAGTCAGCAACTGGTTGATTGCTGGAACAAACTTCCATTTGTTGTTGTGGAAGTTGATAGCTTAAATAAATTCGAGGAAGAAATGGACAAACTTTTGGAGCAAATGGATAGGTGAAATGGGAAGTGTTTTTTTTTTTTTTTCCTGATGCTGTATAAGCTTGCTTTCTTGCCACTACTAATGCTAATAAATTCAAATTAGAGGGGAAAAGATTTAGACTAGATCGAAGGAAGTTTTCTTTTAGTTAGCGAGTCATGTTGGAACAGGTTTCCTTTGCAGGCAGTTGAGGCTGACAGTTTGAATAAATTCGAAGGTCAGCTGGATAGTTACCTATGCAAGGAGTTATACAAATAATTTGTTTCTTATCTACTTTTTTTTTTTTTTTTTATGGTCAAGGCAGCATATTCCTGTGGCTTCCTTGCAGTATATGGTTATTACTATACCACAGGACCACATCTTCTGTCAGATATTATTATGTACTTGTAATTATCCAGCAAGTATACAAGCAATAAAATCTGACAAGTCAGTGGACCCTATTTGTGAAAAATTCAGATCATTTTGATATTTCTTTCGAGTTGCTTATGCCACAAAAACTTTAAAATTTCCCATTTCTGAGCATTTAAAGACAGCATACATGAACTTAACAACTATGTGAGGACATAGTTATTCCAAGTTCTCCCTTTGCGAGTGTGGTGGTGGGAAGGAAGTAACTGCTGTGCAACACTGTGGCCTGTTGAGAGCATTTGTTCCCTGAATAATCTTTATATTTATTGGATGGGAGGGAGCAATGCCTAAGATATAACGGAGTCATTTATGATGGGTGATATGCTTACTTAGCTATGCTGTAGTGAGTTACTTTTGTTAACGAACACAAATGAAACTTATCTCCCTTTCTGATCACTATTTGATACTGCAACAAGAAGCAATCTTCTCGATCTGATTATCAGCAACAACTCTTCATGCATTAAAAATCTACAATAAAAGATCCACTTGTTACTGGGGCCATTTTCAGGAGAAAATTCATATTCCATTTCAGCCCTTATGTAAATGTCTGCAGGGGTGACGATTTGAGTGTTATTAATAAGGCTAGACAATAAGGAAGAGCTTGGAATTTCATTAATAATTCTGCTGTCCCTAAATACACTGACATACATTCAGTTCTTAAGGTTCAGTTTTTTCCTAAGAAGTTAAGAGTGTCTACCAATTTCAGAAAGCTTCAAATTCTGAAACTGGTAGATCAAGAAAGCGAGTTGTTTGTTTTAAATGTGGACAACTGGACCACAAGGCCAATGTTGCTGAAATTTTGGGCCCAAGGACAAAACTGAATCAGGACTGGTATAGGGAAATTACTCCTAATCTCTGCAATATACTGGTATACAAGTATTGCCTTGTCCATATGCAGATGATTCTGATAGTTATCATTCTAACACTTTGAGTCTTATCTTGAAGGAGGGTAACAACTCAAGCAACAGAGGAGTTTCAAGCAGGCACTGGCTTCATTAAGGGGCATAGCAAATGATGTTGAGCATATTGTCTTCATAGGCTCTAGAACTCATGATATTTATGTTACTGAAGAGGTCCCAAAATGAAGAGGTATGAGAAAACATAGAGTGGCATCACCAAAACATTTGAGGACATCTGATGGAGGATATAACTCTATGTCATTTCTTAGAGAAAGAAAGCATAACATCTCTAAAGATACATTCTTGATGCTTCACAATAGCCTCTTGGTTAATACTAAAGCTGGCCCTTTTTGAAACCTTGAATATATTTTAGCAGCCAAAAGGTGAATCCATATAGGAAACCTTACAGCATTCAGAGCATTGATAAACTTTCTCTTTTATTTGATTCAAGGGTTAGCTGTGCATCAGTGGATTTTAAAGACTTACCATTGTGGAACACTTGCTGGCCATTTATGGGTGGATAAGACCAGAGCTGATACTGCTGGATAACCCTTAACAAGATGTGGTGCAATATGCCAAGCCTTGTCGCCCACATGTAAAGTCAAAGGACAGTTTAGAAGCAAGACTCCATTTCAAAATGTTCAGTCCCTTCTTGCTTGCCACTGTATAGCTGTCGATATCGGTAGACCACTACTTTTGTCCGAAAAAGGTAACTGATAACCACTAACTACACAGCTGCTAACTTCTGAAGTTCAAAAAGCTAGAGAGTATTTGTAGGCAGGAGAAAAATGGGTTTTTTTTGGCCAAAACAAAAAAAAAAAAAAAAAGTTTTTTTTTTTTAAAGTCTGCATTGTACCAGAAGTAAATTTTATTAAAAAATACATTGTTTATATTAAAATACAGCCACAAGATTGTTTCCCAGTCCAGTGTATGATTTTAAACATTAGTTAACCTAACATTTTCTGCTTGTGGATTCCTGTTTTTAATTGTCTGTTAGACATCAATCAGGGGTAAATAATTCTGCAGCCACTGCAAAATTTCTGAATGGCTTAGTATGTTCCTTAACAACTATACCAAATCATCCATCAAGCCCACTGATGGCTTGATGGATGATTTGGTATAGTTGTTATTTAGGTGATAGTATGTGAAGGACAATGTCTGAATGAGTAACACGCGCACACACACGCGCACACACACACACACACACACACACACACACACACACACACACACACACACACACACAGTTTTGGAATTTAAACATGTAATCACAACTTCTATGGAATGTACAGACGTTGTGATTACATGTTTCTGAAGAAACTTAGCAGTGGTTTCTTCAGAAACATGTAATCCAGGTAAAATAAACTATCAGTTATTTGTGTCCATTAAACAAAATTAAATCCCAATTCCTCTGAAATAGTTTCTTTACGTACTTTGTTTTGGCCTTCTTTAAAAGTCAACGTTTTATTCTGTGATGATGCTGGATATGAGAAAAGCATAAATATTTCTTACTTCAGTTTTTTTTTTTTTTTTTTTTTTTTTTTTTTTTTCAAGCAGAGCATATCCATTTCATTGGAGAAAAACTAAATGTAACTTTATTTAACAATCTATGCATGAACCTTCTCTTGTTTTCTGCTTGCAAGAGTGTTCATAAAAAGCATGGAAAAGTTTCCAGTTTTTGATCCTCAACTATTAAAATTTCAAATAAGTTTTCTCTCATTTTTACAGGAGAAAATATATTTGAAAGAACTTTAAAAATTACTCATAAACTTTAAACTTCTTTAAATAAATTTGAAAAGGTGTTCTGTTAAATCAATTATTCTTGAAGTTTTTAAGAATAATTAATAACATTAACAAAGAACATTAGCTGATTGCACTGTCATGACCTTTCATACCTCATCTCTTCCCTCATATTTTAAACTACATGCTTCTATTTCCAGAGGTACTATAATAGTGGCCACTTCAGTAAACTTGACAAATCACTGATTGAAACTTAAGCAAAGGCAAGGTAAATACACTTAGTCGGAAAATGTAAATAAAATTCAGGTGCATGAGAAAAGAGTTAAACAAGTTATTAATCAAAGGATTAATTAAATAATATAGTGAATAACAAAAGAATACCAGGTAATTAATTCTGTAAATCTAATGATATATATATATTAATTAATTTGACAACATTCCTTGCATGTGCCAAACTTAATACAATAGCATATAATGTGATGCATAAGAGAAGCATAACAAACAGACTATACTTTAACATAGAAATATCAGTAAGACATAATGTAAGTTTACAGAATAGCCATTTCAAAAGAGAAAGTTCAAAACTTGTTTCAAAGTTTGAACTTTTGTAAACAGCTTCTAAGCTATGACATGTACAATGTATTTAGGAAGGGTAGATAGAAGAGAAGGGATTTGGGGGTTATGTTACTTATAAAAAGTAGTCTCTGCACCTACCAAGAGCATTCTCAGTTTTGAAACTAACACATAGAAACATTTTGTTTGAATGGTATGAGGTAGTAGAACTATAGTGTGTATTTATGATACAGAACAGATTTTTTTAAAACAAGAATTTAATAAAAGAATTCCAAACTTATTTCAGAAGGCTTTCACAACAATTTTCTAAAAGAAGTTTGTTTGTTTGTTTGTGTTTTTTTGGCGCATTAGCAACTACGGCTATAATGCGCCAAGACTAGGTAATATTTAAAAAAATTGAAATTCTCGGTGACCTAATTAATTAGGCCACCATGTCCAGATCTAATAATAAATATATAAAAAAGATAAGTCAATAAAAGATATAACAATAACATATAAATTTTAAATACTATTAAAAACGTTTATTGCTTTCAAAAAGCTAAAAATAGCAGACACATTGTCATTGTCGGATAAAATCTGACTGAGTGTATACGGCTCAGTCAGATGATTAAAGGCGGTAAAACGGATATTGCTAAAATCTGGACATTCAACTAAAAGGTGTCTAATAGATAAAGTTGTGCCACAGGACTCACACATAGGAGGGTCATCAGCCCTCAACTAAAAGAAGTAAAATCATTCAGAAGGAAAAATTAAAAGAAAATTAAAACATTAAGACATTGTTAGAAATGCATCTGCACAATCTTCTTCCAAAATTTACCAAACAATGATGACAGTATTAAGGCCTTTTTGTACCTATACTACCATTATCCCAGCCCTTAAGCAACCTATAGATCAGTTTGTATAAAAGGCTGTAAGGGCTCAGCTGTAAATTTGTGATTTAAAGGAAGTAGTTGAGAAGTGACATTTTTGTGAGATAATCAATTAACTAATTGAAACTACACTGTTGGTCAGTCGATCCCACTGTACAGAATTTAAAAACTATCTGAGACCACTGTAGTCACCTTTATGAAAGCAAAAACCCTTCCATTTACCCTGATGGTAGTTACATATTTGAGTAAATCCCACATCAATACACTGTGATCACTGCCACCTACTCGTTCCTTTATCTGCAGATTCTTAATGCATGAATAATCACTGCAGATAATCAGATCAAGAGTATTGCTCCCTCTGGTTGCCTCTCGAACATGCTGCTGTAGAAAACAGTCACCCAATAAATCCACAAAACTCTTGTTAGTGTATGAGTGACCAACCTACAAGTTCCAGTCTATATCTGGGAAGTTAAAATAACCCATTGTAAGACAATCTGATTTACTGGTCCTCTCTATTTCTGTGTATAGTTGTTTGTTGTACTCGTCAGAGCCATTAGGCCTGTAAGACAGTCCTACTTTCAATTTTGTTTTCCCGGTGATTATGTCACACCAAACTTGCTCAACACTGCACTGTCCACCCATGTCAACTGGATGCACTTCCTTAGATTTTGTGTTTCTTAACTGACAGCATCATCCCTTCTATCCTGTCTATCCTTTCTGTACACATTATACTCCCCAAATTTTAATTCTGCATTCTTTATCTGAGTGACACCATGTCTCTGATAACAACATCAGCCTTTGATAACTTCACCAGCACTTCAAACTCATCAAATTTATTTACTATACTCCTAGTGTTGGTCTGCATGTAAGTATACATGCACCTGTTCTTGCTCTTAGTTACCTTAATACAACCCATGTATTTACTTGTTTTATGCTGACTCCCAGCAGTCCTTGAAATCCTGAGTACCTCCCTTTCAAGACTACTGTTAATCTATTATTTTGTGAATAATAGAAATCTAGCAGTTTTCTGACCCACATAACACTGCCTTGATAGCGTCAGCAAATAATCTTGCACCCTTTCTATTTAAGTATCCCATCCTTGTAGGAACAATCTCTTCTGTAACAAGCACAGACCACGCTGTGAAAAATTCTACCCCATGATCCTTGCACAGTTTCTCTAAGGCTGAATTGATTGACAATGATCTCATCATATATTCCCTCCTGTCATGTCTGGGGAGAATTGCAGACACTTTCAATTTAACCGTAACTCGCAATTTTTTTTTTTCAACATAGACCTGTACTTGTTAAGTAAGCCTGCAGATGTCATTAGGGCCAACATGTACAACACTATCACCCTTTGTGCCCTTAAAAAATGACATCTGCTCTACATCAACTGTTGCCACTGGTCCTATTCCACCTATCCTTTTTGCACAAAATATTTCCTGCCCCCCTGACAACAGAGTCCTGTGAAACCAGTGCATTCTACCTTGAAGGTTGCCACTGCATTGCCTGATGCAGAAGAGTGAGTTCTGGCATTCAGTCGGCAGCTGATAGTTTGATGAGTCCCCCATTTCAATTACTTCGAGGGCATCTACCCTAATCTTCAAACTCTCATACGTGCCCATCCAAACACTGAGTTGGTGCCTAATTTCTTCACACTCTGTGCACCTACCACACACACACAACCTCCTCCTTGGCTAAATTATGTCCTGTTCCTGTAAGGTTCGCAATCATTTCACAAGTTGCACATTTTTTTAGACTGTGATGCATTGGAGAATTGAGCCACATCACCCCCACTACTTTGTGAATACTGCTTTGTTGCTCTAGTCTGGGGCATGATTTCTGTTTAAATATGATATAATTAATTAACAATGAAAGTTAATAAGGTTAATAAATTTAATTGATTAATTTACTATACTGTACTATTCTTCTTGCACCTTCACGATGGTGGGACTGTTAGTAATCCTGGGTATAACCTCCATACACAAGTACATGGTGGGTGACCACCCGTGTGTGAACCTACGTAAGCAGGGGTCAAGGTGTGGCGCCCACACCACACCACACCACACCACATGGAGGAATGCTGCCCCTCTATGTTACCAGGCAGTACTAGGTGGTAGATGACTCATCAACCGGTGCAATACCACCACTTTGCTTATTGGAGGCTTGAAGTGGCGGAACCCATGTTTAGTCTCTAGAGCTAAGTTCCGGTCAAGCCCTCCCTATTTCTTCCATCATGCAGTATGATTGATGACTTTTGAGGTTATGATGAATGTCGTGGCGAGATCCAATATTCCTTACATTTCGAGGGTACAGCTCTAAAATGGTGTTCGCAGGCCGGCCGCTAGTTAGTACACTGGACCGAACCTATTGGTAACTCTCTAGGAGGCTTCCGGATCAGCTAGTGTATAATCTTGCTACCTCTACTCTGCCAGATAATGACTGGAGGGAGTCCGAGTAGTGTGTATGTAGGGAGCATTGTCGAGGCCACGTTTTGTCAAGGATCTGGGTATATTTTTACCATGTGTACGCCATATCCAAAAATTTCATTACTTCATACAGCATGTCCCACCCACCTTTTCTTATTATTGAATACACCATGAATTGGATAAAGCTTATCTGCGAAAAGATTTAAACCTCCCAAGCACTTCCTAATTCATTTCACAAATATACGTGGTCTCAATTCTAATCTCAACGACCGTTTCCACTTGCAGTCTGCCAAACCCCCATGTACTTTTTCTAACAGAATCTCAGTTATCGATTGATTCAACTACTGCTCATCTCAGATGCCCAAATTATTTGCTGTATGATTCCTTTCGTCTCAAAGGTGGTACTTGTGCATGTGTCCGTTCTGATATTCCCTGTCAAAGACTTGGCAATTTGGAATCTCCTCTCTTTGATCTTCTCTGGCTTAAAATCTCTCTACCTCATTGTATCAAATTCATCTTTTGTCTCTACTGTTCTCCCAACTCCACTAATCACTTGGAGCTCTTTGACTTCCTCTCTTTGCAACTTGACTTTCTCCAGTCCAACTTTCCTAACAGTGAGGTAATTTTCCTTGTTGATTTTAATGTTTACAACTCCAGCTGGCTGCCGTTTTCTAGTCACACCGACCCAGCAGGTCGAGATGCTGAGGCTTTTGCAATTACTAAAGACCTAGCACAGATTGTTCATTTACCTACAAGAGTACCGGTCAATCCTAATCATACAGCCAATACACTTGATGTTTTTCTCACAAACAACACTTCTAAGTACACGGTCGAAGTGAGAGGTCCTTTAGGCACTTCAGATCACAACTTGGTGATTGTCTCTTCTCCAATGGAACCTTTATCACATGGGTATTCCCAACCTCGTGTTGTTTGACATTACAAGAATGCAAAATGGGATGACCTGCGAGACTTCTTTTCTTCTTTTCCTTGGTCGGATTACTGTTTCAAAACTTCTGATGTCAACGTTTGCTCAGATCGTGTCAGTGAAATTATTCTTGCAGGAATGGAATCCTTTATCCCACACTCCACTTTAAAATCTCGTCCTTTATCTAAACCTTGGTTTTGCCAATAAATGTGCTAAGGCTGTTCAAGAGAAGAATGTTGCATATCGTAATTGGCTTGTTTCTAATTCTTCAGTTTCATTTTCTGCCTACACCAAAGCTCGCAACAATTGTAAAGCAGTTATTAATCAGTCCAAACTAGAGTTTGAACAGGCTTAGAGTAGAAAACTTGCTTTTTGCCGCAATGGTAGCCGAGCATTCTGGTCTCTTGCCAAAGCTATTGGCCGCAACTTTTGCCCATCTCTCCTCCCACCTCTGTCCAAACCAGATGGTTCTGTTGTCACTTCAGCCAAGGATAAAGCTGACCTACTAGCATCCCATTTTTCTTCCAGCTCATGTATTAATGATCTTGGTAAAACACCTGCCACCATTCCCAACAAGGTCTATTCAATGCCTCCTGTGGTCTTCCGTCGAAAGGATGTCAGAACGATTTTGACGAACCTTGACAGGTCCTGATGGTATTTCTCCACTTGTTCTCAAAACCTGTGCTCCTGAACTTACTCCTTTTCTTTGCCGCCTTTTTTAACTTTCTTATTCCAAAGGTGCTTTTCCTAATGCTTGGAAATTTGCTCATATCCAGCCAGTTCCTAAAAAGGGTGACAAATCCCTGCCATCCAATTATCGTCCCATTGCAATTACTTCTACTCTTTCTAAAATAATGGAGAAATCAATTAACCGCCAACTCTTAAACTACCTAGAAACCTTCCGTCTGATCAACGATCACCAGTATAGATTCCGTCAGTGTCGATCCACTGGTGATATTCTGGCTTATGTTACCCATTTATGGACTAATTCAATGGAAAGGTTTGGTGAAACACAAGTAGTTGCTCTTGACATCTCAAAGGCTTTCTATCGTGTTTGGCATAAAGGTCTTCTAAACAAGCTTCCATCTTATGGTTTGCCAACTGTTTTTGTAATTGGTTATCCAGTTTTCTCTCTGATTGCTCACTGAGGGTGATGGTAGATGGCTCTCTGTCTTCTCACTTCTCCACTAATAGCGGTGTCCCCCAAGATTCTGTTCTTTCCCCCACTCTTTTCCTGTTGTATATTAATGACCTTCTTCCATTGACTGGAAATCCTATCCATAGTTTTGCCGACGATAGCACATTGCATTCCACTTTCCATTTTGAGAAACCTTGTCCTGCTCAATCAGCTTCAACTTCTCAAAAATCTGCTACCAATTCCTTAAATACCGATCTTCATGTAATTCTCCAGTGGGGCAAAGACAACTTAGTTGATTTCAACCCTTCTAAAACTCAGTCTTGTCTTATATCTCACAAAAAGGATTCTTCTGCTCCTATGCTTATCTTTAGTGACACTCCGATTTCTAGGCAAAATGATATATCTCTTTTGGGGATTACCCTTACTTCTAATCTCTCTTGGCACAAGCACATTACAAATATTGCTTCCTCTGCATCTAAAAAAACTTGGTTTTCTCTTTTGCTTTCGGTGTTACTTTTCTTCCAAACAGCTGCTCACTCTGTATATTGTTCCCACATTTGGGGTGGTGCCCCCAAAACCTCTCTCAGGCTTCTTGATTCCATTCAGAAGAGGGCAGTTATGGTAATTAATGATTCATCCCTAACAGAGTCTCTCCACTCGCTTTTTCATAGACGTACTGTTTCTGCTGCATGCCTCTTCTACAGATACTTCCATGGGCACTGTTTTTCTGAATTGGCTTCTATAATTCCCACTCTCTCTCTTTGAAAACAGTCCGAACAGGTGCCACCACCAGCCAACATCCATTTACTGTCCAACTCCAAACTCACAGAGCCAACTTTTCATCTTCCTTGTTCATTCATTCAACTGCCGTTTTCTGGAACAATCTTCCTTCATATGTATTTCCTGAAAATTACAGTCTACAGAAGTTCAAGTCCAATGTCAACAAATATCTTCTTTCACCTTCTCAACCTCCAACCCAAGCATGGTACTAAGTACTATAGGTTCTAATACCTCTCATGTTTACATAAAAAAAAATTCTTGACTGTATAATACTATACTAAGCTAATGCCGTAATACATATTCTGCTATTTAGTTTTACATTATACCTTAGCTATCAAGTTAAGCTATACCGTAATGATCACAATGTTAAATTAGTTATATCCTTAGCTAAATACAAAAGATATATGCCAAAAAGTGATTAAAACCTTCAAAATACTTATTTATTACAATTAAAGCCCTACTATTCTTCTGCACTGCTGGTTATTCTATGATATTTCCTCCAAAACACCAATACAGCAGCGGTATGAGTATCGAGTTGTAACTTACAAAATCACTAACTAAATTTAAAAAATAAGCTAACGATTGCTACTAAACCTATTTAATATATTTATAAAACAAAAATATGTTAACTCATGAAAAATACAATAAAGTTTCTAAGAAAACTTATCTGTTTGCAACAACTCCAGAAGTCTCCATCTTCACACCTATAGTCTTGTTCCCAGACTTTTGTTATAAATAACATAATTGCTTCTTTCAGTTAATTATAAATTGAGTTAATTGAGAACCCTTCTGAAATCCTTTTCAAAATTAAGGAATGTTCAGCGATGTAAGTCTTCAAGAAAAGATGCAATAGTTTTGAATGCCTATGTTTATGTATTGGGTTGACATTTGTGAGCTTGGTGTCATTAAACATAGTTATGTGTGTGTGTGTGTGTTTCAAAAGGTTTTATCAGATCAGGAGGTTTATTAACAGTACAATGTAAGTTGAATGTGAGATTTAGATTTTGTTGGAGAAAAGCTCTAGAAAGCTTAACAGTTTTGAGGTTAGTAAAGAAGTGTTAACAGGTTGGTTCTGTAATGTGACAGGAAGTGCACTGTTGGCAGAGAAAGAATTTATTCATTGACCACAGAAACTGAAAAGATTGTTGCAACTGCTGTGTTTCAACGAAATGTCATGTTAAGCATGGTTTGACCAGACTTAAAACTGTTTCCTTTCAAAATGCAGATGCAATAATTCCTGGCTGATATTGACAAAGAAAGGAGATTCGTTTTTTTTTAATTAATTTATTTTTTTATTCATTTCATCATTATTTCAGGAACAGTGTGAGTCATTCACCACGTATGGTCCACTAGCAAAGTGCACTTTAACCTTAGTGTAGCGTTTCTCAAACTGTGTTCCGTGAGATGTGAACCAGTGTTCCGCGAAAAATAATAAACATAATTTTTTTTCAGTTAATATAATGGCATAGACTAATAATCAAATAGACCATGGAACACTTTATTTTGGCGGGCTTTGCATAGAGAAGTATGTGGAGAGGTAATGACACCTACAAAAAAGTAGCAATATAGTGATCTAATATGCCATTAGTACATGGGTTGAAGGAGAGGAGGAAGTGAACCGATATCATAATAAACTCACTTCCTTGTATAAATTTTTTTTGATAATAATTAGTATTTCGAAATATTATTACTAAAATATGTGACCATAGATTTGTGGTTGAAAGGGGGAACTTTAAAACGAGAAGCAAAGTACTTCTAGTAGTGCAACTTGCTTGATGAAAACGAACACAATTTTGTCACACTTCAAAGTGAGGGTGAACAATTGCAGTCTTTTATTCCCCGGAAATCCGAAGTGAAAAAACAGGAACCGCCTAATAAAATACCAAAAATGAAAGTATAATGACAGTTATTTGAATTTCGGCTTTACATGCGTTGGAAATAAAGATGCTCTCGATGCACAGTGTGCCATATGTAATAATATTAGCACCACTTCTTCTTTCGCTTTGGCTAAACTTGTGTTTCGTAAATATTCCATGAATATGTTGTGAGATGAAAAGTGTTCCATGACTAAAAAAGTTTGGGAAACACTGCCTTAGTGACTGTCAGTAAACAGAATGTACATGTATGGACAGTATACAGCAGACAACCTATCAGGTGTAGGTGCCTATCAGTTTCTACACTACTCTTTTCACAAATAAAAAGAGTTGAAATGCTGGGGACACAGTACCTAACAGGTGTTCGCATTTAATTACATTGCAAAAACCATATTTTAGAACTATTGCACAAAACTCTGACCTGTCCTCAGGGATAATTCTTGCTGGCATTAGCGATCAATCCATCTCAAGGATGCATCGCCATCCTACTTTCTTCAGTGTAGCACTTGTCTTCATTCTACGTGTACAAATCTGTAAAGTTAACATCTTCCAAAATGCAAGGCGCCTCTGCAACAAGATTCACAGTTTTCTGGAACTGTGAATAAGATGTGGCTTAGGCACTTTTGCTACCAATTTTACTTTTATCCTTCATTTTCATGCTACACCTCATGAAAATCAATGGTGTAGTGGTGTTTCCTGTTCTCCATGTCTTATCCTATCATCTCCCACTGTTCAGTATCAGATTCTCAACCTGAAGCTGTGGCCATCAATATCCACATGTGGCACCTGTGTCTTCACTGTTGTGGCATACTGTGCCCCTTGGTCAATTTGATGATCTAAGCTTCTCATTAATCTCCACAAAACCAACTGATATCGTAGTTTGTGTCAGTGACTTTAACCTTAGTAATTCACTTTCCACTAATACAGCCACTTGCTCATCTAGCTTATAATTCTCATCTGTACGGAAGGCTGCCAGGCTGGACAATATCTTTACTAATACCCAAGTTACTGATTTCACCAAAAATCTACCAATTTGTTTTGACTGAGACTGCCTTCTCTAATAGCTACATTTACAGTATCTCTGGCAAGCCAGTTTTGTCGCTTTTCCTGAACTTGCCAAATTTCCTGTTTATGTTTATCCTGTGATCAGTTTGCCTTCAGATTCCTTAACCAGTTGCCTGGTTTTGGTGGGCTCATTGGCTTGATTTTTTTCACACATGACAATGTCAAAGTGGTGGTGCTGCTTCTCCTTGCAAAACAAACTATGGGAACATCTAACTTACTGACCCTTTTCCAAAACAAGCAGAAAGCATTTTTCGAAGTTTTGAAAGCAGCCCTCTCATAAGACCTATGCTAACTTTTCGCTCACCATTTCCTGATTAATATTACCAATTGTTATTGTTATTGTTATTTGGTTTTTAGGAGCATTAGCAACTAAGGCCATATTGCTCCAGGAATATGCGGTGGTCATTCCCTTGACCTTTCCGCATCCTCCGTATTTGGTGGTGACGGGCTCGAACCCCGGTCTAATCAAGAAGCGTGTGCTACGCACTGCTGCTCCTTCCCACCTGGCTACGGAGGCGCAATATTACCAAGAAGGAGGCCCTAACTCAATATATCAATGCTCAACTTCAAGAAGGAAAGAGGATCTTTTCATAGAAAGTTTCATTCATCCTTCAAGACTCCCAGCAGGAGACCTGGGAAGATCATGTTACCAGATTTGTTCTTATCTTATCCACTAATGCTATGCTCATGTTCAAGGACTCTGTGTTGTGTCACATTGTCTAAAATCTCTATTTCATCTTCTGATTTAAAGTAACTAATCCACTTCCTTCCAAACTTCTCTGCAATAGGACTGGATTTTATCTCCAACTGCTGCCTCAAAATTGATAGCTTTTTCATTCTAGATATCTTGGCAAATTTTTACAACCAAACCCTCATTCAAGGTTTATGTACCTCCAGACTGGAAATTCTATAGAATTATGCCTGACCCCGAGTGTGCAAAGCCACAAGAGCCAAACGACTTCAGGCCTACCTCTATTTGCTTCTCCCTTACTAAAGCTTTTAGACAAAATTTTATTGAAACCACTTTCTGGGCCAATTTTGCTTCTAACCGAAGTCAATTCACTATGGAATCTCAGCACATTCAACTGAAAATGAATTTCTTCAATTCATTTTCCCTGATTCATGCAATATGGCATAAAAAGGAGAAGCTTCACTTCTTCTTCCTTGATATCACTGCTCTGGAACTATTACTGCATCTTGGTTACCCCCACAGAGAGTGGCAGTGACTTAATAGTACAACTGTACACTTATCTTCTCTAACATGTCTGAAATCTGCATTTAGTAACATTCACTTAGGCTAACCCGAAATAGGTGTCCTCCCAGCCTTGTTGTTCTCATTCATACTCTTTTCTTTCAAGTCACCCCATCATCCCTTATGTTGATGGCATTTTCCTGGCTGGCTTTATTAGTATTAGTAGTGGCAAATGATGCAAGAAAACAAGCTTATGCAGCATTGAGCTTATTCAATCATTTAAAGCCTTAAAAACTTCAATGAGGTCTCCTCACAAGTGTCTAGTCTCCTGATGCTGAAATTTGCAGAACTGAAGCCTTTCCAGCTAAGAGCACCATTTTGTTCCCCCCTCACTAATCTTGTTGTTTTCTGCATTCATTACAATAGATCCACTTACTTCTTAAAATGAGGCCTCCAGACCTGTATGCAGTACTCAAGATGTGGCCCAAACATTGCCTTCTATAACAAGATAATCATCCTTATCCTTGCTTACAAAATTTCTGTATATCACTGATAAAATCCTAGCAACCCATATGCACTTCTCAGAGAGCCTCATTGTCCCAGGTCATCTCTTCCACTCTTCACTAACCTCAGTGTGGCACCACACAGTTGGCATATTATTCTGGGGCTACTCGTATGCACTATCTTGTATAGATCAAACTTCAATTGGTTTTCTCAGCCCATCTGTCTAATTTTTCTAGATCTCGTTGCAGTAGCAACCTAATTACTGTCATTAACCACCTTGCCAACCTTTGTACCATCTACAAAATGTAGATATTAATACTGCCTTCATTAATAAATACAATGGGCCTAGCACTGAACTCTGCAGAATTCCACTAACAATAGTAGTATTAGTGGAGTTCCATTGCCTAAGTCTCAATAACTGATGACAAAAGATGCTTGCAGGAAAATTTTGTCCTTTAATCTGGTTTTGCGGTCAGTAGGAGTTAAACTGCCCAGATAGTGCATGGTGTTAATTCTCACAACAGAACAAACTTGCCTTTGCAATGAGTTGCCCCCATATTGCACTACTTTCAAATATATAGTCTTGAAACAGGCTGACACAGACTGCTTCAGGACTAAATGTTCTCTCAGCACATAGCAGATAGTTTCTGTTGACAATATGCAGACAAAACAGGTGTAAAGCACCATTCTAATGAGTTGGATTAACATGGAGTATTCACCAGTATATGAAATAGCTAAAGTTAGCTGATGAAAGTAGTGCACTACGAGAGCAATTCATTATAAAAGCAAGTTAGTTCTGCTGTGGGAAATAAGACCATTGTATTATAGTTTAAATGCTGCTGGCTGCAAAAACAAATGAAAGAAGAAGGAAGTCATTACAAGTGTTTACAGATATAAATAAGTTCAGTTGTCTGTGCTTAATATTCACTGAAATAAGCTCCTCCACCCCAAAGGTATACTGCTCTAAAATCCAGACAATTTTAAAATCTGGTACCTCTCAATCACCAGGGTGCTAGAGTTTACTGTAGTAGATTAAATTACCTTTTCATCTTTAATAGTAACAATTCTTTTATTATTAAATCTCTAGATCGTATGTATAGCTTAGTTTAATTTTAAATCTCTATTATGCTTTGAAACTATTACTGCTCTGGAACTATTACTAACTTTGAATAATCAAGATTCATGCACACTCAAGAATGGACATAAGTCTGTTCTTGATTTTGCAACTTTTAGTAATTTTTTGTCACATTAACATACAGTAAAAAATTTAATAAAATACCCATATATAAAATATCATTTGAAATTTCGCAACTGGTACTATAGTAACTTAAGTGTAAAATTTAACTGTATTCATGGATAGCTGATTAAGTACCAATCTGAAGTTCTAATCACAAACTGTTAATGGCATTATTCATCCATATCTGAACTACAAAGTAACTTTTGCATGTGTATATAGAAAAACATGAAGTTTGTCAACATTTAGTACATTATGAAGTGAAATAGGATATCACCATTTAATAAATAAATAAAAACTATTAGACTTATCTATATGCAGATAGGATTAGCCATTTTGAATTATGAAATAGTCATATTTTGCACTATTTTACAGTTCTGGATAAGGAACTCAAGAATTTCACTCAAATTTTGCTTAACTGGCCACTCATTTCTTCTCCCTCTATCCTAGATAATTTTAATTTCAAATTATGGTGATAATAGAGATGATATGGTGATGATAATAAATCTAAATAGAGATTTTTATTTAAGAAAAACTAGGTGTTTAAAAATCCATTTTAATGTTTGCACAAGCAAATCTATTTTCACAGCACAGAATTCAGGTGACTATTCAAACTACTTTGTTGCTGCAGCCACATCATCATCCATGATAAAACATTTTAACATTAGGCCCTTTTTTTTTTACCCGAAGCGGTCTGGGAAAAAATTAAATAAATAAAGGAAAACAAAATACATCATAATAATATTTTCTGTACAGCAGCAATAAGAAAAACAAGGGGGAAATAAACTTAACCTTAAATTTAAAGAACTAGACAACTGTGTTTTTAAAATAAATTTCTAAAACTTGAACATAAAAAAAAAAAAAAAAATGCTTTAAGGAATATTTACATTTAGAGTTAAATAAATATGATATCCTAAAAAGCACCTCAGTAAAGAAAATATCCTTCAAAAACAAATTCATTGTGGAACAGCATTTCGACTTTAATTCACTTAATTCATTTAACATGTTTTCATCAGGAATGGATTATATGAATTAAAATTCTAAATGAAATTTTAAATTTTTAAATGAATTAAAGCTTTTCAAAATTAAAAATAAAGTGAATCACTCTTTACACAACTCACTATTGTGAAACTAAAAAATATGGGTACCACCAACCTGAAAAATTGTTCCATCAAGTTCAGCAAAAGCTTTCAGTGCATGTTCGGGTAGCATAAAGGTTACAAAAGCAAAGCCTTTGACTTTTTTGGTAAATCTGTCAATTGACAAGTGGACTTCGCTTAAGGGACCTAAACAAAATAAGCACAACATTTCAAGAATACAAATAATGTAAGGAAGTAAACTTATATAATATTAACTATGACCTGATGTAGCCGAGTGGTTAGGAGCGAGAGTGCAGTAGCACGTGCTCTTTGAGCAGACTGGGGTTCAAGCCCCTGACTGCTAAATACGATTAACGTTTGTATTACTAACCTGGTAGTTGTGCCGGAGTACAAACAAGAATTATTATTATGGAAGAAGAGAGAGAGAGAGAGAGAGAGAGAGAGAGAGAGAGAGAGAGAGAGAGAGAGAGAGAGGAAGAAACTTCATATGATTATCTCTTTGAATAATCTGTTCAATCTTCTTTCAAATTTATTCAAACTGACCACTTCCAAAACATCGGGTGGAAGTTATTCTGATAAACAATTACTCTTTAGCTCCACAGGCAACTGTCCTTTTTCAATTTAAAATTTTATCAACTTGTGTGTGTCACCTGAGAAAGAGTAGATGTGCAACTGGCATGTAGTTTATTAAACAAAGCCCTTGCACTGGTTTGTAATGTCACCAGTTGAAAGCCATACGACAAATGGATTGTTGTGAATTCAATTTTGACTTGCTTCATATTATTTGTGTGTATTAAAAGCAATATTTTGGTTTAGTTTAATGGAATTAAAATTAGTACTGAAAATAAATGATTGAAGGAAAGAAGCCTTATACTGGGGACATTGAAGAGATTAATCAGAATGAATAATATTTTATGCATATATGTTCCTGTTAAATTTAACTGCCAAAAAACAGATATAACTATGGGTATCAATCAATATGACACAATATGAGACGCAATTATTAAATAACAATATTGCATATGCAGCCACTACACACCAGTGAAACAAAGGCACAGCAATTGACCTTGAACCTTTCCCTAGTTGTATGCCGTCACATTCCAACATGTTTATTTGCTTTGCAGTGAGATAGGTTTACATTACCTTGTGTTCTTGCAGCTTGATGGAAAAATGACAGATAAAAGAATCAAACAATGAATCAACCACAAATTTTTAACAAAATAAAGAAAATTCCAACTAAAAGTTATGAGTTGTTACATCAAGTTTATGGAGATGATACTATGTTAAGAGCTCGCATATTTGAATGGCATACATGATTTTTTGAAGGAAGAGAGAGCATGGTTGATGATGAAAGCCAGGCTGCCTGGTATCCATGAAAACTGATGAAAATGTGGATTGGTTAAGGATATGGATTAGAAGTGATCATTGCCTTAAGCATTAAATTACTTGCATTAACACCATTTTAATGCTTAAATGACGATCAGAATGGTTGCATCAGAATTCAACAGACAAAGAAACAGACAAGTTTTAATTGAAAATTTAATATTACTATACACCTAAGGGCAATATATCCTATGTTTTTAATCAAATTTAAAAATTACAAGAGTTACCTGAATATTGCTTCATAGGGTGACTTCTATACACAACTCTCCCAAAGCGACTTATTTAAAGACGATTTGAAAATGATTTAAAATACATAAAACTTTGTTAAAATTCAATAAAATATGTTCAATCCTCTTAGTCCATGAATGATTAGACACTCTGGGATCATAGCCGAAAGCCCCAACCCGACCACAGACCTATCCAATTCATCTTGAATCACTAAAGACATTTATGTCAGAAATTAAAAATAAACACCACTAAAAATATCACACCATATACTAAAACTTTGATAATGATAATAAATAAATAAATTGCGATGAAAACGATTTTCTAAAAAAACTACCTTCCTTAAGGGGACCAAACTTTTCAACTTTTGTCGTGTTCACAGGTCGAAATACAAACGAGTGCATTCCCCATGCTATTTATTAATGAGAGATTACTTGTTAATATGCATGCACGTGAAAGTCCACGAATCCGAGATGGGAAATGGGCTTCACATGTTAATTAAGTTATTTTGTATTCTCATTTCTAAGGTTTCTACAATTAAAAGTTTTGTATAATAATTGTGTCGTATGTTTAAAACCTTAGCTTCACTGAACAGGAAAATGTGTTGGTTAGGGCAATACATGCCATGATGTCAGAGTTATCGTTCCATTCCATAAACAAAGATCACAATTTCCTGTTCAATGAAGATAAGGTTTTAAACATAATCTCCCATTAATAAATAGAGTGGGGAATGCACTCATTTGTATTTTGACCTGTGAACACGATGAAGGGCAAAAGGTTTGGTCCCCTTAAGGAAGGAAGTTTTTTAGAAAATCATTTCCATTGTAATTTATTTATTATTTATTTTCATCATCAAAGTTTTAGTATATTACATGATATTTTTAGTGGCATTTATTTTTAATTTCTGACAATGTCTTCAGTCATTCAAGGTTTCATGGATAGGTCTGGGGTCAGGTTGGGGCTTTCAACTATGATCCCAGCAGTGTCTGATCATTCATGGATTAAGAGAATTGAACACATTTAATTGAATTTTAACAAAGTTTTATGTATTTTAAATCATTTTCAAATCGTGTTTAAATAAGTCACTTTAGGAAAATTGTGTATAATATCTTTATTACAATCAGTGAAATAAGTAAATTTTACATGCATGCCTGATGTAATTCTCATAACAGCAAAAATGCTGGGGGTTAAAAAATTTTCTTATTTATACTCCTGCGACCACCAGGTCAGTGGAGTTTACAATAAATCAATCAAGACAAATGTTAATCATATTTTGCAGTTACGGACTTGAACCCCAGACCACTCAAAGAGCGTGTTACTGCACTCGTGCTCCTGACAACTCGGCTACGTCGGGCCTGATCATATAGAAGTCACCCTGTGAAGAGATATGAGGTAGCTCTTTTGTAATTTTTAAATTGAAAATTTAAACACGAGAAAAGTGTGCACCAAGATGGTGCCAAATATTCTGGATGTAGATCAAAGAATGAAAATATGCAAGGTTTGTGAAGATGTTCTGAAAAAACTGAAGAGCCAGACTTTCTGAGTACCGCAATTACTTGTTATGAAAGTTCGCTGTTTGACCCAGAAACAATGGAAGACAAAACAATCCCCCATACAAAAAAAAAAAAAAAACCCCAATATCAAAATCAAATATGAAAACCATGCTTCTTGTTTTTCTTTGATATTAAATGAATGTCTCACCAAATCAGACTATCAATCAAACATAATATAGTGAAGTTCTGACAAGGATGCATGAAAAATTCGAAGGAAGAGACCTGAATCGTGGAAGATGGTTGGATGCTCCAGCACACAATGCATTCTGTTTGCCAGTTTATGGCCAAAAAACAAATCCTCATGCGTGAACATGCACCCTACTCACCGGACCTAGTCACACTCCTTGTGAATTTTTTATCTTCCCTAAACTGAAAAGTGTACTTAAAGGGAACTCATTATTTTCAGTCAATTGAAGACATCCAGAAAAAAACAACCAAAGTGTTAAAAGGGCTTACAGAAGATGACTTCCAAAAATGTATGGAACAGTGTGTGCAAGCCCAATACAATTATTTTGAAGAGGATAATGGCAAGTTACGAAATACAGGTCTGGGGGCCTCATTTCAGGAAGTATGTGGATCTGCTGTAATGAGTACAGAAAAGGGCAATGAGATTGGTGAGCAGAACAATGGGGTCTCTTACCAAGAAAGGCTTCAGTTCTACAAATTGCAGTGTCTGGAGACTAGGCACCTGAGAGGTGATCTGATTGAGGTGTTTAAGTCTTTGAATGGATTAAGTAAGCTAAATGCTGATGGGATTCTTCCTTTTGCTCAGACCACACATATGAGGGAGCACAAATTCAAATTGAGGAAGGACAGTTAGGGAATAGATGTGTGGAAGTTTGCCTTTAGTCAACGGGTAGTTGATTGTTGGAACAAACTTCCGTTTGTTGTTGTAGAAATTGATTGTTTAAATAAATTTAAGGAAAAACTAGATAAACTATTGGAGGGAATGAAGAGGTGAAATGGGAGGTGTAATTTTTTTATTTATTTATTTTTTTTTTGCTGATGATGTATAAGCTTGTTTCCTTACATCATTTGCCAATGCTAATGCTAGTTTAATGGTTACACCTTTATCTTTGTTGCCTCCTTAGAAGTTCTATTAGCAGAGGATAAAGAAATTTATTATTTATTTTCATCATCAAAGTTTTAGTATATTATGTGCTATTTTTAGTGGCATTTATTTTTAATTTCTGACATAATGTATTCAGTCATTCAAAGTTTCATGGTGAATTAGATAGATCTTTCAACTATGGGGTGTCTGATCATTCATGGATTAAGAGGATTGAACACATTTAATTGAATTTTACAAAGTTTTATGTATTTTTAATCATTTTCAAATCGTGTTTAAATAAGTCACTTTAGGAGAGCTGTGTATATTATCTTTATTGCAATCAGTGAAATAAGATTATGTAACATTTTTAAAAACTTCATTAAGGAATATCTGCATTTATTAATGATGAAGAAAACTTAGAACTGAGTAGTTTTGTTTAAAAACACAGCTGCAAGATTTAAGTTTTAAAAATCTTCAGTAAAATTCTTGTATATTAGTGCTGTGTATGGAATTGAAGTCATAAGGTCTTAATTTTTTTAAGATATTATTATTCACACTGGCATCATTTAATGTTTTATTCACATTCCTGATTTTGCTCTTAATTCATTCCAAATGTATGCAAATCCTTTCGAAATTAATGTCTCATATAGACCCTGGATGATGTCATTTAAAATGTCGAAGAACATGAAATATTAATTTAATGACATATGGACAACCTTTTGATTCCATCTGTATCCAATTAAATTTACAGGAATCAGTGAAAGAAAGAATAACAGGTTTGTCACTACAGTAATAAATAAACAAACAAGCAAACAAACAAACAACAACAAAAAAAAAAAACACATTAAAGCACAGTAATGTTAAAATCTTTTACAGAAAATCATCATTTTTCTGCAAAAGATTTTATTTGTACTAAAATAATAATAATTTCAGAGAATAAATTAACCACACTAATACTTATACAAAGTCACCAGTAACACCAATTGCATTTTGAAAACATTTAATTGCACTACATAAGAAATTAGAACAAAAAATTAATATTACTACACTACTTTTCTTACACATGATTTCAATATTTCACAAGCAACCCACTGGTTTAAGGTTCAATACCAGTGGGGGAGGGAAGTGAATTCTATGTCCCTGGTAAGAAATTTGCCAAAATTTTAAACGTTATCAAAAGTTGACAGATTATAAATAATAATACTGTTCTTAAGAGCCCCATATCCATGGGGGATACGTTCCAAGAGCTACTGTGGATGGCTGAAACTACGGATATAAGCAACCATCTGCTGACCCCATATATAATGTGATTTTATTGTATACATACATACGTATAATAAAGTTTAATTGATAAATTAAACACAGTAAGATATTACCAACATTAAATTGGGTAATAATAAAGTACAGTAGACTCTTGATTTACAGGGACACTTCAAGACTCCAATTTTAAAAAAAAAAAAAAAAATCAACCAGAAATCATAAAATTCAAGTAATAACTAGAATAGGTATAAACAGACATTTTTCAAGTCCTAAATAAGTGACAAGAACCAGCGTTATAAGTCATCATTGGGAGATTAGTGTACCTATTATCTTGCAACCCCTGCTGTCTCTTCACACCTACCGCTCAAAACAAAAAAGGAGACCAAATGTTTAGTTTGATTTAGTGGGTTGTCTCGATTGTTGTATTCCATCACACTGCAAAAGGACAAATTTTGTTTTGTTATTTATGTCAGGGAAGTTGGAATTTTTTTTTTATAGTAACTATTTTTTTTTTTTTTTTTTTGTTTAGAAATTGCAAAAATGACGGGCAAACGCAAGAGTTGTGCTTTCAAATTAAAAAAAAGTTGAAATTATTCAAAAGTTTGAAAATAGTTAAATCTCCGTTAAATCTCTAAAGAACCATTATAATGTTGGTGACCAAACCATATGCGACATTGTAAAAAATAAAGGGAAGCATCATATTGGACACACGAGTAATACGTGTTTTAAGTTTTATTGTTTGTTTCTGTGGTTAACCACAAGTAACTGAATCAGCAGATACAGGGGCACAACTGTAATGTGGATTTTTTAATTCTATATGATGACCATGTCCATGAAGGATGTAGCTTCATTCTGTATATAGCATTGAGCAAACTAAGTTTTCTACTTAGTGCATCAGTTTCATATCGTGGAGGTACACTCTGCCATGAGTTCTCGAGGTATTGAGTTACTCAAAATAAAATGCACTGCTCCAGTGGAGAAGTATTTTGATATTTTATTTTTTTTATTTTTGGACTAAAAACATTAGTTCAAAAAGAACAGTGCCCATTAATAATAAATTGCTGCACCCACTGTCATCTGCCACTCAACTATCCTTTTATCCCTTTATAGCAGTTACTTGGCCCTCATGCCACACTGTTCCACTTTGTGCAACAGCCTTTCAGGTGGAACAGTGTTGAAAGCTTTACTGAAATCTAATTACAGTATCCGGTTCCTTTGTTATTGCATCACAGCAGCTAATCAGACTGGTTGTACATGACCTCCTTTAACAAATCTGCAATGTGATTATCATATAACTGTTAAGTTTTATTCCCGTTAAGATGATCTCACTTCTTTAAACACTGACTCCATTATTTTCCCAAGAATAGGAATAGAGCTTACAGGTCTGTAATTAATAACTTCATTCTTTCATTCTCACTCTGAATACAAAGATGCTCTCATAATTATATTAAAAATTTTTCTTATTTCTTTTGCCACTTCTTTTAACACACTATATGGAGCCCACCAACTACAGCATCTTAGTTTCAACACTATTTAACAACATTTAGTTGCCAGTCATAACTTAGTATATGACTGGTATCCCCATCACTAGAAACTTCTTCACAAGTAAATGTAGATACAAAATATTTATTCAATTTGTTAACAACACGAACAGGATCAACAATAGTTATGCTACTCTCTGTTCTACCGAAAGGATTTCTTTGCATTCTTATAATCTGTTATAGTTTCCTAATCCTCTTAGTGACTTGACTACAGACTATTTTATACTTGTTATAGTTTTACATTTTTATTTTATGTTTCTTATTTATTTTCTGTTTTTCTTATATACATACTTTGTACTGTGTCCCCTGATAACGTATAATCATCCAATGGATTTTTCTTCTTTTCTACTAGTCTCATCAGTTCATCTGACATCCATTTAGGTCTGAATGTTAAGACAGTATCACTAAATTGGTACAAAAACCTTAGTAGCTTCTATGATTACTTTCCTGAATTATTCCCATTTAAAATTTACAGTTTACCTACATAACCTGAGGCTTTAGCCCTAAACTATTCTGTAATTTACAGTTTTTAACATCATCAGTTGGTCCCACAAAAAAGTATTTAGAAACTGTCTAAGGCCATTGTCATCGCCTTTCAGGAAGAAAAATTCCTCATTTTTTTCCTTGAACAGCAGTTATATCTTCAAGTAAATCCCTCATCAATAGATTATGATCACTCCTACCTGGTGGTTCCTTTATCTGGTGATTCTTAATGCTGGTAACCAGATCGAGAGTACTGCATTGTTGCCTCTCAAACATGCTGGTGTATAAAACAACCATCCAATAAATTCAGAAAATTCTGATATTGAGAATGATCGACCCACAAATTCCAGTGAATATATGAAAAGTTAAAACTCCCCCGTCATAAGACATTCTAATTTCCATTCTATTGAATGGAAATTAGAATGGTATTAAGGGTAAGTTGCTACAATGGATAAAAGGATGGTTGAGTGGGAGAAGACAGAGGGTGGTAATTAATGGGGTGCTGCTCTTCGTGGACTAATGTTATTAGTGAAGTCCCACAGGGTTCCTCTGTTGTTTTGTATATTTATCAATGATATTGATGAAGATATATCAGGCTTAGTGTCGAAGTTTGCAGATGATACAAAGGTTGGCAGGGTTGTTAATGACAGTAATGGCAGTGTGCTACTGCAACAGGATCTAGATAATTTGGGCAGATGGACTAAGAAGTGGCAACTGAAGTTTAACCTTGACAAATGCAAAGTACAGTAAACCCCCGGTATCACCCCGGGGGCTCACATCTGGTGAGTATGGGCTTGGCAAACCCAGGGTCCTGAGCTGGATATCATCATTCTTCTCTTTCTTGGTGATTCCTTTATACTTCTCTCTCTCTCTCTCTCTCTCTCTCTCTCTCTCTCTCTCTCTCTCTCTCTCTCTCTCTCTCTCTCTCTCTCTCTCAGGGGGTAACTCGGGGAATTTTTTTTTGGCTGGTGCAGCATAAGCCTCAGGCTTCCTTGTACCATATGGCTAATAATAATAATAATAATAATAATAATATTCGCGGTATCTGTATTCGCAGTTTCGCGATCGCTGATTTAATATAAAATGAAACCTAAAAAAATGTGAATTTTAAAGGGCCGTGAATATTTTCTGCCATAAAAAAACATGGGCGTGGCTAAAATTATCTTTCCCGGTCAAAACAGCACTCAGTGGGTGGGGGGAGAGGGGTGACAAAATCGCGAGCGTGGATGTTTCTCGCTAATCCTTGTTCAGTATGCACAAGTCATGGACAGTTTCGTTGTTTGCTTTTAATTTATATGCTTATAAATTGAATAAATTTATCAATTTATAAATTGATATGCTTACAAAAGTGATAAATCTACCATTTTGCAGTGTAAAACAGACTTTTTCGAGTGTGTTAACGGAAGAAAGTTACTTTATTGCGGACAAGTTCTTTCTAACACGTTCAAAAATATGGCTACGAATAACAAGGGAAATGTGAAAATATCAAAGAAGGTGATGACATTGGCGAATAAAATTGAGTTATTAGACAAAATTTCTAATGGTGAAAGTGTCTCCTCAGTGGCAAAACATTATAAAATCAATGAGTCAATGGTACGATCAATCAAAAAATCGGAAGAAAAAATCCGCCATACCGTCCGTGAAAAAGCACTAATTGCTTAAAAAATTTGCTCTGTAACTTGTGATGTTAAATTAGGAAAAATCTTTAAATCTGTGGATAGAAGACCGAACTCAAAATAAAATTCCATTAAGTTCACTCATCATTCGTGAAAAAGCAAAACTCCTTTATCAACAATTTAGCGAAACTGGTGATAACACTGGCGGGATAAGTTTTTTTTGCTAGCAAAGGCGCTGGTTTGAAAGATTTGTTTGAAATTTCTAATACATATTACACATTTAATATTAAATTGTTTCTTATTTTCATTTCGATGCCATATGCTTGCAGTCATATTATGAAGGTACATATAATACATACACAGACAAAATTTTAGACTAGTTTTTCTTATATATTTCATACTTTGGAATGGAACCCCTTTATTACTATGGGAGCCATAACTCAGTATTCGCGTTTTCGGTATTTGCGACATTTCTCAGGAACATAATCCCCGCTATGCTATTCGTGGGGGTTTACTGTACTGCATATGGGTAGAAGTAACCCCAGAGAAACGTACCAACTGTGTGGTACTACACTTAATGTGGTAGAAAATGAAAAAGACCTGGGAGTAATTGTGCAGTCAGATATGAAGTTTTCTGAGCAATGCAGACAGGCTGCCAGGGCGGGTCATGGGGTTTTGTCAATGGTATATAGGAATTTTGCTAGCAGGGAGAAGGAGGTGATTGTCCCTCTGTATAAGGCAATGATCAGGCCAAGCCTTGAGTACTGCGTACAGGTCTGGAGGCCTCATTTTAGGAAGGATGTAGATTTACTTGAGCGTGTACAGAGAAGGACAACAAGATTGGTGAGGGGAATGAAGGGGTCCTCTTACCAAGAGAGGCTTAAGTTGTGCAAATTGCAGTGGCTGGAGACTAAGCACCTGCGCAGTGATCTAATCGAGGTGTATAAGGCCTTGAATGGGTTGAGCATGCTGAATTCTGATGGGATCCTTCCACTTGTTCAGATTATGAACCTAAGGGGGCATAAATTCAAATTAAGAAAAGACAGATGTAGAATAGATGTGCAGAAATTTGTCTTTAGCCAGCGGGTGGTTAATTGCTGGAACAAACTTCCATCTGTCGTTGTGGAAGTTGATAGATTAAATAAATTTAAGGAGGAACTGGACAGACATTTGGAGGGAATGGTGTGATTTTTTTTTTTTTTTGGCTGATGCTGCATAAGCTCATACATGCCACTACTACTAGGCACAGTTATATTGAATTATGACACATACCTACTCTCATTTTTGGCTTTCCAGTGCTCATGTTACACTAAATTGGCTCAAAATTACACTGCCTTAGATTCTGTGTGCTTCTTAACCCAGAGCATAATCCCCTCTCACCACCTCCTGTCCTTGTAAACACTGTACTTTCCATATTCAAATTCTGCATCCCCTCTATCTAAGTAACACCATGTTTCCTAAATCCATACAATGCTGATAACTTAACCAATACATCCAATTTATTTACCATACTCCTAGCATTAGCCTACAATCACATATATGTATACTTGTTTTTGCTCTTAATAACCCTAACACAGTCCACACATTCACTTATCTCATGAAGATCCTCAACATCTTGCTTTCCATTGCATGTCCCAAAAGAAGTAGGCAAAGGATCAATTTCATCTCAGGCTGTAGCTGCTGTTAAATGTCTTCTATCTCTGCTGAAACTAGCAGTTTTCAGATACACCTAAAACTGGCTCAACAACATCAGTAAATATTCTTGCACACTTTCTATCTAAGTGAATCCCATTCCTGTAAAGAGGCTCTCCTATTAACATAGATGTGCACACCATGATGAGTAAAATTCTGCCTGGGAGCTTTACATAACCTCTCCAAAGCTGAATTTTACGACAAGGATCTTATCAAATCTCACAAAAATTCCAGACATCTTCAAATTTAATCCTAACTAGTGGCTTTTTCTCAACAGGTTGACTTTAGCATTTTCATACTTCCTATACTTTTTCAGAATGCATTTCCTTTCTTAAATGTTACAGTTATTGTACATATATAGGGCCCTGAGCTGGATATCATCATTCTTTTCTTTCTTGCTTTCTTGGTGATTCCCTTCTATTTCTAACTCTCTCTCTCTCTCTCTCTCTCTCTCTCTGGGTAATGTGGGGTTTTTTTTTTGTTTTTTTTTTTTGCTGTGCAGCATAAGCCTCAGGCTTCCTTGCACCATATGGCTAATAATAATAATAATAATATCACTGATTAATCTGCAACATAATGAAAATTAATTAAAAATCTAATTGTTTAGTCTTAATATTAATAGCTGCAATGAAGCAACATTGCCATACTGCAGGTCTTACTAGTTTGATCTTTTTTTTTAAGTGTATCCAAGGCTCAATGTACTGGAGTGAAATGATTGTGGTTCTTTCTTCAAAAAATTCAGTGTAAATAACATCCATACAATCCCAAGAAACAGCCAATATTAATTTGCTGAATGATTCTTGGACTTTGAATTTTTTTTTTGAACAGGAAGATATTTTATTATGAAATTCCTTGGATTGTTTATTGCTATTCAATCACAATAACATTTAAAAATGTTACCTTTTTGTGTTCAAAATAGGACAAAAGTTGTGGGTCCACTCATTTCTTCCACAAGCTTCCTGGGGACCTATCTAGTGCAAATCTTTCTGTACCCTAGCTCAGGTTGGGTACAGAAAGATTGTACTCAATATATTCTTTAGAAATCTCCGAAGTCAGTAATATCTGATTATCTGATCCACAACCACTGTGAGCAGATTCATCTGTTTTATTATTTATGTGTTCTGTCAGCTAAAGTCACTGGTCACCTATATTTTTCGTCTTTTCACCGACAGCAGCTTTACCAACTTCAAAATCATTCATTTTTGTGGGTAAAATGAAGCAATGGATAGTGCTGATATCAACAGTCTATTCTTGTATATGTCTAATAACCACTGATAAATTTAAATAAGGGCTAACATTTTTAGCAGTCAGAAACTCACCAACCACACACTGTTTGAACTTTATGCTTAGAGATACTTCTATTTAAAATATTGTAAATTGTAAACGAACAACCACACAGGAAAACCGAGATGGAACTTACTGTGCAAGTTCCAACTAAGTTTTCTGCGTGGTTGTATTCCTCGGTGCAGGTTTTCTAAACAGAGCAATGAAGTTATAAATTAAACCTTTCCGGGGACCAAAGCAGTATGCTGAAATTTAGTGTCAATTTATTTAAGATTTTATGGGAGAGGAGCCGAATTTCTATTGGTCCAATTTTAATTAAATTTGGAATGGCAGGAAAAAGCTTTCTGAAAAATCCAGATATAAAAAAAAAAAAAAGATCTAAAAAAGACATGGAACAGTATTGTCTATGATAAACCCCCTTTCAGGAACAAGTTTATAACCACTGTAGGTCCTAAGCAGTTTTACCCACAAAATTTTGAAAATTTGCAAAAATGAAAATTTGCACATAAATGCTTTTAAGTATTAATTTGTTTATATTTTGAATTACTTGTCCAATATTAGATTATTATCTCAAAAATCAAAAATGTTTTTAAAACAAAATCACAGAAAAACTCATTTTTTGATGTAATACTATGTTCTACATCATTAGTGTATTGATTATTCAGTTTAATCAACTTCTGGATCTGAATTCCAGAAAATTTTGACTTTTGTAAGCCAAAATTGGACAACCTCACTGAAAGGAACAATCTCCTCTGATTTCAATATCTATTTTCTGATGCCTACAAACTGTGCCTACATCTTCTTCATATGCCTTTGTCAGGTCCCCCCTGGACGTTGACAATTATTAAGGAGAGAGTGTTTCTGTCTTCCGCAAATCTGAACAGTTCTACTTTTCATATGTCAGTCCACTGTTGAATGTTATGTAGCCAAGATGTTTGCCTCATACCAATCCTCCATTTGCCATCAATCTTGCCATTTATTATCAATTGATAATAAATGGCAAGTTTGATGATATTTCTCTCCTCGTAGAATGTGGCCAAGATTAGAGATTCCTACTTTGATGGTAGTTATTAATGTTCTTTCCATTCTTGCTCAGTAGAGGACTTCATTGTTGTTAATGAAGTTCGTCCATGGTATTTGAAACATCCTGCAATGTATCCACATTTCAAATGCCTCTAGTCAGTTCAGGGAACTTGCCTTGAGAGTCTCAACACCATATAAAAGTATGAACCAAATGCAGCATTTGACCATACATTGTCTTAATTTCAGTTTGAGGTTGTTATTGCAAAGAAGTGACCTTATTTTCTTGAAAGTTTTTCTGGCAATTTCAATGCGACTTCCTTTTTGAAGTCTAGGTTCTCGGTGATAGTGCTTTTCAAGTAACTGAAACGATCATATTGCCATTGAGTGAAAGGTCTGCATTTTCATATTGTTTGTGGCTAAATATGATGAACTTGATTTCCTTTTCATTAATATTGAGTCCAAGCTTTGCTCCAGTTGAACTGATCCTATTGAGAAGATGTTGGAGGCCTTCAACGGTGCCACAAAGAACGAGAGTGTCGTCTGCATATCTAAAATTATTTATGACAACTCCATTTACTTTTACACCTTCCAAGGCCTTTTTGAATATTTTGTTGGAGTACAGGTCGAACAGGAGAGGTGAAAGGATGCAGCCTTTTTGGACTCCTCATTGAATACTGATGTTGTTTATTGCTATTCCTCTGGCTTGGACTGTGGCTGACCCCAATAAAAATTTTTAATAATACAGATATCCTTTCTGTCTAGATGGGAATCATGGAGTAGATCAACCAGCTTGTGATGTTTTACTCAATCGAAGGACTTCTCATAGTCTATGAAGCAAAAAAATTTCTTTTTGTTGGTCCAGACATTTTTGAAGCAGGAAGTCGAGGATAAACAATGCCTCATGCATTCTGTGGGCATTCCTGAATCCCAGTTGAGTGTTGTCCAGATCAAACTCACATTTAGTTCTTATTGCCTACATCTACTTATTGTAAAATGCTGATACAAGATGGTAGTACTTAATAGACAAGTTACCATATGTACTTCCTGGAGTCCCACGCATGAAAAATGTATACATATGTACCCCAGAAAGGGTTAACTACTTAGAGGAAAAGTTTGAACAGGTTAAAAAATATATAAACTATATCATTTGTAATGTAATACCATGAATGCAAACACATCAAATACTTCCAAAATATATTCAAATATATAAAGCATGCAGGAAACACATATAAGAGATAAAATATTTTAAGATAAGAGTAAACATTATTACATTGGCAAGCAATTAACACAAGCTTATATTATATGTAGCTTATAGTAACTTACCATATTTTTTGAAAAGTGTTTCTAGATCTTCTTCAGTGACAATATAAGGCAAGTTCCTTACATAAATTCTTCCACTCTAAAAATAATTTAATTTACTCTTTAATTTTCTCTTACTGAATTTACTTAAATTTTCTCTTCCTACTTAAATAGGAAGAGAGAAAAAAAAAATGCAATTTTTCGATGTTTTTATTATTATTTATCAATTTTTTGTACAGTTTTTGTCTGCAACACTGAACTTCCCAAAAGTTGAATACTTATATTACAATGAACACAAGGGCATCATTCTGTTTACCTACATTTAGACTTAGCCTCCACCAAGACCTTTTTGATTCTTTGAAATCAGAGTATGCAGTTCTATTCATTTGATTTATATTTGTGTATGCACTTATATTCGTTTAATAGAACTTAAAATGCATTTTCTCTATAAGTTATCATGTTCTAAAAAGTTGGTGTTTTATAGGCTTAAAACCTGAAGTTTCCAAATTGGGTAGGTATAGGCTTAAAACCTGACATTTCCAACTTGGGTAGTATTCCAATACTACTTAAGAACCATGTACAAAATTCTAGGCCAGAATTTGAGCCCTAGACCTGTCAGATATGAGTCAATACAGTATGTAGAAAAGTCAGCCTGATTCCATTAATCCATAAAGTTAATGCATCCTAAAATATACAAGTGGGTGGGTGCAGGCATACTGTCTGTACCTTTCAATATTTGTGATAAAAAAAAAAAAAGAAAGGAAAATGGTTTAACCCTTTTGTGGTCCTATGTCAGATTCTGCACACATGTCAGCATTTCCTATTATGAATTTGTTTTCCAGCTGTGCTGGTTATTGTACTACCATCCATTTATATTTCATATAAACAATCTGAAAAGCTATATTCAAGTTTATTGATGTTTATAATAAATTATTAAACACAGGCAGCAATGTTTTTTTTTTTTTTTTTTTTTTCCAGTCGAATTTTGTGGTGCTGCGAACTTCGGTGTTTCCAATTCTTTGCATCATCAATTTTTGATACAAGACATATTTACCCTGCAAACCTTTGCATCATATATTAACAATCCCACCAATCTTTGTATCACTGCAAACTTCGACATTAAGCCTGATATACCTTCATCAATATCATTGATAAATATACCAAAAAACAGTGGGCCCAAAGCTGAATCCTGGGGAACTCCATTATTAACATTAGGCCACGAAGAGCAGCATCCATTGATAACCACTCTGTCTTCTCCCACTCAACCACCCTTTTATCCACTGTAGCAACTCGCCCTTAATGCCATACTGTTCCAATTTGTACAGTAGTCTTCCACATGCAACAGTATCAAAAGCATTCCTGAAATCCAAGTATACATCAAAATTATTTTTTGCATCCAGTTCCTTTGTGACTACATCATAGTATCCAATCAAATTGGCTAGACAAGATATCCCTTTAACAAACCCAATCTGTATCTGAATTATTACTGCAGTTTTTTCTAGATGATCTGGCAATGATTTCTTAACCACTAACTCCATTGTTTTCCCCTGGAACAGAAGTTAAACTAACAGCTCTGTAATTACTCGTGTCACACTTTTATCTCCCTCTATGAATTGGGGATACATTTTCACATCTCCAGTCAGTGGGGAGGTCCCCACCGATTGGGATATAAGGTTTGCTTACTTCCTTTGCCGTATCCTTTAATTTAACTGGATAGATCCCTTCCACCAAAGGTGCCTTATGTTTAACTTCAACAATTTCTCCTCCAATTTCTCTCAGTTATTCATTACAAAATCATTAAGCTTCCTGTTAGAGTTTAATAAGCTTCTGTCCTCCACTTCCCTACAGAATTCCTCATGTGTGTGAAGGTAGATGCAAAATACTCATTCAGTTTGTCAGCTATCTGAGCAGAATCATCAACAGCTGAACCAATTTGATTCATCCCTTCATTCTAAAGTTTATAAAAGTAACAAAGTCTTTGCTGTTTTTCTGTGCATCCTTTGAGAAAGATTTCTCATAATCTGCCTTCTTTTGCCTAACCACCGTTGTGACTTGATTTCAGACAAGCATATACACTGGTGTTCAAAGAAAGTGAATCACCTATGAATTTCACATTTCTAACCCTTTTTCGCAATGGTATGTTACATCAATGACTAGCATCACAAATACAAATATAAAAAAAAGATATTTATTAATAGTTAAGTAATATTTGACAGGTACTCTCAAAATATTCCAAAATGAGCATTTGCAACCTTTATACAACAGTTTTGGTAAACATGACAATTATGGCTGAAATGTTATCAGAAGCCCTCAGTTTGCTTCAATTTATCATTTTAAATGGAAAACAAAATGAAAAGTTCACAAGGTGCAAATTAATATTTAGTTAAACCGCCTCTGGCCCTGATGACAGCAGCACACCATCGAGGCACTGACAAGATAAATTTCTGAAGATAATCAACTGATAGTTCGTGGTTCCAAACACGAATTACGGCTTCCTGACGTTCATGAAGGGTCTTTGGTTTCTTTCTGGCAACTGCAGATTCCACATGATGGCAACAGTTCTCTATAGGATTCAGGTTCGGGCTGTGTCATGGCCAGCTAACAGTTGTAATGGACTATTCTTCCAACCATTTTTTCACCTGTAACAAATGTAAACATATTACTGTTGAACCTCTAATGCAGAAATGAAGCTAAAGTAACTACAGAAGTGCCTACATACATTTTTCGTCCAATGACAAGGTGCAGAGTTATCCTGAAATATGCAGTTACTTGGCAGGTTGAAATTATCTCTAATGGTTGGCAGTCTTCCAATATAGTCTTCCAATATTCCAATATAGTCTTCCAATTTGCCTTCCAATATAGCCAGGTATCCATTGGCATTTACGGAAACTTTAACTGCAGGTGACCTACTCCACGATATGAAATGCACCCCCATATCATTTGGCTGGTAGGGAATTTCACTGTAGACACCATAAAGTCTGGATGGCATTCTTCACGTCTACGGTGAATCGTTTGTCTCCTATCAGAAACATGTGGGTTGAATTTCTTCTCATCTCAGAAAATAACTGACTTCTACTGCTCAGGGGTCCATTTCACATGCTCCTTACACCAAATTAATTGGGCCATTTTCATTTTTTGTGTGATGAGAGGCTTCTTCTTAGGACAATGGGCTACAAGTCCATTTTTGAAGAGGCGTCTTCTGACTGTTACTACACTTGCTACCACTCCTGTATATTCTTCCCATTCTCTTTTCAGCTCAGAAAAAGAAGCTTTAAGGTTTGTAAGGCATAAGCACTTCAAAACACGGTCCTGTTTTGGAATAGAAACTCATTTGCATCCTCTTCCTTTTTATCTAAGAGCAGAACCAGTATCCTTGAGTTTGGAAAGAAATCTACTCACTGTCGATTGATTATAAGACACTCTATAAACAATATGACAGGAAGAACATCCTTCGTCACGTAAAGCAATAATAGCACTCTTTCTTTGTGGCGTCAACCACACATAACTCACCATCCTGACACAAGCAAGGAATGACTGCAACTCTTGTAGAGCGTGCTTATATATCTGAAAGTAACAGCTGATGCAATATTACATCGTCACCTACACGTATCAATTTTATCTGATGCAATCTGTAAGAAATATTACAGTGTACCAACATTATTCAGATGACAATTACAATTTAAGGGGTGATGCACTTTCTTTGAACACCAGTGTATATCTACCATAGGCCTCTGTGTCACCTGATAATTTATATGCATCCCATGCATTTTTATTCTCTGCCACGAGTCTCATTAGGTCTTCTGATGTAGTTTCTAAGATTAATTCCTTGAATGCTTCCCATTTAGAATTTGCTGTTGATTACAACATCAGTTGGTCTCATCTCACTGTATAGAATTTAAGAACTGTCTCAGACCACTCTAGACACCCTTCCCTTTACTCCTGATGATAGTTGTGTCTTTATGAAAATCCCACATCAGTACACTGTGATTACTACCACCTAGTGGTTCCTTTATCTGCAAATTCTTAATGCACGAATAATGGCTGCCGATAATCAGATTTAGAGTATTTTTCCCTCTGGTCACCTCTCGAATATGTTGCATGACCCACCAACAAGTTCCAGTCAAAATCAGGAAAGTTAAATTCCTCCATTATAAGTCATTCTGATTTATTGGCCCACTTTATTTCTCTGTACAACTGTTCGTTGTACTCATCAGTCATTAGACCTATAATGCACTCCTACTCTCATTTTTGCTTTGCCAGTTTGGTGTTTATGTCACACCAAACTGACTCTATTGCACTTCCTTAGATTTTGTGTGTTTCTTGACTAACAGAATGACCTCTCCTCCCTTCCTATTCTGTCTGTACACATTGTACTGCCTATATCTGTGTCCATGTCTCTGATATCCCAACAATATCTGCCATTGCTGTCTTGACCAGCACTTCGAATTCATCAAATTTATTTACTATACTCCTAGTATTGGCGTAAATGCAAGTATACATGCACCTGTTCTTACTCTTAGTTACCCAAACACAGCCCATGTATTTACTTGTTTCAGATAACTCCCACCAGTCCTTGAAATCCCCAGCACCTTGTTTACAGGCTGCTGCTCATTCTAATAGAAGCAGTGCAATAATCACTTTCACCTCTACCTGTGGGTACTGTTAATCTTTTAGTCTGTGAAACCCCCAAGCTAGCAAGTTTTCCAACCAACCTAACACTGCTTCAATAGCATCAGTTCTTGCAAGATTTCTATTTTCTATTGCACCCTTTCTATGAAAAATATTTTACCCCATGAGCTGTGCACAATCTCTGCAGGGCCGAATTTATTGATAAGGCTCTCATCATATACTACCTTCCTATCATGTCTTGGCAGAATTGCAGACACTTTCAAATTTAATCCTAACTCATGACTGTTTTTCAAAATTGACCTGTACTTGTTTAGCAAATCTACTATTAATATGTTTAGTGCCAATGTGTACAACAATATTGCCCTTTGTGCCCTTAAAAGATGATATCTGCTCTATAACATCATCAACTTTTGCTAGACATCCTATTTCACCTACCCTCGTCCTATTTCACCTATCCTTTTTGCACAATATATTACCTGTCTCCTGTGAGACCAGTGCATTCTGCCTTGAAGATTGCCACTGTGTTGCTTGATGCACAAGAGTGAGCTCTGGCATTGAGTTGGGCAGCTAAGAGCTTGATGGGTCCCCCACTTTAATACTTTCGAGGGCATCTACCCGGCTAGATCATGTCCTGTTCCCGAAAGTCTGCAAACATTTCACAAGTTGCACATTTTTTAGGCTGTGATGCATTGGAGAATCATCACATTCAGTTCTCCTCTGAGCCACAGTACTCCTGCAACTTTGTGCTCGCTTATTGCTGCTGTATCTGGGACACGATTTCCGTTTGTTTGAATACAATTGATTAATAATAAATAAGATTAAAAAATTTAATTAATTAAATGCCAATACTACACTAATTGAATAGATTCCTAAATGCAGTGATACATATTATGCTATCTAGTTTTACATTATACCTTGTACTACTAAGTTCGGATTTTATGTTACACTATACCTTAACAACCACAATATCATAGTTATATCCTTAGCTGAACACAAAGATATATGCTGAACAAGTGATTTGGAGTTAAAAGTTAATTATAATATAAAACAAAATTATCCAATTAATATAATCATGAGTTCAAATTCACTCGTTTTATTGATAACACTCCTGATATTAATGTAAACACAGTCAAGACTAAGTGTTCCTGTACAGATTACTATTCTGATACACTCCATGAAGATAAGTTGTTTCCTAGAATTAGCTACCTGTTTATTTGAAATATCACTATCATCAGCATGCCTTGTCAATAAACAGCTTATATGGGCACATTCACATCACAAACTAGTACCCTTGAGATGTATACAACTGATATGTCACTCCCATGACAAGTTAAAAACATGTATATATATTACTCCTGTCGTCCTTACTGGAAGTTTCCTGAACCCTTGAGACCTACTCAATGATACTGTTAAAACCCTTGCATCTCTCTACAAAACAGATTCCTTCTTCCTATGAGGGCAAGTTGTGCTATTAAAAATTTACCCTCAAAAAGTCTTGCAGATTTCCACAATTCTTGAGTTAATCATCAAGCCTTTCAAGCATACAGTGCCTCCTATCGTGCCTGGTCAGAATTACCAAGAATTAAATGTATATGTTATGAATTAACTCGCATTTTTCTCTATATTTATTCAACAGATCATCAGTCACTGTGTGAGGTGTGTGCTTTTAATATCATTAGTCCGCACTAATGATATTAGTGTGGACTAATAATAATGTTCTTGTTACCCCAACCTGCATTTAAAATCTGGAAATCTATTGGTAACATCATAAATTTATTGCTCCCAATAAAACTTATAAACCGCTTGAACCAGAGCAGTATCACTTGACTATTCTGTTCTGAGTTGTTTGAAACAATCTACAAATTTCTAAAGGCAGCAATTTGTCTGTAGTACTTGTTATTTAGTTTTCAGGAGCATTAGCAACTAAGGCCATATTGCACCATGGAAGAGATTATGAATAAGGTGAATGCTCTGGCATCATTCCATATTTAGTGAGCCACTGTTTAACCAAAATGAAGTTGTGCACAGATACACAGTCATGCAGGAAAATTTAGTTCCCTTAAACCCACTTCTCCAGTCTTTTTTTCACCTGACTGCATTTGCTCAAATAATGAAATATTTCAATGTAATGCTCTTTTGTCTATTTTAACCTTCTTGTATAAATTGGAAAATAACAATGTGTCCATGGTCAAATTGTTATTTTCCAATCTCAAAACTTCAATATCACTTTGATTTTGCTTCCACTTATTAGAATTTGTCACTCATAAGCATTGCTGTGCTTCATCAAATCCTTGTCATGTATTTGGTATATTAATGTGGATATTTTAGGTGGCAACTTTTTTAACTGGCATGCTATCACTGACATTTAGAGTGATTATCAGAACCACCCATCAACTTCTAACAACATCAGAATTTGTCTATTACCTTCAGATAAGTGTACTGAACATAAAAATGTGACTTTTTTTTTGTTGTCCTATCACCAGGAGATTTATTATGCTGTATTTGCAGGAACTTTTCAAATGTACCTCGTACATCAACGCATATGTTAATACACTTCCATCATGTACAGCCATGTGTAGAATCCATGTGTCTATTATACAGATATTGTGAGATGATTCCCCATTTCTCTCCAAATTTGTGTATCATTTGTTTGTAAAAACATATTCTACACTGGTTTGTGCTCGTGGATGGGAGGGGGGGAGAAAATTTGCAGGAAAAAAATCCTGTGAAAAGTTACAAGATCCTCCAGGAGATGAGAGAGAGAGCAAGAACTGAGATCAGATTTTTCTATTTATGAGCAGCAATGGCATAGATATACAAATGTTCTGTATAATCCTTGAAAATGTAATCCTTACCTCAGCAATAGATTCCACTTCTCCATCTGGCAGGTCCTACAGAAACAAAAATAGCTTCAAGTTAGAGAATTCACAAGTTTTTTTAATTGTCATTTTTTGTATCAGAAAAATTAATAATTTATGAACTAATTAAGGAGTAATCTAGGTTGCATATAATGAAAATGAAGTGTCAATTTTTTTCATACTGCTTTTATTTAAGTTAAGGTAATTAAAAATAATTACGTATACATAAATATAAGGGCAAAAACAAAAAAAAAAAAGCATACAGCTCAAAATACGAATATTTTAAGAGCCATATCAGACAGGATGAGATAAAATACTAACCATATATACTACTTTCATCAGAATAGCATTACCATTGATAGAGCTATTGTTTGTTATTTGGTTTTTAGGAGCATTAACAACTAAGGCCATATTGCTCCGGGGATATGCGGTGGTCATTCCCTGACCTGTCTGCATCCTCCGTATTTGGTGGGCACGGGCTTGAACCCCGGTCTAATCAAGAAGCGTGCTGCTGCTGCTCCTTCCCACTTGGCTATGGAGGCGCCCCATTGGTAGAGGAACATGATGCAAGAAAGCAAGCTTATACAGCATCAGCAAAAAAAAAAAAAAAAAAAAAAAAACCCATTTCCATTTCACTGTTCCATTCATTCCAAATGTTTGTCTAGTACTGCTTTGAATTTATTTTGGCTATCAACTTCCACAACAACAGATGGAAGTTTGTTCCAGCAATCAACTACCTGCTGGCAAAAGGCAAACTTCTGCACGTCTATTCTACAACTGTCTTTCCTCAGTTTGAAACTATGTCCCCTTGGGCTTATAATCTGAGCAAGGGGAAGAATCCTATCAGCATTGAGCCTGCTCAATCCATTCAAAGCCTTATACACCTCAATCAGATTGCTTCACAGGTGCCTAGTCTCCAGAAGCTGCAATTTGCAGAACTTAAGTCTTTCTTCATAAGAGCACCCCTTTGTCACATTCACCAGTCTTGTTGCCCTTCTCTGTATTCATTCTAGCAACTCTACATCCTTCCTAAATTGAGGCTTCCAGACCTGTATGCAGGACTCAAGGCGTGGCCAGACCATTGCCTTATACAAGGGGATAATCACCTCCTGATCCTTGCTCGAAAAAGTCCTGTATATCATTGACAAGAACCCATGAACTACTCTGGCAGCCTGTCTGCACTGCTCAGAAAACTTCATATATGACTGCACAATTACCCCAGGTCTCTTTCATTCTCCACTATCCTGAGTGTAACACCACATGGTTGGTACATTTCTCTGGGATTACTGGTACCCATATGTTTAACATTGAGAAATGTTAAACTGAAGTTTAACATTTGTCAATGTTAAACTTTAGTTGCCACTTCTCAGAACAACTAACCAACTTTTCCAGATCGTGTTGCAGCAGCATACTATAATTACTGTTATTAACAACCCTGCCAACCTTTGTATCAACTGCAAACTTTGACATTAAGTTTGATATACCTTCATCAATATCATTGATAAATATAAAAAACAACAATAGGCCCAACACCAACCCTGAAGGACACTACTAATAACGTTGTTTCACGTAGAGCAGTACCCATTGATCACCACTCTCTCTCTTCTCCCACTCAACCATCCTTTTGTAGCAACTTGCCCTTAATGCCATACTCCTCCAATTTGTTCAGTAGTCTTCCATGCGCAACAGTATCAAAACTTTCCTGAAATCCAAGTATATGATATTAAAATTATTTTTTCATCCAATTGCTTTGTGACCACATCATACTATCCAATCAAATTAGTCAGACAAGACTTCCCCTTGACAAGCAAGCCCATTCTGTCTCTCAGCTATTACTGCTGTCTTGTCTAGATGATCCTACAATGCTTCTTTAAAAAGTGACTCCATTATTTTCCCTGGAACAGAAGTCAAACTAATAGGTCTGTAATTACTCGTGTCATCCTTTGATCCCCCTTTGTCAATTGGAGATACATTTGCACATCTCCAGTCCGTGGGGACCTCCTATAAGTCCACAGATGTTCTTATAATTATGGCTAAAGGTTTGCTTACTTCCTTTGCTGCCTCCTTTAATATAACTGGATAGATCCCATCCACCCCAGGTGCCTTTCTTATGTTTAATTTCAACAATTTTCCCTCCACTTTGCTCTCAGTTATTTCAAAATCATTTAACTCCCTGTTAGAGTTTGATAAACATCTCCTCCCCCTCCTTGAATAACTCCTCACGCGTGAATGTAGATGCAAAATACTCATTTAGTTTGGCAGCAGCTATCTGAGAATGATCATCTACAGTCAAACCATTGATATCAAGACGACCAATCTGATTCACATCCTTCCTTTTAGAGTTTATATAAGTAAAGAAGACTGTTTTTCTTTGTATCCTTTGCCAAAGATTTTTCATAATCTGTCTTCACTATTTCTCTGTATAATTGTTGTTCTTTGTGACACGATTACAAACTAGCCTGTATCTACCATAGGCTACTGTGTTGCCTGATACTTTATGTGCATCTCATGCATTTTTCTTCTCTGCCACGAGTCTCATTAGTTCATCTGACATCCATTTGAATGTCAGAATCTAGTGAAGTATTTCTTAGTTTGAACAAAAAGCCTAGTAGCTTCCAAAATTACTTCCTTGAATGCTTCCCATTTAGAATTTGCTGTTGGTAACATCATCAGGTGGTCCAACTGTACAGAACCTAAAAAATCTCTGAGCCCACTATAGTCGCCATTACGAAAGAAAAAAACCTTCCCTTTACCCCTGATAGTAGTTACATCTTTAAGTAAATCCCACACCAGTATACTGTGATCAATGCTAGTGTGTAAGTGAGCAACTCACTCCAAGTGGTCTTATATCTTCTTGATCAGGATCGTGTACACTGTTGGGAGAGAGGTGATCACCTTGTATTTTGCCAGGTTTCTTGTATCTTGGTCTTCAGATACGTGATTCCTTGAGTAAGAAACTCTGGGTGACTTATCATTTGGGTGAACTGCTCCGTTAAGTGCTTGTGTGTGAACTTCTTTTACCAGTAAATGTGGATGTTATTGATTCCTGGGGTTCACCAGTTGTGGGACTTCCTGAATGAGTACTTCTTCTCGAATCTCTCATTATAGTTCTATTCAGGGGGCTCGGCTTTTCTTCTGTTCTAGCTCTATCCAGGGAACAAAGCTGTTATGTCTTAATTCACTGCTTCACATGTTGCTCCAGAACTCCTTGATCGTCTTCTGCTCAGGTTCTCCACCCATGTGTGACCTATGGGTGTGGTTTTTTTTTTTTTTTGGTTTTTTTTTGTGCAGCCTGTAGTGTCTGCCCAAAATGCATTTTTTATGCTTATCATATTGGTCAGATTGGTCACAGGCAACATATTGCTACTGGTCTACAAATTTTGATAAAGGAAAAATGCAAAAACACTGAGAAACAAGTTACAAAAAGGAAAGTTATTTTTAGAAACTATTAACTATGTGATTGACTAGAAGGGTCTTTCTAATGAAAAATATGCCTTGGTTTCAAAGGTTGGCTCTTATTTATAAATGCAACCTATTTTTAAAATTACCAAGATGAACACAATGCTTGGGCACTACACAAGTTTTTTTTTTTTTTTTCTTGTTAAAGAAAAAAATTACACAAAGTGGTATGTTGTAGTTCAAATAATGTCCTCCAATAGACGATGGTACAGAGTTATCCAGCAGTTAAAAAGTTGCAAGTAACAACCAGTTTCATTAGTAATGTTAACGTTCTGTGTTACTATTTTGAAATGGAGCGAACAAATAAATATAAAATTTTGCTTTAAACTGGAAAAATCTGCAACAGAAACAGTTAAAATGTTAAAAACTGTTTATGATGATGAAACGTAAGTCATACCAGTGTGTTTGAATGGTATAAGCTGTCCAAAGATGGACATGAGAAGGTTTGCAATGACCCAAGAAATGGGTGTTTATCAACTTCTGAAAATGAGGACAGGGTTGCAAAAGTTTGGGAAATTGTGGCAAGAGATCATTATTTGACAATCATTCTGATTGTCATATAATTTCAAATTATCGAATGGCTGGCTGATGAGTTAGATATATAAAAAAGGAAATGATTCATCAAATTCTGCATGATGATTCAGGGAAAAGGAAGGTCTGTATAAAATTTGTGCTTCACGGCCTCAAAGACAAGCAGAAGCAATGAAGTGTGTCATCATGCAAAGACTTCATCTAGACTTGTCAAGACAATCCTAATTTCCTTGACTATACTGTCAAGGAAATTAGGATTGTTTAATTTCTAGAGATGAATGTTCGGTGTTTTGCTATGACCAAGAGACAAAGTGTCACAGCATGAAGTGGACTTCAAAATCATTACCAAGACCCAAAAAGTTTAATTTATAGAAGTCCAGGATCAAGGTGCTGATCATGTTTTTCAACATTATTCACAAGGAATTTGTACCTGAAGGGGAGAGACTTAATGGTGCATTCTATATACAAGTGCTTCAAAGACTATTGAAGTGCATTTCCCAGGTGAGACTACAATTGAGAGAAAGGCAGCTAGTTCTTGTTGCACAACAATGCTCCCGCCCATTCCACACTTGTTGTGGAACGGGCAGGAGCATTGTTGACATTTGTGATGAAACATTGCACAGTAAAGATCAATCCTCCACCTTACTCTTCTGATCTAGCATCAGCAGACTTCTTCCTCTCCTTGAGACGTGGACAGTTTTCACCATGTCTCAAGGTGAAAACTGTCCTCAAAGGCAAGAGATTTCAGAATGTTGAGCACATAAAAACACAACTGCCGAACTGAACATCATCTCTTTGGATGTACTCTGGATGCCTTTGTACTTTGTGGGATCAACTGACGATGTTACAAACAGTAAATTCTAAGTGGGAAGCATTCAAAGAATTAATCGTGGAAGCTACTAGACTTTATATACCGATTAAGAAATATCGTTCAAGGTTTAGGCCTAAATGGTTATCAAATGAACTAATGAGACTCGTGACAGAGAAGAAAAATGCATGGGATGCATATAAATTATCAGGTGACGCAGAAGCCTGTGGCAGATATAAGCTAGTCTGTAATCAGGTCACAAAGGAGGTTCGGCAGGCGAAAGCGGATTACGAGAAATCTTTGGCAAAAGATGCTAAGAAAAACAGCAAGGATTTCTTTACTTATATAAACTCTAAAAGGAAGGGGATGAATATGATTGGTCCACTTGACATCGATGGTTCCACTGTTGATGATCCTGCTCAGATAGCAAACAAACTGAATGAGTATTTTGCATCTACATTCACACGTGAGGAATTATTACAATTTGAAAATGGAAGAAGGTTATCAAATTGTAGCAAGATACTTAATGATTTTGTAATAACTGAGAGCAAAGTGGAGGAGAAATTGTTGAAGTTAAACATAAGAAAGGCACCTGGGGTGGATGGGATCTATCCAGTTATTTTAAAGGAGGCGGCAAAGCAACTAAGCAAACCCTTAGCCATAATTATGAGAGCATCCTTGGACTCAGGGGAGGTTCCCACGGACTGGAGATGTGCAAATGTGTCCCCAATTCACAAAGGTGGATCGAAGGGTGACACGAGTAATTACAGACCAGTTAGTTTAACTTCTGTTCCGGGTAAAATAATGGAGTCGCTGGTTAAAGATGCATTGCAGGATCATCTAGACAAGACTGCAGCAATAATTCAAACACAGCATGGGTTTGTTAAGGGAAAGTCTTGTCTGACAAATTTGATTGGTTATTATGATGTGGTCACAAAGGAACTGGATGCAAAAAATAATTTTGATATCATATACTTGGATTTCAGGAAAGCTTTTGACACTGTTGCGCATGGAAGACTATTGTACAAATTGGAGCAGAATGGTATTAAGGGTAAGTTGCTACAATGGATAAAAGGATGGTTAAGTGCGAGAAGACAGAGGGTGGTAATCAATGGGTGCTGCTCTTCGTGGACTAATGTTATTAGTGGAGTCCTACAGGGTTCGGTGTTGGGTCCACCGTTGTTTTGTGTATTTATCAATGATATTGATGAAGGTATATCAGGCTTAATGTCGAAGTTTGCAGATGACACAAAGGTTGGCAGGGTTGTTAATGACAGTAATGGTAGTGTGCTACTGCAACAGGATCTAGATGATTTGGGCAGATGGGCTAAGAAGTGGCAACTGAAGTTCAACCTTGACAAATGCAAAGTACTGCATATGGGTAGAAGTAACCCCAGAGAAACGTACCAACTGTGTGGTACTACACTTAAGGTGGTAGAAAATGAAAAAGACCTGGGAGTAATTGTGCAGTCAGATATGAAGTTTTCTGAGCAGTGCAGACAGGCTGCTAGGGCAGGTCATGGGGTTTTGTCAATGATATATAGGAATTTTGCTAGCAGGGAAAAGGAGGTGATTGTCCCTCTGTATAAGGCAATGGTCAGGCCACGCCTTGAGTACTGCGTACAGGTCTGGAGGCCTCATTTTAGGAAGGATGTAGATTTGCTTCAGCGTGTACAGAGAAGAGCAACACGATTGGTGAGGGGAATGAAGGGATTCTCTTACCAAGAGAGGCTTAAGTTCTGCAAATTGCAGTGGCTGGAGACTAGGCACCTGCGCGGTGATCTGATTGAGGTCTATAAGGCCTTGAATGGGTTGAGCACGCTGAATTCTGATGGGATCCTTCCACTTGTTCAGATTACCAACCTACGGGGACATAAGTTCAAATTAAGAAAGGACAGATGTAGAATAGATGTGCAGAAATTCACCTTTAGCCAGCGGGTGGTTAATTGCTGGAACAAACTTCCATCTCTCGTTGTGGAAGTTGATAGGTTAAATAAATTTAAGGAGGAACTGGACAGGCATTTGGAGGGAATGGTGTGATATTTTTTTTTTTTTTTTGGCTGATGCTGCATAAGCTTCTACACTTGCTTTCTTGCATCATGTGCCACTACTACTACTACTACTACTACTACTCTCTTTTTCAGAAACGTTTAGAAGAGTATAATAAGCAGTGACTGCTTTGAATAAAAATAAAACAATTTTTGAGTTCCTTCACTTTGTGTTCTTTTAATTGCACCAGTGTATACTATTCATTTTCATCTAAAAACATAATAATTTTCACGTTTCCTAATGGTATTCTGCAGGAGGCAACTTTCTTTTTTTTAGTTTGTTTTCGGTTTCATCTCTAAATGTTATAGTTATCAAAATCAATACCTTAACATCAACTTAAAATAATTGGAAAACTGATGTCATGAGATCAAATCAAATGTAGCAATTATATTTATATAATAAATGTCCACACATCTGTTTTTTTTTTTTTTTTTAAATTTGCAAATCATGCATCCATGCCCAATGGAGCACACATACAGTAGTACTCAGATTAACAGTATTCACGCACCGAAAGAACAAACTGACCAAGTAACTGATTAATACTTGGTTTAAGTATTTAAGCACCCAAAGAACAAACTGACCAAATAACTGATTAATACTTAGTTTAACCATGCTGTTCCATTCAGGCCAAATAGATCAGTGGTTCTGCTGTTCAGATTTATCTGATCCGAAAAATTTTTTTCACTTTTATAAAATCTTTTTCTTTGTAGATATTATAATGTGGTTCTAAGACTTTAATTATTATTGGACAATGACTGCTTTTCTAGAAAATATTTTATTAATTTAATTTTTTTCTTGTGATTTTCAAGTTTAATACTAATGTTATGTTTGGGTCAATATGGCTCAATTTTCTAAAATGGTGGTTGTTCATATGTAACTACTCAAAATGTGCATTTGATATGTATGACTAGTATATTTTATAAGTACTTATAAGTTGAATCCTAGTCAGACAAATTTTTGCAAGTTGTTTTTTACAGGTGTTGTTGCATACAGAATAGTGTATGACTGTGTCTGTTTGTTTCGGCTGCTTATAAATTAGTGGTGGTTGAATTTACAAACTTGGTACCAAACTGCATGCTGTAACAGTCATTTCAAGCAATAAAAAAATGAGAAAGCAGGCACTGACTAACACGGAACTGCTGGCAATTTGAGAAGCTTCTGATAGTGAAGAAGAGATGTTCAAGTATGAAAACAATATAAATGAGAAGAGTGTGAATGACATATCAGATAATGATACTGATATTGCTGTTCTGCAACTAACTGCTACAACACAGTATACTCATCTAAGGATGGAAAAATAAGCTGGAAATTGCATCCAGCTGTGCAGTGTGGCCAATTTTCTGCAGTTAACGTTATAAAAAATAGCTCCAGGTATTACAAGATATGTAGTTGCAAGAATAAGTGATGTCAAAATTGCTTTGAGGCCGTGTTTACTACTCGCATTGAAAATATAATAATAAAATATTAAATACTGACGGGCAATGGATATTCAAAGAAAACACAAACATTTAAATTGAGCTACTTTTCAACGCTATATTGGACTGCTGTAGTTGGTTGGCGTATAACAATCTTACAGAGAATCAACAAAAAGTTTGTGGGAAAAAGAAACTGGTCATAACACATTTCATGCAACCATGTCTCTTGAAACATTTTGTATGCTTTCTAGAGTCATCCACTTTGATACCAAGAACACACATAATGAAAGGAGACGTACAAATAAACTAGCAGCTGTATGCAATTATAAATGGACTAAAGTTCTTCTTACTTATGCTATATAATCCATATAAAAGTGCTACCATCGATGAACAGCTAATTGGATTTTGTGGTTGCTGTTCTTTCAAATAATATATTCCCAGTAAGCCGGCAAAATATGGCATAAAAATTTGACTCTTTGTGACAGCAAATCATCCTTTGTATTCAAGTCGCAAATCTACACAGGAAAGACTCCAGGAGCAAGGTCAGAAAAAAATTATGGCATGCATGTTTTATGTGTCTTACATATGAACTTAGTGGTCATAATGTTATTTGTTACAATTTCTTTACGTTCTATAATTTGGCACAACTACGTCTAAAATGAAAGTATGTTTGGTACGGTTCAAATACACAAATCAGAGTTACCTCAAAATATGAATAACAAAGAAGTCAACAGTTCTTTTTATTTAATAGATGACACAACAGTAGTTAAAAACATGGTTCTCATGAGTAATTTACATTATGATAAAGGGATTACAAGTAGAGACGACAAGGATTACAAATGCTAATAAAGGAACTGCTGACACATTTGATCAACTTGTTAATGCTGTAAACAAAAAACAAATCAATGGCCAATGATAGTTTTAATAACATGATTGATGTCTCTGCCTACAATAAGTTTGTTTTATAGATATCAATAGATCCAGAATGGAATAAAAAAAAACTGACAGGAAGATGAATATTTTTGGAGGAATTAGTGAATTATTCATCACTTCCCATATTGCATCTCGACAGCATAAACCAAGGATAAAAAGATCATCTAGTATAGTGAGACAGAACCAAAAAAAAAAAAAGACAAGATAGACAAGCATCAGTATCCTGTACAGCCATAAGTAGTGGCGTAAAACATGCATATTGTAAATGTAATAAGCACATTTGTAAGCCAGTGTACCTTACTACTGCCCTAATTGCAAAACTGAGTAAAATAAACTTTTATTTCATTTTATTTATGGCATTATGAATATTTTATACAGAAATGATTTTAAGTTCCAATCAATATTTTTGTTCTTGTATGAGTGACAATAACTTCTTTTTTTTTTATGAAAACCCCAAACACGAGAGGTATTAGAACTTACAGTACTTAGTATCGTGCATGGGTTGAAGGTTGAGAAGATGAAAGAAGATATTTGTTGACATTAGACTTGAATTTCTGTAGACTGTAATGTTCAAGAAATATGTATGAAGGTTGTTCCAGAAAATGGCAGTTGAATGAATAAATCAGGAATATGAAAAGTTGGTTCTGTGAGTTTGAAGATGGACAGTAAATGGATGTTGGCTGATGGCGGCACATGTTTGGACTGTTTTGAAAGAGAGAGCAGGAATTATAGAAGCTAATTCAGAAGAGCAGTGTCCATGGAAGTATCTGTAGAAAAGGCATGCAGCAGAAACAGTACGTCTATGAGACAGAGTGGAGAGACTCTGTTAGAGAAAAATCATTAATTAAACTAACTGCCCTCTTCTGAAAGGAATGAGGAAGCCTCAGAGGGGTTTTGGGGGCACCATCCCCAGATGTGGGAACAATATTCCATGGCAGGGCAGATTTGCGATTTATACAGAGTGAGCAACTGTTTGGCAGAAAAGTAACGCCGAGAGTGAAAGAGAAAACCAAGTTTTTTAGATGCAGAGGAAGCAATATTTCTAATGTGCTTGTGCCAAGAGAGATTAGAAGTCAGGGTAATCCCCAAAAGAGATATATCATCTTGCCTAGAAATCGGAGTGTCACTAAAGATAAGCATAGGAGCAGAAGAATCCTTTTTGCGAGATATAAGACAAGACTGAGTTTTAGAAGGGTTGAAATCAACTAAGTTGTCTTTGCCCCACTGGAGAATTACCTGAAGATAGGCATTTAAGGAATTGGTAACAGATTTTCGAGAAGTTGAAGTTGATTGAGCAGGACAAGGTTTCTCAAAATGGAAAGTGGAATGCAATGTGCTATCATCGGCAAAACTATGAATACGATTTGCGATCAATGGCAGAAACTCATTAATATACAAGAGGAAAAGAGTGGGGGGAAAAAAACTGAAACTTGGGGAACAACAGCATTAGTGGACAGAGAGCCATCTACCATCACCCTCAGTGAGTGGTCAGAGAGAAAACTGTATAACCAATTACAAAAAACAGTTGGCAAACCATAAGATGGAAGCTTGTTTAGAAGACCTGTATGCCAAACATGATCAAAAGCCTTTGAGATGTCAGGAGCAACTGCTTGTGTTTCATGGAACTTTTCCATCGAATTTGTCCATAAATGGGTAATATAAGTCAGAATATCACCAGTGGATCGACACTGACAGAATCCATACTGGCAATCGTTGATCAGACGGAAGGTTTCTAGATAGTTTAAGAGTTGGTTAATTGATTTCTCCATTACTTTAGAAAGAGTAGAAGTAATTGCAATGGGATGATAATTGGATAGGAGGGATATGTCACCCTTATTAGGAACTGGTTGAATATGAGCAAATTTCCAAGCAGAAGGAAAAACATCTTTGGAATAAGAAAGTGAAAAAAGGCGGCAAAGAACAGGAGTAAGTTCAGGAGCACAGGTTTTGAGAACAAGTGGAGAAATACCATCAGGACTTGGAGCTTTCTTAGCATCAAGATTCGTCAAAATCCTTCTGACATCCTTTTGACAGAAGACCTCAGGAGGCATTGAATGGAGCGTATTGGAAATGGTGGGAGGTGTTTTACCAAGATCATTAATACAGGAGTGGGAAGAAAAATGGGATTTTAGCAGGTCAGTTTTATCCTTGGCTGAAGTCACAACAGTTGACAGAGGTGGGAGCAGAGATGGGCAAAAGTTGCGGCCAATAGCTTTGACAAGAGACCAGAATACTCAGCTACCATTAGGGCAAGAAGCAAGTTTTCGACTCTTAGCCTGTTCAAAATCTACTTTGGACTGATTAATAACTGCTTTACAATTGTAGCTAGCTCTGGTGTAGGCAGAAAATGAAACTGAAGAATTGGAAACAAGCCAATTACAATATGCAAAATTCTTCTCTTGAACAGCCTTAGCATATTTATTGGAAACCAAGGTTTATATAAAGGATGAGATATTAAGGTGGAATGTGGAATAAAGGATTCCATTCCTATAAGAATAATTTTACTGACACGATCTGAGCAAATGTTGATATAAGAAGTTTTGAAACAGTAATCCAATCAAGGAAAAGATTGCAGGTCATCCCATTTTCCTTCTTGTAATGCCAAACAACATGAGGTTGGGAATAGCCATGAGATAAAGGCTTCATTGGAGAAGAGACAATCACCGAGTTCTGATCTGAGGGGCCTAAAGGACCACTGACTTTGACCGTGTACCCAGAAGGGCTGTTTGTGAGAAAGAGATCAAGAGTGTTGACTGTATGGTTGGGATTGTCCGGTATTCTGGTAGGTAAATGAACAATCTGTGCAAGGTCATTAGTAATTGCAAAAGCCTCAGCATCTCGACCAGTCGGGTCTGCGTGACTAGAAAATGGAAGCCAGCTGGAGTTGTGAACATTAAAATCACCAAGGAAAATTACCTCACTGTTAGGAAAGTTGGACTGGAGAAAGTCAAGTTGCAAAGAGAGGAAGTCAAAGAGTTCCAAGTGATTAGTGGAGTTGGGAAAATGGTAGAGACAACAGATGAATTTGACTGAATGAGGTAGAAATATTTTAAGCCCAAGAAGATCGAAAAGAGTATATTCCAAATTACCAAGTTTCTGAGAAGGTATATTGGAACGGACATATGCACAAGTACCGCCTTTGAAGCGAAAGGTACTATACAGCGAATAATTTGTGCAACCAAGATGAGCATGGTTGAATCAACTGATAATTGAGATTCTGTGAGAAAAAGTACACGAAGTTTGGCAGACTGAGTGGAAATGGACATCACTGAGATTAAAACTGAGACTACGTATATTTGTGAAATGAACTAGGAAGTGTTTGGGAGGTTTAGATCTTTTCACAGATAAGTTTGCTGTATTGGTTTGAGAATTCATGGTGTATTCAATAGTAAGAAAGAGTGGGGGGAGAAACATTAATTACTGTATGAAGTAATGAAATTTTTGGATACGGCGTGCCCATGGTAAGAATATACCCAGATCCTCGATATAACGTGGCCTCGACAATGCCCCCCTCCCTGCATACACACTACTCGGATTCCCTCCAGTCACTTTCTGGCAGATTAGAGGCAGAAGAACTGCTTAAAAGGCTGCATATTTTCTTTTCTTTTTGAAAATTGTAGTTCCAAAACATATCGGGCCGTATTGATCCAAATGTTACGTGTGCATAGTAAACATGAACAAACAGCAGGGTTAAAACTAACGTAAGTATTGGACAATCAAAAAGTATGAGGCATGGGAGAGGAGTGGTCAACAAACAAGGTAATCATTAAATAATTTACCTTTTGATTAACAGAATTTTCTTTTGTTTTCTTTTTCGCATACTTTATAACATCTATTCTGTGGCCACCTGAAAAGAGAATAGATATTTAAAATCACACCAGTGAAATTATATATCAGCCAAACTGTACAAAAATCAGTATCAGATTAATGAAATATACAGTCGGACCTCTATATAACAAAACTGATCGTTCCCTTGAAAAAATTCGTTAAACAGAAATTTCATTATAAAGAAATATTACCTTTTCAACAATGAAAAATTGTGTAAATTCAGAAATATAGTAAAAGATGGGAATGAATAAATTTTCTAACATTTTAAAGTAATTAATTTATTAATACATACATATTAAGAAATGACTACTTACTTACAATGTATTAGTATACTTTTAAGAACTATTTTGTAAAATATTTAGTTATTTTTTTTTGTTCACTGCATTCTACTGTACACAGAGGAATTTATTGTAGCTTAAACACAGAGCGTACAGATAAAGCAGAAATATATGAGCTTTCGGCTATATGGTAGCCTTCGTCAGAATTAAAATACATGAATGGCAGTTGGAATGAAGATGTGCACTGCCAGGTGCGTGAGACGCGAGGTTTAATTGTTTGTTGACGTCTGTGGCTGTGACGCATGATGACGTGGCCAGCGCTTGTCCAATGACAGAACTACTGACTCTGTGATCGGGTTGACTTGGTAACCACTGTTCCTGTTTAAGGATTTATCCGAAGATTTTATATTTAATGATTCCAACCAGGTACGCTTTAGGTAATGGTGGGATCTGTCTACCACCACGACATCGCGGTGTGGGTCGATGTCGACTTACGAGTTGTCTAAATTTGTCTCGAGACTTCTTTCTCCTCTGGTTGGCAAGACCACCCACACCGTTTCCAACAGTGTTGAATTCATAAAGAGGATTCGCACTGTATCCATCTCGCAGAATCAAGTTATGGCATCGTTCGACGTCATATCGCTCTTTACCTCCATCCCTGTGGAACTTGCCATTTCTTGTGCAAAACAACTCTTGGACAATGATAGAACCCTCAACGAAAGAACTGGTCTCACACCCGATGACATTTCCACCGCCCTCAGGCTGTGCTTAACAGGGGGTGCGATCATATTTAATGACTCAGTCTACCAGCAGATACATGGCACGGCCATGGGTTCCCCGGTCAGCTCAGTCACAGCAAACATCGTGATGGAGGAGTTAGAGGGACGTGCGTTTGCACACGCACCTGATCACATCGCCTTTTGGTGTCGCTATGTTGACGATGTGTTCGTGGTCATCCCTAGAGACTCAGGTCAGCGACTTCTATCATACCTCAACTCACTATCGCCCTTCATAAAATTCACGATTGAGCTGGAGTCGAACAACTCTTTACCATACTTAGACACACTTGTCCGACGTGAAGGCACATACCTGAGGACTACAGTTTATCGTAAGCCCATGTGTGCTGGCCAGTTTACCAACTTCCGGTCAGCACACGCGCGAGGCCACCTCCTCTCCACGGCCCGAACCTTGCTTACTCGCGCCTGGACACACTCCAGCTCCGCTGATGAAAGACGCAAAGAGGTCACTAGGGTCAAAGTAGACCTTACGAGGTGTGGCTACCCCATTGACGTCCTCGACAGGTGTGATCTACAGACACGTGACATCGTGACGACCAGCTACAACACCAACAGTGACGAGCCATCCACAAGGGCATTCATCCCATACTACCCCAACCTGTCACAACAGATCGGCAGAATCCTGAGAACGCACGGAATAAAGTGCATCCAGCTCCCAGGCAGGAAACTGCGTTCTTTCATTTCCAACGTGAAAACACCTGTCCCCACCCTTCTGCAGAGCGATTTAGTCTACCGCATCTCTTGCCGTGACTGCACCAGCTGCTACTTCGGAGAGACTGGACGTCGACTCGAGAAACGTCTCTCGGAGCACAAAAGAGCGATCCGTTTAGCGGATATAGAACACTCAGCTATCGCCGAACATGTCTGGACAACCCACCACGACATCGACCCACACCGCGATGTCGTGGTGGTAGACAGATCCCACCATTACCTAAAGCGTACCTGGTTGGAATCATTAAATATAAAATCTTCGGATAAATCCTTAAACAGGAACAGTGGTTACCAAGTCAACCCGATCACAGAGTCAGTAGTTCTGTCATTGGACAAGCGCTGGCCACGTCATCATGCGTCACAGCCACAGACGTCAACAAACAATTAAACCTCGCGTCTCACGCACCTGGCAGTGCACATCTTCATTCCAACTGCCATTCATGTATTTTAATTCTGACGAAGGCTACCATATAGCCGAAAGCTCATATATTTCTGCTTTATCTGTACGCTCTGTGTTTAAGCTACAATAAATTCCTCAATGAATCCAGAGCGCGTAGGCCTGTTTCGCTACTGTACACAGTTCATAAAAATGTTTGCATTTGTTTAAACACTCAAAATATATACTGTATTCTGTTACATTTTCTTCCCACTGAAGGTCTCAACACAAAGTTTCAAATACTGGCAACATTTCTTGTTTGGAAGTTTTAATATTGCCCTCATTTTCATCCAACTCATCGTCGATATTGTCACTACTTCTTTGAATGCTCTCCAAAATGTTGGAGTCACTCGGATATTCGGCTACTATGACATTATTATCAACTCCTAAAAATTGATCAAGAACAATTTCTCCACTGATGAAACCTCGCTTGGAACTCTTTCCAAGATTACTCAATGTCTTGTAGTAGTTTATCTCTCTCACTGCTCTTAATTAACGTTTTGGTAAAACATGCTTTTGCAAAACAATTCTTAATAATTGTTTCGGTCACATCTTTGCTCCACAATTTTGCCAACTCTGATATACACATCTGCAAATCTATAGGCTGATTGGTTTCTATTCTCAGTAGAACTTTTTTTAGTATGCACCTTTGGTATTCCATTTTCAAACCATTGGCCCATTGGCTGCAGTTTAGACGAGGTATTTGGATGGAAGAAAACAAGCTTCACACTTATAAGTTTCGAAATTACCGAGTGAAGGTGGGTAGGGCAGTTGTCGACAATCAACGCAATTTTTCTGTTTTGTTTCGTCGTATTTCTATTGAAATTTTAAAATCCACTGTTCAAAAATTTCACTTGTCATCCAAGCTTTTTTGTTGTAGATGTAATCCAACTGTAGCAACTTTACTCCTTTGAAACATTTGGGTGGTTTACTTTTGCCTATTACCAAAAGCTTCAGTTTTTCATTACCAGCCATATTTGCACCAACCAAGAGTGTAATTCTCTCCTTACTATTTTTATCACCTAAACATTTATAACCTTTAAGAGTCAGTGTCTTGTTCAGCAAACATTTAAAAAATAGATGTTTCATCAATGCTGAATATGTCTTTGAGCTCGTAGTCCATAATTTTATTTTTCAAAACTGTTTCTTTCCAATGGGTAGTCTTCTTCGATGGCAACTCCACTTTCATCAGAAATAACTTTTTTGAGTAAGCCATGGCACTCTTTAAATTTGTCCAGCCAACAAGAACTGGCTTGGAATGTTTTATGCCCCATGAAAGATGTGTACTCCATAGCCTTTTCTTTTCAGCACCTTTTGGTCTTGAATCAACTTCATTCACTAAAAAACTGCTTCATATATATTTTCAGAAAGACATAATTTTGCACTCTTCCAATTGGGTCCCGTTTCCTCAAACACTTTGAAAATCGAAACATGGTTTTTTAGAATGGTTAACACACTACTAGCAGGAATACCAAATTTTAAAGCAATTTTTTTATTTATTTATTATTATTTATTTATTTATTTTTTTTTTTTTTACAGAGAAAGCAGGTTGCCAAAGCCAATGTCCGCATCGGGAATATGCCTTAATCTTTGCCAATGGCTGCGGACACATAGATTGACCACCGTGGCTTCTCTGTATAGCAGTGTATAGGTTTTACTTCTTTTTAGCCATTGCTGACCCACTGCTGGGAAAAGGCCTCTCCCAAAACTTTCCATATCCCATGCCATGATTGGCCAGTTTCCTCCTGCACCGTTTTATGGGAACCATTAAATTATAGAATGTTTTAGTTCTTAATTCGTGGAATTAATCCCTTTAACTCTTAAAACTTAAAGGGATTAATTCTTAATCCCTTTAGCTCTTAATTCGCACTTTCTACAGCATCAGCTTTATTGCCTAAAGGCCAGAGGTGCGAACAATGTGTACTGGGGGCTCTTGAAACCAGTTCGTTATATGGATATTTTCTTCATTATAAAGAAACTATTTTCGATGTAATGACCAAGTGGAAATCAAAAAGGTTTACTACATAGAAAAATTTGCTATATGGAAGTTCGTTAAAGAGGGGTCCGACTGTATATCAGATATATATTAGGGCATTAGATAATCTGCCCCACTCAACACAATTTATGTCTGGAAATGTGCACGTTGGTACAATATTACAAGATATAAAAATTATCAGAGAGCTATGAGTTCTAAGAAAAGCAAGCGGGGGGGGGGGAGAATAATGTTGGTGTGCCAATTTGTTGGAAAGGCTTTTAACATTTCCACACAAAGTGTACAACTGCATAATCTCAATTTAATGAATCTGAATAGCCATATAGGTGGGATCCATGAAGCTGAATGGTCATTCAGAAAACTGCTGTTTGAAGTCTATGGAGCCTGTCTCACATAGTCTGACTATGAAAAAATATTCAAATACACCCACAGACATCATTCATGTTTAGGAATACCAACAAACATCAGGATGCAAGGAAGCCGGGCCCCTCAAAAGTACAGGGAATGTGTGATCAACATGCAAGCGGAAAATACCATAAAAATTGAAAACCAACGCTAGCCTCTGTGAATACATTTATATCAATAAGAGCCCTGACTACTTTGTTTTTCATGTTGTGTATGATTCTGTCGATTGTTACATGTATACTTTGTGCGGAATTTTTATTAAATGATTGTGGTGCCAAGTTGCACACAATGTACTCATATGTTTGTGCAAGAGGATTCAATTGGGACTAAAGTAAGAGATGCATAGACACATCATATGAGAAGACAGAATATTATCATTTAGAAAAGCATTTCCACCACTTTTTAATTTAATAGTAAAAAAAATTTATGATTAGCACAAATGATAAAGGTAAGAAATTTTTTTTTTTAATAATAGAGGTAAGTGTTTTCAACTCATTAAATAAAATGAGTCAGTTAAAATTACTCAAATATCTTAGATAAAAATACACTAAATATTAATTTTTAAAATCATTAAAAAAATTATTAATTTTTTAATGATTTTAATTACCCAGGTAAGATGTTTCTGATAAAAAATTAAGGGGTTATTAAATTATTTACTCACAAAATATAACTTAAAACTAAATAGCACGAGGAGTCAAGGTTATTTATTTATTTTTTTTTTTGATTTGGTAGTTGTTGGCGCATCGGCTTCTGTGGCCATATTGCACCTCCCAAGGTTTTTGCAGTACTTTGATCCAAGCCCGAGGCGGGAATCGAACCCGCGACCTTTGGGTTGCCGGGTAGGTACTTTACCCACTCGGCTAGCCCGGTCGGCTGTCAAGGTTATGACAACGGTTCCAATATGAGTGGAAATATATTGGCCTTCAAAACGTTATCAAAAATGCAAATATGCAGAGTTTGTACATGTAATTCTCATACTTCAAATTTAGTAATGAATGATGCAGCAAAGTCACTTTCGAAATTTTTCGATATTGTGCAAGAGTTATACACTTTTTCTTCTTCCTCCTCACACAGATGAGAAAAATTAACATAAAATATTCCAAATTTCACTTTAAAATCCATGATTGATACAAGTTGTGAAAGTAGTATAAAAGCAGTTACACCATTAAGATTTCAACTTGGTGAAATTTATGACACATTGTTACAATTAATATCTGATCAAAGTAGAGACATAAATACTAAAAATCTTGCTCAAATGCTTGCCACAAAGATTCGTTCTTTTAAATTCGTTATATTGATTATCATATGGTATGATATTCTAAATAAAGTCAATGTTGTTAATAAGGTGTTGCAAAATCCTAAAATAAATACTGCCAAATGCAGAAAAGCCTTGAACAATTTGATAAAATATTTTGAAATGAAAAGATCTGATGAATATTTTAGAAAGTGTATTTCTGAGGCTTTCTCATTATTGAATTACTTGGATTTGGGTACGTAGCACACGCTTCTTGATTAGACCGGGGTTCGAGCCCGTCACCACCAAATACGAAAGATGCGGAAAGGTCAGGAAATAACCACCGCATATCCCGGAGCAATATGGCCTTAGTTGCTAATGCTCCTAAAAACCAAATAACAACAACTTGGATTTGGAAACCACAAGTCCTTCAGGACAGCTTTGAGAGAAAGATGTGCAAAAAATCAATTTGACTATGAGTTGCCAGAGGACCCAATCACAGACCGAAAATTAAAAAATAAGGTTGACTTTTATTATACGCTTTTAGATATAGCAATAAATTCAATTCAAACTAGATTTGACATATTGGCAGATACAGATATGTGTTTCAACTCTTACTAAATTTTCTGATTTAAATGATGAAGGCCTTAAAATGCATTGCCATAATTTGTCATATAAAATTGACAGATCCTTGTACATGTGAAAGTTATATAAACAACAAACAACTTTTTGAAGAGCTGAAATCATTAAAAGCATTAAATATTAGTAGTGATGATCCAGAAGAGTTTCTTAAAATATTATAATAAATGCAGTTCCAAATTTTGCAATAGAACCGAGAACTTTTTTGACTCTTCCAGTTTCTGTTTCAACTGGTGAAAGATCTCTTTCTAAATTAAAGATAATTCAAAATTATTTAAGATTTACAATGGTTCAAGAAAGACTAAGTGACCTTGCAATAATTGCTGTAGAAAATGATATTTCACAGAGCATTGATATCGATGATTTAATCAAAGTATTTGCTACGATTAAAGCACGAAAATTTATGTAAAATTAAAAATTGTGAGCTGAATGCATAAGTATTTTTAAATGTTGTTTTATTATATTTTTGTAGTTTAGTGTCTTTTAGTTTATATTCAAATTCTTAATAATTTAAAACTTAATAATTAAATTCTTAATAATGTCATGTGCCGGCCACCATGGCTGGGCACATGACATTCTTTATTATTTTTGTAATAATGCTCATTCCCAACTGAGGAAGGACAACTTAAGTCCGAAAGCTATTGGTGATTTATTTACTTCATTTTTAACGAATTTTAACTTGTGTTTTAACTTGTTTCTGATATTAAAGAGTTTTTACCCAAAAACCTTTGTTTTATCAGTCTTTTCAGTAAAGCTGAATTATATTCCTATTCTTAATAATACTGTACAATGAGTGGACAGAAATTATGGGATACCGACCTAGTGGGTAGGCCCACCTTTCCGTGTGACTGCTCTTATCTGGGCAGTCACACGGAAAGGTGGGGAGGCCATTCCATGGTGCTAAAATCTGTGGAATGCTCTTCGAAGCATGTTCTAGTCACCATGGCTCTGTGGGTGCACGATGACCATGAAGGGATGCAGATAGTTTGCAAGGATGGACACATAACCTGGCCCATTCAGAGATGAGTCTAGACCAGTGTTTCTCAAACTGTGTTCCGCGAAACACTAGTGTTCTGTGAGATGTGAACAAGTGTTCTGCAAAAAATCGTAATTAATAATTTAAAAAAATAAATAAAATAAATAAATTTTGCATATCTGTAGTGTACACCACTTTTGTATCATTGTAATATTTAACAATTTTTTTTTGGTTATTAATATACTGGATAGACTAATAATCAAATAGACCGCTGAACACTATTTTGGCGAGCTTTGCATAGAGGTAATAACGCCTACAAAAAAGTAGCAATGTGGTGATCTAGTATGCAATTCGTATGCGATTTAGCCTGGAGTACACAGGTTGAAGGAGAGGAGGAAGTGAACCGATATCATAACTGAACTCACTTCCTTGTATAAATTTTTTTTTGATAATTATTAGAATTTCAAAATTTTATTATTAAAATATGTGACCATGGACCTAGTAGTGCAACTGTGGTCGATGAAAACGAACACAATATTGTCACACTTCAAAGGGAGGATGAACAAGCCTTTTGTTCCCAAAAATTTGAAGTGAAAAAACAGAAACTAACTAATAAAAGACCAAAACAAAAGTATGATGACAGTTATTTGAATTTCGGCTTTACACACGTTGGAAATAAAGATGCTCCTGATGCACAGTGCATCATATGTAATAAAATATTAGCAACCGTTCTTTGGCTCCTGCTAAACTTGTGTTTCGTAACTGTTCTATGAATATGTTGTGAGATGAAGTGTTCTGTGACTAAAAAAGTTTGGGGAAACACTGGTCTAGACGTACTAGAGGTCCCAGTCGAACATGCCCCAGGCCATTACAGACCGCCTATCTGCATGAACAGTTCCTTGTTGACATGACTGGTGCATAGCTTCATGCAGTTTCTGCCATATACGCACCCTACCGTTCGCTCAAAATAACTGAAAATGGGACTCATCAGACCAGGAGGCCTGTCTCCGACCATCCAAGGTCTAGTGCCAGTGTTCATTCCCCAGTTGAGGTGTAGAGTCCTGTGTCATGATGTTAGCATTGGGACTCTGGTGGACCGGTGGCTCCCATAACCCAGTGGTGCACAAACTTATTTCGCTTGCAACCCCCTTTATTAAATATAAAATTGACGTGGCCCCTCAATGTAAATCCCGAGGTAGGATGAATGACCGGATTTTTAGAGAACAAAATTAGCATTTTATAAATTATGTAATAGAAAATTATATTCGAGTAGTGAGAAAGGAATAAAAAAATTGCCTCCTTTTTTATTTACACTTTAAAATAATTGTTTAATATTTTAATTAAATACAGTACAGCAAAAACAACAAACCAAATTCTTATTCTTCAATTAAAATTACAAAACAATAAAAAATGAAAAATTGTAAAACAAAACAATTAATGAGAAGGATGAGCCTGGTAACCGATAATATTTGGCTCAATATTTGAAATTGATAATCTCATGTCATCTTCTGGATCAAGTCTGGAATGTTGTTTTTCTTTTATAGCTGTTAATTTTGAGAAGTCAACCTCAGATAAATATGTAGACCTCAGATAAATATGTAGTCGTTTTAAATAATTCTGGATACTTGTCTCAAAGAGAAAGCCAGAATTTTTCACAAGTAGTAGCCTCGAATGAGCACGTAATAATTCGTAAAACGACAGGTCGATAAGATCTTCCTTTTGCTCAATGGTAATTTCGGGGCATGAAGAAATTTCAAAAGCAAAGGGACCACAAATCCAGTACAAGTTTTTTCTGGAGATACATTAAATCATTTGGAAAAATTCTTAATTAGCATTGTCAGATGGGTGGTAATGATATCCCTAAATTGTAAAATGTCAATATTATTGCTATTAACAAAATTAGAAAAACAAGGGAACATTTCAGTATTATTACGCTCCAATTCAGTTTTCCAAAGATTAAGCTTCTTTTTGAAAGCTTCTATTTTATCACTGAGTATTAATATATTAGTTCCCTGTCCTTGAAGACTTAAATTTAAATCACGAAGTTTTTCAAATATATCAACAAGGTAACTAAAGTTTTCCAAGCCATTTTTAATTGGTAAACAATTGAGCAAGGTTCTGATTTTTATCCGATAAAATCAATAAACCTTCATGTCTGAACTCAAAAAGACATTGCAACACTTTACCACTGGACAATCGCCTTACTTTCGTATATAAAAGAAACGTTTCATAAGAGGATCCCATTTCATTACAAAGTATAGTGTAAAGTCTGCTATTTAAGCTTCCACTTTTAATAAAGTTGATCACACTTACTGCATCTTTCAAAACTTTGTGAAAATCAGTTTGCATTTCCTTCACTATTAATGCTTCGCTATGTATAATGCAATGATTAAAAACTATTTGAAGCAATTTCCATTTCTTTGCCTTTTAAACCATTACTTTCTCCCATTAATGCAGCTGCACCATCAGTACAAATCACAACATATTTGTTCCAAGTTAGATTATTTGTTTGAAAGAAAATATTTATAACATCAAAAATCTTCTTGCTGTCGTTCTTCCATCCAAAGCTTTGCAAAATGAAAAAAATCGTCCAAAATATCTCCCTTGTAGCAGTATCTGATATATACAATAAGTTGAGCAAGGTTGGAAATATCTGTGGATTCATCTAACTGTATTGGAAAAACTGGACTCTCTCTCAATCAATTTAATAAATTGAATTTTATGTTATCTGCGATAACCGTAATATGCCGCATATTACAGTATTCTGAACAGAGGAATAGTTTTTAAATCATTGCTGTACTTTTCTCCATGCATAATTGAAATCATTTTTGTTGCAGCAGGGAGAACAAGAGGTTCAGCAATAGTATGTAATTTCAAATTTTTTCCTATTAAATATGAAACTTCCAGTGTTGCTCTTAAAGCTTTGCAAGGAACTGTAGCATGTTACTTCATGAAACATTTCTGACCTTGTAGCATTGGTATGTCTTTTGAAAAAGGATTCAGTTTTTTTTTTCATTAGCTCTGAATGTTTCATATGCAAGTGTCTTTTTAATTTAACAGGTTTCATGCTTTCGTTAGCCAGTTTTTCGTAGCATATTACACACACAGGACGTTGCTCATCATCAACAACACTGTAAGTGAAGCCACACTTCATAAATTCCTCTTGATATTTTCTATTCTTTTTCATTCCTTTTGATTTGGTATATGATGGCTCTGTAACAGAAATTGGTGGTTGCACCTTGAAATAACGTTAATGTCCAAATTTTCACATGATATATTTCTTACCTTATTAGCTTCTGTACTACCTGTGGCAACATTATTGTTGTCACTCCTCAGCCGTTTTGTTCTGATTACACATACTGCCCGTGGTAAATTATATATTTTTTCTTCTTAAAAACAATGAAACGTGCAATATAAAAAATAGCAGAAGAATGAAAAACACATCCAAGTTGATATGAAAGCACTGAATTACGAAGCAGAATAAAGCGTGCGTGCAACACACTTGCTATTTGCAGCACATTGTTATGGACATTATGGACTCATATTGTCAATATCTAAGCAGAGTGTATATAAATTCAGTAATAGATTTGGGTCAATTGATTCCGGTCTGCTGGAGTCTGCTAGTATTAACAATAAGAGTCCATAATGCCCATAACAATATGAGTCCATAGCCAGTGAGCAAATTAAGGCATATTTCTGACGTAGTAAGCAGTAGGGTTCATTAGTATCTCAGACTTAGTTTGAGTAGTAAATTCTCTAGAAAAAGTAATTTTAACAACAGGTTTTTAGCTTTTATGTACACCAAAAATAAATTTATTTAAAAATTTCCATGACCCCACTGGGGGTTGCGCCCCACAGTTTGCACGCCACTGCCATAACCTATTGCAACTAATGATCACTTGGTGGAGACCTCCCTTTGAAGTCAGCAGTGATTTGTACCACTGCTGCTTTCTGGTTGGCTGAAACAATGTCAGACAGATGTCAACGGCCACATTCATCCACCACCTTTCTCCACCCACAGCACTATCCACGATGAGATGTTATTCCAGAAATGGCGTATTCCCAATACCTTCTTGATACTGTTGAATGTTGATAGTGCAATTCCTGTACCACTTCCTCAATGGAGTGACCCATGCATCAGGCACCCACTAACATCTTCCTTTCAAAGTCTGTTAACTCCTGACATTTATCCATATTGACATTGAATTACCATCTACGTGAATGCAGTGTACTTATAATATACCTGCCGAATGGTGGGTTCATCCACTAGCAAGAGGGGTGACAGAGTCATGTTTCCCAGGAATCAGTAGCTCATGAATTCTGTCCTTTCAGTGTATATGTGCACCATATAAAATTATTGAAATTGAAATAAAAAAAACTTCTAAGCTACAAATGTTTGTTTCCTACCTTAAAAGGCATATTTTTTCAAATTAAAATGCAGGTGCACATACCTCTAGGAACCAAAAATAGTAAATGATATTCATTATATGAATTTTTATTCTCTGAGATTTATATTATGCCTTACAATTAGTAAATTAGTTATGATAAAACATAATTAGTAGGAAAATGTATTAAAATCTTGTCATTGTAGCAAGAATATACGCAGTGAGATTAGAAACCTGAACTCCATAATTGTTTTATTGGAGTTTAATTCCATAAGTTTACCTGTTAAATAAAGCCTAGAAAATCAAGAGCATATACGAAGTTCAACGCATGGAAATTATTAAAATTTTGTCAAATATCTTTTTAATCAAAATTAGCTTTTGGAGAAATTACAAAAATGCCCATTAAGCAGCACAAAAATGTATTATGTAATAATACCTTCATCTGATGATTTCTTAATATGGTATCTCATGATTCATTCTGTATTTCATAAATAAGGAAACATTTATTTCATAAATGTTTCCTTAAGTTTGATTCTAACTGCATTTTTTGTAAGAATATCAATACGAACAGCATTGCTTAAAGATATTAAATAGATTTCAATTATTAAAAGTTGTTCTAAGCTGAATAAACATCTCAAAATTCCAAAAAAAATATTCTATTACTAATCTTCAAGTCAATTTTTATAGTCTTTTTCATAGGTAGTAATGAAGATTTTGAGTACACACTTCAATATGGTATTGTTTGAAAAGGCAATGCTAACCCAAAATCTTATTTTATCAACTAACTTTCAACTTCTTTTGCATAATGTGCAGAAATTGGAGCTGAAACTAAAAATTTGATAACAAAAATAGAAACATTTATGGAATTTTCTTTAAAATGATGCCGAATTTGAAAAATTGAATTTTAAATTTATTATTTTAAAAGCATAATTTTCTTCTGGGGCCAAAAATGAGAATAGTTTTTCTGGGACCTCCTGGTAAGTAGAAACAAAGTTTGCTGTATTTCTCTAAGTCAAATGATTTTTAAAATACAATGTGGGACAGACAGGCAAAAAGGACTTCAAGAATTATGTATAGAATAGGATTATTATATAGTTTTGTGTATCAGTTCCAGTAAAAAGCAGCCAGGAATGGCCCTGCAAGGAGGGCTAAATAACAATGCTACAGCTGTTAGATATGCCTCTCTGAGACAGAAAAGAGATGATGATTATTTATCTTTGGGATATCCAGTATCAAGAAGTAAGATTAGTCAAAGATAGGCAAAAGTAGGATTGCATTCACACTGCACTGTATAGACTCCTCCTTTATCATGCCATATCTCATAATGTACAGAAATTTCAGTGAATAAAATTCCCAAATGTTCATTAATTGAGGTTCTGTTTAACAAGCAAAAATAGAAGGATCCAAGTGTGGAAATGATGACAGTCTTATCTCTATCTGTATTTTAACAAATGCATACATATTAATTCACAAAAATTCACACCATCAGGAAATTACAATTTGGATGCTATCTCTTATAATATTTCTACGCCCATGGTTTTTATTCAAGGTAGTCAAAAGCAGATGCTACAGTAAAACTGCATTTGATCTGTCCTTTTTCTATTTCTCCATTTGTTCACATAGCTCTTTAGTTCTCCCTTACTGCCATTTTCCCCCCCTACAGCTTCCTTAGTCTGCAAAGTCCTGACTATTCTCTGAATGAGAATGTGTGGGATATGATGGGATGGCAACTTAGAACCATACTTCAACTGGCCCAAACCATAGCAGTTTCAAGAGAACAGCTAATGAAGGAAGGGGTGGGGATATTCCTCAAGAGGATATCAGGTGCTGTTTTTGCCCCAATACTGAGATGCATAATGGCTTGCATCACTGGAGGGGAGTGTGCTGGTTCACATTAAATGAATATCTTTTGTCCTACTGTTTCACAATTTAATTTGTTACATTTACCCTTACCTATTTGTATATCAACACCCAAATAAATCAATTAATACTTTTAGAGTCAGGCAATTTTTTAATAATATGCAATGTGATATACTCCCAATTTTTTTTTATCATAATTTAAAAAAACAAAATGGAAGGAGTTAAATAATTGAAAACAAATCTCACCAAGAAAGCTATGGTGCTTGATTATAGCTTGTTTCATATCTTTGTTCGTTTTTAAGTTCACATATGCAATACCTAAGAGGAAAGCAAATAAGAAATCTTAGCATAAAATAGAGATAACATACTCCAAATATGTTAATTTTTAAGAGATTATGTTAATACTGTTCACTAAAGGTGACAAGATTTCTAAAAGTAGTATCAACTTACTGCCCAAACATCACGCAATACTAACTATAGGAGTTGTTGTTCATAACAGGCTCTTTGATTCATTAATATTTCTTCCAATTAATGTCCTTAATACACACAATTTCATTTTAATGAACAATATTTGTATATAAAAATATCTTCTAAGATTCAATGCAAGATGTTCAACTCTACTTGAAATTCCCATAATAAAAAGGAAATGGTTTCATTAGAGAGAGAAAAAAATTTTTTTTTGATTTTTAAGTTTTTTTTTTTTTTTTTTTTTTTTTTTGAGTTTAATACTTTTCATTTTTACTTACAGACCACATATGACTTGCTGGTTTCTTGCCACTGGAACAAACAGTTCAGGTTAAAAATAAGAACACATGACACCGAGACAGTCCCATTTCATTACTAAGCAATGCACCCTAAGTGAAGAGCTACGGTGATTGCAAGGCAGTTTCCTGCATCTCTTCTGCCTTATCATTCAAATGAAAGAGATGACTTCTGTGCACTTTTTTTTCAACAGACCACTGAAATGATAAGTATCACAAATGGTCAGGGCAGTCAGTGCAGGTTAAGAACTGTGTGAGATTTTGCTGTGTTGTGGAACAATGGTATGCCAGATCCTGCATGAACTTCTTACATCTTATGAAAAGAATAACACATTCCAAATCAAGTTCTAAACCTGGCTGTGTGGTGACCTACTTTTTTTACTACTACTACTGCCAATGTTAGGCAAGAACAGTGTTTTACAGAATGGTTGACACACTATTAGCAGGAATACCAAATTTTAAAGTAGTAGTAGTGGCATGTGATGCAAGAAAGCAAGTGTATGAGCTTATGCAGCATCAGCCAAAAAAAAAATTCACACCATTCCCTCCAAATGCCTGTCCAGTTCCTCCTTAAATTTATTCAACCTATCAACTTCCACAATGATAGATGGAAGTTTGTTCCAGCAATTAGCCACCTGCTGGCTAAAGGCAAATTTCCGCACATCTATTCTACATCTGTCTTTTCTTAATTTGAATTTATGCCCCTTAGGTTCGTAATCTGAACAAGTGGAAGGATCCCATCAGAATTCAGCATGCTCAACCCATTCAAAGCCTTATACACCTCAATCAGATCACCATGCAGGTGCCTGGTCCCCAGCCACTGCAATTTGCAGAACTTAAGCCTCTCTTGGTAAGAGGATCCCTTCATTCCCCTCACCAATCTTGTTGCCCTTTTCTGTACACGCTCAAGTAAATCTACACACTTCCTAAAATGAGGCCTCCAGACCTGTACGCAGTACTCAAGGCGTGGCCTGACCATTGCCTTATACAGAGGGACAATCACCTCCTTTTCCCTGCTAGCAAAATTCCTATATATCATTGAAAAAACCCCATGACCTGCCCTGGCATCCTGTCTGCATTGCTCAGAAAACTTCATATCTGACTGCACAATTACTCCCAGGTCTTTTTCATTTTCTACCACCTTAAGTGTAGTACCACACAGTTGGTACGTTTCTCTGGGGTTACTTCTACTCATATGCAGTACTTTGCATTTGTCAAGGTTAAACTTCAGTTGCCACTTCTTAGCCCATCTGCCCAAATTATCTAGATCCTGTTGCAGTAGCACACTGCCATTACTGTCATTAACAACCCTGCCAACCTTTGTATCATCTGCAAACTTCGACATTAAGCCTGATATACCTTCATCAATATCATTGATAAATATACAAAACAAGAATGGACCTAACACCGAACCCTGTGGGACTCCACTAATAACATTAGTCCACGAAGAGCAGCACCCATTGATTACCACCCTCTGTATTCTCCCACTTAACCATCCTTTTATCCATTGTAGCAACTTACCCTTAATACCATTCTGCTCTAATTTGTACAATAGTCTTCTATGCGCAACAGTGTCAAAAGCTTTCCTGAAATCCAAATATATATCAAAATTATTTTTTGCATCCAGTTCCTTTGTAACCACATCATAATATCCTATCAAATATCCCATCATAATATCCTATCATTAAAAAAAAAAAGTGATTTCTTTTTTTTAATGGCCCAATCTACACTATTAAGCCACTTTTTGCACTATACTTAAGGATTTCCTCTTAGACATTGTAAGGTTACTTGCATAGCAGCTTAAACAAAACTGATTTAGGAACAACTTGTACCTATCATCTAAACAGACAGGTGAAATTTAGTGAAAGTGTGGATGACTTATTTCTGCAAAACATGAATTTCAGGGATAAAGGAAAATCACTCTCTTAGTTTCTCCTAATCATCTAAAAGGGTGCTCACAGTAGAGAAGAGGTTGACCAGAGCCAATGTCTGCATTAGGAATATGCCTTAATCTTTGCCAATGGGTGTGGACAGAGAGACAGCAGTTGACTAGCATGACTTGCAGCACATGCCCCTACTACTACTGCTCTGCAGAGTAGAGGCAGTTGTATACGTTTTACAGGTACCACCAAATTCCACAATTTGGTGGTACCTGTAAAATTGTGGAAATTTTACCTCTAAATTTGTGTTCTTAAGAATTAATCCCTTTAGCTATTGAAAGCTAAAGGGATTAATTATAAATTTGGCATCAATGTTGCTTTTCTTTTAAGTGTGGCTATTTTTCCTCTGCTCTTGTAGGGTTGACTACTCTCAGAGAAATGCTCACAAAGTTCCAGATTTTTTGGGTTCTACTGCAATATTGATGATTTATGTTTTCTATGCATCCACCATATTAACCATTCATTCCCTCAATGAGTGCACAGCTACAAACATAATATCTAGTGTTTCAGCTAAAATATACTGTTAGCCAATATGATATGTATGAAAAATAAATAATTGCTGGATTTCTGTTGATTCAATTTTAATGAAATTTGGGGTGGCTTGACAAATCTTTCTTTTTAGAACGATTTCAGAAATAAATAAATAAATATAAATATTTCATGAAAATCTGTTCAGTGGGAGTTGAGTTGTTACATGCAGATGGGCAGACAGAGAGACGGATCGACAGAAATGCATATGTGATAATGGACTTAAAATGGCTATGGAGTTTTCAATGGTAAATAATAATAAAACAAAATAATAAAAAATAAGAGTAAGCACACACATAACTAATATGAAAAAATGTTTTACTAAGCATGTGTCAGCTTATACTTATTTATTATTTTTTTCCCATTAAAATCTTCACAGTAATTTTTTAAAATCCAAACAGCTACAGTTCCTTATATAAGCCATTCAGAATGGGACACATGTTTACATAAACGTTTTTCAGTGTTTGCAGGTACTGAATTGATCCTCAAAGTATAGCCAATATGTTATGAAACATTCTGTATAAATTAAAATATTAATTGTAATTCACAGTACTCACCTGAAAAATCAATGAATTCATTAATAAATTCAACTAAGCTAAAGAAAGAATCCAATTTAATTTGTACAGCTTTGTTTTATGTTCATTCTTCCTTAAAAGACAGACTTCAAATGCAAAATTTGCTTCATTATCCACGCTACCGCAGGCCATCATGTTTTCTAAAACATTCAATGGATTTCAGACCTTCTTGAGAAGAGAGCATATATACTGCTTTGCTTTCATTGCTGGTGACAAACTTCATTTTCCTTGGTGACCAACTCTTCTGGTACTGGAGTTGTTCCTCTGCCTTAACAACTTCCTCAAATTGTCCAATAAAATTCAAATGCTCATCCAAAGTTCTTCCTCCCTCAATGCTTTTGATAGCATTTTTCAATGAGAGTCTCATTAAAACCATTCTTTGTGAAGCAACTGATTATTACATTTGATGTAATAATGTTCCAAGAAATAACATTATGAATGGAATTCAAGACAATTCACAGTAAGCTGCTTTACTGTGAGTTCCCTCCATTTGATGTTGCAGATCATGTACCTTATCAGACAAGCTTTACAGACTTGTCTGAACTTATAAATACCTTAAAAGTGGTGGATTTGGGAGTTATATTCTTCAACCAATTGCTGCAGCAAAATGTGCTGAGATTTTGAATAATCATCAACGACCACAATTAATGATCTATAATTATCAAATGCTCCTTTATTTTGAAGGTAATCTTCTGCCCACTCTCATTTCTGAAAAATTCTGACCATAAACTGAGTACTTCTATTGGCTCCATAATCATTTCCAGAACTTAGTGGTTGCAGACATTCTGAATGGGGATATTGTACCAAGCATTAGCATTAGTAGAGGCATTTGATGCAAGAAAGCTTATGCAGCATCAGCCAAAAAAAAAAAAAAAAAAACTTCTACTTCACCCCTCCACTCATTCGAAATACCTGTCCAGCTGAGCCTTAAATTTATTTAGGCTATCAACTTCCACAACAAGGATGGAAGTCTGTTCCACCAACCAACTACCGGCAAATTTCCGCACATCTATCCTACATCCGTCTTTCCTCAATCTGAATTTATGCCCTCTCGGGTGATTATTCTGAGCAAGAGAAAGAATCCCATCGGCATTGAGCATGCTCAAACCATTCAAGGCTTTATACACCTCTATCAGATCACCTCACTGGTGCCTAGTCTCCAGACACTGTAGTTTGCAAAACTTAAGCCTTTCTTCGTAATAGTACCCCATTGTTCCATTCACTAATCTTGTTGCCCTTCTCTGTACTCATTCCAGCAGCACTACATCCTTCTTGAAATGAGGCCTCCAGACCTGTATACAGTACTCAAGGTGTGGCCTGACCATTGCCTTATACAAGGGAATAATCACCTCCTTATCCCTGCTAGAAAAATTCCTTTATATCATTGACAAGACACCATGAGTTACTCTTGCAGCTAGTCTGCACTGCTCAGAGAACTTCATATCTGCCTGCACAATTACCCCCAGGTCCTTTTCATTCTCTACAACTGTCAGTGTAGTACCACAGAGTTGATACGTTGCTCTGGGGTTGCTGTTTCCCATATGTAGTACTTTACATTTGTCAATGTTAAACTTCATTTGCCACCTCTCAGCCCATCTGCTCAATCTTTCCAGATCCTGTTGCAGCAGCATAGCGTCAGTAGTGTCCTTAACAACCCTGCCAACCTTTGTATCGTCTGCAAACTTGGACATTAAGCTTAATATACCATCATTAATATTATTTATAAATACAGAAAACAATAATGGACCCAACACTGAACCCTGAGGGATTCCACTAATAACATTAGTCCACGATGAGCAGTGTCCATTGATAACCACTCTCTGTCTTCTCCCCCTCAACCACCCTTTATCCATAGCAGCAATTGGCCTCCAATGCCACACTGCTCCAATTTGTGCAGCAGTCTTCCATGTGCTGTTTGTTTGTTATTTGGTTTTTAGGAGCATTAGCAACTAAGGCCATATTGCTCCGGGAATATGCGGTGGTCATTCCCTGACCTTTCCGCATCCTCCGTATTTGGTGGTGACGGGATCGAACCCCGGTCTAATCAAGAAGCGTGTGCTACGCACTGTTGCTCCTTCCCACCTGGCTACGGAAGCGCGCCTTCCATGTGCAACAAGCTTTGTACTAACATCACAAACTAACAATTTATTTCCCACAGAGTAAAAATGGATATTGTAATGCAGAGTAACTGAATTTCATAATAAATGAACAAGTTTAGATAGAAAAAATATTTTTTCTATGCAAACTTGTTCATTTATTATTAAATTCAGTTTAGAAAAAATATTAGTAGGGTAACAATGCATTCATCATATAAAGATAATGTTGTACAAACTGAGCTTGTATTAATTCTACTGTATACAATTTATAACATCTTCATACACATCACATATTTTAATATCTACACTGCCGGTTTAAAATACCTTATTGCTCATGGATTTAGCATTAACAGAGGTATATGATAAAAGAAAGAAAGCTTATACAGAATCAGCAAAAAAAATCCCATTTCACACATTCATTTGCTCTAAAATATTGTCCAGTTCTTCCTTGAATTTATTTAAGCTATCAACTTCCACAACAACAGATGAAAGTTTGTTCCAGCAATTAACTATCCGCTGACCAAAGGCAAATTTCTGTGCATCTATTCTACATCTGTCTTTCCTCAATTTGAATTTACACCCCCTCAGATTTGTAATCTGAGCAAGTGGAAGAATTCTATCACACTCTTTGCTTTTAATTCTTGATGTTTATCTTATTAACTTCTCATGTATACTGTAGATTTGATAGTAACAACAGCCTTCTTCTATACACTTTCAATATATTGATATTTATACATTATGGCAATAGGGTTTATTTGCCTAAACAGTGTCGCTGGTCCATAATACCAACTACAGGAACTCCCCGACTTACGCAATTCTCGACTTATGCAAATTCAACTTTACGAAAGTTTTTGCTGATTGGTGCAAACTGAAAAAAATATGGAAACATATTTTACATCTGTAGGGATAAATAGGGATATATTGTAAAAGTATCTTAATGCGAACCCAATAACACATTGTTGGGGTTTTTTTATTGTAATTCGTTCCAAGTCCTTGGAAGTTGAAAATTTTGCTATATTACTAAGTTATTTATCTCTCTAAAAGGTCATATTTATAATGGAAATTGCACTACCTTTCATCGTTATCATATGTTCCCGTTATAAGAATCGATATTGAAAGCCTTTGTGATATTTTTCTAAAACATGTTTCTAGAGGTCACCATCATTTGCAATTTGCACTTTCCGGTTTATAGGGATTTTCTGTTAGTGCATCTAATTATAAACAGGTAGTAAACTCGATCTTATTGCATTTGTGATAATACCAATAACTGCAATTGTGTGGGTTTTTATGTTATGGTGAAATGTGTTCCCCTTCACTGAAATCTTCAATCATATAAAAAACAAAGTTTCAGAATCTTCTCTTCATTCCTATTTACTTATTACAATGGTGAAGGGAAAGGAACCAACGGAAAGTGCAAGTGCTGGCAGTGCTAGGAAACAAAACAAAATTGATTTAGAAATGAAGATGAAAATGATTAAGTACTAAGCAGGACAAAGTTTGTTATCACAGAAATAGGTCTCGCTTCAACAGTGAATACTATTTTAATGTGCGTACTATTTCAGTGTGCGTATAAAATGTTAAAGGATCACGCATTTAAGATCAACAGTGATCACAAAACAGCGTTCAGGTGCCATATCAAAGATGGAAAAGATATTAAAATAATATGGATGGAAAATCAGATTTAGAAACAAATGCCCCTGAGTCCAATGGCCATTCAAGCAAAAGCAAGAAGTATTTATGAAGATATTAAGGATAAGTACGGCGAACTCCAAGCCAAGTTCGTGGCACGCAATGTGCTGGTTTCCACAATGTTAAAGTGTGCGGTGAAGTCGCCAGTGCGAATTCTGTAGCTGAAGAGAAATTATGTGAAGTGTTGGAAAAAATTATTGATGAAGGCGACTATTCAATGCAGCAAATTTTTAATGTTTACGAGATTGCTCTGTATTAGAAAAAAAATGCCGGATCAAACATACACTGCCAAAGAGGAAAATACAATGCCAGGTGTCGAGGCTACAAAAGATAGGGTCACGCTCTTGCTTGGGACTAATGCAGCAGGAGATTACAGATTAAAATCACTGCTTGTGTACCATTCTGGAAATCCTCATGCATTTAAGAGCAACAATAAAACCATCCTCCCCATGCATTTCCGATCGAACCAGAGAGCATGGATAACAATACCTCTCTTTGAGGATTGGTTTAAATGCTGCTTCATTCCCGAGATTGAAAAATATTGTAAAGACAACGACATTCCTTTCAAGATTTTGCTTCTATTAGATAATGCTACTGGACATCCTACACATCTAGATGATTTCAATTCGAATGTGAGTCATGTTTCTACCGCCAAAAACGACTTCACTCATCCAACCTATGGGTCAGGGTGTTAATTTGAATTTAAAAGCATATTATTTATGTATATTTGTTCAGGCATTGTTTGCAGTACAGGGTGAGAAAAATTTTATGTTAAGAGACTTTTGGAAATCTTACAATATTTACCATGTGATCTTAAATATTAATAAGGCCTGGGCGAAAATTAATAAAAGTTGTTTAAATGGTGCATGGAAGAAAATATGCCCACGGCACGTAAAAGGCTTCGAAGGATTTGAAAAAGACAAATCATATGAAGAGGTTACAGATAAGATTGTAAAGGTTTGCAGAGCTACTTCAGTTGGAGGTTGATGCCAAAGACGTTGAGAAGTTAATAGAGGAAGAAGAGAAGGAATAATCTAACAAAGAACTTATTGACTTGCAGGCAGTAATAGTGAAAGAAGAAAAGGCTGACAAAGCTCAAGATGAACCGAATGAGGAGCTGAGATGCTTCATCACCAGAGAGAGATGGCAACGGCATTTTGCAAAATTGCATTGGCAATGGCAAGGTTTGAAAAGATGGATCCTGACAGCGAACGATTCTTAAAAGTTAACAGAGGGGTGAATGGTATGCTTGCTTGCTACAAAGAAATTTATGATGAAAAGAAAAAAAAGCATCCATTAATATGTTCTTTCGTAAGGTTGAGCGGTCTAAATCTCCACAGCCCTCAACTTCTGCAGCGGTGTACAGTAATACCCCGAAGTTACGCGATAGGTGGGTCCGACGAAAATCGCTTAAGTCGAATTTGCATAAGTCGGGGTACAACTTTGCATTTAAATACATATAAATTTTGTTTAATTGGGACCAAGGACTTAGAAGAAATATATTTAATAAAATTGCAGTTCTTTATACATATTAATACAAATTATGTATTAAAAAAAAAATAAATGAGTTACGTAAACAAGTTATTTCGATGTCGATGGCTTCATAAAATCTAACAAATTCATCTGACAACACAGCGCCTTCTTTTTTTCACACAGAATTTCTTCGTAGCAAGCTAATAATTTTTTTATTCCTTGCTTTGTAGCTATAACGTGTTCTTCATTGGAGTCTATGCGTTCTAAAATTTTTAAGCCCTTTTCAATTGAGCTGAGACCAGTCAAGCTTGCAATTGTCGTGTGCTTTTCTGGGGAAACTGGGTCTGAAGTGTCGGATACTTCAGTGACGTTTTGCTCACGCATCTCTATGAGCTCATTCATTGTCAGCTCCTGACTATGTGAATCCAACAGCTCGTTGACATCATCATCATTGACTTCCAAATCTAATTGCCTGGCAAGATTAACAACTTCTTCTATCACATGAGCGACATGATCAGTTTCTGGCATTGTTTTCCTCTCGTTTTTGAAAAAAAATGGACAAAGTTTCTTCCAGACACCATTCAATGTTTTTTTTGTGAATTTCATCCCAAGATTCTTCAATGATTCTTACGGCATCTAAAACATTGAATTGTTTCCAAAAATCTTTAACAGATATCTCACTATTTTGTCTCATAGCTTCATTCAGATGCAAACGAATGCCTCGTGTAGTAAGCCTTGAATGTTTTGATGACTCCCTGGTCCATCGGTTGAAGCAGGCTGGTTGTGTTTGGAGGCAAAAACACAACTTTCACACGTGGGTCGAAATTAATTAGGGTGGCAGGAGGGTGACCGGGTGCATTGTCAATAAGAAGCATCACTTTAAATGGAATCTGTTTAGACTTGCAATAACGTTAGACCTCAGGTATTAAGTGGTGACCAAACCAGTCCTCAAACACGGAAGCTGCCACCCAAGCTTTATGGTTTGACTTCCAAATCACTGGTAAGCTAATTTTAGATATACACCAAACGAAAAAATCAAGACCCGCGTAACTCAGAGTTCGCATAAGTCGGTTGGTTGGTTGGTTATTAGGATTTTTATGGCGCATCAGCATCTAAGGCTATAATGTGCCAATCGCATAAGTCGGGGTATTACTGTACTTATCAGATGAAGATGTTGATTCTGGCAACAATGCTTGAGAGGTAAAACTTACTGACATTATGCCTCTATCCTCTCTTTTTTTGCAATTTTATAATTTTGAAATTTTTTTAAATTGCACACTTTTGTAATTTTTCCTGCACACGAGATAAAAAAATTGAATAAATACGATAAATATTTGTATTTACATGTTCGTGGAACATTTCCTTTTTTGATTCAATCAATTCAGCGAGCAGAGTTCCGGGTGCTGCACAAGCATGGGGGAAATTCCAACTTACACAGAGTTCTGCAGAACGCAACCCTTACATAAGTGGGGAGTGGCTGTAGATTTCCTTTTCACTTCAATATTTATTTTCTTACAGTTATATATACAGTAAGTCCCCGACTTATGTAAGCACAAGTTACGTAACTTCGGACTTATTCATTTTTATTTATTTATTTATTTTTTTTTAGGATTGTAAAATTCCGAACAGTAAAAAAAAAAAAAAAAAAAAAGCAATCAATAACGACAAACACTGCATGCACAATTTGCACAAGTGAGATACAGAGTAACAAGTTTACAAGTTAAGTGAAGGGGGTACACATTTCACCAACATAACGTAAAAACCCACAGAATTCTAGCTGTCGGTATTACCGCAAATGAATTTATCAAGTTTACTACTGGTTTATAATGAATTGCACTAATAGAAAACCCCAATAAACTGGAAACTGCAAATTGTTTTAATTGTTTTATGGTAGTGACCTCTAGAAATGTGTTTTGGTAAAATGTAAGTTCCCGTGAAGTGATAAGTGTGTTTCCCCTTTAACCCTGTGAAGTTCTGTATAGAAAATTTCATTTTGACCGTTATCATGGTGCCGATTAAGCGAATAAGTGATAGCGGTACTAGTAAATCTACCAAGGAAAGGAAAGCGATCAATTTGGATCAGAAAATTAAAATAATAAGGATGTATGAAAATGGTCAAACATTAACAAGTATCACGCAGAATTTAGATTTTCAAGATTAAACACAATAATAAATGACAAAGACAGAATACGAGAAGTGGTGAAGGGATTGCACTAATGAAGTCAACAATAATAATCAAGGCTAATAAATACATATCAATTTTTACAGTATAATAACATGCATTTTTTCTTCCTTTTATATTTTCTTTTCTTATGCCACTGTGGCTACTTCACTACTTCTTATGCCACTGTGGCTACTTCACTGCTGTCCCCAGATAAAGTTTTTAATTGAACTAATTAAAAATATGTAACTAATATATAAAAAATATGTAACTAATTAATTGAAAAATATATAACTATTTTACTTCATTCTTCTGAGGATATTATATGGTTTTTGTAATTTTGGCATATCAGGGATATAGTTGCAATATTTTATTAGTCATTCTCGAGTTATGTAAAACTCGACTTACGTAAGAAGTCATAGAACGTATGTCAGGGACTTATTTATTTCGAATGCATTTCTAGCCAGGATCCTTGGATTTGACTTGCTAATAGCACCCAGCCTTGAGACTGACTAACTCAAGATACTGAGGAGGAAATCCATGACTACTGCCAGTTGGTCTTGAACCCCACGCACTCCACTTAGACTCTTGCTTACACTCTTGCTAACATGGCTACCAGGGCCCATCGGGGACTTACTGTATATATATATAGTTTTGTAAGTTAAACGTACATTCTAAGAAAGCATATAACAACATACAATAATATCAACATTTGCCTCAAAATAGAATACAAATTTTTCCCCCCCTACCATTCTATGCTCTAGAGAAACTATGCCAAACCGATAGCCTGAACATGATATGTGCAAACTCATACAGGTGGAAATTTGAGATTTACATAAAATTACAAACCACAATATCTTTCCAGTACACCAAACAGCCAAATTTGTAGTTACTTAAATCACCAAGGAATACAGTAGATGAATATATCAAAACTGCCCATAACAATTCCCTGGGATATCTAGAAGAGTCATAGTAACTTAAAAACTTGATATTATCTCCTAAAATGATAGAACCCAAAGATTTTCTTACCAAGATTGCCAAGTAATAATAGCTGCACAATGAGATTGTGCAGCTATTATTACTTGGTAATAGAACTCATTACCAATTTGATCAACCAAGATTGTCTTTGCTGCTGCTGTTATCATATTTTATGATGTATTTCATACATAACACTGGAAAATCTGACAATAATTGGAATTCAATTATTATTAAATTAAATATTCATCACAGCCTTTTGCTGGTAATTGTTTTTTGTAAAATGATTATGCTAAAATTTATTTTTATTTTCAACATCAGTCTTAGTTCCACAGAACTCTGAAAAAAAAAAAATAAATAAAATAAGTATTACTCTTGCTAATATAAATTCATAGTCATATATGTTGAGAGTATGCTTTAATATAAAAATAACCTCATTATCAGCCGTTAATTAACTTCTTGGTACACAAAAGACCTTCCTGCTAACTGCATATTTATCATGTCTATTATTGCATTAAATTAAATTTATTTATCAAGAGTAAATTACCTTTAATTCTTGGTGGCATCCTTAAGCTGGAAATCTTCATGGGATGGAAAAAGTTTTTTATGTCCTTCTGTAATATTAGGGAAGTAAGTTATTTTTACAGACAAGAATATGTAAACTCTATATAAAATTTAAACCCAAGAAAGATTTAGTTGTTTTGGAAAATTTCTCTCAATTATCATTGAAGTGAATGCCATTAATTGATATACAAAGTACACCATTCACTCTGTAGTCACTGATATATCATCTCTGAAGGTAATGAATGACACAAGCCAGAATATAAGGAACAAGTATATAACTATATATGAAACATCAAGAATTACACTATTCTGCAATTTGAAAAAAATTCACTGATGTTTTCTCAGACAAGGGTGTGTTTCTGAGTCATCTTCTAATGCTGATTTCAAAAATTACTTTTGTTTGTTATCATCATATCAGGTCTCTTCAAAAATCCTGAAAGAAATTTTGATTTTTCACAAATTTTTATTAATTCTGGCAAAATTTGTGCAGCACTGAATAATAACAAAATGCTACTTTTACCAGACTTTTACATTTAAATACATGTTGAAAACGCTATGAAAAAGGGCAACATAGCAAAAATTCCAATAAACACTCGCCTCTTATTTTAAAAACTGATCTACTGAGTCAAATTTTAATTTCTTTGATTTTCTTGCAAATCTTTCTACTTTACAGTCCCTCTTCACCATCCAGCAATCGTCAGCCATCACATTGACATTCCACCTCCCCCAGCACCTCATCTCCACGTCTTTAATGTCCTGGTAAAACCCCTCGCCCTGTTCTTCACTAACAATTCCTATATTTTCTGGGAAGTAGTCGACGTAGGAGTGTAAAAAACGCACCTTGCCTCTCATGTTGCAGCCCATCTTGAAGTTTGCCAACATCTTTTTAACTATATTCTTGTAATCTGGATGATTTTTGTTCCCTCAGTTCTTAACAACAGACCTGAAGCTAATCCATGCCTGTTTTTTTCTTTTATTCATAGTTCTCTCAAAATCTTGATCTCTCATCATTTTGTTTCCCTTCCTGAGATAAAACTTTCACAAACTGTTTCATCAAACCACCCAGTTTTATGAGCAAAGGTGGAAGGAGGACAGTTTTGCACTACCAGTGGTTTATGTAATATGTTCTTTGATCCAGGCACCAAACTGCATCCCTTTGGCCAAATATTGACATCCCAGTGCTTACTCCTTGCCCTAACATCCATTCACACAAAAAGCAAGGCATTTTTGTGTAGCCGGATTGCTGTCCAAGTAACATGCTACCATTTTAAAGTCAGCACACACACTACACCAACCAACCATGTTCTTCATACTTAATATTTGTCAACAACTTCTTCATGTTTCTTTCAAATGCACAGAGTTAGCTACTGGAATTGACCCATATTTTTTATTTCCATTGCAGAGCAACACATCTTTGAGACTCCTCTTTGATAATTCAATAAAAAATCTCCACTTTGTAGAATTTTAATTAATTCCTAAATAGTTCATTAAGTCATTTATATTACTTCAAAAAACCTTAGAATCATCCTCAGAAAAGCAGTGGACTGTTTTTGTTCTCTGTGTCTGTACCATGAGAAAAAACATCCCATGTGCTAGAAGATTTTTTGACTTAAGTCTAGACCCAAGGAGTTCTGCAGATTCCTCTGGTAAATTTAAATCTCTTAACAGATCATTGAGTTCAGGCCGTGAAAACAGTTGAAGACTGGACTCTATGTCTCCAGGCAAGTAGACTTCAGTTTCATCTTCAGAAGCTTCACTTTCAGCACTCTCTACTGCAACATTCTCCAATTAAAGTGGAAGACATGGAATAGGAAAGTTATCTCCATGTGACACTGGTGTAATGGCAGATAGAATATTAGGATACACAATGTTGTTCTTACTCTTTGCATTGTATCCCTCTACATTAATCAAGCAAATGTAACAGTCATCACAGTGGTTTGTACGCTCCTGCCAAATCATGGGAATTGCGAATGGCATAGCCTTCTTTTTACCATTTTTCCACAATCTCAATTCTTCAACAGAAGTTCAGTAAATGTTATGTGGAACCCATTGTTTATCTTGGTCACCAGGTTCCACTCCACAATAAGCACAATACACATTTTTTACAAATTCCGTAATATCTTGTTTTCGCTTGAGGACTACATTACTTCCACAAATATAACAAACAAAATAAGTCTGGATTGTTCAAACACTTGTGTAAAGATATTTTACTCACTTTTCAGCAAATGTTTGACATGATAACCACAAAAATAAACTGATAAAACACTGCTGCATGGAGCTGTCAAGATCATGAAACAAATGACTGAAAACAGTGTTGCCACCATGTGAAGATTTAGTTTACAAATACTCAGCATTTGCTAATTCAAAAACCTTGGGAGGTGCATTATGGCCACAGAATGCCTATGCACCAACTACCAAAAAAAAAAAAAAAAAAAAAAAAAAAAAAAAAAAAAAGCTAACTTAATATATTCACAAATCAACTTAAGTAATTTGTGAAAAAAATGAATAACATTTCTGAAATCAACATAAAAAACTGAATTAAAAACAGCTATTAGTTTACAAACATCGAAAACCATGCAGAGTGGTGTTATTAGTACCTATCAGTATTGCCCTTGCCCATACTGATACGTACTGTTAGTACCTATTAGCACTGATGATATTCAAATTATTTAACAACCAGTACTCTAAGATAAAATTATGTATAGATAAATTATGTATAGTATTCTATCTGGTAACCAAAAATAAGAAAAACAAACTGTAATGGCAAGAAAAAGAAACAAATTTTAATTAAGATAAATAATATTGAAATAAACTATGTGTATTTTAGTGCAATTGCATCATTTATACACAGCTAAATAAAGATTAGCAAATTTGCAATAGAGGCATCGTTTAAGTTACATCTCATATTGTGAATACCTTCACTGAAGGTATTCACAATATGAGATGTAACTTAAACGATGCCTCTATTGCAAATTTGCTAATCTTTATTTAGCTGTGTATAAATGATGCAATTGCACTAAAATACACATAGTCTAATCTCTTTCGCAGCTTGAGGCTTTAAGCCCTAATGCATTAGAGTATTGAAATAAACATAATTTTTAGCCAACAATGTTGCACAACACCTTATTCTAATAATTTCCAAATCATTGACTGGTTTTGGAAAATTGTTTTTGATGCCTTTTCTTTGACACGATTATTGCTTGCTAGATGATGTCCCTGACTGAGCCATGATTTGACATAAGGAATTGTATCAAATTCTTCCAGCGATTTTCCCATTAAATTGATGGTCATTAGGTGACTTGTTTCAATTGTAAGAGAATTTCATTTATTCTCAATAATATTATTCATGATACTAAAGTCTCTTTCAGCTTCTGCAGCATTAACAGCGATAACTTTTAATATTCTTTTAGCCCTTACAATACTGTCAGGCTCAGGCACATTATCATACATGATATCTCTGCTATCAACAAAATCTCGAAAGTCATTTACTGGAATATTGTATTTAATTAGTTGACTTAACTGTTTTAATTTATTTTCACCTTCAATCCATGGAGCTTCACAAACAGGACCTGGCCAAGTTTCAGGGTTTAATAGGTTGAAATAGTTCAGAAGATCATTATATTTTTCATTTACATCATCGAACAGCAATCGCATTCTCATAAAATGTATTAGACGATCAACTATTTTTCTCTGGGAATTGATGTTATTTTTTGCTTTACTTCAAATAGTATATTATACTTCTTATTTTTCATAATATCTTCTGATTATCAACTGATTTTATTGTTTGACGAATTAATCTAACAGCTTTCATTAATCAAATATTTCTTTCTTGTAAAGCTGTAGAGAGTATTCAAATCTCCGCAAGAATGTCATTAATTAAGGCCAAAATCTTTAAAAAAATTGTCATTTTCGAAATGTTTCACCATTACCACTTCATGATTTTTATTAAAATGAACATACAAAGTTTCATAGGACTTCCAAACAGCTTTGCAGTTCTAGCACTGCAGGCTGCCCATCAAGGTCCAAATATTCTACCTACTTTCAGTACTTTAGTTTCAAACTATAAATATCATTTAACTCTCTTTGATGCTTATTTGAAGTATGAAAATAAACAAAGTTTATAAAGAAAATGCCGAAAGTAGTTTACTTGTTTTACATCTCTTATTGCATAATCAAGAGAACTGAATATGGTGGGTGAAACTGTGCCAGATACAAACATTTTGGAAATTTTTCCAAAATTTTGGCAGAAACTCCTGACTTTTTTCCTAACATCACTCCATCTGCACTAAATACAATAAGATTTTCACATATAAATAATTTTAATTTAAACCATACTTCTCCAGAACTGATATCAAAGTTTGGTAAATTATTTCAGATGCTGTTCCTTCTAACTCTACAAGATTAAAAAAAAACAGTTAAACTACCTTCAAAGTTTCGAATTTCTGATTTTAAATAAACTATTAAGATGCTCTTATGTGAAATAGTTAAAGCTTTGTCAATAATAACTGAAATTTTACTACGTAGACTTATCAGTTTTCCAAAAACTTTCTTTCTTATTTCAGTGGAGATGTGTTTGCCGACAAGTGGGACCATAAATCTAGAGTGCCAAGATGCTCCTAAATTGACGTTATTCTTTTTTTTGCAAAGCTATTAAATGTTCCATGTCAGTGAATGGTTTATTGCTTTTAATTATGGAATAAATGGTATTAAAGATGTTTATAGTGCTGTTTAAATATTTTTTATTAGCCATGTCAATACTGTTAGAAACAATATTTTTTTTCGGATGTTTTGTTTATATGTAATGCTTTTTTGTGTGAAGCTGACTCATGACGTTCTTTCAATTTTTTTCTCATTGATGATTGCATATTCTTTTTGTTAGAACCGTGAGCTTTGACAGAACATGACTGCCACTCTGATGAAATATGTAAGTGTTGAGCATTGAAAGTGCTTAAAGATAAAGCCTTTGAGCACCACTGGCGTCCCACAATCATATCACTGACAATAATAAGCCATTTTACTTATTTTTGAAATAATGCTTTTCATTCCAAAAATGCAAATTGTTTATTGAGTTTTGTACTAACTTCTGCTCAGAATGAGAAAATCTTTCAGGATGTATTGATTGTTGCACAATTTTAAACAAATTTCCAAGTCGTAGTTCAATATCAACAGTATCATAGCTCTCTCTTGTTTGTTCCATTTCTGTTGTTGAATGTTTAGTAGAAATGGATAAAAACTGGATAAAAATTTATCCAAACTATGTTGCCTCTTCATTCTAAGGGTTGCGATTTAAACAATTTATTAAATGCAATTTAAAAACACTACTCACAAAGTAAAACTCCACACGCGTTACTTATTGCTGTGAATAAACTTTTGAGAATTAAGGCGCACGCACACAAAGGCTCTGTGCCTGAAATCAGCTCAAACTACTGATATGGAAAAGAGTGAAATCGGAAGGTTACAAAGGATTCAACTTATACTTCAGACCGATAACATCCACCATCTGTTTACTGAGAGAGCAACAATACAAATGCTGTAACGGCAAACTAGTTTCATGGGTAAACTTTGCCAAGATTTTCCATAGTGCTTGTGTGAGCATTCTTTACCTTTGCCACAAGGAGTTCGCACCTCACCAAAGTTACCAACCTTAGAAAGCAAACCTATGGGAACTGGCCTCGAAATTATACATTATGGTGTGATCGACAATGCTACAACACTCCCCCACCTGGTGCAGGCCAAAATCAACAGGGACGTTTTTCAGACTCTGCCCAACAACCGGTATGGAAGTTTTTAGACATTTTAACAACCGATACAATCCTACCGGTGTGTACCAGCTGAATATCACCACTGCCTATCAGTATGGGCAATGGCAGGTGTTTATAGTATTCTAAAGAATTATAATTCAGTTGCTACATGTGGCTGATGTGAAAATGTGGGTTATGATGGATGCTTTAAAACTTAAACCATAATCCAGCAGGCTAGAACTGAATGCTAAATGTTGTTTAGCACAATGTCCTAGCTACTGATCATGGGATCTAGAAATAAGGACTGATAAATACCACTACATAATACTCAGTTATGATGTCAGATATGGGTTTGGAGAATTCTTAGAAAACATTACAGAAATGCATAATTCCAAAAATGAAATTTTGAGAAGGAAGCATTATGGTCTGGCACCAGTCCTCATTTCAACTTGGATTACTCAACGTAAGGCTGGAAATCTTCAATGCTACTTAGTATATTGATATTATGGCTAAAGTTTCATTCAGCAACTCCAAATCTACAGAAATCAATGTCATTCCAACAAAGTAATAATCCAATGCCTGATTTCAATAAAATAAGACTCCACAACTATCCTGACTATCATACCTTTGAGAAATGCTGGAATTCCAGATAAGATTAAGGCAAGTACACCAGCTTCTACTATTGTAATGGTGATTGTATTGAAAGAGGAACAATGCCAAATTCCAGCTGAGTATTATTGTGAATTAGTCAACGTCATCAACAAAGAATCAATTTTGTTGTTCAAATCAAAGTTTGGATCTAATGTTATTAATTTCTGTTAAAAAACATCTGATTCAAAATTACTCATGCTTCAGTTCTTTAGAAAGAAGACCATATGTTTAACTACAACTAAGTAAACACATGCTTCTACAGAGATAATATATTTGTAGGATTATTATATTATAAGCATTATTATATCACTTTTGCTCAAAGTGAAAATTATAATTTTTGCAATAAGTGTAGAGGTTTTATATCCTTCTGTAATATGAGGGTATCCACAAGATGGACAAGATTTTGCAGCTCTGGCAAATGCTAAGTTTTTATTTATATTTAGCTGTTTTATTAACTTAATTGTTATATTTAATTATTTTCTATAAGTAGCTTTATAGTTCTAGTCAAGCTCCTTGGTTTATTTTGAATTTAGATAATGATTTTGAAAGTTAATACTTAGTGTCCACAGTTTTTACCATTCATAACTTGCCGCCATTGTTATACGATATGGAATAGTGTAACGTATATCACAAACTTGATAGCATAAGGTTTAACCTAAAACTAGATAGAAAATACATAGCACAGTATTAGAAATCTGTTAGCTTAGTCTACTATTATCAGTTAATCAATTAAAAATTAATTATTTAGTTTCACTGTTAATTAAATTGCACTTAATTGAATCCTGACCCAGACTAGAGCAGCAAAGCAACGGGCACAAAGTAGCTGTAGTACTGTGGTTCAGGGAAGAACCAAAGAGGGCAATTCTCCAATGCATCACAGTCTAAAAAAACATGTGTGAAATGTGAAATGTTTACAGACCAGACTAGAACAGGACATGATTTAGCCAAGGAGGATATCTCTGTGTGCAGAGACTGTGAAGAAATTAGGTACCGACTCAGTGTTCTGATGGGGGTCTGAGAGTTTGAGGTGTAGGGTAGATGCCCTCGAAGGTATTAAAGTGGTGAATCCATCAAGCTCTCAGATGCCCAACTCAATGCCAGAGCTCACTCCTATGCACCAGGCAACACAGCGGCAATCTGTGTTGCCTGGCAGTCTGTGTTGCCTGGCAATCTGTCTACCCAATGTAGACAGGCTGCTAGGGCAGGTCATGGGGTTTTGTCAATGATATATAGGAATTTTGCTAGCAGGGAAAAGGAGGTGATTGTCCCTCTGTATAAGGCAATGGTCAGGCCACGCCTTGAGTACTGCGTACAGGTCTGGAGGCCTCATTTTAGGAAGGATGCAGATTTGCTTGAGCGTGTACAGAGAAGAGCAACACGATTGGTGAGGGGAATGAAGGGATCCTCTTACCAAGAGAGGCTTAAGTTCTGCAAATTGCAGTGGCTGGAGACTAGGCACCTGCGCGGTGATCTGATTGAGGTCTATAAGGCCTTGAATGGGTTGAGCACGCTGAATTCTGATGGGATCCTCCCACTTGTTCAGAATATGAACCTACGGGGACATAAGTTCAAATTAAGAAAGGATAGAGGTAGAATAGATGTGCGGAAATTTGCCTTTAGCCAGCGGGTGGTTAATTGCTGGAACAAACTTCCATCTGTCGTTGTGGAAGTTGATAGGTTAAATAAATTTAAGGAGGAACTGGACAGGCAATTGGAGGGTATGGTGTGATTTTTTTTTTTTTTGGCTGATGCTGCATAAGCTCCTACACTTGCTTTCTTGCATCAAGTGCCACTGCTACTGCTACTACTACTACTACTAATCTTGGTCAGAATGCACTGGTCCCACAGGAGCTAATTATTGTCGATGACTCTGTTGTCAAGGAGATGAGGAATATATTATGCAAAAAGGATAGGTGGAACATTACCAGTGTAGTCTGCCAGGGACAAAAGTTGATGACGTTGTAGAGCAAATATCATCTTTTAAGGGCACAAAAGGTGATATTGTTGTTACTAATGACCTTAAGAGTAAGAGATCTGCACATTTACTTAACAAGTACAGGTCAATGTTGAAAAAAAGTCGCAAGTTAGGATTAAATTTGAAAGTGTCTGCAATTCTGCCCAGACACGATAGGAGGGTGTATATGATGAGAGCCTTGTCAATCAATTCAGCCCTGGAGAGATTATGCAAGGCTCATGGGGTAGAAATTTTTTCAGCATAGTCTGTGCTTGCTAAATGCTTCTACAGAGATGGGACACACTTAAATAGAAAGGGTGCAAGAACATTTGCTGATGTTATCGAGGCAGTGTTAGGTGGGTCAGAAAACTGCCAGCTTGGGGGAGGATTCACAGACTAAAAGATTAACAGCAGCCATAGGCAGAAACGAAAGTGATTCTTGCCCTGCCTTTACTGTAATGAGCAGCAACCGGGAGAGCAGGTTAGTGGAGATTTCAATAGCTGCTGGGAGTCATCATGGAACAAATAAATACACGGAATTTGTGCATGTATACTTGCATGTACACCAATGCTAGGAGTATAGTAAATAAATTTCATGAATTTGAAGTGCTGGTCAAGACATCAAAAGTGAATACTGTTGTGATTTCAGAGACATGGTATCACACACATATAAGCAATGCAGAATTGGAATTTGGGGAGTACAATGTGTACAGAAAGGATAGGCAGGGTAGGAAGGGAGAAGGGGTTATGCTGTTAGTTAAACACAAAATCTAAGGAAGTGCATCCAGTTGATATAGGTGGACAGTGCAATGTTGAGTGAGTCTGGTGTGACATAAGCACTGAGAAAGGGAAAATGAGAGTAGGAGTGTCTTATAAGCCTAACGACTCTAATGAGTACAACGAACAATTGTACAGACAAATAGAGTGGGCTAGTAAATCAGAATGTCTTATAATGGTGGATTTTAACTTCCCACATATTGACTGGAACTAGTGGGTTGGTCACTTGCACACTAGCAAGACTTTTGTGGATTTATTGGATGATTGTTTTCTGCAGCAGTATGTTCGAGAGGCAACCAGAGAGGGTAATACTTTTGATCTGGTTATCAACAGCGATTATTTGTGTATTAAGAATTTGCAGATAAAGGAACAACTAAGTGACAGTGATAAGAGTGTACTGATGTGAAAGGGTTTTTGCTTTCGTAATTTTTTTTTTTTTTTTTTTTTAGGAGCATTAGCAACTAAGGCCATATTGCTCCGGGATATGCGGTGGTCAATTCCTGACCTTTCTGCATCCTCCGTATTTGGTGGTGACAGGCTCGAACCCCAGTCTAATCAAGAAGCGTGTGCTACGCACTGCTGCTCCTTCCCACCTGGCTTTGCTTTCGTAAAGGTGACTACAGTGGTCTGAGATGGTTTTTAAATTCTATACAGTGGGATCAACTGATGATGTTACCAATGGTGAATTCTATATGGGAAGCCTTCAGGAACTTATTTTGGAGGCTACTGTGCTTTTCATACCAACTAAGAAATACTATTCAGGGTTCAGGCCTAAATGGGTGTCAGATGAATTAATGAGGCTCATGGCAGGGAAGGAAAATGCATGGGATGCATATAAATTATAATTATTAGGCAACACAGAAGCCTATGGCAGATATAGGCTAGTCTGTAATCAAGTCACAACAGTGATTAGGCAAGCGAAGGCAGATTATGAGAAATCTTTGGCAAAGGATGCATAGAAAAACAGCAAAGACTTCTTTAATTATATAAAATCTAGAAGGAAGGGGATGAATCAAGTTGGTTCATTTGATATCGACAGTTCGACTAATGATGATCCTGCTCAGATAACTAACAAACCGAATGAATATTTTGCATCTACATTCACACATGAGGAATTCTGTAAGGAAGAGGAGGACAGAAGTTTACTAAACTCTAACAGGGAGCTAAATGATTTTGTAATAATGAAGAGCAGAGTGGAGGAGAAATTGTTGAAGTTGAACATAAAAAAGGCACCTGTGGTGGATGAGATCTATCCAGTTATATTGAAGGAGGTAGCGAGGGATTAGAAAACCCTTGGCCATAATTATGAGAGCATCCTTGGATTTAGGAGGAGTTCCCCACGGACTGTAGATGTGCAAATGTATCCCGATTCACAAAGGGGGATCAAAGGGTGACATGAATTATTATAGACCTGTTAGTTTAACTTCTGTTCCGAGGAAAATAATGGAGTCACCGGTTAAAGAAGTGATGCAGGATCACCTAGACAAGACTGCAGTAATAGTTCAGACACAGCATGAGTTTGCTAAGGGGAAGTCTTGTCTGACCAATTTGACTGAATACTACGATGTGATCACAAAGGAACTAGATGCAAAAAATGATTTTGATATCAAATACTTGGATTGCAGGAAAGCTTTTGATACTGTTGCACATGGAAGACTGCTTTACAAATTGGAACAATATGGTATTAAGGGTAAGTTGCTGCAATGGATAAAAGAATGGTTGAGTGGGAGAAGACAGAGGGTGGTAATAAACAGACACTGCTCTACATGGATAAATGTTATTAGTGGAGTCCCTCAGGGTTCAGTGCTGGGCCCATTGTTGTTTTGTGTATTTAACAATGATATCAATGAAGGTATATCAGGCCTAATGCCCAAGTTTGCAGATGATACAAACGTTGGCAGGGTTGTTAATGACAGTAAAGACAGTATGCCACTGCAACAGGATCTAGAAAAGTTAGGAAGATGGGCTGAGATGTGGCAACTGAAGTTTAACATTGACAAATGCAAAGTGCTGCAAATGGGTAGCAGATTTTTTTTACATATTTTATTTTTATTATCATTATTAATTATTTTTTTATTATTATTTTATTTTATTTTTATTATTGTTTTTATATATTTTTTGTTTATTTTTTATTTTTATTTATTTTGTATTTTTTAAATTTTATTTTAATTTTTTTATTTATTATTTTTTATTATTATTATTTTTTTTTTGCTGGCTCCCAGGTTTGGGCAGCCTGGGAGCAGGATCGCTGGCACTCACCGGTATAGCACTATTTCTGGTGGGTGCAGGACTTTCGTACATGACGCACTGTCAAAATGGTGGACCTGGTTCTATGTGCCTCAGGACGGCCATCGGAAGGGAATATCCGGGTACCGGCTGCTCCCCGTTGGTGCAGAGGCCTCTTCCATACAGGCCCATTTTGCAGAAGTTCTGAGTAAATTAGGCTTTTCAGGTGGAGATAGACGGAAGTCTAGGTGACACCATAGACATGATGATAATATTTTACTAATAACAGGAAATACCAGCACAACTGACCATCCTTTTGACTCTGCTTATCTTTTCTAATTTGCGACTTGGTAATTTAGTTTCCTGTACATTTTTTCAGTATAGGTTACTGAGAGTTGCTAAGCATGTTTACATATATAAGCAGCAAAAGTGCCTATTGTCTTTACCATGTTTGTTGGTCCATCTGTCTGTTTGTCTGTCTGTCCATCCACATGTAACAAATAGACTCCAAGCAGACAGATTTTCATGAAATTTTATATTTAGTTCTTTTAGAAATATTTGTCCATTCCCAATTTCATTAAAATCGAACAAAATTCATGGTTTTAATGCAGCAATTTTAGCTTTAGGCAGTCTGTACACACTATGTGTGTATATTTATGTCATGAATGTGGAGTTGCTTGTGAAAAGAGATACATATATATACTGAGTTGGTTTTGCATTAGCAACACCTCCCTAATAATTTGTGTGGGCCACTGTTTGCAAGTAATACATATGGCATGCCTTGGCATGGATAGCACTACCTGTTCTGTGGTAGTGCTATCCAAATATTGCACGATTTCTCCAGTAATGCCCACACATTATTAAGTGAATCAATGTAGCATTCTTACCGGAATGTCCTTTTACAGTAGGTCCCAAACAGGCTCAATCAGGTTGAGGTTGGGTGGCCACTGGAGGATGGATAATTTATTGTCACGTTCCTGGAACCAGTTAGCAATCTGCTGGGCCATGTGGCACGGCATGCTGTCTTGTTGATAGATGCTGGAGTGCATCCAGATGCTACACATCGCTTTGTGTTGGTGAAGGAATATGTGGTTCTCCAAATGCGGACGCACCCACCAACATGGAGTCGAAAATGGGATTCACCAAACCAGGTGACAGATTTCTACATGTCAGTGATCCATTGCTGGTGCTGACATGCCCATGCAAGGCAGTCCCTTGTGCTTTGATGCATTAATGGTACCCATTCTATTAAAGTATAGTATAATTTTCAATTTAACATTTGTGAGAGAGGGGTTCAGCTTTTTGTGTCTTAAATCAATGAGTACTACACATAAAAAAAATACTCCAAGTTTAGCAACTACGTTGAGTTATATTAGGAATAATTAATTTATTTATTATAACAAAATACAAATGTACAGTGCACAAAGTACAATGGTATAGACTAAACTGAATTTAAATTGAATTAGTATCAGCAAAATGATTCAAGGAATCAAAGCTTTATAACAGAATCAGCCAAAAATAAATAAATAATAAAATTTAAAAATAACTTTCTATCTACTTCAGTTGGTCAAAATAATTGTGTAATCTTTTTAAATTTTTTGGAACTACTTACCTTTGCAAAACTAGGTGGAAGTTTATTACAACAATCAATTACCTCCTTTGTCAAATTTGTACCCAAGCTTTCTGTATCCTATTTTTCAATTTCAATTTAACTGAAATTGTATTAAATATAATAAAGGTAGAGCCCTAAAAGTTTCCAGGACCATAAAAATTTACAGTTCACAAATCCAAATCATATGCATATACACCAATGCAATACAATAGACAGCAAAAGGTGCAATTAACATAAATGTTAACAAGAGTCAGTATTGTCCCAGAATGGCATTATAAGACTTGTTGGCCTCAGAGTAGTTTATATACTAAACTCCCAATAGATAACTAAATTTACACAGATACATAAACACTGACCATGTACCTGTGGAACAAAAAGACGGTGTCCCACACGTCAACATCTCGCGAGAGTCCTCAATTTTGGAGCACATACTATAAAAACCATTATTGAATAAAACACGTATAAAAAGTATACAAGGCTAAGTATATACACAGTCGTACATGTAAATATATATAAAACACAAACCAAGCCATATTTAAGCAAAACAAAAGACAGCAATAAAGGCCCATTAATCACTCAAGTTAACAGGAAAACTATATCTTCCAAGAGGGGGAACAACATGTGAGTAGGGGCCATAGGATAGTTTTTACACTACATTCTAAGTAGATCACTAAGTCTATATAGATACATAAGTTTTTTTCTCTGTAGCCATGGAACAAAGCCAAGTGGTCTCAATTGACATCATATAATACAGTGTATTTTATGGTAGGAAATTGTTCCTCTCAGAAAAGATAGAAGACAGTGGGATGGTAAAGAACTCATACCTAATGAAGAAGTTGTTGAAGCCCGAGTTTACACAGTATCAGTTAATTCTACACTGGTGTGCGAAACTTAAGGATCAACACTATTTCTAAAGGTTACAACCACAAAATCTTTACTGATAAGAGTAGATTCAGTCTCAGCAGCGATTCTGGACGTCAGCTAATCTGGCGAGAGGTAAGTGAGGATATTGTTCGCATGGATTGGCCTGCCCATTCCCGCTGATTCTAAATCCCATCAAACACATATGGGACGCTCTGGGGAGACACATAGCGGCACATCCACACCCACCAGAAAATGTTCACCAGCTGAAGATGGCGCTGACAGAGGAATGGACAATGTTACCGCAAGAACTTATCAACAACATTGTTCCAAGTATGGACAGGTGGTGCAAAGCTTGCATCGACATTAGGGGTGGCCATACCTCCTACTGAGGACCACCTCTTCCCTCTGTTCAATCTTTAGCAGTGATGCACCTGTATCATGGCAGCCAGTGCTATGTTGCTATTTTTGAATAAAGTCCCTCTGTACCGTTTCCGTTGTTGTGTCAGTGTCGTTTCCTTCATCATTTCTGAACCTCACGAGGTTCCTTTGGTATGCTTTTCCGATATCCAGGCCACTCCTATGAGAAGCTACAGTGAAAACCTGACTGGTCCTTAAAATTTGCACACCAGTGTTTGATCTCTGATGAAGTAGATGCAGCAGTGGTTGATGAAACCATAGTTGTTGCAGGAAAAGTTGAAGATGTAGTTGTTGTTGAAATGTCCACAGGAACAGAAATTGTATTATTAAAACATGCTTATTTGATTTATCATTAGAAACATTTTTTGCAGTCAACTGTTGCTTCACCACACACAGCAATAATTTATTTATTTGTGGATTTCTACTGGTTTCTTGATTTTAGCCCTAAGAAAGAGTCCTCACACTTCTTTTATATATGTGCTATGAGAGTGGCTATTTCTAACACACAACTGCACAGTCACCTCTAATTTGTCACATAGCATTCCATAAATGTTCACAGTAGCATTTCTATGTAAGTTTTAAATTACATGCACTGGAGACCTTACCTTCTGATTAGCTCTTGTATTTATTTAGTCCTCGCAGATATTTTTATTTCATTATAAATAAAACATTGTTATATAAATAATTAAATTTAAAAAAAAAACAACAAAACTTTCTCCTCAAGTAAAGTGAGTTAATTTAGAGATGCACTTCCAGAAGGTTACAAAGTCCCCAATTACTCAGTACAATCAATTATTAAGCCTCTGTACACTAGGCTACTGAATCCTATTACTGTATCTCTGAGGTAAACCTTGTTTCTGGGTCCTTTATGGAATCCTATCATCAGACTAGCAGACTTAACATGAGTTACCCCAAACCAATCTCTTCTATAGAAATCTGATAGTTCTCGCAGATTTCTGAAAAGGATGCATAAATTTGTCTAACTATTTGTTAAATCTCCCTATCTACTAGCCCAATAATAGAATTCCATAAAGGAACCAGATACAAGGCTTCCCTCAAGATGGATTTAAAAATTAAACATACTGAGAAACTGGAGACTTTTTAACTTTCTGAAAATATTTAAATAAACTAAACCCATTTCACTTAATGAAAATGTTTCAATTTAAATCTTCATTAAGATTCCCAAGCCGTCCTTTTCTAAATGTATTACTGGTATTTACCTTTCTACATCTGTAAGGAAGATTTCTAAGTTTCACAGTGAACTGATCATCGTGGTATACAGTTTTTTTATGTTCATTTTGTTCCTATTAAAAAAAGAAAACCACCAAAATTAAAACTATTACCTTTTTGAATTACTGTTGTCATATTAAAAAATACATTATTTATTCCTTTTTTCCAGTTCTTATAATGATAAACTCTGATTACAGAACATAAAAATTAAACTTTTACACTTTGCTTATTTTATGCACAAATTTTATGTGTAGGGGTTTCTTGATTGATGGCTGAAGTAAAAAGGGATACAAGCTGCCTTTTTATTACAGTGTCTAACATACTAGCTTGCTCTCACTCTGGCACATTTATACTGGATAAGATTAGCTGTAGTTGGACTGTGGCAAAAGGTATTCCAGGCTTTACTTTGCTCTTTTTTATGGCATCTGTCACTCCACCAGATTTTTGGGTGTATTGCCAATTTTGAAGAGGATTTTGGTATGGCTTTTTCTGCTGCATGCAATATTGTTTTGACATATTCAACCGCTTCACAGTTGGGGATTCTTGGATTATTTCCAGGTCAAATTTAGCTACTTTTTTTATAGGTCTGCCCAATCTGCTTTATCAGTGAGCCACTGTTGAATTTTAGTAGGATGATAAGAGGGCTTGTTTAGTAGTCAATTATTATAGGAAAATATCACTATGCAGTGGATCATTGTTTATTGTCCACTTTAGAATAGGATACAGGGCTGCTAAACAGATGGACAAGCCTATTGCAGTGTTAGTTCTTCCAGAAAAAAGGTGAACATATGTAGGTAACCCTTTATTCATGCTAAACATTGTTCAATTAGTTTTCCTCTTTGACAAACATGGTTGTTACCCCATAGTGTGTGATGACCATTTAAATCTCCCAGAATGAGGAAAGGTGTGGGAAATTGAGCTATGAAAATATTTAGGTCATTTTGTTGAATGGTATAACTTGGTGGTATGTATAAGGTGCAGATTGTAATATGGATGTCAACAGTTATGGAGAGTTCAGTAAGACATGCTTGGTACGAACATACAGGTTTACTAAAACAGCTACACCACCATGTGCAGTATTTTGATGGGTTCTGTTTTTTCTAAAGATATTATACTGAGACAGTTTTGGTGTATCTTCGAGGATTTAAATACATCTCTTAAAAGCAGAGATATATTGGTATGTATTTAGAGATAAGATCGTATAGGTCATCAATATTAACACAATTCCACTGAATTATTGTGTTCATTATTAATTTCTTGGTAGGCACTTAGAATGCTTTTGTATTATTGAAGTTCTCTATTTTTCACTCTTGTTTTTATCTTTTTTGGAAGGAAAGGCTTTTCTGTGTTCATGTCTTCTTCGACAAAAATTTTTAGGATGTGATCATCAGCAGATTTTTTATTAGTATCCATTTCCAGTTGGTGACTGGGGTTTATGGTTTGTGTTCTACTGACCTGTACTTTGTGCAAGTAGGGGTTCCCCAGAAAGCTATCTGGGACCATGCTTCTGACATCAGAAACACTAGCGAGTTTGGGATATATGGTCTGATGTCCCATACCAGATATCCAGCCTTAATGGATATCGGACGATGCAGTATGTTAAAGGTCAAGATAAGATTGCATGTAGGGATCAGGATGCCATCTTTTCTGGTGGAGATTCTCTTGACTTGAATAACTCCTTGTTCTTTAAGTTCTTCTAGCACTCCTCTTCCGATACATGTAGTAAATCCCAGTCTGAGATCACTCCTTTAGAGATTTTCAGTGATCTGTGGAGTGTCACAGTTACTGGTAGTCCTGCTAAAACAGCTACACCACCATGTGCAGTATTTTGATGGGTTCTGTTTTTTCTAAAGATATTATACTGAGACAGTTTTGGTGTATCTCAAGGATTTAAATACATCTCTTAAAAGCAGAGATATATTGGTATGTATTTAGAGATAAGAGAGATTAATGCTCAAAAGTCGCTTAGTATTAGAGGTCTCGATGAGAATATCTCTTGACCTGACTCTTTTCACAGACTAGGGAGATCCAGCTCTACTTTCTAATTCCTTTTGAACTCAAAGGTGAGAATCTGCCAATTGGATTTTCACCTTGAGTGGATGATCAAATAAGTTGGAAGTGGTTTCTGACTCAGCTTTCTGGTGGTGGTTGGCAGTTCCAGAAGCTGAACTATCTTTCTTTTTAGATGTCTGGGGTGCATATGGCACCCTAGATAAGTCAGAATTTGAATTACTCATGATGTGCACTTTTTGGCCCTGGGAGATTGTCTCCAGGGTTACCAGCCCCACCCGTGAAGGCAAGAGTGGTGCCACTTGGTGACCCAAACAAAGAAGAGAGGGTTAGCATAAACTAAAAATAAAAAGGGGATTAAAGAAAGGTACTTTCCTTCCTAGGTTATAGTATTTGAATAGATGTATGTAATTCTAACACTAAAGAGTTAACGGACTTGCAAAACTCAGAAGAAATGTATTAACAGTAGAGCGTAACAGATAATCACCATGAAAGGCTGCTGTGGTCACTAATATTGCTTGGCACTTGGGTCTCCCAAGTAGCAAAGTCCAGCTTGTCATAACTGAAAGAATGTCTGTGACAGCTTCAAGGACTCTGAGAGGGAAATGAGAATGAGCTAATTGTTGTGATATATTTGGTTATAAATTTTTTTGCTTTGTAAATACAATAGAACGTTGGTTATCCGGAAGTCAGTTATCCAGAATAATTTGAAAGGCTGATTTTTCTTCTTCTTCTTCTTTTTTTTTTTATTATTAATGGTAGTGAGACAAATGTTTATTATGCTTTGAGAGTATTTCTGCGTTTTTTTTATGTTGTATATCTGGTGAAGTGTTGGATTAGGACTAATGGGTTTTCTCGCTTCCATGAACCCAATTTTCAATGACATATTTTTCATATTATGTTTAGTTTAGCTCCAGATTCGATAAGAATAACATCGGCCCAAAACTGTGTGATTTGTTATTTTTCTATTTTTTTTATGGTGAAATATCAATAATGAAAAGAAACACCACCATGTGTTTCTTTTCATTGAAATGGGAAAAAAACCAGGAAGAATGCGATATAATCAAACTGATATTAAGGAACTTAGGGAAAAAAGGTTACAACAAATGAAACAAAAACCGATCGAACATTATTTTAAAAAATTCAATTTTTTTTGCATATAAAATTTGCAGTAAAATACCTATCTGAATATGAAAATTTTTATGTATAAGTTATTATCATTATTTTTTTAAATTAAATAAATTCATATTTTTCATCCTATATAAAGTCTTTTTCTTTTACCTTAATACATTATAACAGAATTTATTTAATTTTACATTGCGTTCAATTATCCAGAAAATTTTGCTGTCCGGAAGAGATCTGACATTGGTTTCCGGATAACTGACGTTCTACAGCAGCATTTCTCAAACTGTGTTCCACAGAACACTAGTGTTCTGTGAGATGTGAACAAGTGTTCCGCGAAAAATCATAATTAATAATTAAAAAATAAATAAACTTTGCATATTTGTAGCATAACCACTTTTGTATCATTTTGTATCATGTAACCCCTGGCATGGTGCCGTGAAGGGTATTGTATGGTCGTGGTACCTGCGTGTACCGGTGAACTGTACAATAAAGATCTTATAATATTTAACATAATTTTTTTTTTCAGTTATTAATATACTGGCATAGACTAATAATCAAACAGACCGTGGAACACTTTATTTTGGTGTGCTTTTGCATAGAGAAGTATGCGTAGAGGTAATAACACCTACAAAAAAGTAGCAATGTAGTGATAGTATGCCATTCATATGCGATTTAGCCTGGAGTACACAGGTTAAAGGAGAGGAGGAAGCGAACTCATATCACACTAAAGTAACTTCCTTGTATAAATTTTTTTTTGGTTAATTATTAGTATTTCTTCGAAATATTATTATTAAAATATGTGATCATGGATTGGTGGTTGAAAAAAGGAACTTTAAAACGAGAAGCAAAGTACTTCTAGTATTGCAACTGTGGTCGATGAAAACAAACACAATATTGTTACACACTTCAAAGTCAGAATGAACAATCCTTTTGTTCCCCAGAAATCCAAAGTGAAAAAACAGGAACCAACTAATAAATGACCAAAACGAAAGTATTATGACAGTTATTTGAATTTCGGATTTACATGTATTGGAAAATAAAGATGCTCCTGATGCACAGTGTGCCATATGTAATAAAATATTAGCAACAGTTCTTTGGCTCTCACTAAACTTGTGTTTCGTAAGTGTTTTGTTAATATAAAAAAATAATCTGTTTATACTCCGGGACGACCAAACGGTCAGAGGAGTTCACAAGATAGACAGAATACAAGAAACAGCACCGTATTCAGCAGTCACAGGCTTGAACCCCGGTCACTCAAGGCACGTGTACTTATGCACCCGCGCGCCTGACCACTAGGCTACGGCGGCCGAGATGAAAAGTGTTCTGTTAATATGTTGTGAGATGAAAAGTGTTCTGTGCCAAAAAAACTTTGGGAAACGCTGCTCAACAGTAAACCACGTGATACCCTTTTTGAAAGCTATGAAATCGCATATAGAATAGCAAAAACTGCTAAAGATATAATGCAAAGTGTGCCCTGGGATACATTAATTGCATAAGGAAGGGACACTTGTTAGATAAAAATGAAGTTTTTTTTTCTGTAATGTAATGAGAATATGTACTTTTTTCTTAGTAATTAAAACTTTATATTCCAATTACTGGTTACATTTTAAAGTTAATTAAACTATGTTCCAATTGTTGGTTTGAAATCCCTGTCAGTCACTTTCAAAACTCAGGAATTGAGTTTTGAAAGGGACTGACATGTATTGTATGACATGTTATTGCTAAGCAATAACATGTCATACAATTCATTTATTGAAAGACTCATAAGAATGTCTTTCTGAAAAGAACTGCACCATTGAGTGTTGATATATTTTAATCTATAATTAAGCTTTGTTAATTTGTGGTACTGAAAGGAGATTGAAAAGGGAGATAAGTTTAGTATGCGTTTGCTATTTAAATGAAAACAATTCACTATAGCTAAGTAAAGATATCACCCTTTGTAAAAGAGTGCAGTAGGTCTTTTGGTCATTGCTATCCCACTTTGCCAAATAAACATAAAGATGAGTCAGGGGACAAGGGTTCTTACCAGAGAAAGACTGGCATCAACAGCAATGGTGTCACACTGCAATTACGTCCCCCTTCTGAAGGAGGGAGAACTTGGAACCACTATGTCAACATGTGCAAAAAAGATATTTCATTTCAAAAGGCTGAAAATGAAACTCAGGACAAATAAACTGTTTTGTCATGTTGAAAATTGACAGTCTACTGTGTGATTTTTATTGGGAATAATGAAATTGTTCACAATAAAAAAATTGGTTTAGATCATTGCATATTCATACTAAAAATTAGAAAAAAATTTATTTCAGGCTATAACACGAATGCTAAAAGATATTCTCAACACCCACATTATATCAAATTTGAACTGCATGTATTAATGCATACTGAAATACTTGATGTTCATTGTAAAAAGTACTGACATTCGAGGGTGCAAAATTTTGACTCCCTCACACTGAGGTTCTAGTATATTTTACTTCATATACTTTTTAACACTATCTATGCTTAATTTATAGTATTGTACTGTATTTATTTTTAAGCAAACTATTTTAATTTTTATTTCTGCTGTTTAGTTGGTTGGTTTGATTATAGTGGTATTAAAATTGTATTTACTAACAGTATTTAGATAAAGTAAATTTTAATTTAAGATTTTTAATTATTTATTTTGTATGTGTTGTAATTTTCCTTGCTACGGACCCAAAATTCAATAATTGCTAAAAATCTAGAAAGCCACTGGTCCCATGCGTTTTGGAAAAGGGGTTTGGTACTGTACATATGTATTTTTTTTTTTTTTTTTTTTTTTTTTTATTGAAAAATTGCCATAATTTTTTGAATAGTCCCTTCACATTACAAATACAATTATATTTATATAGACAATATCAGCTTAAACTGAAAGCAGCAACTATGAGCAACACTATAAACACATATGCAATCTTTTAAACAGTATCTTCATGCAACAGTAGAACCTTAAGAAAGACTAACCTTATTGTTATCTCCTTTCTTGACAAGGGCATCATATTCCACACCAGAATCTTCAGAAGAGTGTTCTTCTTTAGAATTGCTTGTAGATATTTTTCTAATAACATTCTAAGGAAATTAATTTCATAGGTTTCAAAGACAATTTTTAACTAAATGAATTTATAGATAACTGTTTTATTATACAAAATTAAGCACTATATTTTGAAACTTCAACTACACATTTAATTTTATATTAAGATAACATCACACACACACACACACACACACACACACACACACACACACACACACACACACACACACACACACACACACACACACACACACACACACACACACAGTCAAAGTTCTGAAACCTTTGTGATCGTGCATGTTCTACTGTTAGTAACTGCACTGGTTTATATGTGGAAATACATGCTGTGATAGTGCTTTGGTGAAGTCAGTGTGTTTTTTGTGTAATGTCAAAATGGAGTTCCATGCTAACATCAACTTTTGTCAGAAACTAAGAAAACACACATGAGATATGCTTTGAGTGATGCAAACTGGTTAAAGAAAGAACTTCCAAACTTGTTCAACAATTTTCAGGTCAGAGAGGGAGAGAGAGAGAGAGAAACCAGAAAATGAGGAATGAGATGGAAGCTTGAAGACAGCTCACACAGCTGGAAAAAATCATAGAAGCTGGACAATTATTCAGAGGAATTGGAATCAAATGACTGATGAAGTGGAGGAAGATTTAAATGTTTCACATGGAAGGTGTCATGGCATTATAAATAATGATTGTTTTGTGACATCCACCATAGCATCTGAACATTAGTCTTGTAATTTTTTTTTTTTTTTGCATTCCCAAATATGAAACAACACCAAAGAGGTCAGCACTTCACTAATGAAGAGAGAGAGAGTGATCACACCTCCACAAAGGCAGCTTTGAATTCTGTAAAAACATAATTCAAGCAGTGCATTCAAAAAGTTATCACAGGTAGCAGAAATGTACAAGAGCTGAAAGGCTATTTCAAGTGTGTGTGTATGTCTGTGTGTGTAGTGTATATTGTATTTTATTTGATAACAGATTCTATGATGATATCCTCAGAACTTTCTGACTGTATCATGAACATGTGTGTCTATATAAACTTGGTCCTCTAGTTATGAACATCCACATATGCAAATTGATTCCCACAGGAAACAATTAAAATTGTTAATGGCAAGATAATGTATGCATTCTGGTGATATGAACTCATTCACTAGTATTGCATGTGGGGGTGAAGTGCATCAGCATCTGGTGTACAGAAATTCTCTTACTCAATTCATGTGTTTGTGTTAATGTCAGACTTTCACTGTGCACTTTTTGTTATTACAACAAAAAGTGCACAGACCACAAAAATTGCAAAGAAAGTCAATAATTCTGAAATGAATCACTCTTTTACTACATGAATAATACAAAGTTTATTAATTAAGTGCTTTTGACCCAATTCCTAAACTTATTACAAAGGTGATCTTTCAGGATCCTTATGTGGATCCCATCATTAGACTACTGATGGCTGTTACTTGGCTTGTTTAACTAGCTTTAGTTAGATAGATAAGAGCAGTCTTAATTAAAAAGTCAATAAGTTCTGAAATGAAAGAGAATAAACGGACACAACAAAATATGAAACTCCATTTCACACTAGCAATGCCTTAACCTTTCTACTACTGAACTATTATTGACAACAAAGAAAATTTTAAATGTAAAAGTATCCACACTAATGCAGCCTACAATAATTATGAAAAGATGCACTGTTGTGAAAAAAGTGGAAATTGTTGACGATCAGAATCAAAGATGAATTCCTTTATGCCTAAGCCTCATCCAAAAGAAAGCTAGATCCTGTATGTAAATTTAAAAGTAAATGAATTTGGAAAATACAGCAACTTTCCAAGCAAGTCATGGGTGTTCATGCATTTTAAAGTCACAGATCATTAGTATAACATAAAAATGAAGGGTGAAGAAGCTGGTGCTAATTAAAAAATGAAAAGTATATTTGTATTTAAAACTGCTAAAAATGGTCTAACCTTACTGCTGTGTAGTAACAAGTCAGGTGACTTTAAACTCATACCACTGCTTGTTTGTCATTGAGAAACTGTTCTGTGCATTGAAAAACATAACTAATGCATTTTTGCTAGTGATTTTGGCACATAATAAAAGGGCTTGAGTGATCTTCAAATTTTCAAAGAATGGTCCAAACACTTTGTGCCAGAAGTGAGGATTTATTGCGAAAAGGGGAATCTTTTCAAAATTTTACTAGTTTTAGACAATGCTTTAGCCATACACCATATTTAGATAATTTTCATCCTGATATTAAAATTGTGTTTCTTCCAGCCAACACATTGTCCATATTACAGAAAATGAATCAAACTGAAATATGCTTTGGGGAGGGGGGAGGAAGGCGTAAAATGGAATGCTTACTAATAAAATATCTTTAATAATCAAGTATTCACAGAACATTACTTATATGTACAATGAATAGCATTCTGGTGCCGTGCATTTTAAGCTGTGGATATTTTCATTTAAAGCTTTCTACACCTACAGAATTTTCTCTCACACATAATGAAATCTACTGAACAAGATTGCCCTAAAACCTGAAGGCACTTTTGGAAGGAATTTAATATATTTATGCCTCAGTCCTCACCACTGAATACAGTTGGAAAAAACCCAAGGGGAAAAAAATCTAACAGGAAATTAATGGTAGGCATTCAACAAAACTGAAGGAGGCCTACAAGCTCATAAAAAAGGAATGATCCAAAAACACTGTGATTTGCATAAATCTTTAGGAGTATATCAGACCTTCTAGCATATTAACATGATTTATTATGAGAAAAAGAAGGCAAAAAAGAAGTGCAAAGTTTTTTGAAGTCCTACTTTGCCAGCTTTAAAGAGGGCCACCAGTGTGGCTGTTGAAGGAGTACCTCATGCAACAGATGACCCTGATGACTTCTTGATAGCATGTGAATTAAAATTAGCTTACCAAAACACAAGTCCACTCCAGTATTCCAGACATGTTCAGCAGCAGTCATGGCAAATAATTTTTTTCTACTTTATTTGTATGATGTAATAATTTTCACTGTGTAAATGCTTAACGTGTGCTTTAACATTATTTACAATTTAAAAGAAATAGTAATTTATAGGATAAATAGTTTACAAAGTAACTAAGCTTAGACACAGCTACTGCTAATTACATTATTTCTATGGAAAAATTTTTCAACTGGGAAAAAAAACGGTGTTACTAACAAGACTTTTGAACAAAACTCATTGATAAGTTGAGAACAAAGTGTGTATAAAAAAAAAAAAAAAAGGTAAAGTGCAGCCATTATCAACCCACTGCAGGATGGAAGCCTCCTCAACAATTCATGCTGAGGGAAATGGACCATAATCTGCCACGCTGGTCCAGTGCGGGTTGGCAGATCGACCGTATTCAGCAGTCAGGGGTTTGAACCCCGGTCTACTCAAGGAGTGTTTGCTACTGCACTCCCGCTCCTGACCACTCGACTACGGAGGCCTCAAGTGTGTATATACAAGATTTAATCAAAAAATTTGCTGAATGATCTTATAATTCTTGAATACACAGCATCAGCTGAAAGATTGTGAGTGGGGCTAAGTGTAATTTTGTTGAGCATTGAAAAACCAAGTTTTAACTTTAACTCTCTCTAAACACTCCCCACAACCAAATAAACATGGCTTAATTTAGTATTGAGCCAATTTTTCACTTACCAATTTTTATACAACTCTCTTTTACAATACATTCTACGCCATGGGATCAAAAACTGTGCTTGTATAGTTGCAAAAATGGTGCTCTTCAATTAATGAGGAACCCTACCCCAAACTACATTTCATGGTAGAATTTTTAGAAATGCTAAATTATTACTAGTTTTAGTTTATTTTATATTAGCAAAGGCACATGATGCAAGAAAGCAAGCTTATATAGCATCAGCCAAAAAAACCCCCCTTATTTCACCCATCCACTCACTCCAACTGTTTGTCAAGTTCTGCCTTGAATCTATTTAAGCTATCAACTTCTACGACAGATAGAAGTTTGTTCCACCAATCAACCACCCGCTGGCTAAAGACAAACTTCCGCACATCTATCCTACACCGTCTTTCCTCAATTTGAATTTACGCCCTCTCAGGCGATTATTCTGAGCAGGAGGAAGAATCCCATCCGCATTGAGCATGCTCAAACCAATCAACGCTTCATACACCTCGATCAGATCACCTCGCAGGTGCCTAGGGTCCAGACACTGTAATTTGCAAAACTAAAGCCTTTCTTTGTAAGAGCAACCCTTTGTTCCATTCACTAATCTTGCTGTCCTTCTCTGTACTCGTTCAACAGCTCTACATCCTTCTTAAATTGAGGCCTCCAGACCTGTATACAGTACTCAAGGTGTGGCCTGGCCATTGGCTTATACAAGGGGATAATCACCTTCTTATCCCTGCTAGAAAAATTCCCGTATATCAGTGACAGGACCCCATGAGCTACTCTTGCAGACAGTCTGCACTGCTCAGAAAACTTCATATCTGCCTGCACAATTACCCCCAGGTCCTTTTCACTCTCTACCACTGTCAGTGTAGTAACACACAGTTGATACCTTACTCTGGGGGTTGCTGCTTCCCATATGCAGTACTTTACATTTCTCAACATTAAACTTCAGTTGCCACCTCTCAGCCCATCTGCTCAACCTTTCTAGATCCTGTTACAGCAGAGTACTGTCATTAGTGTCATTAACAACCCTGCGTATCATCTGCAAACTTGGACATTAAGCCTGATATACCATCATCAATATCATTAATAAATACAGAAATACAGAAAACAACAATGGACCCAACACTGAACCCTGAGGGACTTCACTAATAACATTAGTCCACGAAGAGCAGTGTCCATTGATTACCAATCTCTGTCTTCTCCCACTCAACCATCCCTTTATCCATAGCAGCAATTTGCCTCCAATGCCACACTACTCCAATTTGTGCAGCAGTCTTCCATGTGCAACAGTATCAAAGGCTTTTCTAAGATCCAAATAGATGATATCAAAGTTATATTAGCATTATTACCATATTAGTTTATTTTGGTACTATGAAGGGTTAAGAAATTTAACAAACTAGTTGTACCCGGCGTAACATACGCCTTTTTTCTGATTATGGTGTAAATAGTTTAATCTAGATCCTTCAGTCTTCACCTGTTTAGCGGTGATATAATTCTTGTTCAGCAGTGATATAATTCTACAACAGTCACATGTAGGATATATGCATATGTCTCTATTTGCAGGTGGTTCCCCATCTTCTCCAACAAATATTGCAGCAACCTCCAATTTGGATGTAGGTGCATTATATCGTCTCTTATCTAAGTCCGGGTCTTCTATAAATGCCATGCGCACATTCATTGTTGAATTGGCCTGGGTTATTTGATGCATTTGTTTATGTGACTCAGCAAATGGGTTAACTTGTCACAGCATCTCATCCAATTGTTGCATTACTTTGGCCACACACCCTTGGTTTGATTGTTTTGCAAGCCGTTTTGTTGTTGCTTTAGCAGAATTGAAAATATAAAGTTGTCCATATCCTGGCTTATTTGCCTTGTTTGGATATAGCAGTGAGACCAAAAGGTAAATCTGGCCATGTATTCTAAAACAGTATGGACCATTTCCAGGTGGTGATTTAATCTCTGCACCCATCGATGCAAATGCCATTTCTGAGTTGTACTCTCATATATGTTCTCTGTAGTTATTTGCTTTACAGCTCTTGAAATATAGTAGGTGTCTCAGACAGTGAGTGAAATGGAACCTTTCCATCATGACAGCATTTAGTGTATTTATTCAATGTGTTTAACTCATGTACCCAATATCTTGCACTGCAATACTCATAGTTGTAACACATATTTCCTATGTCATGCTCTCCCACATTAATTACAGCCGGTTGATTATTTGCATCCGGTACTTCTATTTGATTAGTCTTAGGATGTTTGACCCGTCTTCTCATTTCCAATCTTGCTTATCTTTCTTCAATGCTTTCTGTCCATCTTTGTAGTCGTAGAGTCTCATTTTGGTTAGATCTCTAATGTTTCACTAGCATTTCTTCTACATTTTCTCAAAGTTCTTACACACTGTTCAGCCATTTTTACACTTCTTAAAACTTAGAATGGTTTATTAAAATTGAAGATAATATAAACAGTTAAAATAAACATACATTGATAGCTTTCAGGCATAGGTTGCCTTTCTTCAGTTGAAAAACATTAGTACAAAAATTAATAAAGAATGCCGGGTATGATGGTCATGCGAGGTAAACTGCATGAACGGGTGCTGGCAACAATTAGCAGTTGGAAAATTTGGGGAGCATACCTAAGAGTTTTATACAGGACGTTTAAAAAAATGATGGACAATAATTTAAAGGTGAAAAGTATAAACTAAAATAAGCAAAAAAAGTCCCAGTGAACATCGGGCCATAAATAAACAGTTTTCGAGATAATGCACATTTCTGCTAAGATCCGCCACTCACTATGGGAGCACTAGTTTAGCAAAAATCTGTGAATCCTTTGCTAAGGGTAGTTTTATTAAACATAAGATAATACATTTTTAATTTTTGGTTTCAACCCCACAGGATTTTACAGATGTTACAGGACGTTCTTTATAACACCCTTTCCTCAACATCAGGTGTTATGCTTCTGGGCCTACCTTTTCGTACTCCATGTGCAAAGCACCCATGTTCTCTAAGGCACTGATGTACCCTGATGAATGTGCACCTGTTGGGCTGCCTTCGGTGGGGAAATGCTTCTTGGTACAAACGTGCAGTCTCGAGTGCACTGCCGTTGGCTTTACCATACACGAAATGCATCTCTGCATACTCTTCGTTGCTGTAACTACTTTCCATGTTGACTACACTTTGACAAGTACTAGTATGCCTGCTACGTCTCAGAGCAACAAGAGAGGGGAAACGAGATAACATTGAGAGAGGGGGAAACAAGAGAATGAGTATAACCTAACCTAACCAAACAAGTCAGTGGTGGATCCCAACTAGAAATGTGCAATATCTCGAAAATGATTCACTTAAGGACCCATGTTTAATAGGCTTTTTTTGCATATTGTGGTATGTACAGTTCACCTTTAAATTATTGACCATCACTTGTGAAACACCCTGTTATAAAGATTATTTTTTACAATTTAATCAACTTATAAATGTGTCATATGGAAAGTCTTATTTAATTATATTTAAAAATATATATTTACCTCTTTGAATTCTAAATTCTTTTCTTTCTTTAAAGGCTTTTTCTTAACATGTCCTATCATTATATAAGAACAATCATTAGAGAAATATGCTCAAAACATTTCAAAATATTGAAGGGGGAATACATTTATTTTAAATAAAGTTGTTTTAAGATAAGCACTTTATCTGGTGTTTATATATATATATATATATATATATATTTGAATAATTGGATAATTATTTTTTCAAATTTTAAGGGGCGTCCCACGTGTCAGACTATATGGTTTGTTCATGTTTCCCTCCCTATCTTTTTGCGGCAGTTCTGACTGATGGCTCTCAATAAAGATGAATGTATAGAAGTAATTTGGCTCAAACCAGTATGTACAAAATGCTGGTTAAATTCAAGCAGATGGTTTTGAATAAAGAAATCAGTGAACCTTCATGAATTTCTGATAAAGCAGCAATGACGGCAGTGCTTGGAATATGTGTATTCAGCCTGAACACGCGTCTATGGTAATTGGTGTAACAAAATGCACTAATCACTCATCTTGAAGAGAAATCAGTGGCATTATTCCAAACTGCAAAGGAACCTGATTTATGTACAACTGTAATTTTCAATGACCTAATTTTTATATTTTTAAAACACAAAACACACATTACTGATCCAAAAGTAACCCTAACTGAATTAGTCTGCCTAAGGAACAGGGTGCTAGGTGTGTGGTGTGATTTCTGAAAGGACTGAATAAATGGCCCACTCTTTTGTGAAAACACAGTGACATGGGAGATATTTTGATAGACAGCATTAGACAATGGTAATCTTAATGGAAGTGTAAGACCAAAACAATTACAAGCATTCTCAATGAGCATGGTGAAATAGAATGGTTCCAACAAGATGGCATGCCTCCTACTCATTGTAACCATGCAGTAAGAGAATGATTCAAATGAACAGTAACCACAACCTTGGAGGATGCGTTCCAGTGAAATAACACCTACTTTTAAATAAGGTGACATCTAAAAGCCAGAATGTATTATGTGAAAATATACAATAACCAGGATCTTAAAGAATGAATCAACACTGCAGTGAAATTACACCTCAAAAAATTCATGCTGTTCTCCTGGATTGGCAAAAAGTTTAGATTCTACTGTTCAGTTCATGTGAATGGTATACACATTAAAAACATTTTGTAACAGTTCCCAATGATCTGTGTTTTTTTTTTTTTTTTTTTTTATGGAAACCCCAAACATGAGGTTTAGAACCTATAGTACTTAGTATCGAGCATTGGTTGGAGGCTGAGAAGATGAAAGAAGATATTTGTTGACACTAGACTTGAACTTCTGTAGACTGTAATTTTCAGGAAATATGTATGAAGGAACGTTGTTCCAGAAAACGACAGCTGAATGAATAAATGAGGAAAGGAAAAGTTGGATGTGTGAGTTAAGTCGGACAGTAAATGGATGTTGGCTAATGGCGGCACGTGTCTGGACTATTTTGAAAGAGAGAGCTGGAATTATAGAAGCCAATTCAGAAGAACAAATTAACCTAACTGCCATCTTTTGAATGGAATCTAGAACCCAGAGGGAGGTTTTGGGGGCACTGCCCCAGATGTGGGAACAATATTCCATGGTAGGGTGGATTTGCAATTTGTACAGAGTGAACAGCTGTTTGGAAGAAAAGTAACACCGAGAGCAAAAGAGAAAACCAAGTTTTTTAGATGCAGAGGAAGCAATATTTCTAATGTGCTTGTGCCAAGAGAGATTAGAAGTCAGGGTAATCCCCAAAAGAGATATATCATCTTGCCTAGAAATTGGAGTGTCAACAAAGATAAGCATAGGAGCAGAACAATCCTTTTTGCGAGATATAAGACAAGACTGAGTTTTAGGATTGAAATCAACTAAGTTGTCTTTGCCCCACTGGAGAATTACCTAGAGATCGGCATTTAAGGAATTGGTAGTGGATATTTGAGAAGTTGAAACATTGAGCAGGGCGAGGGTTCTCAAACTAGAAAGCGGAATGCAATGTGCTATCATCAGCAAAACTATGGAGAGGATTTCCGGTCAATGGAAGGTCATTAATATACAAGAGAAAACGAGTGGGGGAAAGAACTGAACCTTGAGGGACACCAGCATTAGTGGAGAAGTTAAAAGATAGAGAGCCATCTACCATCACTCTCAGTGAGTGGTCAGAGAGAAAACTGGAAAAACAATTACAAAAAACAGTTGACAAACCATAAGATGGAAGCTTACTTAAAAGATCTTTATGCCAAACACAACTGAAAGCCTTTGAGATGTCAAGAGCAACTGCTTGTATTTCACCAAACTTTTCCATTGAATTTATCCATAAATGGGTAATATGTGCCAGAATATTACCAGTGGAACGATACTGATGGAATCCATACTGACGATCACTGATCAGACAGTAGATTTCTAGAGAGTTTAAGAGTTGGTGGATAATTGATTTCTCCATTACTTTAGAAAGAGTAGAAGTAACTGCAATTTTTTTTTTTTTTTTGGTAGTTGTTGGCGCCTAGGCTTCCGTGGTCATAATGCACCTTCCAAGGTTTTTGGAGTACTTTGATCCAAGCCCGAGGCGGGAATCGAACCCGCAACCTTTGGGTTGCCAGGCAGGCACTTTAGCCACCAGGATGGTGCCATTGAATATAGCGTGTTAGGAATGGTGGGATATGTTTTATCAAGATCATTGGATCATGAGTTGGAAGGAAAATGGGATGCTTGCAGGTCAGCTTTATCCTTGGCTGAAGTGACAATAGAACCATCTGGTTTTGACAGAGGTGGGAGCAGAGATGGGTGAATTTTGCGGCCAATAGCTTTGGCAAGAGAATGCTCGGCTACCATGAGGGCAAGAAGCAAGTTTTCTACTCAGCCTGTTCAAAATCTGCAGTGGCAGACAAAAAAACTGCATCACTTGCGAATTTTGCGAATAACGTGTTTTGTGCTGCATTGTGGGGTGCAGAAATATTCAAAATGTATTTGTTAGAGAGGATATATATCTCTCTAAATGAAATCCAATAAAATTACTCCACTTGATATACCTAATTGCTATAAATATCTTCCCAAAGAGTAAAATGTGTAATTAATGGAAATATGAGAAATCATGCAAATGGCAATCATAACAACATACATTTAATTGCATTTACGTGTATAAACTGAAATGACAAGTTAGCATAATAGTATCATGTACTGTAAATAAATAAAATAAGTCATCAATATTTTGCTGTTCCTCCTCAAGCTGCAATTACAGCCTTGCAACGATCTGGCATAGAGTTAATCAATTTCTGGATATACAGTTGCCCAATTTCGTGTTACAAAGGGTACTAGGAAAGTTTTGCAATATGATGCAACAATGAATCATAGGAAGCTGCTTGTTGCTGCATGTTGAGACATGTTCATATGTGCATAGTAGCCGCTGCGCCAAGTCGATGGGCTCAGTTATTCATTAGTAGTGAGAGTGTAAAGTGCTTGCGATGGCATCGTGGTCACGAAATGAGGTAAGGACAGTTTTGCGGTATAATTTCGTACGTGGTTTAACCATAGACCAGTGCTTAGAAGAAATGACTCTTGCACTAGATGATGATTGTCCACATCGTACAACGATATTCAGGTGGTATAGAGAATTCCAAAGGGGAAATTTCACTCTGGAGGATTCTGAGAGGCCGGGAAGGCCACGAACATCAGTTACGGAGGAAAACGTTACTGCTGTGAGGAAAATGCTTGACGAAAACAAGCGAGTGACCTACCAACAGATAGAGGATACTTTGGGCCTAAATGCACCAGCAATTCATTCGATTCTGCAAGATCATTTGCACATGAAGAAACTTTGTTCTCTCTGGGTGCCGCATCAACTGACTGAAGAGCCAATGACACGTGTGACTTGGTGCCGGGAGATGTTAAAAAAGTTTGATAAGGGACAATCTCGGTATGTGAACAACATCGTGACAGGTGACGAGACTTGGCTGTACTATTACGATCTGCCGACCAAGGCTCAAAACAAAGTTTGGGTGTTTGATGATGACGACACACCCGTAATTGTCAGAAAATCCCGATCTGTAAAGAAGAAAATGATAGCTGTATTTTTCAAATCGAGTGGAATTGTGGAACGTGTCGTTTTGGACACGCAGAAGACAGTCACAGCTAAGTGGTATACTGAACAATGCCTGCCTAAAGTCATTGGATCTATGAAGAACCTGCGGCCAAAGTCAAGAATGGACACCTGGTACCTCCATTACGATAATGCTTCAGCTCACCGCGCCAAAGCCTGCACCGAATATTTGACCACGACAGGACTGAAACTTCTCGAGCACCCTCCCTACAGTCCAGACCTTGCTCCCTGCGACTTTGCACTGTTCCCGCATGTGAAAATGAAGCTAAAAGGGAGGCGGTTTTCCAGTGATGAGGACCTTCTACGGGCTTGGGACAACGAGTGTGCTTTACTCCCTAGTGAAACTTGGCAGAACTGGTTTAAAGATTGGTTTTGGAGGATGGAGAGGTGTATTGAATGTAGAGGAAATTACTTTGAAAAAATTAAATAAACAAAGCTGTATTGCAAAACTTTCCTAGTACCCTTTGTATTACACCCTTACAGTGCTCTCCTGCAGCTGAATCTTACTTGTTGGCTTCTTCTGAGAAATTTTAGATGACATTTAGATGAGATTGTACCAGCAATTTTCAATAGGGTTAAAAGACTGTTGCCGGGCCAGTCCAACACCATAATGCCAGCATTTCTGAGATATGACTACACCTTAAGGGAAAAAACATCAGTGTAAGTATGTTTTAAGCCTTGTGAGGGAAGAAGACAAACTCATTATTAAATCTAATTAGCATAAACTTACCAATTTTGCTGTGTGGTGATCCCTAATAACAGGTTTAAGGCACTCCTCCAAGATAGCAGTGTAGGTTTCTGCATTCGCTGATCCGTTAATAAATTTAATTCATCCCATCCCTTTGCTTGTTATGCATCCCAGACCATCTGACTGCTGAGGAACTTACAGTCAGTTTTATGCAGTCAGGATGGTATGCCTCCAATTTTTGTCTTCTGACATATTGCTTACCATCCGAGCCATGCAGGTTGAATTTCAATTCGTCAGAAAAGATGACAGTGTTTCATTGCTATTTTGTCCAAGAAACATGCATTTTAGCCAAGCAAGTCACTTCTTCCTCATTTGTTGGGTCAACAAAGGCTTCGTCTTGGGCAGTTGGTCATGCAGACCACAATCCAAAAGCCGTCTTTGGATAGTTCATGCACTTGTTTCAACACTAGAGGCCATCTCAAAGTCCAGTTTTAGATTAGGAGCATGGCAATTACGAAGGCATAGCCGTTTCAAATATCAGCCTTGTGAAGGTGTAGTCACTCTCTCACGGCCTGATCCAGGTCTTCTCTTCACATCACTGGTTTCACGCTTTAATTTCAGCACCAGGGATACTGTTGACTGGTTGCAGCCTATTTTATCAGCGATAGCACACGTAGAAAGCCCTTCCTGGGACAGAGTTCAGTTGACACCAAGAAAAAAAAAAAAAGCTACACTTTTTTTTTCTTGGTGTCAACTGAACATAGGGAGCCATGCTTACACCTCAGCAAAACAGAATACTAATGAGCGTGTATACCCTTCCAATAACGTATTTATAGAAATGGCTGATGCAATAGAAGCATTATCTGTTGCAATACCTTTGCTTTGCAATAAACAAAATGACTGTAATAAAACAATATCTTATACGTTTCACTGCAAATGTTACTTTTTTTAAGATGATGCGGTTTTTTTTTTAGAAGCATTAGCAACTCAGGCCATATTGCTCCCAGGATATGCAGTGGTCATTCCCTGACTTTTCAGCATCCTCCGTATTTGGTGGTCACGGGCTCGAACCCGGTCTAATCAAGAAGCATGTGCTATGCACTGCTGCTCCTGCCCATCTGACTACGGAGGCACCAGTTTTTTTTTTTGTTTTTTTTGTCTGCCACTGCAGTTTGGGCTGATTAATAACTGCTTTACAATTGTTAGGAGCTCTGCTGTAGGCAGAAAATGAAACTGAACAATTGGAAATGAGCTAATTACGATATGCAACATTCTTCTCTTGAACAGCCTTAGCACATTTATTGGAGAACCAAGGTTTAGATAAAGGACAAGATTTTAAAGTGGAATGTGGAATAAAGGATTCCATTCCTACAAGAATAATTTCACTGACACAATCTGAGCAAACACTGACATCAGAAGTTTTGAAACAGTAATCCGACCAAGAAAAAGAAAAGAAATCTTGCAGGTCATCCCATTTTGCATTCTTATAATGCCAAACAACACAAGATTGGGAATAGCCGTGAGATAAAGGCTCCACTGGAGAATAGACAATCACCAAGTTGTGATCTGAGGTGCCTAAAGGACCACTCACTCTTACTTGAAAAATGATTCATCAAGAATGGGAATTCTGCTAGCACAATAAATCTGACACATCTGATTTGATAAAGACAGTACATGCAGAAATTACAATCAACCGGTAGAGTTCCTTATTCCTATCAAAGAATCAGTTAAAAAATGATTTATACCTAACCTTTTCTCTTTTTATTCATATTATAATGAAAATTTTGGAGCAGGGGTGGCCAACCCATGAATGCATGCCACTTCTGATCAGAAGTGGCATGCACTTCTGGCATACTTAATGGCATACCTCCCAATGTGAACAAAATAACAAAAAAAAAAAAAAAAACAGATTATACAACCAATTTTAAAAATCAGAAATTTAGAAATGAAGCTAAACACAAAGTAGAGCTTTCCAAAGTGGGCATCACATCATGTCCCAACATATGTTATGAAACTTTAGCATCATATCACCATTGCTTTCACTCTGATTTCCTTTCATTGCATATAATAATATAATTAATTCATTAAAAAACATTTACTGATTAATACATAAAAAATTTACATTTCGTGTGGTTTGTGCTTGGAGGTCGATGAATTCTGGGCATGTTCATTCTCTTTGCAAGCTAACAACTGGCCCAGTCAATTTCAAATAGGCTCAGTTAAGCCTTTGCCTAGTAATGGATATCTTTGCCCTCTTCCTCTCTCTTAATCTTGTTTTCATGTTTTGGCCAGAAACAAAGGAAGCTGCATACTACTGCATTTACCATCAGCTTAAAGATATGAAACAAGCAAGTTAGTTAGGATAAGTAATGTGTTACATTTCAAGCATGTTCATTCCCCTCCCCTTAAATTAAATTAATTTTTTCCTGTGATTAACAGAACTGAAAAGTAAATATAGTTATTTTATTATCAATTAATTACTAAGATTACAACTTCATAGAACACTTCAGAAAACTCTAGTTTTATGTTCTCTAAACTTAGCCAATCAGTTTAATTACAACTGCATAATATTTATTACTGCGCTATACTGCATTAAAACATATACTTTTTTTTTTTTTTTTTTAGTCTTTTCTTTCCACACAGATATATCTCTTCACCAGCTCTCTCTATACCCATTCATGAGTATTACACAATAATACACACAGAGCATGTACAGGTTGCATAAAGCTAACAATACTGCATTAAAACTAGATATAATCTATGAATTACTGCATTAAAACTAGATATAATCTATGTCAAGCAATCTTCACCAGCAGCTGCTGCTGCTGAAGATTGCTTGACAAAACTGTCCGATTTAAACTGTTATTAAACTGTTAATTTGGTTCATAAATTAAACTGTTAATTTGGTTCATTAAGGTTGTCAAGTAAAGCAGCAAAGGGGTTAAATTCTACTTTTATTACCAGAAATTATTACCTTAGTTTCAGCATGATGGGAACCTCATTTAACAGCTCACATTTACTGCTTTTAGCATTAATTCAGTGCAAGTAAGTAGGAGTCCTAGTGACAGCCAGCAACTAGTGCCCAAACAAGTGGAATTTCAGTTAATGCAAGTTACACTGCGCAAGAGTGTGAACTAAGGATGGAGTCAGCACTTTCTCCAGAAAGTGCTGACTCTACTGCATATTGCACGGCAATATGCAATAGATGTGCTGCTTATGCCACACATGTGATGGTTAAGTAAAAATTTATTATCATTATTATTATTATTATTATTTGATTTATTTATTTCTGTACTTCTTGCTTCAGGTTACACCCCACTCCCATTTCTGTAGGCATATCCAAAAAAGCAAGGAAAAATGCATGCCCTACATTTTCTTTTTGTCAGATGTACAAACTTAACACACAACATTATCTTTGTTTTGTGTTAAGTCTATACACCTACAAACAAAAGTGATCTGTATCAACTGCCTTTCTAATTTGTATGATTCATTTCTTTTAATTATTTAAATTATGTTTTGAATGTATATTTAGCACTGTTAATTTACAATTGGTGCTTCTGTTATTTAATCAGCTGTTTATAATCTTTATTTTACTTTGCTGTAATAATACAGCCATTCATTTTATTGATCTGGAAAAAAAATTACACATCACATAACCTTTAAACTCAAAAAGATTCTGACAACTAGAAATGATTTCACTTTTTTTTTAATTGCTTTTCAAGAATTTCAACATCCATACCATACCCCAATGTGCAATACTTCTGCAGCTTAGTGCTGGTATGTCTAATATGTCCATCCTATATTATGATCATCATCTCTTAAACCATTACTTCTCAACTCAGGCATCTGCATGTGCACGCACGCACACCAATCTCAACTTCACATTAAGTATGGTGCCCAGGCATAGTACAAGTGTCCAGCAAGTGTACATATTTTTATTTAGAAATCATTTTGTTTTATTATAGTGTATTTTCATGAATAAAATTCTGTGTATGCAAACATGTACATTATGTCTTTATTTCAGTTATAACCAACCCCTTTTATTGATTCAATATCTTTACCATCTTATTTAATCACTGTTTACTTCCTTTTACACCTTAAGCCAAAGGAAGTAAAGTACCTAACCTGTATTATGATCATCTTTTCTTAAACCAATACTTCCCAACACACACACACAAATCTGAACTTCACATTAAGTATGGTGCATATTATAGGTGCTGCAGCAATGTGTACATGTTTTTATTTTTCTTAGAATCACTGTTTTATTATAGTGGTGTATTTTTATGACTAAAATTCTGTGTATCAATTTATGTACATTATGTCCTTATTTAATTTATAACCAACCTTTTACTGATTCAATTTCTTTTCTATCATCATCTCTTTCATCACTGTTTACTTTCTTTAACTTTAAGTCATGAGAAGCTTCATTACACCACACTGGTTGGGTAGCACATTTATGAACTCCTAAATATTCAGAAAACTGTGGATCATCTGCCACCTGCAAGGCAAGTTTTTCAACATTATTTATATTTTTAAAAATATAAATAAAGATAAAAGGTGTTATATATAACAGAATCCAGAAACCACAATATTAATTAATAGATATTACATTCCATTAAACATTCAGTCCTCGTTAACACTTAAGTCTACAAGGATTTTGCAAATTTTACTGGTATTTGTTAAACTTGCAATTTTCATTGGATTGATTATATGATTGTTATTAGTTTTTAAATTTTTAAATTAAATAATTAGATTGTATGTATAGCTTAGCTTAATTTTCAGCACTCAGAGGTGAGTGCTGAAAATTAAGGACTCCTTAAAAAATCAAGAATTACATAATTAGTTAAAAAGTTACACCGCCTGGATATGAATGATCCAGAAAAAGGGATCTGATGGGAAATTCAACAGTATATTCCCATTTATGAAAATTTTTTAGCATTTTTTATTTCTGGTTAGTAATCATTATACTGGATTATATGCACAGTAAGTGTTAGTCTTTTTTTTCTCTTCTGCATAATAAATAATTAGGAACATGCAAAAACCACACTAAGCAAATAAACAAGGACTGCTGTGCACTGAAGTTAGCTAATCCATTGCAATTAATGCAATGAATTAGGATGTGAGGAAAATTCCCTTTGCCCATATCATGCTCCATTATAGATAACTCCAAAAAAGGGCAACAATTAGCATACTGAATATAGCTTTGATTTGCAAGAGAACTAAGAATTACCACTGACAGTTCTCACCCAAGTCAAAGCATTTTCACTACTTTGAACTTTTTGCTTTCCTGTTCTCATTTGAGGCATGATTCTAGTCTAAATTCAATTTTAAAATACTGCTCAAACTAAGGAATAAAAGTATAAAAAATAAAAGTAAGCTATTACCAGATTAAGCTATGAAGTATATACTACGCTATTACATTTCTAAATACAGTAAACCCTCAATTTAACGGACTAATAGGGGAGAAGGGGCGTCCGTTAATGCTGAAAGTCTATTAAATCGAATGTAACCTGGGGAGGCATTTTTTATTGTTCTTAAGGTAAAAAAAAAAAGCTTTAATACAATATACAGTACTATACAATATAAAATTATTAAATTATAATAAAGAATATGTAATATTCTGTTGTAAATATAAAATGTTGCTTGTTGTTGTTTTGGTTTTTAGGAGCATTAGCAACTAAAGCCATATTGCTTGGGGGATGTGCGGTGGTCATTCTCTAACCTTTCCGCATCCTCCGTATTTGGTAGTCACGGGCTCGAACCCCGGTCTCATCAAGAAGCATGTGCTACGCACTGCTGCTCCTGCCCACCTGGCTATGGAGGCACCATAAAATGTTGCAATTTTGCCTTTGATTTACGGATATCAGAAAGTTTGTTTTTTATGCCGTAAATTTCACAAACATGCTACTGAGATGCCTTGTTCTAATTTCTCGATTAGCTCTAATTTCTGTGCCACATTTATATTTACTCGCTTTTTTTTTTTTTTTTTAACTCCTCTATCACTTGATGCCATTTTAAATTGTAAGGAATGCATAATTATTTAATAAAGAGAGTCACAATTCAGAAATCACAGAAACACTCTGTATACAACCTGACCGCACAATCGCAAGTCACCGCCTGCTCATAGCTGTTATCTGTAATCTGGGAAAACAGCTATTTGAACACGTTTTCAGAAAGAAAAAAAAACAATTTCCTGGATTTGATTAAAAAAATAATCAAATCCAGATTATAAAAAAATAAAAGTAAGTATAATAAAAGTAATCAAAACAATAATGGAAATAGGTAATTATTATTAATTTTTAATAAATAATAACACTGAAGTTTTGTATAACCTAAAAAAAATAATATGGTCGAGATTAATGTGTACATTACTGTATTATTATTTGTCCGGTCCGTTAAATCCAAAATCCATTATATTGCGGTCCGTTAAATCGAGGGTTTACTGTAATTAAGAAACTTTCTGAATGCTCAGCTAAATACAAAAATATGCTAACCAACATGATTAGGACCTTTGAACTACAATTTAAACAGCCATTATTACTACAGTGTACTATACATGTTATAGGACATGATGTTGATATCCATACAACTGACAAAGGCTCTATGAATATTAAATTGTAACTTATTAAATCCTTAGCTAAATTCAAAAATAAGCTAATGTATGTGATTACGACAATTAAAACTATATATTATATGAAATTTAGAATGGTAATTAAGTAAAAAAAAAACATCAAAATTTTCCAAAAATGTATGTTTTCAGGAGACTGAAATTTCTGAATGCTCAGCTAAATACAAAAATATGCTAACCAACATGATTAGGACCTTTGAACTACAATTTAAACAGCCATTATTACTACAGTGTACTATACAAGTTATAGGACATGATGTTGATGTCCATACAACTGACAAAGGCTCTATGAATATTAAATTGTAACTTATTAAATCCTTAGCTAAATTCAAAAATAAGCTAATGTATGTGATTACGACAATTAAAACTATATATTATATGCAATTTAGAATGGTAATTAAGTAAAAAAAAAAAAAACATCAAAATTTTCCAAAAATGTATGTTTTCAGGAGACTGAAATTTCCACTGCTGTAGGCAATAACCTCAAAACCAACTCTCATTTTATAGTTATATAGCCAATAAGTAAAATTGTATCTATAATAGGAAGAAAATCAGTGTGCTAGATAGAGCCTTTGCATTTTTAGTAACAGAGCCCTGCATTCATCATGTCAATAATGATAAATTAATGCTAGAAAGTATAATAAATATTATGTAGTTTAAGGATAGAGAGGCTACAGTTTAGTGAGGAAACTAGTGCATCTGTCTTAGCAAAAGAAACCTCAGGGTAAACATTTTTTATTAATTAAATTGTGGGGGGGGGTGTAAGTTGGTATGAAAATTTAATGGTATGTTGAAACTGGGAAGGAAGAGGAAGAGCAAGAAAGAGATGGCAAGCATGGATAATGCCTAGTAATTTAAAAAGCAGGAAAAGAAAAGTATTAATGAATATTAATGCCTTTCATATAAGTATTAATGCTTATGTATAAGGATTAATGCATATAAATACCCTTCTTTAATAGGTATTAATATCACTGGCACCCAAATGTGAGAGAACCAAACCTGTTTGATGTGCCGTAATTTTTGGAATGTTTAAAATAAAAAAAAAAGAAAATCAATATTCCGACATGCCCAGAATTTTGAGAATTTTTACATAATAGTTGAAAAGTAAAAGTTTGGAATTCACTGCTAAAAGTAAACACTTACTTTTGTGCTGAGCTGTAAATAAAAAAAAAAACCTTAAAATTTTATAAAGAGTTTATTCATGTACATGAACTAGCATCAAACACAAGCAAAGAACAAATAAAACTGAATGCCAAGCATTACTATAAAGAATTCAATCAGTGTACCATAACTGAGTAATTTTATTTTGTGTGTCTTTAAAATGTTCATGGCTCTCACTGGTTGACCACTTAAGAATGACCACTTGTATGCATTAAGGCACGTTGCTTATGTTCTCAGATATGCATTGCATCACATCACTCCTAGTGCCATTTTACACTTACAGGCAGTTCTCGCTTTACAAGTTCCCGGTTTAAGAGTTTTTTTTTCCAAAGTATCAAGTATTAACAAAATCAAAAGTATGAACGTTAATTGCAAAAAATTAATGTTCATATTTTTGATTGAAAATATCATAATGTAAACCCAATAACACATTGCTTTTTTGTAATTCGTTCCACGACCTTGGAAGTTGAAATTTTCGCTATATAACTCTCTAAAAGGTCGTTTTTAAAAGTGCAAATTGTATTAGTTACCAATTAGAATCACTAAAATGCACTACACTTCCATCGTTATCATATGTTCTGTTATAAGAACCAATTTTAGACGCCTTTGTGACATTTTTCTAAGATAATCTTAGAAAAATATCACATTTCTGGAGGTCAAGACAATAAAACCAATTTACACTTTCTGGTTTATTGGGCTTTTCTGTTAGTGCAATCAATTTTAAACTTGATGTTATTGACTTTGCGAAAATACCGATAGCTGGAATTGTGTGGTTTTTTAGCGTGAAATGTGCTTCCCCTTTACTGAAATCTTCAATCATATAAAAAACAAAATAAATTTTTAGAATCTTCTCTTAAGCTTCGTAAACTTGTTACTCTCGTGCAAATCGTGTTAGTTACAATTTGTGTGTTCTGTTAAAAAATGCTTATGCATCTATTGAAATTTATAAAGAAAATAGAAGATTATCTTGGAAACAAATGCCTCTTGAAGCATTTCTGAAGAAGATGACTCCTTATGCAACAAACCAATGAGTGCTGATCCAATAATGAGTGATCGAGTGTGCATTCATCCACACTTGTTGAGATTCATCAACGAGTGTGGATGACTGTTTTCTACAGCACGTTAGAGAGAGCAGTACACTTGATCTGGTTATCACCAGTAATTCTACCTGCTTAAGAATCTGGAGGTAAAAGACTCACTGGGTGGCAATGATCACAGTGTACTAAATGCGGAATTTAATTAAAAACATAACTGCTGTCGAGGGTAAAGACTTTTGCATTCGTAAGGGTAACTACAGTGGTCTCAGTTTTTAAATTCTGTGCAGTGGGACAAACTGATGGTGTTACCAACAGAAAATTCTAAATGGGAAGCATTCAGGGAAGTATAGAAACCACTAGGGTTTTCACACCAACAAAATAATACTCTTCAAGGCTTAAACCTAAATGGATGTCAGATGAACTGTTGAGAAGGGAGAGTATGCAGAAAGAAAAGTGCATGGGATGCATATAAATTATCAGGTGATACAGAAGCCCAAGTTACATATAAATTAGTCTGTAATCAAGTCACAAAGGAAATTGGGCAAGCTAAGACAGATTATGAAAAGTCTCTAGCAAAGAACAGCAACAAAGACTTCTGGATGGAAGGGATTTGTCACCCTTTTTAGAAACTGGCTGGATATGATCAAATTTCCAAGAAAAAGGAAAAACACCTTTGGAATAAAGTGAAAACGACACAAAACAGGAGTAGGGTCAGGAGCACAGTTTTTGAGAACAAGTGAATATAAGAACCAATTTTGAACGTATTTATGATATTTTTCGAAAGCACATTTCTGGAGGTCACAACCAAAAAACAAAAACAATTTGCACTTTCCTGTTTATTGGGCTTTTCTGTTACTGCAAGCAATTATAAATGGGTAGTAAACTCGATGTTATTGCATTTGTGAAAATACTGATAGCTGGAATTGTGTGGTTTTTTGCTTTATTATGGTGAAATGTGCTTCCCCTCTACTGAAATCTTCAATCATATAAAAAACAAATAAATTTTCAGAATCTTCTCTTCATTTCTTTTTTTTTTTTTTAAGCTTTGTAAGTAAACTTGTTACTCTCGCGCAAATTGTGTTAGTTGCAATTTTAACGTTCCATTAAAAAATGCTTATGCATACAATTTATAAAGAAAAAGAAAATTATCTTGGAAACAAACCCCTCTTGAAACATTTCTGAAGACAGACTCCTTGTGCAACAAACCAACAAGTGCCAAGCTAATAATAAGTAATCAACGAGTGTGCATTTAGTTGATGATGAAGAATAAACATCCTTTAAAATTTGTAGGTCATAAATAATTTCTTTATTATTATAATTTGCTTGATTTTACAGGATATGTTTTAATTTCTTTGGATAATCAATCATTGTTTAAACATGAACTAATTAGCTAATTTCATTGTTGAGAACGTAACCCCTATTTTTAACATTATGTCTATGGGATTTAATTTGCGCTTTATGAGCACGCGCTACAAACGAATTAACTCGTAAAGTCGAGAACTACTTGTATATATGTAAAGGCAGCAAACGTGCCAGGAAGTATTAATACTTATTAAGAAAGATATTGAAAGGTGTTAATATTATACTAAGAACATAATTAACTAAAAATGAAAAGAAATATATGCGATCAACATAAGAAACAAATTAAAAATGTGAGAAAATGTATTTTATAGACCACAGAAATCAATATCCCAGAATTCAACAAGGGTCAAACTGGAATATTAGTTTTGAAAGATTAGGGAAATAGTGTAAATTGTAAATGATTCTGTATATTAAGACTAGACTACACAGAGCACATTCCAGTGGTTCATTTATGTCAGGTAATGTAAGTCCAACCAGAAGTGAGAAAGATAGAATAGGATCAATGTTTAAGTAATTAATGCTTGAAATCAGGCAGAAGAGAAAGTGCATGTCAATTTTACAAGTCTGCTGAGTAGAGAAATTAATTTAGGCTTGAATTTATAAGATCTTCAGGGAATTTCCCACCCAGTTATTTTCAAAATAAGAAGACAATAAACTTTTGAATTATATAGTTTACTGAGGAGGGATAAATTTGACATTAGAATTTCAAAATCAAAAGGAGAGCAGTTTAAGCATTCAGCCATAATCGTTTCTGAAAGGATCTCCTGAAAGTTGTCTTTGAAAATGGTGCATTTAAGGAACAAACCAATATTCAATAGAATTTCACAACTACAGCATAAACTGAGGAGGGATAAAGAATGGTTGTTTTCACAATAATAAGATTAAAATATTCAATAATTAACTGGGGAGGGTGGCATGTAAAAAATGTTCTTTTAAGACTCAAATGGTTTTATGAATTTCTTCAAATAGATGATAATCAATATGAGGAAAAGGGAAGTCAAAGAGAACTCCAAGGTCTCTAAGAGTTTCAATTTTAGTAATGAAGGTATTATTCAAGGACACAGTAATTTCAAAAAGGCCTCTTTTTGACAGACATTGCTAATGTACAGATTTAGGCTTTACTCAGAGATTAAACAGGGTGAGATAATCCACAAATTCTTTAATGGTTTCGGAGAGTAAATTTTCTGAAATAAAAGAGTCAATGGAGTTCTGGGCTAGACAAAATTTTTTACATTATCCGCATAGGAGATCATGTTAAAGTTTTCAAAAAAGACTGAGGGATGGAGAAGAACAGTTGCAGAGAGAGAGAGATTGCCTTGAGGAATGCTAGACTTCCTCTTAAAGTCGTTGATATCAACTATTAATATAAAATATTATATTTATTAAAGTATCAAGTAGAGTTGCTGAAGTAGCAAGGAAATTGAGTGTCCCAAAAATCAAGAAGAAATCATTTAGAAGAATGAGCAGAGAAGGTGGGTAAATCATGTCAAAAGCAGATCTAATATCGGAGTAAATATTGACTACTTGATATTTTCATTAAACACTTATAGGATGTAGTTTGTGTAAACTGGAATGGACCTCCTGGAAAGGAGGTCCATTCCAGTTGAATGGTTGGGGATAATGTGTATAGCATTATAGAAATGATGCAAGAAAGCAAGATTTTACAGCATCAGGCAAAAAAATATAAATAAAAACACTTCCTATTTCACCTATCCATTCCCTCCAATAGTTTGTCTAGTTCTACCAGCAATCAATCACCCACTGGCTAAAGGCAAATTTCCCAAATTCTATTCTAAAACCATCCTTGCTCAATTTGAATTTATGTTCCCCCATGTGCATAATCTGAACAAGAGGAAGAAGCCCATCAGCATTGAGCTTCTTCAATCCATTCAAAGCATTAAACATCTCAATCAGGTCACCTCATAGGAGAATAGTCTCCAGAAGTGTTATTTGACGAACTAAAGCCTATCTTGATAATGAATATAAGGTAAGAGCACTCCTTAGTTCCCCTCACCAATCTCGTTGCCCTTCTCTGTACTCATTCTAGCATCCTTTCTAAAATAAGGACCTGCATACAAAGTAAAATAAGGACCTCCAGACCTGCATGCAGTACTCAAGATGTGGCCTGACCACTGCTTTATACAATGGGATAATCACTTCCTTATCCCTGCTAGCAAAATTCCTGTATATGTTTTGTCATATTGACAAAACACAATAAACTGTCCTCTCTGCACTGCTCAGTGAACTTCATATATGACTGTATAATTATCCTCAGACTTTTTTCATTTTCCACTACCGTGAGTGTAATACCACACAGTTGGTACACTGTAGTTAGTTAGTTAGTACACTGTTAGTACTTTGCATTGTTAATGTTAAACTTCAACTGCCATTTCTCAGCACATCTACCTAACTTTTCTAGATCCTGTTGCAGCAGCATACTGTCATTACTGTCCTTAACAATCCTTCCAACCTTTGTACCATCTGCAAACATGGACATTAAACTTGATATGCCGCGATCAATACCACTGATAAATATAGAAAACAACAATGGTCCCAACACTGAAACCTGGGGATTTTCACTAATAACATTAGTCCACAAAGAGCAGTGTCCATTGATTACCACTCTGTCTTCTCTCACTCAACCATCCCTTTATCCATAGCAGCAACTTGCCCTTAATACCACACTGCATCAATTTGTACAACAATATTAAAAGCTTTCCTGAAATCCAAGTATGTAATATATGAATTATTTTTGTAACCAGTTCTTTTGTGACCGCGTTGTAATCAAATTAGTCAGACATACTATCCACTTAACAGACCCATGCTGCTTCAGAAGTATAACTACACTCCTGTCAAGATGACCCTGCTTTACTTCTTTAACCAGTGACTCCATTATTTTCTTTAGAACAGAAATTAAACTAATACTTATGTAATTACTAATGTCACCCTTTGATCCCCCCACCCTTGTGAATTGAGGATTCATTCACATATCTCCAGACCATACAGACTTGCCCTGAATCTAAGGATGCTCTCATAATTATGGCTAAGGGTTGGCTTACTTCCTTTGCTGTCTCCCTTAATATACTCGAATAAATCCCATCCACACCAGGTGACTTTCTTATGTTTAATTTCAACACTTTCTCTTTCACTTTCCTCTCATTTATTACAAAATCATTTAGCTCCGTGTCAGAGTTTTATAATTCCTGTCATCCACTTCCCTAAAGAATTACTCATGTGAATGTAGATACAAAATACTCATTCAGTTCGTCAGCAACATGAGCAGGATCATCAACAGTCGAACCATCGATATCAAGTGTACCAATTTGATTTATCCTCTTCCTAATAGTGTTTACATAAGTAAAGAAGTCCTTTCTGTTTTTCTTTACATCCTTTGTCAAATTTTTCTTATAATCTGCCTTTGCTTCCCTAATTTCCTTTGTGACTCGATTACACACTAGTTTATATCTTCCGCAGGCTCTTGCATTCTTCTCAATTTTCCGTGCAATTTTCTGCTCTGCCATGAGTTTTAACAGTTGATCTGATACCCATTCAGGCCTAAACCTTGAAGAGTATTTCTTAGTTCAATTTCTTGAATGCTTCCCATTTAGAATTTAATGATAGTAACATCATCAGCTGGTCCCACTGTTTACAATTTAAAAACTGTCTGAGACCACTGTGGTCACTTTAAGAAAGAAATATGCTTTCCTTTAACCAGGATGGTAGTTACATCTTTAAGTAAATCCCACATCAATATGCTGTGATCACTGCCCCACCCCTAGTGATTCTTTTATGTGCAGATACATGAATAATCTTTGCTGATAATCAGTTCAAGAGTATTACTCCCTCTTGTTCCCTCTCTTACATGCTGCTGGAGACAACAGTTATCCAGTAAATCAACAAAAGTCTTGTTAGTATGTGAGTGACAAACCCATAAGTTGGAAAGTTAAATCCCTCATTATAAGATATTTGGATTTATTAGCCCACTCTATTCCTCTGTACGGTTGTTTGTATTCATGATAGTTATTAGACCTCTAACACATTTCTACTCTCATTTTTGCTTCTCCAGTGCTTATGTCACACCAAACTGACTCAACTGGATGCACTGCCTTAGATTTTATGTGCTTCTTAACTAAGAGCATAACCCCTCTGCTGTCTGTTCTTTCTATATACATTGTGCCCATATTTTAACCCATTTTCTTGGAAATCATGCAAACATTGAAGAACTCTTAACATACTTCAATCGTACTGGCCTATACAAGGCATTTATATAATCCAACTGTTATAAGATGTACGAAATAAACTATGAACTGACACAATTTGGCCTAAGTAGCCCTTGTGTCGTAAAACTTAATACCAACAACTATATACATTGTACTCCCCATATTCAAATTCTGCATTCCTTATATCTCAGTGACACAAAGTTCCTGAGATCCCGACAATATCTGCATTTGATGTTTTGACCGGCATGTCAAATTCATTAAATTTATTTATTCTCCTCCTAGCAATGGTGTATGTATATGCAAGTATACATGCACCTATTCTTACCCTAACAGAGCCCATGTATTTACTTGTTGTAGTTGACTCCCAGCAGTCCTTGAAATCTCTAGCATCTTGCTTTCCAGACTGCTGCTTGTTCCAATAAAAGTATAGTGCAAGAATCACTTTAATCTCTGCCTGCTGTAATTTTTAATCTATTAATCTGTGTATCTCCACAGGCTAGCAGTTTTCCAAACCACCTAACATTGCTCCAATAGCATCACCATATATTCTTGAATGCTTTCTATTTAAGTATCCCATCCTTGTGGAAACTCTCATGTTACCAAGCACATACCACACTGAGAAAAATTCTAGCCTTGTACAATTTTTGCAGGGCCAAATTGACTGACAAGCTCTCATCATACACTCACTCCTATCATGTCTGGGCAGAATTGCAGTCACTTTCAAATTTAACCCTAACTTGCAACTTTTTTTCAAAAAATTGCCCTGTACTTGTTAAGTCCACAGATCTCCTACTCTTAACAGGATGAGTGTCAACGTGTACAACAAATTATGCTTCGTCAATAGTTTATTACATAAGAAATGCAACAAATACTGTTCGAGAACTTTTAAAATGGAAAGAAATATTGAGATAGGGTGGATATCTTTAAGAGATTTGAGATTTTTACACTTTGGAAGGGGAAAGCATTTGTACATTGACCAAACCCGAGAAAGAAACTGGTTGCCAAAGACTGATTAAAGAAACATGTAAAGAAGTGCAGAATATACACACTGACAATATGTGGTAATAATAATTTTTCTTTATTTTACTTAAATATTAACTTTAAAATCAATATTAAATAAATAAATAAAATCATGAACTACATCTACTAGAAAAGTAAAAATATTTGTTCCAAGTACTGTTGAAAGCATATTTTATTCATAAGAACTACCACTTATTCAGAAATAGAGTACAACAGATAAACGTTATTTTTATTTTCCACGTTAATAACATCAATTTTTGTTTGTAATGTCTTTTCCCCAAATTAATATGAAAATTCATCTTTAGTGCAATCAAAAATGCAGTGTTGCTCAAAAAAATTGCACCACCTCATGTTTTAGGTTGTCTTTATATTGGCAGCTAATCTTTTATAAATAGCTGAAAGAACCTAAATAAGTAATAATAATATACATATGAAACTATTAATTGCAGAAAAATTTACTTTTATATCTTATGGATAAATATACAATGAAATAAGTATTTTTCTTCAAAATAACATGTTACTTATGGTTCAATCTAATAACAAAAATTCTATGAAAGCAGTGATTTTTCTTCTTTTTTTTCATTATTTTGCTCATACTAGGATGACAGGCAGTTATATAACAAAAAAACAAACTAATATTTCATTGGCCCACCCCTTGATTTGATAACTGCTTGATTTGTTGTCCTAAAAATGCAATTGGCAACATCTTCATAGTGATCTCTAATTGTGGGAAGTAATTTTTGTCTCAAGAATGTTCTTGTATTGAGACAAAAATTACTTCCCACAATTAGAGATCACTATGGAGATGTTGCCAGTTGCATTTTTAGGACAACAAATCAAGCAGTTATCAAATCAAGGGGTGGGCCAATGAAATATTAGTTTGTTTCTATTAGACGGCCAACAGTCAGTTGGCCATCCAAATTATGCAATTTGAATTTTGATTCATCAGAGAAAATAACACATTCGCACTGATCCTCACACCAAATATCATGCCCTTTTGCCCACTTTGATGCTGGGCAACTAATTTTTAATTCAAAGAAAGCATATATAAAAAGTAGATTTAGGACAGTAACAAAATAGGCCCCACTTTTTTTATGTTCTCAAGCTTTTTAACTTATATTCACATAAGTAGTTCACTCAATCAGAACAAAAAAAAAAGTCAAAATCATCATCAAATAACTTTTAGTGAAAGTGGAACCCACATACAGTGGTACTCTGAGATCTTATGTTTGACATAATGCAAATGAGGAATGAGGTGTTAGAACAGGAAAAATTCATGTGTGTTGATGCATTGTGCCAGAGAAAACATGAATTTTTGATTAAGAAAGATCGTTCTGACTGTTGAACACAGAATTTTCATAGTGAAGCATTATTTTGGTAATGAAGCGTATGTGTTGCACCAAGTAGCTTTCCAAAAAGTGTTCCTAGAGGTGGAGGCACCAAAAATTAGAAAATTTGTCTCAACTAATCTCAATGAGAAAAGGCATCTATGTACTGTAGCATCACTTGCCTTTACTTCTGTATCCTCCTCCTCCAAAGCTGTTTTTAGATCCGTCAATGAGGATCTTCTGTTTCGGACACAGACTGCAGAAGATGTGTATGTCTGCTTCCTTTCTTTCTGTTTAGACTGCCGGTTTCTGGTAATTTTCATAATAGACATGCCAGAGTTCACTCATTACAGTGAATCCTTTTTGCTATTTCATGAATAGAATGTCCCTCTGCATTCAACATAGCACTTTTCCTACATGGTGCTAATTGTGAAAACTTAGCCATTGTAATAGCACAGAATACTAGCTTCATGGGATATGTACTGTATTTATACTGCCACTAGGGTGATGCAATCATGTATGGCACTTGACATCATCTAAGAGAGCTTGCTAGAGATGGATAATGCAATAGGGTAATGCTATTATAAAGCATATATGATATATTGCAAATTTCACAGAAATTCTGTGAATTTTGCAAGTGATCCAATTTTTTGAGCGTCACTGTATGTGGGTTCAGCTTTCACTAAAAGCAATTCGATGATGATTTTGGCACTTTTTTTTTCTGTTCTCATCGAGTGAACTACTTATGTAAATATAAGTGGAAAGGCTTGAGAAGATAAAAAAAAAGCAGGGATTTACTGTTCTAAATCCTACTTTTTGTATGCTTTCTTTTGTATTCTTTCTCTTATATGATGAGCATTTTCAAACATTTACAAAATAAAGATGTGTAATTATGAATTAAAATCAATCAATCACACATTGTTAGGTTTCTTTTGTGAAACACCAACTAAAGGCTATACAATAGTGTTGATGAGGTTTCATATTTTTTAATATTTAGTATCATGTATGGATTCAAGACTGAGAAGACTAAGATACCAGTTAACACTAGACTTGAATTTCTGTACACTATAATTTCCAGGAAATCCATGTGAAAGGAAGGTTGTTCCAGAAAGCAGAAGTAAAAGAAGGAAGAGAAAGTTTATTCTGTGAGTTTGGAGTTGGACAGTAATGGATGCCAACTGTATGTGGTACACGTTCAAACCATTTTGAAGAAAATGGACACTGTTCTGAATTTTGTAATAGACTGGTCTAATTAACCTGACAACCCTCTTTGGAATTAAATCTAGAAACCAGAGTGAGGTTGTGAGGGTACCACCCAAATGTGGGAATAATATTTCTACGAGTATTTGTTTGAAGGAAAATTAATGACAAGATCAAAAAAGAAAACCCTTTTTTAAAGCAACAAAAAAAAAATATTTATGATGAATTTACATTACAGAGAGATTACAACCCAGAGTAATATCTAACAGAGATTTGTGATCTTAGTATTCTGTGATCTGTGCTATTGAGATGAGCACAAGAGCAGTAGTATACTTTTTTGTGCAAGTAAGAAAAGACTGAGATTTAGATGGATTGGTAACTAAGTTTTCCTTGCTCCACTGGGGAATCAATCAGAATTTTAGGAATTGCAGGCGGAGGGCTGAGAAGTTGAGGCTTTTTGTACTGAGCAAGGTTAGCATTAGCAAGGGCACATGATGCAAGAAAGCAAGCTTATATAGAAGCAGCCAAACAAAAAAAAAAAAAAAAACCCACCCTTCTCATTTCACCCCTCCACTCGCTCCAAATGATTGTCTAGTTCTGCTTTGAATTTGTTTAAGCTATCAACTTCTACAAAAACAAATGGAAGTTTGTTCCAGCAATCAACCACCCGCTAGCAAAAGGTAAACTTAAACACATCTATCTTACAACTGTCTTTCCTCAATTTGAATTTATGCCCTCTCAGATGATTATTCTGACAAAGAGGAAGAATCCCATCAACATTGAGCATGCTCAAACCATTCAAGGCAGATCACCTCGCAGATGCCTAGTCTCCAGAATAGGCATCTGTGGAGCCTAGGCACCTCGTAGATGCCTAGTCTCCACTGTAAGAGCAACCCTTTGTTCCATTCACTAATCTTGCTGTCCTTCTCTGTACTCGTTCCAACAGCTCTATATCCTTCTTAAATTGAGGCCTCCAGACCTGTATACAGTACTCAAGGTGTGGCCTGGCCAATGGCTTATACAAGGGGATAATCACCTCGTTATCCCTGCTAGAAAAATTCCCGTATATCAGTGACAGGACCCCATGAGCTACTCTTGCAGACAGTCTGCACTGCTCAGAAAACTTCATATCTGCCTGCACAATTACCCCCAGGTCCTTTTCACTCTCTACCACTGTCAGTGTAATAACACACAGTTGATACATTACTCTGGGGTTACTGCTTCCCATATGCAGTACTTTACATTTCTCAACGTTAAACTTCAGTTGCCACCTCTCAGCCCATCTGCTGAACCTTTCTAGATCATGTTACAGCAGAGTACTGTCATTAGTGTCATTAACAACCATGCCGGCCTTCGTATCATCTGCAAATTTGGACATTAAGCCTGATATACCATCATCAATATCATTAATAAATACAGACAGAAAACAACAATGGACCCAACACTGAACCCTGAGGGACTCCACTAATAACATAAGTCCATGAAGAGCTGATAAGTCCACTGATTACCACTCTCTGTCTTCTCCCACTCAACCATCCCTTTATCCATAGCAGCAATTTGTCTCCAATGCTATATTGCTCCAATTTGTGCAGCAGTCTTCCATGTGCAGCACTATCAAAAGCTTTCCTGAAATCCAAGTATATGACATAAAAATTATTCTTTGCATCCAGTTCCTTTGTGAATACATCATAGTATACAATCAAATTGGTCAGACAAGACTTCCCCTTAACAAATCCGTGCTGTGTCTGAGCTATAACTGAAGTCTTGTCTAGATGATCCTGCAATGCTCCTTTAACCAGTGCCTCCATTAATTTCCCTGGAACAGAAGTTAAACTAACAGGTCTGTAAATACCTGTGTCTCCCTTCGATCCTCCTTTGTGGATTGGGGTCACATCTGCACATCTCCAGGCCATGGGTACCTCCCCTGAGTCCAACGAAGCTCTCATAATTATGGCTAAGGGTTTGCTTACTTCCTTTGCTGCCTCCTTTAATATATCTGGATAGATTCCATCCACCCCCAAGTGCCTTTCTTATGTTTATCTTCAACAATTTCTCCTCCACTTTACTCTCAGTAATTACAAAATTATCTAGCTTATTTCCAGAGTTTAATACACCTCTGGAATTCCCCTCCCTGAATAACTCCTCATGTGTGAATGCAGATGCAAAACATTCATTTAGTTTGTTAGCTACCTTAGCAGGATCATCAACAGTTGAACCATCGATATCAAATGGACCAATCTGATTTATCCCCTTCCTTCTAGAGTTTGCATAAGTAAAGAACTCTGGTGTTTTTCTTTGCACTCTTTGCCAAAGATTTCTCATAATCTGCCTAACGTCCTTTGTGACTTGGACGTTAAGCAGATTATCAGACCAGCTTATATCTCTCATAGGCTTCTGTGTCACCTGTTAATCTATACATATCCCATGCATTTTTCTTCTCTGCCACGTCTAATTAGTTCATCTGACATCCATTTAGGCCTAAATCTTGAACAATATTTCTTAGTTGGTATGAAAAGCCTAGTAGCTTCCAAGATTAATTCATTGAATGCTTCCCATTTTGAATTTGCTGTAGGTAACATCATCAGTTGGTCCCACCTTATAGAATTTAAATACTGTCTCAGACCACTGGAGTCACCTTTATGAAAGAATAAATCCAACTTCAGCACAGTGAAGTTGGATTTATCACACTTAATGTAATAAATCACAGTGTGCTGAAGTTGAATAAATCCGACTTCAGCACACTGTGATCATTGCTACCTTGTGGTTCCTTAATCTGCAGATTCTTAGTGAATGAAGAATCACTACTGATAATCAGATTAAGAGTATTACTCCCTCTAGTTGCCTCCCAAACATGCTGCTGCAGAAAATAATCATCCAATAAATCCACAAAAGCCTTGCTAGTGTGTGAGTGACGAATCCACAAATTCCAGTCAATCTGTGGGAAATTAAAATCCCCTAACCTATTATAAAACACTCTGTTTTACTGGCCCACTCTATTTCTCTGCACAATTGCTCATTATACTCATCAGATTCATTAGGCCTATAAAACTCACCTACTCTCATTTTTCCTTTCCCAGTGATTGTCACACCAAACAGGGCTCAACATTGCATTGTCCATCAACTGGATGCTTAGATTTTATGTGTTTCTTAACTAACAGCATAATCCCTCCTCCTTTCCTTCCTGTCTATCCTTTCTGTACACATTGTACTCCCCAATTTCCAATTCTGCACTGCTTCTGTGACACTACGTCTCTGATATAAAAATTATTCTTTGCATCCAGTTCCTTTGTGAATACATCTATCTGCCTTTGATGTCTTGTCTAGCATTTCAAACTCATCAAATTTATTAACTAAACTCCTAGCATTGGTGTACATGCAAGATTACATGCACTTGTTTCTACACTTAGTTACCCTAACACAAGCCCACGTATTTACTTCTTCCAATATGACTCCCAGCAGTCCTGGAAATCCCCATTGTCTTGCTTTCCGGGCTGCTGCTCAATTGCATTTCATCAGAAGCAGTGCAAGAATCACTTTCACCTCTGCCAGCAGCTACTGTTAATCTATTAGTCCATGCATCTCCCCAAGCTAGCAGTTTTCCAACTCACCTAACACTGCCTCGACAGCATCAGCAAATATTCTTGCACCCTTTCTATTTAAGTGTATCCCATCCCTGTAGACGCAGTCTCTCCTGATAATGAGCAAACCAGGTTGAGAAAAATTCTACCCCTTGGGCCTTGCACAATCTCTCCAGGGCCAAATTGATGGACAAGGCAATCATCATATACTCCCTCCTATCTTGTCTGGGTAGAATTGCAGTCACTTTCAAATTCAACCTTAATTCACAGCTTTTTTTCAACATTGACCTGTACTTGTTAAGTAATTCCGCCGGTCTCCTACTCTTAATATCATTAGTGCCAACATGTACGACAATATCACCCTTCGTGCCCTTAAAAGATGTTATCTGCTCTATGTCATTAACCTTTTCACTTGGCAGACATACCCTGGTCCTGTTCCACCTATCCTTTTTGCACAATATGTTCCCCATTTCCCTGACAACAACTAGTTCCTTTGGGACCAGTGCATTCTGCCTTGGGGGTTACTGCTGTATTGCATGATGTTCAAGTGCAAGCTCTGGCATTAATGTGGGCAGCTGAAAGCTTGATGGGCCCTCAATTTAAATCCTTTGAGGGCATCCACCCTGTCCTTCAAGCTCTCATATAGGCCCATAACAACGCTGAGTTGGCGCCTGATTTTCTCACACTCCTTACATTGCACATACACAAAGACATTCCCCTTGGCAATAACATGTCCCGTTCCTGATTTCTCCACAAACATCAAACAAGCAGTGAATTTCAAAAGGCTGTGATTCAGAGAACAACTGCCCCCTTCAGTTCTCTCCTGAGCCACAGAACACTCCCATTAGTTTGGGCTTTTTGCTTTGCTGCTCTGAGTCATGATTTCTATTCAATTTCAGATAAAATTCCAGTACAAAATATAACCCTAAACTTATATCCCAATGCAGTTATAACACTATATATATGTATTTCAGTATTGAATATTAACTCCGAGTTACGTTATATGACTTTCTTATCTCCAGTCAAGTTATATGTAATTATTTATAATGTTGCATTTGTAAAAACTATGTCGTTATATGTATTTAGTTTAAAAAAGTACAATTTAATTGACAATGAAATTTAATAAGATTAGTAAATTTTACTGATTAATTGATACTACTATACTCACTATCTAGTTTTCCGTTAAACCTTATGCTATCTAGTTCGAGGTATACGTTGTATCGTTTAACAATGGTGGCAAGTTACGAATGGTAAATTTACGGACACGAGGTAAATTACTTCCAACTATCTGAATTCAAAATAAACCACAGAGCTAGACTAGGTCTATAAGTTACTTATAGAAAAAAATTTAGTCTAACAATTAAGTCAATAAACCAACTAAATATAATTAAAAACTAAGTGTTCGCGCGAACTGTAAAACTCGTCCAACACATGGATTAGATACCCTTACTGATACTAAGTAATAACCTACAAAATCTCTATCTATGTTCAAATTAAATTATTGTTACTAGGAATATAAAGCAACTCTAGAAAATAAATTAATATGCCAATTTAAGTCAATAAAAAAGCAAAAATTTAAGAAAACTTCTCTATTAGCTGGAGACTTAAAAACTTCACCTGTTCACATGTACTCTCGTACCCAACCATTCTCAGATTTCTCAAACTTGTAGGTGAAATGTAGTGTGCTATAATCAGCTAAACTATGGATAGGATTTCTATCAGTGGAAGTCATTCATGTACAAGAGGAAATGGAGGGAGAAAGAACTGAAACTTAGAGAACACCAGAATTAGTATAGAAGTTGGAATGCTGTCTACCATCAATTGCAGTGAACAGCTGAGAGAAAAAATTGGATACTCAACTGCAAAAAACAGTTGCCCGACCACGAGTTGAGAGTTTGTTTAGAAGACCTTTATGCCAAACATGATCACAAGTTGGGAAATGCCAACGGGACATGGAGCTTTCTTGGCATCAAGATTGTTCAGAATTCTTCTAACATCCTTCTGTCAGAAGAACATGGGAGGCACTGAGTACAAATGTGTATACTGGGTATAACAGGAGATGATTTACCCAGATTGTTGATATAAGAGTGAAAAGGGAAATGTCTTTAGCTGAGGATGCAACCAAACCATCAGGATGTAACTAAGGTGGGAATATTGACTGACAAATGTTGCAGTCAACAGCAATGGCAATAGATCAAGATGCTTAACTACCATTTGGACAAGAAGCAAGGTTTCTAATCTAAGCCTGTTCAAAACTGGGTTTGGATTAATTAGTTACTGGTTTACAATTGTTGCAAACTTGATTATAGGAAGAAAATGAACTTTAAGATTTGGATACAAGCCAATTTGCAATATGCTAAATTCCTACCCTGAACAGCCTTAGTATATTTATTTGAAAACCAAGGTTTAGATAAGAGGTGAGATTAAAAGGTGGAATAAAGGATTTCATCCCTACAAGAATAACTTCACTGACAGAATCTAAACAAACATTGGGATTAGAAAAATTAAAGCAGTACTCAAACCAAGAAAAAGGAGAGAAATCATGCAGTTCATCACATTTCACATTTTTGTAATGCCAAACAATAAAAGACTGAGAAAGGCCACAAGACAGAAACTTCATTTGTGAAGAGATCATCAGCAACTTGTGATCTAAGATGCCTAAAGGATTGCAAACAGTGCCTATTTATTTTGAAGGATTGTTGACAAGAAAAGATCAAGAGTGTTTGATTGGAATTGCTGGTATTGTGGAAAGTAAATGAACATATGTGAGGTCATTTGTAACAACAAAAGCCTCATCATCTTATCCAGCTGGTCTATGTAACTAGAAAATGAATGTTTTTAATGTTATGAACTGAACATTAAAATCACCAAGGAAAATTACCACACAGTTAAGGTAGAAAGCTGAGTTTTAATAAAAAGAAGTCAGAGTTCAGAGTGATTAGTGGAATAGGAAAAACAATAAAGACGACAGACGAACTGGACAGGATGGGGCAGAGAGACTTTAACTTTAAGCCACAAGAGATTAAAAAGAGGACATTGCAAATTAGGGAATCGTGAACACAGAATATCAGAGTAGACACATGCACAAATACCACCACTGAAGCAAAAGGAATCTTTTTTTTTTTTTTTTTTTTTTTTTTTCGTAGTTGTTGGCGCATAGGCTTCTGTGGCCATAATGCACCTCGCAAGTTTTTGCAGTACTTTGATCCAAGCCCGAGGTGGGAATCGAACCCGCGACCTTTGGGTTGCCAGGCAAGCACTTTACTCACCTGGCTAGCCCGGTCGGCTTCAAAAGGAATCACAGATTGAACAGTTAACATAGCTGAGATAGGAGTGGTTGAGGCAATGAATAACTGAGACTCTCCAAAAAGGTGCAGATTGTAGCAGATTGTAGGTGGAAATGGATTTCATTGAGATTGGAACTAAGACCTATTATATAAGGTGTTCATTTTAAAATGCAACTCATAATTGTCAATTTCTGTGTCAGATTTTATTGGTTGTTGGTAAAGGGAGCTGATGAGTTTAACCAGTGAGACATAACTTTATGCAAATGAACTGTTAGAACATGGGAAACTGATGTGTGTTGGTATATTGTGAAAGAGTAAAACATATTTTTAATCAAGAAAGATTGTTTTGACTCTTGAACAGAGAATTTTCATCGTGAAGCATTATTTTGGTAAAAATCGTGTGTTGTGCCAAGAACTTTCCAACAAGTGTTCCCAAAAGTGGAGGAACCAAACAAAACCACAATTTATTTCCTTGTTAGAAAGTTTGAAAAGACAGGGTCTGTAATGTGATCGAAAGCATAACTGCAGGTATACAACCCTAAACAATGACATGCCGGCAGATGTGAGACTGTTTGCTGCAGTCCCGTTCTAAGAAAACTGTCCCAAAAGAAGCAAGTCTTCATGCACATAAAGCTACAAATTTTCTGCATTTGAGAGTGTATTGCATCTGTGCCATGCATGAATTGCAGCCTGCTGATCATGCTAGCTCTGTAACTGTAATTGGTTTAGGGCTTTTGTTCATAACAACATTCAAGCGTTAGACAAAACTTTTTTTCAGGGTGGTCTGAAAATCTTTCACCTCTCTAGTAACATGGATATAATGCCACGGAATGGATAGAAGATAACTGAAAAACAGAAGAAGAAAGCAGACTGCAGCTTATTTTACTTTATACTACTCACAGGAGGTCTGTTTAAGGATCCAGATCACCACTTTCTTGACTAAAAATGATGCTACATCATTTTGATTTTAGTAAAGGCAACCCACACAGCTTCTCTGAACTGTCTGCCGTCTAGTATCTTTTCTCAGATATCCTGTCTTTAATTATGCTTCAGTGAGTTGTCACAGCAAAAGAGATCAGAGCTTTTTGGAGGACACTGAATAGGTGCTTAAAGGTGTGCTGATCCTCTCCCTATACAACTATACCCAAACACTTCATGCAAGTATCTTCTGACACTGACTGCATGATGGGTAGGGGCTCCATCCTGTTGGAACTAGCAATCTGCTAGATGATTTGTCTTTGGAGCTCTGGAACAAATAATTCCCTTAACATGGCTAGATGTAAATATTGATTGAGAATACCATTACAGAAATAGGGACCTATCAAGTGTTACTGGACATTGCAGCCAAGATCATTGTATGCAGTGGACTGTGTTCTATCTCTTTGTAATAATGCAGGTTCTCTTTACACCATGAATAAACATTCCTGTTACGTGTACTTCAACACTGAAGACTCACCAGAGAACACTACCACATTGTGGGAGCATCTGAGTGACATGCCGTGTGTGTGTGTGTGTGTGAGAGAGAGAGAGAGAGAGAGAGAGAGAGCAAGAAGGAGGAGGAGGAAGGATGCTATCAGCATTAAGCTTACTCAATCCGTGTCAAAACCACAGATTAAGTGTGTGTGTGTGTGTGTGTGTGTGTGTGTGTGTGTGTGTGTGTGTGTGTGTGTGTGTGTGTGTGTGTGTGTGTGTGTGTGTGTGTGTGCACGTGCACGCACGCTCGTTGACAAAAAGCTAAAGAATTTCAATTTGAGATTGGCTTTATAAGTGTTAGCACTGTAGTTTTGGGGATCCCAAGTTTGGACGATCATTTCTGCAGTGACATTTTCGGTGATCAGAGCACTGATGGCCACAATGCTGTACATTGTTCCTGCCAGGTCGACAGTTCTTTTTTCAACCAGGAATAATCAGGTCGTAAATAGCTTATCTTTCCACTGCTGTTGTTGTTATGTGGTTTTTAGGAACATTAGACTCTCTTTAGAAAATACATCTGCAAGTTACAGGCTCCGAAAAAAACAATAAGTTTTTGCTCATTATTTACATAACTGTTATTTTATATTGTACTTAATATGTTGTCTTATAGTTCTAATTACGCTGGTTATTTTTATTTTAATTTGTATAAACAGTTTTTGTAGATATACATAATACTTTATAAAACCGTTATATCATTCGAATATTGCAGGCATTGTTTTTGTATATAGTGATAGGGAATTCAAATTTTTAATTGAGGTAGTTAGGTAACTCTAACGTATAATTATAGAAACAGTAATACGCTTCACTGTTTCTATTAGATAGCGTAGTATTGACATTTGATTTAATTTAATTTATTGATCTTATTAATTTAAAATATCATGCCCCAAACTAGAGCAGCAAAGCAACGGGCACAAAGTGGCAGGAGTGCTGTGACTCGGGGGAGAACTGAGGGGGGGGAGATTCTCCAACACATCACAGCCTAAAAAAATGTACACCTTGTGAAATGTTTGCCGAACTATCTGGAACGGAACATGATATTGTCATGGGGGATGTCTTTTGTGTGTGCGCGATGTAAGGAAATCAGGCGACTACTCAGCGTTGTTATGGGCCTATATGAGAGTTTGAAGGACAGGGTGGATGCCCTCGAAAGATCTAAATTGAGGGGCCCATCAGGCTCTCAGCTGCCCACATCAACGCCAGAGCTTGCACTTGGTCATCACGCAACACAGCGGCAACCCCCAAGGCAGATTGCGCTGGTCCCAAAGGAACTAGTAGTTGTTGGTGACTGTATTGTCAGGGAAACGGGAAACATATGTCTGCCAGGGGCAAAGGTTGATGACGTTGTAGAGCAGATGTCATCTTTTAAGGGCACAAAAGGTGATATAGTTGTTGTACACGTTGGCACTAATGATATTAAGAGTAGGAGACCGGCTGAATTACTTAACAAGTACAAGTCACTGATGAAAAAAAGCCGTGAATTACGGTTGAATTTGAAAGTGTCTGCAATTCTGCCCAGACACGATAGAAGGGAGTATATGATGAGAGCCTTGTCGATCAATTCGGCCCTGGAAAGATTGTGCAAGGCTCAAGGGGTAGAATTTTTTTCAGCCTGGACTGTACTTGTTAACAGGAGAGATTGCTTCTACAGGGATGGGATACACTTAAATAGAAAGGGTGCAAGAATATTTGCTGATGCTATCGAGGCAGTGTTAGGTGGGTCGGAAAACTGATAGCTTGGGGGAATACAAGGACTAATAGTTTAACAGTAGCCGTAGGCAGAGGTGAAGGTGATTCTTGCAAAATTTCTATTAGAATAAGTAGCGACCTGGAGCGAGGGGTGTTGGGGGTTTCAGAGACGGATGTCAGTCATCGTGAAACAGGTGGGTATATGGGATGTGTTAGAGTGGCTGGGAATAGGAATAGGTGCATGTATACTTGCATGTATACCAATGCTAGAAGTATAGTAAATAAATTTGATGAATTTGAAGTGTTGGTCAAGACATCAAAGGCGGATATTGTTGGGATATCAGAGACGTGGTGTCACACAGATATAAGGAATGCCGAACTGGAATTTGGGGAGTACAATGTGTACAGAAAGGATAGACAGGATAGGAAGGGAGGAGGTGTTATGCTCTTAATAAAGAAAAACATAAAATCAAAAGAAGTGCATCAAGTTGATATAGATGAACAGTGCACTGTTGAGTCAATTTGGTGTGACATAAGCACTGCGAAACCAAAAATTAGAGTAGGAGTGTGTTATAGTCCTAATGACTCGAATGAGTACAATGAACAATTGTACAGAGAAATAGAGTGGGCTAGTAAATTGGAATGTCTTATAATGGGAGATTTTAACTTCCCAGATATTGACTGGAACTTGTGGGTTGGGCACTCACACACTAGTCAGAATTTTGTGGATTTATTGGATGATTGTTTTCTGCAGCAGCATGTTCGAGAGGCAACCAGAGAAAGTAATACTCTTGATCTGGTTATCAGCAGTGATCATTCATGTATTAGGAATTTGCAGATAAAAGAACCACTACGTGGCAGTGATCACAGTGTACTGACATGGGATTTACTTAAAGATTTAATTACCATCAGGGGTAAAGGAAAGGGTTTTTGCTTCCGTAAAGGCGAGTACAGTCGTCTCCGACAGTTTTTGAATTCTGTACAGTGGGATCAACTTGATGATGTTACCAACAGTAAATTCTAAGTGGGAAGCATCCAAGGAATTAATCGTGGAAGCTACTAAAAGTTTCATACCTATTAAGAAATATTGTTCAAGGTTTAGGCCTAAATGGTTATCAAAGGAACTAATGAGACTCGTAACAGAGAAGAAAAAATGCATGGGATGCATATAAATTATCAAGCGAATCAGAAGCCTATGGCAGATATAAGTTAATCTGTAATCAGGTCACAAAGGAGGTTCGGCAGGCGAAGGCAGATTACGAGAAATCCTTGGCAAAAGATGCTAAGAAAAACAGCAAGGATTTCTTTACTTATATAAACTCTAAAAGGAAGGGGATGAATCTGATTGGTCCACTTGACATCGATGGTTCGACTGTTGATGATCCTGCTCAGATAGCAAACAAACTGAATGAGTATTTTGCATCTACATTCACATGTGAGGAATTATTAAGGTTTGAAAATGGCAGAAGGTTATCAAATTGTAGCAGGATGCTTAATGATGTTGTAATAACTGACAGCAAAGTGGAAGAGAAATTGTTGAAGTTAAACGTAAGAAAAGCACCTAGGGTGGATGGGATCTATCCAGTTATATTAAAGGAGGCAGCAAAGCAACTAAGCAAACCCTTAGCCATAATTATGAGAGCATCCTTGGACTCAGGGGAGGTTCCCACGGACTGGAGATGTGCAAATGTATCCCCAATTCACAAAGGGGGATCGAAGGGTGACACGAGTAATTACAGACCAGTTAGTTTAACTTCTGTTCCGGGTAAAATAATGGAGTCGCTGGTTAAAGATGCATTGCAGGATCATCTAGACAAGACTGCAGCAATAATTCAGACACAGCATGGGTTTGTTAAGGGAAAGTCTTGTCTGACAAATTTGATAGGATATTATGATGTGGTTACAAAGGAACTGGATGCAAAAAATAATTTTGATATCATATATTTGCATTTCAGGAAGCTTTTGACACTGTTGCGCATGGAAGACTATTGTACAAATTGGAGCAGAATGGTATTAAGGGTAAGTTGCTACAATGGATAAAAGGATGGTTAAGTGCGAGAAGACAGAGGGTGGTAATCAATGGGTGCTGCTCTTCTTGGACTAATGTTATTAGTGGAGTCCTACAGTGTTCGGTGTCAGGGTCCACTGTTGTTTTTTATATTTATCAATGATATTGATGAAGGTATATCAGGCTTAATGTCGAAGTTTGCAGATGATACAAAGGTTGGCAGGGTTGTTAATGACAGTAATGGCAGTGTGCTACTGCAACAGGATCTAGATAATTTGGGCAGATGGGCTAAGAAGTGGCAACTGAAGTTTAACCTTGACAAATGCAAAGTACTGCATATGGGTAGAAGTAACCCCAGAGAAACGTACCAACTGTGTGGTACTACACTTAAGGTGGTAGAAAATGAAAAAGACCTGGGAGTAATTGTGCAGTCAGATATGAAGTTCTCTGAGCAATGCAGACAGGCTGCCAGGGCAGGTCATGGGGTTTTGTCAATGATATATAGGAATTTTGCTAGCAGGGAAAAGGAGGTGATTGTCCCTCTGTATAAGGCAATGGTCAGGCCACGCCTTGAGTACTGCGTACAGGTCTGGAGGCCTCATTTTAGGAAAGATGTAGATTTACTTGAGCGTGTACAGAGAAGGGCAACAAGATTGGTGAGGGGAATGAAGGGATCCTCTTACCAAGAGAGGCTTAAGTTCTGCAAATTGCAGTAGCTGGAGGCTAGGCACCTGCGCGGTGATCTGATTGAGGTATATAAGGCCTTGAATGGGTTGAGCACGCTGAATTCTGATGGGATCCTTCCACTTGTTCAGATTATGAACCCAAGGGGGCATAAATTCAAATTAAGAAAAGACAGATGTAGAATAGATGTGCGGAAATTTGCCTTTAGCCAGCGGGTGGTTAATTGCTGGAACAAACTTCCATCTGTCGTTGTGGAAGTTGATAGGTTGAATAAATTTAAGGAGCAACTGGACAGGCATTTGGAGGGAATGGTGATTTTTTTTTTTTTTTTTTTTTGGCTGATGCTGCATAAGCTCATACATTTGCTTTCTTGCATCACATGCCACTACTACTACTACTACTACTATTAGCAACTAAGGCCATATTGCTCCGGGGATATGCAGTGGTCATTCCCTGACCTTTCCGCATCCTCCATATTTGGTGGCTCACAGGCTCGAACCCCGGTCTAATCAAGAAGCGTGTGCTATGCACCGCTGCTCCTGGCCACCTGGCTATGGAGGTGCCATTCCCACTGCAATAATATCTTTTTAAACCTTGCTGTAAAATCCCTCTGTGGATGTTCATGAGCCATATATAAGTATGACAATCCATTCTTCCACTATAAGAACTTGTGTGCCATTTCTGATGGCTGACACAAGTTCAGTCAAGAAACAAAATATGCAAAATAATGGCTTCTAGTTCAGTCCAGATACAAAAATATGGAAGCCAGGTGGAAAGAGAATACATAAGAAAAGATCTATACAGGGTGTTTCAGTTAAACGTTTCAGAACTTCTAAGAGGGGTAGGGTACATCCTGACAACTCGAAATCATATAGCAATGTGGGGTCGGAAATGCTTTCCTGAAGCGGTGTTGTACACAGAAGCACCATAAAGAAAAGAGACCGTAAGTGAGAAATCGTTTTAATAATACATGAAAAGAAGCAAAAGGTACATGGATTAAAGTAAGTGTTCGAAGTTTCTTCCACGGGCTACAATGCACGCCTCACATCTCCGACGCATGGACATCCGAACATTCTGGAATACTCCAGGCGAATTTCGAATTTCTTCGGCAGCTACTGCGATTCTTGCAAGCAGCTCCTCAGCATTGTCAACAGGGGTGTCATAAACTAGCGATTTCATATGACCCCAGAAATAAAAATCAAGACATGATAGGTCGGGTGACCGAGCAGGCCAATGCACGGGACCACCACGTCCGATCCACTGTTGACCAAATGTGACATCCAGGTAGTTACGAACATCTCCGCTATAATGGGCAGGGGCTCCATCGTGTTGGAACCACATTGTGTGTTGCGTCGATGCAGAAATCTGTTCATCTCTCAAAAGTTGTGGCAATACTTGCTGCAGAAAGATCAAGTAGATAGGTCCGATTAGACGACACGGTAACAGGTAAGGTCCGATAAGGTGATCTCCCATAATACCGGCCCATACATTGACCGAAAATCGAATCTGTGCTGCACGACGTCGTATTGCATGCGGGTTCTCGACCGCCCAGATATGGTCGTTATGCGTGTTGAAAATTCCTTCCCTTGTGAAGGATGCCTCATCGGAAAACAACACTTCAGCAGGAAAAAGGGGATTTGTAGCACATTTTCCAAGGTACCACTGTGCGAAAGCAATACGAGGTGCATAATCCTCCGGTTGCTGTGTCTGGACACGCTGCCTGGAGTATTCCAGAATGTTCGGATGTCCATGCGTCGGAGATGTGAGGCGTGCATTGTAGCCCGTGGAAGAAACTTCGAACACTTACTTTAATCCATGTACCTTTTGCTTCTTTTCATGTATTATTAAAACGATTTCTCACTTACGGTCTCTTTTCTTTATGGTGCTTGTGTGTACAACACCGCTTCAGGAAAGCATTTCCGACCCCCCACATTGCTATATGATTTCGAGTTGTCAGGATGTACCCTACCCCTCTTAGAAGTTCTGAAACGTTTAACTGAAACACCCTGTATATCCTACTTCATTGACAATGTGGGAATGAAAAGACTTTCAGATCCCTCCACGAACACTAACTGATCCACATGCCCCTCAGAGAGTTATCAATAATGAGTTCATTCCAGAGTGGTCTCGAATTTATTCAATTTTAGCTTTCATAAACCAAAATTGGACAATCAGAGCTAACAGGTGCAAACTTATCTACCAATTTTTAAAACTGTTTTCTTCAGCTATCTTTTTTTTTTTTTTTTTATGTAAACCCCAAACACAAGAGGTATTAGAACCTATAGTACTTAGTACCGTGCTTGAGTGGAGGTTAAGAAGACGAAAGAAGATATTTGTTGACATTGGACTTGAACTTCTGTAGACTGTAATTTTCAAGAAATACGTATGAAGGAAGATTGTTCCAGAAAACGTCGGTTAAATGAATAAACGAGGAAGATGAAAAGTTGGTTCTGTGAGTTTGAAGCTGGACAGTAAATGGATGTTGGCTGGTGGCGGCACGTGTTCGGACTGTTTTGAAAGAGAGAACGGGAATTATAGAAGCCAATTCAGAAGAACAGTGTCCATGGAAGTATCTGTAGAAGAGGCATGCAGCAGAAACAGTACATCTATGAGAGAGCAAGTGGAGAGGCTCTGTTAGAGATGAATCATTAATTAATCTAATTAATTAATGCCTTGAATGGGTTGAGCACGCTGAATTCTGATGGGATCCTTCCACTTGTTCAGATTATGAACCCAAGGGGGCATAAATTCAAATTAAGAAAAGACAGATGTAGAATAGATGTGCGGAAATTTGCCTTTAGCCAGCGGGTGGTTAATTGCTGGAACAAACTTCCATCTGTCGTTGTGGAAGTTGATAGGTTGAATAAATTTAAGGAGCAACTGGACAGGCATTTGGAGGGAATGGTGATTTTTTTTTTTTTTTTTTTTTGGCTGATGCTGCATAAGCTCATACATTTGCTTTCTTGCATCACATGCCACTACTACTACTACTACTATTAGCAACTAAGGCCATATTGCTCCGGGGATATGCAGTGGTCATTCCCTGACCTTTCCGCATCCTCCATATTTGGTGGCTCACAGGCTCGAACCCCGGTCTAATCAAGAAGCGTGTGCTATGCACCGCTGCTCCTGGCCACCTGGCTATGGAGGTGCCATTCCCACTGCAATAATATCTTTTTAAACCTTGCTGTAAAATCCCTCTGTGGATGTTCATGAGCCATATATAAGTATGACAATCCATTCTTCCACTATAAGAACTTGTGTGCCATTTCTGATGGCTGACACAAGTTCAGTCAAGAAACAAAATATGCAAAATAATGGCTTCTAGTTCAGTCCAGATACAAAAATATGGAAGCCAGGTGGAAAGAGAATACATAAGAAAAGATCTATACAGGGTGTTTCAGTTAAACGTTTCAGAACTTCTAAGAGGGGTAGGGTACATCCTGACAACTCGAAATCATATAGCAATGTGGGGTCGGAAATGCTTTCCTGAAGCGGTGTTGTACACAGAAGCACCATAAAGAAAAGAGACCGTAAGTGAGAAATCGTTTTAATAATACATGAAAAGAAGCAAAAGGTACATGGATTAAAGTAAGTGTTCGAAGTTTCTTCCACGGGCTACAATGCACGCCTCACATCTCCGACGCATGGACATCCGAACATTCTGGAATACTCCAGGCGAATTTCGAATTTCTTCGGCAGCTACTGCGATTCTTGCAAGCAGCTCCTCAGCATTGTCAACAGGGGTGTCATAAACTAGCGATTTCATATGACCCCAGAAATAAAAATCAAGACATGATAGGTCGGGTGACCGAGCAGGCCAATGCACGGGACCACCACGTCCGATCCACTGTTGACCAAATGTGACATCCAGGTAGTTACGAACATCTCCGCTATAATGGGCAGGGGCTCCATCGTGTTGGAACCACATTGTGTGTTGCGTCGATGCAGAAATCTGTTCATCTCTCAAAAGTTGTGGCAATACTTGCTGCAGAAAGATCAAGTAGATAGGTCCGATTAGACGACACGGTAACAGGTAAGGTCCGATAAGGTGATCTCCCATAATACCGGCCCATACATTGACCGAAAATCGAATCTGTGCTGCACGACGTCGTATTGCATGCGGGTTCTCGACCGCCCAGATATGGTCGTTATGCGTGTTGAAAATTCCTTCCCTTGTGAAGGATGCCTCATCGGAAAACAACACTTCAGCAGGAAAAAGGGGATTTGTAGCACATTTTCCAAGGTACCACTGTGCGAAAGCAATACGAGGTGCATAATCCTCCGGTTGCTGTGTCTGGACACGCTGCCTGGAGTATTCCAGAATGTTCGGATGTCCATGCGTCGGAGATGTGAGGCGTGCATTGTAGCCCGTGGAAGAAACTTCGAACACTTACTTTAATCCATGTACCTTTTGCTTCTTTTCATGTATTATTAAAACGATTTCTCACTTACGGTCTCTTTTCTTTATGGTGCTTGTGTGTACAACACCGCTTCAGGAAAGCATTTCCGACCCCCCACATTGCTATATGATTTCGAGTTGTCAGGATGTACCCTACCCCTCTTAGAAGTTCTGAAACGTTTAACTGAAACACCCTGTATATCCTACTTCATTGACAATGTGGGAATGAAAAGACTTTCAGATCCCTCCACGAACACTAACTGATCCACATGCCCCTCAGAGAGTTATCAATAATGAGTTCATTCCAGAGTGGTCTCGAATTTATTCAATTTTAGCTTTCATAAACCAAAATTGGACAATCAGAGCTAACAGGTGCAAACTTATCTACCAATTTTTAAAACTGTTTTCTTCAGCTATCTTTTTTTTTTTTTTTTTATGTAAACCCCAAACACAAGAGGTATTAGAACCTATAGTACTTAGTACCGTGCTTGAGTGGAGGTTAAGAAGACGAAAGAAGATATTTGTTGACATTGGACTTGAACTTCTGTAGACTGTAATTTTCAAGAAATACGTATGAAGGAAGATTGTTCCAGAAAACGTCGGTTAAATGAATAAACGAGGAAGATGAAAAGTTGGTTCTGTGAGTTTGAAGCTGGACAGTAAATGGATGTTGGCTGGTGGCGGCACGTGTTCGGACTGTTTTGAAAGAGAGAACGGGAATTATAGAAGCCAATTCAGAAGAACAGTGTCCATGGAAGTATCTGTAGAAGAGGCATGCAGCAGAAACAGTACATCTATGAGAGAGCAAGTGGAGAGGCTCTGTTAGAGATGAATCATTAATTAATCTAATTAATTAATGCCTTGAATGGGTTGAGCACGCTGAATTCTGATGGGATCCTTCCACTTGTTCAGATTACGAACCTAAGGGGGCATAAATTCAAATTAAGAAAAGACAGATGTAGATTAGATGTGCGGAAATTTGCCTTTAGCCAGCGGGTGGTTAATTGCTGGAACAAACTTCCATCTGTCGTGGAAGTTGATAGGTTGAATAAATTTAAGGAGGAACTGGACAGGCATTTGGAGGGAATGGTGTGATTTTTTTTTTTTTTTTTTGGCTGATGCTGCATAAGCTTATACACTTGCTTTCTTGCATCAAATGCCACTGCTACTACTAACTGCCCTCTTCCGAATGGAATAAAGAAGACTGAGAGAGGTTTTGGGGGCACCACCCCAGATGTGGGAACAATATTCCATGGCAGGGCAGATTTGCGATTTATACAGAGTGAGCAGCTGTTTGGAAGAAAAGTAACACCGAGAGCAAAAGAGAAAACCAAGTTTTTTAGATGCAGAGGAAGCAATATTTCTAATGTGCTTGTGCCAAGAGAGATTAGAAGTAAGGGTAATCCCCAAAAGAGATATATCATTTTGCCTAGAAATCGGAGTGTCACTAAAGATAAGCATAGGAGCAGAAGAATCCTTTTTGCGAGATATAAGACAAGACTGAGTTTTAGAAGGGTTGAAATCATCTAAGTTGTCTTTGCCCCACTGGAGAATTACCTGAAGATCAACATTTAAGGAATTGGTGGCAGATTTTCGAGAAGTTGAAGCTGATTGAGCAGGACAAGGTTTCTCAAAATGGAAAGTGGAATGCAATGTGCTATCATCGGCAAAACTATGGATAGGATTTCCAGTCAATGGAAGAAGGTCATTAATATACAAGAGGAAAAGAGGGGGGAAAACCAGCATTAGTGGAGAAGTTAGAAGACAGAGAGCCATCTACCATCACCCTCAGTGAGCGATCAGAGAGAAAACTGGATAACCAATTACTAAAAACAGTTGGCAAACCATAAGATGGAAACTTGTTTAGAAGACCTTTATGCCAAACACGTTCAAAAGCCTTTGAGATGTCAAGAGCAACTACTTGTGTTTCACCGAACCTTTCCATTGAATTAGTCCATAAATGGGTAACATAAGCCAGAATATCTCCAGTGGATCGACACTGACGGAATCCATACTGGTGATCGCTGATCAGACGGAAGGTTTGTAGGTGGTTCAAGAGTTGGCGGTTAATTGATTTCTCCATTACTTTAGAAAGAGTAGAAGTAATTGCAATAGGACAGATAATTGGATGGGAGAGATTTGTTACCCTTTTTAGGAACTGGCTGGATATTAGCAAATTTCCAAGCAGAAGGAAAAACACCTTTGGAATAAGAAAGTGAAAAAAGGAAGCAAAAAATAGGAGGAAGTTCAGGAGCACAGGTTTTGAGAACAAGTGGAGAAATACCATCAGGACCTGTCAAAGTTCGTCAAAATTGTTCTGACATCCTGTCGATGGAAGACCACAGGAGGCATTGAATGGATTTGGTTTAGTTTTTTTTTTAGGGAGCATTAGCAACTAAGGCCATATTGCTCCGGGCCATGCGGTGGACATTCCCTGACCTTTCCGCATCCTATGTATTTGGTGGTGACGGGCTCGAACCCCGGTTTAATCAAGAAGCGTGTGCTACGCACTGCTGCTCCTTCCCACCTGGCTAAGGAGGCGCCGCATTGAATGGAGCGTGTTTGGAATAGTGGGAGGTGTTTTACCAAGATCATTAATACATGAGTTGGAAGAAAAATGGGATGTTAGCAGGTCAGCTTTATCCTTGGCTGAAGTGACAACAGAATCATCTGGTTTGGACAGAGGTGGGAGCAGAGATGGGCAAAAGTTACAGCCAATAGCTTTGGCAAGAGACCAGAATGCTCGGCTACCATTAAGGCAAGAAGCAAGTTTTCTACTCTTAGCCTGTTCAAACTCTAGTTTGGACTGATTAATAACTGCTTTACAATTGTTGCGAGCTTTGGTGTAGGCAGAAAATGAAACTGAACAATTAGAAACAAGCCAATTACGATATGCAACATTCTTCTCTTGAACAGCCTTAGCACATTTATTGAAAAACCAAGGTTTAGATAAAGGACGAGATTTTAAAGTGGAGTGTGGGATAAAGGATTGCATTCCTCCAAGAATAATTTCACTGACACGATTTGAGCAAACGTAGAAATCAGAAGTTTTGAAACAGTAATCCGACCAAGGAAAAGTAGAAAAGAAATCTCGCAGCTCATCCCATTTTGCATTCTTGTAATGCCAAACAATATGAGGTTGGAAATAGCCACGAGATAAAGGTTCCATTGGAGAAGAGACAATCACCAAGTTGTGATCTGAAGTGCCTAAAGGACCTCTCAGTTTAACAGTGTACTTAGAAGGGTTGTTTGTGAGAAAAAGATCAAGCGTATTGGCTGTATGGTTAGGATTGTCCGGTATTCTTGTATGTAAATGAACAATCTGTGCAAGGTCATTAGTAATTGCAAAAGCCTCAGCATCTTATCCAGCTGGGTCGGTGTGACTAGAAAACGGAAGCCACCTGGAATTGTGAATATTAAAATCACCAAGGAAAATTACCTCACTGTTAGGAAAGTTGGACTGGAGAAAGTCAAGTTGCAAAGAGAGGAAGTCAAAGAGCTCCAAGTGATTAGTGGAATTGGGAGAACGGTAGAGACAACAGATGAATTTGACACAATGAGGTAGAGAGATTTTAAGCCAGAGGAGATTCCAAATTACCAAGTCTCTGACAGAGAATATCGGAACAGACATACGCATAAGTACCACCTTTGAGGTGAAAGGAATCATTCAGCGAATAATTTGGGCATCTGAGATGAGCAGTAGTTGAATCAACCGATAACTTAGATTCTGTCAGAAAAAGTACATGGGGTTTGGCAGACTGCAAGTGGAAATGGACATCGTTGAGATTAGAATTGAGACCATGTATATTTGTGGAAAGAATTAGGAAGTGCTTGGGAGGTTTAGATATTTTCACAGATAAGCTTGCTTTATTAGTTTGACAATTCATGGTGTATTCAATAGTAAGAAAAAGTGGGTGGGACATGCTGTATGAAGTAATGAAATTTTTGGATATGGTGTACATATGGTAAGAATATACCCAGATCCTTGACATAATGCTCACCGCATACACAGTACTCGGACTCCCTCTAGTCACTATCTGGCAGAGTAGAGGTAGCAAGATTATACACTAGCTGATCCGGAAGCCTCCTAGAGAGTTACCAATAGGTTCGGTCCAGTCTACTAACTAGCGGCCGGCCTGTGAACACTGTTTTAGAGCTGTACCCTCGAAAGGTAAGGAATATTGGTTTTCGCCACGATGTTCGTCATAACCTCAAAAGTCATCAATCATACTGTATGATGGAAGAGATAGGGAAGGATTGACCGGAACTTAGCTCTAGAGACTAAAAATGGGTTTCACCACTTCAAGTCTCCAATAAGCAAAGTGGTGGTATTGCACCGGTTGATGAGAGTCATCTACCACCTAATACTGCCTGGTAACATAAAGGGGTGGCATTCCTCCATGTGGTGTGGGTGCCACACCTCAATCCCTGCTTACGTTGGTTCACACCTGGGTGGTCACCCACCATGTACTTGTACATGGAGGTTATACCCAGGATTTGGCTGTCACAGACCGTTCGGACTTCGCCAAAATTGGGTCCACTTGACTTGAGTGTCACCTGGATATCAGTTCCATCAGTGTTTAAGACTCCCAGGTAGCAAGTACAGCTTGTCTGGCATATCTGAGAGAATGTCTGTGACAACCTCAAGGACCATTATAAACTGCATCCACAATCACTTTGAAATGCAAATAAGAAATGATAACACTTCCTTGAAGATTTCTAGACAGTTCCTACATAAATACACAAATTGCAAAACATATTTGTGTGTGTGTGTCTGGGCATGCGCACGCATACTACACAAAGTCCATAAAAAATATATATATATATATATGTGAAAACAGGAATTTTTGTAAAATCTTATGTAGAGACTAGAGACTTCTGGGAAAGACTTTAGTTTGAAATGAAGGATAATATTAGAGATGGAGGTGTCCGGTTGTTGACAGGTGGTATTTGGATGTATTTTTTTTGGTTTATATGAAGAATATGTCCAGATACAAAAATATGGAAGCCAGCTGGAAAGACCTTCATTGAGCAGTGCACAAAAGATGGTTATAACCAGGACGATGACGACAATTCAGAATTTCCTTATTGCTGAAAATTTCAGTGAATATAAGATTTTGTATATAAAATCTATAGAAATATTCATGCATTTACTTTATTCAGAATAATACATAATGATTACTGTCATTATTAAAAGACAGCACAAACATAGCTAATGTGATTACAATAAAGTCAATATGTTCATACTAATACAAACCTGTTCAAGTAAAGCATGATGTTTTGAAATGTTTTTGATCTTGTTTTTCATTTTATTTGGTTTCTAGGGGGGGAAAAAAAGTGATACAGTAAATCTTTACTTTTAAGATGCTAAGAATCAATAATATAATAATATACACTAAAAATAAAGTAAACATCAAAACAATTGTGTAATAATTAATGTCTTCAACCAAAATGCTATCAAATATGTAAACATAACAAAAACTTGTTTATCAATTCATATGTTGATAGTACATAAAAAAATATTTATTATATTAAATATTTCATTCTTCAAATTAAACAGAAATGAAAACACTTCTTCTACTTGGTAAGAAACCCTACTTTATTTCTAAGTAGGGAACATATCTCTCCACTTCTTCTGTGACTACTATCTTTGCCATTTCACCACCCAGTTGTACAGGTTGTAGCTAGTAACAGCTCAACAGTAAAGCCAGCAGGCATTGAAGGCATGTAGCAAAACTCTTGCAAAAATTTGATACAAAGAACTTGTGTACCATCAATGTCCACTAAAAAAATAACCTATATCTGATTAATGTATGTCCAATGTTACCTCTATATAATTTTTAAAAAATCTGCTTTATATCTGAGACCAGACTTGCAAATTAATTGAGATCAGATTTAACTATTATGCAGCTTAAGAATATATCAATAATTAATGTCCCCACTGTTAATTACTCAAGCCGTAGTATAGTTCTGAGCCATTGCTCAAGTCATAGTTTTGAGATCTACATAGAGAATTCTGAAATTTAATTTCTGTCAAGTTTAAGAAAGGCTAACTTATTTTTAAATCCATAATTAACTTTATATATCACAATTCGAGTAAAATTGTGTTAATTCAATATTGCAAATTTTTGAAATATATGTTTTTGCAATACTCACACGATGTCTGCAAAGTAGTATATCGTAAACATTCGGATTTTCAGAAAGAGAGAGAAACAGAAATGGTCTCTAAAATTATTGAGAAGAGTATTTTCTGTAGGAAGGAAATAGTGGTATTTGTTTTTAGAAAGTTGCTGCAAGCCAAATTTTAATTCACCTCAAAGTTGCTGTGGCAGAAACAAAAACAGAAGTTTTTTAGTATTTTTCTTATAATACTGCATAGTTAGTATCAGTAGGCAAAATAAGTATCAATGTAAGCTTATACTGCATCAGCCAAAAAACCCTTCTCATTTCACCTATCCATACCCTCCATAGTTTGCCTAGATCTTCCTTGAATTTGTTCAAGCTATCCACTCCCACAACTGATGGAAGCTTGTTCTAGCAATCAATCACCTGCTGGCTAAATGCAAACTTCCGCCTTTAACAGGCTAAAGGCATAACAGTTATTCTGCAACTATTTCTTCTCAACTAAATTTATGCCACCTCATGTGTGAAGTCTGAGCAATAGAAAGAATCCCATCAGAACTGAGCTTCCTCAATCCATTTAAAGCCTTAAACAATCAGAACACCTCACAGGTGCCTAGTCTCCAGATGCTACAATTTCAGAACTTAAGCCTTTCTTGGTAAGAGCACCTCTTTTTTCCTCTCACCATGCTCTTTGCCTTTCTTTGCACCCATTCCAGGAGCTCACCATCCTTTCTAAAATGTGGCCTCCAGACCTGAATGCAGTACTCAAGATGTGGCCTGACCATCACCTTAGACCAGTGGTTCCCAAACTTTTTTGCTGGCAACCCTGTTTTTATTTTTTTTTCACTCCTTGCAACCCTCAGAGAGCATAACTCTTACCATGACAAACTTAAATGCAGTCTATATAAACTTATTCATGCAACTAGCATTAAATAAATTTTAATTCATGTAGTGATTTTTTTTATCCAGGTATAAAAATATACAAATTTATATATTTCAATAACTAAAACCTTTTATTTCCCATTTTTGAAATAAAAAAAAAACAAAAGGGAAAAGAATCTCTTCTTCTTCTTCGGTCCTTAGCTGGCAGCTGGGGGAGGCGGTTGGCCACGCAACCAGTATGCTGCTGTAGGTGTCGCAGGGTTTCGGACTTGCTCTGTGATGTTCTTCCATACCTTACGATCCATGGCGTCAGTCCTAGCCTGGTTAAGGTCGAGACGTCGGCTCTTCAAGTCATTTTCCACTTGCTTGGCCCACGTTTTCCTAGGCGCGGTCCGTTGGATGCTCCATTGGGTGGGTCGTTGTCTCCAAAGGAGTGTGGATGGTATTCTATTCGTGCCCATTCTACATACGTGGCCAAACCATCTAAGCCTTCGCTTCTGGATTTGGTCGGCAATGGTTGGTTGCTGTTGGCATCTGGCACGGATGGTATCATTAGTGATGCGGTCGCGAAGAGAGATGCCCAAGATCTGCCGTAGGCATCGCATTTGGAATACTTCAAGTTTGTTCAAATCTAACTTGAGACAAATCCATGTTTCCGATCCGTAAAGAAGAATGGGCAGGATCAAAGTCCGGAAGAGTCGGATTTTAGTCTTTGTGGAAATGTTGGTCCTCTTCCACAGACACCATTTGAGCGAGGCGAACGCAGTGGCCGCCTGTCCAATTCTGCTGTGGATTTCCATGGTGGATGCAACTTTCTTCTCCTGGACCAGCGACCCAAGGTATTTAAAGTCCTGCACTTGCTCGATCTGGACGCCTTCGAGATAGATGGTGGCTTGCGACCCATCTGTTGTCAGGGCCTTTGTCTTATCAGCATTGATCTTCAAACCGTATGGCCGGGCAATGCGGGCAATGTCGTAGAGGATGTCCGTGGCTTCAGCGTCGTTACCGGCAAGGATAGCACTATCATCAGCAAACATCAGGTCAGTCACATAGTGATCCTTGTCACTATGTGACTGACAAAAGAATACTTGATGAAAATTATTATACTGATTTAATACTGACTAACATTAAATTAAAACAATTTTTTTAATCATTATTACAGCCTTCAGTGGCTAGTGGCTACCATGATGCTGTTTCATTTTGCTTATGAGCTCATGAAGTTTTAGTTTGAAATTACAGATAGAGCACATCAGAAATCATACTGAGGATCCATACAGTTTCTTGATTTACTCTTGATTGCAAAGAGACTTGAAAATCAGTGTACACAAAGTTATGCTGTTGGGAAAGGCAGAAGAGCCTTTTCAGGTTCCTCAGATAGAATGGGCTTGAGTGCACCCAATATTCTGAAAAAGAGAGAGGCTTTCAAAATGTTCCATTTGCACTTGGTTTTCTTGGAGATCTAAAAGCTCTTCTTGAAATCCTGGTATACTTTCTCCAATATCACTAACCTTCATAGAAAACATTTCTGACCCAAATATATTGTTGAAGGTTGACATTTTCTGGTATATATATATCTGTTCATTTCTTCCTGAAGATTCTTCAAATGACTTTCAAAAACAGACTGAGTCACAAAATGATATTCCAGCATCACACTCAATTCTGGGAAGGCAGCAGTTTTTTTTTTTTGGTTATTTTTTTTTTTCCAGATGCCAAGCTTTTTCATAAAAGAAGCAATCATTTCACTGATGTCAACCATGGTTTTATTTTGGCCCTCTTCCATTATGCAGTATAATTGATGTATCTTGAGGTTATGATGGACATCACGGCAAGATCCAATTTTCCTTACATTCTGAAGGTACAGCTTTAAAACTGCATTTGAGGGAAAGCTGCTAGGTAGCCCAAAGGACCAAACTGCAGGCAGGCATTATTGACCACGTTATGCCAAACAATTGGGTATATTCTTGCCATGTGGAAGCCATATCCAAAACTTTCATTACTTCATACAGCATATCCACCCCCACCTTTTCTTACTACTGAATACACCATGAATTGTTAAAACCAACAGAACAAACTTATCTGCAAAAAGATCTAAGCCTTCCAAACACTTCCTTCTTTATTTCAAAATAATTTCTAGTGGACCAGTGTGACTTTTGCATCTAGCAATATGCCATGCCATTTCAAAGGATGTTTTCTCCATAGAAAAGACTACACTTGATGGCCATTGATCTGACTATTTTTACTTGTTGTTCTTTATCTTTATCATAAAAAAATCTTTTATATTATTTCCAAAATATTATCAGCATTTTGAAAATAAAAGTATTTGTCATTATTTTGGATTGACTAGGAGTTGTTTAAATGAAAAATTTAGATATAAGAAAAATTTTTAAACACAAATTTCAATTTTTGAATTTTAAAACTTTTAGATTAAAAATTTTACGATTTAATTTTTGATTACAGAACAGATATTTATTGAGATTCGAGGAAAAAAAAATATTCAAATTTTCGAGAGAGAGAACTTCTATGCAAAAGCATATATAAGCTACACTAACAATGTTAATATGCACGTGTATGCACACACACACACTTTATTCATGCATAGTTTCATAGTTCTTCACATTGCAATTTCTGAGTTTAATTATATTAATATTTCTCTCATACTTTTCTGAGACCTACCCATAGCCCTACCGTAGGCTTTCGCAACCATCAGTTTGGGAAGCATTGCCTTACACAATAAGATAATCATCTCTTTATCCCTGCTAGCAAAATTTCTGTATATCATTGACAAAACCCCATGTGCTGTCCTGGCAGTCTATCTATTGCACAGAGAACTATATATCCAACGCCACAATAACCCAAGGTCTTTTTCATTTTCCACTACCCTGAGTGTAGTACCACACAGTTGGCATGTAACCCTGGGATTATTGCTACCCATATACAGAACTTTGCATTTCTCAATGTTAAACTTCAATTGCCATTTCTCAGCCCATCTGCTTAATTTTTCTAGATCCTGTTGTATTTGCATATCATCATTTGCTTTCATAAAGAGATTTTTTAGGTTGTATACAGTGGGACCAACTGATGATGATGTTACCAACAGTAAATTCTAAATGGGAATCATTCAAGGAAGTAATTTTTGTTAAAACTAAGAAATACTGCTCTAGGTTAAGGTCCAAATGGATGTCAGATGAACTAATGAGACTCGTGGCAATAAAGAAAAATGCATGGGACGCACATAAAATTCCAGGCAAAACAGAAGCCTATGGTAGATACATGCTACTATGTAATCAAGTCACAAAGGAGGTTAGGCAAAGTGAAGGCTGATTATGAAAAATCTTTGGCAAAGGATGCAAAGAAAAACAACAAAATCTTCTTTACTTATATAAACTCTAAAAGGAAGGGGATGAATCAGATTGTCCACTCGATATCAATGGTTTGACTGAAGATGATCATTCTCAGATAGCTGCTGAACTAAATGAGTATTTTGCATCTACATTCACACATGGAGTTATTCAAGGAGGAGAGGGCCAGATATTTATCAAACTCTAACGGGGAGTTAAATGATTTTGTAATAACTGAGAGCAAAGTGGAGGAAAAATCATTGGAGTTAAACACAAGAAAGACACCTGAGGTAGATGGGATCTATCAGTTATATTAAAGGAGGCAGCAAAGGAAGTAAGCAAATCCTTAGCCATAATTATGGACTTGGGGAGGTCCCTATGGACTGGAGATGTGCAAGTGTATCTCCAATTCACAAATGGGATCAAAGGGTGACACGAGTAATTACAGACCTGTTAGTTTAACTTCTGTTCCAGGGAAAATAATGGAGCCACTGGTTAAAGAAGCATTGCAGGATCATCTAGACAAGACAGCAGTAATAAATCAGACACAGCAAGGGTTTGTCAAGGAGAAAGTCTAGTCTGACCAATTTGATTGGATACTATGATGTGGTCACAAAGGAACTGGAGGCAAAAAATAATTTTGATATCATATACTTGGAATTTCAGGAAAGTGTTTGATACTGTTGCACATGGAAGACTACTGTACAAATTGGAGCATTATGGCATTAAGGGCAAGTTGCTACAATGGATAAAAGGATGGTTGAGTGGGAGAAGAGAGACAGTGGTAATCAATGGGTACTGTCTGTTCTACATGGACTAATGTTATTAGTCGTGTCCTTTAGAGTTCGATGTTGGGCCCCATTGTTGTTTTGCATATTTATCAATGATATTGATGAAGGTATATCAAGCTTAATGACAAAGTGTGCAGATGATACAAAGGTTGGAAGGGGTGTTAATAACAGCATGCTGCTGCAACAGGATCGGTAAAAGTTGGGTAGATGGATTGAGAAGTGGCAACTGAAGTTTAACATTGAGAAATGCAAAGTACTGCATATGGGTACCAGTAACCCCAGAAAAAGGTACCAACTCTGTGGTGCTGCACTCAATGTAGACCTGGGGGTAATTGTGCAGTCAGATATGAAGTTTTCTGAACAGTGCAGACAGGCTCCCAGAGTAGGTCATGGGGTCTTGTCAATGAATATCAGGAATTCTCCAAGCAGGGATCAGGAGGTGATTATCCCCTTGTATAAGGCAATGGTCAGGCCACACCTTGAGTACTGCATCCAGGTTTGGAAGCCTCATTTTAGGAAGGGTGTAGAGTTGCTAGAACAAGAACAGAGAATGGCAACAAGACTGGTGAAGGAAACAAAGGGGGTACTCTTATGAAGAAAGGCTTAAGTTCTGCAAATTGCAGCTTTTGGAGACTAGGCACTTGAGAGGCAATCCGATTGAGGTGTATAAGGCCTTGAATGGATTGAGCAGGATCAATGCTGATGGGATTCTTCCTCTTGCTCAGATTACAAACCTGTTGGGGCATAGCTTCAAACTGAGGAAAGACAGTTATAGAACAGATGCTTTTGGAGACTAGGCACTTGAGAGGCAATCTGATTGAGGTGTATAAGGCCTTGAATGGATTGAGCAGAATCAATGCTGATGGGATTCTTCCTCTTGCTCAGATTACAAACTTGCAGGGGCATAGCTTCAAACTGAGGAAAGACAGTTGTAGAACAGATGTGCGGAAGTTTGCCTTTAGCCAGCGGGCAGTTGATTGCTGAAAAAAACTTCCATCTGTTGTTGTGGAAGTTGATACCTTAAATAAATTCAAGGCTGAACTAGACAAACATTTGGAATGAATGGATCAGTGGAATGGGAAGGGTTTTTTTTTTTTTTTTTTGGCTGATGCTGTATAAGCTTGCTTTCTTGCATCATCTCTACTAATGCTAATCAATTACTGTCATTAACCACTGTGCCAACCTTTGTATCATCTGCAAACATAGACATTAAGCATGATATACCTTCATCAATATCATTAATAAATACAGAAAACAACAATGAGCCTAACACCAAAACCCCCTGGGGGATTCCCCTAATAACATTAGTCCACAAAGAGCAGTGTCCATTGATAACAACTCTGCCTTCTCTCACTCAACCATCCCTTTATCCATAGCAGTAACTTCCCTTAATGCCACATTGCTCTAATTTGTACCGAAGTCTTTTAAAGGTAACAGTATCCAAAGCTTTCCTGCAATCCAAGTATATGATATCAAAATTATTTTTTACATCCGGTTCCTTTGTGACTGCATTATAATATCCAATCAAATTGTTCAGACAAGATTTCCACCAACAAACCCATGAGACTAAAGTATAAATGCACTCCTCTCTAGATGTTCCTGCAATACTTTTTTTTTAAACAAGTGACTCCATTATTTTCCCTGGAAGAGAAGTTAAGCTAACAGGTTTGTGATTATTAGTGTCACCCTTTGACACCCTTGGTGAACTGGAGATGCATTTGCACATCTCCAGCACATAGACACCTCCCCTGAATCAAAGGATGCCCTCATAATTATGGCTAAGAGTTTGCTCAGCTCCTTTGGTACCTACCTTAGTATAATTGGACAGGCTCCATCTAGCCCTAGTGCCTTTCTCACGTTGAACTTGAGCAATTTCTCCTCCACTTTTCACTCAGTTATTACAAATTCATTTACTCCATGTTAGATTTCTGATAAACATCTGGCATCCACTTCCTTAAGGAATTTCTCCTGTTTGAACATAAATGAAAAATACTTATTCGGTTTGTGAGCAACCTGAGCAGAATTATCCACAGTTAAACCACTGATATCAAGTGGACCAATATGGTCCATCCTCTTCCTTCTAGTGTTTACATAATTAAAGAAGCATTTGATGTTTTTCTTTGCCTCCTTTGCTAACGATTTCTTATAATCTACCTTAGCTTGCCTAATCTCCTTTATGACTTGATTACACACTAGTTTATATCTACCATAGGCTGCTGTATCACCTGATAATTTATATACATCCCATGCATTTTTCTTCTCTGCTCCGTCTCATTAATTCATCTGACATCCATTTAGGACTAAACCTTTAACAGTATTTCTTAGTTGGTATGAAAAGCCCAGTAGCTTCCAAAATTAATTCCTTGAATGCTTCCTATTTAGGATTTGCAGTTGGTCCCACTGTACAGAATTTAAAAACTGTCTGAGACACTGTAGTCATCTTTAGAAAAGCAAAAACCCTTCCCATTACCAGAGGCTAGTTACAGGCTCCGAAAAAGTGATAAGTGTTTGCCATTTTATTTACCTAATTGTTATTTTATATTGAACTTTACAAGTAGCCATATAGTTCTAGATACGCTAGTTATTTTTATTTTTAATTTAGATAAGAGTTTTTGTAGATTACTACCTAATATAGGTAAAACCGTTGTTTCATTCGAATCTTGCAGCCACTGTTTTTGTATAGAGTGGTAGGGAATTCAAAATTTTTAATTGTGGCAACTAGGTAGCTCTAACGTAAAATTATATAGCGTAATTCACATCCCTGCATTTAGGATTCTATTAGATAGTGTAGTATTGACAATTAATTAATTAAATTTATTTATCTTATTAATTTAAAATATCATGCCCCAGACTAGAGCAGAAAAGCAACGGGCACAAAGTGGCAGGAGTGCTGTGACTCGGGGTAGAACTGAGGGGGAGCGATTGTCCAGCTCATCACAGCCTAAAAAAATGTGCAACTTGTGAAATGTTTGCCAAACTCTCTGGAACGGAACATGATCTAGCCAAGGAGGATGTCTTTGCGTGTGCCAGGTGCAGAGAATGTCTAGAAATTAGGCATCAGCTCAGCGTTCTGATGGGTTTCTATGAGAGCACGAGGTGTAGGGTAGATGCCCTCGAAGAAATTAATATGAGGGGGCCTGTCAAGCTCTCAGCTACTCAACTCAACACCAGAGCTCACTCCTGGGAATTAGTTATCATCAGTGACTCTATTGTCAGGGAGACGGGGAATATATTGTGTAAAAAGGATAGATGGAATAGGACCAGGGTATGTCTGCCAGGGGCAAAAGTTGATGACGTTGTAAAGCACATATCATCTTTTAAGGGCACAAAGGGTGATATTGTTGTACACGTTGGCACCAATGACATTAAGAGTAGGAGATCTGCAGATTTACTTAACAAGTACAGGTCAATGTTGCAAAAAAGTTGTGAATTAGAGTTAAATTTGAAAGTGTCTGCAATTCTGGCCAGACACTATAGGAGGGAGTACATGATGAGAGCCTTGGCAATCAATTTGGCCCTGGAGGAAATGTGCAAGGCTCAAGGGGTAAAATTTTTCACAGTGTGGTCTGTGCTTGTTAACAGGAGAGACTGCTTCTACAGGGATGGGATACACTTAAATAGAAAGGGTGCAAGAATATTTGCTGATGCTATCGAGGCAGTGTTAGGTGGGTCGGAAAACTGATAGCTTGGGGAGATTCACAGACTAAAAGGTTAAATGAAGCTACAGGCAGAGGTGAAGGTGATTCTTGCACTACGGAGCGAGGAGTGTTGGGGGTTTCAGGGACTGATGGCAGTCATTGTGTAACAGGTTGGTATATGGGATGTGTTAGGGTAACTAATAATAAGAATAGGTACATGTATACTTGCATGTATACCAATGCCAGAAGCATAGTAAATAAATTTGATGAATTTGAAGTGTTGGTAAAGACATCAAAGGGCGGATATTGTTGGGATAGCAGAGACGTGGTGTCACACAGATATAAGGAATGCTGAACTGGAATTTGGGGAGTACAATGTGTACACAAAGGATAGACAGGATAGGAAGGGAGGAGGTGTTATGCTGTTAATTAAGAAAAACATAAAATCAAAAGAAGTGCATGCAGTTGATATAGATGAACAGTGCACTGTTGAGTCAGTTTGGTGTGACATAAGCACTGCGAAAGCAAAAATAAGAGGAGTGTGTTATAAGCCTAATCACTCGAATGAGTACAATGAACAATTTTACAAATAAACAGAGTGGGCTAGTAAATCAGAATGTCTTATAATGGCGGATTTTAACTTCCCAGATATAGACTAGAACTTATGGGTTGGTCACTCGCACACTAGTAAGACTTTTGTGGATTTATTGGATGATTTTTTTCTGCAGCAGCATGTTCGAAGGCAACAAGAGAGGGTTCATCTGGTTATCAGCAGTGATCATTCGTGTATTAAGAATTTGCAGATAAAGAAACCATTAGGTGGCAGTGATCACAGTGTACTGATGTGGGATTTACTTAAAGATATAATTACCATCAGGGGTAAAGGAAAGCGTCTTTGCTTCCGTAAAGGCGAGTACAATGGTCTCAGACAGTTTTTAAATTCTGTACAGTGGGATCAACTGACGATGTTACCAACAGTAAATTCTAAGTGGGAAGCATTCAAGGAATTAATCGTGGAAGCTACTAAACATTTCATACCTATTAAGAAACCAATTCGGCTTCAGATAGGGAACCTCCGAGGTGGATACCTTAACTCACCTCATGACCAAGGTAAACAGATGTAATACAAAGTACTTCCTAGTGATAGCCGTGGACTTCGCTGGGGCGTTCAACTCACTTTGGTGGCCGAGCGTCCTGACGAGGCTGCGCGAAGCCAACATGCCAGAAAACCTCTATAACACCATCAAAAGTTACCTAAGCAACAGAACCATCAAAGTCACCGCCCCCTATGGCACACTCTCCAGGCATGTCCATCGGGGCTGCCCTCAAGGTTCGGTCCTTGGTCCACTATTGTGGAATATTGTCTTGGACGCCTTTCTTAACATCGATCTCCATGAAGTACAATCTCAGGCATTTGCGGACGATCTCATTTTGACGATACAGGCAAACTCAAGAGCCGCATTAGAGGTCCTCCCAAATCGGGCCCTGACCACTCTCCAAGAATGGGCAAACTGAAATAAACTCAAAATATCCCCCACAAAAACAAACTCCATCCTACTAAAGGGACGCCTTGATCTTAGGTGGGCTCCGCAAATAAAAATTGGGCAGGAAACAGTCAAATTCTCCAACCAACTGAAATACCTAGGCGTGATATTGGACCAAAACCTGTCATTTCAGGACCATCTGAAATATCTCCGTAAAAAAATAAGACGCTAGGCAGCCATGGTTGCCATGATACAAAAAGAATGGGGCTTGAAAAAGCGAATCCTCAAACTGTTCTACAAAACTATCTTCACTCCAATCGTCACCTACGCATCGGGTGCACGGTTTCAAAAAACTACAACAGAAGTAAACAGACGTATCACAGACCAAATTCACAGATCCATCCTCCTAACCATCACTCGCGCTTGCCGCCCGGTGAGCACCCATGCCCTGCAAGTGCTCGCCGGTACTCTCCCGCTGGACTTATAAATCATACAATGCGGCCTACTGTACTACCTTTGTCTAGGTAGTACAGTAGTACAATGGGGCCTACTGTACTACCTAGACAAAGGTACCCCACAGACTTTTCTAGGGTTCACTATTGACCTAACCAGCAACAAAAATGTGGAAAAGAAGAGGATACAAATTCACCTGCAGTAGGCATGGCAGGAAAGGTGGAGCAACTCTCAAAAGGGAGAGATCACAACTACCCAAACGGTTCTACCCAGGTCTACAAGTAACGTACCTCTTAACTGGACACGGAACGATTAATGCCAAACTGTCTCTACTTCGGATCCAGGTTGATACAACTTGCACTTGCGGGGAGCTAGAGAGCTAGCAGCACCTCATGTATTACTGCAGGCTCTATGAAGACCTACGTGGTGTTTTACTCACCAGAATCCACTACTTACCACAGGGACAAGAACATCACCTCCTAGACATGAAGGAGGAGTATCAAGCCTTCTCGGATTACGCACAGGCACTATTCGCGACAAGGAGGAGGAGGAGAAACCAAATGGCTGCAGCCCACAACCCACTACCATTATAACCAAAGAACATCTGTTCTTCAGCTCGCTTGGACTGGGACACCAGAAATGACCCACCCCCAAGAATTAGAAAACTCAGGAAACAAACTATACCAAAATAGACTAACATGGACGGGACCCATGTCCCATGAAAGACAAATGGAGATGACTACCAAACTTAGACACCCCACCAGCTGGGTCTATGTGAACAAGACACGCTCCTGAGAACTAGAAGGCTTAGGAAATAAACCGCACTAAGGTAAAGGACTAACATGGATGGGACCCAGGTCCCAAAAGGATGACAACTCGGACATGACACCAGATTGGACACCAACAGGGTCATTGTATAGTTTTCCTGCAGACGCTTGCACCAGGCTCCCTTGCCTGGTGCCTTTCCATCCCTTCCCCTGTGCCGGTGGTGGGACGGTTCCCCCTCCCCCCCGGCACCCCCTACTTTCTCCTGATGAGGCATGGGCCTGCCTCACTGATTTCTGGGGTTGCCTACTCTATCATCCCCATATTTCTGCCTTAACAGCCAGCCTTCAGTCTCCCACCCACTCTATCTTTATGCTAGCAAATGTCCCACACACAAAAACTTAATTATGTCAAAATTCTCGTTCGCCCATTCTTTCGGCCTTTATTATCACATTAGGTGAGGTGAGGGGGATAACAAGCATTATCCCCCTCACCTAACGATCAACAAACCGACGATGATGATGGATATATGTATCGCATATATATGGATCTGTCTGTACGTAGATGCATGCTTTTTTTTTTTTTTTTTTTTTTTTTTTAGGTCCTAGCCTCTGAAATCTCAGGAAATTAGGTGGCAGGATCTGCCAGAGTGAAACTAAAACTACTGGGTTCCTGATCTGCCTCCACGGGGCGAAGGTGAGACAACTTTGGGCCTCAGCAGGGGTCTAGCAGCTAAACGACCAGATGAACAACGGTACATGACACTACACATATACAATATCCATACACTTTTAAACCTCTGGCATTTCCAGCAAACTGGTACACCCACAATGAAAGCAACGCGGCGATGGGGGAAACCCCTGGTGCCATCTGACACTAAATACACCTTACACCTATTAAGATATATTGTTCAACGTTTAGGCCTAAATGGTTGTCAAATGAACTAATGAGACTCGTGGTAGAGAAGAAAAATGCATGGGATGCATATAAATTATCAGGTGACACAGAAGCCTATAATCAAGTCACAAAGGAGATTAGGCAGGCTAAGGCAGATTACGAGAAATCTTTGGCAAAGGATGCTAAGAAAAACAGCAAAGATTTCTTTACTTATATAAACTCTAAAAGGAAGGGGATGAATCTGATTGGTCCACTTGATATCGATGGTTCGACTGTTGATGATCCTGCTCAGATAGCAAACAAACTGAATGAGTATTTTGCATCTACATTCACACATGAGGAGTTATTAAGGTTTGAAAATGCCACAAGGTTATCAAATTGTAACAGTGTGCTTAATGATGTTGTAATAACTGAGAACAAAGTGGGGGAGAAATTGTTAAAGTTAAACATAAGAAAGGCACCTGGGGTGGATGGGATCTATCCAGTTATATTAAAGGAGGCGACAAAGGAAGTAAACAAACCCTTAGCCATAATTATGAGAGCATCCTTGGACTCGGGGGAGGTCCCCACAGACTGGAGATGTGCAAATGTGTCCCGAATTCACAAAGGGGGATCAAAGGGTGACACGAGTAATTACAGACCAATTAGTTTAACTTTAACTTCTGTTCTGGGTAAAATAATGGAGTCACTTGTTAAAGATGCATTGCAGGATCATCTAGACAAGACTGCAGCAATAATTCAGACACAGCATGGGTTTGTTAAGGGAAAGTTTTGTCTGACAAATTTCATTGGTTATTATGATGTGGTTACAAAGGAACTGGATGCAAAAAATAATTTTGATATCATATACTTGGATTTCAGCAAAGCTTTTGACACTGTTGCGCATGGAAGACTACTGTACAAATTGGAGCAGAATGGTATTAAGGGTAAGTTGCTGCAATGGATAAAAGAATGGTTGAGTGGGAGAAGACAGAGGGTGGTAATCAATAGGTGCTGCTCTTCATGGACTAATGTTATTAGTGGAGTCCCACAGGGTTCGGTGTTGGGTCCACTGTTGTTTTGTGTATTTATCAATGATATTGATGAAGGTATATCAGGCTTAATGTCGAAGTTTGCAGATGACACAAAGGTTGGCAGGGTTGTTAATGACAGTAATGGCAGTGTGTTACTGCAACAGGATCTAGAAAATTTGGACCGATGGGCTGAGAAGTGGCAACTGAAGTTTTAACATTGAAAAATGCAAAGTACTGCATATGGGTAGAAGTAACCCTAGAGAAACGTACCAACTGAGTGGTACTACACTTAAGGAGGTAGGAAATGAAAAAGACCTGGGAGTAATTGTGCAGTCAGATATGAAGTTTTCTGAACAATGCAGACAGGCTGCCAGGGCAGGTCATGGGGTGTTGTCAATGACATACAGGAATTTTGTTAGCAGGGAAAAGGAGGTGATTGTTCCTCTGTATAAGGCAAGGTTAGGCCACGCCTTGAGTACTGCGTGCAGGTCTGGAGGCCTCATTTTAGGAAGGATGTAGATTTGCTTGAGCGTGTACAGATAAGGGCAACAAGATTGGTGAGGGGAATGAAGGGATCCTCTTACCAGGAGAGGCTTAAGTTCTGCAAATTGCAGCAGCTGGAGATTAGGCACGTGCGAGGTGATCTGATTGAGGTGTATAAGGCCTTGAATGGGTTGAGCACGCTGAATTCGGATGGGATTCTTCCACTTGTTCAGATTACGAACCTAAGGGGCCATAATTTGAAATTGAGGAAGGACAGACGTAAAATAGATGTGTGGAAATATGCCTTTGGCCAGCAGGTAGTTAATTGCTGGAACAAACTTCCATCTGTCATTGTGGAAGTTGACAGGTTAAATAAATTTAAGGAGGAACTGGACAAATATTTAGAGGGGATTGTTCTGTAATTTTTTTTTTTTTTTGGCTGATGCTGCATAAGCTCATACGCTTGCTTTCTTGCATCACATGCCACTACTACTACTACATCTTTAAATAAATCCCACAAAATCACAAACTGACTCAACACTGCACTCGTCATCCAAGTTAACTGGAATGCACTGCCTAAGATTTAATATTCTTCTTAACTAAGAGCATAACCCCTCCACCTTTCTTGCCCTTCCTGTACACAAGGTACTCCTCATATTCAAATTCAACATCACTTTTGTCTGAGTAACACCATGTTTCCGCTACTCCTACTATGTATACATTTGATGACTTAATTAGTATTTCAAATTCATCAAATTCATTTACAATGCTCCTAGCAGTAGTGTATATGCAAGTATGCATGCACATATTCTTACTCTTAGTTATCCAACACAGCCCATGATGATCCACAAGGAGGCCTGAAGTTCCAGACACCTTGCTTACCAGGCTGCCAAATGTACCAATAGTAGCAGTGCGAAAATTAATTTCACTTCTGCCTGTGGCTCTAGTTAAGCTATTACTCTGTGTATCCACGCAAACTAGCAGTTTTTCAACCCATCTATATCCAGACACCCTGCAGTTGGGGAAAAAAGAATCACTGTCCACATGTCAGGAATAGGTATAAAATCAACTGTGTTCATACTAAAAAAGTAAGCAAATCAATTAATAAACAGTGGATCAGCTAAGGCACTGAGCTTAGCTACTTCTAAGGAGTCGTCAAAGGATACCATATTAGCAATCAATCTGTTTGTGTCATTGCAACAAAACTGCAACACCCCAGATCAACAGTAGCTATGTAATCACCAAATGGAAACATCATGGTACTGTTACAGCTGAGAAATGTTTAGGTAGACTGCAGAAACTGCAAGAAAAAGACCAGAAAGTGCTCCGAAGAATGGTCCATAGAATCCATCAGCCTTCATTAAATATTATCAACCAGGAGTTCAGGGAAGCTACAGGAACTGATATTAGTACAAAGACAATACACAAAGATCTACATTGCATTGGACTTTACGGAAGAGCTTCAACACATAAACCAAACATCACATCACAGCATGCAATGCAGAGCATTAAATTTACTGGGGCAAAACCTAACATAACTAGTCCCTGGAATGTTGGTTTACACAGTGAAGAATCACAAAGAAATAACTAGTGTGTGTGTTGTTCCAGCTATGAAGTTGGTTAGAGATACTGTCACCGTCTGGGGTACTTTCTTGTCATTTGGGCTTGGATCATTGGTTGTTGTTCCTACTTTTTCTGTGTTGTGGTGGCAGTATGAGAGGCATCTATATCTGTTTCAGCATGACAATGTATGACGTCATACCGCAACAGCCTGTATAGTGATTTGATTTGAAAAGCTACACATTAATAACATTCATTCCTGCCCATAGCTACAAGCTTAACTTCACTAAACACCTTTGGGATGAACAGGAACATCAGCTTCAGGCAAGACCAACACACACTCTCAATCAATAGTTGAAATGATGGCTAAAGGAGGAATCAACTATAATACCACTTATGTAACATAAATTTAGAAACATCATCTTGTTTTGTTATAGCTGAGTAAGCACTCATTATAGTTATCAAAAATTGGTTTGGAGCATACTAACGAGGATTCTTGGGGCCTTCTCTCAGATGTTCCAAGCTATGCTTGCTACTGGGAGTCTAAAATGCTGATGAAACTGATATTTGGGTGACACTCAATTCAAGTGGACTTAATTCTGTCAAAGTCTGGTCAGTCTGTGACATCCAAATCACCTTCACAATGGTGGGAAAGTTAGTAACCCTGGGTAGAATCCCCATGTGCAGGTCCCGAAATACAGCACCCACCACACTGTAAGTGACCACGCAGGTGTAAACCAATGTAAGCAAGGGTCGAGGTGTGGCACCCACACCACATGGAGGAATGCCACCCCTCTGGGTTAACAGACAATACTAGGTGGCAGATGACACTCACATCAACCAGTGCAATACCACCACTTTGCTTATTGGAGGCTTGATGGGATGGAACCCACGTTCAGTCTCCGACAAACCCTCTCCTATCTCTTCCATTATGCAATATGATTGATGTATCTTGAGGTTATGATAGACATCATGGCAATATCCAATTTTCCTTACATTTCAAAGGTACAGCTCAAACTGCATTGGCAGGCAGGCCACTAGATAGTCCACAGAACCAAACCTATTGGTAACTCTCCAGGAGGCTTCCAGATCATCTAGTGTAGAATCCCACTGCCTATACTATGCCAGATAGTGACTGGAGGGAGTCTGAGTAGTGTGTAAGCAGGCAGGCATTGTTGAGGCCACATTATGTCAAACAGCTGGGTATATTCTTGCCATGAGGAAGCCATATACAAAACTTTCATTACTTGTGTCATTGCAACAAAACTGCAACACCCCAGATCAACAGTAGCTATGTAATCACCAAATGGAAACATCATGGTGATTACATAGCTACTGTTATGGCCTGTCCACCCCCCACCTTTTCTTACTACTGAATACATGAATTGTTAAACCAATAGAACAAACTTATCTGTGAAAAGATCTAAGCCTCCCAAACACTTCCTTGTTCATTTCAAAATAATTTATAGTGGACCAGTGTGATAAAAATCATACTGGTCCACTAGATGCGAATGGTTTAACTGATTATGAGCCTGCTCAGGTTGCTGACAGAATGAATAGGTATTTTGTATCTACATTCACACATGGAGGCATTTTTTTTGGAGAAGGTATGCCAGAAATTTATCAAATTCTAAAAGGCAACTGACTTTTTGATAATTGAGAGGAAAGAGAGCAAAACTGCTGAAGCTAAATGTAAAAATAGGTACCATTGTTGGATGAGATCTATCCAATTATACTGAGGAAGGCAGAAAAGGAGGTAAACATACATTTATCCATAATTATGAGAGGGGGTAGATCCATATGTCACCCCACATCTCATCAATCGTGCTGCATGATGGAAACCTATTGGTAACTCTATAGAAAGCTTCCAGATTAGTTAGTGTATAATCTTGCTGCTTCTACTCTGCCAGACAGTGACTGGAGGGAGTCCTGGTAGTGGGAGACTTTGATGGAAATATTGTTGATGTATGTACACCATATCCAAAAACTTCATTACTTCATACAACTGTCCTCCCTACTTTTTTCTTATGACTGAATACACCACGAATAGTGAAGCTAATAGAACAAACTTATCTATGAAAAGATCTAAACCTCAAAAAACACTACCTTGTTTATTTCACAAATGTATGTGATCTCAATTCCAATCTCAATGATTTCCATCTACAAGTCTTCTAAACCCCGACATACTTTTATCTGACAAAATCCCAATGCTAATGACAATTCAACCACTGCTAATATCAGCTGTCCAAATTATTCACTGTATGATTCCTTTCTCATCAAAGGTGGTACTTGTGTATATGTCCACTCTGATATTCCCTGTCAGAGAGTTAATGATCTGGAATCTCCTCCAACTCCACCAATCACTTGGAACTCTTTGCTTCCTCTCAATGAAACTTGACTTTCTCCAGTCCTGTTTCCTAACAGTGAGGCAATTTTCCTCCTAAGTGATTTTAATGTTCGCAACAACAACAGCTGGCTTCCATTTTCTAGTCACAGATCCAGCTGGTCAAGATACTGAGGCTTCTGAAATTACTAATGGCCTAGCACAGATTGTACATTTACTTATCAGAATACCAGAGAATCCTACCATGTAGCCAACACACTTGAACTGATTAATAACTTGATCTTTTTCTCACAAACAACCTTCTAATTATGTGGTTGAGGTAAGTGGTCTTCTAGGCACCTCAGATCACAACTTGGTAATGTATCTTTTCCGATGGAGCCTTTCGGATGGAGCCTTGTGGCCATTCTCAACCTTGTGTTGTTTGGCATTGCAAGAATGCAAAATTGGATGAGCTATGTGATTTCTTTTCTTCTTTTCCTTAGTCAAACTACTGTTTCAAATCTTCTGATGTCAACATTTGCTCAGATCATTTCAGTGAAATTATTCATGTGTAGGGATGGAATTCTTTACTCCACACTCCACTTAAAATATTGTCCTTTATCTAAACCTTGGTTTTCCAATACATGTGCTAAGGACGTTCAAGATAAGAATGTTGCATATCACAATTGGCTTGTTTCCAAATCTTCAGATTCATTATTTCTGCCTACACAAAAGCCTGCAAAAATTGTAAAGCAGTTATTAATCAGTCCAACCCAAATTTTGAACAGGCTAAGAGTAAAAATCTTGCTTCTTGTCCAAATGGTAGTCGTGCATTCTGATCTCTTGCCAAAGCTATTGGCCGCAACTTTTTCCCATCTGTCATAACCACCTCTTACCTCTGTCATAACTCTTGCCACTTCAACCAAAGATAAAGCTGACCTTCTAGCATCCTATTTTTCTTCCAACTTGTGTATTGATGATCTTGGTAAACCACCTCCTACCATCCCCAGTACACTGCATTCAATACCTCCTGTGGTCTTCTGTCAAAAGGATGTCAGAAGGATTTTGATCAATCTTGATTCTATGAAAGCTCCAGGTCCTGATGGTATTTCTCCACTTGCTCTCCAAACCTGTGCTCCTGAACATACTCCTGTTCTGGGTCTCCTTTTTTCACTTTCTTATACCAAATGTGTAAAAACACATTTGGCATCTACGTACTGCTGCTACTTCTGTGTGGATATTTGCTTATATCCAGCCAGTTCTTAAAAAGTGTGACAAATCCCTACCATTGAATTACTGTCCCATTGTACTTACTTCTACTCTTTCTAAAGTAATAGAGAAATCAATTAACCACCAACAATAAAACTAGAAACATTCCATCTGATCAATGTTTGCCAGTATAGATTCCATCAGTGTCAATCCATTGGTGATATTCTGACTTATGTTACCCATCTACAGACAAATTCAATGGAAATGTTTTGGTGAAAATCAAGCAATTGCTCTTCACATTTCAAAGGCTTTTTATCGTATTTGGCATAAAGGTCTTCTAAATAAGCTTTCAACTTATGGTTTGCCAACTGTTTTTTGTAATTGGGTATCCAGTTTTCTCTCTGATTTCTCGCTGCAGCTAATGGTAGCTGTCTCTCTGTCTTCTAACTTCTCCACTAATGCTGGTGTTCTCTAAGGTTCAGTTCTTTCTCCCACTCTTTTCCTCTTGTATATTAATGACCTTCCATTTATTGGAAATCCTATTCATGGCTTTGCTGATGATAGCACACTGCATACCATTTACCAGTTTGAGAAGTCTTACCCTAAACAAACAGCTTCAACTTCTCAAATATCCACTACCAATTCCTTAAATGCTGCTCTGCAGGTAATTCTTCAATGGGGCTAAGATAACTTAGTTGATTCCAACCCTTCTAAAACTCAGACCTCTCTTATATCTCACAAAAAAGTATTCTTCTGTTCCTATGCTTATCTTCAATGACATTCCAATTACTAGGCAAAATCATATCTCTCTCTCTCTCTCTCTCTCTCTCTCTCTCTCTCTCTCTCTCTCTATTAATGATCACCCTGACTTCTAATCTCTCTCTTGGCATAAGCACATTACAAATATTGCTTCCTCTGCACCTAAAAAACTAGGTTTTCTCTTTTGCTCCTGCTGTTAATTTCTTCCAAACGGTTGCTCACTCTGTACAAATCACAAATCTTCCCTATCATGGAATATTGTTCCCACATCTGGGGCGGTGCCCCCAAAACCTCTTGCAGTCTTCTAGATTCCATTCAAAAGAAGGGAGTTAGGTTAATTAATGACTCATCTGTAACAGTCTCTCCAATCTGTTTGTTTGTTATTTGGTTTTTAGGAGCATTAGCAACTAAGGCCATATTGCTCCAGGGATATGCGGTGGTCATTCCCTGACCTTTCCGCATCCTCCGTATTTGGTGGTCACGGGCTCGAACCCCTGTCTAATCAATAAGTGTGTGCTATGTACTGCCGCTCCTGCCTACCTGGCTACAGAGGCACCTCTCCAATCTGTCTCACAGACGTTTTGTTTCTGCTGCATGCCTTTTCTATAGATACTTCCATGGGCACTGTTCTTCTGAATTGGCTGCTATGATTCTGGCTCTCTCTTCGAAAGCAGTCTGAATACGTACCGCAACCACTCAACATTCTTTTACTGTCCAACTTGAAACTCACAGAACCAACTTTTCTTCTTCCTCATTTATTCATTCAAGTCCTGTTTTCTGGAACAACTTTTCTTTATACATATTTCCTGAAAATTACAATCTACAGAAGCTCAAGTCTGATATCAACAAATATCTTCTTTCTTCTTCTCAACCTTCAATCCATGAATGGTACCAAGTACTATAGGTTCTGATACCTCTCATGTTTGGGATTTTCACAAAAGGGAGAAAAAAAAATTGAATGTGTAATTAAGGGAAAAGGTTGGCAACATTATTAGCTATGCAGTGGTTTTACAAAAATCAATGGGCATCTTGTAAATTTTATTCGCCATATCAGTTTTTTTTGGAAAGGAAAAGAACAAAGGCAAGAAGTAATTTAAAATAAGAAACATTAAAATTTTATTCTTAATTCTGAAGTATCGCACAATAAGATAAAAAAAAAAAAAAACAACTTTACAAACAAGTCTCATTACCCAAAAAAAAAAAAAAAAAAAAAACAAAAAACCAAACCCTGACTACTTTACAACCAAATCTTGGTAGCAAAGCAGGAAGAGATAATAAAAAAAAATAAATAAAAAAACCAAAACAGCATAGTTACCAATTTCTGATTTTCAAAAAACTGGAGATCGTGCATTTGTGAACAAGAGAAAAACAGGTTTTTGGGCCAAAACAGATAAAATACAGAAGATTTTTCATAAAAAGCAGGTTTTTTTAAAGTCCATACTGCATTAGAAATTAAATTTCACTGGCAAAATGCATATTTTATTTAAATGCAGCCATAGGATTATTTATCAGCATACTGTGCTTATAAACATTAGCTTACCTAACATATTTCTGTCTGTTGCATTCTCTTGGGATATTCTATTACACATTAACTGATTATGATTGTTTTGAGAAAGATACTGTTGAAGATTCTGCACCTTTTCAAAAATGCTGAGTCAAAATTATGTTTATGTTTATAACAATGGCACTGCTGTTCCAACTTGGCTCTAAAGAGCATTTCCAAAGTTCTGCCAGAAAGAAAAAATCCAAACTCAGTTTTCATTTCCTAACCTGGCTGAATATTTCACTGTCAACACTGCCATGAAGAATTGTTAAAATGCCAAGAATGACTTGGGATAATTTGTTATATTTCAAGCTCCTTTATATACTTGTCAGTTTCCCAATCACTGTACATAAATTCTTTCATAACAGCATCTAGTAAGTTCTCACACGTGTGAGAACCTACTAGATGTGAGATGACAAGAAAAAGATGACTTACTCTGCAAAACAACTATTGCTTCATTTTTTTTTTTTTTTTTATCTTTAACTATCAAGAAGTACTGGAAACTTGTCCACAAAAAATTTCAAATTTGAAAATGATGCAATTCCAAATTGAAGTAATTTTTGCTACCTCAGCATTTATAAGAACAATTTCCCAATGATAACTTGTGCACCATGTAGTCACTTGCAACCAAAAAGTACTTCACTGATCAAAACAAGAGAATCTTCTCTTGTTTTGATCACTACTATTTATGTTGTGCAAAATAAATTTCCACAACATAAATAGTAGTGATAACCTCAATACATGGATGTGAGGTACAATGGATTGAGAGAGCTATGTTTGGATTTTCAAACAAAAGGAATAACATTTCAAATAAAGAAGAAAACTGCTTTTATTTAAGCTAAAAAATAGAAATATGAATAGACTTTCTGCACAAATGACAATAACATGCCTATAATTATCAGCTCACTTGGCCTGTTTAGGATTGCTTTTATCAGAAGTTTGCATTTCAGCAGTTCTTTTTCTTGAGTTCATCAATACTTTCAATACTTCAATGTTTCAATACTTTTAGATCATGAACTGGATTTGAACACAAGTCAGTGCCATTCATTAGTGAGCACTTGTGCTTTTCAATTTGGTAACTCGGGTGGTTGGTTGGTGGAACAGACTTCCATCCCTTGTCGTGGAAGTTGATAGCCTAAATAAGTTTAAGGCTCAGCTGGACAGGTATTTCGAACGAACAGAGGGGTGAAGTGGAAGTGGTTATTTTTTATTTATTTTTATTTATTTATTTATTTATTTTTATTTTTATTTATTTATTTATTTTTATTTATTTATTTATTTATTTATTTATTTTTATTTTTATTTATTTATTTATTTATTTTTAGCTGATGCTGCATAAGCTTGCTTTCTTGCATCAAATGCCTCTACTAATGCTAATGCTAACTCTCAAAAATGCTTACCTTTTTTGACTACTTTTTGTCTCTTCTTTAAATATCAATCAAAGGTTGTTAACTGTTCTACCAGTATAGTTACACATTTAACCAAAGACAGCCAATAGGTACATGCACATGCTTCAAAACCTTTTTTATTCCAATGGCATGAATCAGTTGAAATTGTTTACATCTTTTCTTTTAGCACTTCTTTCTAGATAGTAATAAATTTCCACTAAGCATTCATTCATTTTCACAGGAAGGTATTCAACTCTCTTTTCAGCAGAAAAATTAATAAGATAATACAGACTGCTGATTACACCAAGTGCGCAGTCTCCCCTTTTAATAATTTTGCTACTCCAGTTTTTAGGCTTACCAGAACAGTGCATTAATAACAATAAGTTACTGTTTTCTGAAGGAATCCCATATGCTTTCAGGCTGTTCAGAAGATGTCCAACGTTGTACCCTGCAGAGACACATACCAATGCTGGCATTGAGGGCAAGCTGCTTTCAATTTGGCAATTATTATTATTATTACAAAAATGTCACCACAATGGGATATAGCTTGGAATCACTTTAAATTACTGCTATTTTTAGCAAATGAAAATGGCTCATTTTTCTGAGCCATCACTAACCTCTTCTTTCCCTATCTATGCAATTTCACTAACAATGCCTGTTATTTTTGTTCTTCTATAACCATATGTTTTTGCTTTTGAGAAACATTTCTGAACAACACTACTGCGTGATTAACACAACTCAGAGGAAGATTATGTTCCATGACAAAAGATGCAAATAAACATTCAGCATGCATGACATCATTGTCACAATTAAATGCAACATACATTTTTGCATTTCCGTCTATGAACTGCAATGCTGTTTTTATGCTAATCATTTGCAAATGCTTTATACATCCGGTTTCACACTGCTTGAAATTGATTAGTCACATCGACAAAAGGCAACCATGTTATCTTTTTCAGATTTTACAGTACATGGAAAATGTTGCATCAATGTCTTCTGAAATTTTAAGTATTTCTTTAGCATTTTACTGAAAGAGACTGTTATTCTTTGCAGTACAAAAAGTACTATCAAATGACTCTACATAACAGAGAACAATGCTATTATCCCATGCTTGTAGTAAACAGAAAATTAAGCAGAAATTCAGAAACTTAAAAAAAAAAAAAAAAAATCCAATTTTAACATTTTATTTATTTATTTTTTTTGTTTGAAAATGAAAAAAGACAGAAAAAACTAAGTGTTTGCAAAAGATGGAGAAACTGTCACTGACTACATTACTACAGTGACATGGAGAAGGGTCAGAAGAGTCAATGTTGTTGTTGTTGTTGTTATTATTATTTGGTTTTTAGGAGCATTAGCAACTAAGGCCATATTGCTTCAGGGATATGCGGTGGTCATTCCCTGACCTTTCCGCATCCTCCGTATTTGGTGGTCACGGGCTTGAACCCCAGTCTAACGAAGAAGCGTGTGCTACGCACTGCCGCTCCTGCCCACCTGGCTACAGAGGCGCACAGAAGAGTCAATGAAAAAGAAGGATTCTCCATTGTAAATCGAGAGAATTGGTAGCTATAAACCAGAGTAACAGATAGAGGGTTAAATATTATAATAAATACTGTCTTGTTACTTCTAGCAATATGGCGTATATATATTCTTATTAAAAGTTAAAACCTACATCCATGGGCACCGGCAGGATATTTTGCAAGGTGGTGCATGTAGAAATAAATTTTTTGTTCACCGAATTTTCGAATACACGCAATATCTTTTGTTTCAATAAATTTAATGAAAATATTAAAAATTGTGTATTACTTCAAAATCCAAAGGTGGTGCACTTCCACCACCTTGCACCATGCTGCCAGAACGGTGCCTACATTCATTATGAAACTCATTCTTGCTTGAGATTTTGAAACATTTCAATTTCACTGAACAACGAAAGATAAATTATCACTAACCTGAAGTGCAGACTGTGCATAAACACACAATTTCTGAGGTTTTTCTTTCCTCTGGTAAGCAGCACTATCCTTTGCATATCTGCTCCAAGATCTCACTTTGTTATGACACCCCAAATTCATGCATATCTCAACCTAAGGAAAAAGATTTGCCCATTAAATTACATAAAGATAGATAAAATTTTAAAATTTAAATTGTTGAATCAAGCAATTCCAATAGTATTATTAAAATTAAATCTAAAATTTAAAAATACCTCCCAATAACTGAGCTATGAGCTTTATTTTAGAGCTTCCTAACCTAATGGCTTTTTTTTTTTTTTTTTTTTGTAACTTTCCTCTCCCATTGAGGCATCTGCTCATCAACTACGTAAATAAAATATCGGAATTTTATATATATTTTTTGTTTGTTATAAAATTGGCATAAAAGTAACATTTTACTACTTAGCACACAGTGAATACTGTATTACATAGATTTACTGTGATATATACAAGTGTGGCTATTAAATAATGACACTATAGCAATAAAATAAATATAATGAAATATTCTGTAACTTAGAAGTTATCCCCTTACAAAATAATTGGCTTGGGTTTGTAAACACTGTTCCATATTGTTTTACAATCACAGATTTCTGAAAGTTATCTTCTGTAAGCCATTTTAACATCAGTCATTTTTTTCTGAATGTCTTCAATGGACTGAACAAGGGTTTTGTTAAGTACAATTTTAGGGTACAGAAAAAAGTCACAATGGTGCATATGTTCACACACATTGTAGGATTTGTTTTTTGGCCAGAAACTGACAAAGAGAGAGTGTGTTTTGTGTGTTGGAGTGTTGTGATGGAGTATCAAACCATCTTTCCACAATTCAGGAATTCAACAGCTGCATGAAAAAATTCATTTGAATTTTTTCATGCAGCTGTTTGTTTGTTTATTTGGGGATTTATTAGGTGCATCAGCATCTGTGGCCATAGTGCACTTTCATGCAGCCTTGTCAAAACTTTAATGTAGTATGTTTGACTGACAATCTGATTTGTTGGTATGTATTCAGCCATAATAATTCCTTTAATATCAAAGAAAAGAAGAAGCAGGGTTTTCATTTTAACATTCTTGCTCTTTTTGGTCTGGGAGATTGTTTTGTCTTCCATTACATTGACTGTCTTTTAGTTTCTGGGTTGTACTGGAACAACCAACTTTCATCGCAAGTAATCACAGTACACAGAAAGTATGGAACATCTTAAATTTTTTTTCAAAATATCTTCACAAATTTGGAATCTTCTCATTCTTTGATATTCATTCAAAATAAAGGAGACCACTGTAGTCTCCTTTATGAAAGCAAACACTCTTCCCTTTACCCTTGATGGTAGTTACATCTTTAAGTAAATACCACATCAGTACACTGTAATCACTGCCACCTAGTGGTTCATTTGTCTGCAGATTCTTAAAGCATGAAGAATCACTGCTGATAATCAAATCAAGAATATTGCTCTCTCTCTTTTTGTCTCTCTAATGTGTTGTTTTAGAAAATAGTCATCCAATAAATCCACAAAAATCTTGCTAGTGTTTGAGTTCTAGTCAATATCTGGAAAGTTAAAATCCTCCATTATAAGACATTCTGATTTACTGGCACACTATTTCTCTGTAGTTGTTCACTGTACCCATCACAGTCATTAGGCCTTCAACACACTCCTACTGTCATTTTTGTTTTCCCAGTGCTAATGTCACACCAACCTGTTTCAATATTGCACTGGCCATTCATGTCAAATGGATGCAACAACTTGGATTTCACATGCTTCTTAAGTAAGAGCATAATCCCTCCCTCTTGTCCTATCTGTTCATTCTGTATCAACTCGATTTAGGAAAGAAATCCCAAATAACATCTTGGAGGATTACAATGGATATTGAGACTGACATCAAACAAGAAACAAAAAGAGTATCAACCACACTCTACCAGCAATGACAGAGTAGATAGGAAGAGACACCTAAAGGGGTAGTCACTAGGAATTTCCTGCTTCATGTAATCCTAGTTTGCCCAAGCTATGCCACATTTTTGCTAACAGGGCACAGTTCCCTGAAAGCAAAGTTGTGCCAACTAGGTCTCACCCACGTTCGTAAATAGACCTAAATAGTGCAGATGATGAGGATTGGGCCCACGTCTTCAGATGACCAGGATTGCAAGCCCATGACTGCTAAATACGGTACTTATACTGTGGGTACACAGGTATATATGTTAGCATGTGTGTTTTGTGCTGGGTGGGGAATGAGTCCACTTACACCTGAAAAAAATATATATAATAAAAAATAATAATAAATTGGATTAAAATGGCAAATGCATGAAAATGTCCCAAAGTGTCAAATGTACCCTGATGTTTGTTTGTTTGTTTGTTTGGTTTTTAGGAGCATTAGCAACGAAGGCCATATTGCTCCGAGAAATGCGATGGTCATTCCCTGACCTTTCCGCATCCTCCGTATTTGGTGGTGACAGGCTCGAACCCCGGTCTAATCAAGAAGCGTGTGCTATGCACTGCTGCTCCTTCCCACCTGGCTACAGAGGCGCCTAAATGTACCCTGAATATGTATATGTATGTATATATATCATCATCTTCAGCCATTGTCGATTCACTGCAGCATGAAGGCCTCCTCAAAGCATATCCAGCAACTGCAGTCCTATGCTTTCTGTTGCCATTGCACACCAGCAAATTTCATTGATCCACGTCATCTCTGGTCTTTTTCTTGGGCATTTAGAGACGGGCAGTATCCATTCCAAAATTTGCTTGGTCCATCTATTGTCAGTTCATCTTGATACATAATCTGCCATTTCCATTTTAAACACTTTCCATTTCCATTTTAAGCACTTTCAATGATGTCACAGACCTTGGTTTGTTGGCAAATCCATGCACATGTTTTATGGTCTCTTTCAATCTCATCTTATCTTATCTTCTTTCATGGATTAGGCAATCCGCCTGTTCCGATCTCAAAGAGGTCTGCCCATCTTTTCTTTGGTCTTGCTCTATCTCTTTTTCCTTTTGCTCTATATGTATAAGCTAATTTAGGGAATCTATTATCTTCCATTCTTTCTACATGTTCTTTCCATCTTTGTCTATATTCTATAATATTTCCATTAATTGAATAAATCTTTAATTCCTTTCTAATATTTACGTTTGGTATTTTATCTAATTTTACATTCCTGTCTAACTCCTTGATTTATTATAATTTCTTCTGTTAATTTATTACCTGTATCTATTACCATTTTTGTTCCTTGATATAAACTCTGTATTATTTTTGTAAGATGCTTTGGGTATCCTTTAACATATCTTAAAAATTTCATTTCTGCAGCTTGTATTCTATTAATGTCTCTTTGTTTCAGTATCCATGTTTCAGAACCATAAAGAAGTGTTGATATTGCCATTACTTTGTAAAATTTCAATTGTGTTTCTTTCCTTGTTTTCTTAGCCAGAGTTCTTTTTATTGTTCCACATATATTTTGAAATTTCGCCAATTTCTGGTTCATATCTTCTTCGACATCATATGTTATATCACATCTTAGATATTTAAAATGTTTTACTTGTTCTAATATTTTATTGTCTATAACTATTTTTGTTCTCACCGTATATTTCCCCTTAAAAGCCATTGTTCTGGTTTTCATTGTTGATATTTTACTTTATATTCTTTTGTTATTTGGTTTAATTTAAATACTGCTCTTTGTAAATTATCTTCACTATCTTGAATAATTACTTGATCATCTACAAATAACAGTGTATTAATTTCCTCTTTCCATTTACATATCATATCCTCGATATATATGTTAAACATCCCTGTCTAACTCCTTGATTTATTATACTTTCTTCTGTTAATTTATTACCTGTATCTATTACCATTTTTGTTCCTTGATATAAACTCTGTATTATTTTTATAAGATGCTTTGGGTATCCTTTATTACTCAATATGTCCTATGGTTTTCGTCTGTTTACTCGATCAAATGCTTTTTCATAATCTATAAATGCTAAATGCATTTCTAAATTAAACTCTTTTCGTTTTTCTATTATTTGTTTTAATATAAATATATTATCTGTACATGATCTTCCTTTTCTGAATCCTACCTGTTCTTCTATTAATATTTCATCAGAAATAATTTTAATTCTATTATTTTGCTTTATTGCGAAGCAAAATAACCTATTGATACACACAATTATGGGGGATTTTTTGAACGGCTTGGTGCAAAATTACATTAAATAAACACTAAGATACTCGGCCCAAAGTTACCATAATTCTTTTCTAAAATATTACCTTCAAAACAACATCATTCCGAAGTTTGCCAGGGTTAATTTAAATCAAAAAATTTCGGGCATAAAACAACTAACACTGGCCACATTGCATAATATCATTAACTTGCCTTAAAATCTCTATATTCGAATTCAAAAGTACCTTTCCCAGGTTAGGAAGCTTCGCGATAAATTAAAAAATTATCTACATCCGAATGATTGGTCTGTATTGAAGACCTCCATAGATTTGCGACGGGAAGCACAGGCCTCAGAAATAAAAAACAGACACGTTAATACATTGCAAACATTATCGGAAAGGTCAAGACACGTTCATGTGAATTCTAACACATCGTCGCGGGCTTGCAACCAAGTACATACGAGTTGGGTGACAACCCACCCCCCACACAGATACACAACATACTACCACAGAATACGTCAGCTAGTTCACGAACACCCCCTCACCGGTATTCAACGAACCGACATATCAACAGGTTACAAATCTTTCCTTGTGTACACTATCGCAGGACCAGATTTCACTTTTATCCAAAGAATTAAATTATAATTTACCACCTCGAAAACTACCTAAAAAACAATGCGTAACTGATATTGAATTTGGACTTCATAATGTTCCACAAAAAGATTTATTTATTCAACATGTTAACCAAGTAGTGAATAACATAAAAGAAACGCGACATCCTAAATTGAATATACATGACAGTCCAGCTTTATGAGAACTTCGGGAAAATAAAGACATTATTATACAGAGGGCAGATAAAGGAGATACAGTGGTAATACTAGATAAACCTGATTATATTAATAAGTTAGATTCAGTTGTTTCAGACACCTCCACTTATCTTGAAGTAGACCCGGCACTGTTTACCAATTTGATCAATCAATAAAATAAAACGTTAACCACGTATCGAAAAAACGACTACATTACTATGGCTCAGTTAAAGGAATTGAAGGCCAGAACATACAATATTCCTGCACTTTTCGGTTAGGTAAAATTACACAAGACTGGATTTCCTATTCGACCTATTGTTTCTACAGGAACTCGGCATTTTCATCCTTAGCCACACATGTATATAGCATTATAAAACCCTTTAGACAGGTAATACAATTTAGGATTAAGAACTACGATACATTATTTAACAATCTTAACGACTGTAGACTTGGCGACAATGACAATTTATTCTCACTAGATGTTACCTCGTTATATACGAATGTAAACGTTGAATACACATTAGATATTATTTGGGATATGCTAAATAATAACTCGATACCGATTAATTATACGAAGTTACCTATTAAGGAAATTTTTCACTTAATTAAACTGTTAGTTGAGGCCAACCATATCACCTTTCGAGACAAGGCATACAAAAATATTTTTGGATTACCAATGGGTTTGAGCCTGAGCGGCTTAATGTCAGAGATCTATCTCTCAATGATTGAGCATATACATTTGACACCTTTTCGACCCCATATCACATACTATGGGAGGTATTTAGACGATGTTCTAGTTATTACTGATAGTAGTACTATCCCAGACATTTTACATTCGTTTAATAATATTCATTCTAGACTCAAATTTACATTGGAAAGGGAGGATACAGATACAAAGTCATTAAATTTTCTAAATTTCACGCTTACTCGGGACTCGAATAAGATTCAATTTAGCATCTATCGAAAACCTACAAATACCGGTATGCTTCTACATTATAATAGTTATCACCCGTTCACCTACAAAAGATCGATTATCTTAATCAATTTCTAAATGCCTATAAATATTCAACGATGGAATCTCCTTTGGGCTCAGAAATACAAATATTAACTAGCAGGTTCTTAAACAGGGGTTATCCCCTTGCCACAATAAACTGAATTAGGGTACAGGCTAAGGATAGGATACAAAATACTACACCAACCAACAATAGTAATATCAAAAAATACTTTATTTCTGTCCCATATGTTGAACAGTGGCACAAACAGCTTAATAGATTCTTTAAACATACCGAATTTAAAATTGTGGCCAGGCCAATACAGAAATTACACACTATACTGAACAATCGCTCGGTTCTTTCTGCGTTCGCAACACAAATTAATGACCTAGTATACAACATTTCTTGCAGTGATTGCGACTCGTCTTACCAAGGTTCGATACGTTTTTCTCTGAATATTCGTGTAAATCAACATGAAGCCTCAGTTCGTACTTCTCGTTCAGCAGTGTCAGAATTAGCCTTTCGTTCCATTAACGAAAAACACATTTTTTATTTTATGAGGCCAAAATACTTAATGTCCAACGTAATCATACACAACTATTAATTGCAGAAACCGTAGAAATTAAATTACACGAGATTCTGTTAATGTTCGTCGGCCATATTTGATCTCCAATGCGTGGATCTTTATGCGTATGTGCGAAGACAAATAATCACTATTTAAGTTTCGTGTTCAACCCTATTCGGTAATTTTAATTCCTGTGATCACGACATACGGTCGAAAAGCGTTGTCAGCTTCAGGAAGGAAAATCGTTTTGAATATTTTCATTAGATTCTTTTTAATTGCGTTAAATTGATTTTTAATTGTGTTAAATTGGTTTTTAATTATTTTCACTCTAATGTAAGTTTTTCGATTTTTTCATTTTAATTTCTGGAGAGTATCATACAGAAGTGTTCTACGTACTATATTGAGATAAACTCCTCTTATTATTTTACAATTATTATTTTGCTATACATTTTATATTTTCATTCCTGTGATCACGACATATGGTCGAAAAGCGTTGTCAGCTTCAGGAAGGAAAATCGTTTTGAACATTTTCGTTAGATTCTTTTTAATATTTTTAATTGTGTTAAACTGATTTTTAATTGTGTTAAATTGATTTTTAATTATTTTTTACTCTAATGTAAGTTTTTCGATTTTTTTGTTTTAATTTATGGAGACTATCATATGGAATGGAAGAATGGAAGAATCCCTCTATAATTCTTTGTATCATTTCTATTTCCTTTTTTAATTATTGAAATAATTTTGCTATCTTCCATTCTTCTGGTATTTTATATTGTTCCCCACATTTATTAAATAAATTTTGTATCCTGTCTTTTAAAAAACTTCCTCCACACTTGATCATTTCTGCATTTATACCATCCATTCCTACTGCTTTCCTAGTTTTTGTAGCTTTCAATGCCTTTTCCAATTCTTCCTTCGTTATCGGGTCTATGTCACTAACTGGGTCTAACTGTATCTCTTCTGTTTGATATGTTGGGTCTTTCCGCAATTCTTCGTTTTTTCCATTGTTCTTCCTTTATTATATTTATTCTTGAAGTGTCTTTCTCTGTGCTATTCAAGTGTCTTTCAGTTATGTTCAAAATTCGGCACTCCATACTTCATTGTATGACCCTCAGTCTTTGTAAAGCTTTGGCATTCAATGTCCATGTTCACAACTATATGTTAGAACAGGGAGGATATATTGATCAAAAACTTTTTGTTTGAGACAGTGTGGCAAGTTTATATTGAAGACTACATTAAGCTTTCCAATTGCTTGCTATCCCAATTTAATCTGCCATTCAATCTTCATCATGATGTTTCCATCTTTTTAATTTCTTGTCCAAGGTAAATATACCTTTCCTCTTCTAGTTCTTGTCCATCAGCCATGATTTTCTTTGGTCTGGTAAATTTGTTGAACATAACCCGTGTTTTTTTTTTGATATTCATCTTCCAACTGAACTTCTTGCCTTCATGCTGCAGTTCTTCAATGTTTTGTTGCAGTTCTTCAATGTTTTGTTGCAGTTCTTCCTGATCACTGGCAAAGAAAATGATAACATCTGCAAATCATAAGTGATTCAGGTAATCTTCATTTCTCTTGAGTTCTTTATAATCCCAATTTAGCTTGCAAAAAATTTCTTCTAAACAGGCAGAATATTGTTTTGTGGAGATTGTCTCCTTGTCAGATGCCTTTTTTTATGTTGATCTAAACTTTATATTGTTGACCTGTATTGATGCAGTCAACTTTTCATATATTGATTGGAGAATATTGATGTAAGCTCTGTCAACATTTTGGTTGATTATAGAGCATATATATACATATATTAACAGCTACATCCTATGCATATGGGCCTTGGTTTTGCCACAATAGGTTGATTAGGGCATTAAATATTGCTTGATTTGTGACTGAGTCAAATGCTTTTTTATAGTCGATGAGGGCTATACATAATGGAAGGTTGTATTCACTGTCTGCTCTATAACTTGCTGCACTGTTTGGATGTGATCCATTGCAGTAAAGCCACTTGTTCTTTGGGTTGTGATGCATTAAGTATTGTGCCTACTCTTCTTGAAATTATCTTTGTGAAAACCTTGTACACAACTGGCAATAGGTTTACTGGCCAGTAATTTTTTTTATTCTACCCCGTCACCTTTTTTGTGCAGTAGGATGGCTTCTGAATTTTTGAGCCCTTGAGACAGTGGCAAGTTTGTATTGAAGACTACATTAAGCTTTCCAAATATTATTTGTTAAGTACAATTGTTTATTTTTGTATTCTGGTTGGTTTTCCTTGTTTTACAGTAGGCGCAAGGGCATAGGCTGTATCTACAATGGTCTCAATGACTTTGTCATTATCAGTTGAAATATCTGTCAGGAGGGTCTGTCAGCACACAAAAATAATTGGACAGTTCTAGCTCAAAGTTTTGACGATTTTCCAATAGTTGGTTAGTGTCGATCTTCTTCACTTTAGTTCACTTGACCAATTTCTTTCATTCTTTCTTGCAATCAATTGTGATTTTTTCTCTCAGTAACCAATGGTGCTTCCAACATTAAAATGGTTCAAGACTGGGCAGTGAATATTGTTTTATTGTTTATCAGTGTGAAGTCAATTTCACTAGTATTTCCAAAAGGATTCTTCACGTCCATTTTCAAGAGACCTTTTTGTTAAAGAATGAGTTCATGATAAACGAATTTTGTTCCTCCACAAGTTCAATTAGTAGACTGCCTCTATTATCTCTTTTTCCAGTTCCATATGAGCCGACAGATCTTTCCACTTCTCACAATGAAATCACCCATTACAATTTTATAGTGGTAGTAATCCTGATTGTTAAGGTGCAATACATCTTCATAAAATTCTTCAACTTAATCATCACTATGGCTACTTGTAGGGGCATAAGCTTGAATAATTTGAAGATGAATAGTGATTATTTAGCTTAATAGCACAGCAAGCAATTCTTTCGATAATATTTTCTACTTTTATGGGCAAATCTGTTAGCCTTTTGCTGATCAGAAAACCAATTCTACGACACCACCCATTATTTGTTCCTCTGTAGTACAGCCAATATCTGTCTTCTAGTTTGACCAAATCCTCATCTTTTCTTCAAATCTCACACAAACTGATGTCTCAATTGATGTTTTTCAGCTCTCGTAATAGTTCTTCTAGGCATGAATCTGTATTCATAGATTTAATGTTAAGTGTTCTGATGTCTAACATCCAAAGGCAGCCTGATCGAGCCCAGTGATTCTTAGCAGCATCTGCCATTGAGCTGGTCTTCCCACTGCCATAGGTAGCAGCTTGCGGGCCTCTAGGGAATGAGGGCTGTTTATTTTGTTGATGCCATGGATCATAATCTGCCATACTGGTCCAGTGTGGGTTGGCAGATTTTGGATCGATTTAGTCAAGTGTCTTAACTTTGATCTGTCCATCATGGGTGACCCTGATAGGAGTATTACTCCTGATGACATAGATCTCAACTTCCTTGACATGAGCAAACACTCCCAACATGATAAGGCATCGATCCATGGGAGTCATGTATGTATATATTTATATACAGTCAAATTTCCCTATAACGAATTCGATAAATCCAGCGAAAAAATTCATTATAGAGAAATTTTATTATACAGAGAATATCTTTTTTTATTAGAAATTGCTATTTAATTAGAAAATGAAAGTGAATCTACATTTATTTTTAATGCATTTTATTTCAAAAACACTTATTTAAATTACGTTTACACAATTTTCGCTGGTAAGTATCGCAAATTAAAAAATTGTCTGATTCTCAAAGAAAACCTCACATTTGTTCAGAGCATTAAAAACATTATCAGGAACATTTTCACAAAACTGTAGACCCATATGAACCATTTTAAAGGCGTTAATCATTTCTTCGCGAATTGGCTTTTCTACAGGTTGTTCTGATGCGTCCTCAGCGTCATTATTAATTTCTTCGTGATCATGGTCGCATCTAATACTGTTCAGCAGTATTTCATCTTCATTTGGATGTTCTGCTGTGATCTACATAAACATAACTATCCAGTGTTATTTCATTTTCAATGTTTACGGACGATTCTAATAATGTCCAAAAGTTTTTCAGTTGTGAAAGGAGCAGTTCATCTTGTTTGTCCAGTCGTCGTTCGACTTCTGTATTCAATGCAAATCCCGCTTTCGAAAAACAATTTTGAATAGTGTATTCAGTGACATCGTTTATCCAAACTTTTGCCAGTTCAGAGATGCAATCTCTAAGGCTAATTGTAACTTCCAAGTTTCTATTTTCTGATAACGCATTGACAATCTTCATTATTATTCTCTTTCGATAATGAAATTTAAAATTTTTAATGTCTTGGTCAATTGGCTGGAGTTTTGACATCACGTTTGGTAGTAAAAACAACAACTTCATACTTTTAAGTTTGGCAGAAATACTGGCAGAATGTGCCAGACAGTTGTCAGTTACCAACACGATTTTCCTTTTTTCTTTTGTCATACGCTTGTCTAGTTTTAATATCCAGTCTTCAAAGATATCACTTGTCATCCATGCTTTTTTATTAAAGGTGTAGTCAACTCCCAAAGATTTTGTGCCTCTAAAACATCTTGGGTTTTTTGATTTTCCGATGACTAAAAGTCTTAATTTTTCACTTCCTGTCATATTTGCTCCAACTAGCACAGTGATTCTTTCTTTGCTTTGTTTTCTGCCAAAGCATTTATCATCCTTAAAAGCAAGTGTTCTATTTGGTAAACATTTAAAGAATAAACCCATTTCGTCAGCATTAAAAACATCCTTAGGTTCATATTCTTCCAAAATCTTTTTTAAGGTATTGTTCCTCCAACTGTTGCACTCTTCTTCGCTTACATTAACACTTTCTCCACAAATAACCTTTTCCACGATTCGGTGGCACTTCTTAAATTTATCTAGCCATCCAGTGCTCGCATTAAATTCTGTATGTCCCAGGGACTGTGCAAATTTCAGAGCTTGTTGCTTTATTATTGGACCCGATATTGGTATATTCTTTTCACGTATCATTTGCACCTATTTTAGAACAACTTTATCAACATCTTCGATACACACAACTTAATTCGCTTCTTGTCTGCTCCTCTTTCAATTGCATTTAAAATTGATTCTCGATTTTTTTAAATCGTAGATAAGCTGCTTGCAGGTATGCCATATTTCTCCGCAATATCTTTTTTCTTAAAACCCTGGTCAATATCATGAAGAATCTTTGCTTTATCATTAATACTTAAACACTTTCTCTTCAACGTTGTTTCCACAAATGTAAAAATTAGTGGACTGCTGCTCTTGCCGATACATACACCACAAACTTCGCTGCGCTGGCCATATAGTGAATTTTTAGTACTGCCTACTCAATGACGTTCGCTTGCCAATTCAACAGTATCACGTAACCTTTCCTAACAATCACTTTGAAGAAATATACAACTTTCATTCATATGTACATGAAAGAAAATTTACTGTTAATGTATGCTGTATGCTACTTTTCAGAAAAAAAAAAAAAATACAAGAGCATATAGCCTATGTGACTGATGACAAATTGTTCTAAAAGAACGAAATTAAAAAAAAAAAAAAAACCCATGAAAACCATCCAGTGGGAGTCCAGTTAGATGAGAATGGACATATCATATAATGATTGACAAGAAGGTCACATGGTACGGTTGAGGTGAGAAGCGAATGTCACTCAGTAGGCATTACTAAAAACCGACTATGGTAGCATTCTATGTATTGCCAAGGCAGCATGCTAAATGCTTACTGCAGCGAATTTCGTTTTCCCCTGAGCCAACATCAATTTACAAATCTACCCTATTTATTGTAAAATTTATGACCACTTTTAAGAAAACTCATCTGGTTTTATAACTGTAACAAAAATGAAACAAAGACCCTCCTACGGGCGTCAACGGCCACAAGTATTCACTAAAAGGATGATTAATTCCAGATCCTAATGCACAATTTCAGAGGGAAGGAGGCCATATATTTGAGCAGCTGTTTAGCAGTAAATGCTTGAAAATCTTCAAAAATGCTTTTACTAATTTTTTTAAAAAAATTCGCTATAGACAGACTAACGACTCTATTCCTTGTCCAACGACAAGGAGTAGAGTCGTCCTGAAAGATGCAGTTACTTGACAGGTTGAAATGGTCTCTAATGGTTGGCAGCAATTTCCCTTCCAATATAGCCAGCTATCCATTGGCATTTACAGAACCTTTTATAAACTGCAGGGGACCGACTCTGCGATATGAAATGCACCCCATATCATTTTGCTGGTAGAGAAATTCACTGCTAGACACCATACAATCTGGATGGTATTCTTCACCACGTCTACGGCAAATTGTTTATCTCTATCAGAGCCATGCAGGCTGAATTTCTTCTCATCCGAGAAAATAACTGACTTCCACTGCTCGGGGGTCCATTTGACATGCTCCTTACACCAAATTAAAGAGGCCTTTTTCAATTTTTGTGTGAGGAGGGGCTTCTTCTTAGGACGATGGGCTACTACAAGTCCATTTTTGAAGTGGTGTTTTCTGACTGTTACTGCACTTGCTACCACTCCTGTATGTTCTTCCCATTCTCTTTTCAGCTCAAAAAACCATAAAGCAAAGAAGCTTTACAGTTTTTAAGGCATAAGCACTTCAAAACACGGTCCTGTTTTGGCGTAGAGACTTGTTTGCGTCCGGTTCCTTTTTTCCTATCAGCAGAACCTTATTCTTGAGTTTGGAAAGAAATCTACTCACTGTCGACTGATTACAAGACACTCTATAAGCAATATGACAGGAAGAACATCCTTCCTCACATAAAGCAACAATAGCACTCTTTCTTCATGGCATCAACTGCACATAACTCGCCATCCTGACACAAGCAAGGAATGATTGCAACTCTTGCAGAGTGTGCTTATATAGCTGAAAGTAAACAGCTGATGCAATATTACATCATCACCTACGTGTGTCAATCTTATCTGATGCATGCAATCTAAGAAATAATGCCATATGCTTACGTTATTCAGACGACAATTATAATTTTAAGGGGTGATGCACTTTCTTTGAACACCAGTGTAAATATAGTATACCTGTGGGGGCTTTCCATGTGTGGTTTTGCCTTACATATGAGGCATTGGTTAAGCAGATAAACAGCAAGTTCATAATGTTCTTGTTTATACTCCGGCATGACCACCAGGTCAGTGGAGTTTACAATAAATCAATCAATACAAATGTTAATCGTATTTAGTAGTCACGGAATTGAACCCCGGTCCGCTCAAAGAGCGTGTGCTACTGCACTCACACTCTTGACCACTCAGCTACGTCAGGCCTCAAATGGTGTAATAAGGCTGTGTTATTTGATTTAAAGCTAACAACTACAGTATTATTTGTAAAAAGTTTTATACTGCTACTTTAGCTAAAGAGCTTAACAACAGCACAACCTATAGGAAAGAGGAAACAAGCAGTAATATTATCAGCAAGAGACTGGTTGCAATGAATAAAAGGTTAAAACTGAACTACTCTAATACTAAATTTCCATACATACATTGGATCCCTAAATTTCACAAGTCCCCTGTTGCATTTAGGTTTATAACTCCTTGTAGAGATAGTTATGTAAAAATAACACATAAAAAGTTCGAATCTTTGCTAAAAACTGTATTGGAAAATGTGGAGGAATCTAAAATTATTTTAAATAATAACATAGTCTTGAATTACCTGAATACCAATTCTACAGAAATTAGACATATTGGTACTTATGACTTTAAAAATCTTTTCCCAAGTATATCACATGATGATAACCTAAAAAAGGTATTCAGTGAATATTATTATACATATAATAGGGTTATATCTTGTGATAAGTATTACTGGGTTAATTTAATAGACTTATGTTTATTTAATTGCTATATCATCAATGGTAGTACAGTACATAGACAGCATACAGGTATAGCTGTGGGAGCGTGTAGTTCGTGTATTGTAGCCAATCTATATCTGCATCACTGTGAAAGTAAATTTAGTAAAAATACTATACTTTATAGATATATAGATGATCTTATTGCTATCAATGAGCCTAATTTTTTACAGTGTATTGCTATTTTTTATCCTACTGAACTGCAGCTTGAGCATACTAATAAACAGGAGTATGTTAGCAGCCACATTTCTAGATATTGAAATGGATATTATAAATGAGAAAATACAGACAAAAGTATACGATAAATGTAGAGATTTTAAATTTGAGACAGTTAACTTTATGCATTTAACTTTTCTTTAAACTTTTAAATTAACTTTTCATAGTAATATTATTGTATTGCAAGGATTAAGATTAATTAGAATCTGCAATAGTCTTGAAAATATCTTAGTTTCACTAAAATAATTTATTAATAAGCTTAGGAGAAATGATTTTAAAAGAAGAAAACATGCCAAGTTTCAAAGCGGCGAAGGATCGATTGACTTTATTGTTGTGTTGTAACACTGTGGGGGATTTAAAATTAAAACCCCTTTTAGTTTACCAGGAAGAGGGCCAAATTACAACCCAAAATTGACACATTTTTCATGATTAAATTCATCAGTTAAATTCATGATTTTAATTGGAATTTTAAGTTTAATTTTGCTACGTAAGTAGTTACCACATAATTATATACGTATGTAATGCAGAATATTTTATATGTACAAATATTTGAATATTAAATATTTTGACCAACATTTGTGCATATTTTCACTACCGTTTATTATTGATTAGGAAATATCCTATGGCACCGACCGCAACTCAAAAATATATATGTTACCTTATGGGAATGCGGTGCTCGCTTAGTGCAGGTTCACTTAGCTGTTTGTTTGTTGTTTGGTTTTTAGGAGCATTAGCAACTAAGGCCATATTGCTCCAGGATATGCGGTGGTCATTCCCTGACCTTTCCGCATCCTCCATATTTGGTGGTGACGGGCTCGAACCCCGGTCTAATCAAGAAGCGTGTGCTATGCACTGCTGCTCCTTCCCACCTGGCTACGGAGGCGCCTAGGTTCACTTAGCACTCTGTTTTTCCTGAACAAATTATCAGTGTTAAGCAGGGGTCATCTGTACTAATAAAATGCAAATAACATAAAAATAAAATAAAAATGGTATAGCTGTCATCAGATATGGGGGGAACATATTTAGTAAATAGTCTAATATAGGTAATGCAAAAAATGCTTGATCTGATGTCAGCTGAAATAAATATTGATACATGATCAGGAAATTCATCAGGAGACTACAATTGACCATGTATCAGGAACTGCATTTCAACTTTTGGTGAAACATAATCTTATTATAACGTAGTCCCATCATTTTCGGCCTACGTGTATATGTTTTGTTCCACCATATAATTCTTTATATATTAACGGTAATGTTTAATTTTGTATGACTGTATCAGTAAAGCCATACTATTCCAACCGTGTTTCTTTTTCTTTTCAACACTAATTATAAATTATCTCCATGGACTTGTATTCTAAATAAGACTATAGAGGTCTCTATTTTCCTGCTATTTTGAATTTCTTCAAAATAGCAGGAAAATAGAAAGATATATTGCTCATTTGGTTTAAGCCTGCTTGTATTCATATACTCTACTGAATTTGTGCATTTCAGCTCCCCGCCTTTATTTTTCCCACCTGCTCATTTTATCTGCACATTTCTTAAAATACTTCAGGCATCATATACTTTCACTGTCTTATCATACTTTTGGTTTCGTTTTAGATTTGTTTCTCGGCATGTCTCGACACATATTTTTCCTTTCAATACAAGCATTTGGTATTAGCTCCCTTCTATACTAACACTTACAAACGCCAGAGCCCTTACTACAAGGTTGGGCTTCACAACCCTAGCAAGCTTAGGGTTATTCAATAACTTTTTCTATACTTTTTATCTTTCTGCTGTCTAATTCTAAAGTTCTTCCCGTTCATTAAACTATTAGTGTAATACGAGGGTAAAACGAAAACTCCTACTATCCTACTTATTTTGCTATTTTTCATCTTTATTTATTTAAATAATCCTTTTTCCCTTCCCCCATCCTCAATTTAATACCTTACCCTTATACCATTTGCTTGTTCCAAATCTATTTTGTAAAATACATTGATTTCTTATCTTTACAAAATTAAATCCTACATTAAATTCCACATATTTATATTAACTATTTGGCTTGGATAAAGAAAGCCTGCACGAGAACGACGACAAACGTCGGATAACTTACGCGGTAAATTAGTTTGCCGATACGGCACTCTAGCACTGCTCACTCGGTAAACAGACGGTAGGTGTTATCGGACTGGAGCAAAGTCGAGAACGATATACTGATTGACAGGTAGGCGTGGCAAACAATGAAATGATTGGTGGTGGGCGCGACAGACGACAAGCTACTGTGTAGTCATTGGTTGGCATTATGATGTGTATTTACCAGTAAAGAACGGTGCATAATAGTTTTGTAATAAACGGTGAACAGGTAATAGTAGCGATGAATCTTTTAAAGATGGAAGAAATTTGTAAGGAAAATGAAACGTTGCTTGATTTTTTGATGAAAACTAAATTGATAAGACCGAAATTGTACTGTTTTAAGTGCAATGATTATTTTAAACTAATTGAATCACGAACAGAGTCGTGGAAAGTTGTGGTTTTGCAAAAAATGTTCTTCACGAGTTTCTTTATTGAAACATAGTTTTATGGAAAATACAAAAGTTTCATTGAAAAAGATAATGTACATTATATACTTTTGATCAACGTGCACGCCAGTAACTAAGACAGCATTCCATCTGGAAATTTCGAAAGTGACAGCAATTAAGTTTTATAAGAAACTAAGAGATATTTGCGGATTGCAGTTAATAAAAAAACCCATTAAGTTGGGTGGATCGGGGAAAATTGTAGAAGCAGACGAAACTGTACTGGTAAAACCAAAACATCACAGAGGACGAAATTTAACTGCTAAGAAGAAATGGGTGTTTGGTGTGTTCGAAAGAGAATCTAAATTCGTCTTCATGAAATTGATAAAAAATCGGAAAGCAAAAACTCTTTTGCGCATTATTAGAAAAGTAGTGAAGAAAAATACTACCATCATAACAGATGAATGGCGTGCATATAGCCGTATTACGGCCTTAGAAAAAAAGAAGTACAAACATTTAACGGTGAAACACAAGGAACATTTTGTAGATCCACATACAGGAGCACATACGAATAATATCGAAGCCCAGTGGAAGAAACTAAAAAGTGTAACTAAAGGAGTAAATGGCAGCTGTAAACATATGTTGATGGGTCACATTAATGAATATATGTGGCGTCAAATTTATGGGAAAAATCATGAAGATACTTTTCACAATATTGTTACTCAAATTGCGAATAGCTATTCAGGTCCAACTGTATGATTTGTACTCATGAATTTTTTTTCTGAGAAAGTTTCGTTCCGTTCATTTTATGTTCTTCATTGTGTTTTTTTTTTTTTTTTCTCATATTAAAAGCAGATTTTTGGAGTTGATGAGTGCTTTTACTGTATTATTGATTTAGGTTTGGTTACGAAAAAAGGAAAAGGTTTCTTTGTTTTTCGTTGTATTTCATAACCTGAGCTTAAATGGTAGGTTAGGAAATAAAAGAGAAGGTTTCCTTGTATTTCGCGACCTAAACTTAAACGTTAGGTTGGGAAATAATAGAAAAAGAAAGAAAGATTCTTTATATATACAGTATACTGAATAGCTATTAAGGTGCTGATTGACGTTATGATACGTGTGTATCCGCATGAGTGTCTTTAAAAATAAAAGTACATTAATAAAAAAATTAATATTTTATTAATAAACAATTTATGTGCTAGTCCACTCATGATTCTAAAGAAAAAAGGTTAGGTTACCCCCTCCATTTCGGGAGAGGTTCAAGCTCCCATGGGATTCAAGTGGAGGTAACCTGACCTATTTTCACCATTAGGGCATATTATTGAACAAGAAAATAAAAATACGGTCATAAAAAAATTTATTTTTTTATGAATGTATTTCTAAATATGACTGATTCTAAAGAAAAAAGGTTAGGTTACCCCCTCCACTTTGGGAGGGGTAGCCCCATGGGATTCAAGTCGAGGTAACCTGATCTTTTTTCACCGTTACAGTAAATGTTAGGGCATGTACGATTAGGACAAGTTACCATTAGTGCTGCTACAGTGATACTAAACCGATGTTATCGTGTGTTGTGTTCGCGCACCAATCAGCACGTCGTTTGCCTACCTGTCAATCAGTATATCGTTCTCGACTTTGCTCCAGACCGTTAACACCTACCGTCTGTTTACCGAGTGAGCAGCGCTAGAGTGCCGTATCGGCAAACTAATTTTCCGCGTAAGTTATCCGACGTTTCTCGTCGTTCTCGTGCAGGCTTTCTTTACCTTCGCCAACTATTTTTATCCCAACTTGATACTTATTTTTACCTAAATAAATTACACTGCATTGGGACTACCTTGTCCATACTGTAATAGAAAATGCTAATTTCTTTTCATTCCTTTTTGACCTTTCACTTTTCTTCTACTACTAAGGACAAGTATAGAAATGCAGTTCCTGATACATGGTCAGGCGTAGTCCCCTGATGAAATACCTGATCATGTATCAATATTTATTTCAGCTGACATCAGATCAAGCATTTTTTGCATTACCTACATTAGACCATTTACTAAATATGTTCCCCCCATATCTGATTACAGCTATACCATTTTCATTTTATTTTTATTTTATTTGCATTTTATTAGTATTTTGTTGTACTCATTTTACTTTACAGTTCCCTCACTTTATATTGGCTCAGCAATTCGGCCTATAATTTACTTAATTCATCATAATCTCTAGGATATTAACATTCTTTCACCTTTCACTAATCTACTACTCTTCTTTTTCTACTTTCCTCACCCTTATAGTTACCTGGTACATTGTGTAACTTTTACATCCATTTATGCATACTTAATTAAATTAATATTATTACAACTTACATATACTCTTGCATCCTTTAATGCTGCTTTGCACTTTGAGGTGCATCTGTCATGCCTAATTTATTAAACTTGCTTTCACTGAAACCATTTCATCTACTGTATAACTCTTTTCTGTGTAACTCTTTAGACTTTTCCTTTAAATAGTTACATTGAATAACTCATTTTTATATATATATATATAAAAAGAGAAGTTAATATTAAATAACACACTTACTTGTATTTTAGAGGTATCCAAATAGGTATCGTGGAAACTTTCCTTTGCTGCCTTTGCTTCTTCCTCAGTTCTATACCCAATAAAGGCAAATTTTCGAAACACTCCATCCTTTGTGTATTTCAACTGAAGATCAGTTATTTGGCCTTTGGATGAAAACACATTTTTCAATTTGGAATCTGTAATCTGAAAAATAAAGAATTTTCTAACAGGCAAGAAAAGCAATACATACATATTATTCATAACTTATTATATACAAATGATTGTTAACTAAAAACCAATGATGTTGATGAATAAAGGAAGGCTATTATAATCTACTTTAGATTAATAAAAGTCTACTTTAATTTAAAGTAGACTGTTAATTTAATTTAAAGAAAATTGTAAAATAAATGCACAATAAATTATAAAATGCATTGTACTCACTGAGATCTATATTGTATTGTAAAACATGGATCTATAATCTATGGAAATATAATCTATGGGTGCCTGGTTGCCGAGTTCTGTAGTCCACATATTTAGTTTTTCCTCATGTGGGTGCCCTTTTTTTGCAGATCTCACAAAGTGGGTTGCATTATATTGTATTGTAAAACATGGAATTAACTAATTTTATTCAATTTGTAGTTATCCACATTTCTTAAAACTTGCTTTTATTAAAAACAAAGATAACATATATATATGCACAAAACTATTTTTAAATATATCTTACCTTATCTGAATTGTGTTAAGGTCTCTTTTGTTTGGACTGTAAACTTTGTTTCATGCTTGGAGTTGCACTATAGGAAACCTGTGTGCTGTACTGGTTGTTTACAATATTAGTTTGTTGCTTAAGCAGCACATATCTTGCAAAATTTATATATTTGCCATCTGGAAAGTTATTTTTTTTTTGTTGGAAACTGTTTAACCACCCTATGTGGATTATCATGTTGATGATTATTTTGGAGTTAAGGTTGTAAGCTTCACATAACTTTAACACTCCAAGTGGCAGTGAATAATCCTTTTATAGGTTGGTGGGGTGGGATTCTGCTATTTTGCCTCAGTTAACTTTCTGTAAATGATTTTTGACAGTTGGTGTTATTTTTAATAATAAAATGGAAAACTTTAGTCTCTGATTCTCATTTAAATTTAATGTACCTATGTTCATTGTCACAAATTCAAAAATTATAGTAATTCTTCACCCTACTGTTTCAGATTTCATCCACATAGAGAATCAATAGCTTCATTATTTTGGAAAACTGTTCTATGTTTTTTTGGGAAATTGTTCTATGAAATTTTTTTCAAGCTCAGATGCAAAAGACTTCTTAATGGGGATAAGAGATAGATAACAGGGATAAGTGATGCCCATAGTGAGTGGTAGTGATCTCATAATTCTTATAGGTGGCTGGAGTGGAAGTTCACAATCTGCCCTATATAAGTTTTCTTTAAATAAATTACTATGATGCAGTGGGGTTTTTGCAGGCCAGCTGCTGGGCAGACATTACGACCAAACCTATTCATAATTCTCTGGGAGGAATCAGACCATTTAGTTTATAACCTTGCTGCCTCTATTTTGTCAGTTGTGACTGGAGGGAGTCGACCACCCACAACTTATTTAAATCAATTAATACATTATAAATAGTCAAATTAACAGAAAAAAACTTATCTGCAAAAAAGCATTAGGCCTTTAAAAGTGCCCTCTTTATTCATTTCACAAATACATATGATCTTAGTTATAACCCCAATGTGTCCATTTCCACTGACAATCTGCAAAGCCTGCTTACGTTTCCTGACCTTTACTTTATTTAACCTTTACTCACCTCTCATTTGCCCTAATTATTTGCTCTACGATTCCTTGCACACTAAAGGTATAGTTATGCATATTTTCACCGTGATGTTCCTCTTTGGATATTCTAATCTGGAATTGCATTTCTTTTTTTTTTTTTGTAATCTCCTCTATCTTAACAACTTTTCACGTCATTCTGTCAAATCCATTTGTGGCCTCCATTATTATTCTCACAACTCTGCAAATCACCCAAACTTTTTTGACTTTCTTTGAAACTGATTTTCTTTAATCTAACTTTCCTAACAGTCAAATAAGTTTTCTCAGTGATTTAATTAATGTTCACAATTTCAGCTGGCTTCAATTTAATAGCTGTACATACTCATCTGGTAGAGGTGCTGAGGTTCATGACTCATGACTACACACAACTTGTTGAATTAGATACTAAAATATTAGACAATCTTAACCACAGCTGGCTGTGTACATAGTTGACTGTGTATATATCAGAACATAAGCTAATTCCAATGAAGCCTCTATTCCATGACTATTCTCAGGTTCTATTGTTTAGCTTTACAAGAGTGCAAAATGAGTTATCTACATAATTTATATTCCTCTTTTCCTTGGTAGGGGTATTGCTTTAAATCTTCTGATCCTAAAACTTATTAATTAATTGAAATTATTCTTGGGGGAGTGAAATTCTTTATTCCTCAAGCCCCCCTAAAATTTCATACTTTATCTAAACTTTGATTTTGCAATATATGTGCTACGGCTGCTCAAATAAGAAAATAATGTATTGCAATTGGCTTGTATCCAAGCTTCTAAGTTCATTTTCTGCTTGCAATTAAAAAAAAAAAAAGGAAATGTAGGAAAAACTGCTTTCTGGTAATAGCAGTAGTGGCATGTGATGCAAGAAAGCAAGTGTATGAGCTTATGCAGCATCAGCCAAAAAAAAAAAATTTACAAAACAATTTGCTCTAAATGTTTGTCCAGTTCCTCCTTAAATTTATTTAACCTATCAACTGCCACAATGACAGATGGAAGTTTTTTCCAGCAATTAACCACCTGCTGGCTAAAGGCAAATTTCCGCACATCTATTCTACATCTGTCTTTCCTCAATTTCAATTTATGCCCCCTTAGGTTCGTAATCTGAACAAGTGGAAGAATCTCATCAGAATTCGGCGTGCTCAACCCATTCAAGGCCTTATACACCTCAATCAGATCACCTCGCAGGTGCTGTCTCCAGTTCTGCAAATTGCAGTCTCCAGCCACTGCAATTTGCAGAACTTAAGCCTCTCTTGGTAAGAGGATCCCTTCATTCCCCTCACCAATCTTGTTGCCCTTCTCTGTTCATGCTCAAGCAAATCTACATCCCTGATAAAATGAGGCCTCCAGACCTGTAATGGTAATCAAGCTTTCTGGTATCTTGTGAAAACTATTGACCCCAACTTTTGTCCACCTATTGTTGTTAGGTTTAATGGCACATCAGCTGCAATGGTTACAGTGAGCCACTATTCACATATACTTCCACCTCTGTTATAGAACAATGTTTCTGCTGCATAATCATGTAAAGATAAAGCTGATTTAGTATTAGTTGTGGCAAAATTGTGCAAGGAAAGAAGATTATACATCATCAGCCATTAAAAATATATATATATATTTTCACTTTGTTTGTCTATCCCTTCTAATAATTTGCTTCAAGTTTTCTTTATAGTTTTACTTTAATTTCTTATTTATTAAAAGAAGTCCTGCAGCCAATTTATATCTATATCCTTTTCTGTGACAAGATATCACTCAACCCATTTAAAGCCTTAAACACTTCAATTAGATCTCTGCAAACACCTAGTTTCCATAAGCTGCAATTTACAGAAGTCGTCTTTCTCGGTAAATGTACCTTCTTATGCCCCTGTCTAATCTTGTTGCTCTTCTCTGCGCTTTTTCCAACAGATCTACATCCTCCCTAAAATGAGGCTTTGACACCTGTATGCAGTACTCAAGATGTGGCCTAAACATTGCCTTATACAACAGAATAATCACCTCTTTGTCCCTGCTGACAAAGTTTCTGTCTCACTGACAAAATCCCATGAGCTGTCCTAGCTGCCTGTCCACACTGCTCAGAAAATTTATTTCATATTGCATAATGAATATTTTTTTTCTTTCTTTTCGATAGATGTAGAATAATTTCTCTTTCTTGCTTATTAGTATTAATTCTAATATTACAGTGTAAATTTATGAATAATTCGATATTCTGTTCTGTACAATTACATCTCAACCTTTTCAATCCTTCGTTACCTTGAATTTGGTACCACCAAAATTGTATATTATTCTGAGATTATTGCTACCCAAATTTAGTACCTTGCTTTTATAACCATTAAATCGCAACAGCCATTTTTCAGCCCATCTGCTGAATTTACCAAGGTCTTGCTGGAGAGCATATCCTGATTGCTGTTATTAATCATCCTCCCACATTTGTATCATCAGTAAAATTAGTCATTAAACTTGATCTGCCTATATCATTAATAAATATTAAAAAGAGTAAGGGGTCCCAACACTGAATCCTGAGAGATCTCAGTGATAATATTAGTCCGTAAAGTGTGCAGCAGCCTTTAATAACCACTCTAGCATTCAGAGTGGTTATCAATGTTTCCTGCCAAGCCACCCTTTTATCCACATCAGTAACTTGTCTTCAGTGCCATATTGCTCTAATTTGTACATCAGTGGTTCAATGTCAAAAGCTTGACTGAAATCCAAGTATACGATGTCAAAATTATTCTTTGAATTCAGCTCCTTTGTGATTACCTCATAGTACTTGTAGCTTATCGGACTGATGATACAATATTTCCCCTTAATAAATCCATGCTGTGATTGCCACATAACTGCCTCCTTGTCAAGATTATCCTACATTACTTCTCTAAATACTGACTCCATTATTAGGTTTGTAATTAATTACTCAATTTGTCTTTGCCCTTAAATCTATCTTTGTGAACAGGATGATGCAATTTTTAGTCCCTACAGACTGTAAATTGTTGCATCCAATTTCATTTACATTGAATTACATTTACAGTCCTTACAGATTAGTCATGTAATGTAATCAAAACCAACTCCAGTCTGTAATGTATACCCTCTGAATCCAAGTATGCAATCATAATTGTGACCAAAGGTTTGCTTACCTTTAATTAGAATCTTACTATTATTACTTATATGACATATATACATAGCTTATATGACATTAGCATCTTACTTTTCCTTTAATTTTTGTATTGATGATGGTGGTAAATCTTCCATAACCGAACATATTCCATTCAATTTCATCCATGGTCTTCCAACAGAAAGACAGAGAATTCTGAAATATCTAGATGCAAGGAAACAAGAAGTATCCTGGTCCTGATGGTATTTCTTCACTTGTTCTTAAAAGCTGAGCTCATGAATACACTCTTATTCCACTGGCTATATGAGCACATTTCTACATAGAAATGTGCTCATATCTAGGTACATACCAAAAAAGGGTGACACTTTGCACCTTTCTTGATGCACTTCAACTCTTTTCAAAGTAATAAAGAAACATATCATCTACCAATTCTTTCACTACCTTGAAACCTTCCAGCTAATCAACGATGCCAATGTCAATTCTATTAGTGTTGATCAACTGGTGACATTTTTGCTTATGTTGATCATCATTAGATAAATCAGCAGCATATATTGGAAGATTTAAGAACAGTTTGTCAATTTGTACAAACTTAAATTTATATGCTACTTTGAACAGGCTGAAACATCATAGCATGAGCTCACTGGCAGACATCTATCAAATATTTCCTTCATGAGATAAACAGGTAATTGTCTATTATTGTACCACTGGGATGGTGACTTAACTACTGGCAGAAAGATAGCAAACAAGTAATGACACAGCTACCCAAAATTAAAACAGTTACCTATCAAGACTTTGTTTTAACCTACTAAGAGTTTTTTTTGTGGCCAAACAAAAAAAAATAATAATACAGAAAAAATATAAAATTAAGCCTATTTATTTCAAGGATTAATATAACAAAAACAAGGTAAGACACAATTTCAATTACAATCCTACATTGTGCTAAAGCATTGTACAAATATTTTTTTAAATTTTTATTTAGATTTTGTTTTGCAACAGACTTTGGATGGGCCTATATGCTAATGTTTTGTGTTTTACCATACAAGACTATTAAGTATTCTGTATCTAGAGTTATTAAAAGTGAATAAAAATTCATATTTCTAAATATATTTTATAGCTTACCTTATTGGGCAAGTTTTTCACAATTAATCTTGACATCACAACTTATAACAGAACAGAAACAGCTCTGAAATTAAGCAAACAAATAAGTCTTTTCCCTTTTTTGAGGGAGTAATTTTTAATTTTGTTAATTATTGCACAATTAGAAAAAATTCATATTTAAGTTTAATCTAATTATATGCACATGTTGATTGGCATACATAAAAGCATTGTTGATAGTAAGCTGACTTTACTGCTGCACACTGTTAACACTCTCTAGCTTTGTAACATTGAAGCATCATCTGGAATCAAACTGTTTACATGCAAACACATTTCATGTAGTGGACACTTATTACTGACAGACTGTTCATGTAGAAAAAGTGTTGTGAGATAGGACAAAATGTTCTTATGTCTGCAAGTCTGTCCAGACCTGACAGGAGGAATTTTATGATGGAAAGCATTATAAGTTGACTCTAAGCTAGAGGGACTCTGCAAAGATTAAGGAGGAAAATTTTTCTTAGCATCCATAGCCGAGTAGTCATGAGCAGGAGTACAGTAGCACGCTCTGAGTAGACTGGGGTTCAAGCTCCTGACTGCCAAATAAGGTCGATCTGCCAACCTGCACAGGACCAGCGTGTCAGATTATGGTCCATTTCCCTCAAAATGAATTGTTGAGGAGCCTTCCATCCTGCAGTGGATTGATAATGGCTGAAGTTTAGTTGGTAGATGGAATTTATTTTGCAAAAATGGTATTTAATTAAACAGAGAAGGTGCAAGAATTTTTGCTGACACCATCAAGAATTCATTAATAGTTCAAGGAAACTGCTAGTTTGGGGGTTAGGAAAGTCAACATAATTTCAGCTCAGGTCAGTAGCATGGGACAAAATTGCACCCTGTCTGAAGTCACTTCTGTGTGATCGATCATTAATAACTTTAAACACTGGAAGGGAAAGTGTAATAGAAGCAAAACCTGTTAGCAATCAAAGACCATATGGAAACACTTTTAAGTAACCATAAAGTGTGCAACATGGTTGTAAAAAGCAATAAAATAAAAACTTAATCAGGCAATGGTGGAGGTAGTGGGATACCTCACATGAGCCTTTTGAGAATAACATTCCCACATTAATCAATGATTATAATTCTGAGATTTTTTTCTACCTTTTTAAATGTAGTCAAACTTTACTACAATAGTTTCTGAAGTGATTTTTCTTATTTTTGTATGTTGCTGTTGTTTTCATCTGTTCAGTCCCAGCTGACTTTCAGACTTTATGGGTGAGCTGTTTCCATGCTGTCTGGTCTTCAACAGCTTCTTTCAAGTTCTTCATGCTCGTGCCAGTGTCAAGACAGCATGATCTTTGCCGACCTCTTCGTCTTGTTCCACTGACCTAGAATTATTGATTTTTCCAATGAACTGGATCGCATTACGTGACCAAAATAGGTCAATCATAGCTTATTGATCTTGGCTTCCAGTGATGCTTCTGGCTTGATGCGATCCAAAACCTCTCTGTTCGTAACTTTCACTGTCCATGGTATGAAAAGCAGCTTTCTCCAGCATCATAGTTCAAAATGTCAATTTTTCTTCTGGATGATTTTTCATTGTCCAGCTTTCACATCCGTAAGTTGTTATGGAAAACATTATAGCATTAACCATTCTGATCTTTGTTGTAAGGCTGACGTCTTTGTCTTTTCAGATCTTTTCCATGCTCATCACTGAGTTGTACCCAAGTGAAATTCTTTTAATTTCAGGGCCAGAATCTCCACCCAGGTCTATCTTAGATCCAAGAAAGACAAAGTCCCAGAGAGATTTGACCTCTTCATTGTTAATTTTAACTTCTCCTGTCCCAGTTGTTGTCAATTTTTGTTTTCTTGATGTTAAGCTGCAGTCCCACTTTTTCACTCTCATCTTTTTTTTTTTTTTTTTTTTGGTAGTTGTTGGCGCATAGGCTTCTGTGGCCATAATGCACCTCCCAAGGTTTTTGCAGTACTTTGATCCAAGCCCGAGGCGGGAATCGAACCCGCGACCTTTGGGTTGCCGGGCAGGCACTTTACCCACCCAGCCAGCCCAGTCGGCTACTCTCATCTTTAACCATTATATTAGATCTTCCTCATTTTCTGCAAGCAGAAAATGAGGAAGATCATCTTAAATCATCTGCATATCTTAAATTATTGATATTTCTGTTGCCAATTTTCACTCCAATTTCTGACTCATTCAAATACAATTTTCTCATTGAATTTGGTATTGAATTTTCTCACTGATTCAGTACAGAAATTAAATAGAAATGGGGATAAGATACAGTGTGTTTTTAACCAGGTACAACTGCAAAATTTGGAGAAAGAAAACCCATATTGTGAATACGTGAAAGAAGTAGATACTTAAAAAATAGAAACTTAGTGAGTAAAGAAACAAAGTAATCATTCCATTAAAAATAATTCCATAGGAAATCATGAATAGTTATTTCTCACCAAGTAGTGGAAATCCCACCAAAAATTGATGTAAAGTGGTGAGTTATAGTGAGCTCGCGAGAGCCCATTGTTATTTTTTTTTAATGAAAATTTGTAAGCCCATTGTTGAAACGATTATTTATTTTACAAATGAAATCCCGAATGTAATTATTCAGGATTTCATTATCCAGAGTCCGGAACTACGGTGAGGCGAGCAGGGCCCCATCCCCAGCATTTTAATGGCACAATCGACCAGTTATATATTTTAAAATTGCTTCATTTTTTAGTTAATTACAGTCAGACCTCTATTTAACGAACTTCTTCACAACGAATTTTTTTGAATTCCCCTTGGTTTCTATGGAAACATTTACAATAAATTCCATAGGACGAACGGATTACAAAAGATAACTTTGTACCGTTGTTCTCTCCTTTAGGCAACTTAATTAAAAAAAAAAGCGCGAATTAAGAGTGAAAGGGATTACCATTCCACAACGTTAGTGATGTCCATAAAACCTATGGAGCCACATTCCAAGAAGTCACGCCAGTTAATATGCTTTCCATATCCAGTCAGGGGATTAAGATTCCCAACACGGATAATAGCCTCTGGTCAACCTGCGTTGTGGTTCTCCTTTACTCTGACAAACAGGCATATGTTTTTCGGAGAGGTGAGTGATCCATGCCTTCCAGTAAATTTCTCCTGCCTATGTTTATATGGTCACAGTAGCTGAATATCCGAGTGATTCTGATATTTTGCACAGTATTCAAAATGACAGTAGCGACGTGGGGGGGGGGGGGGATGAATGAGACAACTAAGATATTAAGTAAACTCTCCGAAGATGAAATGTTGGCAGATTTGGAAACTGCATTGAGGCTTTCACTGTGAAGAAAATGTTCCAAAATATATGGCATGCAGACAATAATTTAAAAAAAAAAAAAAAAAATCGTATGCATTGTATCGCCAATCTCCAAAAAAAAAAAAAAAACCAGCGTGATTGCTAAAGAACTTAATGTGGAAACTACAAAATATCAGTGTCCAGACTAAAATATCAAAATATCATCATTCAGGCCACAATGGGCAGCTTGTAGCTTGCGGTTGGAAATTGCAGTGTGCAGCAATTATCCCACTTTGTGCAAACATTTTGAATCAGAAGTTAAATTCCGGATTATTAAACTGACTTTTAAACCTGGAATTTCTTAATGATTTAGCACTAATGATCGACATCCTGCAGGGGCTCTCTCTTACCTTTCGGAAACTTTACAAAGTCACAGCATCACTATAGTAAAAGCAGATAAATTAATTATTCTATCAATGCTATCACTAATTCGAAAAATTCTGAAGGAAATTATAAAGCTAAAATTGAAAGCATGTTGAAGTTGAAAGAATTTCAAGGAATCGAAAGTAAGAACACATTTAAAAAATTACCTCGTGACACGTTATTAAGGATAAGTTATTAATGCAACAGAGTAATTTTAAATTAAATAGAGAAAATAATGATATTATTGACAATGAGGAATTCAAAAAAAATTTAACCATATGCTACCTGAAATTGCGGAATATGAAAGAACCTTCATCTCCGTGGCAAGACGGTGAAAAACGAATAAGAAATTTAAGTTTTCTGATAAAATATGAAATAAAAATTAATGATTTTAGAGATTTTTTCAAAGACAGTTTATCTTTAAACTCGAGTGAAATTCGCTCTTCAATTAAGAAAGCTAGAAATATTTCTGAAACCACTGCGATTAGCAGTGCTGAAGCTGAGCAAGCTTTCATTTTGATGACCATACATCTAAATGGAAAACCATTGCTTCAGTTTGATCTGGATCGTTACATCAAATTATTCATCTGTAATCATTGCTCAGCTATTGAATAAAGCAGAAAATTGACAACAAATATTAATAAAGAAGTAAATTGTATATGGCAAATTTTAGAATAAATTTTTCTTGATTATTTGTATAATGATTTTTTTCATGTAATCTGTGATTTTTGTGTACCTTTTCTAGAAGAGTATGTTTTTTGTGTAATATTTGTTTTTATATTGTAGAATGTTTTGTGATTGTTTTTGTCATTTGTGAAATGGGTAATATTTTGTGTTTTTTTTTTTATTCACAATATTAAAATTTTATCTTGAAAAAAAAAAAAAAATGTATAAATTATATTTACCTAGTTGTTAAAAAAAAAAAGAGAAACGAATAAAAAAGTGGCACGTGTGCCGAGCATGCGCGGTAGATGGTTTTATGTGAACCTTCGAGTTACTTTTAGGTATTTTGATTTCTTTTTGATTACGAAATAAGAGCTTTTGTATTGTAAATATTTTATTGTAACATTCGCAAATTTTCATAATTTCTGGAAGACAAGATACAATAGATTTATGATAACTAAAGTAAGAGATGTTATCATATTGATTGCAACATATATAAATTCTGATTGCAACATATATAAATGTCTCTAGAAAGCAGTGTTAATTGAACTACCGATCTTGTAGTTGAAACGACATATGCAGCTGTTTGGGGCACCTAACAATGGAATGTAATGAAAATACAAGACAAAAAAATAAATTGTTGACAAATACTTGTATTGTTGCAGTCATATGACAAACACTTGTATTGTTGCAGTCATACTTACTTCAGGAAGTATGACTGTGACATCATACTATTCAAAAATTCTAAAAAGTTAGAACTCGAGATACTATTGTATCATCCAGGTATCATTGTAAAGGGAGGGGGGCATGATGACTGGGCTGACTCAAGATATCATACCGGTCACGAAAAATGCGTCACGCGCTCTAATCACACTACTAGTGAGTGCTCGGCACCTTTGGGGGGGCGACGTGGATGATGTCACTTCCATGACTTCATTCTTTTAGGTATTTTGATTTGTATATTGATTACGAAATAAAAGCTTTTGTATACACAGGTTCTTGTTGCACGACAATACCCCCCCACTCATTTGGCACTTGTAAAGATATTTCTGATAAAACGTGGCATTGTACAACTCAACATCATCCTTGGGGATTCCTGCCAGGGATGACATCATCCGTAGCAGGAATCCCCAAGGATGTTTCACATCAAAAAGTCGGCAAAACTGTGAGCCCAATGTTAAAATATTCACAGCTCACCACTGATTACAACTGTACAAATAATATATTACAACTGTTAAATAAAATAAAATATTACAACTGTACAAATACTGTACAGTTGTAATATTATTTGGTGGGATTTCCACTACTTGGTGAGTAATAACTATACATGATTTCCTATGGAATTATTTTTATTGGAATGATTACTTTACTCACTAAGTTTCTACTCATGTATTCGTTTGATATATGTTTTAACAATCCTTTATGAAATTACTGATAATTCACTACCCTTGTTGAGATGTTATTGATATTTCATTTTTGTTTTTCAGGCACGGATAATACACTGGTGTTCAAAGAAAGTCCATCACCTCTTAAAATTGTAATTGTCGTCCGAATAACCTAAGTATATGGCAATATTTCTTACAGATTGCATCAGATAAGATTCACATGCATAGGTAATGATATAATATTGCATCAGCTGTTACTCTCAGCTATATAAGCATGCTCTGCAAGAGTTGCAGTCATTTCTTGCTTGTGTCAGGATGGTGAGTTGCGTGCAGTTGAAGTTACGAAGAAAGAGTGCTATTGTTGCTTTATGTGAGGAAGGATATTCTTCCCGTCATATTGCTTATAGAGTGTCTTGTAATCGGTCAACAGCAAATAGAATTCTTTCAAACTCAAAAATACTGGTTCTGCTGATAGGAAAAAAGGAACTGGATGCAAACGAGTCTCTATGCCAAAAACAGGACCCTGATTTTGCCTTAAAAACTGAAAAGCTTCTTTGTCTGAGCTGAAAAGAGAATGGGAAGAACATACAGGAGTGGTAGCAAGTGCAGTAACAGTCAGAAAACACCCCTTCAAAAATGGACTTGTAGCCCATTATCCTAAAAAGAAGCCCCTCCTCACACAAAAAAGAAAAAGGTCCAATTAATTTGGTGTAAGGAGCATGTCAAATGGACCCATAAGCAGTGAAAGTCAGTTATTTTCTCAGATGAGATGAAATTCAACCTGCATTGCTCTGACAGGAGACAAACAATTTGCCATAGACGTGAAGAATACCATCCGACTGTACGGTGTCTACACTGAAATTCCCCACCAACCAAATGATATGGGGGTGCATTTCGTATAGCAGCATAGGTCACCTGCAGTTTATAAAAGGTTCTGTAAATGCCAATGGATAGCTGGCTATATTGGAAGGGAAATTGCTGCCAACCATTAGAGACCGTTTCAACCTGACAAGTAACTGCATCTTTCAGGATGACTCTGCTCCTTGTCATTGGGCAAAAAAGTGTAAGCAGGCACTTCTGTAGTTACTTTAGTTCCATTTCTGCATTAGAGGTTCAACAGTAATGTGTTTACATTTGTTACAGGTGAAAAAATGGTTGGAAGAACGGTCCATTACAACTGTTAGCTGGCCAGGAAACAGTCCGGACCTGAATTCTATAGAGAACTGTTGGCATTGTGTGGAATCTGCAATTGTCAGAAAGAAACCAAAGACCCTTCATAATTCGTGTTTGGAACCACAAACTATCAGTTGATTATCTTCAGAAATTGATCTTGTCAATGCCTCGATGGTGTGCTGCTGTCATCAGGGCCAGAGGCACTTCAACTAAATATTAGTTTGCCCCTGATGAACTTTTCATTTTGTTTTCCATTTAAAATAATAAACTTAGCAAACTGATGGCTTCTGATAATATTTCAGCCTTAATTGTCATGTTTACCAAAACTGTTGTATAAAGGTTGCAAATGCTCATTTTGGAATATTTTGAGAGCATCTGTCAAATATTACTTAGCTTTGCCTTAACTATTAATAAATATCTTTTGTTTATATTTCTATTTGTGATGCTAGTCATTAATATAAGATACCATTGCGAAAAAGGGTTAGAAATGTGAAATTTCTAGGTGATACATTTTCTTTGAACACCAGTGTATATGTAGGCAAACTGCATTATTTGGATATTTCAAGAATGAGTGCTCGGCACCTTTGGGGGGGCGATGTGAATGATGTCACTTCCATGACTTCATTCTTGATACTGTTCCACATGGAACACTGCTGCACAAATTGGAGCAGTGTGGCATTGGAGGCAAATTGCTGCTATGGATAAAGGGGTGGTTGAAGGGGAGAAGACAGAGAGTGGTAATCAATGGACACTGCTCATCGTGGACTAATGTTATTAGTGGAGTCCCTCAGGGTTCAGTATTGGGTCCATTATTGTTTTCTGTATTTATAAATGATATTGATGATGGTATATCAAGCTTAATGTCCAAGTTTGCAGACGATACGAAGGTTGGCAGGGTTGTCAAGGACACTACTGACACTATGCTACTGCAACAGGATCTGGAAAGGTTGAGCAGATGGGCTGAGAGGTGGCAAATGAAGTTGAACATTGACAAATGTAAAGTACTACGTATGGGAAACAGCAACCCCAGAGTAAAGTATCAACTCTGAGGTACTACATTGACAGTGGTAGAGAATGAAAGGGACCTGGGGGTGGTTGTGTAGGCAGATATGAAGTTTTCTGAGCAGTGCAGATGGGCTGCAAGAGTAGCTCATGGTGTATTGTCGATGATATATAGGAATTTTTCTAGCAGGGATGAGGAGGTGATTATTCCCTTGTATAAGGCAATGGTCAGGCCACACCTAGAGTACTGTATACAGGTCTGGAGGCCTCATTTCAAGAAGGATGTAGAGATGCTGGAACGAGTACAGAGAAGGGCAACAAGATTGGTGAATGGAACAAAGCGGTGCTCTTACGAAGAAAGGCTTAAGTTTTGCAAATTACAGTGTCTGGAGACTAGGCACCAACAAGGTGATCTGATAGAGGTGTATAAAGCCTTGAATGGTTTGAGCATGCTCAATGCTGATGGGATTCTTCCTCTTGCTCAGAATAATCACCTGAGAGGGCATAAATTCAAATTGAGGAAAGACAGATGTAGGATAGACGTGAGGAAATTTGCCTTTAGCCAGCAGGTGGTTGGTTGGTTGGTTGGTGGAACAGACTTCCATCCCTTGTCATGGAAGTTGATAGCCTAAATAAGTTTAAGGCTCAGCTGGACAGGTATTTCGAACGAACAGAGGGGTGAAGTGGAAGTGGTTATTTTTTATTTATTTATTTTTTTTTTTTTTTTTTTGGCTGATGCTGCATAAGCTTGCTTTCTTGCATCAAATGTCTCTACTAATGCTAATGCTAATTAAAGCTACTTTGAGGTATCCAAAAAGATTTGATACCTTTCAATATCCACCTTTGGATTTATTCACTCTAGATGTATACTAATTTCATTCACTATTGTGCATGTTCATTACTACTGAAATTTTATTCAGTACTTGTTCATTTTTGGATTCTTCAACTCCATGGATCTTTGTGACTATTTATATTTAATTTTTTTTTTTTTTTACAGTCTCCTTAGGATTTGATGCCTAATTAGCCCCACCAATGGGTCTACAGTCATCTAGTTATATGCATCCTCTGATTTATTTCCTATTCTTTCATCACTGGATTTAAACTAGATTCCTCTTCAAAAACCCCCTATGAATTCTTATTACATCCTTTCATCTTTGGGTTCACATCTGAAACTACCTTTTGATTCATGCTACTCTATCAACAATAGATTTATTTATTTTTACCGAAATAATTACTGATATTACTTCAGTTTTGTTTCAATTCATTTTGGACTACAGGTTATAATTCTTAAGTCTTAATCCGGCCTCTCCATCTCAGAATTTTGTTGTTCTTTACATATTTCTTGCTATTTTTGCTTACATATGTAACTACTCATTTCCTGTATATTAAAAAAATTGTGTAAGCTATACCCCCCTTCCTAATTTGTATAATTTTGATTTATATACTAGATTTATACATCCTTTTTTGCTACGTATATAGTAGCCATATCACTTCGTCTACTTTCTATTCATTTTATTATGGCTATGTTCAATACTTTTTATTTATCTATGAACTGTTTTATTTTTGTATATCTTTTGACTTTATATCGGTAAAGTACTTTTATTTCAACCACATTTATAAATTATAGATATATAATCTTCAACATCCAATACTCTTATGCATCTCTAAGCTCTTATTTGTTCAAGATATGACTAGAAGTCACTATTTCCATATCTATTTCCACTTCTTCACAGCTCTCTATCAAGTCCATTATGCTGCTATAAACTGCTTTATCCTGTAGCTAATTCGCTAATGTAGTTATGCTTTAGATACATTCATCTACTCTACTAAATATGTGCACTTTATTTTCCCACCATCTTCCTTCTGCTACATATTACTTAAAAACTCCAGGTATCATTCCCTTTCTTATTATACTTTTGGTTTATTTCTAGACCTGTTTTGACTTACATATTTTTTCACCAGCTTTTTCCCTTCAGTACCAGCAATTGGTATTCATATCCTTTTTATACTAACTCTTACAAAGCCAGGGCCCTTACTAAAAGGTTGTGATTTACAATCCCAGCTAGCTCAGTATGTTTTAATAACTTTTTACCTTTCTACTTTATTTCTAACTTTCTTCCTGTTTGCAGAGCTGTTAGTGCAATACGAGGGTGATACGAACGGTCCAACTATCCTCATTCTATCGCTATTTTCGTCTTTATTTCACTACGCCTTTATCCCTTCCCCCAACTTGAATTTAGTACCTATCCCTATACCATGTACTTGTTACTATTCATTTTAATTCTTCTAATCTCCACAAAATTCCAACACTAAAATATTTTTCCATATTTATTCAAAATTCTACATATACAGATAGTTCTCGACTTTACGAGTTAATTCGTTCCTAGCACGGGCTCGTAAAGCAGGAAATAATTTCCCATAGATATAAGGTTAAAAATTGGGGTTACATTCTCAACAATGAAATTAGTTAGCTAATTAGTTTATGTTTAAACAATGATGATTGATTTATCGAAAGAAATCTGGTCAGCACACGCACGTAGCCATCTTCTTGCCACTGCACGAACCTTGCTAACTCATGCCTGGACCCACTCTAGTTCTGTAGATGAGAGGCACGCCAAAATTGCTAAAGTCAAGGCAGATCTTATGAGGTGTGGCTATCCCATCAATACCCTTGACAGGTGTGACCTACAGACATATGGCCAAGTAGCGACCAACAGAAACATCCAAGGTAATGACTCAACTGCAAGCGCCTTTACCCCATACTAACCAAACCTATCACAACATGTTTCTACGATCCTAAAATCACATGGGATAAAATGCTTACAACTCCCAGGCAGAAAGTTACAATCCCTCATCTCTAAAGTGAAAACACCGGTTCCCGACTTACTACAAAATGACAAACGTTGGCAATATCCACATGCATCACAGCCACAGGCTTCAACATCCAACAATTAATCACACAGTTCATGTACATGATTGGCAGTACCTGCCCTCATGTTCCACTCTTAACTGTCAGTTTGACTGAGTAAGGTTAACAAAAATAACCAAAAGCTTTTTGTATGTATCTAATCTAATATATGTATGTGTTTTTCCTATTATTAAACTTGTCATAATTTATTCTGTCTCTGTTTCGCTGTGTCCACAGTAATTCGATATTAATATTGAAGAAAAAAGTTGATCAAAACTTTGCAAAAGTATGATGTACTACAAGCCATAATCTGGATTAGTGCAGCATGGAATGCAGTAAGCCCCTCTACAATTAAAAACTGCTTACAGAAAGCAGGATTTGATTTGAGTGTTAATGTGATGGTGACTTTGCAGATGCAGCTGATTGTCTATACTTAATGGCGTCATGTGGACAGTAGGAAATTCTTCACTGAGCAGTGATAAATATGTTTCTGTAGAGTGTAATGTAGTGGTAGAAGGCATAAACATGAAGTAAATGACAGTGTAAATGAATTTATGAACAATGAAGAACTTATGGAGTAAGAGAAGACGAAGAACTTAAACAGGGATGAACAGCAGCGTGACCCCAAATCAAAAAATATGCTGATGCATTCAATTAACTAAACACATTAAAATAATTCTATATGAGCAAAAATTATGAATATGGAGTAAAAGTAGTGGGTGATATAAATATAAACAATGAAATTGAAATGCAATACAATTTATATTCATTTTTTACTGAGTTAATAAATAACACAAATAAAAGTTTATTAAAAATTAGTTATGCATTTTTTATTAAAAGTTATGTGAAACACAAATGTGTGTTAAGTAATGTTATAGTGAGTTTCATTTTTTCAAATTACTGAGACTGACTACATATGAACTGACCTCAACAAACAGTACACCTCCCTATAACAGCACTTTCTTCTGCCCCAGTGGTATCCGCTCTTTTACCATACTACAATAATTAATCTAGTAGGTTCCCAACTTTTGTTGCACCAAGGAGCCTATTTATTATTATTTTTTTTTTTTTTTTACCCAAAGGCCGTCTCAAATTTAAAACTTTTTTTTTTTATACGATTCCGCCCGCAATCAAGCACTCGGAGTTAACTGTTAATTTTTCCCTTTTCTACTATCAACAATCCCAATTCTATCGGAAAAGAAAATTTTCAAAAAAAAAAAAAAAAAATTCAAGAGTAATGGACAAATCACATAAATGTTTTGAAAATACAGTACGAAAATACTCTTTCGTTTTGCAATTTTTTTCGTTAAATTAATTTTTTACTTAATTTTGAATTGCGTTAAATAATTTTTGTGTACATTTGATTTTTAATTATTTCTTATTGCAATGTAAGATTTTCGATTTTTTAATTGTTTCGTTTTAACTTCTGGAGAATATCATAAGGAAGTGTTCTGTGTATCATATTGAGGTAAACTTCTCTTATTCTTTTACAAGTACACAGTACTCTATATTATAAATGAACTGCTTATACCAACCACAAGGCGGTCGCGAAACACAGGGCCAAATACAACGAAAACAAATAAAATAGCAGAAAAACGTTCTTATAATAATAATAACTGAAAAACTGGTATGGCTAGAAAACATAATTACCAAATTAAAAATAAGAAAGAGCTAACAATAATTTAAACAATCAGCAACATTAACATAACTACCACACAACGCATAAGACAAAACACATGTGAGAAATCAAAACAACTTACCCACATTATGACGAACCCACATTGAAAAAAATTTATTAATAAATAAATAAATTATATCAGCCCAAACCAACCGAACAAACAAAACAGAGCTCATTTAAAAATTTATTTTTACTGTACAAGTATATCAGCTCAGAGGTGGCAAATGAATTTTAACATTGACAAATGTAAAGTACAGTACTACAAAGTGTACATGTGGGAAGCAGTAACCCCAGAGTAACGTATCAACTCTGTGGTACTACACTGACAGTGGTAGAGATTGAAAAGGACCTGGGGGTATCTGTGCAGGCAGATATGAAATTTTCTGAGTAGTACAGACGGTGTGCAAGAGTATCCGATGGTGTCTTGTCAATGATATACAGGAATTTTTTAGCAGGAATAAGGAGGTGAGGTGGCAGATGACTTTCATCAACCGGTGAAATACCACCACTTTGCTTATTAGAGGCTTGAAGTGGTGAAACCCATGTTTAGTCTCTAAAGCAAAGTTTTCCGGCATCCCCCTCTCCCCCATACTTCTCCTTCAACCCATGCACGGTACTAAGTACTATAGGTTTTGATAACTTTCATGTTTGGGGTTTTCATAAAAAAAATAAATAAATAAGGAAATCATCAGGCCACACCTTGAGTACTGTATACAGGTCTGGAGCCCTCATTTTAAGAAGCATGTAGAGCTGTTGGTACGAATACAGAGAAGGGCCACAAGATTAGTGAATGGAATAAAAGGGAACTTTGTGATTATAATGTAGTCACAAAGGAACTGGATGCAAAGAATAACTTTGATATCATATATTTGGATATTAGGAAAACCTTTAATACTGTTGCAAATGGAAGAAAGCTGCACAAATTGGAGCAGTGTGGCATTGGAGGCAAAGTGCTGCTATGGATAAAGGGATGGTTGAGTGGGAGAAGACAGAGAGTGGTAATCAATAGACACTGCTCTTCGTGGACTAATGTTATTAGTGGAGTCCCTCAGGGTTCAGTGTTGGCTGAATTGTTGTTTTTTGTATTTATAATTGATATGGATGATGGTGTATCAGGCTCAATCTCCACGTTTGCACACGATACGAAGGATGACAGAGTTATTAATGACACTAATTACAGTACACTGCAGCAACAGGATCTAGAAATTTTGAGAAGATGGGCTGAGAGGTGTCAAATGAAGTTTAACATTGACCAATGTAAAGTACTACATATGGGAAGCAGTAACCTCAGAGTAACGTATCAACTCTGGGGTACAACACTGACAGTGGTAGAGAATGAAAAGGATCTGGGGGTTATTGTGCAGGCAGATATAAAATTTTCTGAGCAGTGCAGGCGGTCTGCAAGGGTAGCTGATGGTGATTTGTCAATGAGATACAGGAATTTTTCTAGTAGGGATAAGGAGGTGATTATCCCTTTGTATAAGACAACGGTCAGACCACACCTTGAGTACAGGTCTGGAGGCCTTATTTTAAGAAGGAAGTAGAGCTGTTGGAACAAGTACTGAGAAGGGAAACAGGATTAGTGAATGAACCAAAGGGTTGCTCTTACGAAGAAAGGCTTAAGTTTTGCAAATTACAGTATCTGGAGACTAGACACCTGCGAGGTGATCAGATTGAGGTGTATGAAGCATAGAATGGTTTGAGCATGCTCAATGCTGATGGAATTCTTCCTCTTGCTCAGAATAATCGCCAGAAAGGGAATAAATTCAAAATGAGTAAAGACAGTTGTAGGATATATGTGCGGAAGTTTGCCTTTAGCCAGAGAGTAGTTGATTGGTGGAACAGACTTCCATCTTTTGTTGTGGAAATTGATAGCTTAAATAAATTTATGGCTGAGCTGGACAGGAATTTGGAAGGAATGTAGGGGTGAAATTGGAGCGGGTTTTTTTTTTTTTTTTTTAGGCTCATGCTGCATAAATTAGCTTTCTAGCATCGTATGCCTCTACTAATGCTAATGCTAATGCTAAGTACATCAGCTTATTAGCTAATGTACAAGACAAGGAGCGATATACAAGAAAGTCATTACCTACTGTCGATCCTATTCGATGAAAAGTATGAAAAGAATCCATTCTACAAAAAGAGATCTTTTAACCTCAAACACTTAAAACAGGACATCTGTGTAGAGCTCATAAGCCTCTACCGCTGGATAATTTCGCAAACTGTCCTATTTAATTGGCATATACCTTCTTCAAGACCTACTTAGCCTCAATCTCAAAAATCGTGGCGTCAAAAATCATCGCTTCTTCTTTCAATGCAAATGGTGGGTGAACAACACAGCTTGAGTCCCTTTTCAAATTAAAGCAAAACGCTTTCAGGAAATTTAAAATATCTAACTCGCAAAACGACTATCAAAATTTCTAAGATCACCGTAAAAAGTTTAACAAACTAAAGAGGAAATAAATCCAACAATTTACAGATAATAGGATTAAGAAAAACTCAAAAATATAGCCCAAAATATACCATTCATTACCGTCAGATATCAACTTCAACTGCTGGTAAGGACACATAACTCTTTTCAACAGCAAAACAAATTCCTGTCAAGAATTTAAACAATGTGTGCCGTCGATCAACAAATTAAGCAGTATTTCTGTATCGAAAGCGGTGATGAAAAACTCAATTAAAATCTCCCTTCTAATGGTACCGCAAGAGACGACAATATACATATCTTCATGATCAAAATCGCTACAGTCTACATTTTAGACCTTCTGGTCTTCTTTTTCAATCAGGCCAAAAATAACTTTTTCCTCCCCGAAGGGGCTCACTAAAAATTTTTCTCGCAACCGAAATGAAAAAACAACAAAGACTTCAAGCCAAAATCAATATCATGCTCTGCACTAAAACACCCAAAAAAATATATGCTACTAAGGAAGCAACTCTTCCCAACACATCATAACCAGATTCACTACGGTATGATCGGAAGATCCACATCGACCAACCTTTGCGAAAGAAACCAAATATTTCTGAAAGCTCTTGATTGTAAAATTCAAATCGACATAATTTAAGCACACATTAGCTCTGCGTTTGATGCGGTCTCCACACATTCTATCCTGAATCTCTTCGAACAGTTTTACCTCTTCAAAAGTAAGCTATTAAATCTCTTTGCCAACCACCTCAAAGAAAGGGACCTAACAGCAAACTTCAAAAACAAATCCTATCGAACCATTAGCTCAACTGGAATCCCCCATGGACGGACACTATCGGCAATAAAGTTTTCTGCATTCCTCCAATCGTTAGTACAAATCCATAAGCATGAAATGTCTTATGCGGACGATGTTAAAATGAATTTTTCTTTTTTTTTTTAATGAAAACCCCAAACACGACAGGTATTAGCACCTATAGTATTTGGTACCGTGCTTGGGTTGGTGGGTGAGAAGACGAAATAAGATATTTGTTGACATTAGACTTGAACTTCTGTAGACTGTTATTTACAGAAAATACGTGTGAAGGAAGGTTGTTCCAGAAAAAAAGCATTGCAATGAATAAACGAGGAAGATGAAAAATTGGTTCTGTGAGTTTGAAGTTGGAGAGTAGAGGGATGTTGGCTGAGGGCGGCACGTGTTCGGACTGTTTTGAAAAGGAGAGCGGCAATTATAGAAGCAATTCAGAAGAACAGTGCCCAAGGAAGTATCAGTAGAAAAGGAATGCAGCAAAAACAGTACGTCTATGAGACAGAGAGTGGAGAAACTCTGTTAGAGAGGCGTCATTAATCAACCTAGCTGTCCTCTTCTGAATGGAATCTCGAAGCCTCAGAGAAATTTTGGGAGCACCGCCTCAGATGTGGAAACAACATTCCATGGTAGAGCGGATTTGCGATTTACACAGAGTGAACACTTGTTTGGAAGAAAAGTAACACCGAGAGCGAAAGGGAAAACCAAGTTTTTTAGATGCAGAGGAAGCAATATTTGTAATGTGCTTGTGCCAAGAGAGATTAGAAGTCAGGGTAATCCCCAAAAGAGATATATCATTTTGCCGGAAATCGAAGTGTCACCAAAGATAAACATAGGAGTAGAAGAATCCTTTTTAGGAGATATAAGACAAGACTGAGTTTTAGAAGAATGGAAATCAACAAAGTTGTCTTTGCCCCAGTGGAGAATTACCTGGAGATCGGCATTTAAGGAATTGGTAGCGGATATTCGAGAATTTGAAGCTGATTGAGCAGGGCAAATTATCCAAAATTGGAATGTGGAATGCAATGTGCTGTCATCGGAAAAACTATGGTTAGGATTTCCAGTCAATGGAAGAAGTTCTTTAATATACAGGGGGAAAGAACTGATCCTTGGGGAAAACCAGCATTACTGGAGAAGTTATAAGACAGAGAGCCATCTACCATCACCCTCAGTGAGCGATCAGAGAGAAAACTAGATAACCAATCACAAAAAAAAAAAAAAAAAATTGGGAAATATAAGATGGAAGCTTGTTTAGAAGACCTTTATGCCAAACACGATCGAAAGCCTTTGAGATGTCAAGAGCAATTACGTGGGTTTACCCGAACTTTTCCGTTCAATTTGTCCATAAATGGGTAATATAAGGCAGAATATCGCTAGTGGATCGACAATGACGGAATCCATACTGGCAATAATTGATCAGACGGAAGGTTTCTAGGTAGTTTAAGAGTTGGCGGTTAATTAATTTCTCAATTACTTTAGAAAGAGTAGAAGTAATTGCAATGGGAAGATAATTGGATGGGAGAGCTTGTCACCCATTTTAGGAACTAGCTGGATATGAGCAAATTTCCAAGCATAAGAAAAAACACCTTTGGAATAAAAAAATTAAAAAAGCGGCAAAGAACAGGAGTAATTTCAGGAAGACAACTTTTGGGAACATGGGGAGAAATACCATCAGGTCCTAGAGCTTTCTTAGCATCAAGATCCTTCTGACATCCTTTTGACTGGAGGCATTGAATATAGCGTGTTAGGAATGGTGGGAGATATTTTTCCAAGATCATTTATACATGAGTTGGAAGAAAAATGGGATGCTAGCAGGTCAGCTTTATCCAAGGCTGAAGTGACAATAGAACCATCTGGTTTTGACAGAGGTGGGAGCAGAGATGTGAAAAAGTTGTGGCCAATAGCTTTGGCAAGAGACCAGAATGCTCGGCTACCATTAGGGAAAGAAGCAAGATTTCTACTGTGACCCTGTTCAAAATCTAGTTTGGACTGATTAATGACTGATTTGCAATTGTTGCGAGCTTTGGTGTAGGCAGAAAATGAAACTGGAGAATCAGAAACAAGCCAATTACGATATGCAACATTCTTCTCTTGAACAGCCTTAGCACATTTATTGGAAAACCAAAGTTAACAAAAAGGACGAGATTTTAAAGTGTAGTGTGGAATAAAGGATTCCATTCCTACAAGAATATAAGGTATATAAGGTATAAGGTATAAGGTATGTTAGTGTCTAACGGCTCCTGGGATTTCTCCCATCTCCGCGGGTGTACATTGTATCGGGGCCAGAGATTTGAAGTGTGTGGGGGTCATGTGCTGTATATTGTGTTGTGCCCTTTGTTCCTCCAGTCTATTAGCCGCCGAGCCCCTAGTGGGACCCGACGTTACCACACCATGCCACGGGGAGGCTGACCGGGTGTACCACTGTAGCTAGAGTACTCTGGCGGGTCCTGCCACCTACTTTCCTGGGATTTCAGTGGCTAGGACCAGATTTGAGAATGAGATGATCGCTGTTTCTTGAGCAACGGTTGTAATTTTAACAGAGCGTAGGGTTGTTCGCTGATAACTTGTTCTAGGGCCAAATAGGTCGGGCAGTAATTTTGATGTTTTTAGATTTAGACCTGTGGGGAATGCGTGTGTGTGTATATATAAATATATGTATATACACACACACGCACACACATATATATATATATAAACTAAATAAAAAAAAAAAAAAAAAAAACGTTGTGCAAGAGAAAAGTAAGGGAGGAAGGCAGAAGACTGGAGGGTAGGAAACAGAAGAAAGGGGCCAATAGGGAAGATGGCCCCTGATGACAGTGTGGCATGCCCAGTGCCTCACCAGAGAGAGGAGTGAAAAAAAATCATTCTGTAAGAGAAAAATAGGGGGGGGGGAATAAAAGAACGGATGGCAGGAAACAGAAGAAAGAAGCCGAAAAAAAAAATAAAAATAAAAATAAATAAAAAAATAAATAAATAAAAAAATAAAAAAATAAAATAAAAAATGAGAGAGAGATACACTCCGGAAGTTCAGGGTAGGTACAGCTAGCACGGCCAGTTAGTTGGAGCCGACAACTTGCTGGAAATCCAGCAGTGTGAGTGCTGCTATGGTGGATGGGTCATGTTCAATAAGGTCTAGTTCAGGTGCCGTCATTGGGGCTCCATTTGGTGAGTCTGTGTCGCATCCAGACTGAAGGCTGGTCCAGTAGTCCATCAGAACGAACAGTGGGGGTGGTCAAAACCGGGAGTCCAAAATTGATGGTCAAGTCCAGGGATCGATGCTAGGCCTCTTCTTGATGAAATGTGTCACATCTGGTCGAGAGAAGTTTGTCCAGAAATCAATGATGAGGAATTTGTCAAGGTATGTGCGGACCCTGTCTTTTATTGCACTGCTGGTCAAGTCTTGTGCAAGTTGGCCCAAGGCGTTAGCATCCATGGCTCAATGATGCGTAGCAACAATTGGCAGTCATGGTTGTTATGACCTATTGATTCGGATACTAAGGTGGTGGTAGCGCTTTCTGCCTGGTAAATAAGTCCATTGCAAATTGAGTCAGAGCTCGGTAAATTTCTTCATTCTGTAGGGTGAGGTGTTCTTGATTTTGGTAGTTGAAGCGTAGTTTTGTTATTAGGATCCTCCTGAAGTCCTCGTAGATTTCACAGCTGTGGGCAAGGTGCTCCCACGTCTGATCCTCTCCACAGTGGCAGCGGGGTGAGTCTGAAATTCTGAAGTCATTAGTTTTTTCTGGAAGGAGCCATGTCCAGTGAGGAGGTAGGTAGCATAGAGTCCTGGTGAAAACCAGACAGGTGTGAGGGGGTAGGAGGCCCTGACATCAGGGAGGAATCTTTTGGTGACAGCGCCTTTAGTTGATGCCTGCCATCTTTCTTGCCAGGTGTCTGTTAGATGTTCATTAAGTCTCTTCTTTTCAACGTTTCTATTATTTGCTGGGTCAGTGGTGAAACCTGCACAAGTAACTGCTCTTCCTTTGGCTATTTGGTAGAGCAACCCATGACGAACAATCTCCAGGGCCAGTGGAAGAGATCCAGTGAGGACCTGGAGCGCATGGGTGCTGACAGTGCGACAGGCACGCGAGGACAGAAGGAGAAGAGAGCGCTGGATAGTTCCTAGGCGCGATCTGTTTACTACGGTATTGGCCTTCTTGTACCAGACTCCAGAAGCATAGGTGATAACCGGGATGAAAACTGCCTTATAGAAGAGTGACAGCGTTCTCTTCTTTAAGCCCCAGTCCTTCCGGGCAACTCTTGAGACTTGGGCAGCATACTTCCTGATCTTAATCCTGAGTTGGTCTAGATGAGGAGTGAAGGAAAGGTTTTTGTCTAAGATCAAACCTAGATATTTAAGCTCTGTTTTTAGTTTTACTGTAACACCATTGACCTTGATTTGGGGTGGTCTTCTCAAATCAAGGGTGCCTTTTAGTAGGATCGAATTGGTTTTCTCTGGGGAGATCTTTAGGTTGTTATGCTCTGCCCAAGCTTGAAGGGTGGAGATGGCCTGGTTGGCAGTTGCTTCTAGTTGGGTTCTGTTATTGGCAGAAAAGGGCATGACCAGGTCATCTGCATAGGCCTGGGTTTGTACATTGTTGAGTTTGGTGTTCAGGAAATCATCCAGCACCAGATTCCAGAGGAGAGGCCCCAGGACAGATCCCTGAGGGCATCCCCTGAAGACTGGTCTGGAGACACTGCAGTGGGGAGCAGACACGACAACTCGCCGGTCCTGGAGATAGGTCTTGATGCATCTATATAAGTTTTCTGGGATATGCGCTCTTCGGAGCCTGCCCAGGACGCTGGGCCACCAGAGGGAATCGAAGGCACCAGCAAAGTCAAAGGAGATTAGTAGAAAGTATTTGGAGTTGCAGTTGGTAGCAGCTTCAATGATTGTTTCCAGTGCATCAATCGTGGAGCGTCCTTTCCGGAAACCGTACTGCTTAGGTGAGGAGAGACCAGCGTCATTGTAGTGGGCTTCTATTCTATGGGAGATCATCCGTTCGAGAAGTTTGCTGAAGACTGGCAGCAGTGCAATGGGCCGGTAAGATTGTGGCAGATCATGTGGTTTGGTTGCATTCTTCAATATAAGTCTAAGGATTGCAGTCCTCCATTGTGTGGGGAAGAATCCTTGGTGGAGACAGTGGTTTAACAGGTTGAGTATTGTAGTGGGAATAAGTTCAATGGCCTTCTGGACGATTTCTGGATCGAGCATGTCTCTGCCCGGAGCCTTCTTGTTTCTGATTCTAGATGCAGCTAAGTTGAGCTCGGTTGTGGTGAAGGGTTCTTCAATTGCAGTTGTGTGATATGTTTCATTTTCCGTGCAGAGCTGTAGCTGTTCCGCTGTGTGTGGGTCAGCAGGCTGCTGGAATGTAGCGTCTAGGATATTATTGATAGTATCTTGCCACGATCTGGTGTACAGTCCGTTCGGTAATTTTGTGGTTGATACGACCTCACCTCTGGGGAGCTTGTTAGTGGTCACTTTGTACACAATCCCCCAGGGATCGGCGTTCCCTTCAGTGCTTACCAGGGCTTCCCATGAGCGCCTTTTGCGCTGTTTTATTGTTGTGGTATACTGGTTCCTAGTCACTCGATATTGCTGCAGTAAAGCCTCTGTTTCTTCTGGAGGCCATGTTCTTCTTGCACGTTGATAGCGTTTTCGTCGGTAAATGACTTCGCGTCTAAGAGTCTGGAGTTCAGGTGACCACCAGGGGACAGCACCAGGTGTGAATCTCTTCTTTTTGATAGCCTTGTTTGCAGCATTACTGACGAGCTGTGTAATTGCGCATTGATGCTGGTCTGGGCTGAGGCCGCTAGGATTGAAGCGGCTGGCTGCACTGGTCAATTCCTCCTTAAAAAGGTTCCAGTCAGCCTTATTCAGGGCATATCTTCTTTGTTGAGTTCGGTTGGTTGGTTGATTGACTAGTGAACGGTGTAGTTGGAAGGTTAGTACCCTGTGGTCAGAGGTGGTCCAGTCCTCACGGACTGTCCAGGAAGCAAGGTGCTGAGCAATGGAGCTTGAGGCTAAGGTGATATCTATTGTAGCTTCCCACAGGGTACTGGAGAAAGTTGGCAGGCAGTTAGGTTTGTTTAGAATGACCAGGTTGCTGTTAGACAAGTAGTCCTCAAGACGTTGGCCATTTCTATTTCCTCTGTGATTTTGAGTTCGGCTGTGCCACGCTGGGGACCTGCAGTTAACATCAGCCCCTATAATGAGTTTTGCATTTGGCATTTGTAGCTGGATGGTCTGTAGATATCGGGTGGCAGGAAGAATATCTTCCCCCGGTCGACAGTATATCGAAACTAAGTAGAATTGCCCCAGTGGTGAAATTACATGGGCGCACACAGCCCAGCTAGTACACAGATCAGTGATTTTGGTGACAGTCAGTTCGGAGAATAATTTCACTAACACGATCTGAGTAAAAGTTGACATCAGAAGTTTTGAAACAGTAATCCGACCAAGGAAAAGAAGAAAAGAAATCTCGCAGGTCATCCCATTTTACATTTTTTTGAATGCCAAACAATACGGAGTTCGGAATAGAAATGAGATAAGAGTTCCATTGGAGACCGGCCGGGTCGGTGTGACTAGAAAATGGAAGCCAGCTGGAGTTGTGAACATTAAAATCACCAGAGAAAATTACCTCACTGTGAAGAAAGTTGGACTGGAGAAAGTCAAGTTGCAAAGACAGGAAGTCAAAGAGCTCCAAGTGATTGGTTGAATTGGGAGAACGGTGCAGACAACATATGAATTTGACACAGTGAGGTAGAGAGATTTTAAGCCAGAGAAGATCGAAGAGAGGAGATTCCAAATTACCAATTCTCTGAGAGGGAATACCGAAACGGACATATGCACAAGTACCACCTTTGAGGCGAAAGGAATAATACAGTGAATAATTTGGGCAATTGAGATGAGCAGTAGTTGAATTAACCGATAACTGAGATTCATTCAGAAAAAGTACATGTGGTTTGGGAGACTGCAAGTGGAAATGGGCATCGTTGAGATTAGAATTGAGACCACATATATTTGTGAAATGAACTAGGAAGTGAATGCCACCTCAGACTTCAGTCAATCAGCTAACTGCGCTGAAGACCTGATCTGTATCACCCTCTAATAACTTTTGTACCTCAAATCTTTCAATCTCACACTCAAACCCTCAAAATCCAGTCACCTCCAAATCTCGCTTAAAAAGAGAAAATTGCCGATAACAGCCTCCCTGAATGCCCAAACCATTCCCATCGTAATAGTCCATATGGATCTGGGAATTTTCCATGACTCAAAATTCAACTTCGCTATTCATCTGAAATACGTGACCCCCAAACTCACAAGAGCCATTTGGCTGGCAAAACAAAACCTTGAACATATACAATCGGCCCGTATAATTCTATTCCAAAATAACCAAGCCAAAATTTTTCTATGCTTTGCTAGTCTGGGCGGGCGGGGACAATGCAAATTTCAAAACATTTCTTCCTTTGAATACTGGTTTCTTAAATGGACTTTCTTCAAGTCCAGCAATCAATCTGTCTCTTCCCGAACTTGATCTTGACCCCAAACGGGACTTTAAAATAGTAGACCACTCACGACACTTTCGCCACCGCCTATGGCTAGAGTCACTCAACATAGTAAACAACCCAAAGGCATTAAATCGGCAGAAAGGCATACGTCTATATCCCATCCTAGAGACAACCGTTTTATTGCTGGATGATCAGTGGTGTAGAAAGCAGCGCACGTCCGTGCAACAACAATGACGCATGATTAACGTGCCTAACTCAGCTCGTTGTATTTTTGTATTTAATTTGTCAGTTGACAAAGAGACACGCGTCTCGAAAGCTACTGATTTTGTTAGTATATATTTGTATTAAACTGGATTATAACTAACTTACGTATATTATAAACCATGGACCCCAGTACTCCAGGCTCATTCGTTACTATTCCTGAACTTTTATGGTTGGCTGCCTAAACTACTCCGACTTTTCACTTTCAATATAGTAAAACAACCTTTGTTTCTTTACAAAACTATACAACATGGACATTGATTGTCCAGAAATTTGGAAAGTTATAGCTTTGAGAATACCCAGGAATGCAGCAAGTTTCAAACCATCACTAGTCTATTTACTAAACCGACTCCATTTAATCGAAAGGCACTTCGCATTCAAGCCTATGTTCTTTGTCAACGGTTTCAATATAGACCCGGTCTTAATAGCCCAAAACAAAGCTCTTCTGTCACAAGAGGTTAAACTCATACTAACGATTCTCTAACGAACTAAATATAACCAAACTGTTACGTTCTTCCTCTCTTTTCACCATGACTTTACAGTCTAGATGACTAGAGGAGCACATACATTCCACTCATCAGGCAACCTCGGTCTTTATTTATTCTTAAATTGCAGTTCTCGTGCACTAGCTAATCTCGAAAATTTAGTGACAGCTAAGTAACGCCAGTTATGTGTATTTAATTGTAACTACGCGTGTCAATAATTTTGTCTTTCCTATTAATTGCATTCTATTGTAATCATATATGTCTTTATGATTTACTGTAAGCTCCTATATCTTTTGCATTAGTTGTCCAGGGACAAGCTCAGCAATGTCAGCATGTTTTCTTTACAATATAGATGATACATCGCTAGACGGCCACGCTGGTCTTGCACTTTGTCCAGAATGCCTCTTGGGCGAACCTGCAACCACTGGCTTGTCTGGAGCTGTTGCCTCTCAGCATCGTAAGAAATTATGACGAAGAGCTACTAAACGGTATTTATTATTCAGGTTACAGAAAATTGAAAATATTTCACATGTATATTTAGGCGTGAAGACTTTTTTGGAAAAGGTAACTCCAGAAGAATACCAAGTTACAGATGACAATCAGAATTCGATATTCCCGTCATCCAGAAAGTTTTATTTTTAATACATTTAATACAGAAATAATGAGGCTAAATAACAGAGTAATTTAGAATGCAATTCTATTAACTGCACAAAAAAAACATAAACATGTTAACGATCCAATGTATTTTATGCCATTAATACACTTTTGTTTACGCCCCGTTCTCTTTTCTATATTATGTCAAGTTTAGTCTGTGGTATCGTCACCGTACTTTCCACACAAGTTGGAATAGGCCGGTTCGAATTCCGTCGCTGACCTGGGGAAATTTTATAGCCTTTTTTCCCTCAGTGGCTGAGATAGTGGGTCTGAGGCGTAGATACCAATGTTTTAACCCCTCCAGAAACTGGGGTTTTTCGTCCAGGAAAACAGGAAAATCGACCCGAGAACACACCAATTTAAAGATAAAATACACATGGGTATCTGAATTAACTTTCGGGCTGACCCTACTGTAATAGTTGGAATTATATCAAGTTTGTCACTAAGATTTAATGTTGTTCTTTTATTTTTCCCTGAATGAGGTTTATTAACTTTAAAAGCCACAGTGAGGGGTTTTTATTTTAAAAAAAATGTAAAATAGCGGTATTATCTGTGATATCAGTACCGAATTCATTTTTCAAATGGCGAACGTAAACAAATACAGTAATCACGTGACATGATCTTCACTTATGTTTTTTTTATTTTTTGCACTGCTGCAGATCTGCGCTGTATATACAAGATAAAAACTTGACGTTCCAGCCGCATCTGAAATACATCAGAAGAAAAATCAGAGGATACTCTGGACTGGTAACCAGAATCACAAGGAAAGATTGGGGACTCAAGAAAAAAGCACTGATGCTTTACTATAAAACAACCTTCCTGCCTACAATCACCTATGCTGCAGCGGTGTGGTATCCAAAAACGACACTGGTAGTCAACAAAAGAACACTAGAAATGACCCAAAGGACCATACTGCTATCAACAACGCGCGCCTGCAGCACGGTAAGTACCCCAGCTTTGCAGGTACTTGCTGGAGCGCTCCCTCTGGACCTGGAGGCAGTTCAGGCGGGGCTACTGTTTTTGCTGGCCAGGGGTGTGGCCGCTACCCACCAAGGATACACGACAGACCCGGCGGGCAACCTAAAACACGAAAAAAATAGGCTACAGACCCACCTCCTAGATCTTTGGCAGAGAAGATGGACAGAGACTACAAAAGGCGAAGTAACAAAAAGATTTCTACCAGACCTCCAGAAAATATACCCAAAGTAGCCACCGTGGTACTTCCCAGGGTACCATATGACAACACTATTAACCGGACACGGACCCTACAAGGAGAAGCTGTTTGGCTTCCGACTCGTTGAGGACCCCAACTGCATATGTGGAGAAAGTGAAAGCTGGAGCCACATAGTCTATGATTGTCAACACTATGAAGACCTCAGAGGGCTACTAATAACAAGGTTAAGATACTTCCCAAAAGGACTGGAGCACCACTTCCTGGACACTGAGGATGAATATAGGGCACTCTCCCAGTATGCGCAAGACTTATTCACCAGGAGAAAAACACTAATAGCTATCTACAGCAACGTACACAGAGACTGACAAAAATCGGCGCCAAATGTGACAAAAAAAACTGAAACTTTGCAGAGGACCAGTACTTGGACAAGAAGAGTGCTGATCACACGGAAGAGAAAAGCAAGGATGGGGGAATGCAGCACAGACTAAACGCAGCACAGTTGCAAACAGCTTGATGGCGATCTGAAGAGGACACCCTCGCCCTCTTCACCTATTATTCCCACTTCCTTGGGGGGAGGGGACATTTTTTGTTCCTTCTCCTCCACCCCCAAACTTCTACTATGGTGGGGCATGGGCATGCCCCACTGAAAACTGGGGCTATCTACTCTATTGGCCCCATATTTCTGTCTTTTCCCCCCAATCTTCGGTCTCCCTCCCCTCTCTACCTTCATCATAGCGAAAGCCCCACACACGTCAAAAACTTAATATGATAAAATTACCTTACGCCCAAAACTTGGCCTAGCAAACCAAAGCGACATTACCCCAGCGCAGATTTTTTATTTACTTATATATATTTTTTTTTTAGTTGTTTATTATTATTATTATTATTATTATTTATTATATTTTTTTTTATTTTATTTTATTTTATTTATTTTTTTTTTTAAGGTCCTAGCCGCCGAAATCCCAGGAAATTAAGCGGCAGGACCTGCCAGAGTGAATCTACAGCTACTGGGTTCCTGGTCTCCTCCACGGGGCGTAAGTCGGACAACGTTGGGCCTCAATAGGGGTCCAACGGCTAAATGACCAGATGAACAACGGTACAGAACACAACACATGAACAATTCCCACACACTTTTAAATCTCTGGCATTTCCCAGTGAACTGGTTCTCCACAATGAAAGCAACGCGGAGATGGGGGACACCCCTGGTGCCGTAAGACAACAACAGACACTTACACTTACACTTATACAAGGTGATTCACTACCAGTGCGACAAACTTGCAGGAGGTGTAGGGGGCACAAAGACGCATCGGAATCACATAGCATTGCAGGATCCGAAATGCCTTCGTCATGCGGTAGGGGGCGTTAAACGGGAGGTCGCGTGAACAGCGATCCTGCTGGAAGTCAGCATTTGTGAACCGTTTCTGTTGAAGAAACCAAGTAGCAAAAGTCCTCCGGAGTGGATAATCCGCAAGCTCCAAATATTTGGACGCGGTGCAGATGGTATGAACTCATTTGGTTTGTTGACAGTATCCTCCATACAGTGGATTGGGAAATACCCAATCGTTGGCCTAACGCTCGAGTACTCGTACTCGGATTGCCTTCTGCAAGACATAGGACATTCTCCTCATTGTCTGGCGTCCTCGTCGTTTGCTCTCGATTCATGGTACCTCTCGTGAAACAACCAGTCTCACGTAACCTTCTGTGCACACATGCGAAAATCGTATGATGAGGAGCACGCCTGTGCGGGAAACGTTCCTGGTACAAGCGCAGAGCGGCGAGCCCGTTACAGTAGGCAGCTCCATACGCAAGATGCATGGCGGCCAGTTCAATGTTTGAATACTCGTCCATCCTACTACCTCGGGAACCGGTTCGCAAATGCTGACTTCCAGCGGGATCACTGTTCAAGCGACCTCCTGTTCAATGTCCTCTACCGCATGACGAAGGCATTTCGGACCCTGGAATGCTATGTGATTCCGATTCGTCTTTGTGCCCCCTACATCTCCTGCAAGTTTGTCGCACTGGTAGTGAATCACCCTGTATACATTCGATCTCAGTGTGCCGTTATTTCGACGGTCCACAGCATTAAGGGGAGCCATATGATTTTCACATACTAAGAAGAAAGCGAGAGACAAATTCTAAAAGTTATATGTTAATAAATCATCTGGAAGTTTATTTACCAAGAATGAAAAGAAGCAGAAAAAGAAGTAAGCAAACCCAGGAATATAACATGAGAGCACCATTAGAATCAAGAGAGGTTCGCACAGACTGGAGATACGAAAATATCTATCACATTTGTCAAAAGGGCACAGTGAATAATTCCCTCTAAGGGAACAGTGAATAATTCCAAAAATGAAAGCTTAACTTCGCATATACTGGGAAAATAATGTTAAACTGGTTAAAGAAGGAATACAAGACGATTTGGAAGAAATCTACTTAAACGAAAGCGACAGGTTGGATTTGCAAAGAACAGATCTTGTCTTTACAATCTAATCCGTGAGGTGAACTGATTGATGTGCATAAGGCCTTGAATGGGTTGAGCAAGCTGAATGGTGATAGGATTCTTCCGCTTGCTCAGATTAAGAACCTGAGGAGGCATTGATTCAAATTGAGGAAAGTCAATTGTAGAATAGCTTGTGCGGAAATTTGTCTTTAGCCAGCGGGTGGTTGATTGGTGGAACAGACTTCCATCTTTTGTTGTGGAAGTTGATAGCTTAAGTAAATTTAATTCTGAGCTGGTCAGGAATTTGGAACGAATGGAAGAGTGAAATGGAAGCTTTTTTTTTTTTTTTTTTTTTTGGCTGATGCTGCAGAAGCTTCCTTTTTTTTGCATCGTATGCCTCTACTAATGCTAATGCTAATTAGAATTATATGTCAATGCATGATAGCTAATGCTATCATGCAGTGACAAAGTAACCAAATGAAAAAAAAAGTTATTTTGATAAAATATAGATTTCGGTTGAAATTTTGACACGGTTAAACATGAAAAAGTGATGCAGAAATTTGTCGAATAATCAATTAGTGGAAATTTTCATGGTTGAGCTTAAGAAGACAGAGGGTAGGAGAAGACATTTCTTTTTTTTTTTTTTTTTTTTGGACTAATGTTATTTTTGAAGACCCTTATGGTTTAGAGCAACTATGTAATTTGAATATTAACTAATGATTATGATTAAGGCATATCAAGCAAAACTTAATTCAAGTTTAAAAGCGAAGTTTGCAGGTGGCACAAAGGTGGTTACTAAAAGGGCTAGAAAAATTTGACAAATGGGCTGAGAAATTGAAATTGAGGTTTACATTGATAAATGCGAAATACTCAATGTACCGATTCCTAATGACAGAAACCCGCCCTGGCCTTATAACCTTTTTTCACAAGGTTTTTCACTTTTTTACTCGCATCCACGCGAGATTTACACAGTTTTTCCTTGAAAGATGGGTTTTTCGTGCAGTAGCCAGGTTGATGTTGTTTTTGTTGTTGGGTTTTTAGGGAGCATTGGAGAAGAAGACCTTATTGCCACGTGTATATTCTCTGTAAATTGAGTGTGTTCTGAGTTTTCTGTTTAATGGAAAAAAATCCGAATTTCCGTTATAAAAACATTCTACCTTTCCCCTGAGAACGACCAAATCAGCCACGTTAAGAAAATGGCTCACAAAAATACCACTTATCATCGAAGGGATTCAGTGGCGTAGCCAGGATTTTTTTTCAGAAGGTACATTCACAAAAAAGGCGCCAAATGCCTAATGCTAAAAAGCGCCACAATACCAGATTTCGGCGTAAGGGGGTTACATTGTATCTCCTGACCCTACCATGGCTGCGCCACTAACCGGATTTGAACTTAGGTCTTTCCCAACTAGTGTAGGGAGGACAGCGATCCTACCAACTGTGCTACCCACAGTCTGCGCAAGTAGCACAGTGGTATTTTCAACGTTCTCCCCACACCGAGTGGAAAAGACCCGGATTCGAATTCCGTCGATGACGCGAGGTATTTTAATGGGCTCTTTTTCACGCCTTGGCAGAGCTAGTCGGTGTCAGGCGTGGACAGCAAAGTTTTTATCCCCAGAAACTGTGTTTTTTTTTTCAAAACAAACAAATTGATGAGAGAATACAAGCAATTTAGAGACACTAATACGAGTTTACGTATTAAATTACAGGGAACCCTAATATAATAATTTGCGTAACCAACAATAGCCCAGCACCAGGAAGACTGACTATAAACAAACAGGCAATTTACCCACATGATATACATATTCGGCGCATGTATGCGGGGCTAGCACAGGAGTATCGTAACCGTCCTCCCCACGCCGGGTGGAACAGGACCAGGTTCGAATACTGTCGATGAAGCGAGGAACTTTAATAAGCTTTTTTACTCCTTGCCTGAGTTAGTCTGTCTCAGGCGTAGATAGAGAGTTTTTTTCCAAGAAACTGGGGTTATTCGTCAAGCAAAAACATGCAATCGATCACAGAACACAAGAAATTTACAGACACAAATTCGGGTTAATGTGTTGAATTACGGGTAATTCTAATAACAATAATAATGAATATTCGGCGCAATATGAGTGAAGTAGTCATGAAAATAAAACCGTAAACTAGTAACTATAATAGCCAGAATAGCACACCATTTGGTGGTGTCACGCTAAAAGTAATTGCTGAATGAAAGCGGACTCATAGCAGTCATACATCCAACGTGTTTGTAACAGAAGTCCACACAGTCAGCTAGCATATTGCATGGGATCAGATTAAAAATATACAAAACGTATATCAATGATACACAAAAAGGTTTTTTGTATATCATTGATCTATTGATATTTTCCATTAGACACAGTCAAAATGAATAGCCATTGACCCAAGCACAAAGTGTGCTTGTATCAAATTTTGAGTAATCCTTATAGCCTTTAGTCATTCTATTCAGAAGCATATTCATCTATTGAAACAGGAGCAGAGAAGAGAAACCAGATTCAACAAGTACACAGAAGAGTGCCCTTACCACAAAATATTTCAACTATAACCCTTGTGGACGAAGGTGTTTTAGTATTAGCATTAGTAGAGGCATATGATGCAAGAAAGCAAGCATATGCAGCATCAGCCAAGAAACAAAAAAAAAAAAAAAAACCTTCCACTTCACCCCTCCCTTCGTTCGAAATACCTGTCCAGCTGAGCCTTAAATTTATTTAGGCTATCAACTTCCAAAACAAGGGATGGAAGTCTGTTCCACCAACCAACTACCCGCTAGCTACGGCAAATTTCCGCAGAGCTATTCTACATCTGTCTTTCCTCAATTTGAATTTATGCTCTCTCAGGTGATTATTCTCAGCAAGAGGAAGAATCACATCAGCATTGAGCATGCTAAAACCATTCAAGGCTTTATATACCTTTATAAGATCACCTCCCCGGTGCTTAGTCTCCAGACACTGTAATTTGCGAAATTTTAGCCTTTCTTTGTAAGAGCAACCCTTTGTTCCGTTCACTAATCTTGTTGCCAGCAGCTTTACTTGAAATGAGGCCTCCAGACCTGTATACAGTACTCAAGGTGACATTGCCTTATACAAGGAGATAATCACCTCCTTATCCCTACTAGAAAAATTCCTGTATATCATTGACAAGACACCATGAGCTATTCTTGCAGCCCGTCTGCACTGCTCAGAGAACTTCATATCTGCCTGCACAATTACTCCCAGATCCTTTTCATTCTCTACCACTGTCAGTGTTGTACCACAGAATTGATACGTTGCTCTGGAGCTGCTGTTTCCCATATGTTGTCTTCTCCCCCTCAACAACCCCTTTATCCTTAGCAGCAATTTGCCTCAAAGGCCACACTACTCCAATTTTTGCAGCAGTCTTCCCTGTGCGATACTATCAAAAGCGTTTCTAAGATCCAAGTATATAATATCAAAGTTATTCCCTGCATCCGTTTCTTTTGTGACTGCATCATAGTATCCAATCAAATTGGTCAGGCAAGACCTCCCCTTAACAAAACCATGCTGTGTCCGAGCTATAACTGATGTCTTATCTAGATGATCCTGCAGTGTTTCTTTAACCAGTGCCTCCATTAATTTTCCTGGAACAGAAGTTAAACTCACAGGTCTATAATTACTTGTGTCAGCCTTTGATCCACCTTTGTGAATTGGGGTCACATTTACACAACTCCGGTCTATGGGTACCTCCCCCGAGTCCAAGGAAGCTCTCATAATTATGGCTAAGGGTTAGCTTACTTCCGTTGCAGCCTCCTTTAATATAACTGGATAGATCACATCCACCCCAGGTGCCTTTGTTGTGTTTATCTTCAACAATTTCTCCTCCAGTTTACTCTCAGTTATTACAAGATTCTCTAGCTTACTGCCAGAGTTGAATACACCTCTGGTATTCCCCTCTCTGAATAACTCCTCATGTGTGAATGTTGTTGCAAAATATTCATTTAGTTTGTTAGCTACCTGAGCAGGATCATCAACAGTTGAACCATCGATATCAAGTGGACCCATCTGATTCATCCTCTGCCTTCTAGAGTTTACATAAGTAAAGGACTCTTTGCTGTTTTTCTTTGCATCCCTTGCCAAAGATTTCTCGTAATCTGCCTTCGCCTGCCTAACCTCCTTTGTAACTTGGTTACAGATCAACTTGTATCTATCATAGGCTTCTGTGTGACGTGTTAATTTATATGTAGAGGATGCATTTTTATTTTCTGCCATATATCTCATTAGTTCATCTGACATCCATTTTTCGTGTAGCCTGAAGTGAAGTATTTAATACTGCCAATAGGTTGAGTAAATTAATCAGATTTCTGAAACTTTTTGAAATAACACAGAGAAGGGAGCAAAAGGTAAATTAAAAAAAAAAAAAATATATATATATATATATATATATATATATATATATATATATATATATACATATATATGTACAGGGTGTCTCAAAAATACACGGCATAACTTCAGGAATGAGTTCCTCATATGTACACAATAGAAATATTTTTTATCAACATAGTTACGGAAATGCTTGATTCCCGAATTATTAACTGGAATGCCTTATCTCTCGCAGGTGATTTCCTTCATCGCAAGGTACTGACAGAATCTGGTGGTTTTCCATTCCGACCATGTACTCAAATTAGGAGCAAGCGGATGTGCATTTTATGTACAGTTTGGTGGACGGCAATGCTCTGGAGACTCGTCGTTTGTACCACGAAAAGTTCCTAGAACGAAGATGCCCAGACAGGAAAACGTTTGAACGTATCCATCGCCGCCTCTGTGAACAAGGGACCTTTACACCTCGTGCTGCCGACAGAGGATGACCAAGATCTACGACTTCTCCTAAAGTAGAACAGGAGATTTTGGATGTTGTACATGCCACTCCTGGAATTAGCACACACAGAATAGCAATGCAACTGGCTGTTCAACGTTCGACTATTTGGAGAGGGTTGCGAGAACGTGAACTGTATGCTTACCAACTGCAACAGGTACTGTCCTTGTCACCAGCAGATTACCACAGCCTATACCTCTGATATGTCTTCCTACATAAAAATACTTCTTTCCTTAACCCGGATAATTCCGCATTCCACCAATTAACAACTCGCCTCTTAACTCGTTGTCTTCTTGAGGCACAACTGAGGGCTCTAAGCAATGAAGACTGAACGAAAGCAGCATACTCACAAGCATTTAAGGCGCCTCCGTAGCCAGGTGGGAAGGAGCAGCAGTGCGTAGCACACACTTCTTGATTAGACCGGGGTTCGAGCCCGTCACCACCAAATACGGAGGATGAGGAAAGGTCAGGCAATGACCATCGCATATCCCCGGAGCAATATGGCCTTAGTTGCTAATGCTCCTAAAAAACCAAATAACAAACATTTAAAAATTTCAAATTAACCATACTATCTCCTGAAATATCTAAAGCGACTGACTGTGCAAAATTAGACCAGTTAATTTTCTACAAGTAAATCTAGTTAATTCAAAATTATCAAAATCTAAAGTAGTATTTAAATCAGCCAAATTAATATGAAAAACCAAAGATCTATGATCACTATTCGTATAGTCTGTTTTCACAACCAATGACAGATTCGTCTGGATAACCCCTGAGTAACTAAAGTCAAATCAATGTTCGACCTGCCATGAACATTATTAAAAGTATAAGGCTGACCTGATATATTGACTACACACAAATTATTCATTAAAATAAAGTCCTCCATTAAGCGACCTCTCTGATCAGTCATGCCGCTAAACCATAAGTTAGGCTTTGTATTGCAATCCAATGCAAAAATTACTACAACCAATTTCACTGAAAACTGTTTCCATATAATGGATAGAATTAACAATTTCGTGACTTGGAGGACAATAAAGAGATATTAAATTAAAAGACAGCCTAGGAGTACTAATGTTCACACATGTTGAGTTCTGACTACACAGCCCAGAGAGGACAGTTATCTGCAATAACTTATTAAAGACCACAATTGCTGTTTTAGGTTTCACATCAACTACACTTGTAACTCTGGCATCAGCAGGAAAACCAACAATTTTATGTCCATGTGCAAAGGAACCAACATACGGCTCCTGCATACACAAAATGTCAACACTTTCTTGTACGGCCACCATTCTAATTTCATCAGTAACCGCACGACATCTTTGGGCGTTGAGTTGAACCAACCTAAGCACACTACCTTCACCTTTATATTGAAAACTACCATTCATATTAAAAATACTACAGTTATCTCTCATAGGTACGCGTACTGGCAAACTCTAGAGCCTTTTTATACTCAGGAAAACTACTACTCCTTAATGAGTGATCATAAGCTCTACCTCTGCGCTTGCAGTTCACACAGCATGGATCTTTATTTTTATTTGGGCAATCAACAAAAAGATGGCCACCCTGAGCACAATGACCACACGACACAGTCTTGTGTGTGCAGTGTTGTATGGAGTGGCCATACCACAAACACTTAAAACATTTAGTCACAACTGTAACACGCCTGAATTTGTGTGACGTATATCCAAAATAGAACCTGTCATTACACATCAAATTTTCCAACATGTGAGGAGCTAACCCAATCACCCAATTATTAAACCTTGCCTTGGAACTGTTACTAAATCTAAAAACAATGCCCTCTCTGACCTCTTGCTCCTCATATCCATAATCTTGAAGGTTTTTCTTATATAAATCCCTAATAATATCCTCCTGAGTTAATTCCTTAGGTACATCATACACTAAGATGGTAGGGTTCTGTTACTTTACTTTATCCAGATTAATACCTTTTTGAAAAAATACCTCTGCCTTACTGAGTTTATCCAAATCCTTATCATTATCTGTTTCAACTAAGACTCCTTAATTTCGTATAGCTCTTAGATTTCTAATTTTTATTTCTTGAAACTTTTCCTTTAATGTGTTAACAATAATCACTTTAACTTCCTGACTTGACTTATACTGTTCTGAGGACTCCTCCGCCCTGAAAATAACCTTATTATTTAATCTTGCCACTTTGCTCAGCTTCCTGTTATTATCCACCATACAGATATCATTTAATATTACCTGTTCACCTATTTGAGGCTGGCTGAAACCAGCCCTAACCTTGTCCGCATAAGTCCCCTTTTGTTCTGCAACATTGGATAGAAAGGCTGCCCTCTTACAATGTCATCTAATAAACTGGCACTCACCTCCATCTCCTCTACCCTTGTTTTAAGACGTTCATTGTCAATGACTAATGCTGTTAATTGTCTCCATGTCAATCCATACGTCAAGTAAGAAATTAGTTGCAGCTTTAGTCACTTTATTATTTTCACTAGTCATGTAGTCAATAACTTTTTTCTTCAACTTTGTTACAAGTTCAAAAAAGGTAGACACGTCAGGGTACCTCTGCCTTTGATCCTGTATGTTAGCAACAATTATTTCACTCTCACGTACATTTGTGCCTGTACTTCTTCTCCCCGATTCCGAATAAAAACTTTCTATATCACAAACCATATTATCAGGCTGAATATTCAGAAAATCAGTTATCTTAACATTTGACAAATCATTTGTGAAATCTGTTACGGCAACATCTTCTTCTAACTGTACCCCCTGTTCAACCATGCAGCCAACTTTAACTACGTTTTGCACACCACCTACATGAATATGAGAATCAGCATTACCAGACGTCCCAGCTTTAGTATTCAAACTAACAGTACTCATTGCACTACTACCTCCACTACTTAAAACACTACTTGCTTTAATATTTTTAACTTTAGACGATTTCTCAGGAGCCTTCTTTACAGAATCAGTATTGTACAACGTGGGAACTCTGGAAGGAAGTGGGGGAAAGCTCCAATCTTCTCTTCCTTCCCCCCTCCTTTACCAAGCTTCTTAGTATGAATTCTGCCTTCCATTAACTATAATAGTCGGTTCAAAGAAACCGACTATTATTAACTAAGAAGCAACAATATTATTAACTGAGGATTAGTCAACAACGCCAAAAACTGCAACGTCAATAAATAAATATATCAAGAATTAATGTTACAACACAAGAAAACAGTAGCAATTGAGCTAGCATCCCAACCAGTCTGCAGTCGCGGAGAACTTTTGCCACACACCCGAGCACTAGCCTTTTTTTTTTAGATCACTAAAAACCTAAAAACCTAGCCACTGAAATCTCAAGAAATTATGTGGCGGGACCTGCCAGAGTAAATAACTACAACACTAGTGTACCTGGTCTGCCTCCAAGGGGGAAGAGTGGGGACAACGTTGGAACCCTTTAGGGGCCCAGCGGCTAAATGACCAGAGGAACAATGGTAAAGTGTAAAGTGTAAAGTCTGTTTAGGGTCAAGCGGCACCAGGGGTTTCCCCCATCTCCGCGTAGTTTACATTGTGGGTGAACCAGTTGACTGCAAAAGCCAGAGATTTAAAAGTGTATGGACTTTGTATATATTTGATGCCTTGTACCGTTGTTCATCTGGTCATTTAGCCGCCAGACCCCTACTGAGGCCCGACGTTGTCCCACTTTAGCCCCGTGGAGGCAGACCAGGTACTCACTAGTATATAGTTCACTCTGGCAGGTCCTGCCACCTAATTTCCTAAGATTTCAGTGGCTAGGACCTTAAAAAAAAAAAAAAAAAAAAAAAATCGCGTACGCGTCGCGTGTAGCGCTAGAAGTCCAAAATGTTGGGCAAAATTAATTTAGATTGGTGATTTTAGATTGTGTGGGGCGTATTCACGTTGCTATCAGATAGAGTGGGGTGAAAGCTGAAGACTGGGGGGCAAATAGACAGAAATATGGAGCCGAAAGGGAAGGCAACTCCAGTTTACAGTGGGGCATGGCTATGCCCCACCTGCCAGGAAGAGGTTGAGACAGTGAGTCAGACAAGAGAGCTGGCTCAGGTTGCCAATGTGGCCTGTGTGCATGGGTGGGAGCAAACCAGACCGCAGGGTCAGGTCTGCACCATCCAGAAAAACTTGAGGCCCAGCAGAGGCGATCCAATGTTGGTTTGGCTGAACAGGTTGTGCAAAATGTCACAGTTGGGAGTCATTCATGGGACTGTTGTCCCATCTGGTAGTCAATGTTCTGGGAAGTGGAGTTTTCTCACTTCTCATAAGAGTTCCAGTTTTGTCTTGCATGAAGGTCAAGCAGTCAAACCTGACATCTGGTTGGGGGTCTCTGAGAAGCTTTGTTTGACAGATCTATTCGAAGTTTGCAGGCAGAGGAATGGTCAAGCATCTAGCATACAGGTTCTGGGCAAACTTGGTGAACGCTATATATGAGGCTTCATCTTCCAGTAAGTAGTGTTCCCGGTTTTTGGGATTACGGCGCACTTGGATGATTAATTCAACACGAAGATCTTCATAAAATTCGCAGTCATACATCTGGTGTCCCCAGGTCTCCACAGAGCCACATGCACACATTGGGTTGTTTTCGAGTCCGAGAAGGTGTAATTTGTGGCGGATCGCTCCATGTCCTGTTAGGAGATACGTGCTGTACAATCCAGGGCAAAGCCATACCGGATACTGTGGGTATATTTGTTGTAGATCGGGGAGGAACCTCCGCGTGACTTCCCCTTTTGTGGAGGTCGTCCAGCGCTGCTGCCATATCGATCGCAAATAGATCTGGAGTCTTTTCTTCTCCACTGTCCGATTTGCAGTTGGGTCTGTGGTGTGATCCTGGAAGGTAGTTGGATTTCCGCGTCTAAGCTGCTGTAACATGCCTAGGCGAATCACTTCAAGATCAAGAGGGAGGGTCCCAGTGAGTACTTGCAGCGCATGAGTAGATACGTAGCGGCACGTTCTGGTGAGGGTTAATAAAATCGGTCGGTGAATGATGTTGAATAGCCGACGATTTACCGCCGTAGAGGCCTTATGGTGCCAGACACCAGAAGCATATGCAATCGCAGGGATGATGGCTGCTTTGTAAAGTATTGCAAGGGTTCTTCTTTTTAGCCCCCAGTCGCGGCGGGTAATCCTGGCAAGCATGGCAGCATAGTTTTTCATTTTCTTCTGGATGTATTTTAAGTGGGGTGTAAATGATAAATTTCGGTCCAGGATCACTCCTAGGTACTTGAGTTCTGTGGCCAACTTGATCGTTCTGTTGTAGATTTTTATCTGCGGTGGTCTGGTAGGAGTTAGATATCCCTTTAGTAGGATAGATTGGGTTTTAGTGGCAGAGATATTAAGGTGATGAGTTTTGGTCCACTCTCTTAGTGTAGAAAGTGCTGAGTTGGCAAGCGTTTCCAGTTGTGCTCTTGAATCAGCAGAGAGGATTAGGGAGAGGTCATCTGCGTATGCGAGCGCTTGCACACCCCCCAGTTCCAGGGAGAGGAACTCATCCAGCACGTAGTTCCAAAGGAGGGGACCCAGTATAGAGCCCTGAGGGCAGCCCCTGTGTACCTGACGTTCAACCTTGCAGTAGGGAGCCTGCACTAGGACCTTCCTATTGTTCAGGTAGCTCTGAATGCATCCATATAGGTTTGATGGCAGGTTGGCAGCTCTTAGTCTTGCGAGGATGCTCTGCCACCAGAGGGCGTCGAATGCCCCTGCAAAGTCCACAGAGATGAGAAGAAGGTACTTTCGTTGACAGTTTAACGCGGCATTCATGATATATTCTAGTGCATCCAGAGTGGATTTCCCCGTTTTGAATCCGAATTGTTTGTCTGTTGTTAAATTTGCTGCGGTGTAATGTACTTCAAGCCTCTGTCTAAGAAGTTGTTCCAGGACTTTGCTGAGTACAGACAGGAGGGATATAGGTCGGTAGGACTCCGGTATATGTTGCTGCTTTGATGTGTTTTTTATGATTAATTTTATGGTGGCTACCTTCCAGTCCGAGGGGAACCAGCCCTGACGAAGACAGTGGTTATATAAGTCTAACAGCAAGTTCGCGACATACTCGGCCACCTTTTTTACCAGTTCTGGTTCAAGCATGTCCAGTCCTGGGGTTCTTTTGTTTTATATTTTTTGTATGACAGTTTGTAAATCTTGCAGAGTGAATGGTTGTTCCACTCGGGCCGATTGGTAGGTTTTGTTGGCGTGGCACAGCTGATGCTGTTGAGGTGTGATGTCCTCTTCAATGGGTTTGAAGGTGGCATTGAGAATGTTGTTGACGGTGTCGTGCCAGTTTTTTGTCATGGTGCCTTGTGGGGTGATGGTGGAGGGAGTGACCTCTCCCCTTGGTAACTTGTTTGTGGTTATTCTATATATGATGCTCCATGGGTCTGTATTGCCGACTGTGGAAACGAGATGCTCCCAGGACAGTTTCTTCCGCTTCCTGATCATCGCAGTGTAGTTATTCCTGGCCTCCCTGTATTGTTGTCTGAGGGGTTCAACCTCAGGAGGAGGCCAGGACCGTCTGGCTCTTTGAAAGGCACGTCTTTTCCTGTTCATATCTCTCCTAAGTAGGTCATGTTCCTGCGACCACCACGGCACAGCGCCTGGCCGGGGGGCCCTTCTCCGGATCGATTAGTCCGCTGCTTGTAGGATGGCATTAGTGACAGCACGCTGGTGTTGATCGGGGGGTTTGGTTGTGGAGGTTATTGGAAGCCAAGTTCTCTGTGTTCCTAATTATGGCTTCTTTAAAGTTATTCCAGTTGGCCTTATCAACGGCATATCTGTTGAGTTTGTAGCTGTTTGTTGGAGCCCGGTGAAGCGATCTGTGCATCGTGAAGGTGATAGCCCTATGGTCTGAGGAGGTCCAGTCTTCCTGTACATTACAATCATTTAGGTGCCCAGCAAGGGATCTGGTAGCCATTGTTGCATCTATAGTGACCTCCCAGAGAGTGGAACTAAATGTGGGGAGATTGTTTGGTCGATTTAGGACAACGAAGCTGCTGTTAGCCAGGAATTCCTCCATATATTGGCCATTCCTAGTTCCTCGACGTTCAGGAGTCTCACTATGCCACAATGGCGATCGACAGTTTAGGTCAGCAGATACGAGGATCCTAGAACCCACAAGTTCTGTTTGTACTTGATTTAGGTATTGGATGGCTGGTTGGATGTCTGCTCCTGGGCGGCAGTACAGAGAGATGATATATAGCTCTCCCAGTGGAGTAACAATGTGAGCGCAGGCCGCCCACTCCAAGCACAGGTGTGTTATTCTTGTCACAGTTATGTCGGGATTCCTGACAGCCACCGCAGCCCAGGGGGTGGCTCCCTCTACCTGAACAATTTTGTAGCTGAGTGGGTAACCCCGGACAGCACCCGCGCAGATGTAGGGCTCCTGCAGCAGAAGGATGTCCAGGTTCTCTTCTTCAGCTTTTTGTCTAATTTGACCAGCTACTGCAATAGCCCGCTGCGCATTCAGTTGAAGAAATTTGATACAGTTGTTATTGTACCTTTTAGGGAGAGTTCCCTTAATTTATTCTTATTTGTTGTGCACTTCTTGCTTTTACGTATACCGGGCATTTGTTGTCTCGAACAGAGTACGTGTGGGGAAGCTTCTACCACTTGCAGTATGCGCAGGCTGGTTCTTTTCCTTTGTTCGGGCAGTTAGCATAGTTGTGCCCCTTCTCGGCACAGTGTCCGCAGGTTGGTTCCTGTTGGGCGCATGTGTGGGTGGTGTGACCGAATCGGCAACATCGGAAGCATTTTGGCACCGCGATGTGTTCCCTAAAGCGGTGGGAGCTCCAGCATATGTAGATCCTTTCTTGTTTTGTGATGACTCTCCACACTTTAAGGGTCAATCCGACCACCCAGTTGTTCGAGCTGCCATCCCTGGTCCTGGTTTGATGTTTGGGCACTACTAAACTTTTGTAGTCTCCGTCGGGGAAGTCTTGTTGCAGATTTCGCATGAAGATTTCTTTACAGATTGTCTCCGGAGTCAGATTCGGGTCTACGCCAAATATGATGACTGAGGGACCTTTTTCTTTAGGAGTTTCCGCCATGAGACCGAGTTTAGAGATCTTGGTGTTGTTGATAATCAATTTAGCGTCTTCTTTATTTTCCGTTTCGATTATCACACCAGTGTTTCTAGTTTTCCGTATGGAGCGGATTCTGGCTGTTTTAAATTCCTGCGTTAGCGAGTCAATAACCTTTTTTTTTGACATCTTCACTTGTTTTCAGCGTATCTGAGTGGTCGGTTTGAGTAGCAAGAGATGTGGGGTGGTTAGCAGCGTCTTCCTAGTTGCTGATTTTGTGGTTGTAGTGGCCATGGTATCGGCAGCAGTGGCGCCTTTATGCCTCAGCGCTTCAGAATATGTCGGGGCCCCGCATTCTATGTAAGCATGAAGTCGAGTGGTGGCTCGCTCACTTTCAAGGTACTGGTCATGTAGTATTGTTTCCATCTTGTGGAAAATTGTCACAATTTGAGATCTAAGTCCGGAGGACACTCTGTTTGAATTCTCCTTAAATATATTTTCTAATGCCGTTTTAAGGAAGAGGGTCTTCTCGTAAACAGTTCCCTGTGGTAGGGCAGAGTCGAGGGGTGAGTCCTGCTGCTTGTCCTCATTGGTGAGCGCATTTCCCGTTCAGGTATTGGGACATTTTCTTTGCGGTTTTCCCGCTTCATTGGGGTGAGCCCGGATGGGATGTCCTCCCCCTCCTCCTGCAAGTAAATAATCCAGCATATGTAGATCCAGCATATGTAGATCCTTTCTTGTTTTGTGATGACTCTCCACACTTTAAGGGTCAATCCGACCACCCAGTTGTTCGAGCTGCCATCCCTGGTCCTGGTTTGATGTTTGGGCACTACTAAACTTTTGTAGTCTCCGTCGGGGAAGTCTTGTTGCAGATTTCGCATGAAGATTTCTTTACAGATTGTCTCCGGAGTCAGATTCGGGTCTACGCCAAATATGATGACTGAGGGACCTTTTTCTTTAGGAGTTTCCGCCATGAGACCGAGTTTAGAGATCTTGGTGTTGTTGATAATCAATTTAGCGTCTTCTTTATTTTCCGTTTCGATTATCACACCAGTGTTTCTAGTTTTCCGTATGGAGCGGATTCTGGCTGTTTTAAATTCCTGCGTTAGCGAGTCAATAACCTTTTTTTTTGACATCTTCACTTGTTTTCAGCGTATCTGAGTGGTCGGTTTGAGTAGCAAGAGATGTGGGGTGGTTAGCAGCGTCTTCCTAGTTGCTGATTTTGTGGTTGTAGTGGCCATGGTATCGGCAGCAGTGGCGCCTTTATGCCTCAGCGCTTCAGAATATGTCGGGGCCCCGCATTCTATGTAAGCATGAAGTCGAGTGGTGGCTCGCTCACTTTCAAGGTACTGGTCATGTAGTATTGTTTCCATCTTGTGGAAAATTGTCACAATTTGAGATCTAAGTCCGGAGGACACTCTGTTTGAATTCTCCTTAAATATATTTTCTAATGCCGTTTTAAGGAAGAGGGTCTTCTCGTAAACAGTTCCCTGTGGTAGGGCAGAGTCGAGGGGTGAGTCCTGCTGCTTGTCCTCATTGGTGAGCGCATTTCCCGTTCAGGTATTGGGACATTTTCTTTGCGGTTTTCCCGCTTCATTGGGGTGAGCCCGGATGGGATGTCCTCCCCCTCCTCCTGCAAGTAAATAATGACAGGATCATCCTTCTTCCTCTGCAACTGGTTATCGCCGTTTTTACCTTGTTTTCCCTCCATTTTAGTGTAATCCGGTGAATCGAGAACAGTTCGGATTATCAGGGTCACACCTCTATGTCAGGATTGAGCTTTTGGAATGTTGCAGGATGTGGTAGTGATTCACTAACATCAGCGGACTCAATAACTGGTGTTAAAGCAGTAGCAAGTAGCGAACACGCTAAGCCTAATCACTGCGTTTACGGTGAAACAACCCGTGACATAACGAATTAGCATACGGTCAGCAGAATGCTAAGCCTATTGAGACAAAACTTTATAATATGTAAAGGAAATACCTGATAAAATAGACAAAACTTGCACAGGAAGTTAGATAGCGTCCACCTAGCTATAGGAAAAGCCTTCTTTCAGTTTATAATGCAAACATTACCTTAAAATAACAACTACAGCATAAGCATCAATTTCTAAAGCATCAGTCAGCAGCGTATGTGGCACCCGGTTTAGGAACAATGATACACGACACTACACATATACAAAATCCATACACTTTAAATCTCTGGCTTTGACAGTGTTCTGTTTCACCCCCACAATGTATACTACGCGGAGATGGGGGAAACCCCTGGTGCCATTTGACACTAAACACACCCTACACTCTGAACTCATGTCTCAGGTTCGTGTACTTCCTAATTTTTTCCTCATGGGTTTTTTTGGACATTGCTACTGTTGGTCACCGCTGTCAATCAGGTAGGTAGGTAGTCTTTTCCATCTTGTCCACAAGGGTTATGTCCGGTCTGTTGTGCAGGATGGTCTTATTGGTTGTTATGGCGCGATCCCAGTACAGTTTGTGGGTTCGCGTCTCTAGCACTGCCTGGGGTTCGGTCTTGTAGTATGGTACACTTTCTTTGGTCAACTGGTATTTCGTCGGTAGCTTGTGATGTATTATCCTGGCTTCCTGGTCGTGTCTATGAGTGTACTCAGTCTGTGATCACCTTGCAATTGAGACCAGGTGCAATCGACACCAGAAACTATAGAAAATACATCGCAAAGGAACCCGGAATGCCAGATGTATTTTCTATAGTTTCTGGTGTTGATTACCTGGTCTTGGATGGCCAGTATGAATCCTTCAGTCTCGGAGAAGAGCCTCCCTCTTGTGAGCCATGCTTTGGAAGCAATGTTAACGATGTGATCTTGATGGAGGTCATTGTAGTGTCTGCCATTGAGTGTCTTCTTTACCAATCTTTCTAACTTCGTTTCTTGTACCATCTGGTTGGTAGGGGTTCCTCACTTAGGTTGAGTGGGGGTATACCACTTATCTATCTTTCTAATGGCCTGGTGGAGTTGTGCTGTGTTGTTCTCGAAGTAATCCTTCACGTTAACTATTGCTATTTTCTGTTGCTCTATCACGTCTATCAGGCCCCTTCCTCCCTATTTCCGAGCTGTTGTTAGTCTCTCCACTGCTGACTTCAGGTGGTTTTTGGCGGCTCTTGGTCCTCATTGTCCTTGTCTTTCGCAGATAACTTCTAGCTCAGTGTTAGCCCAATCTATGACCGCCAAGGTGTATGTTAACACTGGGGCTGCGTAGGTGTTGATGGTTTCAACTGTGTTCCCTCTGTTCAATTTTGCTTTCAGCAGGATTCTGTTGATATTTTTCTGTCAGGCACTTCTTGATTTCCTTGTTTTCTAACTGCTGAATATGCATCATCCCTAGGTAGTTTTATATATCTCCTTCTGTCATAGCTTCGATATCTTTATCAGTCAGCAGCTGATAGTTTGGACCAACTAATTTTCCCTGGTGCGGTGTGTGGGTCTTGCATTTTTCTAGACTAAATTCCATCCTGATGTCCTTGCTGAATTCTTCGGTGATCCGGAGTAGTTGCTGGAGTTGCTTCTCAGTTGCCACATAGAGCTTAATATCATCCGGTACATCAGGTTCTTTCTTCCTTCTTTGAGGTTATATCCATACTTGTTGCCGTTAAGCATGGTGGATAGCGGGTTGAGTGCTAGACAGAACCACAGTGGGCTCAGAGCACCTCCCTGAAAGGTTCCTCTTCTAATGGGGATTGACCTGGTTGTGATGTTCTCGACCACAATGGTGGTACATCATTTCGCCTTTGTTGCTCCTAGGAAGGTTGTTACTATTGGATTGACCTTATAGATCTTCAGGGTCTGTATTAGCCAGCTATGAGGTACAGAGTCGAAGGCCTTGCGGTAATCGATGTAGGCCGTGTATAGGATGCAGTGCTTCTTGTTGTCTTGCTCCATAACTGCGGCATCTCTGGTAAATTGCTCCTTGCATCCTTTGCTTCTCCGCTTGCCCCCTTTCTGTTGTTCGGCCATTATGTTCTGACTCTCTAAATGGTCTGATATCTTCTTGGTTATGCAGCTGGTCAGGATCTTGTACATCGTTGGGAGGCAGATGATTGGCCTGTATTTTTCAGGGTTTCTTGTTTCTTCGTCTTTAGGCTTCAGATATGTGATTCCTTGAGTGAGAAACTTCGGGATTGTCTCCAGCTGCCTTATCATTCGGGTGAACTGCTCTGCTAGGCGCTTTTGTACCAGTAGTTGTTGAAGTTATCAATTCCTGGAGTTCGACAATTTTTAGGTGTTCTTGATCGACTGTTTTACTTCTTCTCGAATCTCCCACTCTCTCATCTCATGTATGTTCTTGGTTTTCTTCCATTCTACTTCTATCCAGGGTGCTCTGCTGTTATGTCTTACTTCACTGCTCCAGATATTTCCCCAGAACTCCTCGATCGTCTTCTTCTCATCTGGTCCGTTTCCTGCTTTCTCATCTTCACCCAATTTCCTGTAGAAGGCTCTCTGGTCCTCTGCTGAAGTCTTCTTTCCCAAGCTTGCAGTTCCTTCTGTTTTTTGTTCTTCTGCTGCTGGTCTCATTTCTTTTCCATTATTATTATTATTGTTGCTCTTTTATTATTTCTCCCTTATTGGGGGGACACCACTGCGTGACGGGTACTGCTAACAAGTACACAGTTTGGTTGTAATGCCTAGTGTTACTGTTGGTCGAGAAAATCTCTCACTATCCTACAGGTGTTCATAATTGCGACTTTCTGGAGTTTGTTGTAGGTGTTCTCTGGGAGACCTATTGCTGCTCTGCTAGGTTGCTATGTAGAGTCTTTGGTACCATACCGGTGGTTGACACTATGATCGGGATGGTTGGTACTTCTTGCATATGCCACATCTCCTTGATCCTGTCTTCAAGTTCGTGTTCTTCCTAATTTTTTTACTCATGGATTTTCTGGTCATCGCTAGTGTTGGGCGCTTCGTCAATCAGGTAGGTAGCCTTTTCTTTCTTGTCCACAAGGGTTATGTCCGGTCTGTTGTGCGTGATGATCTTATCCATTATTACGCCGTCGTCCCAGTACAGATCCTGGATTTGGGTCTCTAGTACTGCCTGGGGTTCGTATTTATAGTACGGTACACTTTCGTCGATCAACTGGTATATTATTATTATTATTATTATTTTAGGGTTGCCCATAATTAAATACATTAACCCGTATTTGAGTCTGTAAATTGCGTATGTTCTATGGTTGATTTGTCTGTTTTGCTGGACGAAAAAACCCCAGTTACTAGGGAGAAAAATCTTGCTAGCTACGCCTGAGACCAACTAACTCAGCCACAGAGTTAAAATCAACTGGTATTTCCTTGCTAGCTTCTGATGTATTATCCTGGCTACCTGGACGTATCTATGAGTGTACTCAGTCTGGTGATCACCTTGTCCCGCGGTGATGTATTAGATCGTTTGTGAAGCCAGGTGGCATCGTCGACATGTGTCATCTATCACTCCGGGCTTCTTGGCGATGTATTTTCTATAGTTTGCTAATGCTATCGAGGCAGTGTTAGGTGGGTTGGAAAACTGCTAGATTCGGGGATACAAGGACCAATAGATTAACAGTAGCCACTGGCAGAGGTGAAAGTGATTTTTGCACTGCTTCTATTGGAATGAGCAGCAGCCTGGAAAATAAGATACAGGATATTTCAGAGACTGCTGGGAATCATTGGAGTACAAGTAAACACATGGGTTGTGTTACGGTAGCTAAGAAAAAGAACAGCTCCATGGATACTTGCGTGTACACCAATGCTAGGAGTTTGGTAAATAAATTTGACGAATTTGAGGTATTGCTCAAAGCATAAAAGGTGGGTATTGTTGGGATATCAGAGACGTGGTTTCACACAGATATAAGTAAGGCAGAATTGGAATTTGGGGAGTACAACGTCTACAGAAACGATATACAAGATAGGAAGGGAGGAGGGGTAATGCTATTAGTTAAGAAACACATAAAATCCAAGGAAGTGAAGCCAGTCGACATCGCTGGATAGTGCAGTGTAGAGTCAGTTTGGTGTGACATAAGCATTGGGAGATCAAAATTGAGAGTAGGAGTATACAGGAGTGTAGGAGTGTAGGAGTGTAGGAGAATAAGAAACTGTACAGGGAAATAGAGTGGGCCAGTAGATCGGAGATTATTATAATGGCGGATTTTAATTTCCCAGATATTGACTGGAATTTCTGTGTTGGGCATTCACACACAAGCAAGGATTTTGTGGATTTATTGGATGATTGGTTTCTAAATCAGCATATTCGGGAGGCAACTAGAGGGAGCAATACTCTTGATTTGATTATCAGTAATGATTCTTCATGCATTAAGAATCTGCAGATACAGGAACCACTAGGTGGCAGTGATCACAGTGTGCTGAAATGGGATTTACTCAAGAAGGTAACTACCATGAGGGGTAAAGGGAAGGGTTATTGCTTTCGTAAAGGCGACTACGATGGTCTGAGACAGTATTTAAATTCTATACAGTGGGACCAACTGATGATGTTACCAACAGCAAACTCAAAATGGGAAGCATTCAAAGAACTTATCTTGGAAGCTACTAGGCTTTACATTCCAATTAAGAATTATTGTTCAAAGTTCAGGCCTAAATGAATGTCAGATGAACTAATGAGACATATGGCAGACAAGAAAAGTGCATGGGATACATATAAATTAACATGTGACACAGAAGCCTGTGATAGATATAAGTTGATCTGTAACCAAGTTACAAAGGAGGTTAGGCAGGCGAAGGCAGATTACGAGAGATCTTTGGAAAGGGATGCAAAGAAAAACAGCAAGCAGTTCTTTACTTACGTAAACTGTAGAAGGAAGGGGATGAATCAGATTGGTCCACTTGATATCGACGGTTTAACTGTTCATGACCCTGCTCAGGTAGCTAACAAACTAAATCAATATTTTGCTTCTACATTCACACATGAGGAGTTATTCAGGAAGGGGAATGCCATAGATGAAGTAAACACTGGATTCCTTTAGTAGATGATCTTGTAATAATTGAGAGTAAAGTGGAGGAGAAATTGTTGAAGATAAATACAACAAAGGCACCTGGGGTGGATGGGATCTGTCCAGATATATTAAAGGAAGCAGCAAAGGAAGTAAGCAAACCGGTAGCCATAATTATGAGAGCTGCCTTGGACTTAGGGGGAGGTACACACAGACTGAGGATGTGCAAATGTAACCCCAATTCACAAAGGTGGATCAAAGGCTGACTCAAGCAATTAGAGACCCGTGAGTTTAACTTCTGTTCCAGGAAAATTAATGGAAGCACTGGTTAAAGAAGCACTGCAGGATCATCTTGACAAGAATTCAGTTATTGCTCAGACACAGCATGGTTTTGTTAAGGCAATGTCTTGCCTGGCCAATTTGGTTGGATACTATGATATAGTCACAAAAGAATTGGATGCAGGGAATAACTTTGATATTATATATTTGGATCTGACAAAGGTTTTTGATACTGTTGCATATGGAAGACTGCTGCACAAATTGGAGCAGTGTGGCATTGGAGGCAAATTGTTGCTATGGATAAAGGGATGGTTGAGTGGCAGAAGACAGAGAGTGGTAATTAATGGACACTGCTCATCGTGGACTAATGTTATTAGTGGAGTCCCTCAGAGTTCAGTGTTGCGTCCAGTGCTTTTGTTGTTTTCTGTATTTATAAATAATATTGATGATGTTATATCAAGCTTAATGTCAAAGTCTGCAGAGGATACAAAGATTGGTAGGGTTGTTAAGCACGCTACTAACGCTGTGCTGCTGCAACAGGATCTGGAAAGATTCAGCTGATGCCTGAGAAGTGGCAAATGTAGTTTAACATTGACAAATATAAAGTACTACATATGGGAAACAGCAACCCGAGAGCAACGTATCAACTCTGTGGTACTACACTGACAGTGGTAGAGAATGGAAGGGACCTGGGGGTGGTTGTGCAGGCAGATATGAAATGCTCTGAGCAGTGCGGACAGGCAGCAAGAGTAGCTCATGGTGTCTTATCAATGATATATAGGAATTTTGCTAGCGGGGATAGAGAGGTGATTATTCCCTTTTATAAGGCAATGATCAGGCCGCACCTTGAGTACTGTATACAGGTCTGGAGGCCTCATTTCAAGAAGGATGTTGAGGTGCTGAAACGAGTGCAGAAAAGGGCGACAAGATTAGTGAATGGAACAAATTGTTGCTCTTACGATGTAAGGCTTAAGTTTTGCAAATTACAGTGTCTTGAGACTAGTCACCGGCGAGGTGATCTGATAGAGGTGTATAAAGCCTTGAATGGTTTGAGCATGCTCAATGCTGATGGGATACTGCCTCTTGCTCAGAATAATCACCTGAGAGGGCATAAATTCAAATTGAGGAAAGACAGATGTTGGATAGATGTACGGAAATTTGCCTTTAGGCAGCGGGTAGTTGGTTGGTGGAACAGACGTCCATCCCTTGTTGAGGAAGTTGATAGCCTAAATAAATTTAAGGCTCAGCTGGACAGGTATTTCGAACGAACGGAGGGGTGAAGTGGAAGGTTTTTTTTTTTTTTTTTTTTTCTTTGGCTGATGCTGCATAAGCTTCATTTCATGCCCCATATTCCTCTACTAATGTTAATGCTAATAGTTCCTGGTGTTGATTACCTGGTCTTGGATGGCGAGCATGAATCCTTCAGTCTCGGAAAGAGCGTTGCGCTCCTGAGTCATGTATTGGAAGCAATGTTATCGATGTGATCTTGATGGAGGTCATTGTAGTGTCTGCCCTGGAGTGTCTTCTTTGCCCATCTTTCTAGCTCCGTTTCTTGTACCGGCAGGCGGGATCGGGTTCCTCGCGTAGGTTGAGTGGGGTATACCACTTATTTGTCTTCATTATGACCTTTTGGAGTGATGCTGTGGGAATAATCCTTCAGGTTAACTATCTCTGTTTTTTGCTGCTCTATCAGGTCTATCAGGCCCCTTCCTTCCTCTTTCCGAGGTATTGTTAGTCTCTTCACTGCTGACTTCGGGTGGTGTTGGCGACTCTTGTTCACCATTGTCCTTGTCTTTCGCATGGTATCTTCTAGCTCTGTGTTAGTCCAATCTATTACCCCGAATGTGTATATTACTACTGGAGCTGTATGAGTGTTTATGGATTTCACTGTATTCCCTCCGTTCAGTTTCGATTTCAGCAGGCTTCTGTGTCTCTGATGATATTTTTCGGTTAGACACTTCTTGATTTCCTTGTGTTCTAACTGCTGAGCCTATATAATCCCTAGGTCTTTGTAGGTCTCTCCTTCTGTCATAGCCTCGATATCGTTACCAGTCAGTAGCTGGTAATTTCGGGGAACTAATTTTTCTTGGTGCAATCCGTGGGTTTTGCATTTGTCTAGATCAAATTCCATCCTAATATCATTGCTGAATTCTTCAGTGATCAGTAGTAGTTGCTGGAATTGCTTCTCGGTTGCCGCATAGAGCTTGATGTCACCCCTATGCATCAGGTGGGTGAGATGGTGCAGGTTCTTCCTTCCTTCTTTGAGGTTATATCCGTACTTGCTGCTGTTGAGCATGATGGACAGCGGGTTAATTTCTAGGCAGAGCAACAGTGTGGTCGGGTAATCTCCCTGAAAGTTTCTTCTCCTAATGCGGATTAGCCTGGTTGTGATGTTCTCGACCTTAATGGTGATACTCCATTTCACCGTTGTTTCTCCTCGTAAGTTTGTCACTATTGGATTGAATTTTTGTAGATGTTCAGCACCTCTATTATCCAGCTACGATTCACAAAGTCAAAGGCCTTTAGGTAATCGAAGTTATAATGTTATTAATAGTAATAGCGGTATGCGATGCAAGAAAGCAACTGTATGAGATTATGCAGCATCAGCCAAAAAAAAAAAAAAAAAAAAAAAATTCACATTACCATTCCCTCTAAATATTTTTCCAGTTCCTCCTTAAATTTATTTTAGCTCTCAACTTCCACAACAACTGATAGAAATTTTTTTACAGCAATTAGCCAGCCACTGGCTAAAGGCAAATTTCCATACATCTCTTCTATAACTCTCTTTTCTCAATTTCAATTTATGCCTCTTTTGGTTGGTAATCTGACAAAGTGGAAGAATGCCATCAGAATTCAGCGTTCTGATCGCATTCAAGGCCTTGTGCACCTCGATTTGATTACCTCGCAAGTGCCTAGTCTTCAGCCCCTAGAATTTGCAGAACTTGAGCCTGTCTTGATAAGAGGATCCCTTCATTCCCCTCACCAATCTTGTTTCCGTTCTCTGTACCCGCTTAAGCAAATCTACATTTTTTCTAAAATGATGCCTCCAGACGTGTACGCAGCTCTTAAGACGTGGCCTTACAATTGCCTTATACAAATGGATAATCAGCTCCTTTTCCGAGCTAGCAAAATTCCTGTATATTATTGACAAAACCCCATGACCTGCTCTTCCAGCCTGTCTGCATTTCTCTGAAAACTTCATATCTGACTGCACAATTTCTCATAGGTCTTTTTCCTTTAGGTCTACAGGAAGTGGCTTTGCGGCGCTTCTGGTACACTTGCTCTGTAACCGCGGCATCTATGGTTAATTGGTCCATACATTCATTGCCCAGCATATTGCATCCACTCCGCGGCTGAGTTATTCGGTCTCCGGCGTAGATAGGAAGGTTCCCCCCCCCCCAGATACTGATTTTTTTTTTACGTCCAGCAAATCAGGCAAATCGATCAGAGAGCACACGCAAGTTACAGACAAAATAAATACGTTGGAAGATGTAATCATTTACGGGTGACCATAATATCATTTTTTTTTTTTTGTTTGTCCATTATGCTGTGGCACTCCAAATGGTCCGATTTCTTCTTCTTCGTTATGCAGCTGCCCTGGATCTCGTATATCATGGCAGGCAGGTGGTTGGCCTGTATTTCGCCGATTTTCTTGTATCTAGGCCTTTAGGCTTTATCATTCAGGAGTGAAGCATGGATGTCCTCTCCCCTTTCCTGTTTAACATTTACTCGGATATCATCTTCAATAGAAAATTAGATGGAAGAACTGAAGGAATATCTGTGAAAGGTAGAGTTATTAACAACCTTGGCCATGGAGATTACGTTGTACTTTGTACTACTAATATGCAGGACTTACAGATACTCCTCAATCGCGTGAGTGAAAAAAGTGAAAGTGAAAGAGTGGGCCTCTGGAATAATATCAACAAGACTACGCTGATGGTCCTTAATGTGTCAATGCCAACACCACCCCTCATGTTAAACGGAAGGCTGGAAGAGAGAGTTGAAAAATTAAAATATCTAAGCTCTTGGATCAGTGACAATTAACTAACAAAAAACTAACACCTCCAAAAAACTGAAAAATTTGAAATTTAGACGTACAGAAAAATACTAAAGATACCATGGACAGCAAGAGTGACAAATGAAGTTGTCCTGCAAAGAATTGGAAAATCCCATGAAATTCTGAAGCACATAAATAAAAGAAAAATAGCGTATCTTGGACACCTGATGAGGAACAACAAATGCGCAATTCCACGGTTAATTATTGAGGGGAGAATGGAATGAAGGTAGAAGAAAGCCTGGGAGAAGACATACATCGTGGCTTGATAACACCAAGAATTGGACAGGACTGAACACCGAACAGCTCCTCAGAGTTATTAGAGACAGCGAGACATTTCGTGTTGTGGTTGCCGACCTCCGTTAAGAGATGGCACACAGAGAAGAAGAAGAAGAAGAAGAAGAAGAAGAAGATATATAATTTATTGCCAACCCAATAAGGAGAGGCATTTCGCCGCACAGACAACTTTGATGGTTTTCATTTAATGAAAACCTAATAATACGCTTAAAATATGCAACTAAGGCCTTAAAAAAATAAATTGAAATAGTGAAAAGCGTGCTGAATCTGGAGATAACAGATCTGTTGATTTATGCATTATTGCGAACAATTTTTCATCAGTGCCCGAAATACTGCACCCTCTAGTAGCTGGAATTTAGAGTCCATGGATTTTTAGAAATGTATTATCTGTGCATCATATGGTAATGGATGTTTAAATAATACCGGTCCATGTTTAAGTAAGCGTAGTTATGTTATGAATGTAAAATGAATTTTCGGATAATAAAGTTTTATGTAAATGAGAACTAATATAGTTTATTAATAGGATATGTGTGGATTGTTATCTTGTGTCTCATATTCAGAAATATGTCTGGAAATTGGAAAAGATGAATCTTTTAAATTAAAAATGTTTGTAAACTCTGCGTGTCAGGTAAATAATTTGATTTTCGTATAACAGTACGTTTTCCCTTTAACTGGTAGGTTGCATCTGTACCATATTAGAATATTTGCGGATTCGCGCACCCCCTAATGAACGTCTGTATATTGGGGGGCGTTGGGAATTGCCTAGGTTGTCATCTTTAATTACATTACATGATTAATTACAAGAGGTTGTTTTCTCTCTTTTGGTTTTAGGCGCATCAGCAATTTAGGCCATATTGCGATGTATATAATATATATAAATATATTATTGTTCTGTAGTTTTACTGAACGATAAACCGGAAATAAAACCATACTACTCGCTCTTGAGAGCGACTAACTCAGCCACGTTGTGAAAAAACCCATAAGTATTCCATGGTAGATATAAGTTAGTTTGTAATCAAGTCAATGAGATTAGGCAAGGAAAAGCAGATTATGAGAAATCTTTGGCAAAGGATGCAAAGAGAAACGGCAAAGACTTCTTTACTTATGCAAACTCCAGGAGGAAGGAGATGAATCAGATTGCCTCACTTGATATCGATGGTTTGACTGTTATTTATCCTGCTCAGGTAGCTGACAAACTGAATGAGTATTTTGCATCTACATTCATGTGCAGGGCCTCTGAGAGGAATTTTATCAGGGGGTACAAAGGTTCTTTCTGGCCCCCTTCCCTTCTCAATTAGTCATCCTGTTTTTGTCCACTACAGTTTTATGCCATGAGCTGTAGCCTGTAAGGCCAAAAAAGGTTATGGAAGATGATAGAGGGGTGGAATAGAGTGCTCTGTTGATTTTCTGCATTTCAGGCCTTACGCTTCTATACTCCCTCCATGATAAATAAAATAAAATAAAAGAGGATCAGATTTGATTTGAACATCTTTATTTATGCTACAATACAGATAAGGAGAAAGAATTCACATTGAAACATCCTTTTATATTGCAATGCAAATCTGATCTTAAGAAGACACAATTATTAGCAAAAAGTGAAAAAAAAAGATAGATAGGCGTAGTATTTAAATGAAGATTGATGCAACAAAGCATCATATGTTTAAGAGTGTAAATATTCTATATAATATTGGTGTAAATACATCATAAATAAAATAAAATAAATTGCAGCCATTATCAACCCACTGCAGGATGGAAGCCTCCTCAACAATTCATGCTGAGGGAAATGGACCATAATCTGCCACGCTGGTCCAGTGCAGATTGGCAGATCGACCGTATTTAGCAGTCAGGGGCTTGAACCCCGGTCTATTCAAAGAGCGTGTACCACTGCACTCCCGCTCCTGACCACTCGGCTACGGAGGCCTTAATACATCATAGAACCATCTTAAATGAAAAAACTACGTTTGTAGTTTGTAGGGGCATCATTTTATCTGTATTTCATATTGTGCTCCTCCTTCACAATGAGTTGCCATGTATTGCACTACCTTGAATAAGTAACGCTTCACTAAAAGAGAAGACTAATGTTACTTATTATCGGTGGGCACCACCACTCAGACGGCACCGTTTCAAGGCTTGTTGGCCTTTCATCGGTGGGTGGGCAGGCACCCTAGTATTGCAGACATGACAATCCAGTTGTGAAGATAATCACACAATATGAGAGATGCCAGAAGGTGTACATGATAACAATCCTTGAAATGGTGCCGTCTGGGTGGTGGTGCCCACTGACAATAAGTAACATTAGTCTTCTCTTTTAGTGAAGCGTTACTTATTCGAGGTAGTGCAATACATGGCAACTTGTGAAGGAGGAGCACAATATGAGATACAGATAAAATGATGCCCCTTCAAACTACAAATGTAGTTTTTTTGTTTAAGAGTTTTTATGGTGTATTTATGCCAATATTATATAGACTAGGCTTAGTATTTACTTACTAAAGAGTGGCGCACTATGGCCATAGTTGCCGATGTGCCTAATAAATCCCAAAACAAACAAACAAACAAACAAACAAACTTACTAAAGAGCTTTCCTGGCCTTTTTTTGTGAAAATTTCAAAAATCACAGCATGAAAATTAATTGTTCTGGCAATACTTAACCTGGCCAAATCCACAAGATGTTCCTGAGATATTGTAGACCTTAAATAATTCTTAATCAGCTTAAGTTTGCTAAATGACCTCTCTGCAGAAACTATTGTTGCTGGAATTGTTAATAGTATTCTTAAGCTAACACAAACATTTGGAAACAGGTCACCAAGTCTGTACTCTGTTAACAAGTTCAACAGATCTAATGGCTTTAACAGTGCCTTTACAAAATTTGCTTTATGTACTAAGGGTAAATGTTGCATTTCTTTTCCAAAATCATCACCGTTAAGGTCAGCAGGATATTGCTGTGATAAAGATAAAGCTTTTCTCTCCACATCACTTACTGACATGCTGAGATATTTCCACAAGAAATCAAATTTTTCAACTAGTTGCTTAATAGCATCGAAGCAGACATTTAATCCTGCTATAACATTGTCTACCAAAACGTAAAACACACTTTCTGAAGTAGGCCTCTTCTGGCGAATCATTTGTGTCATTCATTTCCTCCAAGTTAGCATCAGGTGTGCTGTCATCATGCGGCTAACTCCACCACATATATGGGAGTGTTTTATTTCTATCATCAGGTTTGACGCAACCACTTTGGCTTCATTTCGCATGCATTTCCAGTTGTTTCGAAGTTTTGACAGATCTGTGAGGAGAGTTTCTACGTTTGCTACTTCAGCATCCAGTGTGGCATTTCTAGATTGGATGATCTTGTTGCAAATATCTATGCCAGCTAATATTTTGTATCACGCTGCTGACACACAGGCAAAAGATGTCATCAAGATGTCACTTTATTATAAGTGACATCTTTTGATGTCACTTATAATAAGTATAATTTTAATTTTACTTATAATAAGTACAATTATAATTTTATTATAAGTGACATCTTTTGATGTCACTTATAATAAAACTCCATGGACTTCATTTCTTGTTTTGGCCGTCAAATTTAGTTCAAGAGGTCTTCCAATGCTAATTTAATGCCAGGCAGGTGAGCTGCAAAAGGCTTTACACATTTAACACGATCTGACTATCTTGTTTCAGACATACCACGAAGAGAACAACCAGTACAGTTTTGTAGTTCCCACCACTTAGGACTGGAACTGAACAGGTAGTACAGTTTGAATTGTTCTGAAAAAGGTTATTGTTTTAGGTATGCATTCAGCAGCGTCATTTCCACATAAGTTGAATGTGTGACAACCGCAAGGTGAAAAAAATTTTTGTTGAACATTGTTCTTGTATTTTTGCTTGTGCGCCGTTGTATTTTCCAGCCATATTTATCCCATTATCGTAGACTTGAGCTTGATAATCAGTGAGAAGTATAGCATGTTCTAGCATGTTCTTTCAATGTATCAATTGTCAACTGAGCAATTTCTTCCCCTCTTGTTGCTACAATCTGCAAACTTGAGAAATCTTTTTTGAATCTCATACTGCGTTTCTTTTAAAAGAACTTTGATAATAGAGGGCTATTAAATGCTCAATAATTCCTATATTATATTGTGAAATAAACAGGGATTACATTTTATTTTTGATATAGGATTGCTTTTATTTCAACCAACTCTCCTAGTCCAACGCTATAAAATTCTAAAGTGTTGGACTAGGAGAGTTTGTTGAAATAGAAGAAATCCTATATCAAAAAAAAAAAAAAAAAGGTAATCCCTGTTGATTTCACAATTTTAAAAGTATGTATCTCAAAAGAAATGTTGTTTGTTCAATATGGGAGCAATCTGGTGTGTCATCTACTATCACTGCAAAACACTTTGCAGATTGCCTCTCCAGAAAAATGTGTTGTTTCACTAGATTCGAGCATTCTGCAATAAATTCATTTTGTGTGTCAGGGGACAGATAATGAACTTGAAGCTGCTCACTCCTTTTCTGTGACTCCTCTACACTTAGCACATGTTCCTGAAGGATGGGGTCCCACCTGGAGAGTAGTTCACTGAGTCCTAAAAAGTGTCCATTGTTTGAATCACCAATTTGATGGGATAAACCAGTGGATGCCAGACCATGTTCTCCCAAGAAGAGATAATTTATACTTTTATATCTGAAAGAAGGAAAAAAAAGACAATAAGACAAAAAATATTATATACTAATAATTTAGCAGTAGAAGTAGTGGTAGCAGACTAGTAGTAATAGTAGGACTAGTACTGCTATAATTAACATGATGTACATTGTCATTTAAGAGAACATGCTTTACATGTTGCTAACATGATGTACATTGTCTTTACATCATGCTAACATGATGTACATTGTCATTTAAGAGAACATTACTTATCCCATAGCTTAAACAGCTAAGTTTAAGCTATGGGATAAGTAATGTCAACATCCACCAGCCAACAATAAAAGCCATTCTAATTTTTAATATTGTATATTAATATACATTTTACCTTTTCATGATTCACGTACAAATTGCATACCTACTTAAGTTTCTTTGTAGCATAAAATTGTTGGCTTATCAGAATGAATAGGCTTTTGAATAGGCTTAGCCAAGCTGGCAATCATAGTTATCATCATTAGGTCACAAAAGTTCTATAGATAAGCTATGAACTGTTGCAATAACGTGTAATATAGGTTACGGTTAATACTTTGGCTCTCGAGCCCCCTTTTGGACCCCAGGTACAATGTACTCCCTGCATCCCCCCCCCACCATCACAGGCCATGTTCATACGTGAGGAGTTCTGTAGGGAAGCGGAGGCCAGAAGTTTATCAAACTCTAACAGGGAGCTAAATAATTTTATAATAACTGAGAGCAAAGTGGAGGAGAAATTGTTGAAGTTAAACATAAGAAAAGTACCTGGTGTGAATGGGATCTATCAAGTTATATTAAAGGAGGAGGCAAAAGAAGTAAGAAAAACCCATAGGCATAATTATGAGAGCATCGTTGTATTCAGGGGAGGACCCCACGGACTGGAGATGTGCAAATGTATCGCCAATTCTTAAAGGGGGATCAAAGGGTGACACCAGTAATTACAGACCTGTTAGTTTAACTTCTATTCTGGGGAAAATAATGGAGTCACTGGTTAATGAAACATTGCAGGATCAGTTAGACAAGACTGCAGTTATGGTTCAGACACAGCATTGGTTTCTTAATGGGAAAACTTGTCTGACCAATTTGATTGGATACTACAGTGTGGTCACGAACTAGATACAAAAAATAATTTTGATATCATATACTTGCATTTCAGAAAGGCTTTTGATACTGTTGCACATGGAAGACTACTGTACAAATTGGAGCAGAATGGCATTAAGGGCAAGTTGCTGCTATGGATAAAGGGATGGTTTAGTGGGAGAAGACAGAGTGTGGTAATCAATGGACATTGTGCTTCGTGGACTAATGTTATTAGTGGAGTCCCCCCAGTGTTCAGTGTTGGGCCCATTCTTCTTTTCTATATTTATCAATGATGTTGATGAAGATATGTCAGGCTTAATGTCCAAAACCATGCCAACCTTTGTACCATGCAGATGGTACAAAGGTTGGCATGGTTTTTAATGACAGTACGCTACTGCAACAGGATCTGGTAAAGTTAGGCAGATGGGCTGAGATGTGGCAACTGAAGTTTAACTTTGACAAATGAAAAGTATACTGCATATGGTTAGCAGTAATCCCAGAGTAATGCACCAACTGTGCTGTGCTGTGCTGTACTACACTCACAGTAGTAGAGAATGAAAAAGACCTGGGGGTAATTGTGCAGTCAGATATGAAGTTTTCTTAGCAGTGCAGCCAGGCTTCCAGAACAGCTAATGGGTTCTTGTAAATGATATACAGGAATTTTGCTAGCAGAGAAAAGGAGGTGGTTATCCTCTTTATAAGGCATTGGTCAGGCCACACTTTGAGTACTGCATACAGGTCTGGAGGCCTCATTTTAGGGAAGGATGTAGAGAGCAGCTGGAACGAGACAGAGAATGGCAACGAGATTGATGCCATTCTCGTTGCCATTCTGCGAGGTGATCCTCACAGGTGCCTAGGTGTGATTGATGTGTATAAGGCCTTGAATGGTTTAAGAAAGCTCAGTGCTGATGGAATTCTTCCTCTTGCTCAGGTTATGCACCTGAGGGGGCATAAGTTCAAATTGAGGAAATTTGCCTTTAGCCAGCAGGTGCTTGATTGCTGGAAGAAACCTCATCTGGAATTGTGGAAGTTGATAGCTTAAATAAATTCAAGGAAGAACTGGATGGGTGAAATTGGGATTTTTTTTTTTGGCTGCTGCTGTATAAGTTTGCTTTTTTGTATCATATACATCTACTAATGCTGAAACCTGACCATGACATGATTTTTTTTAAAAATTATTTTGATCTTTCCACTAAAGATCGTCAACCAGCCACCATAGTAATTTCCTGATTTTCATATTACTTATTTATATTTTTATGATGACAACTCTTTACTAACGAAAACTCCATGCAGCATGAAAGGCGTTAGATCCTACAATACTTAGTACCATGCATTAAAGGTTTGAGAAATCAGAAAATACTTGTTTACACCAGACTTGAATTTCAATAGAGTGAAATTTTTTAGAAATACAGGATGAAAAGTCATTCAAGAAAACAGAAGTTGAACAAATAAATGAGGAAAATTTGGCTCTGTGATTTTAGAATTGGACAGTAAGTGAATTCTGATTTGTTGCAACATGTTTCATATTGGATTTTATGAGAGCAGAAGAATTATAGATGCTATGGAAGTATCCATAGAAAAGGCATGCAGCAGAAATTGAATATATATGGTATATGGGAAAAATTTAAAGGAGAAAGAAAAAACATTCTTGCCTTAGATAATAGGAGATAAAGCACACTATAACAAGAGAAGTTCAGAAAGTAATTAGCCAAAAGAAGAATGGCAAGTCACCAGGAAATGATAGTATCCCAGCAGAACTATGGAAATTTGGAGGCAATGCAAAGTTGAAACACCTCACACAATTCTTTAATCTAATTTTATTTATGGGGGATATACCAGAAGACTGGAAAAGTGAAACAATAGTACCTATACACAAAAAAGATGAAGAAAATTGTCAGAATTATAGATCCGTTACCCTTTTAACCATATATATAAAATATTTATTATATGAAGAAACAATAAAAGAACAAGCAGGATTTAGAAAAGACAGTTAACAATAGACCAGATATTCACACTAAACATCATTGAAGAAAAATATTGAAATCAGAAGAAACCATTAGTATTAGCATTAGTAGAGGCATATGATGCAAGAAAGCAAGCTTATGCAGCATCAGCCAAAAAAAACCCCTCCGATTTCACGCCTCCGTTCGTTCGAAATACCTGTCCAGCTGAGCCTTAAATTTATTTAGGCTATCAACTTCCACAACAAGGGGATGGAAGTCTGTTCCACCAACCAACTACCCGCTGGCTAAAGGCAAATTTCCGCACATCTATCTTACATCTGTCTTTCCTCAATTTGAATTTATTCTGAGCAAGAGGAAGAATTCCTGAATGGTTTGAGCATGCTCAAACCATTCAAGGCTTTATACATCTCTATCAGATCATATGGCCGGTGCCTAGTCTCCAGACACTGTAATCTGCAAAACTTAAGCCTTTCTTTGTAAGAGCAACCCTATGTTCTGTTCACTAATCTTGTTGCCCTTCTCTGTACTCGTCCCAGCAGCTCTACATCCTTCTTGAAATGAGGCCTCCAGACCTGTATACAGTACTCAAGGTGTGGCCTGACCATTGCCTTATACAAGGGGATAATCACCTCCTTATCCCTGCTAGAAACATTCCTGTATATCATTCACAAGACACAATCAGCTACTCTTGCAGCCCGTCTGCACTGCTCAGAGAATTTCATATCTGTATGCGCAATTACCCCCAGGTCCTTTTCATTCTCTACCACTGTCAGTGTAGTACCACAGAGTTGATACGTTGCTCTGGGGTTGCTGTTTCCCATATGTAGTACTTTATATTTGTCAATGTTAAACTACATTTGCCACTTCTCAGCCCATCAGCTCAACCTTTCCAGATCCTGTTGCAGCAGCATAGCACCAGTAGTGTCCTTAACAACCCTGCCAACCTTTGTATGGTCTGCAAACTTGGACATTAAGCTTGATATACTATCATCAGTATCATTTATAAATAAACAACAATGGACCCAACACTGAACCCTGAGGAACTCCACTAATAACATTAGTCCACAATGAACAGTGCCCATTGATTACCACTCTGTCTTTTACCCCTCAACCATCCCTTTATCCATAGCAGCAATTTGCCTCCAATGCCACACTGCTCCAATTTGTGCAGCAGTCTTCCATGTGCAACAGTATCAAAAGTCTTTCTAAGATCCAAATATATAATATCAAAGTTATTCCTTGCATCCAGTTCTTTTGTGACTGCATCATAGTTTCCAATCAGATTGGTAAGGCAAGACTTTCCCTTAACAAAACCATGCTGTGTCCGAGCTATAACTGAAGACTTGTCTAGATGATCCTGCAGTGCTTCTTTAACCAGTGCTTCCATTAATTTTCCTGGAACAGAAGTTAAACTCACAGGTCTATAATTACTTGTAGTAGTGGCATGTGATGCAAGAAATCATGTGTATGAGCTTATGCAGCATCAGCCAAAAAAAAAATCATGCCATTCCCTCCAAATGCCTGTCCAGTTCCTCCTTAAATTTATTCAACCTATCAACTTCCACAACGACAGATGGAAGTTTGTTCCAGCAATTAACCACCCGCTGGCTAAAGGCAAATTTCTGCACATCTATTCTACATCTGTCTTTTCTTAATTTGAATTTATGCCCCCTTAGGTTCGTAATCTGAACAAGTGGAAGGATCCCATCAGAATTCAGCGTGCTCAACCCATTCAAGGTCTTATACACCTCAATCAGATCACCGCGCAGGTGCCTAGTCTCCAGCCACTGCAATTTGCAGAATGTAAGCCTCTCTTGGTAAGAGGATCCCTTCATTCCCCTCACCAATCTTGTTGCTCTTCTCTGTATATGCTCAAGGAAATCTACATCCTTCCTAAAATGAGGCCTCCAGACCTGTACGCAGTACTCAAGGCGTGGCCTGACCATTGTCTTATACAGAGGGATAATCACCTCCTTTACCCTGCTAGCAAAATTCCTATATATCATTGACAAAACCCCATGACCTGCCCTGGCAGCCTGTCTGCATTGCTCAGAAAACTTCATATCTGCCTGCACAATTACTCCCAGGTCTTTTTCATTTTCTACCACCTTAAGTGTAGTACCACACATTTGGTATGTTTCTCTGGGTTACTTCTACCCATATATAGTACTTTGCATTTGTCAAGGTGAAACTTCAGTTGCCACTTCTTAGCCTATCTGCCGAAATTATCTAGATCCTGTTGCAGTAGCACACTGCCATTACTGTCATTAACAGCCTTGCCAACCTTTGTATCATCTGCAAACTTCGACAATGAGCCTGATATACCTTCATCAATATCATTGATAAATATACAAAACAACAGTGGACCCAATACCGAACCCTGTGGGACTCCACTAATAACATTAATCCACGAAGAGCTGCACTCATTGATTACCACCCTCTGTCTTCTCCCATTTAACCATCCTTTTATCCATTGTAGCAACTTACCCTTAATACCATTCTGCTCCAATTTGTGGCATCTGGTGCCAAGCGATTGTGATCGAGCATTTTCTCTGTGCTTAAAGTATGATTATCCAAAAGCGATTTAGAGTTATATTAAGTTCCTGCCCTTAAGAAATTTATTTATTTAAAATCAGCTACTGTTACAAAAGTACTTGTACAGAGCAAGAAAGAAAAGTTACCTTTCTTTATTTTTCATATTTCTTTTACTAACACTTACTACTTTACGCTTGGTCACATCGGGCACTGCTCCTGCCTCCCCGTGGCGGGGCCGGAAATCTTGCCAGAAAAGCTAATCTGGCAAGGCCCAAAAGGAGCAAGCATGGACCAAAATACATTTTCGCCTCTAGAGCCGACAAGCTCTCGGCCAGAGATAGACATTGACCATAACATGACGCAACCCAAAAGGTTGAAAACCACTTCCTCAGGGACAATTTATCCTACATTCTTTATAATGCACTCTCTTGCAGATCAGCCTCTCAGTAAGTTCTCTCCGTTCCTTATCCAGAAACACCTGGAAAGTCTGGCAGGATCTCCTAAGACAGTCAAGAGACTACAATCAGGCGACCTTCTGTTGGAAACTGTGAATTGTAAACATTCAGAGAAACTGCTAAAACTTAGAAGCTTTGCTGGAATTCCAGTAAAAGTTTCTCCCCATGCTACCATAAATACATCTAAGGGTGTTATATCCAGCTGGGATATATTGAATGTCACGGAGGAGGAGATAACACAAGACTTCAAGATCAAAATGTCATTGCTGTGAAAAGAATTATGGTGAAAAGAGAAAATATACTCACACCTACAAGGAATATTATTCTAACTTTTAACACGCCAAATGTACCACCATCGATAAAAGCAGGCTACTTACTCTGCCGCATTAGACCATATATTCCTAACCCATTGAGATGTTTCAAGTGCCGGAAGTATGGCCACTCTCAAACGGCGTGCAGAGGAAACCAGGTTTGTCCTAATTGTGGGTCCGCTGACCACACCCAAAGTGACTGCTTGGCAAAAGAAATGACTTGTCCCAACTGTAAAGGAAACCATCCTGCCTACTCAAGGACATGTGACAGATGGAAAACTGAAAAGCAAATCGTTAAATATAAGATAGAAAATAAATTAAGCTTTCAAGAAGCACGGAAATTACTTACTCCCAGTATGAATAAATGTACATACGCCAATATTGTGCAAAAATATCAATCAGTAGCCACCCAAACTGATGTTACAGTCCCTTCAACCACCTCAATCTCTGACTGGGCTCGGACTGTTCTCTCTCTCTCTCTCAGCAACAGTCCAATGTCCCGAAACAGTTGAACCAGGCAAGTAATACTGCACTTACAGTACCAGCTACATCTCCTTCTCCTCCCCCAGTGATTTCTTCTATATCGAATAATCGTAACTCAAATTTAAAAAAGAATATCCAAGAAACGTCTATGGATACTATTGACTCATCCAGACAGGAAGAACCGATCTTAGAAATATATGCGGAAGAAGAATGGACACCGGTCGACCATTATTCCCAAAAAAAAGACAAACCAAAGCCTGAACGTCACAAGACAGTCACATTAAAAAAAACAGTCAAAAGCAGCTTCTTCTACTAAACATCAGTAATGCCTTACATTCTACAATGGAATTGTAGAGGATTTCGTAGCAACCTTAATGATATTCAAGTCTTAATTAACCGCTACTCTCCAGTTGGTTTCTGTCTACAGGAAACCTATCTAACTGTGCAAATTTCCACCAACATAAAGAACTATGCCATCTATCGGCACAATCGTAATAATTCAAATGCTGCCCGTGGGGGCATGGCCATCTTGGTCAGCTCAAAGATCCCGACCAAGCAAATTGTTTTGCAAACTACAATTGAAGTTGTCGTTGTACGTTTGATAACCCAGATTCCTTTGACACTGGTATCAGTCTATCTCCCACCAAGTCATACCTTCTCTTACCAAGATCTTGAAAACCTGCTAATGCAATTAGTACCCCCTGTCTGTCTCTTGGGTGATTTCAATGGCCACAACCCCTTATGGGGATCGACAAAATTAGATATACATGGCCGCTTAATTGAAACTTTTCTGGATAAGGAAAACCTTACTGTTCTTAATACTGGTGCACCCACTCACATACAACTACCAACTGGACAAACCTCTGCTATCGATCTATCAATATGTTCCCCGATTCTGTTTCCAATTATAGAATTGTCTGTTATGGACGATCCCATGGGCAGTGACCATTTTCCGATTATTTGTGATCTGCTCACTGCACAACCACCATTAGCCATACCCTGCAGGAAATGGAAGTTCTCTCAAGCCAACTGGGTCAAATTTCAATCAGTTGTCACCCTGGATGAACAATATATACGAACACAGTTGATAGATGAAGCCACAGATTATATCACTTCACACCTACTATCTGCAGCTAAATGTTCAATTCCATTGTCGAATCCCCAATCCCGACAGCACCTTAACTATTTGTGGAATCAAGAATGCACAATAGCTAAGAAGTTAAAAAATAAAGCGTGGTATTTATTTCATAGATCCCCAACCACAGCTAATCTTATCAATTACAAGAAACTAAGAGCAAAAGCACGTCGCATTCAAAGAGAAGCAAAAAAAAATTCTTGGATTCGGTTTGCATCTACCATAAACAGAAACACTAACTCCAGGTTAATATGGAAGAAAATCAGGCAGATTTCCGGAAAATTTCCAACCACCCCTTCACCAATTCTTTCATGGAATGGACAAGAACTATCTGCTCCTGAAGACATTGCAAATGCCTTGGCTAAAACTTTTGCCGAAGTTTCTGCGGCATCAAATTATTCTCCGGATTTCCAGAAAATAAAGACTAAGACTGAACAACGAGCCATCAACTTTCGAACCTCAGTTTTCTTTCCATATAATCAGCCTCTTCAATATCATGAACTTATACATGTCATTAAAACAACACGCAACAGTGCTGCTGGGCCAGATGGAATGTCTTACATTATGTTACAAAACCTTGGTGACAGAAATTTACAAATACTGCTGGTCTACTATAACTGGATATTTATGGAAAACATTTATCCCAGCTCTTGGCATCATGCCACAGTTCTTGCCTTTTTGAAACCCGGTAAAGATCCTAACAGTTATAGACCTATTTCTCTATCCAGTTGCCTCAGTAAATTACTTTGAAAAAGATCCATAATCGCCTTGTTTGGATCATCGAAATGCAACAACTAATTAGCAATAATCAGCATGCTTTCGAAAGAACAGGTCCTCCTTAGATCTCATGATCAAAGCTGAGTTTGCAATTCGTAATGCCTTTGTGAAAAATGAACATCTTGTTATGGTTTCCATAGATATAGAGAAGGCATTTGATACTACCTGGCGTCGTGGCATTCTCAGTGACCTCCATGCTCTAGGTCTATGAGGCAACCTTCCTATATTCATCAGGAACTTTCTCAGGACTCGTTCGTTCCATGTTCGATACCGCAACTTGCTTTCTATGACATTTTTACAGGAAGAAGGAGTGCCACAAGGGTCCGTACTGAGTGCAACCCTTTTTGCCCTAAGAATCGATTCCATCACAAAAGAACTTCCAAATACTGTTGAGACCTACCTTTATGCCGATGATCTCTCTATTTCTTGCCATTCTCGGAATATGAGATCCATTGAACGGCAGCTGCAGATATCTTTAAATAAAGTCCAAAGGTGGGCAGAGTTAAATGGCTATCGTCTATCACAGCAGAAAACTGTTGCAATCCACTTTTGTAATCAACGGAAAATACATACAGATCCCGAACTTCAGATGCAAAACTTTACCGTTCCAGTGACTAACAACATCAGATTCTTGGGATTAATCCTTGACAGGAAACTAAATTTCCTCGAGCACATTAAATCTGTGCATATATCCTGCCTCAAAAAGCTGAACATACTAAGAGCTTTATCTGCCTTGTCTTGGGGAGCAGACCGTACATCTTTGTTGCTCTTATATAGAGCATTGATCAGATCCCGATTGGATTATGGTGTTCCACTTTATGATTCCGCCCGTAAGAGTACACTACGATGGCTAGATCCTATACAGCATAGCTCATTGCGGATTGCACTTGGTGCTTTGAGGACATCTCCTACTCATAGTTTGTACATTGAAGCTGATGAGCCCCCCCTTTACCTCCCCAGAATAATGCTGCTTCTTAAGTATGCAGCCCGAATACAAAATTGCTGTCATCATCCTATTCAGCCATACCTCTTTAATCCACCACTTCAAAACCTCTATAGAAATAAACCCAGTAAAATAAGACCAGCAGGCTTACACCTCATTGAATTAATGCAGAGTTGGAATGTTAAAATTTTCAACAGGCAACATTTAATGAATTACTCCCAACCGCCATGGATTCCGCCTCCTCAGTTATATTTCGATACTTAACTTGACAAGTGGGGAAAGAATCGTCTACCAACACTCAATATGAAACAACTCCATGCAAGCCATATTCAGAAATACGTTGATTTTTTGCCCATATATACTGATGGCTCCAAATCACATTCAGCCATTGGAGCAGTGGCAGTATTTCCCTCTTACTACCTTCTCGGCTGCCCTTCCACCTGAGTACAGCAGCTTCTCCGCAGAACTTCATGCAATAAAATTAGCTTTAGACAACCTGAATCTCTACCCATCTATAAAATATGTTGTACACACAGACTCTCTCAGCTCAATAACTGCAATGCAAAACTCCTCCTACAAGGCTCATCCTGTATTAAATCAAATCAGAAGTCTCCTATTACAAATTGAAGAATGCCATCAATCAGTGACCTTTTGCTGGATCCCAGCACATTTGGGGATAAAGGGTAACGAACTTGCTGATGAAAATGCTAAAAATCCATCAACCTTTGATTTAACCTCCATTCCGGTTCCAGCCTCTGACTACTGTCACCTCATACAAACAGCAGGTTTCGCGAAGTGGAAAGAGCTATGGCACACCCAAACGAATAATAAACTCTACCAGTTGAAACACGATCCAAAGCATTGGCACTCTAGCACCAAAACAGTGCGAAGAGAAGAAGTGGTTCTTGCACGGGCACGTATCGGACACACATATCTGACCCACCTCCATCTGCTCCGAGGCGAAGATCCTCCTCAATGTCCATACTGTTCAGAAAATTTCACAGTCAAACATATTCTGATTGACTGCCCTCACTATCAACAGGACAAAACATCCGTCCTGTGTTCCCTGAGAAATCGACGAGAACCAATGACATTACAACATATTATTGGAGATGATGCAAACATCAACCAGTTTTTTTCTTATCTGAAAATAATTGAACTTTATGATAAATTCTAAAATATCTGTAAACGCAACCAAGCTGTTATGCCTAAATTATGTTTTTAGCTATGCTTAAATTTTGTTTTTAGCATTTTCATGTGAATAGGCGCATTATAGCCACAGCAGCTTATGCACCGATAAACCCCCATAACACACACACAAACACACGCACGCTCCAATTGGTACAATAGTCTTTCATGCGCAACAGTGTCAAAAGCTTTCCTGAAATCCAAATAGATGATATCAAAATTATTTTTTGCAACCTGTTCCTTTGTAACCACATCATAATATCCTATCAAATTTGTCAGACAAGACTTTCCCTAAAGAAACCCATGCTGTGTCTGAATTATTGCTGCAGTCTTGTCCAGATGATCCTGCAATGCATCTTTAACCAGTGACTCCATTATTTTACCCGGAACAGAAGTTAAACTAACTGGTCTGTAATTACTTGTTTTTTTTTTTTTTTTGGTAGTTGTTGGCGCATCGGCTTCTGTGGCCATAATGCACCTCCCAAGGTTTTTGCAGTACTTTGATCCAAGCCCGAGGCGGGAATCGAACCCACGACCTTTGGGTTGCCAGGCAGGCACTTTACCCACCCGGCTAGCCCGGTCGGCTGTAATTACTTGTGCCACCCTTCGATCCCCCTTTGTGAATTGGGGATACATTTGCACATCTCCAGTCCGTGGGAACCTCCCCTGAGTCCAAGGATGCTCTCATAATTATGGCTAAGGGTTTGCTTAGTTGCTTTGCCGCCTCCTTTAATATAACTGGATAGATCCCATCCACCCCAGGTGCTTTTCTTATGTTTAACTTCAACAATTTCTCCTCCACTTTGCTCTCAGTTATAACAAAATCATTAAGTATCCTGCTACAATTTGATAACCTTCTACCATTTTCAAACCTTAATAATCAAAGGCAGACCTTGTGTCAGTCTTTGATCCTCCTTTGTGAATTGGGGTAACATTTACACATCTCCAGTCTATGGGTACCTCCCCTGAGTCCAAAGAAGCTATCATAATTATAGTTAAGGGTTTGCTTACTTCCTTTGCTGCCTCCTTTAATATAACTGGATAGATCCCATCCACCCTGGGTGCCTTTTTTATGTTTATCCTCAACAATATCTCCTCCACTTTCCTCTCAGTTATTACAAAATCATCTAGCTCACTGCCAGAGTTTACTTCACCTCTGTCATTCCCCTTCCTGAATAACTCCTCATGTGTGAATGTAGATGCAAAATATTCGTTTAGTTTGTTAGCCATCTTATCAGGAACCTCAACTGTTGAACCGTCAATATCCAGTGGACCAATCTGATTCATCCCTTTCCTTTAGAGTTTACATAGGTAAAGAACTCTTTTCTGTTTTTCTTTGCATCCTTTGCCAAGGATTTCTCATAATCTGCCTTTGCCTGCCTAATCTCCTTTGTGACTTGGTTACAGACTAGTTTATATCTATCATAGGTTTCCATGTCACCCATTAATTTATATGTATCCCATGCATTTTTCTTCTCTGCCATATGTCTCATTAGTTCATCTGACATCCATTTAGGCCTAAACCTTGAACAATATTTCTTAGTTGGTATGTAAAGCCTAGTAGCTTCCAAGATAAATTCTTTGAATGCTTCCCATTTTGAATTTGCTGTTGGTAACATCATCAGTTGGTCCCACTGTATAGATTTTAAATACTGTCTCACACCACCGTAGTCACCTTTACGAAAGCAAAAACCCTTCCCTGATGGTAGTTACCTCTTTGAGTAAATCCCACTTCAGCATGCTGTGATCACTGCCACCTAGTGGTTCCTTTATCTGCAGATTCTTAATACAAGAAGAATCAATACTGATAATCAGATCAAGAATGTTACTCCCTCTAGTTGCCTCCCGAACATGTTGATGTAGAAAACAATCATCCAATAAATTCACAAAAGCCTTGCTAGTGTTTGAGTGACCAACCCACAAATTCCAGTCAATATCTGGGAAATTAAAGTCCCCCATTATAAGACTCTCTGATTTACTGGCCCACTCTTTCCCTGTACAGTTACTTATTATGCTCATTAGAGTCATTAGGCCTATAGCACACTCCTACTCTCAATTTTGATCTCTCAATGCTTATGTCACACCAAACTGACTCGACACTGCACTGACTTGACTTCCTTGGATTTTATGTGTTTCTTAACTAATAGCATAACCCCTTCTCCCTTCCTATCCTGTCTATCCTTTCTGTACACATTGTACTCCCCAAATTCCAGTTCTGCATTCCTTATATCTGTGTGACACCACGTCTCTGATATCCCAACAATATCTGCCTTTGGTGTTTTGAGCAATACCTCAAATTCATCAAATTTATTTACCAAACTCCTAGCATTGGTGTACATGCAAGTATACATGCACCTGTTCCTATTCTTAGCTACCCTAACAGAACCCATGTGTTTATTTGTACCACAATGACTCCCAGCAGTCTCTGAAATATCCTGCATCTTGTTTTCCAGGCTGCTGCTCATTCCAATAGAAGCAGTGCAAGAATCACTTTCAGCTCTGTCAGTGGCTACTGTTAATCTATTAGTTCTTGTATCCCCCCAAGCTAGCAGTTTTGGGACCCACCTAACACTGCCTCGATAGCATCAGCAAATATCCTTACACCCTTTCTGTTTAAGTGTATCCCATCCCTGTAGAAGCAGTCTCTCCTGTTAACAAGTACAGACCAGGCTGAAAAAAAATTCTACCCCTTGAGCCTTACACATTCTTTCCAGGGCCAAATTGATCGACAAGGCTAAACCTCTTTATCTATGCTTCATTGATTTCAAGCAGGCATTTGACTCTGTAACCAGAATATTTAATGAATCAACAACAAAAAATTCCACTTGATCAAGAAATAATCATGTTTGTAAAAAATTTTACGAAAATACTATAGCAATTCAACAACCTTAAAACAGAGAAATTTGAAATAAAAGTGTCATGCAGGGATGTCCTTTATCCCCATATCTATTTAATAGCTACCTAGAGGAACTAATGAAATTAATTGAAGAAAGAGGCACAATAATAAATGGTAAAAATATAAACCACATAAAATATACAGATGATGTGATTTTCACAGAAATTAAAGAACTAAAAGAAATGTTAACAAACATCAATAAAGTAAGCAACACTTATAGAATTAATATAAATAAAACTAAAGTAATGCAAATTGGGGAGGAGAGAAACATAGAAGACATAAACATCCAAAATCAACAGATAGAACAAGTACAAAGATTTGTATATCTGGGCTCTTTAATAATTGAAAATCTAAGTAATATTGACCAAATTAATCATAGACTGAATGTTGGGCAGACAAATATGAACAAACTGAAAAACATATGGAAGAGCAATAAAATCTCAAATAGTCTAAAAATAAACTGTACGAAACTGTCATCATACCCACAGCAACTTATGGATCAGAGACATGGAGAATAAATAAGAAAGAAAGGCAAAAAATAAAGCCATTTGAAATGAAATGCTTAAGGAAAATCATTAGAACAAATTGGAGAGAACATAAATCTAATGAACAAGTAAGAAAAGAAATGAATTTTGAATGCAGCATAATAGAACTAATCTACAAAAAACAACTTCAGTGGTTTGGACATGTGAACCGGATGAAACAACAAAGGCTGCGTAATGTAGTATTGATAGGAAGAATTGGAGATGAGACCACCAGGAAGACACAAAAGAGAATGGCTCTAATGTCTAAAGGAGAACACAGGCTTTCAGAGCTGTCGATAAATGATGAGAGATTCAAGAGACCAACAACAACAATAATGGAGGTCAATATCCAAATAGGGGATCAACCTATGCCAAATGGAAGAGTAGAATGAATGACAATGATGAGAGTAGATTTTTGTGTACCCCAGTATTAAAGTACCCCAGTGGGTATTTTCATGAAATCAAAATACCCACTGGGGTACTTTATGGACACTATTTGCTTGTGTTGATTATTTAAATTCGCACTATTTGCAAGCTATTTGGCTTGTATTGAATGAGGCTCTTATGAACAAGTACAGATTGCACTTTGTGCCCACCTCCCAACATTTCATATTGTATGAAAAACGATTAGCATTAGCATGGGCACATTGATGCAAGAAACAAGCTTATACAGCATAAGCCAACCCCCCCCCCTTATTTCCCCCATCCCCTCGCTCCAAATGTTTGTCAAGTTCTGCCTTGAATCTATTTAAGCTATCAACTTCTACAACAACAGACGGAAGTTTGTTCCAGCAATCAACCACCCGCTGGCTAAAGGCAAACTTCCACACATTCCTACAACCTTAATTAATAAATAAACGTCTTTCCTTAATTTGAATTTATGTCCTCTCAGGCGATTATTCTGAGCAAGAGGAGGAATCTCATCAGCATTGAGCATGCTCAAACCATTCAAGGCTTTATATACCTCAATCAGATCACCTCGCAGGCACCTAGTCTCCGGACACTGTAATTTGTAAAACTTAAGCCTTTCTTCATACGAGCAACCCTTTGTTCTGTTCACTAATCTTGTTGCCCTTCTCTGTACTCATTCCAACAGCTCTACATCCTTCTTAAAATGTAACCTCCAGACCTGTATACAGTACTCATGTGTGGCCTGACCATTGCCTTATATAGGGTGGCCACTGAAAGACTGAAGGGTTTGAAAAAAGTCATAACTTGTTCATTTTTAATCTTTTTTATTTTCTTTTTTTACAGGTTATAGAGCACTCCTTAGAGATTAAAATGTGGCCAATGAAAGACTGACCACCCTTTCAGAATCTTCTGAAGCGATGTTCTGGCAATGCCTAGTTGAGCAGAGTGATGACGGGTAGAGGCAGATGGATCCTTAAGGACACTCTTCCGTACAGCTTCCACCGCTGCGTCAGTTCGCACAGTGCGCTTAGGACCTCTTCCCGGAAGATCGCCGACCGATCCAGTTCTTTCAAACCGGGTGTTAGGTTCCGAATCATGTTATCGCTAGGAGGACTTTAAAATGTTGCCAGTATTTTCTTTGAGTTTCAATAATTGATCTTTCACTGCAATAGAAAAAGCCAACGAGTTTTACTCATTGCTGGACATCATACGTAGCTATTTTAATCTCCAAGGGATGCTCCATAACCTGTAAAAAAAGAAAATAAAAAAGATTAAAAATTAACAAGTTATGACTTTTTCAAACCCTTCAGTCTTTCAGTGGCCACCATGTACAAGGGAATAATCGCTTCCTTATCCCCCGCTAGAAAAATTCCTGTATATCATTGAGAAGACATCATGAGCTACTCTTGCTGACTGTCTGCACTGCTCAGAAAACTTCATATCTGCCTACACAATAACCCCCAGGTCCTTTTCATTCTCTACCACTGTCAGTGTGGTACCACAGAGTTGATACGTTACTCTGGGATTACTGCTTCCCATATGTAGTATTTTACATTTGTCAATGTTAAACTTCATTTGCCACCTCTCAGCCCATCTGCTCAACTTTTCTAGATCCTGTTGCAGCAGTGTACTGTCACTAGTGTTATTAACAACCTGCCAACCTTCATATCGTCTGCAAACTTCGACTTTAAGCTCGATATACTATCATGAATATCATTTATAAATACAGAAAACAACAATAGACCCTGAGGGACTCCACTAATAACATTAGTACATGAAGAGCAGTGTCCATTAATTACCACTCTGTCTTCTCCCACTCAACCATCCCTTTATCCATAGCAGCAATTTGCCTCCAATGCCACACTGCTCCAATTTGTGCAGCAGTCTTCCATGTGAAACAGTATCAAAGGCCTTTCTAAGATCCAAATATATGATATCAAAGTTATTCTTTGCATCCAGTTCCTTTGTGACTTCCCCTTAACAAGCCCATGCTGTGTTCGAACTATAACTGAAGTCTTGTCTAGATGAACCTGCAATGCTTCTTTAACCAGGGCCTCCATTAATTTCCCTGGAACAGAAGTTAAACTAACAGGTCTGTAATTCCCTGTGTTAGGGACAGTGAAGACAGTATGCTACCACAACAGGATCTAGAAAAGTTAGGCAGATGGGCTGACAAGTGGCAACTGAAGTTTAGCATTGAGAAATGCAAAGTACTGAATATGGGTAGCAGTAACCCAAGAAAAATGTGCTAACTGTGGGGTACTTAATTCAGGGAAGTGGAGAATGAAAAAGACCTGAGGGTAATTGTGCTGTCAGATATGAAGTTTTCTGAGCAGTGCAGATGGGTTGCCAAAGTAGGTCATGGAGTGTTGTCAATGATATATAGGAATTTTACTAGCAGAGACAAGGAGATGATCATCCCCCTTGTATAAGGGAATGGTCAGGCTCAGTGTTGAATCCAGGGGGGATTAGTTTCACCCCAGTGATATAATCCCCCCCCCAGAAAAAATAGTAATTTTTATTTAAATTTTAAAGTCCTGAGATTTTGAAATTTTTGCCGTATTTTTTGTTTAATTTTAATTAAAATTTTATTCTTCCTGCACTTTTTAGGGGCCATATTATCAGTTTACACAATATTGTAATTAGAAAACATGAATATAATAAATTTGTGTGAAATAAAGAGCACAAAAATTCATATCAACTTAGTGTGGTTTTCATTAGGTGGTACACAATGAAAATAAATAAATTGGTAAATAAATTTGATGAATTTGAGGTATTGCTCAGAACATCAAAGGCAGATATTGTTCGGATTTCAGAGACATGGTGTCACACAGATATAAGGAATGAAGAACTGGAATTTGGGGAGTACAATGTATACAGGAAGGATAGACAAGATAGGACGGGAGGAGGGGTTATACATAAAATTCAAGGAAACGAAGCCAGTCGACATCGCTGGACAGTGCAGTGTCGAGTCAGTTTGGTGTGACATAAGCATTGGGATATCAAAATTGAGAGCAGGAGTGTGTTATAGGCCTAATGACTCTGATAAGTATAATAAGGAACTGTACAGGGAAATAGAGTGGGCCAGTAAATCAGAGAATTTTATAATGTGAGATTTTTATTTCCCAGATATTGACTGGAATTTGTGGGTTGGTCACTCACACACTAGCAAGGCTTTTTTGGATTTATTGGATGATTGTTTTCTACATCAGCATGTTCGGAAGGCAACTAGAGGGAGTAATACTCTTGATCTGATTATCAGTAGTGATTCTTCGTGCATTAAGAATCTGTAGATAAAGGAACCACTAGGTGGCAGTGATCACAGTGTGCTGAAGTGGGATTTACTCAAAGAGGTAACTACCATCAGGGGTAAAGGGAAGGGTTTTTGCTTTCGTAAAGGTGACTACGGTGGTCTGAGACAGTATTTAAATTCTATACGGTGGGACCAACTGATGATGTTACCAACTACAAATTCAAAATGGGAAGCATTCAAAGAATTTATCTTGGAAGCTACTAGGCTTTACATACCAACTAAGAAATATTGTTCAAGTGTTAGGCCTAAATGGATGTCAGATGAACTAATGAGACATGGGGGCAGAGAAGAAAGATGCATGGGATACATATAAATTAATGGGTGACGTGGAAGCCTATGATAGTTGTAAGCTGGTCTGTAACCAATTTGCAAAGGAGATTAGGCAGGCAAAGGCAGATTATGAGAAATCCTTGGCAAAGGATGCAAAGAAAAACAGAAAATAGTTCTTTACCTATGTAAACTCTAGAAGGAAAGGGATGAATCAGATTGGTCCACTGGATATTGGTGGTTAAACTGTTGATTATCTTGCTCAGGTGGCTAACAAACTAAATGAGTATTTTGCATCTACATTCACACATGAAGAGTTATTCATGAAGGGGAATGCCAGAGGTGAGTTAAACTTTGGCAGTGAGCTGGATGATTTTGTAATAACTGAGAGGAAAGTGGAGGAGAATTGTTGAAGATAAACATAAAAAAGGCACCCGCGGTGGTGCCCTTTTTATGTTTATCTTCAAGTTATATTAGAGGCAGCAAAGGAAGTAAGCAAACCCTTAGCCATAATTATGAGAGCTTCTTTGGACTCGGGGGAGGTACCCATGGACTGGAGATGTGCAAATGTAACCTCAATTCACAAAGGAGGATCAAAGGGCAACACAAGTAATTATATATAGGCGCCTCCATAGCCAGGTGGGAAGGAGCAGCAGTGCATTACACACACTTCTTGATTAGACCGAGGTTTGAGCTCGTCACCATCAAATATCATATATTTGGATCTTAGAAAGGCTTTTGATACTGTTGCTCATGGAAGACTGCTGCACAAATTGGAGCAGCATGGCATTGGAGGCAAATTGCTGCTATGGATAAAGGGATGGCTGAGTGGAAGAAGACAGTGTGGTAATCAATGGACACTGTTCATCGTGGACTAATGTTATTAGTGGAGTCCCTCAGGGTTCAGTATTGTGTCCATTGTTGTTTTCTGTATTTATAGATGATATTGTTGATGGTATATCAAGCTTAATGTCCAAGTTTGCAGACGATACGAAGGTTGGCAGGGTTGTTAAGGACACTAATGACAGTACGCTGCTTCAACAGGATCTAGAAAAGTTGAGCAGGTGGTCTTGAGAGGTGGCAAATGAAGTTTAACATTGACAGATGTAAAGTACTACATATGGGAAGCAGCAACCCCAGAGTGACGTATCAACTCTGTGGTACTACACTGACAGAGGTAGAGAACAAAAAGGACGTGGGGGTAATTGAGCAGTGAGATATGAAGTTTTCTGAGCAGTGCAGACGGTTTGCAAGAGTAGCTCATAGTGCATCAATGATATACAGGAATTTTTCTAGCAGGGATAAGGAGGTGATTATCCCCTTATATAAGGCAATGGTTAGGTCACACCTTGAGTACTGTATACAGGTCTGGAGGCTGTTGATGTAGAGCTGTTAGAACGAGTACAGAGAGAAGGGCAACAAGATTAGTGAATGGAACAAAGGGTTGTTCTTACGAAGAAAGGCTTAAATTTTGCAAATTACAGTTTCTGGAGACTAGGCACCTGTGAGGTGATCTGATTGAGGTGTATAAAGCCTTGAATGGTTTGGGCATGCTCAATGCTGATGGAATTCTTCTTCTTGCTCAGAATATTCATTTGAGAGGGCATAAATTCAAATTGAGGAAAGACAGATGTAGGATATATGTGCGGAAGTTTGTCTTTAGCCAGCGGGTGGTTGGTTGGTGGAACAGACTTCCATCCTTTGTTGTGGAAGTTGATAGCCTAAATAAATTTAAGGCTGAGCTGGACAGGTACTTGGAACGAATGGAGGGGTGAAATGGGAGCGTGGTTTTTTTTTTTTTTGGCTGATGCTGCATAAGCTTGCTTTCTTGCATCATATGCCTCTGCTAATGATAAATCACTAAAATTCAGAAGACAAAATTTTCAAAATAAAGGGGAAATATTTTTGGCTGCACAAATTGTAACTGAAAGTCACTATTTAAATATTGGCATTCTTGTTTTATAGTTTTCAGGTTCCCTTTACAGTATTTTGTCACAAACTGTCTCTTGATAGTGTTTCACACAAATGGTCTACTTGCAACTAATTTTTTGTTTGTATATTGCAAACAAGACTGACTGGATCATAGGCCGTGAATTGGTTCTGAGGAACCAATTCACTGCCTGTCCCGCAGCTCTCAGAGGAGGCGCTAAACAATCTCTTGGCACAGAGAGGTGTCTACTGCAGCCACTATTTCAATTGTTGGCAGTTTCACTTTATGGTTTTCACATTCCATTTATTTGTTTTTTTTCACGGCAAGAGTCTACTTTTGGCTAATTCTTCCTTTGTATAGGACAAACAAGACGGTTTGGTCGCAGCCCATAAACGATATATTTTCTAATCATTTTATTATATACACCGATGAGCCAAAACGTTATGACCAGTGAGTTGTTATGCAAATCAAAGCAACTACAGGTGAACTAAGGCGAGTGCATGGGTCTGGACACTATAAAAAACACCTGATACTGAGCTCCGTTAATCAGCGTTACTGTTGTTCTCCAGATGGGAAAGGCAACGGACTTGAGCGAGTTTGACAAAGGCCAAATTGTAATGGCCAGACGACTGGGTCAGAGCATATCCAAAACGGCACGGCTGGTGGGTGCCCACGGTCAGCTGTGGTTAGTACCTACTGAAAGTGGTCCTAGCAGGGGAAACCCACGAACTGCCAGTGAGGTGTTAGACGACCACGACTCATTAATGCTCAAGGTGAGCGAAGGCTCTCCTGGATGGTACATGGCAACAGAAGGGCAACTGTGGCGCAACTCACCGGTAATTGGAATGCTGGTGACGGGAGTAATGTACCACAACACACAGTACATCAAACCCTGCTGAAAATGAGGCTGCATAGCCGCAGGCCGCTTTGAGTGCCCATGCTAACCACTGTTCACTGGCGACATCGTCTACAATGAGTGACTGGAAGAAGGTCGTCTGGTCCGATGAATCATGTTTCCTGTTGCACTATGTGGACGGCCGGGTACATGTGTGTCATTTACTGGGGAAGTGAATGGCGCCCGGATGTCGTTTACTGGGGAAGTGATGGTACACCAAATTTTATGGTAACGTCTTCCCCTCTGGCTGTGCAGTCTTCCAGCAGGATAATGTGCCATGCCACACCGCTCGGATTGTCGGACTGCACTGGTTCGTGAAACATGAGGAAGACTTCCAGGTATTGCCCTGTCCTCCAAATTCCTCAGACATCAATCCCATTGAGCATCTATGGTTTGTGTTGGAACAGCTACTCCGATCTGCGGCATCTCAACCATGGACCTTACACGAGTTAAAAGGATCTGCTGGTTATGTGTTGGTAGCAGATACAATAAGACACATTTAGAAATCTTATAGCGTCCATGCCTCGCTGGGTATGAGCTGTTTTGGCTGCACGTGGAGGACCAACATCATATTAGGTAGGTGGTCATAATGTTTTGACTCATCAGTGTATGTATCTGTACTGTAATTTTTCAAGATTGCATGAAGATAAGCTTAGAAGACCCGAATAAGTATCGAAAAATTAATAAATGAAGTGATTGATACTTATGCAAAGAAAAAATCAAGAAGAATAAGATTATTATAATACTTGCATGTCAGTTTATAATTTATGATTTTTTTTGTGAATTTTAATCGGTGAATTTAAAATGATTAAACTGTGATTATTGCCAGTAATGTAGTTTTGTGAACTGACTATTAGTATTTAGATGTTAAATAATAAATATTTCTTTTTGTTTCCAGTTTTGATTTCTCATATTCTCTTATTATAACATTCATAAATATACAGATTTGTTTGTAACATATACATATGTTGTAAATATTAAATAATAATAAAAAATATACAGATATATTATCTGTACCTCCAAAGTTTACATTCTTCCCCCCAGTGCATGTTCCCCAAAGTTTACATTCTCCCCCTCCCCCCAGCACATGTATCCCCAAAGTTTAATTCCCCCCAGTGCATGTACCCCAAAAGTTTATATCTCCCCTCCCCTAAATGCAAACGCTCTGGATTCAACACTGGTCATGCCACACCTTGAGTACTGTGTACAGGTCTGGAGGCCTCATTTTAGAAAGGATGTAGAGTTGCTAGAATGAGTACAAAGAAGGGCAACAAGATTGGTGAGAGGAACAAAGGGGTGCTCTTACCAAAAAAGGCTCAAGTTCTGCAAGTTGTAGCATCTGGAGACTAGGCACCTGCAAAGTGATCTGATTGAGGTGTATAAGGCCCTGAATGGTTTGAGCAGGCTGAACGTTGATGGGATACTTCCACTTGCTCAGATTACAAACCTGAGGGGGCATAGATTCAAATTGAGGAAAGGCAGTTGCAGATGTGCTACTGCCTTTCCTCAGTTGAAGATGTGCAGAAGTTTGCTTTTAGCCAGTTAGTAGTTAATTGCTTGAACAGACTTCCATCTGTTGTTGTGGAAGTTGATAGCTTAAATAAATTTAAGGCTGTACTAGACAAACATTTGGAGTGACTGGACGGGTGAAATTCGAAGGTTTTTTTTTTTTTTTTTTTTGTGGACTGATGCTGTATAAGCTTGCTTTCTTGCATCATATGGCACAATTAGCATTAGTTGAGGCGAGATCTCTTTGCAGGTCATGGGGTTTTTGCCATTGATACACAGGAATTTTGCCAAAAGGGATAGGGAGGTGATTATCCCATAGTCAAGCTACACCTTGAGTACTGCATACAGGTCTGGAAGCCTCATTTTAGAAAGGATATGGATCTCTTGAAACAGATACAGAGAAGTGCAACAAGGTTAGTGAGAGGAACAAAAGGGTACACATCAGGAAAAGTTTCAGTTCTGCGAACTGCAGTGCCAGGAACCTGCAAAGAGATCTCGTTGAGTTGTTTAAGACTTTGAATGGATTGAGTATGGTGCAGTCTTTTTTCCTGCTCAGCCTACACATGAGGGAGCATAAATTCAAACTGAGGAAGGGGATGGTTTGCAGAGTAGATTGTATGAAAATTTGCCTTCAGCCAACAGGTAGTTGATTGTTGGAACAAACTTCTGCATGTTACTTTAGATTTGGTAGTATGAATAAATCATGGAAGAACAAGACAAACTATTAGAGGGTAAAACTATATAGACAGGTAATGTGGGAGGTTTTTTTTTTTTTTGGCTGATGTATAAGGTTGCTTTCTTGAATCAACTGCCACTACTAATAGTAATACTACTAATACTAGCCACACAAAAAATTAAATATTTTTTTTAAGTCATGGTATATTGAAATGAAAACAGAAAATATTGTATAACCAGTTAGAGAATATCAATGGACAAAGGTATGTGCGTGGTTGCGATTTCATTTACAAATTAAAAAAATAATAATAAAATAACAAAAAAATTTAAAAAGTCACATCTGTCAGTTGCCATATTTGAAATGTCTGGTTAATTGGTCATAGAAAGTGTCTTTTGCAAAATGTTGGAAAAAGACACTTATTTTTCTTTCTTTTCAGTTTTTAGAAAAGGTAATATTGATACTGTTATTTTTTATTATATGATAATCCTTTCCCTCGGGGGTTCACCACTTGTGAATACAGCTTTGCAAAGCCTGTACTCACAACTAGTGAGGTTTATGCCTGAATTTTGTTTTTCTAGTAAAATTCTCTGGCTTTGGAGAGACCTCTTCTTTGATTTTACTAATTTGTATTCCTCATATTCGTATTCCTGCTTGAGGAAATCAGGGTTGTTATGCCAAAAACAGCGCAGCTTACCAGACTCTATTTAATCTCACATAGATTAACTCACTTATAAATCCAGAATAGTCTGAATGGGTAAAGTGTATTGTGTCTAATGGCCCCAGGGGTTCCCCCATCTCCACTGTTTGAATGGTAGAACTGCTGAGTGACAATACAAAAGCAAAATGTAAAGTCTGCAAAAAAAATTGAACTAAAAGTATGGGTTGCCAGCAATTTTTAGCCATCCTAAAAGTGTAACTTATAAGAAAAATTTTTACATTATACTCTTATTAAATTAAATTAAAAAATTAAACAAAATAATCTTCATAGGTGGCCTGAAGACTCAGTTATTTTGGTTCTGATGGAATGGTTAATGGAGAAGAACACAAAGTTAGTTACAGAAGAAACAAATTCATAAGATGAACTTTCAGTTTGTACTTTTATCCTTGTTCATCTGTTGATGAAGGAAAGACTATAACTTTTGCTAAATAAAAAAGAAAAGAGGTTGTACTTCCAGTTCATGTGTCATGTAGTGTGAAGTTTTCTGTTGTATATAAATTTGTTATTCAGGAAAATATTCAAGCATTAGAGATTTTGTGAACCTGAAGAATGCTGATGGTATATACTGTCATTACATTTTCAGGAAGGGTTGGGAGAATTATTTAAGAGAATGTTTAAAGATGGTGCAGTGGCACGAAGTTTACCCTTGGTCCTACAAAAGCCTCATATTTAATAATATTATTATTATTGTTAGTTATATGGTGCAAGGAAGCCTGAAGCTTTTGCTGCACCAGTCAAAAAAAAAAAAAAAAAAAAAATCCTGAGTTACCCAGGGGAGAGAGAGAGCATGACTCAGAAGTAGAAGGGAATAACCAAGAAAGAGAATGATGATGATATCCAGCTCAGGACCTTGGGTGTGTGTCAAGCCCATACTCACCAGATGTGAGCCCCTTGGGTACTTCATGTATTAACTCCTTATTTCATACAGTAGCATTTTTGGTTTGTTTTGACGAGGCACCTAATGACATGGCCGAGTGTGAGGAAATAATTGTTGAAAGGATTGTTCATATTCTATGATTTGAAGTATTTTTATTAATGTGAGGAAAGGGATTGTTAAAAGGATTGTTGATATTCTGTGATTTGAAATATTTTCATCACTCCAAGCACTTAGTTATTGCAGTTTATTGGGATCATAAAAAAGTCTTGATGACCTTCTTATATTATCGAAACTGCACTTTTTCATAGCATATAAGCCATTTCTCAGAACATGGCAGACTCCAAAATCTGTGTTGGAGTCCAACAAAATAAAAAAAAAAAAAAAAAAAAACCAGATTAAAAGTTTGTCATATACTTGGCAAATTAATAAAATTTAAATAATGTGGTGAATGCACCAAGTGTTATAACAAACTTTTAATCTGGTTAGCTAATAGCAAACTGTGTGTAACTTTTTCATCTCAATGCTTTTCATGGCTGAGCCTATAACGAACTTGGCACAACTTTTTGGTATCACTGCTTTTCGTGGCTGAGATTTTGACGAACTGGGCATCACTGTTTGATCTTAAACCTTTTCATGGTGGAGGTTTTTGCAAAGCTTGCAAAAGAACTTGGCTCACTTTTTTTTTTTACAGTTTTTTGTTGAGATATTAAATCTTTTTACAGAGTTATTAAACTTTCCATACATTAACATGCTATGTTATATTAGCAAACGACAATAATGATTAGCTAGATATCATTTTTTTTTTCTAATACAAATGATGCATATCGTTTGTAGTAATTAAAAACTATCACTCATGCTGTTATTTTAACACATGCACCTCCTAGATAACTTGTCATAGTTTTATTAATTTTCCCATTAACAGGAAAGACTATCCTATAACTGAACCAAATTTCAAGTCTAACTTAAATCAGAAATATATTAAAATATCGATGAGTGAGTGAGTCAGACAGCAAAAACTACCATGTTTGGGACTCTACAGAAGAACAGTGATTCATCCAGAGAAATGAAATTTGGTATGTTTTATTCAGAGTCCAACCTTGCAGAAATTCACGATTTTAATGTTTTGGCTTTTTTACATGTTCAGAGACATCAAGGGTGAAAGCAGGTATTTGTTAGTTCAAGTAAAAGGTGTAGGCAGCTTGCTAGGAACTTGGCATGGTGCACTGCTACTCACCTTGATATCAGGACAGAAAGAGCATCGTGTGATCTTGTGAGTTTTCATGCTTTTGTTCTTGCACATCAACGTAGAAACTTGATAGCAGCTACATTTTGCTGGGTGAAAGGAGGGAAGGGAAAAAAAGAAATTAGGGCAGACCTTTCTTTCTTGGATGGGTTTTGCTGTTTTTTTTTTTGTTTGCATCTAGATACTTAAAACTTTTGATATATCCTGTTTTGCACTGTTTCTCTTTGTTCAAATTGTAAACTTCAAGGACTTTTTTAACTCATTGCAAAATGGGTGCTTTATCGCAGTATTGTTAAGCATTATGGAGAATGGGTCAGCACTGGAGAAACTGCTTCACCATAGTCAAGAGGTGATCTTCACCTGAGAAGATTTTATTGTGCATTTGGTGTTATATGCGGGTTCACTGACAGTGAAGGGTATGGATAAAGTGAGCAACAGCTCAAGGCCTTGCACCTATAGGAGCCTCTCACTGTAATTTTTAAAGTGAGATTATTGTATAAATGTTTAGGAATCAGCAGTCCACAGAGCCCAGTGCAAAATTCTATAACATTATTGTGGTTTAAAAAAAAACACTTGAACATGAAATTACTATATGTACTGTAATACAAACTTTCAAAGTAATTATGGCAAAGGTAAAGAAAGCCAACACAAGAACCACTGGAAACTTTGATAAACTTATACTGGGCAAACTTGTTTCCGCCTACCACAGTTTCTCTTTGCATTTTTGGTAAACAGATGGTACGTGTTATTGGTAGTGGCGGTAGAAGTTGATAACGATGTATTGATTAGTTTTTTCTCATTATTAAAAGCAGATTATTGGAGTTCACGAGTGTAATGCCTTTACGGCTGAAATTTACTTACAGGTACACTCTTCAGACTGCCTCAGTCTTATGGCGTTTATTCTCCCATCCCTCTGTTTTAAAATAGGAAAGCAACTTCTATAGGCGGTGCATGTTGTCAGTAGCGGTAGCAGTCAGAGAGAGAGAAAACTCGATATCCATTTGCAAAACACTATTAGCAGTCCATAAGATGGAACCTTTCTCAGAAGGCCCTCATGGGTAGCACAGTTGGTAGGATCACCATCCTCCCTAAAATGGGTGGAAAAGACCTGAGTTCAAGTCCCATCGATGATGGGAAGAATTTTTATGGGCTTTTTCACAATGTTTTCGAGTTAGTCTGTCTCAGGCTAGGATACCACAAATGGTTTTTTTCTTTCAGAAACTTGTGTTTTTTGTCTAACAAACAGAAAATCGACTTCAGAACACATGCAATTTACAGACATTATGCATGGAGCAGTATGGACTTAGTGACTGATGCTCCTAAAATCCTTCAATAACAACTTTCTTAGAAGACCTTTATGCCAAACACTATAAAAAGCCTTAAAAATGTTTCAATAAGTGCCTCACAAGGTTTGTGTAATATGCCTCTATGGCGGTCTGGCCTTTCTGAACATAATCCACTGGCGACACTCCATCAGAATCCAAAAAAAAAAACCGATGCCATCACCTTGTAGAAGGAATTGACTTGGCCAAAGGAAGTTTGCTGGGTCTGTCTCAAACTGATGCAATTATTCACTTCTCTTGACAATCCTTTTGTGTTTTTTGATCTGCTGTCAACAACTTTGGGACCTGTTGTGCTGACACTTTTTTTTGTAGTGGGAACCTCTGTTATTCTGTGTTAAAAACATTCAGATGAGATTCCCTAGACACTGGCAATGTACTGAAATGTCACTTGTTTATCACTCATTACCATATCATTCACACTGTCAACTTCTGGAGTGATGGATGTTGCAGGTCTTCTACAGCATGGGTCTTCTTCCAAACTCCCCTGCCCTCATTTAAATTCTGCTGCCCATTTCTTAACTATGGAATAGGAAGGGGCATTCTCCCCAATGTTGTAATCATATCCTCATGAATTGGCCTTGGCATTAGTCCCTTTTTTCTCAAATATTGGATGATTGAACAGTGACTGATTTTGTACTTCTTTCCTCATTCACATAACTTTGTGCCGACTGGGCTAGCAAGGTGGGTAAAATGCCTGCCTGGCAACCCAAAGGTCGTGGGTTCGAATCCCGCCTCGGGCTTGGATCACAGTAAATGCAAAAACTTTGGGAGGTGCATTATGGCCACAGAAGCCGATGCACCAACAACTAACAAAAAAAAAAAAAAAAAACATAACTTTGTTGGCTCCAAGACCTGTAATTAAAAAAAAAAAAAAACATTATTGATACTACATAAAACTTGGTCAGTTATATTTGAAGTGTTATACGTTAAGTATGGGGCTTAGAAGGAAACAGGCATTCTGTGTGTTATCAGACACTCAGTCTAAAACACTGATGGATCCAATATCTTTCTATTTCAGAAGATTTAGGAGAAATCTGGTTGTCCTGCCTCCCTAAAATCCACTCATGCACACCTTCTTGGTTATGATAAGCCCTGTTACGTCACTTAGGTGGCAATGAACGTATAGAGTGGTTCTCTTCAAGATGCCTGGTCAGTGTGAAGAGGAAAAGACCAAACCCTCCAGCACATGACAGTAAGATGAAACAAATGATCCTCAGTCCCCAGTGGCTTTCACTCCCCCCTCTTACGGCAGCGAGAGGATCAGAGTGGAAGCAGAGGGTGCTAAGAATCTCTGGGATACGACCAGGCTGCCATGCACGGAAATTGAATTGGCCTGTTACAACGTAAGATCGCTCATCAGTGAAGATGGGATATTAGAGCTGGAAAAGGAATTAGAAAATGTGAATTGGAATATCATTGGTTTGGCTGAAACAACAAGAAGAAATGAATCACTTATAAGTTTATCAAGTGGAAATCTGCTGTACACCAATGGAAACAGTGAAAGGAACGAAGATGGAGTTGGCTTTCTAGTCCATAAAGATACAAACATTTTGGAACTTTAAAGTACATCACCAAGAGTGTCAAGACCACTACTCGGGATTTCTTAGAGGTATAAGCTAAAGGTTATAATGATTTATGGACCAACATCGAGCCGTGATGATGAAGAGGTTTAAGAAATGTACACCGAAATTGAGAGTCTTCTAGATGAATAAAGTCGGTAATGAACACTTTTTTCAAGAAAAAGGTGAACAGAATGTGGACATGGAAGAGCCCAAATGGATGTTACTGTCCTGAACAAGGTTGGAAGTGATCACAGAATGGTAAGATGCACACTTGATATAGATGTAAGAAAAGAAAGGAAAAAAACTGATTCGAGTAAATAATACAAAGGTCCTTGAGATAACAGAAAAGTTATCCCAAGTGATTCATTTCTTCTTGTTGTTTCAGCCAAACCAATGATATTCCAATTCACATTTTCTAATTCCTTTTCCAGCTCTAATATCCTGTCTTCACTGATGAGTGATCTTACGTTGTAACAGGCCAATTCAATTTCCGTGCATGGCAGCCTGGTCGTAACCTAGAGATTCTTAGCAGTATATACTGGAACTTAAGAACAAGTTTGAGCTTCTGCACACTGCTCAGGACCAAGATATCGATGAGGAATATTACAACTTTCTGAAAGTGATAAAATCCAAGAAACCTATAGGTAAAAAGAAATCCAAAGAAGAAAAAATTAGTCAAGAATCACTTGTTACGACGAACCGAAGACGACAAATGAAGAGCAAGAAAAACACTGACAAGGAAAAAATTGAGTATACTGAGTTATGCAAAGCCATTAGAAAGAGACTCAGAGAGGACATAAGAAAATTTAACACAAGAAAAGTAGAACAAGCATTTAAAGGAAAACAAAGGATTTAAATCAGCAGCCATGAGCAGTAATACAGAAAGACAAATGATACTGAAACTGAAGAATAGCGATGGTGTACTTATAAACAGCAGAAAAGGCATAATTCAAATAGGAGAAGACTACTATAAAGAGGGAATGATGCCAGCAGTGGAGAAGATGGATCACAAATTAGTAACACATACAACATACCTGATATCCTTCCTGATGAGGTAGAACATGCATGGAAGAAAATGAAGAATCAGAAAGCCCTGGGGGAAGGTTAAGTTACCGTAGAATTGTTAAAATTGGGAGGAAGAGACATGACACAAACTGGCAAGACTCTTTACAAAATGCCTTAGAAAAGGTGCAATGCCTAAGGAGTGGAATAATGCAATCATAGTTTTGCTGCATAAGAAAGGAGATAAATCAGAAATTGGAAATTATAGACCAATTAGCTTGTTATCCCACATCTACAATTTGTTCACAATGGTCATTACTAACAGATTAGAAAGAATACTTGATGAGAATCAACTGAAAGAGCAAGCTGGCTTTAGGACAGGATTCTCAACTATGGATCACCTTCACGTAATATCACAGCTAATGGAGAAAGCAAATGAATATAAAACACTATTATGCCTGGCATTTGTGGGTTATGAAAAAGCATTTGACTCTCTACAGCATAAGGCAATGTTTCGAGCACTGGGAAGACAAGGCATAGATACCCCCGTATATTATGATTTTGAAGAAAATATATGAGAATGCTACCTCCTTTATTGGACTAGACAAAGACAGTAGTAAGTTTAAAATTTAGAAAGGAGTTCGACAAGGAGCCACAATATCTCAGAAGTTGTTTACTGCTGCCCTTGAGGTAGCTTTCAGAAGATTAGATTAGTCACAGAAAAGAGCCAATATGAATGGAGAGTACCTAAACCATTTACCGATTTGCAGATGACATTGTGGTCATAAGCCATGATCCCAAAGAATTAGAGGAAAATCTTAAGTTATGCAGAGTTAGTAAGAATTTTGGACTAAAGAAGAATATGGCTAAAACAAAAGTAATGATGAACAAGTATGCCACAGAAAGGGATATAATGATTTGAAGGAGCAGTAATTGAAAAGGTGGTCATATATCGATGGGTCAACTGTTGATGATCCTGCTCAGGTAGCTAACAAACTAAATGAATATTTTGCATCGACATTCACACATGAGGAGTTATTTAGCGAGGGGAAAGCCAGAGGTGTAATCAACTCTAGCAGTAAGCTAGAGAATCTTGTAATAACTGTGAGTAAAGTGGAGGAGAAATTGTTGAAGATAAACACAAGAAAGGCACCCGAGGTGGATGGGATCTATCCAGTTATATTAAAGGAGGCAGCAGAGGAAGTAAGCAAACCCTTAGCCATAATTATGAGAGCTTCCTTGGACTCAGGGGAGGTACCCACAGACTGCAGATGTGCAAATGTGACCCCAATTCACAAAGGAGGATCAAAGGCTGACACAAGTAATTATAGACCTGTGAGTTTAACTTCTGTTCCAGGAAAATTAATAAAGAAGCACTGCAGGATCATTTAGACAAGACTTCAGTTATATCTCGGACACAGCATGGTTTTGTTAAGGGGAAGTCTTGCCTGACCAATTTGATTGGATACTATGATGCAGTCACAAAGGAACTGGATGCATGGAATAACTTTGATATTATATACTTGGATCTTAGAAAGGCTTTTGATACTGTTGCACATGGAAGACTATTGCACAAATTGGAGCAGTGTGGCATTGGAGACAAATTGCTGCTGTGGATAAAGGGGTGGCTGAGGGGGAGAAGACAGAGAGTGGTAATCAATGGACACTGCTCGTCGTGGACTAATGTTATTAGTGGAATCCCTCAGGGCTCAGTGTTGGGTCCATTATTGTTTTCTGTATTTATAAATGATATGATGACGGTATATCAAACTTAATGTCGAAGTTAGCATACGATACAAAGGTAGGCAGGGTTGTCAAGGACACTACTGACACTATGCTGCTGCAACAGGATCTGGAAAGGTTGAGCAGATGGGCTGAGAGGTGGCAAATGAAGTTTAACATTGACAAATATAAAGTACTACACATGGGAAACAGCAACCCCAGAGCAACGTATCAACTCTGTGGTACTACACTGACAGTGGTAGAGAATGAAAGGGACCTGGGGGTAGTTGTGCAGGCAGATATGAAGTTCTCTGAGCAGTGCAGACGGGCTCTAAGAGTAGCTCATGGTGTATTGTCAATGATATATAGGAATTTTTCTAGCAGGGATAAGGAGGTGATTATTCCCTTGTTATAAGGCAATGGTGAGACCACACCTAGAGTACTGTATACAGGTCTGGAGGCCTCATTTTAAGAAGGATGTAGAGCTGCTGGAACGAGTACAGAGAAGGGCAACAAGATTAGTGAATGGAACAAAGGGGTGCTCTTACGAAGAAAGGCTTAAGTTTTGCAAATTACAGTGTCTGGAGACTAGGCACCAGCGAGGTGATCTGATAGAGGTGTATAAAGCCTTGAATGGTTTGAGCATGGTCAATGCTGATGGGATTCTTCCTCTCGCTCAGAATAATCACCTGAGAGGGCATAAATTCAAATGGAGGAAAGACAGATGTAGGATAGATGTGCGGAAATTTGCCTTTAGCCAGCAGGTGGTTGGTTGGTGGAACAGACTTCCATCCCTTGTCGTGGAAGTTGATAGCCTGAATAAGTTTAAGGCTCAACTGGACAGGTATTTTAAACGAACAGAGGGGTGAAGTGGAAGTGCGTTTTTTTTTTTTTTTTTTTTTTTTTTTTTTGGCTGATGCTGCATAAGCTTGCTTTCTTGCATCAAATGCCTCTACTAATGCTAATATTTATCTGGGACAAGTCTTTAGCTGTAATAATGATAAATGGCTGGAAGTCAAGAGAAGAATAAATTTTGGATGGATAGCATTCAGGAAATATAGTCACACACTGAGGAGCAATATCCCAATTTGTCTGAAACGTAAAATAATTAACCAATGTATACTCCCCACCATGACTTATGAAAGTGAAACTTGGGCACTCACCAAAAGAATGGAAGAGAAGTGGAGAACTATATACAGCGAAGAATGGAATGAATTATATTGGGAATCAGACTGTTAGATAAGAAGAGAAACACATGGATTAGATAGCAATTATAGATGGACTAAGAAAATAGCAGAATGGTACCCAAGAGGAGCTAGAAGAAAACCTGGAAGACAACGGAGATGGATAGATGAAATTCACGAGTTTGTGGGTAGTAAATGAAGGCCTCTCCAGCAACTTTCCAGTTCCTTCTGCACAAAACAGAAGGAACTGGAAAGTTGCTGGAGAGGCCTTCATCCTGCAGTGGATCGAAAATGGCTGATGATGATGATGACGACGACACTAAGTACAGAAATGTTTAACATGTTCTAGTACCCTTTCATACTGAGGCCACAGACTCTTGAACTCCTCCCACTCCTGTACTGATTCTTCAAACATGATATTTCAGAATGTCACTGCCTATAGTATTATTAAACAGGAAAGAAAAAGTGAATGAAAAAAAAAAATTCGTATGTGACCCTATTAAGTTAAAATTGGAGTTTCATTCACTGATATCAATCAATTGTGACATGAAAAGATCTAGTGACTGATGAATGTTTAAAGCTGTTGTTCAGTATACATCTGTCCATGGTCTAATCTAGTGGTTTTCAACTGGGATAGCGTGGCATCTTAGGGTGCCGCAACAATGTTCCAGGTGTGCCATGTAATTTGGGTTTAAGTTACTTAAACTTATTATTATTTTTTAATTTATATGTTTATTTCATTATAAAAAATTGTACAATATGTTTTTAATTTTGTGGTGATCTATAATTGATGTTTACTTAGTACTTCTATATAAAGAATAAAATTATATACTGTATATATATAATTTGTATTATGAAATGTAATTTTTATATTTACATTATTTTAATAAATATTATATAACATATATATTTTTTAATATTATATATCCGTATATATATATATATATATATACAGAGAGAGAATCGGATCTAACAGGCAGAAAATTGAGTAGGGGTGCCGCAAAATAAAATAAATTACTTAGGGAGTGCCGTTTTTAAAAAAAGGTTGAAAAGCACTGGTCTAATCCTTGTGCCTGCCTGTAAAAAAGATGTCATATATCATATATACCAAAATCCATCTGTGGACATTAAGGTTCCTCCCCCCCACCTCCCACTCAAAAAAAAAAAAAAAGCAAGCAAGCAGAGTTTTACAGATTAAGTAATTTAATTACTGAACATAATATATATAATAATATTATTATTATTATAATAATATAATTTTAATCTTGTGACATCACACAGTGTGAGGTTCACACTGTGTGTGTGTGTGTGTGTTTTTTTTTCAAAATATTATTTATTTTATTCTCTAGCATCTAATATTGTTTATTTTATTCTCTAGCATCTAATACTGTTTATTTTATTCTCTAGCATCTAATATTGTTTATTTTATTCTCTAGCATGAAAACTTGTGTTAGATCTACTGGATTGCTAATGTGCTAAAGAATTAAATGTGTCCATTACCAAAATTAATGTGCATCTGATGGTTTCACCAGACAAAGAAGAGGGAGATGATCTCCCAGATAAAAATGTAGCCAGGGATTTTTATTCTAAATATGAGCCAAAAGAGGTTCTTGGGAAGTAAGTGTTAAATCAAGCTGCTTCTTTATTGTGATTAATACCTTTTCTTATTAATAATAGAATCATTAATTTGTATCTGTTTGGGCTAATTTATGTACTGTATATGGTGGGCAGTTATTTAATGAATATAATGAATTTATATAATGAATATAATAAAATAAATTATGGATGGTAAATTTGAAAGAGATTAGAACAGTATATTTTATTGTACATATTCATCCTGTGATATTTTCTACCAGTAGTTCTATAAGAGTCATTTGTTCCTTTTCTGCTGATGTTTGACATTCTGCCAACATTCGACTCTATTTTTGTTCTCTGCTTATTCTTCTCTGTGATCAACATGCTAAACAGCTTAACTGAAATACGTTAAAGAAAAATAAAATTAAATTAAATAAAAGCAGAGTGAAAAACTAATGATGAAAAAATATCATAATGTATAAAATTTTACATTATGTTCATTCAGAAGAGAAGAAAAGATAAGATTTATAAGTGCAATAAAATTATTTAAAATATTCATACCTTTTAAATTTTAAGTCCTTTTGAAATGTTTTATTTTTAAATATTTTTAAAATACTTATATCAAAATAAGTTGAAATGGTAAGGTTTAGTGAAAAAATAACTTTTTTTTTTTGGTTAGAGCAGCAGAATGGCTGAAAACTGAATGAAGCACTGCCTTGTTTTTATCAAAGCTGTTGTTTAATTATCATCATTCAGTTTGTTATGAATAATTATAAGTAATTATAAGTTATATATTATTGAAAATACAATAATATATTGTATTTTCAATTGTATTTTAAGTAATGGCATAATTGAAAATACAATAATATATATGGGCTTTTGTGATGGAAGAAAACAGATCTAGCAATTACCCTTTTTGGAAGTCACCCACAGGTTATAACTACTTATTTATTATCAAAAAATGAACTACTGCAACACTTCATATAATTAGAGCTATATTATATGCAGTGTCTGTTATGATGGATAAAATTTTGCAGTTTATTTCTCTCTCTCTGGCGCCTCCGTAGCCAGGTGGGAAGGAGCAGCAGTGCGTAACACACGCTTCTTGATTAGACCGGGGTTCGATCCCGTCACCACCAAATACGGAGGATGCGGAAAGGTCAGGGAATGACCACCGCGTATTCCCGGAGCAGTATGGCCTTAGTTGCTAATGCTCCTAAAAACCAAATAACAAACAATAACAGTTTATTTCTTGATGGATGTCATTTGTGAAGAAAATTTTTCTTATATTTTCTGAAGTTTTTTGTCATTTTTAGAATTAGTACTGCATTGTTTGGGTATATCTTCCAGTAGTTAATTTCTTGTTTTATTTTAACTCACCCCATTGTTTTTATAAGCTTCTGCATTGTCAGAGGTTTCTTCCTCATTTTCACTTGCATAAATTATATTCAATTTTGGATACTGAGGAAAAGCATACTTCACTCTTTATAGGCACTTTGTATGTAGTATTGATTAGTTTGGAAATTTGATATGGTGTCAAAACCTCTGGGAGTTGAATTCATTGTTCCTTCCACAAAATAGCACTAATAGTACCAGAAGAGAGAGAATTGTCCAGTATTAAATTGAAAATTGCACCAGTACCTGTATCTTGAAAATTGAAATGGAGTACATTGACAGCTTAAGTTTCAAATTCAGTGTGTGTGTGCCATATATATGGATCTATCTGGGCAAGCTAATGATAAATAGTGGGTCTAAAGAGACTTTGAGTAATTGAGGGTGAGTTTGACTTCTGTGGTAGGGAAGATCATGAAGTCTGTGATTAAGGATGCAATTAATAACTATCCTGACAAGAATAGTCTTGAATAGGTCCTGGCATGTTTTTTTTAAGGAGATGTTATTCCTGGCTAATTTAGTTACTGTGATAAGGTCATTAAGCAGTTGGATGCACGTAATAATTTTGGCATTATATACTAAACTTTAGTAAAGGTTTAGATACTATCTGCCATGGATAGTATCCAAAGCTTTTGGATACCACACAAATTTAATTTCATCAGGATGGAAGAAAACTAACATTGAAAGAAAGAGTTGCCATAATATTATGTTCTCATAGGGTGTGAGTATCTCATAAATCTGTTAGAGAGAACCTTAACTGGCTACACCTATAGAGGCTACACCTATTAGTGAGCATTTCACAAGAATCAGAAGTGTCCACAATCGCCCTGTAGCAATAGACGAAGAAGCACTACTAATGAAGAAGACACAATAGCTGTGATTGAAAAAATTATAATGAGCCCATGAAGTTCGCAAGAAAATTGTCACAACAATGTGGCAGTAGTGTATATCACATTCTAATGATTAACAAATTCCAGTTGCATAACATTCAACTTGTACTGGAACTTCTGGTGATATATGGACTATAGGGGACTTGTTCAGAGATGTCAACCACTGGTGTTTTTTTTATTATTATTATTATTTTATTTATTTATTATTAATTAATTAATTTATTTATTTATTTATTATTTTTATTTTATTTTATTATTATTTTATTTATTTATTATTATATTTTTTTTCTTTCTGCTGGTACTCAGGACTGGGCATCCTGAGTATGGGATTGCTGGCATCCACTGGTATTGCACTACCTCCAGTGGATGTAGTATTTTAGCGCACTACTGAGGCACAGATAGTAGATTATGCCTGGCTCCATGTGCCTTGGGACGGGCATCAGGTAGCAGTTGCTCAGGTGTTGGCTGCTCACATTTCAGGCCCTGTTTACACAGATTCTGTAGTTAAGACAGAGACAATTTGCGGAGATGGACCAGGTCTTGGAGCCACTACAAACAGACCACATACATACACTCGTACATAAATGTCATTGAGTGTGCATACATGCATTTCTTTTACACTTGAGAATTTTGTGTTGCATTTTACAATTTTGTAAGAGAAACTCCATTTTCTGCTGGAGTTTCTTACATAGGTTCGAACGATTGTAAATAGAGTGTTTATGTACTTATGTAAATAAATGAATAAATCAATATATAGGGGCCTATATTTAAGGGAGGCAGCAAAGGAAGTAAGCAAACCCTTAGCCATAATTATGAGAGCATCCTTGGATTCAAGGAAGGTCCTCACCGATTGGAGATGTTCAAATGTAACCCCAATTCACAAAGGGGGAATCAAACGGTGATCAGTATTACAGACCTGTGAGTTTAACTTCTAGGGAAAATAATGGAGTTACTGGCAAAAGCAGTAATGCAGGATCATCTAGACAAAGCTGCAATTATGCTTAAGAAACAGCCAGAGTTTGTAAGAGGAAATTTTGTTTGACCAATTTGAATGGATACTATGATGTGGTCACAAAGGAACTGGATGCAGAAAAATAATTTTGATATCATATATTTTGATTTCAGGAAAGCTTTTGATTCTGTTGCACATAAAAGACTGCTGTATAGATTGGAGCAGTGTGACATTAAAGACAAGTTGCTGCTATGAATAAAGGGATGGTTGATTAGGAGAAAACAGAGTGGTAATCAGTGGACATTGCTCTTCATGGATTAATGTTATTATTAGTGGAGTCCTCCAGGGTTCGGTATTGGACTCATTGGTGTTTTCGATATTTATAAAGGCATATCAGGCTTATTGTCTAAGTTTGCAGATGATACAAAGGTTGGCAGGGTGGTTAGTGACAGTAATGACAGTATGCTACTGTAATGGAATCTAGAAAAATTGGGCAGATGAGCTGAGAAATGGAAATTGAAGTTTAACATTGTAAATGCAAAGTACTGCATACAGACAGTATTAATCCCAGAGTAACATACCAACTGTGTGGTACTACACTCAGGGTAGTGGAAAATGAAAAAAAAACCTGGCGGATAATTGTACAGTCGGATATGAAATTCTCTGAGCAATGCAGATAGGCTGCCAGAATAATTCATGGGGTTTTGTCAATAATATACAGGAATTTTGCTAGCAGGGATAAGGAGGTCATTATCCCATTGTATAAGGCAATGATCAGGCCATACCTTGAGTACTGCATACAGGTTCAGAAGCTTCATTTTAGGAAGGATGTAGGCTTCCATATGTTTTTTAAGAAGTGGATAGTCTGAATAAATTCAGGGAAGACCTAGACAAATTTTTGGAGGAGATGGACAGGTGAGGTGGGTAGTACTTTTTTTTTTTTTGGCTGATGCTCTATAAGTTTGTTTTTTTGCATTATTTGCTAAAACTGATAATATGGGACAATTCTGTAAATGCTTTTTTACAAGATGAATGTTGTTTAGTGACCGAGGCCTTGTTTTATCATAAATGGTCATGTCAGCAGTCATAATTTGAGCTAGAGCCAGTGAACATCAAATGTGGAGTGAAGCAGTATGCATTCAACATGGTGCATGAGTAATGGTGTCAACAGGGACATATGCTAGTTGGATCCTACTTTTTTAGCACTACTGTGATAGAGAAAATAGTTTGAGATAATGCAAAAATTTTGTCAATTATTGCTTAATTAATTAATGCAGATAATGCAGATGGGGCACTGGTGATGGAACAAGGATTGGCAGCTGGGCATTGCTCCAGGGGCTCATACTTCACAGAGGTCCTGTGAAGCAAAAAAAAATATGGCAGAGAGGAATAGAAAGAGCCATTGTGCTGAAATTATTATTTTACCACAGTAAGGTTAATAGATATGTGATGAGATTAACATTTTATTTCTGGAAGTGTATTTCACATTTCTCAAGTGGTCAAATCATTATTAGAAGTTTATACAATACCATATACAGTAAACCCCCGCTATTTGCGGGGGTTACGTTCCCGAGAAATGCCGCGAATACCGAAAACGCGAATACTGAGTTACGGCTCCCATAGTAATAAAGGGGTTCCGTTCCAAAGTATGAAATATATAAGAAAAACTAGTCTAAAATTTTGTCTATGTATGTATTATATGTACCTTCATAATATGACTATGTACATAGACAGTACATAGTGAAATGCAAGCATAAGGCATCGAAATGAAAATAAGAAACAATTTAATATTAAATGTAATATTTATTAGAAATTTCAAACAAATCTTTCAAACCAGTGCCTTTGCTAGCTAAAAAACTTATCCCGCCAGTGCTATCACCAGTTTCGCTAAAGTGTTGATAAAGGAGTTTTGCATTTTCACGAATGATGAGTGAACTTAACGGAATTTTATTTTGAGTTCGGTCTTCTATCCACAGATTTAAAGCTTTTTCCATTTTTTCTAATTTAACATCACGAGTTACAGAGCAAATTTTTGAAGCAATTAGCGCGTTTTCACGGACACTACGGCGGATTTTTTCTACTGATTTCTTGATTGATCATACCGTTGACTCATTGATTTTATGTTTTGACACTGAGGAGACACTTTCACCATTAGAAATTTTATCTAATAACACAATTTTATTTGCTAACGTCCATCACCTTCTTTGATATTTTCACATTTCTCTTGTTATTCGTAGCCATATTTTTGTACGGGTTAGAAAGAACTTGTCCACAATAAAGTCACTTTCTTCCATTAACACACTCGAAAAAGTCTGTTTTACACTGCAGAACGGTAGATTTATCATTTTTGTAAGCATATCAATTTATAAATTGATAAATTTATTCAATTTATAAGCGTATAAATTAAAAGCAAACGACGAAACCTTCCATGACAAACGCATAATACATACTGAACAAGGATTAGCGAGAAACATCCACGCTCGTGATTTTGTTACCCCTCTCCCCCCCACCCACCGAGCGCTGTTTTGACCGGGAAAGATAATTTTAGCCACGCCCATGTTTTTTTTATGGAGGAAAATATTCACTGCGCTTTAAAATTCACATTTTTTTAGGTTTCATTTTATATTAAATCGGCGACCGCGAATACAGATATCGCGAATAGCGGGGGTTTACTGTATTAGTAATATATTACTAATTTACACCAAACCTAGGTAATTTCTTCATCTACTGGCATACAGTAATTCACAAGAAAATTACTTGGAAAATGTGTGTGCGCAATGTAAGGAAATCAGTCGACAACTCAGTGTTGTTATGGGCCTATATGAGAGCTTGAAGGACAGGGTGGATGCCCTCGAAGGATCTAAATTGAGGGGCCTATCAAGCTCTCAGGTGCCACATCAACGCCAGAGATTGCACTTGGTCATCACGCAACACAGCGGCAACCCCCAAAGCAGAATGCTCTGGTCCCACAGGACCAGGGTATGTCTGCCAGGTTCAAAGGTTGATGACGTTGTAGAGCAGATATCATCTTTTAAGGGCACAAAAGGTGATATAGTTGTACACGTTGGCACTAATGATATTAAGAGTAGGAGACAGGCAGAATTACTTAACAAGTACAGGTCACTGTTGAAAAAAAGCCATGAATTAGGGTTGAATTTGAAAGTGTCTGCAATTCTGCCCAGACACGATAGGAGGGAGTATATAATGAGAGCCTTGTCGATCAATTCGGCTCTGGAAAGATTCTAGGGTAGAATTTTTTTTCAGCCTGGTCTGTACTTGTTAACAGGAGAGACTGCTTCTACACGGATGGGATACACTTAAATAGAAAGGGTTCAAGAATATTTGCTGATACTGTCGAGGCAGTGTTAGGTGGGTCGGAAAACTGCTAGATTGGGGGGATATAAGGACTAATAGATTATAGTAGCCACTGGCAGAGCTGAAAGTGATTCTTGCACTGCTTCTATTGGAATGAGCAGCAGCCTGGAAAACAAGATGCAGGATATTTCAGAGACTGCTGGGAGTCATTACGGTACAAGTAAACACATGGGTTGTGTTAGGTTAGCTAAGAATAGAATTTAGAATAGAATAGAATAGAATGCTAGGAGTTTGGTAAATAAATTTGATGAATTTGAGGTATTGCTCAAAACATCAAAGGCAGATATTGTTGGGATATCAGAGACGTGATGTCACACACACATAAGGAATGCAGAACTGGAATTTGGGAAGTACAATGTATACAGAAAGGATAGACAGGATAGGAAGGGAGGAGGGTTTATGCTATTAGTTAAGAAATACATAAAATCCAAGGAAGTGAAGCCAGTCGACATTGCTGGACAGAGCAGTGTCGAGTCAGTTTGGTGTGACATAAGCATTGGGAGATCAAAATTGAGAGTAGGAGTGTGCTATAGGCCTAATGACTCTGATGAGTATAATAAGAAATTGTACAGGGAAATAGAGTGGGCCAGTAAATCAGAGAGTCTTATAATGGGGGACTTTAATTTCCCAGATATTGACTGGAATTTGGGGGCTGGTCACTCACACACACTAGCAAGGCTTTTGTGGATTTATTGGATGATTGTTTTCTACATCAACATGTTTGGGAGTCAACTAGAGGGAGTAATACTCTTGATTTGATTATCAGTAGTGATTCTTCATGCATTAAGAATCTGCAGATAAAGGAACCACTAGGTGGCAGTGATCACAGTGTGCTGAAGTGGAATTTATTCAAAGAAGTAACTACCATTAGAGGTAAAAGGAAGGGTTATTGCTTTCATAAAGACGACTACGATGGACTGAGACAGTATTTAAATTCTATACAGTGGGATCAACTGATGATGTTACCAACAGCAAATTCAAAATGGGAAGCATTCAAAGACCTTATCTTGGAAGCTACTAGGCTTTACATACCAACTAAGAATTATTGTTCAAGGTTTAGGCCTAAGTGGATGCCAGATGAACTAATGAGACATATGGCAGAGAAGAAAAATGCATGGGATACATACAAATTAACACGTGACACAGAAGCCTATGATAGATACAAGTTGATCTGTAACCAAGTTACAAAGGAGGTTAGGCAGACGAAGGCAGTTTATGAGAAATCTTTGACAAGGGATGCAAAGAAAAACAGCAAAGAGTTCTTTACTTATGTAAACTCTAGAAGGAAGGGGATGAATCAGATTAGTCCACTTGATATCAATGGTCAACTGTTGATGATCCTGCTAAGGTAGCTAACAAACTAAATGAATATTTTGCATCGACATTCACACATGAGGAGTTATTCAGCTAGGGGAATGCCAGAGGTGTATTCAACTCTGGCAGTAAGCTAGAGAATCTTGTAATAACTGAGAGTAAAGTGAAGGAGAAATTGTTAAAGATAAAAACAAGACAGGCACCTGGGGTGGATGGGATCTATCCAGTTATATTAAAGGAGGCAGCAAAGGAAGTAAGCAAACCCTTAGCCATAATTATGAGAGCTTCCTTGAACTCAAGGTAAGTACCCATGGACTGGAGATGTGCAAATGTGACCCTAATTCACAAAGGAGAATCAAAGGACGACACAAGTAATTATAGACCTGTTAGTTTAACTTATCCCAGTTTGTCTGAAACGTAAAATAATGAATCAATGTATACTCCCCACCATGACTTATGGAAGTGAAACTTGGGCACTCACCAAAAGAATGGAAGAGAAGCTAAGAGCTACACAGCGAAGAATGGAACGAATTATATTGGGAATCAGACTGTTAGATAAGAAGAGAAACACATGGATTAGGCAGGAAACTCAAGTAAAGGACATTCTTATCAAAACTAAAGAACTAAAATGGTCTTGGGCAGGACACATAGCTCGAAGACATGATGACAGATGGACTAAAAAAATAACAGAATGGTACCCAAGAGGAGCTAGAAGAAAACCTGGAAGACAAAGGCGGAGGTGGATAGATGAAATTCATGAGTTTTTGAGTAGTAAATGGATGGCCAGTGCTCAAAACAGAAGGAACTGGAAAGTTGCTGGAGAGGCCTTCATCCTGCAGTGGATAGAAAATGGCTGATGATGATGATGATAGTTTAACTTCTGTTCCCGGAAAATTAATGGAGGCACTGGTTAAAGAAGCACTGCAGGATCATTTAGACAAGACTTCAGTTATAGCTCAGACACAGCATGGTTTTGTTAAGGGGAAGTCTTGCCTGACCAATTTGATTGGATACTATAATGCAGTCACAAAAGAACTGGATGCAGGGAATAACTTTGATATTATATAATTGGATCTTAGAAAGGCTTTTGATACTGTTGCACATGGAAGACTGCTGCACAAATTGGAGCAGTGTGGCATTGGTGGCAAATTGCTGCTATGGATAAAGGGGTGATTGAGGAGGAGAAGACAGAGTGGTAATCAATGGACACTGCTCATCGTGGACCAATGTTATTAGTGGAGTCCCTCAGGGATCAGTGTTGGGTCCATTGTTGTTTTCTGTATTTATAAATGATATTGATGATGGTATATCAAGCTTAATGTCCAAGTTTGCAGACGATACAAAGGTTGGCAGGGCTGTTAAAGACACTACTGATGCTATGCTGCTGCAACAGGATCTGGAAAGATTGGGCAGATGGGCTAAGAGGTGGCAAATGAAGTTTAACATTGACAAATGTAAAGTACTACATATGGGAAACAGTAACCCCCAGAGCAACATAGCAACTCTGTAGTACTACATTGACTGTGGTAGAGAATGAAAAGGACGTGGGGGTAATTGTGCAGACAGATATGAAGTTCTCTGAGCAGTGTAGATGGGCTGCAAGAGTAGCTCATGGTGTCTTGTCAATGATATACAGGAATTTTTCTAGCAGGGATAAGGAGGTGATTATCGCCTTGTATAAGGCAATGGTCAGGCCGCACCTTGAGTACTGTATACAGGTCTTGAGTCCTCATTTCAAGAAGGATGTTGTGTTGCTGGAACGAGTACAGAGAAGGGCAACAAGATTAGTGAATGGAACAAACGGTTGCTCTTACAAAGAAAGGCTTAAGTTTTGCAAATTACAGTGTCTGGAGACTAGGCACTGGCGAGGTGATCTGATAGAGGTGTATAAATCCTTGAAAGGTTTTGAGCATGCTCAATGCTGATGGGATCCTTCCTCTTCCTCAGAATAATCACCCGAGAGGGCATAAATTCAAATCGAGGAAAGACAGATGTAGGATAGATGTGCGGAAATTTGCCCTTAGCCAGCGTGTAGTTGGTTTGTGGAACAGACTTCCATCCCTTGTTGTGGAAGTTGATATCCTAAATAAATTTAAGGCTCACTGGACAGGTATTTCGAACGAACGGAGTAGTGAAATGGGAGTGGTTTTTTTTTGGCGGATGCTGCATAAGCTTGCTTTCTTGTAGAGGCATCTCTACAAGAAGAGTACAGGCATCATATGCCTCTACTAATGCTAATGCTAAAATACTTTATATTCTTGAATCTCTCAAACTGTTGGATTTTTAAGAGATTCAGGAATTTTTGAAAAATTTTAAAAAATTGGGAAAATTGGATTTTTGAGAAATTTTATTCTAGCTTAGATATCACATTTTATTGCATTTTATCTAATTCAAATTAAGAATGGGTTCTGTCTCAAAGCTCATTCATTAAGTAGATTTTTCTGAATACATTTTCCTATATAAAAGTATTATAAATAATAATTTATTCCTTAGATTAATTATAAATAATTATTTGTTCCTCCAGTAGCCCACAAAAGTTTATTTAACCTATGATTTAGCCAATATACTATACATTTGCAATAAAAAATTAGTAGAATCAATACTTTTGCAATTAACAAAATGAAAAGCCATAAGACGAATAAGAAATATATATACTATTTATATACAGGCAGTTCCTGTTTTAAGAGTTTTTTTTTCCAAGTATCAACAAAATCGAGAATAAGAACATTAATTGCACTAAAGAAATACGGCATTTCAAACCATGTGCATAGCTATACAATACTACTGTGTATTATTGTGCTACTATTGTGCATGCATTTGTTTGTTCAGGCAGAGATAAGAAGGGAGGTCCAACTCTTAAAGAATTTTGGAAAGAATTCCATATTTTAGATGCAATCAAAATAATAAAACGAGCCTGGGACAAAATTGCAGAGAAGAATATGAAGGGTCTTTGGAATAAACTGTCCTCAGTTTTTTGATAATATTAAAGGATTTGAAGAACCAGCAGAGATCATACAAAATGAAATAGAAGTTGTCGTTAATATTGCTAACCAATCGCAGCTTAAGGTTTCTACAACTCACGTCACTGATCTGCTTCAAGCACACAATGGAGGGCTCACAAATGAAGACCTTGAAATGGCAAAATGTGAAGAAGCTGAGGAAAAAGATTTAATAAGCTGAAATTCCTGTTTATTCCTTCACTCTCAAGGGCTTGATGAAGTTTTCAACATATAGAGAAAAGCAATTGAGATTTTCAAGTCACAAGATTCAAATTTTGAGCACACTAGAAGAGTTGCTACAGATTTAAAAAATGCTTATGCATGCTATCATGAAATTTATAAAAAAAATAGAAGACTGTCATGGAAACAAACGACTCAGAGCATTTCTGAAGAAGACAACTCGTGCATCCAACAAACCAACAAGTGCTGAGCCAACAATGAGTGTTGAACCATCAACGAGTGTGCATTTAGTTGATGATGATGAAGAATAAACATTCCTTAACATTTGTATGACATAAATAATTTCTTTATTATTATAATTTGCTTGATAAATAAATCATTATTCATGCTCTAAGAATCTGCATATAAAGGAATCATTAGGTGGCAGTGATCACAGTGTACTGATATGGGATTTACTCAAAGATGTTACAACCGTCAGGGGTAAAGGGAAGGGTTTTTGCTTTTGTAAAGGTGACTACAGTGGGACCAACTGGTGATGTTACCAACTGCAAATTCTAAATTGAAATAATTTAAGGAATTAATCTTGGAAGCTATAGGCTCTTCATACCAACAAAGAAATACTGTTGAAAGTTTAGGCCTAAATGGATATCAGATGAACTAACGAGACTCGTGACAGAGAATCAAAATGCACGAGCTATAAATTTTTAGGCAACACAGAAGCCTATGGTTAGGTATAGGATAGTCTTAATCAAGTCACAAAGTAGGTTAGGCAATCGAAAGCAGATTATGAGAAATCTTTGGCAAAAGAAAACAGCAATGACTTCTACATAATAAAACAGGCCTACGTGCTCTGGATTCATAATGCGAAAATTTATTTTTATTTTGTTACACAGAGCATTAATAAAACTACAATAAATAAATTAGCTTTCGGATTTTCGCAGCAATGACTTCTTTACTTATGTAAACTCTAGAAGGAAGGCGATACATCAGATTGGTCCAATTGATATCGATGGTTTGACTGTTGATGATCCTGCTCAGGTAGCTGACAAACTAAATCAGTATTTTGCATCTACATTCACACATGAGGAATTCTGTAGGGAAGTGGAGGCCAGAAGTTTATCAAACTCTAATAGGGAGCTAAATGATTTCGTAATAACTGAGAGCAAAGTGGAGGAGGAATTGTTGAAGTTAAACTTAAGAAAGCCACGTGGGGTGGATGGGATCTATCCAGTTATATTGAAGAAGGTGGTAAAGGAAGTAAGCAAACACTTAGCCATAATTATGAGAGCATCCTTGGACTTAGGGGAGGTCCCCACAGCTGGAGATATGCAAATGTATTCCTAATTAACAAAGTGGGATCAAAGGAGTACACAAGTAATTGTAGACCTGTTAGTTTATTTTCTGTTCTGGAGAAAATAATGGAGCCACTGGTTACAGAAGCATCTCAGGATCATTTAGACAAGATTGCAGTTATAGTTCAGACACAGCATGGGTTTGTTAAGGGGAAGTCTAGTCTCACCAGTTTGATTGGATATTATGATGTGGTCTAAAAGTAACTGGATGAAAAAAATAATTTTGATATATACAAGGAAAACAACTATACAAATTGGAGCAGTATGGCATTAAGGGCAGGTTGCTGCTATGGATAAAGGGATGTTTGAGTCGGATAAGACAGAGTGGTAATCAATGGACATTACTCTTCGTGGACTCTTATTAGTGGAATCCCCAAGGTGTTCAGTTGGGCCCATTGTTGTTTTCTATATTTATCAATGATATTGATGAATTCATATCAGGTTAATTTGCAAGTTTTCAGACAATGTGAAGGTTGACATAATTTTTAATGACAGTCTGCTGCTTCAACAGTATCTAGAAAAGTTCAAATGTGCTGAGAGGTGGTAACTGAAGTTTAACATCGACAAATACAAAGTACTGCATATGGTTAGCTGTTACCCCAGAGTAATGCACCAACTGGGTGGTAATACACTCAGGTTAGTGGAGAATGAAAAAAACCTTGGGTTAATTTTGCAGTTAGGTATGAAGTTTTGAGAGCAGTGCAAATGGGTTGCAAGAGTAGCTCATGTGATCTTTTCAACGATATACAGGAATTTTGGTGGTGGGGATTAGACAATGGTTTGACCATTGCTGAATAATAAAATTAATATTAGGCAATAGCCTGTCCATTGTGTAATAAATACAGTGATGAGCAACACCGTTTTCCGCTCTCTGTATAAGACTTAAAGAAACTCTTAAGTTTTGCAAATTGCGTCTGGAGAGTTTGGCACCTGCGAGGTGATCGGATTATGCACCTAAGGGGACATAAATTAAAATTGAGGAAAGATAGTTGTAGAATAGATGTGCGAAAATTTTCCTTTAGCCAGTGGGTGGTTGATTGCTGGAACAAACTTCCATCTTTTGTTGTGGGAGTTGATAACTCAAAAAATTCAAGGAAGAACTGGTCAAATTTTTTGGAGAGAATGGATGAGTGGAATGGGAATTTTGGTTTTTGGCTGATGTTATATAAGCTTGCTTTCTTGCATCAAATGCCTCTACTAATGCTAATGGATTTTTTTTTTTTATTTTGTTAGGTTACAGACTCACTCTCATTGGCTTCTCTCCCTCGCTTCATGATGTTCTCTCTACAGTAGGAGAACTCTATATTCTCCTAATGTAAGAGAATTGACATAGAAAAGTCATTCTAGATTAATAAAGCAATGTAATAGTCTTCAGCTTTTATTCAACTTTACAGATAAAAATGAATTTTATAGTTTATTTTTAGAATAACAACATTGAGATACCCTATAATGACTTTCACTTTATAAAGTCTCTTTAAAAGAAACATAAGAATGCTTGCTCAATCAACACTAGTTGATTATATTCTTATATACTGAACTATCTTTGTTCCTGTCAAACTGTAGAGTTATTGATGTAAATTGCTGTACTGATGTTATTTATAATTTTCGTGATCAAGAAGTTTGCTAATAGATCATGGAAAACATTCTCTTGTTAGTCTGAAGTAATCTGATAACAGATGTAATTGATAATAAATGTATATGCAGGAATTACAAATGCACATTTATATTAATCTTACTGCTCATCTGAAATCTGACAAATTGCAAATGTATTTACCAGTGCTTGTTGAATTCAAATGAATATTTCTTAAGCGTTTTCCAATATATTCTTTCAAGCTGAATGTAATGTAGTATAAAATTCATACATTTAAATTTGTTATTTAAAGTACTCCATTTTTATAGCAACTTTCACCTGTTTTTAGGCACGTTTGCATATGTGCATAAGTGCCTTTCTTTACCATGCCCATCCATCTGTATAGAACGGAGAGACCACCCAATAGGTGGATTTTCTTGAAATTTTATATTTAGTTCATATAGAAAGATTTGTCAAGTCTTCCCAAATTTTATTAAAATCTGACAAATGGAAATCCAGCAATTAATATTTAATTTTTCCTTACAAATTGTATGGGAAGAGGAAATTCATCGACTAAATGTAGTTTTAATACTGTATTGTTAGCTTTAGACAGTCCACTCTCTGTGTGCATTATTATGCAAGACTCTTGACCACGATGTTACTTGTAACAGATACATATATGTAGAGAGAAAAGAGACTTACAAGTATGTGGGAAAGGGCAATAAATATATTATATACTGTATTGTAATTAAAATGAATGGCTAAGTTTAGAGCATGTAAAACTATAGGGTTTTATTAAGTACTCTGTAAAGTTATAATCTTAGTAATTAATTGATAAGGAGATAGCTATATTTACTTTTTACTTCAGTTAATAGAACAAAAAGAAAAAAAAAATCAATTAATTTTAAGGGTGGGGAAAAAAAGGAATATACCTGAAATGTAATGCCCTGCGTAAATTACCCAACTTGTAGTCAAAGTATGTTATCAGATGTTTAGACATTACTTAATAAGAAAAAGTTCAGTCAATATCACATTTTCACTGTATATTTCATTTATTCCTGGAAATCTTCTTCCTCCTCCTCAGTCACAGAAATGTATTCATATAAATGAAAGTATTATTGAAATGAAAAATTATAATTCCTCAGAGCGGTTAATACTAGAATATACATATAGAGAACGGTTAGTATTCAAAAGAGCTTTCGGCTGAGTAGACAGCCTTCTTCAGTTAGACATATTGAATGGCAGTTAGAATGGAGATGTGCACTGCCAAGTTAGTGCATGAGGCGCGTGGCTAATTGTTTGAGGTTGAAGTTTGTGGCTGTGACGTATGGTGGTGACGCGGCCAGCGTTTGTCTACTAACCGTTCTCTATATGTATATTCTAGTATTAACCGCTCTGAGGAATTATAATTTTTCATTTCAATAATATGAATCCGGAGCGCATAGGCCTCTTTCACCATAAATGAAAGTATATTTTGAACTTTAACAAGATTACGGATAGCATCCAAGACATTCCAGTTTGCCTAAAAATTGTTCCCTCCTATGTTGCAGATGAAATACCTTAACAGGTGGGCCCTGTATGCTCTCTTGAGGTTATAAATAATGCCTTGATCCAGTGGTTCCATAAAACTGATGGTATTGTGGGATAAAAACAATAGCCGTATATTTGTCAACTTAAGTGTCTTGGCAGAATGTGCTGTATAACGATCTAGAATCATCAAAATGTTCCTTTTTCCTGAAGCCATTCTGTCCAATTTTGATAACCAAGGCCAAAAAATTTTGACCGTAAGCCAATCACTCATAATTGGCCTCATAGTCACAGGGAAGTTGGTTAACTGCTTCAAAGCATCTTGGCTTGGAAAACTTACCAATTGCAAGTGGACGTAGTTTTGTACTGCCATCTGAATTCCAGCATAACAGAACAGTGAGTCTTTGTTTACTAAATTTTCCACCATGAAAAGACTTCTCGAACAGCAAATGTTTTGTTTGGCAGAAAATTATAAAATAAACTTGTCTCGTCAAGATTAAAAATATCCTTTGCCTCTTATTTTTCAAGAATGGACTGTACAGAACACAACCAGTCTGTAGCCTTTTCTTTGTTGACTAATCCACACTGGCTGCAAACATTTTGTGAAACCAAGTTATTCCCATCTTTAAATCTTTGGAGACAGCCACTGCTGCCACTGTTTTTATTCTTTTATTAATTTAACAACTCATCCTTCAGAAAGATGTTTTTCTTAGTGCACTTGACATTGTAGCTACCATAAAGTGGTTTTCTTTACACAAAAGTAATTTCTAACAAGTCATTGCCATCCTTCGGGAAGTAGGGAACTGGGTGGCTACAGACAATAATAGGGGCAATAATCGGACAGCTGTGCCAAGATTTGTATTAAACATAAACAATATTTTTTCTTGCAGGGTGAAAACGAACTTTGTAATACATATTAATTGAATTTTGTAATAAACGAATATATTTACATAGAAAAGTTTATCCTTTCACAGTATGTGCTTCAGATAAATGAGTACTTTGTATAAAACAAGTTTGTTTTAACTGATACAGTAAAATCTTGTTAACAAGATTTTACTGTATCAGTCTTTTTCTGTGGTATTAGTTGGATAGAATATAGTTTTCTGTTCTCTTCAAATAAAAATTCAACTTAATTTCAGCAGTGAAGGGTGAGCATCATGGTCCATTACTATTGAACCTACACAACATGCCGTCAGCACCAATTCAAATATGCTCTTTTGTTTATTGGGGGAGAGGGAAGTTTATCAAACCGTGATACCGCCCATATGTGATATCTTGGTTTAATTTGCTAATCTGTGAACAGAAGCTGTTAAATATGTTTGAAATTCAGGCATTTTCTCTCGACATTTCTAAGGCTTTTGATCATAATTTTGTACTAAATGACTTAGCATTAGCATTAGCATTAGTAGAGGCATATGATGCAAGAAAGCAAGCTTATTCAGCATCAGCCAAAAAAAAAAAAAAAACAGCCCTCTCCCATTTCACCCCTCCGTTCGTTCGAAATACCTGTCCAGTTGAGCTTTAAATTTGTTTAGGCTATCAACTTCAACAACAATTGATGGAAGTCGGTTCCACCAACCAACCACCCGCTGGCCAAAGGCAAATTTCCGCACATCTATCCGACATCCGTCCTTCCTCAATTTGAATTTATGCCCTCTGAGGTGATTATTCTGAGAAAGATGAAGAATCCCATTGGCATTGAGCATGCTCAAACCATTCAAAGCCTTATACACCTCTATCAGATCACCTCGCCGGTGCCTAGTCTCCAGACTCTGTAATTTGCAAAACTTAAGCCTTTCTTCGTAAGAGCAACCCTTTGTTCCATTTACTAATCTTGTTGCCCTTCTCTGTACCCGTTCCAGCAGCTCTACATCCTTCTTGAAATGAGGCCTCCAGACCTGTATACAGTACTCAAGATGTGGCCTAACCATTGCCTTATACAAGGGAATAATCACTTCCTTATCCCTGCTAGAAAAATTCCTGTATATCATTGACAAGACACCATGAGCTACTCTTGCAGCTCGTCTGCACTGCTCAGAGAACTTCATATCTGCCTGCACAATTACCCCCAGGTCCTTTTCATTCTCCACCACTGTCAGTGTAGTACCGCAGAGTTGATACATTGCTCTGGGGTTACTGTTACCCATATGTAGTACTTTACATTTGTCAATGTTAAACTTCATTTGCCACCTCTCAGCCCATCTGTTCAACCTTTCCAGATCCTGTTGCAGCAGCATAGCGTCAGTAGTGTCCTTAACGACCCTGCCAACCTTTGTATCATCTGCAAACTTAGACATTAAACTTGATATCCCATCATCAATATCATTCATAAACACCGAAAACAACAATGGACCCAACACTGAACCTTGAGGAACTCCACTAATAACATTAGTCCACGTTGAGCAGTGTCCATTGATTACCACTCTCTGTCTTCTGCCACTCAACCATCCCCTTATCCATAGCAGCAATTTGCCTCCAATGCCACACTGCTCCAATTTGTGCAGCAGTCTTCCATGTGCAACAGTATCAAAAGCCTTTCTAAGATCCAAATATATAATATCAAAGTTATTCCCTGCATCCAGTTCTTTTGTGACTACATCATAGTATCCAATCAAATTGGTCAGGCAAGACCTGCCCTTAACAAAACCATGCTGCGTCTGAGCTATAACTGAATTCTTGTCTAGATGATCCTGCAGTGCTTCTTTAACCAGTGCCTCCATTAATTTACCTGGAACAGAAGTTAAACTAACAGGTCTATAATTACTTGTGTCAGCCTTTGATCCTCCTTTGTGAATTGGGGTTACATTTGCACATCTCCAGTCTATGGGTACCTCCCCTGAGTCCAAAGAAGCTCTCATAATTATGGCTAGGGGTTTGCATACTTCCTTTGCTGCCTCCTTTAATATAACTGGATAGATCCCATCCACCCCATGTGCCTTTTTTATGTTTATCCTCAACAATCTCTCCTCCACTTTCCTCTCAGTTATTACAAAATCATCCAGCTCACTGCCAATGTTTACTTTACCTACATCATTCTCCTTCCTGAATAACTCCTCATGCGTGAATGTAGATGCAAAATACTCGTTTAGATTGTTAGCCACCTGAGCAGGATCCTCAACTGTTGAACCATCAATATCCAGTGGACCAATCTGATTCATCCCTTTCCTTCTCGAGTTCAAGTATGTAAAGAACTCCTTTCTGTTTTTCTTTGCATCCTTTGCCAAGGATTTTTCGTAGTCTGCCTTTGCCTGCCTAATCTCCTTTGTGACTTGGTTACAGACCAACTTATATCTATCATAGGCTTCCATGTCACCCATTAATTTGTATGTATCCCATGCATTTTTCTTCTCTGCCACATGTCTCATTAGTCCATCTGACAACCATTTAGGCCTAAACCTTGAACAATATTTCTTAGTTGGTATGTAAAGCCTGGTAGCCACCAATATTAGTTCCTTGAATGCTTCCCATTTTGAGTTTGCTGTTGGTAACATCATCAGTTGGTCCCACTGTATAGAATTTAAATACTGTCTCAGACCATCATAGTCGCCTTTACGAAAACAAAAACCCTTCCCTTTACCTCTGATGGTAGTTACCTCCTTGAGTAAATCCCACTTCAACACACTGTGATCACTGCCACCTAGTGGTTCATTTATCTGCAGGTTCTTAATGCATGAAGAATCACTACTGATAATCAGATCAAGAGTATTGCTCCCTCTTGTTGCCTCACGAACATGCTGATGTAGAAAACAATCATCCAATAAATCCACAAAAGCCTTGCTAGTGTGCGAGTGACCAACCCACAAATTCCAGTCAATATCTGGGAAATTAAAATCCCCCATTATAAGACTCTCTGATTTACTGGCCCACTCTATTTCCCTGTACAATATATTATTATACTCATCAGAGTCATTAGGCCTATAGCACACTCCTACTCTCAATTTTGATTTCCCTATGCTTATGTCACACCAAACTGACTCGACACTGCCCTGTCCATCGATGTCAACTGGCTTCACTTCCTTTGACTTTGTGTTTCTTAATTAATAGCATAACCCCTCCTCCCCTCCTGTCCTGTCTATCCTTTCTATATACATTGTATTCCCCAAATTCCAGTTCCGCATTACTTATATCTGTGTGACACCACGTCTCTGATATCCCAACAATATCTGCCTTTGATGTTTTGAGCAATACCTCAAATTCATCAAATTTATTTACCAAACTCCTAGCATTGGTGTACACGCAGGTATACATGCACCTGTTTCTATTCTTAGCTACCCTAACACAACCCATGTGTTTACTTGTAACGCAATGACTACCAGCAGTCTCTGAAATATCCTGCATCTTGTTTTTCAGACTTCTGCTCATTTGAATAGAAGCAGTGCAAGAATCACTTCCACCTCTGCCAGTGGCTACTGTTAATCTATTAGTCCTTGTATCCCCCCCAACTAGCAGTTTTCCGACCCACCTAACACTGCCTCGACAGCATCAGCAAAAATTTTTTGCACCCTTTCTATTTAAGTGTATCCCATCCCTGTAGAAGCAATCTCTCCTGTTAACAAGTACAGTCCAGGCTGAAAAAAATTCTACCCCTTGAGCCTTGCACAATCCCTCCAGGGCCGAATTGATCGACAAGGCTCTCATCATATACTCCCTCCTATCGTGTCTGGGCAGAATTGCAGACACTTTCAAGTTCAACCCTAATTCACGGCTTTTTTTCAACAGTGACCTGTACTTGCTAAGTAATTCCGCCGGTCTCCTACTCTTAATATCATTAGTGCCAACGTGTACAACTATATCACCCTTTGTGCCCTTAAAAGATGATATCCGCTCTACAACGTCATCAACCTTTGCCCCTGGCAGACATACCCTGGTCCTATTCCACCTATCCTTTTTACAAAGTATGTTCCCCGTTTCCCTGACAATACAGCCCCCTAGGCAGAATGCGCTGGTCCCACAGGAACTAGTAGTTGTTGGTGACTCTATTGTTGGACATCTAATTGATGACCAAGTGCAAGCTCTGGCGTTGATGTGGGCAGCTGAGAGCTTGATGGGCCCCTCAATTTATTTCCTTCGAGGGCATCCACCCTGTCCTTCAAGGTCTCATAAAGGCCCATAACAACGCTGAGTTGTCGCCTGATTTCCTTGCACTCCTTACATCGTGCACACACAAAGACATCCCCCTTGGCAGTATCATGTCCCGTACCCGACTGCTCCGCAAACATCAAGCAAACAGTGCATTTTAATAGACTGTGATTCAGAGGGCAACTGCCCCCCTCAGTTCTCCCCTGAACCACAGCACTCCCATTAGCTTGAGCCTTTTGCTTTGCTGCTCTGGTCAGAGTCATGATTCCAATTTAATTCAATAAAATTTAAAACAAAAATTAAATCCTTAAGTTATATCCCAAAACAGTTATGTTATATATATATATATATATATTTTTTTTTTTTTTCGGTATCTAGTGTTCCCTTTATACAACTTCCGTATCACGTGTACCACTATAGTTATGTATTAATTATTTGTTACGATTAAGTCGTTATATATATTTATAGAGTTAAAAATACAATTTAATTGACAATAAAGTTTATCAAGATTAATAGATTTACTGATTAATTGACAATATTATATTATGCAGTATACTACACTAAGCTTATGCTATCGTGTAAAAATGGCGGGAATTCACGAACGGTATTTCTACGGACTCGTAAGTATTGATTAGCTTCGAAATCTCGCTATCTCAATTTAGACTAAACTAAGGATCCTGCCTAGGTCTATAATCTACTTATAGAAGATAATTTGATATAACAATTGGTTAATAAATCAACTAAATTTGGTTAAAAGACCTCTCGTTCAATTTGTGACACGTGGATTTGATACCGTTACCGATACTAAGTAATATCTACGAAATCTCTGTCTAAGTTAAACTTTAAACTAAGTATCGTAACTAGGAATATAAAGCTACTCTAGAAAAAAGTTAATATGACAATTTAAACTAATAAAGCAGAAAATAAATCAGGAAAAACTTCTCTGTTTGAAGAGCTTTAAGGAGCAATGTCTGCACAAGTTAACCTCGCACCCAGACTTCTAAGGCAAGTTTACATTCCGTGGCATGCCTTGTAATTTTTTTAGGTGTGTAGTCCATTTCCTCTGTGACTGCTTATTAACATTATGGTAGATAGCTCACAAACATCTAATTTCTGAATCTATGAGTTCTCATAGCTTCTTTTCTTTTCTTTCCCTTACTCTTTTTTTCCTTTATTTCCACTTTCCAGTTCAAAAAACAAATCCTGCTCTACAAAAACAGCTATAACTTCTTGAATATCCATCACTAATTCCTTAAATGCTGATTCTTCAGTGGGGACAACAAAAGTTACTTAATTTCAATCTTTTTTAAACTCAGGTTTCTCATATTTCTCATAATAAAATTGTTCGCTGCTTCCATGTTCATCTTCAATAATGCTTAGATTTCTAGACAAGAACACATTTCTTTACTGGTGATGACCCTGAATTTCTGCCATTTCTGAGCATAAGCATATTATAAATATTGCTTTCTCTGCATAAAAAAAAATTAGGCTTTCACTTATGCCAAGCGAAAGCATTTTACACACTTTTATTCTGAATAGCTGCAAACTCCGTACAAATCATAAAATCACAAATTTGCCATACCATGGAATGTTTTTCCTGTACTTGGAGTGACTGTTGAAACCACTTAAACTCCTACACCATATCTTGAAGAGAACAGTCAGGTGAATCAGTGATCTCCTGATCTTATGAACTCATTCCCTAAATATCCTGTTTATGAACTCATTCCACTAAATATCTTGTTACTCTATACAGAACTTCTGCAGGCACTGTCTTTCTTCTCAGCCTTAATATCTTCCATGCATCTGCTACTTCATATGCATTCACTATTCAATCCAAAACTCCATGAACTAATTTTTCTTGTGTGGTTAAAATAAAAGACCCTTCACTATGTGGGCAATGTTTCAATCTACATAGTGAACTAGGTAAAAAGGTTTTCTCAATGATTTATTCTCTTTAAAAATCTTTCCATTTTTTCACTGATGCATGGTAGGAAAGGATTCATTATGAATTGTTCCAAGCTTACCTGTTAGAGAGAGAGATTGCTAGGGATTCTGAAGGGTTTCGCTGAATTATTGCAGGACTTTGCCTGTTATTTGTGAGATTAAGGATTTGGCATAGTTGTTTGTTTACGAATGTGTTCTTGCTTAGGACTATTTTGCTCTACAGGATTGTGTCACTACAAACTATGAGAGCCCTAATCAAGGACTTTGTAATCTCAATTTTAATGCTTTTGAGATGGTAAGAATGGAAAGACAGACCAGATCATTGTCTGTGTATTTTATGAAAATAGTAGTCATTAGACCAGCAATTTTCAACCAGTGTGCTGTGAAGGGTCTGCAGATGGGCTGTTGGAGTTTGGGGGAAGGTCGAAAAGAAGCGAGAAAAAAAATCGAGGAATAAAAAAAATTGTTGAGGTAAATTTTAGAAGTACTGTATATTTTTCATAAAAGGCCGATAAGAATGAAAGCAATAACAATTTAATAATAATAAATAAAAGTAATTATAGTAAAATTCAGAGCTTCCGACCCTATTGTTCCAGATCCCAAAATAACTCTCCAATATACTTTTACCACCCCACTTTTTCACCCTTGTCAACCACCAGTGTCAATCTTCAGCCTGCTGTTGTTCGGATCGGATGTGTCATTCCATCTGAGTTTGTACTAATGCATTTTTGTTTATTATTTCTATTTCATTTTAGTTATTTTGTTATTTCTGAATTTAGTTTATTTATTTTATTTTTTTTTAGGGCTTATTAGCCATGAGCAGATTTCTAATTAAAAAACGTAAGTTAGATGATGACAATGAATCAAGTATGGCTGATACTAGTTCTGGTAGTATAACACATAGTTATTTTCATCTGGAGAAGAGCAGCTGAAAAGACACGTTCGCACAAAGCACTCATATTTTTGCGAGAAACCAATTGAATATTTTAAAAGGCTTTTAGCTGATCAAACATGCCTCTGACCAAACTGACCAAACAAAGCTCAAGAAGCAAGCTATGCTGTTGCTGAAATCGTGGCAAAAAAGTTGAAATTACATACAATTGCTAAGTCAATAATTTTACCAGCATGCTGTAAAATTGTAAATATTATGTTTGGCAAGGAATATGAAAAAGAGATTTTGAAAATCCTTGTCTGATAACACTATTATTCAGCGTATACAAGACGTGACATTCTCGATGTTATGAACAGTTATTTCAGTTCTCATGATTTGTCATGGAAATCGTGCATCAGCATCTGCATGGATGGTGCTCCTATGTTGGGAAACCTGAAAGGATTTGTTGCACTGGCCAAGCAAAAGAACCCTGGCATTGTTTTTACACACTGTTTCCTGCACAGAGAGTAGGCCATTAAAATTGAGGTGTGTTCTGCCATGGAAGCTGCTCATACACAACTCCTGCTGCACACGGAAGTGAGAGGGGCTATCTCGAAGGCTGGTGCTTTCAAGGTTCTATGAACTGAGGGAAGAGCTTATAATTTTTTTTACATCTGAAGAGGCTGAGCTGACTAACCTGCTTGGTGATGAGACCTGGTGCAATAAAGTTGCTTTCCTAGCTTGACATCTTGCAAGCCTTGAACACTCTTAACAAGAGTATGCAGGGAAAGAATAAAAATATATTTACTTGTACTGACAAAATTAACTCTTTTAAGGAAAAATTAAAATTGTGGGGAGCCAGAATCAAAAAAAAAGAGAACAAAGTTGAAATGTTTGAGCTGACAAAAAGTTGTAGACTGGACAAAAATCTTGTTGATTTAATTCTACAAAGTTTGTCACTGCTGAGTAAAAACATTGAAAAGTATTTCTTGTCACTTGATGTATCTTCCTTGGACCGGGTAAGAGATCTGTTTGTGTTAAGTGTGTTCAAATCAGCAGAATTGACTGTTGCAGAAGAAAATGAGCTGATGGAAATAAGAAACAACAGAAGATTGAAACTAAAGCACTCATCAACAGATATAGCCTCATTCTGGTTGTCTCTCTGACAGGAGTACCCCATTATCACAAAGAAGGCAATTGAAGCACTCCTTCCTGCCTTTCTCTACATCATATCTGTGTGAGGCTGGGTTTTCTGCTATGAACATGATGAAAGACACCTTTTTGAGGGTCTTGAGGAGGTGGTTGAGGGTATGCTTGTCAACCACCCGACCTCGGACAAGAGACATCACCAAGCACAAGTTTCCTGTTGATATTTTTATATAAATGATATATTTTTTTTTTTATAAATGACATCTTTTTCAATGATATCTTATTTCAATAATAATAATAATAACAAATATGAACATACATTTTAAAAATAAATCTTTTGAAATCCAGATCAGTATTATTTTTAAAAATAGCACAATGATTAGAATTTTAGCTATTGAACTTTTAAACACAATCTTAATACCCTTTTTTTTTTAATTTTTAAAAATAGCACAATGATTAGAATTTTAGCTATTGAACTTTTAAACACAATCTTAATACCCTTTTTTTTTTAATGATAAAATCTCTCCTTAAAAAAAACTGATGGTGTGCCTTGATAATTTTGGCACTTTGTTCAGTGTACCATGAGTTGAAAAAGGTTGAAAATTGCTGCATTAGACTGATTCATTCTTGCAAGTTGATGCCAAAGACCTCATCTCTCAGTTTCGATTTTATGCTGTAATAAACAACACACTTGTATGAAGTAATAAACAACCAAAAAATGTTGCTATAATAAACAACTTGCACATAGTTGAGAGTGCCTTCTTTATTCACTATTTCCACATCCCCTTCTTTGTCGTAATTCAAATGTCAACAGCCTTCATTTCCAAGTTGACTGAAACATCTGCTTTGTGATCCTATACCATTAAGTTGAACCTTCCTGTTAGAGAACCAAACAGCGGAACCAAGTTATGGATTGAGGTTATTTATAGCATGCCTATTTGATTAATATGATACTTATGTGGTTAGTGTAACAGCAACACAATGATAATTTATTTTGTAGAGAATTTAACCATTTTCACATTTTGTTAAGCCTGTAAATTGTTATTGTTTATTTTAAGCCTACATCTAACATAATTACAGATGCCATGTTAATATAAAATACAATGTTGTTTGTTTGTTTGTTTATATTGAATTAAAATTAAAAAGTATAGAGAGCAACAGGGCAGATTAAGGATGAAATAGGCCCCTGGGCCATATTTAAATTTGAGGCCCTTTAAAAAAATAAAATAAAATAAATTAGTAAAAAAAAGGCCTACGTGCTCTGGATTCATTACGAAAATTTTTATTTTTGTTGCTCAGAGCAAAACTGTAAATACAACTAATGAGCTTTCGGCTGGGAGGCAGCCTTCTTCAGATTGAATACATGAATGGCAGTTGGAATAGAGATGTGCACTGCCAGGATGGTGCGTGAGGCGCGTGGTTAATTGTTTGATGCTTGTGGCTGTGGCATATCGTGGTGACGTGGCCAGCGTTTGTCTATGGATAGAATTACTGCCTCTGTGATGGGGTTAACTTGGCAACCACTGTTCCTGTTCAAGGAGGCATCCGAGCATTTTATATTTAACGATTCCAACCAGGTGCGCTTTAGGTAATGGTGGGACCTGTCCACAACCACGACATCGCGGTGTGGGTCGATGTCGTGGCGGGTTGTCCAGACATGCTCGGCGATAGCTGAGTGTTCTATATCTGCCAAGCGGATCGCCCTTTTATGTTCCGAGAGACGTTTCTCGAGTCGACGTCCAGTCTCTCCAAAGTAGCAGCTGGTGCAGTCACGGCAAGAGATGCGGTAGACCAAACCGCTCTGTAGAAGAGTGGGGACGGGTGTTTTTACGTTGGAGATAAGAGAACGCAGTTTCTTGCCTGGGAGTTGGATGCACTTTATCCCATATGATTTTAGAATTCTACCGATCTGTTGTGACAGGTTGGGGTAGTATGGGATAAATGCCCTCGTGGATGACTCGTCCCTGTTGGCGTTGCTGTTGGTCGTCACATTGTCGCGTGCCTGTAGATCACACCTGTCAAGGACGTCGATGGGATAGCCACACCTCGTTTGTTTGTTTGTTGTTTAGTTTTTAGGAGCATTAGCAACTAAGGCCATATTGCTCCGGGATATGCGGTGGTCATTCCCTGACCTTTCCGCATCCTCCATATTTGGTGGTGACGGGCTCAAACCCCGGTTTAATCAAGAAGCGTGTGCTATGCACTGCTGCTCCTTCCCACCTGGCTACGGAGGCGCCACACCACACCTCGTAAGGTCTACTTTGACTCTGGTGATCTCTTTGCGTCTTTCATCTGCGGAGCTGGAGTGTGTCCAGGCGCGAGTTAGCAAGGTTCGGGCAGTGGAGAGGAGGTGGCCCCGCATGTGTGCTGACCGGAAGTTGGTAAATTGGCCAGCACACAAATTGGCCACATAGGTTTGCGATAAACTGCCGTCTTCAAGCATGTGCCTTCGTGCCGGACAAGTGTATCTAGGTATGGTATAGAGTTGTTCGACTCCAGCTCAATCGTAAACTTTATGAAGGGCGATAGTGAGTTGAGGTGGGTTAGGAGTCGTTGACCTGAGTCTCTAGGGATGACAACGAACACATCGTCTACATAGCGACACCAAAAGGCGATGTGATCTGGCGCGTGTGTAAACGCACGTCCCTCTAACTCCTCCATCACGATAAAATAAAATAAATTAATTAAAAAAAAAAATATATATATATATATATATATTACACACATACAAATACTACATAGGTTTTTTAAAAAAACTTGTTTTTAGAGAGTTTTATTCATCCATACATTGATACACATTTTTCCGTCATCCATAAAAACTATTATTTTTATTAAAAATTTTTATCACCACTTTAGAAAATATTTATACTGGAAATGAGACTCCTCTTTGCTACGGCCAAACCGGCCATGGCCGATTTGGCCATAGTGTTAATGCAGCCCTGGAGAGGAGTGTCTCATGAATGTAAATATAGAAATGATGTTTTATTTGATTTTTGAAAGATATCACATAGTAATGAAATTAAATGAACATCGAAAAGGGGACACCTCACACTTCCTTGCCAGCAGTAAACCAGCATTACTAACATTTAGCATGAAGTGCCCCCTTTTCACATTTCACAGAAGTTATGTGTTTTTACATCACTTCTGTGAAAGATCACTGCTTCATACATTAACTGTATTTGGATGCTTGGTGAGAGGATTAGGTCAAGGATATTTGACCATCTTATGCTTCCTCTAACATATTGAAATAAACAAAAGTAATTATTTAATTCAAGAAACTTCTGCTGTGTGCAGTGCACATCCCATGATTTTCAATCAGTAAAAGAGAAATTAAAGTCACCCACAATGATGCAGTAATCATAGGGAGAGATATTGTTGAGAAGACAGAAAGAGGGAGAGGAGAAAGCAGCTGTATAGGCCAGTTAGTTGCATACTATGTGTTTATCATTGGATTTCACCTGTGACTTAGTCTGTTTACTTGCACAACACACTGTCACATACATGCTGAACTTTTGCTAACCGATGGTAATACATTTCTGTATTCAAAACGTAGGGAATGCACTGACCTTAAGCAATAATTTGGCTTACTAATAGACATGATTGACTTTGTTGAGACAGTAAATGGTTGTCTTGGAAAGTAACAAATCTGGGAGCTCAGCAGTTACTAAGTCTATGGTATTAAGCCAAGGGACTCTCATGAAAGATTGGGGATCAGGAATGGATTATTAAATGAAGAGTACTCTGGCTCCAAGATATGTTAGTGGGTGATTCAGTTGTTAAGGAAACTGGAAATATATTTTGTAGTTGAGACAGATGGAACAGAAACAGGGTATGTCTACTGGGTGCTAAAATTGATAATGTTACTAAGTGGTAGTCAGTTTTTAAGGGAACAAAAGAACATATGGTTATACACGTGGTGACTAGTGACTTAAAACAAACTGACAATTTGGTCAAGAAGTATAAGGTAATGCTAGAAAAATGCCACAAGAAGAGTTTTTATGGAAATATGATGCTCAGTTTGTTGGAAGAAGTTTTTCCCAGCTTGGTCTGTCCTAGTTGATAGAAGGGATTTATTTTGTAAGGATAGAATTTACTTGAACAAATGATGCACAAGGGTCTTGACTGATGCCATTGAGGAGGCCTTAAGGCCTCCTCAATGGCAGGGTTCAGGAAAATTGCTAATTTGGCAGGGGGGGGTTTCTATTAAGATTCAGATTAAAAGTATTGATCATAGTTACCCTCCTCAAGAATACCTCTGGAATACTTTGTAATTCTGTATATATGGACACAACAACCTCCAGCAGTTACATGCCATAGAGAAAGACGGATAAATAATTATAAGGCCAAAGATAATCTTTGGCTTTATAGTTATATAGAGTATATATATATCACAATCGAGGATATATTATGGGAGTAAAAAGTAAACAAATACAAAACTTAACCATCTATATGGTAATGCTAGGAGTGTTATGAATATGAATAAAAGGAGTGAACTTGAGCCCCTGATCAAATCAACTAACACTGATATTGTAGAAATAAATGAAACGTGGTGCATCCCAAGATAGAGGATAACGAATTTTATTACAGTGAGAATAGTGCATTCAGAAGAGACAGGTGGAAGTGAAAAGTGTGGGGGTGTATGGCCTATCAAAGCCTGCTTGAAAGCAACAGGATGGTTTTAAGAACCCAATCATGTTCAAGCAGATGCTGAACCTCGGCCACTACAGCTGATCAAATCGGCTGTGGTGGCCAAGTATTCTTGGCCACCACAGCCGCTTCTTTTATTCAGAAGACTCGGTCAAGCCAAAGGACTACTTAACCTTTACAGCTGTGTCAAGGAGTAAATGAGCCACCACACTGTCCATGTTACTACCAGGTACAAATCTGTCACTAGCTAGGTCTCCCAAGGTTGCCCTCAGACCTCCATCCTGGGACATTTCTTTTGTCCTGGACGAGTTCCTTGGGATGATGCAACCCCTTGCATTTGCCGACATTTTGGTGGTGCATGGCAACTCGAGCTGTTCTAGAGGAGCATGCAAATTTCACACTAAATAAACTCTAGGATTGGGCATCCATTCACCGACTTAAGATATTGGGAGAGAAAACGAAGTCTATATTGCTCAAGTCTGTATTGTCAACCTTATTAAAGGGAACTCTTCAACTATGAAGACCACTGGTTGACTGCCAGGAATGTGATATGTTCTGGTTAAGGTTTTCCACTAAAATCCAAGATAATCTCCAGCATTGTGAGCAGCTGATTATAATGGACGAGCAGTGCTTGCCACCTACACAGATGAGTTTGCACAGTCTGTCTTCACTGCTAGGTGGGTTGCTGCTCAAACACCACCCATTGAAGATCAAAATAAAAAACTTCCTGGATATGACATACTACTCAGAATTATTTGTTGTTGAAACAACAACCTAATCTGAGACATGAACCTCCTGGATATGACTCTCTACCTTGTATACTCTGATGTCAACATCATTGGAGAGCAGCCAGAGTACTGTGGACAGCCTGGCTCACTTCCCAGAGGTGGTGGTGGGCAACTTGGAGCCCTGCAGCCAAGTAGCTAGAACACAACAGATCCTAACACAAAACTACGTATATAACACACAACACCTTTTTGGCTTTTACAGAGGTTCTGTATTCATCACAAGAGTACTGATGGCACAGATGTGTGAAACCACAGGTGGCGCTTTACCCAAACACTATGCACTGAATGAAACAATATCCAGAGAGAAAACCAAATCAATCCTTGTATCTTCAGATAACAAGACCTGTTATGAAAGTAGTTAACACTTCCATCAGGCTCTACCCAAACGTAATGTACCTGAGTGTTATTATAGACAGCAAACTTACTTTTCATTCTCACCTTGTCCATCTCTGTAAAAATATGCAATGATAAATAGAATCTGCCGTGCCGACTGGGGCCTCAAAGGAAAGGGACTAGCTCTTCTGTATGTCATATGCTTCCCAATTATTTGTTATGGAGCAGCGGTTTGGTTTAGCAGAGTTACGCTACTCCATAATAAGCAGAAACTAGACTCCATCCAGTGAGCAGTGTTATTCACAATTACCAGGGCTTGCTGCACTGTGAGCACACCAGCCATCCAAGCCCTAGCCAGTCGCCTACCCCTCTACTTAGAGGTAATAAAGAGTGGACTAAACTGACATGTAAAGAAAGGAATACAAATAGAAATCCTGGGGATTCAATTAGACATCAGTAATGACCCCAAAGAGAAAGAACAAAAGTGCATTGCTGAAAACTTGCAGACCATCTGGCAAGACTCTTGGGATACCACCGCTAAAACAGGACCACATTTTGAAACTCTTATGCCTTAAAAACTGTAAAGCTTCTTCGTCTAAGCTGAAAAGAGAATGGGAAGAACATACAGGAGTGGTAACAAGGTGCAGTAACAGTCAGAAGATGCCGTTTCAAAAATGGACTTGTAGCCCATCATCCTACGAAGCCCTTCCTCACACAAAAAATAAAAAAGGCCCGATTAATTTGGAGTAAGGAGCATGTCAAATGGACCCCTGAGCAGCGGAAGTCAGTTGTTTTCTCAGATGAGAAGAAATTCAACCCGCATGGCTCTGATGGGACAAATGATTCGCCATAGACGTGAAGAATACCATCCAGACTGTATCGTGGTCTACAGTGAAATTCCCTACCAGCCAAATGATATGGGGTGCATTTCATATTGCAGAGTAGGTCACCTGCAGTTTATAAAAGGTTCCGTAAATGCCAATGGATACCTGTTTATATTGGAAGGCAAATTGCTGCCAACCATTAGAGACCATTTCAACCTGCCAAGTAACTGCATCTTTCAGGATGACTCTGCTCCTTGTCATCGGGCAAAAAGTGTAAATAGGCTGTAGCCACTTTAGCTTCATTTCTGCATTAGAGGTTCAACAGTAATGTGTTTACATTTGTTACAGGTGAAAAAATGGTTGGAAGAACGGTCCATTACAACTGTTAGCTGGCCAGGAAACGGCCCAGACCTGAATCCTATAGAGAACTGTTGGCATCTTGTGGAATCTGCAGTCACCAGAAAGAAACCAAGCACCCTTCGTAAACTTGAGGAAGCCATAATTTGTGTTTGGAACTACGAACTATCAGTTGATTATCTTCAGAAATCGATTTTGTCAATGCCTCGACGGTGTGCTGCTGTCATCAGGGCCAGAGGCAGTTCAGCTCAATATTAAATAAATAAATAAATAAATAAATAAATTTTCTGTTTATACTCCGGCACGACAACCAAGTCAGTAGAGTTTACAATAAATCGTCAATACAAATATTTATCGTATTTAGTAGTCACGGGCTTGAACCCCGGTCCACTCAGTTTGCACCTGGTGAACTTTTCATTTTGTTTTCCATTTAAAATGATAAAGTGAAGCAAACTGAGGGCTTCTGATAACATTTCAGCCATAATTGTCGTGTTTACCAAAACTGTTGTATAAAGGTTGCAAATGCTCATTATGCAATATTTTGAGAGCAGCTGTCAAATATTACTTAGCTTTGCCTCAACTATTAATAAATATCTTGTTTATATTTCTATTTGTGATGTTTTTTTTTATATAAACCCCGAACATGAGAGGTATTAGAACCTATAGTACTTAGTACCGTGCTTGGGTTGGAGATTGAGAAGACGAGAGAAGATATTTGTTGTCATTAGACTTGAACTTTTGTAGACTGTAATTTTCAGGAAATACTTATGAAGAAAGGTTGTTACCGAAAACGGCAGTTGAATGAATAAACGGGGAAGATGAAAAGTTGGTTCCGTGAATTTGAAGTTGGACAGTAAGTGCATGTTGACTGGTGACAGCATGTGTTCGGACAGGAATTATAGAAGCCAATTCAGAAGAACAGTGCCCATGGTAGTATCTGTAGAAAAGGCATGCAGCAGAAATAGTACATCTATGAGACAGCGAGTGGAGAGACTGTTAGAGAAGAGTCATTAATTAACCTAACTGCCCTCTTCTGAATGGAATCTAGAAGCCTGAGAGTGGTTTTGGGGGCACAGCCCCAGATGTGGGAACAATATTCCATGGTAGGGTCGTTTTGTGATTTGAACAGAGTGAACAGCTTTGGAAGAAAAGTAATGCTGAAAGCAAAAGAGAAAACCAAATTTTTTGGATGCAGAAGAAGCAATATTTGTAATGTGTTTGTGCCAAGAGAGATTAGAAGTCCGGGTAATCCCCAAAAAAGATATATCAACTTGCCTAGAAATCGGAGTGTCACCAAAGATAAGCATAGGAGCAGAAGGATTCTTTTTGCGAGATATAAGACAAGACTGAGTTTTAGAAGGATTGAAATCAACTAAGTTGTCTTTGCCCCACTGGAGAATTACCTGGAGATTGGCATTTAAGGAATTGATAGTGGTTATTCGAGAAGTTGAAGCTGATCAAGCAGGACAAGGTTTCTCAAAATGGAAATTGGAATGCAATGTGCAATCATCGGCAAAACTATGGATAGGATTTCCAGTAAATGGAAGAAGGTCATTAATATACAAGAGGAAAAGGAGGCAAATTGCTGCTATGGATAAAGGGATGGTTGAGTGGCAGAAGACAGAGAGTGGTAATCAATGGACACTGCTCAACGTGGACTAATGTTATTAGTGGAGTCCCTCAGGGTTCAGTGTTGGGTCCATTGTTGTTTTCTGTATTTATAAATGATATTGATGATGGTGTATCAGGCTTAATGTCCAAGTTTGCAGACGATACAAAGGTTGGCAGGGTTGTTAAGGACACTACTGATACTATGCTGCTGCAACAGGATCTGGAAAGGTTGAGCAGATGGGCTGAGAGGTGGCAAATGAAGTTTAACATTGACAAATGTAAAGTACTACATATGGGAAACAGTAACCCCAAATCAACGTATCAACTCTGTGGTACTACGCTGACAGTGGTAGAGAATGAAAAGGACCTGGGGGTAATTGTGCAGGCAGATATGAAGTTCTCTGAGCAGTGCAGACGAGCTGCAAGAGTAGCTTATTGTGTCTTGTCAATGATATACAGGAATTTTTCTAGCAGGGACAGGGATGTGATTATTCCCTTGTATAAGGCATTGGTCAGGCCACACCTTGAGTACTGTATACAGGTCTGTAGGCCTCATTTCAAGAAGGATGTAAAGCTGCTGGAACGAGTACAGAGAAGGGCAACAAAATTAGTGAATGGAACAAAGGTTGCTCTTACGAAGAAAGGCTTAAGTTTTGCAAATTAGAGAGCCTGGAGACTAGGCATCGGCGAGGTGATCTGATAGAGGTGTATAAGGCTTTGAATGGCTTGAGCATGCTCAATGCTGATGGGATTCTTCCTCTTGCTCAGAATAATCACCTGAGAGGGCATAAATTCAAATTGAGGAAGGACGGATGTCGGATAGATGTGCGGAAATTTGCCTTTAGCCAGCGGGCAGTTGGTTTGTGGAATAGACTTCCATCGCTTGTTGTTGAAGTTGATAGCCTAAACAAATTTAAGGCTCAGCTGGACAGGTATTTCGAACGAATGGAGGGGTGAAATGGGAGTAGTGGTTGTTTTTTTTTTTTTTTTTGGCTGATGCTGAATAAGCTTGCTTTCTTGCATCATATGCCTCTACTAATGCTAATGCTAAAAGAGTGGGGAAAAGAACTGAACCTTGGGGGACACCAGCAGCATTAGTGGAAAAGTTAGAAAACAGGAAGCCATCTATCATCACCCTCAGTGAGCAATCAGAGAGAAAACCGGATAACCAATTACAAAAAATGTTGGTAAACCATAAGATGGAAGCTTGTTTAGAAGACCTTAATGCCAAACACAATCGAAAGCGTGTGAGATGTCAAAAGCAATTTAATACCCGTTAATTTAATACCCTTTGATTTAGAATGAATACTATGAAAAAGAGTAAAACATATCATTTTCACAAAGAGGGGAATTGGAATACTTTTTTTTGCAATGATAAAAGAAAAATGTTATTTGATTTGCAATGCTTCCATGGCTATATCCAAAAAAGGAAATTTAGAAAGGCTTCAACACATTCTATGGTAAATACTAATCGGATTTTCCACCTAATAGTGACTTTAGAAAAAAATAAAATTACCACCATTTAAACTCGTATCAATAACAAAACAACAGATGGAACTAAAGTAACGACTGGGCATCTTAACGAATTCATTGCATTGTGCCAAAAGGATGATGAATTCCCAGATTTTTTGAGTTACCACTGTATCATCCACCAACAAGTGTTAGCCAGAAAAAGATTAAATATAGCTATAAAAATCGTGAATTCCATCAGAGGACAATCTCTTCAAAGGAGACTTTTCAAAATGCAACTCGATGAAAATGAACCAGATCAGATATTACACACAGATGTGAGGCGGATGAGTCAGAGTAAGTTTCTACAGAGATTTTGAAATTTGCTGAATGAAATTAAAAAATTTGTTGATCAAAGGGTGATGATTATGAGCAACTAGATACGGAGTGGTGGTGTGATCTAGCTTTTTTGGCAGATTTTACCAGTAAATTAAGTGATCTGAATTTGGAATTACAGGGAAAAAATGAAAATGTGGGTGACATGATTAGTAGAATTTCTGCATATAGATATCAATTTTTGGCAATGGCTAAGGATCTCAAAGAAAAAAAATTTGATCATTTTGCTAATATGCAAGATCATTTGCAAAAATATCCTGTTTTTGAATTTAATAGTGAGAAATATGTTTCTGAAATTGAGAAAGTTGGGATGATTTTGAAACCAGTTTCAGTGATTTTAAAACAATTGAAGACATTGTTCAATATATTTCTTATCCATTTAATGTTGATTTAGATACAAAACAAATTGCAGAAAATATTACTTAAAAATGAAATTGTTACATTGCAAAACGATATTTTCCTAAAAGCCAGATCATCAGAAAAGGACTTTTGGAAATATGTTTGCCGAGAAAAGTACCCAAATGTAAAAAAATGCAGTGAACTTTTAAATTCCTGTATTGGTTCCCTATATCTAAGTGAACCCGCCTTTTTGTATTTGAAACAAACAAAGACAAAGAATCGCTCTATTCTTACGGACTTGCGTACAGAAGATTCTTTACGGTTGCCCTTATTACAGTATATCCTCGATTTTGAAAGCTTGGCAGATGACATGGAGAGACAAACTTCACATAAATTAAAAATTTAAATACGTATGAATTTAAAATAAGAATTCTGAATTGTATTTAATTTTTAAATTTATAAACAACATATTGCAATATGTGTTGATCACTTTTTTAACCATGTGCAATGAAATTCTTGAGATGGTAGATCACTGCACATTTTGAAGAAAAAAAGTAGATTGCATCACAAATTAAGTTGGCCACCCCTGCTGTACACATACAACATAACACACACACACACACACACACACACACACACACACACACACACACACACACACACACACACACACACACACACACACACACACACACTTCTGGCCACTAAACCTCAGTACAAACAAACTCTTCTGGGATTTACAGAGTTTTGTATACTTCACAAGAGTATTAATGGTGCAATTGTGGGAGATCATCAATGGTGCCTTACTCCTCAAACACTATGCCACTATACACTGACTTCCACTGGCACTGATTTACAAATCAGTAATTATTACTACCATCTCATATGCTGCAGGGGTCTGGTATCACCGGACAACTATTGTCACAAATCAGAAGAAATTAGCCACCATTCAAAGAGCAATACTACTTACTATCACAAGAGCCTGCTGCATGGTGAGTACTCCTGCTCTCCAAGTCCTTGCTGGGATCCTGCCTTCTAGACCTTTAAATAATTGGATGTGGCATGTTATGTCATCTCTCCAAAAGAATCTTCACCCACCATTGGATTCACCACCAACCCACCAATAAATCACAAGACAGAGAAAAGGCATCTTCTTGCTCACCTGCAGCAGGATAGAGGGATGGCATCCACTAAGGGAACAAAGAAATTCATCCCAGAAATAATGTTCGCATTCCCAAAAGCACCAAGCTGGTTTTCCCCAGCCTGTACGTAAAACTGGGCATTACAGGTGAGTCATGCTGCTACTGTGGCACTGAGAAATCTTGGCACCACATAATGAATGACTGTCGTGACTATGAAGACTTGAGATCTGTTTTGATCACAAAGATTATTATTCATACCCATGGCAATTATAAATACTTCACTTTTGCACAGGATGTCTTCAACAGATGAAGAACAGTAAGAAGCTTATTAAATCACCAAGAACAGTAACTTGAGGCAGATTCTGGGCATCCCTGCCCAGTAGCATTGACCATCAACCTAATTGAAGCTCAACTGAACTGTGATTCACTGCATGCATCCAAGTTCAGTTGGGCTTGATATCTACAACTAAATCCACTGGCAAGATCAATCAGACTGTAAAATTACTTGATTTCGACTTTGAAATCACAGGATCTGACTATCCCTTACATGGGAAACAAGACATGGATTGACACCTAAAACCAGTATCTGAGTTGAGAAGTGACAGTTTGGATTATGACATCAGTCGATTTGGAATTTGGAAACATCAAGCCTGGGCAATTCCTTTCAAGGGAAATCCTCAACTCACCACAACAGAGACCATTGGCCTCTTGATGATCTACATTGGGTTCTCTTACCCAGGGTACTTTTACCCCTAATCCCTGGATCCCACTTGCCTGATGGATTTGTTTCCATTGTTTCTTTGAGGATGCGTCTGTCTACATCCCCCAAAACATCTGTCTATTCCCTCTCCCCTACTTGATTGAACCCCCTTTTTTAAATTTAAAAATTTTTTATTTAATTTTATTTTTTTTACTTGGTTTCCGTCCATGAAGCTCAGGTGACCCTGGCAGAGACCAGCTAGAGAAGCAATCTTTACTACCTGGCTCACCTCCTACAAGAAACAGAGTGGTGTGTATGGGCAATGTGGGTCCCACCAGGGGCCCCGTGGCCAAGTAGCCAGAAGAACAACAGATCATGACATAAAACTACATACCGCATATACACACATACTTCTGGCACTTACAGAGTACTGTTTTTCCTCACAGGAGTACTAAAGGTGCAGTTGTGGGAAACTACTGGTGGCACCTCACCCCGTACACTATGTATGGCACTGATTAGGCATGGAGTTGGGGGAAAATCCCCAGTGCCACCAGACAAAAAACATGTGCCATTGATTAGATGCCCAAACCACAATACTATTTAATAAATGAACACTTGTTATTATTATGATTACCTCCTAATTTCTCCTTTTATTGCTGGTTACCATAAAAACTTACTTATCCATAAATATTATATACTGTTACTTCATAGAAGTACAGCTTATGTTTATTTCTGATATAAACTCATCAAATCTACTGTTTCTGCTGGTTCTTAGCCAACATGCTTTTGTAAGTATTTAGCCAACATTTAGTTGCTGCTATGTTTAGAGCCAATAAATAAATGTGCTTTTAACATGGTGTACTTGTCTAATTTTATCTGACCAAACCCAACATAACTAAACACATATAACGTAACGAGTATACATATCTTATTGACAAAAGCATATGATGGCCTATAGTTTGTTTTTTGTTTTTTTTTTTTTTTAATGCTTTATATCATTACATATCTGAACAAGCTACAATGTCATCCATGTCAATCTGTGGCCATTGGGTGAAAAACACTAGTATAAATAATGTTTGATTTTTCTTATTTAAGCACTTTCATTATAATAAAGATAGTACAATATATAATAAGTTGCTAACTAGATCTCCTTAGAATGCTGTAATGAGTCTTGGAGACTTTGAAGGACATATCAAAACTATTAATGATGACAGCATAGATTTCAAAAATTTTTAGAATTGTTAAAATCAGTACAATACTAGTCTTATCTTTTAATTCTTTTGTACCTTTTAATTTTTTAATGGAAATTAATTTATAATTCCTAGGAAAGAAGTTATATTGTAAACAGGAATGAAAGAAATATACAGGAAAGCTAGCAGTATACGTACTGGAATTTTTTATAATGAGGAAAGTTTTTGGATTCTAGGCAGAGATTTGATAATACTATATCAATAATCTGATTTTTTAGAAAATGAAGGAAGCCAATAATTTCTAATTTGAGAAATTGTTTAATAGACTGATAGAATGATCTCTAATTTCGTTGTATATGTTTTATTCTTTTTTTTTTTTTTTAGATTCATTTCTCAGTTAAAAGCATTTGTATTTGTTCTTTCAGAGATCCAGAGTGCTGAAACTGGCTGCTGCATCTCTGATAAATTTTGTTTGTCAGATTTAAAAATATGAGATCCATGTATTTGTTTTTTAAAATAAATATTTTTCTTATAGAGGAGTGAGTAGCACTGTTAGGCGATGTATTGAAAAGGAAACTGGTAAAGAATTTGCTGCAAAGATCATAGATATCAGTGCAGATACTGATGATACCGCAGGTACTACCCTTCAAGATGCTACACTAAGAGAAATTGATGTTTTGAAATTAGTTGCAGGGCACCCATATATAAGTAAGTAGGATAACTTAATTTTGATTATAGAAGTTCATTTTTCTGTTATTATTAATTTTATAACTTGCAGTTCTTATGGATATTTTCAAAATAATATTCAAGTACATCAAAAAGTCTTGTGGTTTATATTAATGTAATAATAATATATACATCACCGTATACTAAACCTTATTCTGTTAACATTAGGCGCCTCCGTAGTCACGTGGGCAGGAGCAGCAATGCGTAGCACACGCTTCTTGATTAGACTGGGGTTCGAGCCCTTGCCCACCAAATATGGAGGATGCGGAAAGGTCAGGGAATGACCACCGCATATTCACAGAGCAATATGGCCTTAGTTGCTAATGCTCCTATATCACATAGTTATCTGATTGTCAAGAACTATTCTTCTGCTTCTTCCTGTGCTGCTTATTGCTGTACAATTATAGTCATTACTGCAAACTACATTTGCATCATGCCCACTGTTATAAAGCAGTTGTAAGCCTGCATTTAATGAAAAGATCTTGCCGTTCTGCAAATCTCATCAACTGCTTGATGAGATTTGCAGAATGGCACCTGTATTAGGAAAAATTTCAGTTATCTGGGCTACAGAGCTTGGCAACCAGGCACTTTAAGGGGGAAGCCCAGGTGAGGTCTGTAAGACTCTGAGAGGGTGATTGAAAAATGAGTGAGGGCAAAATTTTCAATGTTATAAATTGTTTCAGAACAAGAGGCCATAAATTCAAATTATTGAGAAGCATATTTAGACTTAATTGTAGGAAATTTTCTTTAGATAGTGAATTGTTAATTACAGGAATAAGTTACCTTTGTGGGTAGTTGAGGCTGACAGCTTGTGGGAAAATCAAAGGTCAGCTGAATAGTTACTAACATGAGGTGGTATACTTGCATTTTATATTTTATTTTTATATATTATTATTTTTATTGATTTTATTATCTCTTGTACATTAAAAAAGGTTTCCTCCTGGTGATATTTATTCGACCTTCAGAATGCCAATGGGAGAAGGGGGATGCTGTTGGTCAAGTGGTACAAGTGGATGGGGCAATTATGTCACTACAAATGCTCAGGTAAATAATTGCATAGGTCATTTCCTGATTGTGTTAATTACTACATTAGCAAATCAAATGTCACTGATTCCAGACACCTGTTGAAACACACTGATCAATATCTAATCAGGAAATGACCTATACATGAAGGTTGGCAAGGGGTGAGCCTCCTAGTGTTGTTGTTATTATTATTATTAATTTATTTATTTTGGCTGATGCAGTAAAAGCCTGAAGCTTTGAAGCTTCCTTGCACTGCATGGCTAATGCTAAGTTATCAAGTGAAGTTATTCTCCTATCTATCCTGCTTTCTGTTAATGCCTCCTCCTGTTTTAGTTTGGAGCAGTTTATATTCATCATTGTGGCCTAGATATGCTATTTTCCTTTGTTTTATACTTCTCAGGATTTTCATTTCTCCCCCCCCCCCCCCCCAGCAATAGAGATTTTGTTGATTTGTCACTTTTTCAGTCCAAGATACCTTTAGCATTCTTTGGTATGTCTACATTTTAACTTTTTTTATGTCATATTTTCTTAATGTCTATGTTTCAGCACCAAATATTGTAGAACAGGCCCAGTACAGGTCGACCATCACTAATCTGGCAGTGTTGGAACCTTTGGGGTGCCGGATCACCTGTGGTTATTTTAGCACATACAGTTTACCCAACGGCTAACCACCTCATCCTACCTTGACTGCCTAACTAGTTCCCCAGGGGAAAAAATTCCCCAGGGGCCAAAAAATATTTAGCAAATAATTTGATTAGTAATTCTAAAATAAATATTGTAATGTCAGTGTTGTCGTTTTTTTCGCTTAAAATATCAAAAAAAAAAGTATTTTTTTATGTTGCATATATGTGGCCGACGTGGCCCAGTAGGTTACTTTATTTCTTGAGAAGCAGTTGGCCACGTACAGCATACATATGAAGGTCGTTTGTCATTAGTTTATTTCACGTGCGGTGAGCTCTGCAATAAAACTAATTGTGATAAAATAAACTCTCATATGTTGCAATAAGTTTGTCAGTATTGTTAGAGATTTTGTGAAAACAAGTTCGTTAGTGCACTGTATTATCCATCATACTGTGTTGTGTTTTTCCATAAGTTTGTACAAGTGTGTTATAAAAAAAAATAAAATAATCTAAAAAGGAATGGCTAAAAGAAAATTACTAAAATAAGACGAACTGAGAGAAATTGCTAGAATTTACAATTATGCAGAGTTCAATTTCTCACAGGACATACCGCTGTTGAGTTTTTTCAGAAGTTCATCTTTATCTGTTAAGGACAATGTATGGTGTTTGCGCTTTACGCCACGAGAGGCACTTCCTTTATGTATTGGAACCATGGCTGGGGCTAAATGTGAGCAGGTTATAATAATAAATGCAGAAAAACAAGTGGGAATGGCTTTCCAGTGTTTACGAGTTCGTGTCAACAGCTGATGCTGCAACCAACGCCACCAAAACAGTAGTGTCAAGGTCAGTGCGCCTACCTGGGAAATTTGAAATTACATTCGCGTAAATTATGTCCGAATTATCTGTGGCCACATTAGTGATGGTCGACCTATGTACTACATTTCAACACTGAGTTTGGTATTTATCCTTAAGTTCCTTCTGCATAATGCTGATTTCATTTTCAGAAGCTTGAGCTTGCTATATTTCTTTCTGCACTTAATTTTCATTGAATTATTCTGGTCCATCTATATCAATTTCCACCTCATTTTGCTTCTTGTTTTTACTAATCATCGTTATTTTTGTTTTTGTGCATTTATTTTTAGACCTAATTTCATGTTTATACTCCGGCACGACCACCAAGTCAGTGGAGTTTACAATAAATCAATCAAAAAAATGTTAATCGTATTTAGCAGTCACTGGCTTGAACCATGGTCCACTCAAAGAGTGTGTGCTACAGCACTTGTGTACCTGACCACTCGACTATGTCATTTTCTTGACTTCCTATGTTCGCTCTTTCCATAAATTCCTGTAATTCCTTCTGTGAGTTTTCAATAAATTGTATCATCCTCATATCTGAAAATTAAAAATTGTATCATCCTCATATCTGAAAATTAAAAATTGTATCATTGTCATATCCTTGTGATTTTTTTCCCCCCACATATATGTTAAATTGTAGTGCATCCTAGCTTTTCTTCCTTTTTTGTTATTTCAATCTTTTGTGTTAATCTACTCTCATTATAATTTTTTGTCTCCAATATAAGTTTCTTAAAATTTTTGTAATCTTATTTTCAATTCTCATTTCTTTTAAGATATTCATTAATTTTTTATATTTTACATCCTCAAAATGCTTTTCCAAAAGCAGATATAGATGCTAAAAGCATTTGTTGTCTATATCTGCTTAACTGATTTCTGAAGTCAGTTAAACAAATATAGATATCTTGTTGCTTTTCTTTGCACATTTTAACCAAAATGTGTAATGTGCTTAATGTGTTATTCCATTTTCTCACATTAATTATGTATTCTTTTGTGGATAAGTTTTGTTATTTTGTTTTACAATCATTGTATTTATCCTTCCTGGTAAGGCAGTAAAGGGGGATTTTAGCCAATCCTCTGTAATTGTTCAGCTATCGTACACCTGGTTGAATAATTGAGTTGTGCCATTTTCTACCATCAGTTTAAACAGTTCTGAATGAATTTCGTTAGGACTTGTAGATTTATTTTTGTTTTGTTCTTTATTGCAGTTTCAACTTATTTCTCTGTCATCTTGAGATGACAGGGCTACAAGTTGAAATTACTAATAGAATTAGTAATTTTATTACTAATTATCACTTGATTTTCTTGATTATTGGCAACAAAAGGCAGCAGAGCCTTTTTTTGTCAAGATGGGGTATGTGTTATGATTTTGTCAATTTCATTTGTTAACTATTCACAATGCCTCCTCCTGCATCTTTCTGTCATACCTTTATCTCTCTTGTGTTATTAAAGTAATTGTGTGTTTTCTGTAAGTCTTCTATTTCTTCACATTTTTTAGAACTGTATTACTCTTTAGCCATCTTAATATCTAGCATTATTTATTTATTGTATACATCTTTATATTTAATTGGATTTTTATTTTTTCCTTTTCTTCTTGGGGTTTCATTCATCATCCACCCCTTCTTCTTGATAGATTTTTGAAATCTGTTGCTTCTACTTCTGTCTTCCTTGGCTAGTTTCTGCCCATATTTAGTTGACTTCTACCAATTCCTTATTTCCTATTTCTGTAAAATTCCTCTCCAGTGTGCTATTTATCTGTTTTCTGAAATGATCATTTAATTTTTCTATATTTATCCCAGCTTTTTTTTAATTTACTTTTAAAACTGTTAAGTACTATTAAGACTGTAGTGTCCAAATGCTACAGTCTTAATAGGGATAAGGGCTGTCGCATTTATCCACTCTTTGAAACCCTTATCCTAAGGGGAGAGAAACGATATAAAGTGGCCCGTCCAAATTCTGGTTCCAATGCATGAGAAGTGGACCTTGCACAGCTGCCATAGTTCATGTCGCAGACCTCCTGAGACATATCTGTTATATAAATTGTCGGATAACCTGTAACCATTATTGCTGATGAAGATGGCTGCTGCTGCCGAAAGCTAGTGTGTTAATGGTTTTTAGTGATTTTTAGCACTTTTCACTTTATATTTTATTGTATTTTATTCTCTTTATGCACTATTTATTTATTGTATTTTATTTTAATATACAGTCAGTATGCATATATTTTATTTTATTATAATAAAGGCATTTTATAAATACGAGTCAGTGTTTTTTAATAGCATTACAGATGAATTATAGCGACCTCTAGTGAGAAATTAAATTCGTGAGGAATACAACTCGACATAGATAAGAAAGTAATAAACAAACAAAGTAGCAAGGAAACATACTGAAACTTTGTGGAGGCTAACAAAAGTTAATATAGGTAGAAAATAGTTTCTCAATATGTGATCATAAAACTAATGGCTCACAAGAAATAAGAGGAAGAAGATAGCAAAGTAAAAAGCAAAGGAAATATTGCAAAAATAACAAGGCTCGGGTAGCCTAGGGGGAAGTTGCAAATCCTCACCCTAGAAAGGGCTTGAATTGAGTTCTGGGAGTATGAATCACAAATTTAAAATAATGTGAAAGTAGGGATAATAATTTTAAAAAAATTGAGACATACATTGTATAGTAAAGCATCATACATAGCCATATGTCATGCAATGTAAGGCACAATATGACCTTAGCAGCCGTTGTGCCATTAAACAACAAAGTTGTTCGTTGTTCTCTGATGAGTACAACGAACAACTATACAGAGAAATAAAGTGGGCCAGGAGATCAGATTGTCTTATAATGGAGATTCAGTAATAACAACGACATGCAATGTATGATATTTAGAGAGTATACAAATCTAGAATATAAGAAATATTGAGGAGGAGCTCTTCATGCAGTTCTGTCCAGACTGATTGGAGGGAGTATGTGATGAGAGGCTTGTCAATCAATTCGACAATGGAGAGACTGTGCAAGGCTCATGGGATAGAATTTTTCTAAGCCTGGTCTGTGCTTGTTAACAGTAGAAACTGCTTCTACAGCAATGGGATACATTTAAATAGAAATGGTGCAAGAATATTTGCTGCTGCTATTGAGACAGTGTTAGGTGGGTCGGAAAAATGCAAGCTTGTGGAGATTCACTGACAAACAGATTAACAGTAGCTACAGGCAAAGATAAAACTGAGTCTGGCACTGCTTGTATTGATCAGCAGCCTGGAAAGCAAGGTACTGAGGATTTCAAGTGCTGGTGGGAGTCATCATAGAACAAATAAATACATAGGTTGTGTTAGGGTAAGTGAGAGTAAGAACAGGTGCATGTATACTTGCATGTACACCAATGCTAGGAGTATAGTAAATAAATTTGATGAATTTGAGGTGCTTGTGAAGATATCAAAGGCTGATGTTGTTGGGATATCAAAGACATGGTGTCACACAGAGATAAGGAATGCAGAATTGAATTTGAAGAGTACAGTGTGTACAGAAAGGATAGAAGGGGTGAAGGGTGATGCTGTTAGTTAAGAAACACATAAAATCTAAGGAAGTGCAGCCAGTTGACATGGGTGGACAGCCAGTGTTGAGTCAGTTTGGTATGACCTAAGCACTGGGAGAACCAGGTTGAGAGTAGAAGTGTATTTCGGGCTAATGACTCTGATGAGTACAACGAACAACTACACAGAGAAATAAAGTGGGCCAGGAGATCAGATTGTCTTTTAATGGAGGATTTTAACTTCCCATATATATAGATTAGAATTTGTGGGTTGGTCACTCGCACACTAGCAAGACTTTAGTGGATTTATTGGATTATTGTTTTCTGCAGCAGCATGTTCGAGAGGCAACCAGAGGGAGTGATACTCTTGATCTGATTATCAGTAATGATTCTTCATACATTAAGAATCTGCACATAAAGGAACCACTAGGTGGCACAGTGATCACAGTGTACTGATGTAGGATCTACTTAAAGATGTAACTGCCATCAGGGGTAAAGGGAAGGGTTTTTGCTTTTGTGAAGGTGACTAATGTGGTGTCAGAGATTTTTTTAATTTCTATACAGTGGGACCAACTGTGATGACATTACCAACAGCAAATTCTAAATGGGAAGCATTCAAAGAATTAATCTTGGAAGCTACTAGGCTTTTCATACCAACTAAGAAATACTGTTCACGGTTTAGGAGGCCCCTCCGTAGCCAGGTGGGAAGGAGCAGTAGTGCGTAGCACATGCTTCTTGATTAGACCAGGGTTGAGCCCATCACCACCAAATACGGAGGATGTGGAAAGGTCAGGGAATGACCACCGCATATTCATAGAGCAATATGGCCTTAGTTGCTAATGCTCCTAAAAACCAAATAACAAAACAAACAAATCAAGATTTAGGCCTAAATGGATGTCAGATGACTTAATGAGACTCGTGGCAGAGCAGAAAAAATGCATGAGATGCATGTAAATTATCAGAAGACACAGATGCCTAGGGTATATACAGGGTGATTCATTACCAGTGTGACAAACTTGCAGAAGGTATAGGGGCACAAAGACAAATCGAAATCACATAGCATTGCAGGGTCTGAAATGCCTTCGTTTCGCGGTAGAGGACGTTGAATGGGAAGTCGCGTGAACAGCGATCCCGCTGGAAATCAGCATTTGCGAACCAGTTCCCGAGGCAGTAGGATGGACGAGTATTCAAACGTTGAATACTGGCCAACATGCACCTTGCGTGTGGAGCTGCGGACTGTAAAGGGCACACCGCTCTGCGCTTGTACCAGGAACGTTTCCCACACAGGCATGCTCCTCATCATACGATTTTCGCACGTGTGCACAGAAGGTTACGTGAGACTGGTTGTTTCACGAGAGGTACCATGAATCGAGAGCGAACGACGAGGACGCCAGACAATGAGGAGAATGTCCTACGTCTTGCAGAAGGCAATCCGAGTACGAGTACTCGAGCGATAGGCTAACGATTGGGTATTTCCCAATCCACTGTATGGAGGATGCTGTCAACAAACCAAATGAGTTCATACCATCTGCAACGCGTCCAATCATTGGAGCCTGCAGACTATCCACTCCGGAGGACTTGTGCTACTTGGTTTCTTCAACAGAAATGGTTCACAAATGCTGACTTCCCGCGGGATCGCTGTTCATGCGATCTCCCGTTCAACGTCCTCTATCGCATGACGAAGGCATTTCGGACCCTGCAATGCTATGTGATTCCAATTCATCTTTGTGCCCCCTACACCTCCTGCAAGTTTGTCGCACTTGTAGTGAATAACCCAGTATAAAGTAGTCTGTAATCGAGTCACAAAGGACGTTAGGCAGGCAAAGCAGATAACGAGAAATCTTTGGCAAAAGATGCAGAGAAAAACAGTAAAGACTTCTTTACTTATGTAAACTCTAGAAGGAAGGTGATGAATTGGTCCACTTGACATCAGTTGTTTGATTGTTGATGAACCTGCTGAGGTAGCTGACAAACTGAATGAGTATTTTGTATACTCATCTATACATATGAGGAAGTCTGTAGGGAAGTGGAGGCTAGAAGCTTATCAAACTCTGGCAGGGAGCTAAATGATTTTGTAATAACTGAAAGAAAGTGGAGGAGATATTGTTGAAATTGAACATCAGAAATGCACATGGGGTGGATGGGATCTATCCAATTATATTAAAGAAAATAAGCAAACCCTTATTTCCTTTAATATAACTGGATAGATCCCATTCCATATGGAAGGTGCCTTGGACTCAGGGGAGGTCCCCCATGGACTGGATATGTGTGAATGTGTCCCCAATTCACAACGGGGGATCACTGGTTAAGGAAGAAATGCAGGATCATCTAGACAAGACTGTAGTTCAGACACAGCATGGGTTGGTTAAGGGGAAGTCTTATCTGACAAATTTCATTGGATATTAATAAGTGGTCACAAAGGAACTGGATTAAAAAAATAATTTTGATATCATATACTTGGATTTTAGAAAAACTTTTGATACTGTTGCACATGCAAGACTACTGTACAAATTGGAGCAGAGTGGCATTAAGGGCAAGTTGCTACAATGGATAAAAGGATGGTTGAGTGGAAGAAGACAGAGTGGTAATCAATGAACATTTCTCTTTGCGGACTAATGTTATTAGATGAGTCCCCCAGGGTTCAGTGTTGGGTCCATTGTTGTTTTCTGTATTTCTCAATGATATTGATGAAGGTATGTCAGGGTTAATGTCTAAGTTTGAAGATGATACGAAGTTTGGCAGGGTTGCTAATGACAGTAATGATGGTATGCTACTGCAACAGGATCTGGAAAAGTTGAGCAGATTGGCTGAGAACTGAAGTTTAACATTGACAAATGTAAAGTACTGCATATGGGTAGCAGTAACCCCAGTAACCGAAGATGACAAATGAAGAGCAAGAAAAACACTGACAGGGAGAAAAAGACTCAGAGAGGACATAAGAAGATTTAACACAAGAAAAGTAGAACAAGCATTAAGGGAAAACAAAGATTTAAATCAGCAGCCATGAGAGTAATACAGAAAGACAAATCATACTGAAACTGAAGAATAGCGACGGTGTACTTATAAACAGTAGAGAAGGCATAATTCAAATAGCAGAATACTACTATAGAGAATTATACAAGGAGCAGGGGAATGATGGATTGCAAAGTAGCAACACATACAACATACCTGATATTCTTCCTGATGAGGTAGAACATGCATTGAAGAAAATAAATAATCAGAAAGCCTCGGGGGAAGATGAAGTTACTGTAGAGTTGTTAAAATTGGGAGGAAGAGACATAACACAAAAACTGGCAAGGCTCTTCACAAAGTGCATTAGAAAAGGTGTGAACCCTAAGCAGTGGAATAATGCAATGATAGTTTTACTGCATAAGAAAGGTGATAAATCAGAAATTGGAAATTATAGACCAATTAGCTTGTTATCCCACATCTACAAGTTGTTCACAAGGGTCATTACTAACAGATTAGAAAGAATACTTGATGAGAATCAAACGAAAGAGCAAGCTGACTTTAGGACAGGATCACCTATGGATCACCTTCACGTAATATCACAGCTAATGGAGAAAGCAAATGAATATAAAACACAATTATGCCTGGCATTTGTGGATTATGAAAAGACATTTGACTCCATACAGCATAAGGCAATGTTTCGGGCACTGGAAAGACAAAGCATAGACACCCCACATATTATGATTTTGAAGAAAATATATGAGAGTGCTACCTCCTTTATTAGACTAGACAACGACAGTAGGAAATTTAAAATTGAGAAAGGAGTTCGACAAGGAGATACAATATCTCCGAAGCTGTTTACTGCTGCCCTTGAGGAAGCTTTCAGAAGATTAGACTGGTTGCAGAAAGGAGTCAATGTGAACGGAGAGTACCTAAACCATTTACGATTTGCAGATGACATTGTAGTCATAAGCCACAATCCCAAAGAATTAGAGGAAAATCTTAATCAGTTATGCAGAGTTAGTAAGGATTTTGGACTAAAGATGAATATGGCTAAAACAAAAGTAATGATGAACAAGTATGCCACAGAAAGGGAAATAATGATTGAAGGAGCAGTAATTGAAAAGGTGGAGTCATATACTTATCTGGGACAAGTAAGTCATTAGCTGTAATAATGATAAATGGCTGGAAGTCAAGAGAAGAATAAATTTTGGTGGATAGCATTCAGGAAATATAGTCACATACTGAAGAGCAATATCCCAGTTTGTCTGAAACGTAAAATAATGAACCAATGTATACTCCCCACCATGACTTATGGAAGTGAAACTTGGGCACTCACCAAAAGAATGGAAGAGAAGCTGAGAACTACACAGCGAAGAATGGAACAAATTATATTGCGAATCAGACTGTTAGATAAGAAGAGAAACACATGGATTAGGCAGCAAACTCAAGTAAAGGACATTCTTATCAAAACTAAAGAACTAAAGTGGTCTTGGGCAGGACATGTAGCTTGAAGACATGATGACAGATGGACTAAGAAAATAACAGAATGGTATCCAAGAGGAGCTAGAAGAAAACCTGGAAGACGAAGGCGGAGATGGATAGATGAAATTCATGAGTTTGTGGGTAGTAAATGGATGGCCAGTGCTCAAAACAGAAGAAACTGGAAAGTTGCTGGAGAGGCCTTCATCCTGCAGTGGATTGAAAATGGCTGATGATGATGAACCCCAGAGTAACATATCAACTGGGTGGTACTACACGCATGGTAGTTGATAATGAAAAGGACCTGGGAGTAATTGTCCAGTGAGATATGAAATTTTCTGGGCAGTGCAGAAAGGCTGGAAGAGTAGTGTCTGGTGTCTTGTCAGTGATATACAGAAATTTTGCTAGCAGGGATAGTGTTTGTTCCCTTGTATAAGGCAATGGTCAGGCCACACCTTGAGTACTGCATACATGTTTGGAGCCTCATTGTAGGAAGGATGGAGAGCTGCTGGAACAAGTACAGAGAAGGACAACAATATTGGTGAGTGGAACAAATGGTTGCTGTTACCATTAAAGGCTTCAGTTCTGAAAATTGCAGCTTCTGATTAGGCACCTGCAAGGTGATCTAATCGAGGTCTATAAGGCCCAATGGCTTGAGTAAGCTCAATTCTGATGGGATTCTTCCTCTTGCTCAGATTACTTACCTGAAGGGACATCAATTGAAGAAAGAGAATTGTAGAATAGATGTGTGGAAATTTGCCTTTAGCCAGCGGGTGGTTGATTGTTGGAAAAAACTTCCATTTGTTGTGGTGGTAGTTCAAGGCACAACTAGACAAAATTTGGAGTGAATGTATAGGTGAAATGGGAAGGGTTTTTTTTTTTTTTTTTTTGGCTGATGCTGTATAAGTATGCTTTCTTGCATCATATGTCTCTACTAATGCTAATGTAATGTTAAAGTATAAAACTCTTTATCTGGACTTAACAATAAATTTAATTGACAGCTTGTCTCTAATCATGTTTCTGATACTTTTATTTATAACAAATTTCAAATATCTTGCAAAGCCACCTACTAAAAAATTATACAAATCCAAAGAGTAAGTTAAGAATGAACTTACAAATTTTACTAAATTTGTAATTTTTCTCTGGTTTGTAAGGAATAGGATAATTATCATATTAATGTATAGTATAGTCTATCCATAATCTACCTTTTAATTTTAAACATAGCATACTCAAAGCCTTTTATAAGTTTATTCGTACCTTTCATTTCAAATATTGACATAGTTTTTCATATTATAAATGACATTTTTGAATTTAGACTCAGACTTCAGATCAATAATCTTTAGCAAGAACATTCTATTCTCTTCTTAAAATTTCAATATAAATTTATGATCTCTGAATATTAACAGTTGTATTAATTCACATAATACTTTACTTTCCCCAGATTGCCAGAATACTCATTAAAGTTGGATACAAATATTGTAAACCCTTTTGCTCAATTACTTGTAATTACTGTAAATTGTTGTAAAATGTGCAACTTGTGTAATGTGCACAGATCTTTCTGGAACAGGATGTCTTTGTGTGCATGTGCAGTGTGCAGAGAAGGTGAAGAAATTATGCATCAACTCAGCGTTCTGATGGGCATTTATGAGAGTTTGAAGAGTATGGTAGATGCCCTTGAAGGATTTAAAATGGGGCCAATCAGGCTCCTCTCAGCTGCCCAACTTGATGCCATTGCTCACACTTATGCATCAGGTAACACACTGGTAATCTCCAAGGCAGCATGCGCTGGTCCCAAAGGAGCTGATTATTGTCAGTGACTCTATTGTCAGGGAAATGGGAAATATGTTGTGCAAGGAGGAGAGGTAGAATAGTACCAAGGTATGTCTGACAGGAGAAAAGTAGATGACTTTGTAGAGCAGATATAATCTTTTAAGGTCATTAATGGTGATATTGTTCTACACGTTGGCACTAATGATATTAAGTGTAGGAGATCAGAGGACTTACTTAACAAGTATATTGGGAAATATACTTGTTAAGTAATACAATATTGGGAAAAGTCACGAGTTAGGATTGAATTCGAAAGTATCTGCTATTCTGCCCAGGCAGGATAGTACATGTTGAGAGCCCTTTTCAATCTGTTTGGTCTTGGAGAGAACGTTCAAGGCTCATGGGGTAGCAATTTTCTCAGCTTGGTCTGTACTTGTTAAGAGGAGAGACTTTTTTACAGAGATAGTATGCACTTGAATAGAAGGGGTGCAAGAATATTTGCTGATGCTATCGAGGCTTGATAGGGGAGTTGGAAAACTGCTAGCTTGGGTGCACACAGATTTAACTTGGGTGCACATAGCTTAACTAGAGCTGCAGGCAGAAGTGAAAAAGGTACATGCAGCAGCTTGGAAAGCAAGGTGTCTGGGATTTCAGGCCCTGCTGTGGGTCATTGTGGAACAAAAGAATACATGGGCTGTGTTAGGGTAACTAAGAGTAAGAACATGTACATGTATACTAATGCTAGAAGCATTGTAAATAAATATGATGAATTTTAAATACTGATTAAGTCATTGAATGCAGACATTGTAGCAATAGCGGAGATGTTGTGTCCCTCAGACATAAGTGATGCTGAATTTGAATGTGGGGAATACAATGTATACAGGAAGTACAGACAGGACAGCAGAAGACAGGTGGAGGAGTTATGCTCTTAGTTAAGAAGCATATTAAATCGAAGGCAGTGCAATATTGAGTCAGTTTGGTGTGATATAAGTGCCGAAAATACAAAATTCAGAGTAGGAGTGTGTTGTAGTCCTAATGACTGTGATGAGTATATCAAACAGCTGTACAGAGAAATAGAGTGGGCCACCAAATCGGAACGTCTCATAATTGGGGATTTTAACTTTCCAGATGTTTACTGGAATTTCTGGGTCTGTCACTCATAGACTAGCAAGATTTCTGTGGAATACTTGGATGATTGTTTTCTACAGTAGGATGTTAGAGAGGCACCAAGAGGAAGCGATACTCTTGATGTGATTAGCAGTGATTCTTCATGCATTGAGAATCTGCAGGTAAAAGACCCTAGCACATTAGCAATCACAGTGTGCTAATGTGGAATTTAATTAAAGACATAACTACTGTAAGGGTGACCTAACTTTTGTAAGGTTGACTAGTGACTATAGAAGTCTCAGGCAGTTTTTAAATTGTGTGCAGTGGGACCAACTGATGATGTTACCAGTATTCAGGGAAGTAATCAAAGAAGTGGCTTGTCATACCAACAGAGAAATGCTATTCAAGGCTTAGACCTAAATGGATGTCAGATGAACTATTGAGACTCGTGGCTCAGAAGAAAAGTGCATGGGATGCATATATATTATCAAGTGATACAGAAGTCTGTGGTAGATATAAATTTGTCTATAATCAAGTCACAAAGCAGGTTATGCAAGCTACAGCAGATTATGAGAAATTTCTGAAAAAGAATGCAAAGAAAAACAAAGATTTCTATGCTTATATTAACAGTAGAAGAAGGGGCTGAATCACATTGGGCCACTTGATGTCAGTGGGTTAACTACTGATGACCCAGTTCATGTTGCAGACAAGTTGGATAAGTATTTTTCATCTACATTCACACATGGGGAATTATTTAGGGAAGGGGATGTCAGAAGTTTATTATTATTATCTCTACTTTCATATTCTTTTAAATTTGTAATTCATATGCTCAGAACTCTGTTCAACGTCATTTCTTCAGGAATGAGATTTGTAACTCCAGACTGCCTGAACTCTGAGCTTTTACTTTGCTGTTTACTGTTCTATATTCTTTCTCTTATTTCTTGTGAGCCATTAGTTTTACGAACATGTATCAAGAAACTATTTTCTTCTTATATTAACTTTTTTTTCACTTTCACAAAGTGTTCAGCACTACCTTGCTACTTTGTTCATTAATTACTTTCTTATCTATGCTGAGTTATATTCTTAACAGATTTAATTTTTTTTCACTCTATTTTCACTAGAGGTTGCTAGTCTGCCCTGTGTATATTAAACTGCTTCCAGTTTTACTTTCTTTTTAACACCTGTTCCTTTAGTATGGTGAGTTGTTTTGTTGTATATGCTTTTTCAGTAGTTGTATATGTGTTCTCTGTGAGATCAACTGTAAACTACATGCTTACTGCATAATATTCCCCCCCCCCTTTTAAATTTTGTTTTGGCTTTAACTTCCTTATTGCTGATTTAAAATTTTATGATTCTAAATTAATTCCAAATTTTCATTATTTATTTACTTTTGACAATGTTCAATTCCCTACTCTCGTTTTAAATATCCTCACCCTCAGTGACAAACTAACCTAAGATTGGCCTCAGGAGACCTTAACCAGAGTTTTAATTCCATACTTTCTTAGTTTAAGAGTATAGTGCAGTAGAGTGCAGAATATATAATGAACTGTAAACCTCCTTGGCATTGAGGCTTTTGGGTATCATAAGGACAGCATTACGGGAGTTTAAGTATTCATAGTTATCCATTTACTTAATGTTAATTGATTTGTTATCTTATTAACCAAAGTAATACCTAATGTAAAATTATTTAAAACTGTTAAAACTTAATTGTGTACCTGATGTTTGCTAGTAGCTTTTTGTTAATTGATTCAAGGCTAAACCTTAATAAATATGAAAGAAAACCTTAATAAATAAGAAATATTCAATTAAATTAATATGTAATCAAATTAATGGGTAATAATGTGCAATCAAAATTAACAACTTTATCTAAATCATATCTCTCTAATTTACAGTTCTGCTGTCTTTATTTAAAATTAGCATTAGTAGACACATAATGCAAGAAAGCAAGCTTATACAGCATCAGCCAAAAAAAAAAAAAAAAAAAAAAAATCCCATTCATTCCAAATGTTTGTATAGTTCTGCCTTGAATTTATTTAAGCTATCAATGGCCACAACAACAGATGGAAATTTGTTCCAGCAATGAACTACCTGCTGGCTAAAGTAAAATTCCACACCTATTCTACAACTGTCTTTCCTCAGTTTGAATCTATGCACCCTCAGGTTTTTCATCTGAGGAAGAGGAAGAATCCCATCATCACTGAGCCTGCTCAATCCATTCAAGACCTTATGCACCTCAATCAGATCACCTTGCAAGTGCCTAGTCTCCAGAAGTTGCAATTTGCAGACCTTAAGCCTTTCTTCATAAGAGCACCCCTTTGTTCCCTTCACTAGTCTTGTTGCCCTTCTCTGTACTCGTTCTAGCAACTCTACATCCTTCTTAAAATGAGGCATCCAGACCTGTATGCAGTACTCGAGGTGTGACCTGACCATTGTCTTATACAAGAGGATAATCACCTCCTTATCCCTGCTTGCAAAATTCCTGTATATCATTCACAAAACCCCGTGAACTACTCTGGCAAACTTCATATCTGACTGCACAATTACCCCCAATCTTTTTCATTCTCCACTACCTTGAGGGTAAAACCACATAAAACCACACATTTCTCTGGGGTTACTGCTATTCATATGCAGTACTTTGCATTTGTCAATGTTAAACTTCAATTGCCACTTCTCAGCCCATCTACCCAACTTTTCCTGATCCTGTTGCAGCAGCATACTGTCATTACTGTTACTAAGAACCCTGCTGACTGTATCATCTGCAAACTTTGATATACCTCCATCAATATCTTGATAAATATACAAAACAATGATGGGACCAATACCGAACCCTGAGGGACATCACTAATAACATTAGTCCACATAGAGCAGTACCAATTGATTACCACTCTGTCTTCTCCCCCTCAACCATCCTTTTATCCATTGTAGCAAGTTGTCCTTAATGCCATACTGCTCCAATTTGTACAGTAGTCTTCCATGTGCAACAGTATCAAAAGTTTTCCTGAAATCCAAGTGTATGATATCAAAATTATTTTTTGAATCCAATTCCTTTGTGACCACATAATAGTATCCAATCAAATTGGTCAGACAAGACTTCCCCTTGACAAACCTGTGCTTAGTCTGAATTATTACTGCTGTCTTGTCTAGATGATCCTGCAATTCTTCTTTAACCAGTGAATTGGAGATACATTTGCACATCTCCAGTCCATGGGGACTTCTCCCGAGTCCAAGGATGCTCTCATAATTATGGCTAGGGGTTTGTTTACTTCCTCTGCCACCTCCTTTAATATAACTGGATAGATCCCATGTGCCTTTCTTATGTTAGTATTAGTATTAGTAATGGCCGCACGGTGCAAGAAAGCCTATGGCATATGCTGCACCAGCCAAATAAAAAAAAAAAAAAAAAACCGAATAAACATAAACATATATAAAATCTTCGGATAAATCCTTGAACAGGAACAGTGGTTGCCAAGTCAACCCGATCACAGAGTCAGTAGTTCTATCATTGGACAAACGCTGGCCACGTCATCATGCGTCACAGCCACAAACGTCAACAAACAATTAAACCTCGCGTCTCACGCACCTGGCAGTGCACATCTCCATTCCAACTGCCATTCATGTATTTTTAATTCTGATGAAGGCTACCATATAGCCGAAAGCTCATATATTTCTTCTTTATTTGTACGCTCTGTGTGTAACTATAATAAATTTCTTAACCGAATAAAACAATGATAAAAAAAAAATAATAATAAATATTAATAATAATTAATAAAAGAAAAGGAAATTAAACCTATCATCCTATGCGCTTCCCTCACCCGAAGGTACTATCCAGATGACCTTTGAATTTCCCCAAACCGTCAGCCTCTACCACCCGTGTAGGCAACTTATTCCAGTAATTTATAACTCGCTGGCTAAAATAAAACTTCCTGCAGTCCAATCTAAACATTTCCCCCTGTAACTTGAATTTATGTCCCCTAGTTCTAGCATCATTTATAATCTTGAAAATTTCATCCTCATTCATTTCATCCTCATTCATGCCTCTCAGAGCCTTATGCCTCCGTAGCCAGGTGGGAAGGAGCAACAGTGCGTAGCACACGCTTCTTGATTAGACCGGGGTTTGAGCCCGTCACCACCAAATTCGGAGGATGCGGAAAGGTCAGGGAATGACCACCGCATATTCCTGGAGCAATATGCCCTTAGTTGCTAATGCTCCGAAAAAAAAAACAACAACAACAACCACTCAGAGCCTTAAACACCTCAATCAAATCTCCTCTAAGGTGTCTAGTTTCCAAACTCTGCAACCCACATATTCGAAGCCTTTCTTCATAAGGGCGCCCTTTTGCCGATCTCATCCGACAAGTTACCCGTCTTTGCACACCCTTTCAAGAAGCTCGATATCTTTCTTTAGGTGCGGTCTCCATACTTGAACACAGTATTCCAAGTGTGGTCTAACAAAAGCCTTACATAAAGGGATTATCACATCCCTATCTCTACTTGCAAAGTAGAGATAGGGACGTGATCCCACATGTTTAACTTTAATAATTTCTCCTCCACTTTGTTCTCAGTTATTACCAAATCATTTAATTCCCTGTTAGAGTTTAATAAACATCTGGCTCTCTCCTCCTTGAATAACTCCTCGTGTGAATGTAGATGCAAAATTCTCATTTAGTTAGGCAACTATCTGAGAATGATCATCTACAGTCAAACCATTGATATCAAGTGGACGAATCTGATTCATCCCCTTCCTTTCAGAGTCTTTATAAATAAAGAAAACTTTGCTATTTTTCTTTTCATCCTTTGCCAAAAATTTTTCATAATCTGCCTTTGCTTGCCTAACCTCCTTTGTGACTTGATTACAGACTAGTTTGTATCTACCATAGGCTTCTGTGTCGCCTGACAATTTATGTGCATCTCATGCACTTTTCTTCTCTGCCACAAGTCTCATTAGTTCATCTGACATCCATTTGAACCTAAACCTAGAGCTGTATTTCATAGTTGGAAAAAAACCTAGTAGCTTCCAAAATTACTTCCTTGAATGCTTCCCATTTAGAATTTGCTTTTGGTAACATCATCAGTTGGTCCCACTGTATAGAACCTAATAAAATCTCTGAGACCACTGTACTTGCCTTTACAAAAGCAAAATCCCTTCCCTTTACCCCTGATGGTAGTTACATCTTTAAGTAAATCCCACATCAGTACACTGTGATCACTGCCCCCTAGTAGTTCCTTTATCTGTAAATTCTTAATGCATGAATAATCACTACTGATAATCAGATCAAGAATGTTACTCCCTCCTGTTGCCTCTCTAACATGCTGCCGTAGAAAACAATCATCCAGTAAATCCACAAAACCCTTGCTTGTGTGCTAGTGACCAACACACAAGTTCCAGTCTATATTTGGGAAGTTAAAATCCCCCATTATAAGACACTCTGATTTACTGGCCTACTCTATTTCTCTGTATAATTGTTCATTGTACCCATCAGAGAGTCATTAATCCTATAACAAACTCCTACCCTCATTTTTGCTTTCCCAGTGCTTATGTCAAACGAAACTGACTCAACGTTTCACTGTCCATCTATGTCAACTGGATGCACTTCCTTAGATTTTATGTGTTTCTTAACTAAGAGCATAACCGCTCCTCTCTTTCTATCCTGTATATTATTTCTGTACACATTGTACTCCCCAAATTCCAATTCTGCATCCCTTATATCTGAGTGGCACCACATCTCTGATATCCCAACAATATCTGCCTTGGATGTCTTAATCATCACTTCAAATTCATCAAATTTATTATTTACTATACTACTAGCATTGGTGTACTTGCAAGTATACATGCACTTTTTAGTTACTGTTAGTTACTCTAACACAGCCCATGTATTTACTTGTTTCATGACTCCCAGCAGTTCCTGAAATCCCCAGCAACTGGCTTGCCGGGCTGCTGCTCATTCTAATAGAAGCAGTGCAAGAATCATTTCTACCTCTGCCTGCAGCTACTGTTAATCTATTGGTCTGTGAATTTCCCCCCCCCCCCCAAAGCTAGCAGTTTTCCAACCCACCTAACATTGCCTCGATAGCATCAGCAAATATTCTTGCACCCTTTCTATTTAAGTGTATCCATAATCTGTAATTCTTTAAGAAATTAAAGGCAGATTACACTCTACTCAGGTTTAAGCCAGTTTAAGTTAAGGGCTCATTATTTCACCAATTTACACTAAAGGTTAGTTTAAAAATGAATAAAAAAATTGTACTAATATTTGCTCATGGGTTAATGTACTGGTTAACTTATTTGTTTCAACATTAAATTAACTTAAGTCAAGAGCATTACATTGTCTTAAAAAACAATCCAACTTCTGAACATTTTTTTGTTTTATAACTGTTCTTAACATGCCACAGCTCTGATCAAGGCTACTAGCATTTCACTCCGAACATTATTGCACTGTGAGCAAGCCAATGCATTTCCACTCACATTCATTGAATTTTTCAAATGAGATTTGTTAGGTAATGTGTACACAGGTTCTTCTTCACAATCTTTTTCTGTAGCTTCATTATTATAATCACTGCTGTCAGCATACTCAGTGTTTAGTAGATCTTCAGATGGTGTGACTGTGATGGTAACAGAGTCATTCACAAGAATGTAGTCGCAGAATTCTTCTTTATGGTTCGTGTGTCTCCTCAATTCCTTTTATTCATTTCACTTAATGGTTAGATTGATCTTCTGGAAGGTTTTCATCCATCTCAGTAAATCCACTTTTAGCATAGCAGTTTATTATGGAATTAAGAGAAATGCCATCCCAATTAATCACAGTGTGTCAAAGGATATCTAACCTATTCCATTTTTGGGGTGATGCTGTTTTACATTCATTGTTTTGTATCATATAATGTAGAAGGCGAAATCTGTAAGCTTCCTTCAAGTTAGAAAAAATGCTTTATATATAATATTCCAGTGGCTGCATGAAACTTCTGGTGTTTTGAGACAGAAAGCATGTTCTAATTTTTTAGTATCCCAATAGAATGTGTAGCACTCTGATGAATCATCAGATTTTTTTCCTTTTCTACATGAGCATTTTTCCAATTTTATAATCCATGACAAATATTTTAGCAGTAAGCCAAGCTGTTTTGCTTGATTCATACTCACAAAGGATACTGGTCATTCCTGGTGTTCTCCCCAGAAAATTTTGCTAGCTGGGTGGCATAATGAAGTAGCTGGGTGGGAAAGTGCAATACTTCGCAGTATTATTAAATTTTCTGTTATTTATAAATGTGACTTAAGCGATCCATTGCATAATTTAACATTATATGCTCCTGTTGCATTGTCCTCGATCGCATAGTATGTTCAAATATTGATCAAGATCAGTGATCCATACGGCACTGCGAAAGTCACTTCAATTTTAGCCAGGCAGTCAGTTAAATTCACCGGGCAGTGTGTCCATTCAGTAGGTTCTGGGGAGAACAGTGATTCCTTTAAAACGTCCCCATGCATAAGCACACTGTAGGTGACCACCCAGGTGTGAACCAACGTAAGCAGGGGTTGAGGTGTGCTGTCCACACCACACGGAGGAATGCCGCCCACCTGTGTTACCAGGCAATACTAAGTAGTAGATGACTAATTAACCGGTGCAATACCACCACTTTGCTTATTGGAGGCTCGAAGTGTAGGAACCCACGTTTAGTCTCCAGAGCTAAGTTCTGGTCAACCCTTCCCCATTTCTTCCATCATGCAGTATGATTGAGGACTTTTGAGGTTATGGCGAAATTTTGAGGACATCATGGCGAAATCCAATCTTCCTTACATTTCGAGGGTACAGCTCTAAAACGGTGTTCACAAGCCGGCTGCTAGTGTATACTGTACTGAACCTATTGGTAACACTTTAGGAGGCTTCTGGATCAGCTAGTGTATAATCTTGCTACCTCTACTTTGCCAGATAGTGACTGGAGGGAGTCCGAGTAGTGTGTATGCGGGGGGGGGGGCATTGTCAAAGCCACGTTATGTCAAGGATCTGGGTATATTCTTACCATGTGTGTCATATCCAAAAATTTCATTACTTCATACAGCATGCCCCCCCCCACTTTTTTTTTCTTACTATTGAATACACCACACAATGAATTGTCAAACTAATAGAGTAAGCTTATCTGCGAAAAGATCTAAACCTCCCAAATATTTCCTAGTTCATTTCACAAATATACGTGGTCTCAGTTCTAATCTCAACAATGTCCATTTCCACTTGCAGTCTGCCAAACCCCATGTACTTTTTCTGACAGAATCTCAGTTATTACTTGATGCAGCTACTGCTCAACTCAGTTGCCCAAATTATTTGCTGTATGATTCCTTTCGCCTCAAAGATGGTACTTGTGCATATGTCCATTCCGATATTCCCTGTCAGAGACTTAGTAATTTGGAATCTCCTCTTTTCGATCTTCTCTAGCTTAAAATCTCTCTATCTCATTGTGTCAAATTCATCTGTTGTCTCTACCGTTCTCCCAACTCCACTAATCACATGGAGCCTTTTAACTTCCTCTCTTTGAAGTGTTGGTCAAGACATCAAAGGCGGATATTGTTGGGATAGCAGAAACGTGGTATCACAAAGATATAAGGAATGCAGAACTGGAATTTGGGGAGTACAATGTGTACAGAAAGGATAGACAGGACAGAAAGGGAGGGGGTGTTATGCTGTTAATTAAGAAAAACATAAAATCAAAGGAAGTGCACCCAGTTAATATAGATGAACAGTGCTCTGTTGAGTCAGTTTGGTGTGAGATAAGCACTGCGAAAGCAAAAATAAGAGTAGGTGTGTGTTATAGGCCTAATGACTTGAATGAGTACAATGAACAGTTGTACAGAGAAATAAGAGTGGGCCAGTAAATCAGAATGTCTTATAATGGGGGATTTTAACTTCCCAGATATTGACTGGAACTTGTGGGTTGGTCACTCACACACTAGTCAGACTTTTGTGGATTTATTGGATGATTGTTTTCTACAGCAGCAGGTTCGAGAGGCAACCAGAGGAAGTAACACTCTTGATCTGGTTATCAGCAGTGATCATTCGTGTATTAAGAATTTGCAGATAAAGGAACCACTAGGTGGCAGTGATCACAGTTTGCTGAAGTGGGATTTACTCAAAGAGGTAACTACCGTCAGGGGTAAAGGAAAGGGTTTTTGCTTCCGTAAAGGGGAGTACAGTGGTCTCAGACAGTTTTTAAATTCTGTACAGTGGGATCAACTGACGATGTTACAAACAGTAAATTCTAAGTGGGAAGCATTCAAGGAATTAATCGTGGAAGCTACTAGTCTTTTCATACCGATTAAGAAATATTGTTCAAGGTTTAGGCCTAAATGGTTATCAAATGAACTAATGAGACTCGTGACAGAGAAGAAAAATGCATGGGATGCATATAAATTATCAGGCGACGCAGAAGCCTGTGGCAGATATAAGCTAGTCTGTAATCAGGTCACAAAGGAGGTTCGGCAGGCGAAGGTGGATTATGAGAAATCTTTGGCAAAAGATGCTAAGAAAAACAGCAAGGATTTCTCTACTTATATAAACTCTAAAAGGAAGGGGATGAATATGATTGGTCCACTTGACATCGATGGTCTCGACTGTTGATGATCCTGCTCAGATAGCAAACAAACTGAATGAGTATTTTGCATCTACATTCACACATGAGGAATTATTACAGTTTGAAAATGGAAGAAGGTTATCAAATTGTAGCAGTGTGCTTAATGATTTTGTAATAACTGAGAGCAAAGTGGAGGAGAAATTGTTGAAGTTAAACATAAGAAAGGCACCTGGGGTGGATGGGACCTATCCAGTTATTTTAAAGGAGGCGGCAAAGCAACTAAGCAAACCCTTAGCCATAATTATGAGAGCATCCTTGGATTCAGGGGAGGTTCCCACGGACTGGACATGTGTAAATGTATTCCCAATTCACAAAGGTGGATCGAAGGGTGACACGAGTAATTACAGACCAGTTAGTTTAACTTCTGTTCCGGGTAAAATAATGGAGTCACTGGTTAAAGATGCATTGCAGGATCATCTAGACAAGACTGCAGCAATAATTCAGACACAGCATGGGTTTGTTAAGGGAAAGTCTTGTCTGACAAATTTGATTGGTTATTATGATGTGGTCACAAAGGAACTGGATGCAAAAAATAATTTTGATATCATATACTTGGATTTCAGGAAAGCTTTTGATACTGTTGCGCATGGAAGACTACTGTACAAATTGGAGCAGAATGGTATTAAGGGTAAGTTGCTACAATGGATAAAAGGATGGTTAAGTGGGAGAAGCCAGAGGGTGGTAATCAATGGGTGCTGCTCTTCGTGGACTAATGTTATTAGTGGAGTCCCACAGGGTTCGGTGTTGGGTCCACTGTTGTTTTGTGTATTTATCAATGATATTGATGAAGGTATATCAGGCTTAATGTCGAAGTTTGAAGATGACACAAAGGTTGGCAGGGTTGTTAATGACAGTAATGGCAGTGTGCTACTGCAACAGGATCTAGATAATTTGGGCAGATGGGCTAAGAAGTGGCAACTGAAGTTTAACCTTGACAAATGCAAAGTACTGCATATGGGTAGAAGTAACCCCAGAGAAACGTACCAACTGTGTGGTACTACACTTAAGGTGGTAGAAAATGAAAAAGATCTGGGAGTAATTGTGCAGTCAGATATGAAGTTTTCTGAGCAATGCAGACAGGCTGCTAGGGCAGGTCATCGTGTTTTGTCAATGATATATAGGAATTTTGCTAGCAGGGAAAAGAAGGTGATTGTCCCTCTGTATAAGGCAATGGTCAGGCCACGCCTTGAGTACTGCGTACAGGTCTGGAGGCCTCATTTTAGGAAGGATGTAGATTTGCTTGAGCGTGTACAGAGAAGAGCAACACGATTGGTGAGGGGAATGAAGGGATCCTCTTACCAAGAGAGGCTTAAGTTCTGCAAATTGCAGTGGCTAGAGACTAGGCACCTGCGCGGTGATCTGATTGAGGTCTATAAGGCCTTGAATGGGTTGAGCACGCTGAATTCTGATGGGATCCTTCCACTTGTTCAGATTACGAACCTACGGGGACATAAGTTCAAATTAAGAAAGGACAGATGTAGAATAGATGTGCGGAAATTTGCCTTTAGCCAGCGGGTGGTTAATTGCTGGAACAAACTTCCATCTGTCGTTGTGGAAGTTGACAGGTTAAATAAATTTAAGGAGGAACTGGACAGGCATTTGGAGGGAATGGTGTGATTTTTTTTTTTTTTTTTTGGCTGATGCTGCATAAGCTCATACACTTGCTTTCTTGCATCACGTGCCACTACTACTACTACTACTACTACTACTTTGCAACTTGAACTTCTTCCAGTCCAACTTTCCTAATAGTGAGGTAATTTTCCTTGGTTATTTTAGTGTTCACTTCTCCAGCTGGCTTCCATTCTCTAGTCACACAGACCCAGCTGGTCGAAATGCTGAGGCTTTTGCAATTATTAATGACCTCGCACAGATTGTTCATTTACCTACCTCCCCTGATTCCAACGATGCTCTCTTACTTATGGCTAAGTGTTTGCTTACTTCCTTTGCTTCTTTCCTTAATATTATAATTGGATAGATCTCATCCACCCCAGTTGCCTTTCTGATGTTTAATTTCAACGATTTCTCTTCCACATTCCTCTCTATATATGTTATATGACAGATTGTCGCCTTGTTGTTAACATTTTCCAAAGTCACCGGTCTTGGGCATCTTCAACTTTCAAATTTCTCTCTCTCATAGCTGATATCTAGGGTGTCCTTGTCTTCTCTTCCCTTGTGGTGTCCACTTGTATAAAATTTTAGGCCATCTCTCTTCATTCATGCGTAGAAGATGTCCAAACCATCTCAGCCTTCTATTTTCAATTCATTCTGTATCTTCATCTTCATGCAAATGCCTAATTTCCTCATTCGTAATCCTTTCAAGCTTGGAACCATAGCACTTTGACAGAGGTAGTCCATCTCTAGGGCCCTAAGCTTATTTTTGTCACCCTCTTTCAGTGTCCACACCTCACATCCGTAGAAAAGTACGAATTCCACTAATGACTGTTCAATATGTTTTTGTTCTAAGGGAGATAGTTTTCCCCACCAGATAGTATTGAGGGCACAAAAAATCTTCCTATTTTGATGAATTTGTGTGCTAACTTCCTCTTTCCCCAGTCCTTCCATAGTTATAATACAGCAAAGATACTTGAAGAAGTCAACAGGTTTTAGATGTTGACTTCCAATTCATGTAGATGCTCTGCTGTGCTTAGGGATTCTGTTTTTGTGAAATTGATATTGAGGGTGCCGTTGTTTGGTATATGTAAGATGCAGATTTCTTAACATGTATTCCAAATCATATGCTTTTTGTGCTACGATGACCTGATCATTGGAAAAATTGAGATTCCATAAATATCTGTCATTAATTGGTACTCCCATTCCACAACAGCTTCTTTTCCATTCTTGCAAGATGCATGCCAAGAAAACATTAAACAGTAAAGGTGATAAGCTACATCCTTGCTTCAGCCCCTTTGTTGAATAGATTTGGTTAGATAGAAACCTTCCAACTTTAATAAATGCCATGTTGTTATTGTATAATTCCGTAATCAGTTCAAAAAGTTCCTGATCAATTGACATCTGTTGTAGAGCTTTCCATAATTCCTCTTGGAACAGAGTTCTTTTGCTGATGCAGGATAGCTGTTGCAGAATAAGCAATTTGTCCACATGAGCAATTGAACCTAAATGCACTTTGTTCTTTGCCAATGTTATCTTTTACCTCCTCTAGTAATTTTTACTGAAGCACACTAGAGTTCAATCTGGACATAGTGCAATTCACACTTAGGCCTCTATAGTTCCCAGGATCCTTCCTATTTCCTTTTTTTTTAAATAGATGTATAGCTAATTTTTCATTCCTTTGGTGTTTTTTTAGCTGTACACATCTGTTGAACAGCTGAGCAATCAGATCAATTAAACTTGGTGGTCCCTATTTAATAAGTTCAATCGCTATGTTCCCAGGGGCTGGAGATTTTTTTTCTCCCTTCATTAACTGTGTGCAGTCTGGTACTTGGTGTTTTGTAATTTCTATCTTCCCTTTATCAATTGGTGGAGGGGTAAATAGTTCTGATATTGAGGTTGTCTTTTGTTAAGGAGGTTATTATAATGACTTTCCCCACCAATAGTGTTGTTTATATTTGTTATCCATTTGGCCTAGTGCTTCATTAGCTGCTTTGTGTATGGTGGTTTTAATGCTGTCATACAAGATATTCACTGCTTCTATTTCTTTAATGTGAGACAGATGGTTCTGAAATCTTCTCATGTAAAGATCTTTAATAAAGCTGTGAGATAGTAGTTCCAGTTTATAAGTAATATTTTCCTTATTACCCTATTGTCTTGAATGGAAGTATTAGGTCTCAGTATTTAAAAAATGTATCTGCAATCACCAGGTAATGAACCAAACCGCAGTTAACACCTCTCATTTCCTTGCTATTTTTTGTTGTTCACTCTAATGTCTGGTGAAAAATTATATAGTCTACGATTGATTTCTGCTGGAGGGATGGTCACTCCCATGTATATCTATGGATATTTTTGTATTGAAAAAAGGTGTTAAGAATTTTCAGGCGGTACTGTTTGCAGAAATCGATAAGCCTCTCACCGTTGTCATTCACAGTCTCCTCACCAAAGCATCCCACTACATCGTCATTCCTTTTTGAACCTACCCATCCATTGAGATCCCCTGTCAAAACTATTTGTTGATTCTTCTTAAGCAAATCCATTTGTTTATAAAGCATATAGTAGAACTGTTCCTTTTCAGCATCAGGTGTATTATCTACAGGTGCATATACGCCCAACAAAACCATTTCTTGGTGTATGTTGATAATGATTTTGTTGCATCTTTCATTAATTTATCATAGCTCTTAACAAATCCTTCTAGTCTCTAACCCACTAAAACACCATCTGATGGGCATCTATGAGAGCTTGAAGAGTTGGGTAGATGCCCTCGAAGGAATTAAAATGGGGGACCCATCAAGCTTTCAGCTGCCCAGCTCAACCAGAGCTCACTCTTGTGAAACAGCCAACACAGTGGCAAGCTTCATTGCAGAATGTGCTGGTCCCACAGAAGCTAGTTATTGTCGGTGACTCCAATAGTCAGGGAAATGGGAATATATTCTGCAAAAAGGATAGGTGGAATAGCACCAGAGTATGTCTACCAGGGGCAAAAATTGATGATGTTGGTAGAGCAGATAACATCTTTTAAGGGCACAAAAGGTGATATCGTTGTACATATTGGAATTAATGACATTAAGTGTAGCAGATCTGCAGATTTACTTAGCAAGTACAGTTTAATGTTGAAAAAAAGGCATGAGTTAGGATTAAATTTGAAAGTGTCTGCAATCCTGCCCAAACACGATAGGAGGGAGTATTTGATGAGAGCCTTGTCAATTATATTTGGTCCTGGAGAGATTGTGCAAGGCTTATGGGGTAGAATTTTTCTCAGCATGGTCTGTGCTTGTTAACAGAACAGATTGCTTCTACGGGATGGGATACAATTAAATATAAAGGGTGAAAGAATATTTGCTGATGCTATCGAGGCAATGTTAGGTGAATCGGAAAACTGCTAGCTTGGGAGACTTCACAGACTAATAGATTAACAGTAGCAGCAGGCGGAGATGGAAATGATTCTTGCACTGCTTCTATTGGAATGAGCAGCAGCCCGGAAAGCAAGTTGCTGGGGATTTCAGGAACTGCTGGGAGTCATGAAACAAGTAAATACATGGGCTGTATTAGAGTAACTAAGAGTAAGAACAGGTGCCTGTATACTTGCATGTACACCAATGCTAGGAGTACAATAAATAAATTTGATGAATTTGAAGTGCTGGTCAAGACATCAATGGCAGATATTGTTGAGATATCAGAGACATAATGTCACACAGATATAAGGAATGCAAGATTGGAGTTTGGGGAGTATAATGTGTACAGAAAGGATAGACAGGATAGGAAGGGAGGATGGGTTATGCTGTTAGTTAAGAACACATAAAATCTAAGGAAGTTCATCCAGTTGACATAGATGGACAGTGCAATGTTGAGTCAATTTGGTGTGAACACTGGGAAAACAAAAATGAGGGAAGTAATTTGTTCTAGGCCTAATAACTCTGAGTACAATGAACAATTGTACAGAAAAATAGTAGGCCAGTAAATCAAAGCGTTTTATAACGGAGGATTTCAACTTCCCAGATATAGACTGGAACTTGTGGGTTGGTGACTCACACAGTAGCAAGGCTTTTGTGGATATATTGGATGATTGTTTTCTACAGCAGCATGTTAGAGAGGCAACAAGAGAGAGTAACACTCTTGATCTGATTATCAGCAGTGATTATTCATGCATTAAGGAACCACTAGGTGACAGTGATCACAGTGTACTGATGTTTCATCAGTGCACTGTGATCAGACATTGCAGGATCATCTAGACAAGACTGCAGTAATAATTCAGACACATCATGCGTTTGTTAAGAGAAAGTCTTGTCTGACCAATTTGATTGGATACTCTGATGTGGTTACAAAGGAACTGGATGCAAAAAATAATTTTGATATCATATACTTGGATTTTAGGAAAGCTTTTGACACTGTTGCACATGGAAGACTATTTCACATCTGGAAAGTTAAAATCTCCCATTATAAGACATTCTGATTTATTGACCCACTCTATTTTTTTGTACAGTTGTTCATTGTACTCACCAAAGTGATTATACCTATAACACATTTTTTCTCTCATTTTTGCTGCCTCAGTGTTTATGTCACTCCAAACTGATTCAAATTGCACTCGCCACCCATGTCAACTGGATGCACTGCCTTAGATTTTGTGCTTCTTAACTAAGAGCATAATCCCTCTCCCTCTCCTATCCTCTCTATCCTTTCTGCACACATTGTACTCCCCATATTCAATTTCAGCTTCCTTTATACCTGAGTGACACCACATCTGTGATACCCAACAATATCTGCATTTTATGTTTGACCAACAACTTCATCAAATTTATTTACTATGCTCCTACAATTGGTGTACATTCAAGTATATGTGCACCCATTCTTACTCTTAGTTACTCTAACACAGCCCACATATATACTTGTTTCTTGTGGCTCCCAGCAGTTCTTGAAATGCTTAGCACCTTACTTTCCAGGCTGTTTTGTGTTCTAATAGAAGCAGTGCAAGAATCACTTTCATCTTTGCCTGCAGATATTGTTAATCTATTAGTCTTTGTATTTTCCTATGCTAGCAGTTTTCTGACCCACCCTACACTGCCTCGATAGCATCAGCAAATATTTTTGCACGCTTTCTTTTTAAGTGTCTCTACACGGTGAAATCGATTGACATGACAGCTTCTTTGTGCTTAATACATTTCCCATTTTCCTGACAATAGAGTCACTGAAAACAACTACCCTCTAAGGGGACTAGCGCATTCTTTCTTGGATTTGCCATTGTTTTGCCTGATGCCCAAGTGGAAACTCAAGAGTTGAGCAGCTCACACAAGAGCTTGATATGCCTCCCTGTTTAAATCCTTGGAGAGAATCCACCTGTTTTCCAAGCTCTCATAAAGGCTCTTTACAATGCTGAGTTAACCTCTAATATTCTGACACTCTTTAAATCAAACACACACAAAGAAATTTCCGTTATCAATATCATGTCCCAGTCCAGATTGAACTGCAAATGTCAAACAAGCAGTGCATTTCATGAGACTGTGATTCGGAGAAGAACTGCCCCCCCCCTCATTTCTCTCTTGAACACTGCTTTGAGCCCTTTGCTTTGCTGCTCTGATAGGAAGCATGATTTCTGTTCAAATTCAGTTTAATTAAGAATGCTACACTAAACTAATATACCTAATGCAGTAATACCACTGTGCAGCAGTTATGCGCAGTGGCATTAGCAAACTTCGTAGCAAACTATGTATTATTACATAGTTTGCTACGAAGTTTACCTTATTAAATTTAAATATATTGCAGTATTGAGATTACATTGAACATAACATGTTTTTGAGCTTACAGTGTATCAATTTCATCATTGTCAACTATTCTCAATCCACTACAGGATGAAGGCCTCTCCAGCAACTTTCCAGTTCCTTCTGTTTTGTGCAATGGCCATCCATTTACTGCCAACGAACTGTTGAATTTAATCTGTCCATCTCCATTGTTATCTTCCAGGATTTCTTTTAACTCCTCTTGTGTGCCATTCTCTTATTTCTTAGTCCATCTGTCATCATGTATTCAAGCTGTGTCCTGCCCAAGTCCATTTTAGTTCTTTAGTTTTGATAATACTAATAGAGGCATGTGATGCAAGAAAGCAAGCATATGAGCTTATGAAGCATCAGCCAAAAGAAAATAAAAAATAAAATAAATAAATTAATTAATTAATTAAAAAAAAAATTCGCACAACCATTCCCGCTAAAAGTTTGTCCAGTTCCTCCTTGAATTTATTAAAGCTATCAACTTCCACAACGAGATGGAAGTTTGTTCCAGCAATTAACCACCCGCTAGCTAAAGGCAAATTTCCACACATCTATTCTACAACTGTCTTTCCTCAATTTGAATTTATGCCTCCTTAATTCAGCATGCTCAATCCATTCACGGCCTTATACACCTCAATCATGGTCCTTGAGGTCCTTAGAGACATTCTCTGAGATATGCCAGACAAGCTGTGCTACCTGGGAGTCTAAAACGCTGATGGAACTGACATTCGGGTGACATTCAAGTCAAGTGGACCCAATTTCGGCAAAGTCCAGACGGTCTCTGACAACCAAATCCTCTGCTTGCACCTTCACGATGGTGGGACTGTTAGTAATTCTGGGTATAACCTCCATGCACAAGTACATCATGGGGGGGACCACCCAGATGTGAAACAACGTAAGCAGGAGTCGAGGTGTGGTGCCCACACGACATGGAGGAATACCACCCCTCTATGTTACCAGGCAGTACTAGGTGGTAGATGACTCTCATCAACCGGTGCAATACCACCACTTTGCTTATTGGAGGCTTGAAGCGGTGGAACCCATGTTTAGTCTCTAGAGCTAAGTTCCAGTCAACCCTTCCCGTCATGCAGTACGGTTGATGACTTTTGAGGTTATGACGAACATCGTGGCGAAATCCAATATTCCTTACCTTTCGAGGGTACAGCTCTAAAACGGTGTTCGCAGGCCGGCCGCTAGTTAGTACACTGGACGAAACCTATTGGTAACTCTCTAGGAGGCTTCCAGATCAGCTAGTGTATAATCTTGTTACCTCTACTCTGCCAGATAGTGACTGGAGGGAGTCCGAGTAGTGTGTATGCGGGGAGCATTGTCCAGGCCACGGTATGTCAAGGATCTGGGTATATTCTTACCTTGTGTACGCCATATCCAAAAATTTCATTACTTCATACAGCATGTCCCACCCACTTTTTCTTACTATTGAATACACCATGAATTGTCAAACTAATAGAGCAAGCTTATCTGCAAAAAGATCTAAACCTCCCAAGCACTTCCTAATTCATTTCACAAATATACGTGGTCTCAATTCTGATCTCAATGATGTCCATTTCCACTTGCAGTCTGCCAAACCCCATGTACTTTTTCTGATAGAATCTCAGTTATCGTTTGATTCAACTCCTGCTCATCTCAGATGCCCAAATTATTCGCTGTATGATTCCATTCGCCTCAAAGGTGGTACTTGTGCATACTTCCGTTCTGATATTCCCTGTCAGAGACTTGACAATTTGGAATCTCCTCTCTTTGAGCTTCTCTGGCTTAAAATCTCTCTAGCTCATTGTGTCCAATTCATTTGTTGTCTCTACCGTTCTCCCAATTCCACTAGGCGCCTCTGTAGCCAGGTAGGCAGGAGCAGCAGGGCATATCACTCGCTTCTTGATTAGACCGGGGTTCGAGCCCGTGCCCACCAAATACGGAGGATGCGGAAAGGTCAGGGAATGACCACTGCATATCCTCAGAGCAATATGGCCTTAGTTGCTAATGCTCCTAAAAACAAAAATAACAAATAACCCAACTCCACTAATCACTTGGAGCTCTTTGACTTCCTCTCTTTGCAACTTGACTTTCTCCAGTCCAACTTTCCTAACAGTGAGGTAATTTTCCTTGTTGATTTTAATGTTCACAACTCCAGCTGGCTTCCGTTTTTTAGTCACACCGACCCAGCTGGTCAAGATGCTGAGGCTTTTGCAATTACTAATGACCTTGCAGAGATTGTTCATTTACCTACAAGAAAACTAGACAATCCTAATCATACAGCCAACATGCTTGATCTTTTTCTCACAAACAACCCTTCTAAGTACACGGTCGAAGTGAGAGGTCCTTTAGGCACTTCAGATCACAACTTGGTGATTGTCTCTTCTCCAATGGAGCCTTTATCTCATGGCTGTTACCAGCCTCGTGTAGTTTGGCCTTACAAGAATGCAAAATGGGATGACCTGTGAGATTTCTTTTCTTGTTTTCCTTGGTCAGATTACTGTTTAAAAATTTCTGATGTCAACATTTGCTCAGATCATGTCAGTGAAATTATTCTTGCAGGAATGGAATCCTTTATTCCGCACTCCACTTTAAAATCTCGTCCTTTATCTAAACCTTGGTTTTCCAATAAATGTGCTAAGGCTGCTCAAGAGAAGAATGTTCCATATTGTAATTGGCTTGTTTCTAATTCTTCAGTTTCATTTTTTGCCAAAACAAAGCTCGCAACAATTGTAAAGCAATTATTAATCAGTCCAAACTAGAGTTTGAACAGGCTAAGAGTAGAAAACTTGCTTCTTGCCCTAATGGTAGCCGAGAATTCTGGTCTCTTGCCAAAGCGGTTGGCCGCAACCTTTGCCCATCTCTGTTCAAACCAGATGGTTGTGTTGTCACTTCAGCCAAGAATAAAGCTGACCTGCTAGCATACCATTTTTCTTCCAAATCATGTATTAATCATCGTGGTAAAACACCTCCCACCATTCCCAACATGCTTCATTCAATGCCTCCTGTGTTCTTTCGTCAAAAGGATGTCAGAACGATTTTGACGAATCTTGATGCTAAGAAACTCCAGGTCCCGATTGTATTTCTCCACTTGTTCTCAGAACCTGTGCTCCTGAACTTGCTCCTATTCTTTGCCACCTTTTTTCACTTTCTTATTCCAATGGTGTTTTTCCTTCTGCTTGAAAATTTGCTCATATCCAGCCTGTTCCTAAAAAGGGTGACAAATCCCTCCCATCCAATTATCGTTCCACTGCAATTACTTCTACCGTTTCTAAAGTAATAGAGAAATCAATTAATCGCCAACTCTTAAACTACCTAGAAACTTTCCGTCTGATCAACGATCGCTAGTATGGATTCCATCAGTGTCGATCCACTGGTGATATTCTGGCTTATGTTACCTATTTATGGACTAATTCAATGGAAAGGTTCGGTGAAACACAAGTAGTTGCTCTTGACATCTCAAAGGCTTTCAATCGTGTTTGGCATAAAGGTCTTCTAAACAAGCTTCCATCTTATGGTTTGCCAACTGTTTTTAGTAATTGGTTATCCAGTTTTCTCTCTGATTGCTCACTAAGGTGATGGTAGATGGCTCTCTGTCTTCTAACTTCTCCATTAATGCCGGTGTCCCCAAAGGTTCAGTTCTTTCCCCCACTCTTTTCCTCTTGTAGATTAATGACCTTCCTTCATTGACTGGAAATCCTATCCAAAGTTTTGCCAATGATAGCACATTGCATTCTACTTTCCATTTTGAGAAACCTTGCCCTGCTCAATCAGCTTCAACTTCTCGAAAATCTGCTACCAATTCCTTAAATGTTGATCTTCAGGTAATTCTCCAGTAGGGCAAAAACAACTTAGTTGATTTCAATCCTTCTAAAACTCAGTCTTGGTTTATGTCTCGCAAAAAGGATTCTTCTGCTCCTATGCTTATCTTTGGTGACGCTCCGATTTCTAGGCAAGATGATATATCTCTTTTGGGGATTACCCTGGCTTCTAATCTCTCTTGGCACATGCACATTACAAATATTGCTTACTCTGCATATAAAAAACTTGGTTTTCTCTTTTGCTCTCGGCGTTACTTTTCTTCCAAACAGCTGCTCACTCTGTATAAATCGCAAATCCGCCCTTCCATGGAATATTGTTCCCACATCTCGGGTGGTGCTCCCAAAACCTCTCTCCGGCTTCTTGATTCCATTCAGAAGAGGGAGTTAGGTTAATTAATGATTCATCTCTAACAGAGTCTCTCCACTCGCTGTCTCATACATGTACTCTTTCTGCTGCATGCCTCTTCTACAGATACTTCCATGGGCACTTTCTTCTGAATTGGCTTCTATAATTCCCACTCTCTTTTTCAAAACAGTCCGAACACGTGCTGCCACCATCCAACATCCATTTACTGTCCAACTTCAAACTCGCAGAACCAACTTTTCATCTTCCTCGTTTATTCATTCAACTGCCGTTTTCTGGAACAACCTTCCACGTATTTCCTGAAAATTACAGTCTACAGAAGTTCAAGTTCAATGTCAACAAATATCTTCTTTCATCTTCTCAACCTCCAACCCAGGCACGGTACTAAGTACTATAGGTTCTAATACCTCTCGTGTTTAGGGTTTACTTAAAAAAAAACAAAACAGATCACCTTGCAGTTGCCTAGTCTCCAGCCACTGCAGTTTGCGGAACTTAAGCCTCTCTCTTGAAAAGAGAATCCTTTCATTCACCTCACGAATCTTGTTGCCCTTCTCTGTACATGCTCAAGTAACTCTACATCCTTCCTAAAATGAGACCTACTGACCTGTACGCAGTACTCAAGGCGTGGCCTGACCATTACCTTATACAAAGGAATAATCACCTTCGTTTCCCTGCTAGCAAAATTTCTGTATATCATTGACGAAACCAACCCCATGACCTGTCTTGGCAAGTCATGGTGCTTTGGTAAGAATGTCCTTTACTTGAGTTTGCTGCTAATCCATGTGTTTCTCTTCTGTTCCAACAGTCTGATTCCTATTATAATTTGTTCCATTCTTTGCTGTGTAGTTTTTGGTGAGTGCCCAAGTTTCACTTCCATAAGTCATTGTGGAGAGCATACATTGGTTCATTATTTTACGTTTCAGACAAATTGGGATATTGCTCCTCAGTATGTGACTATATTTCTTGAATGCTATCCATCTGAAATTTATTCTTCTCTTGACTTCCAGCCATTTATTATTATTTCAGCTAAGGACTTGTCCAAGATAAGTATATGAATCAACCTTTTCATTTTTGCCCCTTCAGTGATTATATATATCTTTCTGTGGCATACTTGTTTATCATTACTTTTGTTTTAACCATATTCATCTTTAGCCCGAAATCCTTACTAACTCTGCATAACTGATTAAGATTTTCCTCTAATTCTTTGAGATCATGGATTGTGATCACAGTGTCATCTGCAAATCATAAATGGTTTAGGTACTCTCCATTCACATTGGCTCCTTTCTGCGACCAGTCCAATCTTCTGAAAGCTTCTTCAAGGTCAGTAGTAAAAAACTTCGGGGATATTGTGTACCCTTGTCGAACTCCTTTCGCAATTTTAAATTTGCTACGGTCTTTGTCTAGTCTAATAAAGGAAGTAGCATTCTCATATATTTTCTTCAAAATCAATAATGTATGGGATATCTATGCCTTGTCTTTCCAGTGCCCAAAACATTGCCTTATGCTGTGGAGTCAAATGCCTTTTTATAATCCACAAATGCCAGTCATAATGGTGCTTTATATTCATTTGCTTTCTCCATTAGCTGTGATATTACGTGAAGGTGATCTATATTTGAGAATCCTGTCCTAAAGCCAACTTAATCTTTTGGTTGATTCTCATCAAGTATTCTTTCTGTTAGTAGTAACCCTCGTGCACATCTTGCACAAGGGTTACTACTAACCCTTGGGACAACAAGCTAATTGATCTATATTTCCAATTTCTGATTTATCTCCTTTCTTATGTAGCAAAATTATGATTGCATTATTCCACTCCTTAGGGGTTATCCCTAAGGAGTGGGATAATGCAATCATAATGAAACCTGTGTAGCTGAGTGGTCAGGAGAGGGAGTCCAGTCATACACGCTCTTTGAGTAGACCGGGATTCAAGCCTCTGACAGCTAAATACAGTCGATCTGCCAACCCCCACTGGACCAGTTTGGCAGATTATGGTCCATTTCCCTCAACATGAATCATTGAGGAGGCTTCAATCCTGAAGTGGATTGATAATGGCTGCAGTTTATCTTTTTTACCTTTTTGCGGTCACGCCTCTCCTAATGTATTTTGTGAAGATTCTTACCCGTTTCTGTGTGATGTCTCTTCCTCCTAATTTTAACAACTCTGCAGTAACTTCATCTTCACCTGGAGTTTTTTGATTCTTCTTTTTCTTCAATGCAGGTTCTACCTCATCAGGAAAGATATTGGGTATATTATATGTGTTGCTCATTTGTGATCTGTCTTCCCCATTACTGGCATCATACCCTTTCTTCTTATAAAATGCTTTATTGTAGTCTTCTGCTATTTGAATTATGGCTTCTCTGTTATTTACACCATCACTATTCTATTCAGATTCAGTATCATTTGCCTTTCTGTGTTACTGCTCATTACTGCTGATTTGAGTCCTTTGTTTTCTCTTAATGCCTTTTCTACTTTTCTTGTGTTAAATCTTAATTCCCCTCTGAGTCTCTTTCTAATGGCTTTTCAATACTCAATTTTGTCCTTGTCAGTGTTTATCTTGCTCTTCATTTGTCATCTTTGGTTCATCACGAGAAGTGTTTCTTGACTAATTTTTGCTTTTTTGGATTTGTTTTTACTTATAGGTTTGTTGAACTTTATCAGTTTCAGAAAGTTGTTGTATTGCTCATCAATATCTTGGTCCTGAAAGGTCTGCAGAAGCTCAAACTTTTCCAAAGTTCTAGTACATACTGCTTGTTCTCTTCTGTTATCTCAAAGACCTTTGTATTATTTACTGGAGTTAGTTTTTTCCTTCCTTTTCTTACATAGTAATAATAATGGAGGCATGTGATGCAAGAAAGCAAGTGCTTATGTAGCATCAGCCATAAGAAAAATAGTGAAATTATAGTAATCTTATAATACCGTAATTATAGTAATCATATAATAATATAATAGTAATCTTATAAAAATGAAAAAAAGAGAAGTTTTGGCACCACCGGTCTTCTCTTTTTTTTTATTTTTATTCATTTATTCCTTTGCGTCCTGTAACCTCTTTATGACAACCAAGGATTGGAGATCTGCATTTCTACTTCCTTGCGCTCATTTTAAAATCTGTTTAAAATATTTTCACCCCATTCTCCACCTTAGTTCTTTTTAATGCTTCTTCCAACCTAAATTTAGCCACCATCTACCAATAAATTTATTGCAGATTTATACAAGGTGAGTACCGTTTTTAAAGTATTTGCTATTCATTTTTTGGAAAAAGAAAAACCAATTTCACACATCCATTCCCTATAAACATTTGTCCAGTTACTCCTTTGAATTTATTTAAGCGATCAACTTCCACAAAGACAGATGGAAGTTTGTTCCAGCAATTAACCACCCACTGGCTAAAGGAAATTTCCATACATCTGTTCTATAATCGTCTTTCCTCAATTTGAATTTGTCTCCTCAGGTTCGTAATCTTGAGCCAGCAGAAGAATCCCATCAGAATTCAGCATGCTCAACCCCTTCAAGGCCTTATACATCCCAGTCAAATCACCTTGCAAGTGCATAGTTTCTAGCCGCTGCAATTTGCATAACTTAAGCCTTTCTTGCTAAGCGGACCCCTTCGTTCCCCTACCAATCTCGTTGCCCTTTTCTGTACACGCTCAAGCAACTCTACATCCTTCCTAAAATGAGGTCCCCAGGCCTGTATGCAGTACTCAAGGTCTGGTCTGACCATTGCCTTATACAAGGGGATAATCACCTTCTTATCCCTGCTAGCAAAATTCCTATATATCATTTACAAGACCCCATGAGCTACTCTGGTACATTGTTTTCTGAACAATGCAGACAAGCTGCATTGTTCAGAAAACTTCATATCTGACTGCACAATTACTTCCAGGTCTTCTTCATTTTCTACCACCCTAAGTGTAGTACCACACAGTTGGTATGTTTTTCTGAGTTTACTTCTACCCATGTGCAATACTTTGCTGCATTTGTCAATGTTAAACTTCAGTTGCCACACTTCTCAGCCCATCTGCCCAAATTTTCTAGATCTTGTTGCAGTAGCACACTACCATTACTGTCATTAACAAGCTTGCCAACCTTTGTGTCATCTACAAACTTCGACATTAAGCTTGATATACCTTCATCAATATCATTGATAAATATACAAAACAACATCTATATTAAGTCTGCATCTTACCATTCTGTGATCAATCGCTTCTGATAGTGATATATCTTCTGATAGTGATAACAGAAGATATATTGTAAGTCAATTTCATTAGATGTTAATCCATTTAGGCTTTTCTGTGTCCACTTTCTGTTCACCCTTTTCTCGATAAAAGTGTTTATTATTGACAGTTCTCAAGATTCTGAAAATTCCGCAGAATTTTTTTCACCTCTTTCATTTCTTTCACCAATTCCAAAATTTTCTATAGAGGAGTCCATTTTCTGTAGAGTCCATTTCTGTGCTGTTTTGTCTCTTTCCAACCCAAAATGATGATGTAGTTCAGGTATTGACAACCTGTGGCTCTTTAACTTTTAGCCCACATGAAGCATAATTTGAAAAATGCAGTTTAGAGGACTTAAAAATCAAGGTGATGTGGAGTGTAAGGCGAAAATGTCTTAAAACTGAAATTGAGGATTTGGAAAGGCAAAAGGCTGCCTTCCGTTGCAAATGCAAATATTTGCGTATGGACTTCTCTTAGTTTTTGGTGCGACGTATTTCTGTGAGCAAATATTTTCGAACATGAACTATAATAAAAATAAATCAAATCTGAAATGCAAGTCTCCCAGCATGTTTCTATATGAAAATTTCGGTATACTCACCTGATGTTGAGAGACTCGCTCAAAAAGTTCAGCAACAAAAGTCACATTAATTCGTACCTAATTGGATGTTTGTTACGTTTTTTTAGTATTAATAAATAATATTTCAAAATTTATATATTTTTTAATAAAATACCTTCCCATTTTGTTCCATTTTTTTAAAAAAAACTTTCTCCCAGCTTGAGCTGAAGTGCAGCTCTTCGGATTCTCTCTCTTTTTTTTTAATTAGATCAAAAATGGCTCTTCACACAGATAAGGTTGCCGACCCCTGATGTGAGTTTTCTGTTCATCTAGAAGTCGGTCAATTTTGGTGTACATTTCTTTAACCTCTTCATTATCATTGCTTGATATTGGTGCATATATCATTATAAATTTTCTATAGAGTCCATTTCTGTGCTGTTTTGTCTCTTTCAAACCTTAGCATTGAATTCCCCATAATGATGATGTAATGAGTTTTCTGTTCATCTAGAAGTCTGTCAATTTTGGTATACATTTCTTAAACCTCTTCATCATCATTTCTTGATGTTGGTGCATATATCATTATAACCTTTAGTTTGTACCCTCTTAGAAATCCTGAGTAGTAGTCTTGACTTGACACCCTTAGTGATGTAATTTTGAATTCCAAAATGTTGTTTTTAATATCTTTATGGACCAGAACTCCACTTTCGCTCCTTTCACTGTTTCCATTGGTGTACAGTACAGTACAGCAGATTTCCACTTGATAAACTTGTAAGTGATTCATTTCTTCTTGTTTCAGCCATGCCAATAATATTCCAATTCACATTTTCTAATTCCTTTTCCAGCTCTAATATCCTATCTTCACTGATGAGCGATCTTACATTGTAACACACCAAATTTAGTTTCCGTGCATGGCAGCCTAATCGAACCCAGAGATTCTTTGCAACCTTTGGTTCCACTCTGATCCTCTCGCTGCCATAAGAGGGAGAGTGAAAGCTGCTTGGGACTGAGGGCCATTTGTGTTGTTATGTTGTCATATTTAATAAACTGCTGGAGGGTATGGTCTTTTCCTCTTTACACAACCAGGCTTCTTGAAGAGAACCATTCTACACGTTTGATGCTATCAAAATGACATAACAGGGCTTACCAACAAGGTGTGCATGAGTGGATTTTAGGGAGGCAAGCCAAGGCTTCTAAATCTTCTAAAATAGGAAGATATTAGTTTCATCAGTGTTTTACACCGAATATCTGATAACGTGCAGAATGCCTTTTCACTCTAAACCCCTTTTCATATCTCCTATTATATATTTATATATATATATATATATATATATATATATATATATATATATATATATTTCATATCTCCTATCAAGTTTATGTTATTTGTATTATGCTATACTGTTAAGTTTGTAAGTTCTAAGTAATTAATATAGATAATAATTTATCTAATCCCAACCTATGTGATTCAATCTTTCGAGCTACCTATTTGCAACAATTAAAATACCAGAATTCCCCTATCATGCATTCAATACTGTAATTATTGCTGCGGCGCCTCCGTAGTCAGGTGGGCAGGAGCAGCAGTGTGTAGTACATGCTTCTTGATTAGACCGGGGTTCGAGCCCGTGCCCACCAAATACGGAGGATGCGGAAAGGTCAGGGAATGAACACCACGTATCCCCCCCGGAGCAATATGGCCTTAGCTGCTAATGCTCCTAAAAAAAAAAACCAAATAACTATTGCTGCAAATTTTAATGTTTTTATCAATACAAAACAATGGTGCCAAAAATCGACTGTGGTTTCATATGCAATTATAATATATAAGTAATAAACAGATTCAAAATAACAAACAAGTTTATTAGCTAAAACAAAAAAATATGCCAACCATGTGATTATAGTTTATGAGCTACTTATTTACCATAATTTAAAAACCTTCATTTCCACTATTATGCATTGTACTACTAGTTAGCGATACTATATTTATGTCAACTCGCCAACACACAAAGCTCTATGAATATTAATGCTGTAAAGTTATTAAAACGTGTATGTATTGCAATAACTTATAGTTTGAGCCTCTTCTAATACCGACTGCACATGTAGAACCCTCCAAGTATCTCTCTGATACTTGGTGGTTTCTACGTATTCTTATCTATACAACACAAAAACTTGTAAGTGTTGTATATAAAAGTCAGCTGTGTTTTTTAAGCAATTACAAGGGCCAAGTAAAGAACAAATTCATCAAAGTAATCAGAGAATTACAAATAAATACTACACTATTATTTTTAAATCCAAAGTTACAAAAAAACAATTTTAAATCAATGAATTTTAAATCAAAATCAATGAATCCCTAGCGGCTCTCGAAAAAGCATCTAGTCCAGTAGCCTCGTCAGCAGCACTTTATTCTGAGGAGGTACATACAAATAGTACATATAGGTTTTGCTTATGCTGTTAAGAATCCTCGAAGGTTTAGGGAAATTGATAATTAGGGTAGTCGTAAGAATGATAAGAGTCCAAGCGTAATCATGGCATGGGCCAAAATTATTCTTGCACTCTCCTTGATCTTTAATTATGTGCAGAAAGAGATGCTGAAATAGGTACAAAAACCAAAACCTGCATTCAGAGACCACAGGAAAAAACAGTTACACACAGATATAAGGGATTTATCAGAAGTATAAAAAATAATAAATTGCAAAATTTAATTTTTCTATATAGTAATGCTGGGAGTAGTGTAAATAAATAAATTTCAGCTTTTGATCAAACCAACTAATTTTGCTATAGTAATGCTGGATCAATAGTAATTGACAGAAATTAACATTACAGAAGAAATAATTTTAGCAACTTGACTGGGCAAGCAAGTGTAGCTTGCCTTATTATGGACAACTTCAGCCAGCTTATCTTATAGATTGGGAATACTGGACTGGCAATACTTCAAACAGATTTTTTTTAACCATCTAGATAATTGTTATTTATTCCATGTCAGAGAAAGTATGAGGGGGAAGAATTCTAACATCTTCCTGATTCTCACCAGGGATCTAAAATGCGTCAAAAAATTTATACTTCAGGAACCACTATTGGGTAATGGCCACAATATGAAGATTGTCGTCACTACCACTGAATCACTGTAGACTGTAGTGGATTGAGATATCTCTGGTGCTTTTAACTAGTAAGAAAACTATACAGGGTGTCTCAAAAATACACGGCATAACTTCAGGAATGAGTTCCTCACATGTAGACAATAAAAATATTTTATATGAACATAGTTACGGAAATGCTTGGTTCCCGAGTTATTAACCGGAATGTCTTATCTCCTGCAGGTACTGACAGAATCTGGTGGTTTTCCATTCTGACCATGTACTCAAATTAGGAGCAAGCGGATATGCACTTTATGTACAGTTTGGCGGACAGCGATGCCCTGGAGGCTCGTCGTTTGTACCACGAAAAGTTCCTAGAACGAAGATGTCCAGACAGGAAAACGTTTGAAGATATCCATCGCCGCCTTTTGTGAACATGGGAACTTTACACCTCGTGCTGCCGACAGAGGACGACCAAGATCTACAACTCCTGAAGTAGAGGAGGAGACGTTGATGTGAGGCCTGTATTCAGGCAGAAGGTGGGCATTTTTAACAATTACTATAAGGCGATGTGAACAGTTAAGTGTCATAGACAGACCTTCAAAACTTGGAAACCAAGCATTTCCGAAAGTACGTTGATAGAAAATATTTTTATTGTCTACGTGTGAGGAACTCATTCCTGAAGTTATGCCGTGTATTTTTGAGGACACCCTGTATATTGTTGCATCTGTTAAGTATTGGGTTAAAGACTTTGAAAGTATTCAAGGGATTTAGCCTGGAAACCTGAAACACTTGTTTCAGTAATGTTCCAAAAGAAAGATGCCAAAAATAATTATAATAGCTTTAGTTTTAAATGAGCAAAAGGTAAAAAGTATTGGACAATTTGACTTATGATTTTTAAGTACAGTGGATTCCTTTCATTTGGGGCCACAGGTTAATCGGGGCAGTCATTTATTTGGGACAAATCTTAAAGAACAGAACCTAATTGAGAAAATAGCCAGGGTTTTCTTTGTTTAATTGGGACAACATGCCATTTAATCTGGGACGAGACCGCAGTACTCAAGATTACCCTACCATTGTCTCCAGCCATACCACGTGCTCCGGTGAGATTTCTGGAGGTCACAACCATAAAACAATAAAAACAATTAGCAGTTTCCAGTTTATTGGGATTTTCTGTTAGTGCGGTCTATTATAAATTAATAGTAAACTCGATCTTATTGAATTTGTGATGATACCGACACCTGAAATTCTGTGGGTTTTTATGTTGTTATGGTGAAATGTGTTTCCCCTTCCATGAAATCTTAAATCATATAAAAAACATAAATAAATTTCCAGAATCTTCTCTTCATTCCTATTTTTAAGCTTCGTAGCTTGTTACTCCATTCTCATTTGCGCGTATCATGTTAGTTGCAATTTGTGTGTGCTATGTTCTTTGTTATTGATTGCTTATCTTTTTTCTGTTTTGCATTTTAACCCCCCCCCCCCCCTCCAAACATAAATTTATTTTTATTTTGCTAACCTGTGGAAAATATTCTTCTGACTTATGGCTCTCCTGTATACAAGAATATTTTTCAGTATGTAAATATTGATGCAATTTTTTTTTATTTTTTTTTATTTGCACAGTTGAACTCCATGATGTTTTCGAATCCTCTACATTCATCTTCCTTGTATTTGAAATGTAAGTATTTTTTAAGTTTAGTTCCCTTTTTTTTTATTTACTATTATAAATCTTTGCCCAGCTGTAGTTGTAAAATGTTATTTTGTTATTCTCTCTGTTAAGTCATTTAATTCTTATAATAAAATTGAATTAATGACATGCATTCTTTTTCGTGTAATTATGAGTGTTTCCTCTTGTTATTATTACATAGTCTCATATGCAGTGTGATTTTCAGGCAAAACTGTTACTCATTTATTATAAACATTCATTATTGGACTATTAATAATAAATCTGTTTATTTTCATGTTCAAAAAATGACCTGTCCGACTATGTCCAGCAACCAAAAGGGATGACTATAAGCAGGAAACCTTACAAAATGTGATTCTGTGATTGATAACGGCTAGTATGTGTTTGTGTATTTTTGAGAGAGAGAGGAATATCACGTTGTCCATTGAATTTTGCATTTTTAAAAAGTTCACAGATTCTGTTTGTGGGGGTTTTTCTTTTTGGTTTTCATGTGGTATTAATAATTTTTGCGTTAATTTTGTTGCTATCCATACAACTGAAATCCCTGTGCAACCCACTGGTTACAACAAATTTTGAAAATATGAAAGAAAAACAGATCTAAAAACCAAGTGAGTGACAGAATACTTTGAGGGACATCCTTCTCTTTCAGTATTATCCATTTATAGTAATTTGTCATTCAGTAATACTATTTTCTCTTACTTATATGCTCTTATATCCTAATTATGTGTTCTTCTATATTCAAAAAGTGCAGTCTACTTTTCAGAATCTATTTAAATTGAATTTTTTAAGAAATTGAAGAGGTATATTAAAAATCGTGATATGGTTTATGGACTAGGGACACTGCACTTTTTGGCAGAAGGAACCTAATGACCATAATGGAAATTTAATTTAATTGAGAGGATGAGAATAGAAAATTGAACTACATACAGGGATTAGAGGTATGGAAATCACAGAAAAATATGAGAAAATAACAAGGAAGACTTATTGTTGGAAAACACATGATTTCAACATCTTCAAGGATCAACCATCAATCACAGGAAAGACAGCAAGCAGTAGAGCCTCTGTTTCTGACATGAATATATGCTTATATATGGAGGTAGTGGTAAGAGGGATTTTGAACTTAGTGACAAGGGAAGATAGGGCTAAACGATGAGATAAGCACAGGAGTAGTGAACGTATATTTCATGGCTAACCCGACAAAGAAGGCAAAAAGGAAAGTTAAAATCAAGTATAAATCATTGAATGCAACCAAAGGAAGAGGTATGCAATCAAAGGACGAGTACTGGATTGGACGAGGTAAGAAGCCAAAAGATCTATGAAGCCACGTGAAGTAAGGGGTATAGACTTTGTATATACCTGTCAACTTAATTTTATATTAATTTAGTTTTAATTTAAATTTAATTTTAACTTTAATTCTATTTACTACATAACTGACTTAAACATGCGAAGTATACTCCCAGAACTATGTTCAGGATCCTAACTATAGGAACTCCAGACTGCCCGAGCCTACCTATTTCCCTCTTATTCTGTATTCTCTTTACTTTCCTACTACACTATATTTTTATTTCTCATGAGGCATTAGTTTACCAAACACAATATTGAGATGCTATTTTTCTGCTGCAACATACTTTTTTTGCCTCCTCAAAGTTTAGCGACTAATAACCCCTACTTTTCAAGACTTAATTTCCTTTCTATCCTGGGCAGTCTACTACATATATTTAATTCCGATTTTTCAACACACATTTTTGTAATTTTCAGCAATAAGTACGTCCTTGTTATTTTCTCATTTTTTTTTGTGATTTCCATAGCTCCAACCCCTGTTTGTAGTTCATTTTCTGTTCTCATCCTCCCAGTAAAATTATCTACCTATATATACTTTATCCACTGGGTTTTTTTTTTTGCAGTAGGATAATGGCATCTTATTCATATATATTTCACATATTTCAGCCATGGCATTTGGCTTGGGCACCACTCTAAATTATCTCTCTTTCTGGTATTTAATACAGGCTACTTTTGCCTTACATTTATTTTATTGAAATATTATTTAGATACGTTTTCCTCCCATGCACATTTTTGACTGCTTGAGTTCACTACTGTCATCACCCTTAAATAGTATGCTTTAACCTGCATGGTTCTTTTGACTACTGTTCCTGTCCTATAGTTTCAATAATATTAGTAAAGTTCTCTTCTCTAACTATTTTGTCTATATATTTTTTAAGTTTTCACCAGCCAATGTCTCAGTATTTTATGTTTATCACGTGCTATTTATGACTGTTCCTACCACATGCTGCTTGCAACTCTGGGCTCATTCCTATGTTAATACTTCTTTGTTTTAATTTAGTTCTTTAGCTGTCTATATATTTTTCTTTTTTTCCTCTGTAATGTCTACTGTAAATTTCATGCCCTCTTTATGTATCCTCCCTTATTCCCATTACTTATGTCTTTACTTTGTACTACTCTAAATTTATTCCCTTCTCTTTTCCCTTAATTTTACCTTGCTATGCATGTACTTTTATGTTAGAAACACAGGACACTATATTGTCATTTTTTCACAATTCTGGTGGTTGATTCTTGAAAAGAAGTCAGGATCATTCGATACATACATATATAATATAAATATTATATACATACATAAATAATATACATATTATATACATACATAAATAATATACATATTATATACACACATATATAATATACATATTATATATGTATTTATTTCTATCTTGCATCTAAAATGTATTATTTTTATCAGATCCCACGGTTTTACGGCCTGCCGAAGGTACACAAAGAAGACACACCACTAAGACCAATTGTATCCTTCTGTGGATCACCGACTTACGAGTTGTCTAAGTTTGTCTTGAGGCTTCTTTCTCCTCTAGTTGGCAAGACCACCTACACCGTCTCCAACAGTATTGAGTTCATAGAAAGGATCCGCACTATATCCATCTCACAAGATCAAGTCATGGCATCGTTCGATGTAATATCACTCTTTACCTCCATCCCAGTGGAACTTGCCATCTCTTGTGCAAAACAACTCTTGGACAATGATGAAACCCTTAGCGACAGAACCAGACTGACACCTGATGACATTTCCACTGCCCTCAGACTGTGCTTAACAGGGGGCTGCAATCATGTTTAGCGACTCAATTTACCAGCAGGTGCATGGCACAGCCATGGGTTCCCCTGTCAGTTCGGTCATGGCAAACATCGTGATGGAGGAGTTAGAGGGACGTGCGTTTACACACGCACCAGATCACATCGCCTTTTGGTGTCGCTATGTAGACGATGTGTTCGTAGTTATCCCTAGAGACTCAGGTCAGCGAATCCTAACCCCCGCCTCAACTCACTATCGCCCTTCATAAAATTCACGATTGAGCTGGAGTCGAACAACACCATACCATACCTAGATACCCTCGTCTGGCGCGAAGACACATGCTTGAAGACGACAGTTTATAGTAAACTATGTGTGCTGGACAATTTACCAACTTCCGGTCAGCACACGCACGGGGTCACCTCCTCACCACTGCCCGAACCTTGCTAACTCGCACCTGGACACACTCTAGCTCTGCAGGTGAAAGACGCACAGAGATCACCAGGGTCAAAGTGGACCTTGCGAGGTGTGGCCATCCCATCGACATCCTTGACAGGTGTGACCTACAGGCATGCGACAACGTGGCGACCAACAGTAACGTCAACAGTGGTGAGTCATCCACGAGGGCATTTATCCCATACTACCCCAACCTATCACAACAGATCGGTAGAATCCTAAAATCACATGGGATAAAGTGCATCCAACTCCCAGGCAAGAAACTGCGTTCTCTCATTTCCAACGTGAAAACACCTGTCCCCACCCTTCTGCAGAGCGGTTTGGTCTATAGCATCTCTTGCCGTGACTGCACTAGCTGCTACTTTGGAGAGACTGGACGTCGGCTCGAGAAACGTCTCTCAGAACATAAAAGGGCTATCCGTTTGGCAGATGTGGAACACTCAGCTATTGCCGAGCATGTCTGGACAACCCACCACGACATTGACCCACACCGCGATGTCGTGGTTGTGGACAGGTCCCACCATTACCTACGGCGCACCTGGTTGGAATCGTTAAACATAAAATGCTCGGATACCTCTTTGAACAGGAACAGTGGTTGTCAAGTTAACCCCATCACAGAAGCAATAATTCTGTCCATAGACAAACGCTGGCCGCGTCACCACCATACGTCACAGCCACAAACTTCAACCTCTAACAATTAGCCACGCGCCTCACTCACCAACTTGGCAGTGCACATCTCCATTCTGTCATTTAATGTTTAACTGAAGAAGGCTGTCTACCCAGCCGAAAGCTCTTTTGTATACTAAGCATTCTTTATATGTATATTCTAGTATTAACCACTCTGAGGAATTATAATTTTTTCATTTCAATAATTATTTTTAATATTTTATTATTATGCTTTTTACTTTTTCAGTTTGTAGCTATACTACCTCCTCTCATCTTTCCATTTTGTCTTCCCCTGTTTTCTTTTTTCTTTTCTTTTCTCAACAACTTTTATCAATACATAACACATATATACAATTATGATAAAGAAGCATTGCAGGATCATCTAGACAAGACTGCAGTTATAGTTCAGACACAGCATTGGTTTGCTAAGGGGAAGTCTTGTCTGACCAATTTGATTGGATACTATGATGTGGTCACAAAGGAACTGAATGCAGAAAATAATTTTGATATCATATACTTGGATTTCAGGAAAGCTTTTGTACATAAAAGACTGGTGTTATAGTTCAGACACAGCATTGGTTTGCTAAGGGGAAGTCTTGTCTGACCAATTTGATTGGATACTATGATGTGGTCACAAAGGAACTGAATGCAGAAAATAATTTTGATATTATATACTTGGATTTCAGGAAAGCTTTTGTACATAAAAGACTGGTGTACAAATTGGAGCAGTATGGAAGTAAGGGCAAGTTGCTGCTTTTGAGTTGCAAGTATCCATGATGCTATAAAAGCAAGCTTATTTAGCATCAGCCAAAAAAAAAAAAAAAAAAAAACCCCTTCTCATTTCACCCATCCATTCACTCCAAATGTTTGTTTAGTTCTGCCTTGAACTTATTTAAGTTGCTGACCTCCACAACAACAGATGCAAGTTTGATCCAACTATCAACCACCCGCTGGCTAAAGGCAAATTTCCACACATCTATTCTACAATTGTCTTTCCTCAATTTGAATTTATGCCCCCCCTCAGGTGAGTGATCTCAGCAAAAGGAAGAATCCCATTGGCATTGAGCTAGCTCAATCCATTCAAGGACTTATACACCTTAATTAGATCACCTCGCAGGTGCCTAGTCTCCAGAAGTGCAATTTGCAGAATTTAAGCCTTTCCCTTTGTTCCACTCACCAATTTCGTTGCCCTTCTATGTACAGTCAATGCTCGTATAGCACGATAGTTGTGTTCCTAGACACCCTCGTGCAATGTAAAATCATGCAATATAAACAACAGACCCTATGGGAAAAATAGGGTTATGTGCCGACCACCCAAGATTGAACACACATTGGTAACCAAAACATTACCAAACACAATAAATAATCGTAATAAAATACTTACATATTTTATAACGATTAAAATACGTAATAAAAAATAATATTATAATTTTTATAATATTTTTTATTATTATATTATATTTTATTATAATATAATAAATAATAAAAAATACGTATTTTTTACGAATAAAATATTGCTAATGCTTTTGCTTCTGTCGTAAGCAAACTTGTTTTTTGTTTGATTTTCTATCCAAACAGATGACAGCCATTCCATCTCTTCCAATTCTTTGTGTCTTAATCTAATGGATTCTAATTACACTTTGAGTTGTTCCTGCTATGAAAGTTGTTTTTATTTTCTCTGCATTCTTTCTAATTCTTGGCGTTGCCTCATTTAGACCTGTAGCACGTGCAATATCACATAGTCTTTCATTTCGCTCAAAGCGTTTCACAATTTCATATTTTTTCTCTATCGACAGAAGCCGACTGGCCATAAGCCTTACAAGGCGAAACCCCGATGGGCCGGAGGCCACTGTGATTTTGGATATAAACCATAGTATGAGGCCACTATAAATTTTCCCGGGTAAGAATTTTTGATCCAGTCCGCCTCTGTTTATCGATATTGCACAATTACAGAATAAAGCACAATTACAATTCTCATCAAGTATTCTTTCTAATCTGTTAGTAATGACCATTGTGAACAACTTGTAGTTGTGGGATAACAAGCTAATTGGTCTATAACTTCCAATTTCTGATTTATCTCCTTTCTTATACAGCAAAACTATGATTGCATTATTCCACTGCTTAGGCATCGCACCTTTTCTAATGCACTTTGTGAAGAGCCTTGCCAGTTTTTGTGTTATGTCTCTTCCTCCCAATTTTATCAACTCTACAGTAACTTCATCTTCCCCCAGGGCTTTCTGATTCTTCATTTTCTTCAATGCATGTTCTACTTCATCAGGAAGGATATCAGGTATGTTGTATGTGTTCCTAATTTGGGATCCATCTTCCCCACTGCTGGCATCATTCCCTCGCTCCTTGTATAACTCTTTATAGTAGTCTTCTCCTATTTGAATTATGCCTTCTCTGCTATTTATAAGTACACCATCGCTATTCTTCTGTTTCAGTATCATTTGTCTTTCTGTATTACTGCTCATGACTGCTGATTTAAATCCTTTGTTTTCCTTTAATGCTTGTTCTACTCTTCTTGTGTTAAATTTTCTTATGTCCTCTCTGAGTCTGTTTCTAATAGCTTTGCGTAACTCAGTATACTCAACCTTCTCCTTGTCAGTGTTTTTCTTGCTCTTCATTTGTCGTCTTCGGTTCATCATGACAAGTGTTTCTTGACTAATTTTTTCTTCTTTGGATTTCTTTTTACCTATAGGTTTCTTGGGCTTTATCACTTTCAGAAAGCTGTAATATTCCTCGTCGATATCTTGGTCCTGAGCAGTCTGCAGAAGCTCAAACTTGTTCTTAAGTTCCAGTACATACTGCTTTTTCTCTGCTTCTGTTATCTCAAAGACTTTCATATTATTTACTCGAGTCTTTTTTTTCCTTTCTTTTCTTACATTTTTTATCAAGTGCGCATCTTACCATTCTGTGATCACTTCCAACAAATACCTTGCTCAGAACAGTAACATCATTCACAATATATCTTCTGTTAGTGAGGATGAAGTCAATTTCATTAGTTGTTAATCCATTTTGGCTCTTCCGTGTCTACTTTCTGTTCACCCTTTTCTTGAAAAAATTGTTCATTACTGACATTCCTCGAGATTCTGCAAATTCCACAAGTCCTTCACCTCATTCATTTCTTTCACCAATTCTAAAATTTCCTATAGTTCTCCTTTCTGTGCTGTTTTTTCTCTTTCCAACCTTAGCATTGAAGTCCCCCATAATGAAAGTCTAATGAGTTTTCTCACATCTAGAAGACTCAATTTCGGTGTACATTTCTTCAACCTCTTCATCATCATGGCTTGATGTTGGTGCATAAATCATTATAACCTCTTTGAAATCCTGAGTAGCAGTCTTGACACTCTTGGTGATGTACTTTTGAATTCCAAAATATTTTTTATATCCTTATGGACCAGAAAGCCAACTCCACCTTCACTTCTTTCACTGTTTCCATTGGTGATTTCCACTTGATAAACTTATAAGTGATTCATTTCTTCTTCTTGTTTCAGCCAAACCGATGATATTCCAATTCACATTTTCTAATTCCTTTTCCAGCTCTAATATTCTGTCTTCACCGATGAGCGATCTTACATTGTAACAGGCCAAGTTCAGTTTCCATGCATGGTAGCCTGATAGTACCCAGAGATTCTTAGCATCCTCTGCTTCCACTCTGATCCTCTCGATGCTGTAAGGGGGGGGGTGAAAGCTGCTGGGGACTGATGTCCATTTGTTTCGTCTTACTGTCATGTGCTGTTGGGTTTGGTCTTTTCCTCTGCACGCTGATCAGGCGTCTTGAAGAGAACCACTCTACACGTTCGTTGCCACCTAAGTGGCATAACAGGGCTACCATCGAGAAGGTGTGTGCGCAGGCCAACCGGACTTCTCCTAAATATTCTGAAATAGAAAGATATTGGATCCATCAGTGTTTTAGATTGTGTCTGATAACACACAAAATGCCTGTTCCCCTCTAATCTCCCCTCTAGGACAATATTATACACGATTCCCAACTTTTGACATTGAAAAAACTGGAGATCAAGTAACTGTAATCAGGAAGAAAATAGCAGATTTTTAAAAAAGAGCAAGCGGTTTTTTTGGAGTCCACAGTGCAGTATAAATTAAATTTCACTGGCAACATTCACATTTTATATTAAAACTGCAATAGGATTGTTTACTAATACAATATGCTTTAAAACATTAGCTTACCTAGGATTTTTCTGTCTGTTGACTTGTTTTGGATTGTCTGTTTATGATTACTTCAAGAAAGATACTGTTACTCTGTTTTGCCCTCTTTGGAAAAGTTTGTCAACATTTTATTTATAAAAATGGTCCTGCTATTTAGACACAATGGTCAGAAGCTTTTCCAATGTTTCATGTGAGAGAGAAAGAGAAATCTGAACTTTTTTTTTTTTTTTTTTTTTTCAAACGCTAAATATTCTCACACACTCAGTATTACTGAGAGGAATGGTTAAAATGACAAGCATGAATTTGTTATATTTAAAGCTTCCTTGTGCACCTGTTAGTTTCCCCAACCGGGAACTGCTGTACATCAGTTCTGTTTTTTTTTATAATATGTTCTCACACTGAAATTGATACAACTGATACAGAGCAGAACTGAGAGACATACTACAAGATGCAATATATATATATATTTTTTAATCTTCAATTGTATCTGATAATTCTTTATATTTGCTTGAACACTTCTTGGTTCAAGGAATATAAAGTGGTCTTTGGTTGAGCAAAGACCGATGCACATGTATTCTTTCTTAGTTCTTTCATTATTATGGAAGAACGGATACTGCAAAATATCTATTTTTTATTTATCTTCAGTGATATTTGAGAATCAATGGATTTTTTTTTTTGCAAAATTGATTCATTTCAATTTGGTTACAAATTACTCACAAAACTTGTTCTCCAACCAAGTAGCACTATTGGATTATGAATTGGTTCTCCAAATACAATTATATTTAAGTTAAAGAATATTTAACTTAACACTTCTGAAAATGAACTGTCAATTGGCTCTTGACTGATGTAAGGAAATAAGGAACTGCTTTGACTTTAGGAATTCAGATTAGAAAATCAGCTGGCCACCAAACAAAGTCCATTACTTACCAAATTTGTTTATAATGTCATACAGCTTCTAGTATGAGTGAATTCAATATTTGAAGTTGTAACATTTCATTGAATTGTATCAGCACACAAATTGCCTCAATGGTGCAATTTGGTAGAATGCATTCTAACAGTTTTTTACTGTAAGTATAAAATACTAAAGGTAAAGTTTGCTATGAATATTGTGGTATCCTATGGATCAATTCATAATCTGTCAACCTGTTTTAACTTTCTTAACATATTATCTCTGTACTCATCTCTCATTGATCTTTTATAATCTTGACTGACAAGGCAGGCAACCTTTACTAATTTATTAACAAGGGATGGAAGTGTTCCATGTGCAAAGTATCAAAAGCTTCCCTGAAATCCAATTATATGATAACAAAATTATTTTTTGCATCCAGTTCCTTTGTAACCACATCATGGCATCCAATCAAATTATTCAGACAAGACTTCCCTTTAACAAACCCATGCTGTGTCTGAATTATTACTGCAATCTTGTCTAGATGATTCTGCAATTCTTCTTTAACCAGTGACTCCATATTATTTTTCCCTGAACAGAAGTCTAACGTGTCTGTAATTACTCGTGTCACCCTTTGATCCCCCTTTGTGAATTGGGGATATTTTTTGCACATCTCCCATTTGTGGAGACTTCCCCTGAGTCCCAGGATGCTTTCATAATTATGGTTAGACTGAGAAGAGGTCAAAATTAATCCCAGGAGCTCACATCTGGTGAGTATGGGCTTGGCACACCCAGGGTCCTGAGCTGGATGCTGTCATTATTCTCTTTCTTGGTGATTCCCTTCTAACTATTGTTCTCTTTTTCTCTCTCTCTCTCTCTCTCTCTCTTTTTCAGGGTAACTCAGATTTTTTTTTTTTTTTTTTTTTTTTGGCTGGTGCAGCAAAACCCACAGGCTTCCTTGCACCATATGGCTAATAATAATAAAAGGGGTGCGATGGCCCAGTTGTTACGACACTGGACTGCCAACCTGATGGGCCTGGGTTCTGGTGTCACTCCCGAGAAATTGCCACTGGACAAAAGCCAGAAACTACCACTGGACATAAGCCGAAGCTAAACAGGTCCACCTCCGTAGATGGATGATGTCGCAGAGAAATATTAATCATAGTACATTGAGTGTGGCACAGGATAAAGTCACTCACATTCAGGCCTTGGGCAGAGGGGTCGAAAAATCAGAGATGGTCTCCCCAGGAAGACAGTGGAGCAAGTGCCGCTGTCCCCTATATGGCTACCACAAGAGAAGGGTAAGACCATCCAGCCCCACCAACTGGAAGTGCTTCCTGCGCAACTACACCAGTGGCCACCCAGGATGGGAGAGAACGCCAGTACATGAAGTGGAGCATCAAAATGAATACATACATCATACAAGCATACTATGAAATAACTAAACTGGAGACCAATATGACAATGTACAGGGCGAGACTACATACCAAGTGACATTAACTAAAGTGGAAAGAGACGAGGTCACGATATCTAGAATAGAGGATGAGTGGAAGAAGGCCCTAACAGAGTTTGAAGGAATGGACCCCGACACATTCTGAAGCAGAGGTCCAATAGAACCTTGTGGAGAGTCACAGACCCCCTCAATAGGCAAATAATACCGCATTACCTCGACAACAATGGTGCAGCACTGGAGGCTATCCACACAGCCGTGTATTGTGCTGCCATAGCAGCCACTAGGATTAATGGAAGAGAAACCAGCTTGGGAAAGAAGATTTCAGCAGAAGATAGAAGAATGAAGAGTCAAGATAGGCCAATTTACCCAGTACCAAAGGGGTAATAGGAGTAAGAAATTGATTGGAAAAGTGAAAAGCATCCTCAAGAGAGAGCCTCCACAGCAAACGTGAGACTAAAAATCAGAGAATAGGAGAGTACTTGGACACATACTGAAGCAGAACCTTCTCGCACTCAGCTAGGGACTACGCCGATACAAAGAGAGCTCCCAGAGGAAAATAAACCGAATCTTCGATGCAGACCAAAGAGGTTTCTATAAGAGACTTGGAGAAGACGGGAAAGAAGGAACGTACCATCCGAGCAGAAAATGATTGAGGAGTTCTGGGGCAATATATGGAGCAGGGAAGTAAGACATAACAGCTGAACCCCCTGGATAGAATTAGTATGCAAGAAAACCAAGGATGTACAGGAGATGGGAGAGTGGGAGATTCGGGAAGAAGTAAAACAGACGATCAAGAATTCTCACAACTGGCAAACTCCAGGAATAGATAATGTCCACAACTACTGGTACAAAAAGCTCACTTGCACACACACAAACACTTGGCAGAGCAGTTCACCAGAATGATAAGGCACCCAGAGACAATCCCAAAGTTTCTCACTCGGGGAATCACATATCTGAAGCCTAAAGATACAAGAAACCCAGGGAAATACAGGCCAATAACCTGCCTCCCAACAATGTACAAAATCCGGACCAGCTGCATAACCAGGAAGATATCAGACCACTTGAAGAGCCAGAACATAATTGCTGAACAGCAGGAAGGATGCAAGCTGCTGAGTAAATGATGCAAAGGAGCAATTAACCGTAGATGCCGAGGTTATAAAGAAAGCCGACAAGAAGCGCCATAACACATACATAGCCTACATCGATTACCGCAAGGCCTTCGACACCGTGCCTCATAGTTGGATAATAGAGGCACTGAATAGCACTGAATATCTACAAAGTCAATCCAATAGTGACAAACTTCCTAGGAGAAACGATGGCGAAATGGAGTACCACTATTAAGGTCGAAAACATCACAACCAGACCAATCCCCATTAGGAGAGGAATCTTTCAGGGAGATGCCCCGAGCCCATTGTGGTTCTGTCTAGCACTTAACCCGCTATCCACCATGCTCAACAGCAGCAAGTACGGATATAACCTCAAAGAAGGAAGAACCTGTACACCCTCACCCACCTGAATGTACATGGTTGACATCAAGCTCTACGGGAGAACCGAGAACCAACTCCAGCAACTACTCCAGATCACCAAAGAATTCAGCAATGATATTAGGATGGAATTTGGTCTAGACAAATGCAAGACCCATGGATTGCACCAGGGAAAATTAGTCAACTGAAACTACCAGCTGTAGACTGGTAAAGAGATCGAAGCCATGGCAGAGGGAGAGGCCTAAAAATATTTGGGATGGTGGAGGCTCAGCAGTTACAGCACAAGGAAATTAAGGACTGCCTGACCGAAAAATACTATCAGAGACTCAGAAGCTTTCTGAAAGCAAAGCTGTACAGAGGGAACACAGTTAAAGCCATAAACACCTATGCAGTCCCAGTGCTAATGTACTCTTCCGTGTCATAAATTGGACTAACACTGAATGGAGGATATCATGAGAAAGACAAGGACGGTGATGACCAAGCACTGCCAACATCACCCAAAGTCTGCCGTGCAGAGATTGACAATTGCTCGGAAAGAAGGAGGAAGGTGCCTGATAGACCTCATTGAGCAACAGAAAACAGCGATTGCTAACCTGACTTCCAGAAATGCACAGCAGCACTCCACCAGGCCATAAAGAACTTAGGCAAGCGGTATAACCCACTCAATCTAAGCAAGGAATTTCCTCCCAACCAGGAGGCACAAACAAAGCTAGAAGGATGGGGAGAGAAGACACTCCATGGCAGACACTACAACGATCTCCATCAAGATCACATAGATAAAATTGCTTCCAATGCATGGCTCACAAGTGGGATGCTCTTCCCCGAGACTGAAGGATTCATGCTTGCCATCCAAAACCAGGTAATCAGCACTAGAAACTATAGGAAATACATCGCCAAGGAGTTCGATGACACATTTCAATGATGCAACCTGGCCTCAGAAACGATCCAGTACATCACCACGGGATGCAAGGTGATCACCCAGACTGAGGTGATCACCTAGAAACTATAGAAAATACATCGCCAAGGAGTCCGATGACACATTTCAATGATGCCACCTGGCCTCAGAAACGATCCAGTACATCACCATGGGATGCAAGGTGATCACCCAGAATGAGTACACTCATAGACACGACCAGATAGCCAGGATAATACATCAGAAGCTATCAAGGAAATACCAGTTGATCGAAGAAAGTGTACTGTACTACAAGTATGAAACTTAGGCAGTACTAGAGACCCCAAGCCACAAGCTTTACTGGAGCCATGCCATAATACTGGATAAGACAATTCCACACAACAGACCAGACATAACCCTTGTGGACAAGAAGGAAAAGGTTACCTATCTGATTGACATAGCAGTACCCAACACTGGCAACCTGCAGAAAATCAGTTGGGATAAAAATCAGGAAGTACAGGAACCTAAGACAGGAGATCAAAGAGATGTGGCATATGCAACAAGTTATGACCATACCAATCATCATGTCAACCACAGGTATGGTGCTAAAGACCCTACTTAACAGCTGAGCAGCAATAGCTCTCCCAGCGAACACCCACAAGGAACTCCAGAAAGTCGCAATCCTGAACACCTGTAGGATAGTCAGAGAGTTCCTCGACCAACAGTAACACCAGACATAACAACCACCACCCTGTGTACCTGTTAGCAATACCTGTTTCGAGGTGGAACTCCCAGTCAGGGAGAAATAATATAAGAGCAATAATAATAATAAATAAATAAAGTTAAGAAGATTTGATTCTTCATTATAAACCCAGAGAGTTGGTAACTATGTGGTTAATAGTAAAGCTGCATGAAGCCAGCAAGATGAGCTGCTGAGAGAAGCTGTATTGTGGTAACCTTTACCACCAGGTGGACAGAAACACAAGCACAGACATTTACTGTTGCAGCATCTCCCACTGCAGATGCATGTTTAAAAATCATTCCTCTCCCCATCATCAGCCTTATCCTTATCATCACCCCATCCCTTCACAGTTATTCTTGATCAGGCTCCTAGAGAGGTATACTGCACAGCAGAGGACAGTGAATATTTTTTATATAGTTCAGAAGGACTTGAGAATCATTGAAACAATCATATTGCTCTTCAAGGGGAACTACATTAAACACTGAAAAAAAAAAATTCAAATGATGTATTTTTCATAATGTGCAAACTTCTTGATCCATCCTCACATCATTCCAGTAATATGTTCTACTTTCACAAATCAAGAACATTGAATTCTAGGAATGTCTTTCATCTTTAGCCATCCTTGGTTAAATGCAAAATTTAAATCTTGTTCTTCATCAAGTAATCTTGCACATCCAGTATTGAGAGAGAGAGAGAGAGAGAGAGAGAGAGATTTATAAATAATGAATACAATGTCTGTTATCAAAAAGTGAGTTTAACCATCTTTCACATTTCTCAGTTGATGGTCATTGACTTACTTGTAAAACCATTAAATTTAAGGAATTCAAAACTGTATAGTAAAGGCTGGATTGCCCTGAATGGCTGAGGAACAGGGTTATCCTAATATTGTATAATGCTCATAGTATAAACTGTAATAAAATATTTCTTTGGCCAAAACACAAATATATTTATTTATCCAATTTTTGGTAAAATAATGTTGCATGTAACCTTCATATGTAATGGACCCAACAGCAATATGCTTAATGGGAAAAGATGAAGTAAAATACAGTTTTAATTTTGGCTCATGAAGGTATGTGTATGTTCAAGCCCTTTAGTGGTCTTAGAAGAAGTTGCAATTTTAGAAGCTGAGCTTTTTCTTCCTTGACATTGAAAATAGTTGACGAATCAACATTATAAAGAATTTAAGTGCATTACACTTCTCATTTTTCTCAAGTCATTTTGATGATCTCTGACCTTTGTGTTAAAGTTAGAGCAGTTTTCTCTTTTCTTTCTGTACTGCACACACAAATTTTAGCAGTAAGTCTCAACGGATGTTGAGAATAGTAAGCGTTTACTAGAATCATTAATACTCCTGCTGGCAACAAGCTATGAAAATTAGAAATTATGAAGTGACTTTCTCTAACCAATACTGCATGGTCTTGAATTTTTGGCTGGTAACCAAACAGTGTCATTATTGGAAGACAGGAAAAAGTGCAGGTTTCTTGAGCTTTCTGGATATGTGTTGCCAAATAAAAAGGCTTTTACTTTATCTCAAAGTTTTATTTTTTTAAAGAAATTATCAATGTGCAATTGCTTCATATGCTTCGTTATTTAAATTCATTCATTCAGTTCATTTTACAATACAGAAACTACTAAACAAATGTTCACCAACAAACCTGCAAACTACTGCCTTATAAACAAGCTTTTTGAACAGAGCAGAACAGCAGAATTAGAAGCACAACAATGAATTAATAGAAGGTACCGTTATTGTATCGGTGATTTGGTGTGAATTTCGTAGCACATATCGAGTAGTGCAGAGGAATAAGTAGGGTCTTAATTGTGAAAAGTAAGTAACTCAACGGTTCTAATCACTCATCGTTGGGCATATATATTTTTTGTGTTTAGCTAATGAATTTTTACTTTCTAACGTATCACTGCATTTAGGAATCTATTAGCTTAGTGTAGTATTGTCAATTAATCAATTAAATTTATTAATCTTATTAATTTTCATTGTTAATCAATTAAATTGTATTTAAATGGAAATCATGCCCCAGACAAGAGCTGTGAAACCACAGGCACAAATAGCGGGAGTGCTATGGTTTGGGGGGGGGTGACCATAGGGACTAATTCTCTAGGGTCATCGGGTGGTTGATTGTTGAAGTAGGCTTCCATCTGTTGTTATGGAAGTGGATCGGTTGAATAAATTCAACGGAGAATGAGACAAATTCTTGGAGGATACGGACAGGTGAAGTTTTTTTTTTTTTTTGCTGATGCTATATAAGCTTCCTTTCTTGCATTATTTTTCATTACTACTATTAATGAACTCATGTCACCACTAACCTCAATCTCATATATCACATTAGAAAAATATGATATTCTTTATCCTATAAAATTCTACTAACATTATTGTCAAGAAATAACCTATTCTAACACTGTAACATGATTAATGTTTATCAGCATATAAACATTGTAACATAATTAATGTTTATCAGGACATTTATCATGGCATATAAACATTGTAACATAATTAATGTTTATCAGGACATTTATCATGGCATATAAAGATCTCAAATAGAAGGAAAAGAAAGTTCATGAAAACATCTTTGCAAAATTTCTTGATGGATACCACTCATTAAGAAAATCTTTCATTTAAAGATATGATTAAAAACAGCACTGTCATTATTATTTATAAATGTTATCATTGGGTAAGGAAAAATTCTGTCCAGATATTTAATTTTGTTTTGTGATGGAAGTAGGGAATATGTAGATATAGTATGAAGTTATCAACAGCAAATTCTAAATGGGAAGCATTTAAGGAAATAATCTTGGAAGCTACTAGGCTCTTCCCAACTAAGAAATACTGTTCAAGGTTTATTAGGCCCAAGTGGGTAACAGATGAACTAATGATCAGATAGCTGACAGATGATTCTGCTCAGATAGCTGCGAAACTGAATGAGTATTTTGCATCTACGTTCACATATGAGGAATTCTGTAGTGAAGTGGAGCCGAGAAGTTTAACAGTCTCTGACAGGGAGCTAAATGATTTTCTAAAACTGAGGAGAAAAGTGGAGGAGAAATTGTTCAAGCTAAACATAAGAAAGGCACCTGTGGTGGATGGGATCTATCCAGTTATATTAAAGAAGGTGGCAAAGGAAGTAAGCAAATGCTTAGCAATAATTATGAGAGCATCCTTGGACTCAGGGGAAGTCCCCATGGACTGGAGATGTGCAAATGTATCCCCAATTCACAAAGGGGGATCAAAGGGTGATATGAGTAATTGCAGACACGTTAATTTAACTTCAGTTCTGGGGAAAATAATGGAGTCACTGGTTAAAGAAGTATTGTAGGATCACTAGACAAGACTGCAGTAATAATTCAGACACCGCATGGGTTTGTAAAGGGGAAGTCTTGTCTCACGAATTTGATTGGATACTATGACGTCATCACAAAGGAACTGAATGCAAAAACTAATTTTGATATCATATACTTCGATTTCAGGAAAGGTTTTGATACAGTTTGACATGGAAAACTAATTTCCAAATTGGAGCAGTATGGCATTAAGGGCAAATTTCTACAAAGTATAAAGGAATGGTTGAGCGGGAGAAGACAGAGTGGTAATCAATGGACACTGCTCTTCGTGGACTAAAGTTATTTGCGGAGTCCCCAATGTTCAGTGTTGGGCTGATTGTTATTTTATATATTTATCAATGATATTGATGAAGATATATCATGCTTAATGTCGAAGTTTGCTGATAGTACAAAGGTTGGCAGGGTTGTTAATGACAGTAATGGCAGTACATTACTGCAACAGGATCTAGAAAAGTTGGACAGATGGGCTGAGAAGTGGCAACTGAAGTTTAGTGCATATGGGTAGCAGTAACCCGAAAAATGGAGAAAGAAAAAGACTTGGCCACCTCACAAATTGCTGGCAGTTTGTGAGGTGGCCAAGGTACCATCTGGGTGACCAGGTCTGTCAGGACACATAATGAAGAGGTTAAGATATAATTTTCCAGATGTTCACCATTTCTGTTACCGGTCCAGAGTTAGACTGTGCCAAAGAGTAGAACAACAATTGGCATCCATGCAGATCAGCAGTCCTCCCGGGAAGGAGGTCTAGAGCAGCCTGTATAATTGCCGTGACAGTGGCAATATCTTTAGGGTGGCTGTACAATGACAAGAGATCCAGGGAGCCCATACATGTTGAGATTTGGGCACACATGCTGATGGATGTGCAGAGTGGAATGATTCCTTGTAACAACAATTTCAGGGTTCCTGAAGGCGCCTCTGTAGCCAGGTGGTCAGGAGCAGCAGTGTGTAGCACACGCTTCTTGATTAGACCGAGGTTCGAGCCCGTGACCACCAAATACGGAGGATGCGGAAAGGTCAGGGAATGACCACCGCATATCCCTGGAGCAATATGGCCTTAGTTGCTAATGCTCCTAAAAACCAAAATAACAACAACAACAACAACAGGGTTCCTGATAACAATGGCAGTCAATGGATGGTCGTTAGTACACTGGATAACCACTTGTAGGAGGTGGTATATCCTATCACACCTCCCATGTGGGTGTAGGGCTCTTGTAGGAGCAAGACATCAATCTTTTCCTCCTGCAACTTGAGTGCTATCTGGTCTGCTACTACTGCTCTGGCCCTTTGTGCATTTAATTGAAGAAATTTTATTTCTTGTTTAGGAGTTATTGTGGGTTATCTAGCCATATCCTTGCTTGGTATGTACTCTTTACTTTTTTATATACCAGGTGGGGGAGGGGTCTTGTATAGAGTGGTTGTATGCCGACTTAACACTTTTACAATTCGGACAGGATGCTGGCTGGCCTTTGTCAGGGCAATTTTTAAGCTCGTGGCCTTTTTTCTGAGCACAGTGACCACTTTGACTCACATTGGTTGCAAGTGTGGGTCATGTGGCCAAAGCACAGACACCTATAGCACTTGGGTATGGCAACATATTCTCTGTATTTGTGGCTTCCACAGCCTATAAATACTCTATTCTGGTTGGTAATTGTCTGCCAGGCTCTTCAGGACAGTTCGACAACCCAGTTGACACTAGAGGTGGACTTGGCTTTGGTGTGATACTTGGGATTACATCAGTGGCAAGATATTCCTCTGTGAAGTGACTACTGAGATTTTTCAGGAAGAGTTCCTCCCTCAGTTCCTCGGGTGTGTAACTCTGGTCAATGTCAAAGATATTGATTGAACGGCCCTTCCTTTTTGTTGCCTCAGCTCCTTAAACCTAGGGTAGTGATGTCATGGTTCTTGAGAATAGTCAAGGCCTCCCCCTGGTGTCGGTTTTAATGATGACCCTGGGGGGGGTTCTGGTCTTCAAAATACTGTTAATTTTGATGCGCTTCATTTTGTCTCTTAGATTCTTGGTAAGAGTTTCCTTAACAACATCACTGATCTCCATAAGGGCATCCTCAACCAGCTTGACAAGTGCAACACTGAATAACCCAAAGGCATGCAACATGTGAGTCCAGGTGCTTGCTGGATCTTCTGTTGAGGACCCCAATGCAGAGGCCACTGAGTGGCTCCTCAACACTTCTGCGAAGGAAGGGGATCATTGTAGCATTTGCTTTTCCCGTTCCTGATCAAGCATGTCAATTTTGGTTTGCAGCTTTCCATTGTCAATGTGCAAAATTAGGACAATATTTTCCCTCTTGACGAATAGGTTAATTATGTCAGCTCTAATGGCAGCTGTTATCCTGTTAGATTGCTTTGCCATGTACTTTTTGAGGCTCTCATGAATGGCGAGTAATTGGTCGATAGGGATCCAGTCATTGATGAAGCCTGGTCTTTGGAGTCTCTGCGGTCTTCTTGTTCAGATTCGCTGGTTGTGTGATCAGGTCCTTCTGTGAGGGAGAGCACAAACCCGACTGGTGCCGTCGTCTTTCTTTTTGTTTTGGTTTTGCTTAACTATACTTTGTGGAGTCTCCACTATCATGGCGGCCATGGTCACTCTTTGAACGCGATGCTAATTCAGCACGATCTTTGCCTGTAGGTCCCTATTTGAGTCAGGCATGGTGGACAATTTCAGATAACCAGAGAACTCAAATTATCAAGATGTTATTTCCACAGTCTTGTAAGGAATCACAAAAGATGAAGAATGATGTGTTACTTTGCAGGCTGACTTCAATGTTTTAGAAAAAATATATGTATGTTGAACAAGTGTGGTGAATTTGAAAGCATGCTGCAAATAGTATTCCTCATTCTTGTATACATGGGCAATCTCATTTGACTTGTCCTTGTTAAATTCGAACAAGGACCCAGTGACACGGTATTAACTGCTTGTTCTTCCTTTAGAAACAAAAGGCAGAGGGTTGGAGCCTTGTTGCTCAAGGCAGGGATTAGCCTAATTGTGAGTACCACTTAGTTGCTGTAGGTTGGCATTCACTCTAAGTTGTATGTTCCACATGCTTCCAATCACTACTGCTAAAGCACATAATTATGTGTATCTAAAACTGTCAAAAAAGTAAATTTACCTCAATAATTTGTGTCTGATAGTTGTTGCTTTTGTATGGATGACATTTTTAGCTTTCAGGATATCCCAAATAATTCACACTTCATTGCATAATTATACTTGAAATTAAAGTAAATATAGGAGGACAAAATCACTAGACTGACACAGTTACTGCACATGCACATCATCCTGGATCTAGAAAAATAGTCAACGTAGTGGACATAGTGTGTTTGTAATGCGGTGCAGTGGTTTCCCAAAAAACCGCACTCAGTGGCACTATGAAGATATAAGACTGCAAAGCCAAATGAGTGAGTTGTGTTGGCATGTTGTTTGTGTTGTTTATCTAGCCACTTTGTTATTGAGAGGAGTGATCACCAAGGAAGGCACCTTCTAACATCCATCCATGGCAATAGGAGCAGGGCCAGGACAGAAGAACATTTACAAGGTTGGCTCTGCACTGACCAGGACAGAGCAAATTGGCGTAAACTCAATTTGAGTTTATGCCCCCTCAGGTTTGTAATCTGAGCAAGAGGAAGAATCCCATCAGCGTTGTGCTTGCTCAAACCATTCAAGGCCTTATACATCTCAATCAGAGGTGGCACCTCCGTAGCCAGGTGGGAAGGAGCAGCAGTAGTGCGTAGCACACGCTTCTTGATTAGACCGGGGTTCGAGCCCGTCACCACCAAATATGGAGGATGTGGAAAGGTCAAGGGAATGACCACCGCATATCCCGCTGCAATATGGCCTTAGTTACTAATGCTCCTAAAAAGCAAATAACAAACAAACAAACAAACAAACAACATCTCAATCAGATCACCTCACAGGTGCCCAGTCACCAGATGCTGCAATTTGCAGAACTAATGTCAACAAGTACCTTCTTTCATATCCTCACCCTCCAACTCATACACAGTACTAAGTACTATAGGTTTTAATACCTCTCATGGTTGGGATCTTCATAAAAAAAAAAAAAAACTGGATCTAGAAAGGTTTGGCAGATGGACTGAGAAGTAGTAACTGAAGTTTAACATTGACAAATGCAAAGTACTACATATGGGAAGCAGTAACCTCAGAGAAATGTACCAACTGTGTGGTACTACATGCAGAGTGGTGGAAAGAATGAAAAAGACATTGGGATAATTGTGCAGTCAGATAGGAAGTTTGCTGAGCAGTGCATACAGAGGTCTTGTCAATGATATAGAGGAATTTTGGTAGCAGGGATAAGGAGGTGATTATCCCCTTGTATAAGGCAACGGTAAGGACACACCTTGAGTACTGTGTACAGGTCTGGAGACCTCATTTTAGGAAGGATGTGGAGTTGCTAGAATGAGTACAGAGGAGGGCAACAATGTTGGTAAGGGGGAATGATGGGGTGCTCTTATAAGTTCTCCAGATTCTTGCTCCAGCAGCTCCTCAACATCTTCCACTTCAATCTCTAAAGAAAGTCCATTTGCCAGTGTTACAATATTTTCCGTAACCATTTCAAGTTCATGTTCACTATCAAATTCATCAATAGTATTAATGTTTTTCCAGATTCCATTCATGCATTTCATTGTCACAGCCTCCCACGCGGCCGCAATATTTTTGATGCATTTATAAATGTCATACTGTTTCCAAAACTCTCGCAAAGATAGTTCTGGGTTGGCGTCTGTTGTGGCTATAGCTTGGGCGAAAGTGGTTCGAAGATAGTGCACCTTAAATGTGGAAATTGCCCCTTGGTCCATAGGCTGAATGAGTGGAGTTTTACTTGGCGGCAAATAAACAACTTTTATATCTGGATGGAGGTGGTCTAGGTGAGGTGGAGCCTGTGACCACCAAATACGGACGATGTGGAAAGATCAGGGAATGACCACCGCATATCCCCAGAGCAATATGGCCTTAGTTGCTAATGCTCCTAAAAACCAAATAACAAATAACAAACTAGATGAGGTGGATGGCCAGGTGCATTATCTAAGATTAATACAATTTTGAAAGGAATTTCTTTATCGAAGCAATATTCACGAACTTGAGGTACGAAACAATATAGAAACCAGTCTTCAAACAATGTTTGAGTCATCCAGGCTTTTCCGTTTGAATGGAAGTATACAGGCAGAGCATGCTTGTTTACATTCTTGAATGCATGGGGATTTTCAGAATGATAAATTAAAAAAGGCTTCAGTTTAAAACCTGCGATCTTCCCACCAAGGAAAAAAGTCAGCCTATCTTTAAGTGCCAAAAGCATGCCTTAAAACCAGGCATGCTTTTGGCTTCTTGGTGAATGTAAGTGTGTTTTGGCATCCTTTTCCACAACAATCCAGTCTCATCCACGTTGAAAAGCTGCTCTGGTTGATACCCTTCTTCCGTAATTATTTCATCCAGACTTTTAACAAACTCTTGAGCTCCTTCCACATCCGCACTTGCTGATTCTCCAGTGACTCGAACTCTATGAAAGTTGAATCTTTTGAACTATTCTGTACTTGCTATAAATGTCTGAGTGTAATCTTTTCTGTGACGTTTCTTCAGCGTCTGAAAGAGACTTTTAGCCTTCGACTGCACTGTAAGAAGGCTTAAGGGTGTTCCCTTCTGTATCTGATCTTACATCCACAAAAACAATAATTTTTCCATTTCATGGATGGACCCTGTACGTTGTTTCGTTATCACTGTTGCTCGCATGGGTGCCGAACCTTTAACAACTTCACGAATCCTTTCTTTGTCTTTCAAAATCGTCGACACTGTAGAATGAGATAACTTAAAATCGTGTGTGATCGCGTTCACCTTCTTTCGTTCTGCTTGATCACTTTCAATTCTGTGTCTAAATCAATGGCCTTTCTTTCTTTCTTTCTTGACAGGTCTAGGAGTATACAAAGGCACTTTCCTCTTGGTTGACATGTTTAAGGGATTTTAAAAAAAATGCTAATTGTAACACAAATATAACTGAACCAAAAATAGCGAACATAATGTATGCAAACAGAGATCGAGATGCATGAATCACGGCATACATACATACATCGGTAAGATGTTTTGTTCGACTGTGATGGCAAAGCTGACTAAATGGATTAAGACTAGCTTATTCACACCAAACACATGTTACTGGACAGTGGGCTGACGCTACACGCACAGCCATTCCCATTAGGCTTCGGGGACCACACGAATAGGGCATGTGAGTGTAGCAGAAAAATTTGAGAGCACTGCATTAAGAGAGGATTGATGTGCGTATAGCATTCTTCCTAGCAACAATCATGTATGTATGCTCAGTTCAGACTGAAATGCGGTGCGAGATGCAGTAGCAGTCGTAAGTCGATAAGTTGTAAAGCGCAAAAGTCGTAAGTCAACGACTACCTGTATTTCTGTGAGTAGTCCTAGTCGTGGGTTACTGTAGGCAGGACAGGCATATATCATGTGTTTCCAGGTTTCCTCTTTGCTGCAGTGGCATCTTGGATTGCTTTCAATCCCAAGGGCTGTGAGCTTCTGTTGAAAAGGTCCATGTCCCGTAAGCATAGAGGTGACTAGTAGCCCAGGGGAGAACCAGGGAGGAGGCCTGGGGAAGGTAAAATTTACTTTAAGGTAGAAACTTGTTGGTAATTCTTCCCTTCTCAGTATTGTTCCATTCTTCTTGCCATAGGTTTAGGAGGTAGTTGGAGATGCATCTCTTTTCCTGCTTGGAGTCATTGGCCAGGTCAAATTCCAGTCCCAGGATTTGAGTTGGTAGACCTTTTTCTTAACTGCTGGAATAGTTCTCAACATTCAAACTCAAAATGCTGTAACATAACTTCTGCTACATCCTCCTGAAATGTGAGCAGTCAACATCTAAGCAACTGCTGCCTGATGCCAGTCACAAGGAGCCAGTCATAATCTACTATCTGTACCTCAGTAGTGCACTAAAATTCCGCATCCACTGGAGGTAGTGCAATACCGGTGGATACCAGCAGTGCTGTACTCAAAGTGCCCAATCCTTAGTACCAGCAGAAAAAATAAAAAAAAATAAATAAATAAAATAAAAAAATAATAATAATAATAAAAAATAATAAAAAAAAACAAAAAAAACACCAGTGGTTGACATCTCTGAACAACCTCAAAATACCAGGATGACTGGTAGGTGACACAGGGAACAGCTCATCAAGGGTTTGTTGAATTATCCAGTATGGTGAAGCATCTGCATTCTTCTGCTGAAGACTTTGTTGGTGAAGATTTGATTGGTTTGAAAGTTGGTCACATTTTCTATTAAGGCTTTAAGATTGTCTTCTGAGATGTTCTGAATCTTATTTTTAAGTGTTGACTGTTGTTCTTTTTAGTTAGGGCAGGACAATAGGATGTGGTTCCAGGATTCCTCTTCCCCACCAGTCCGAATTTAAACAGTTTCGCTTTAAGAGCACTATATCTTGTTAGGAAGTTGAATGTGCTCATGGATGGATAGAACCAATTACAATGCGGCTTATTCGTGGCAAAGGTGACATCAGGGATGAAAAGTCTGGTGACCTGTCCAGTGAGACTCGTCCCATCTAACCTGCCAAAGGGAGAGGAGTTTATTCCATAGGTTTTATTTTTTCCTGTTTGATATTTGTAGCAGGATTGCAGTCTATCCCAAGCAAGGTTGGTAGGCCTTTTCTGAATTTGTAGATGCAGCCTCAATAAGCTATATATAGGTCCAGGGGAGGGGCCCCTGATACAACCTTCAGTGCATTAGTTGAGGTTTTTCCTGGTACTCGGTGTGTCACACGCAGCATGGTTCTTTGCATGGAAAGGAGTTTGTCCCACGTTTTACTGTTAGTGACCCTATGGAACCAGTCCCCAGCAGCATAGGAGGAGGCAATTGGCGAGAACACAGCTTTATAGTAGAGAGATAGGGTTCTTTTGATGAGTCCCCAGTCCGAATGGGAGATCCTGATGACGGCTGCGGTGAAAGCTTTGGTTTTGTTTGCTAAACTGTTCACGTGTGGTTGGAAACTGAACCTGTCGTCCAATATGATGCCAAGGTGTTTAATTTGTGACATATATGGAATTTGCTTCCCATGAATGAGCACTTTAGGGGGTCAGCGGTAATCTGACCTGTTTATGAAGATCATTAGCTTTGTTTTTGTGTTTGATATTTTAAATTTATTTGTGAGGGTTCAGCTTACCAGGTCATCCAGGACAATAATTTTCTCAGTCCTCAAGGGTCCTCCTGCAATGCAAATAACCACATCATCTGTATAGGCAAAATTGACGAAGTTGTCAAGGCTTCTGGTGAGCCACTGGTCAAGTATGCAGTGCCAAAGGAGTGGTCTTAGCACTGACCCCTGTGGGCAACCTCTGTTTATAAATAATTATTATGACAGGTGATGGGCAGTGACCTGAATTGACCTGTTACTAAAGTAGGATCTTATAACTTTGTACAGATATTGATTGCAGTTTGCCAGTCTATGGACCTGAGAGCACTCTGACACCAAAGGGTATCAAAGGCATCCTCAAAATCCACAAAGGTGGGCATCTCATAGACTGCTATGGAATGTGTGCAGTGTTCTACAAGGGCTGCAGTAGCATCTTCCACGGAGGATCCTTTCTTGAAGCCATACTGCAAGTTGGATGAAAGGTTTTGTAAGTTTAGGATAGTTTTGATTCTGGGACCAATCATTCTTTCAAACAGCTTTCCCAGGTTGGCTAACAGAGAGAGAGAGAGAGAGAGAGAGAGAGAGAGAGAGAGAGAGAGAGAGAGAGAGAGAGAGAGAGAGAGAGAGAGAGAGAGAGAGAGAGAGAGATTGGGCGGTACGCTCTTGGGTTGGTATTAGGTTTTCCTGGTTTTTGAATAATTTTGAGCAGTGCCTGCTTCCAGAAATTGGGAAATATGCCTTCCAAGAGGCACTTGTTAAGATTTAACAAAATATTAGGGTATAACTCATGAAATCTGGTGACTGCATTTTCTACCAGGTCAAGGCCTGGACTCCTTTAAAGATTCAACTTGGCCACCACAGCACCAAGTTGAACAGCAGTGAAAAGATCAACGTCCAGGATACCTTCATAAGTGGCATTGTCTGCTCGAATTTGAATTCAATGCATATTGTCAAGATTGGGATCATCTGCGAGAAAGATGTGTTCAGTGATTTTCTCAACTGTTGAGTGCTGGTCATATGTTTCACTGTTTTGGTATTGCACTGTGTTGTATATATTTGGGCAGAAAATTTTGTTCCTACATATCTTGTATGTGAGCCCTCAGGGGTCAGTGTACCCTGCTTGGGAAACCAATTGTCTCCAAACCTTAATTTGTTCTCTGCAATGCCTTTATGGTAAATTTTTCACTTGTCCTTGTACTCGTGCTTGAGAGCATTAACATCAGGATCATTCCAGTGCCTGCACCGTTGAAAGGCTCTCCTTGCCTCGTGCGTTTGCTTTCTGAGATTGGTAAGTTCCCATGTGAACTTTCTTTTGTTTGGCAGCATATTCGGTGGCTTTGAAGATGGATGACTGTATGTAACAAGCATATTCAGCTGCAGAGAGATTGTTAAGGTTTGTAGCTGTTGCTTTGAAGTCGAGGTTCAGAGATGCTCTGAATTTAGCCCAATTAATGTTTTGGATTGAGACTCTTCTAAGGTCCTCCAGATTGGTGCCATTGTTCTTTGGTGCTGCAGCTGTGATAGTAAAGGAGATGGCAGGGTGGTCATTGTTAGAAATGTCTGTAAGCACATCCCACTCTGCAGTGTGAATAGAAACTGGGGGGTGAGGTTAAAGTGAGATCGAGCTTTAGTACATTTATTGGAAAACAAGGTTTAAATAAAGCATGAAATTTTAAGATGGTGTGTAGAATAAAGGATTCCATCCCTACAAGAATAATTTCACTGACATGATCTGAGCAAATGGTGACATCAGAAGTTTTTAAACAGTAATTTGACCAAGGAAAAGAAGAAAAGAAATCATGTACCTAGCTCATCCCATTTTTCTTTCTTGTAATGCCAACCAACACAAGGTTGGGAATGGCCTTGAGAGAAAGGCTCTACTGGAGAAGAGACCATCACCAAGTTGTGATCTGAGGTGCCTAGAGGACCACTCACCTCAACCATGTACTTGGAAGAGTTGTTTGTGAGAAAAATAACAAATGTGTTGGCTGTATGGTTAGTTTTTACCGGTTTTCTTGTAGGTAGATGAACGATCCGTGCAAGATCGTTCATCGTACATCATTAGTAATTTGCAATTACTAATGATGTGTCGTTAGTAATTGCAAAAGCCTCAGCATCTCGACCAGCTTGGTCCATATGACTAGAAAACGGAAGCCAGTTGGAGTTGTGAACGTTAAAATCACTGAGGAAAATTACCTTTACCTCACTGTTAGGAAAGTTGGACTGGAGAAAGTCAAGTTTCAAAGTGAGGAAGTCAGAGTTCCAAATGATTAGCAGGGTTGGGAGAATGATAAAGGCAACAGATGATTTTGACAGAATGTGGTATAGAGGTTTTAAGCCAGAGAAGATCGAAAGGAGGAGATTCCAAATTACTGTCTCTGACAGGGAATATCAGAATGGATATGTGCACAAGTACTACCTTTGAAATGAAAGGAATCATACAACAAATAGTTTTGACAACTGAGATGAGCAGTGGTTGAATCAACCGATAACTGAGATTCTGCCAGAAAAAGTGAGTGAGGTTTGGCAGACTGTAAGTGGTAATGGACCTCATTGAGATTAGAACTGAGACCACATGTATTTGCGTAATGAATGAGGAGGTGTTTGGAAAGTTTAGATCTTTTCACGGATAACTTTCCTCTATTACTTTGACTATTCACGGTGTAATGAAATTTTTGGATATGGCATACACATGGTAAGAATATACTCAGATCCTTGACATAACATGGCCTCAAAAATGCCCCCAGCATACACACTACTCGGTCTCCCTCCAGTCACTAGCTGGCAGAGTAGAGGCAGCAAGATTATAAACTAGCTGATTCAAAAACCTCATAGAGAGGTACCTACCTTTCCCGAACATTGTTTTAGAGCTGTATCCTTGAAATGTAAGGAAGATTAGATATCACCATAGTGTCCATCATAACCTCAAAAGACATCGATCATACTGTATGATGGAAGAGATGGGGAAGGGTTGACAGGAACTTAGCTCTGGAGACTAAACATGGGTTCCACCACTTCAAGCCTCCAATAAGCAAAGTGGTGGTATTGCACCAGTTGATGAGGGTCATCTACCACCTAGTAATGCCTGGTAACACAGAGGGGCGGCATTCCTCCATGTGGTTTTTTGTGCCACACCTCGACAATTTCTTACGTTGGTTCACACCTGGGTGGTTGCCCATGGTGTGCTAGTCGCTGTATTTGAGGACTTGATCATGGGCGGGGGGTTATACTTGTGGTTACTAACAGTCCCACCATCGTGAAGGTGCAAGTGGAGAATTTGGCTGGCACAGACCAAAATTGTGTCAACTAGACTTGAGTGTCACCCAAATATCAGTTCCATCAATGTTTTAGACTCCCAGGTAGCAAGCACAGCTTGGCATATCTGAGAGAATGTGACACCCTCAAGGACCTGTGACCACCCCCAAGTTGCAGTAGCAAAGTGACATTAAGAACCCTGCCAACCTTTGTATCAACTGCAAACTTGGACATTCAGCCTGGCATACCTCCATCAATAAATATAGAAAATATAAATGTAGAATAAATAATAATAAATAAATAAATAATAATTATAAAAATAAAAAATAATATAAAAGAAGGTAAATATAGAAAAGAACAATGGGCCCAACACTGAACCTGGGGGACTATACTGATAACATTTGTCCACAAAGAGCAATGTCCATTGATTACCACTCTGTCTTCTCCTACTCACCCATCCTTTTATCTATTATAGCAACTTGCCCTTAATACCATACTGCTCCAATTTGTACAGTTGTCTTCCATGCACAACAGTATCAAAAGCTTTCCTGAAATCTAAGTATGTGATATCAAAATTATTTTTTGCATCCAGTTCCTTTGTGACCTAATCATGGTATCCAATCCATACAAGACTTCCCCTTAACAAACCCATGCTGTGTCTGAATTATGCTGCAGTCTTGTCTAGATGATTCTGCAATGCTGCTTTAACCAGTGACTCCATTATTTTCCTCTGGAACAGAAGTTAAGCTAACAGATCTGTAATTATGCGTGTTGCCCTTCAATCCCCCTTTGTGAATATGAGATACGTTTGCACATCTCTAGCCCATGGGGCCCTAGGATGCACTCGTAATTATGGCTAATGGTTTCTTTACCTCCTTTGCCACCTCCTTTAATATAACTAGATAGATACCATTCATCCCCAGGTGCCTTCCTTATGTTTAATTTCAACAATTTATCCTCCACTGTGCTCTCAGTTATTACAAAATCATTTAGTTCCCTGTTAGAGTTTAATGAGCTTCTGTTCTCCACTTCCCTAGACATGTCTTGGAAGTGAATCATGGGAGATATGTGCACATAAGTTTTACTTTTCAGCATTAATGTGCAACATTTGCTAGGAGAAACTGTAAACTTGTGAGTGTTGGCCCAAGTCAGATACTCCTTTAAGATGTTGGCATTGGTTTCCAAGACTGCTTTTGAAAGTCCATCAGCAACAATGACCAGATCGTCAGCATAAGAGGACCTAGCAACATTTGGGAATGAGCGAGCCATGCACTCATCAAGCACCATGTTTCATACCAATGGGCCAACAATTGAACCTTGGAGGCAACCCCCTTGTGACGGGTGTGGAAAAATGACTCTGGAGACAGTGATATATCTCAGTAGAACAGCTAGCTTCGCATGCCCTCCGTATAACACTGGGCCATCAGACAGAGTCAAAAGCACCTTGAAAATCAATGAAAATTGCACATAGGTACTTGGAAGTAGAAACGGTGGCACTCTGTAAGATTTTATTCAAGGCCTGGGCAGTGGAGCAGCTTTTCGTAAACCCAAACCAATGGATACTACTCAACTGTACAATATTGAAGACTCCATCTGATAATGAGGAGCCACTGCAGCACTTTCCCCAGGATAGGGAGGAGAGCAATGGGCCAGTATGCTTTACGTGAATCAGTGGGGTTGAGCAGACCTTTAGGGATAAGTCTAAGATTTGCATCATGTTTCCACCTAGTTGGGAAGACTCCATCCCGGAGACAAGCAATGTTGAGAGCATTAAGATGTGGGGCCACAGACGCCTAATAGCCTCGCCTTCAGTAAAGATACCACCAGGTGCCTTCCTCTTTTTGATGCATTTGACTGCTTCCTCCACTTCCCTAGTGAAGGATGGCTCCGAATGAATTCGTTGATATGAGCTGTTATCCTGAATGATCTTTGACTGGCATTCCATGTTCATAGCTGGATTACCCCTGACAACAATGGCATCCAGGACAGCGCCCATGGTATCACCCCAGTTCGTTGTTTCTTAATTATTATTGTTGTTTAAAGAGTTGATAATATCAGCAGTATAGACTTTGTTGCGAATAACTTTGTGGACAATATCCCATGTGTTAGAATTCCCTTCCGATCGAACCAGGTTTGCCATGCTGTCTGCTTTTCATGGTATATGGCATTGCAGTATGGCACTGTGCATTGTTCAGTTGTGACTCTAAGGCATTTTTTTTGGTTGGATAGGCCTTTCTACATATTCTTTGCAGCTCCCTGCAAGCTCTTTTCATATTATTCTTAAGTTCAGTTAGTCTGGGGGGTTCCCCATGGAATGCTATGTAGTTTGTATGGGCCCAACACTGGACTTGAGTGTACATTGCAACTCAGATCATCCATCATCAAGTCGGACTGATTAAAATGCTTGTAAAAGGTTTTTGATGTAGTCAATTAGTGTTGATGCATCCATACTACACAGGAAATCATTGGGTGGATGAACTGGTCAAAATCGCCCTAGCGAGCATATTTAGTTGCAAATCTACTGTTATCATAAATGTGTGTGTTAGTGGACATTCCAGGAAAGATGTCATATGTCATAAGCCTATGGTCGCTAGTGGTATGCATTTCATGGACCATACTGCAGTTTCCTTGTTAAAGCCGGGGTAGTAAAGATGATATCAACTGCTAGATGTAAATGTGGTGGGCATGTTTGGCTTGTTGATAATATCCAGTGCTGTGGAGAAAATAAAGTCCTCCATGAGATTTAGAAAGATAATGAAATATGCGAGTACATTAAATTATGAGACTTAGTAGTATATATTCATATTATTATGTTGTTCTTATTTGGTTTTTAGGATCATTAGCAACTAAGGCCATATTGCTCCGGGGATATGCGGTGGTCATTCCCTGACCTTTCCACCTCCTCCGTATTTGGTGGATCACGGGCTCGAACCCCGATCTAATCAAGAAGCTTGTGTTACGCACTGCTGCTCCTGCCCACCTGGCTACAGAAGCACCCTCATATTATTATGATTAAATAATAATATGAAGACAAGCCAAGAGTTTACAGACTGTTTGCATTTAATGCCGACCACACATAATATAGTAGAATGGCATTAGATACGGCTGAACTAATTTATTGTGAATTAGTGTGATGGGATATTGTACTTTTGTGCACTTAAGTTTATTTCTGTTGTTTTTTAAAATTTTTGTAGTTGAGTAAGATGGTGAACATCAACGAACAGTGAATTTGCACCAGATTTTGTTATAAACTTGAGAAAACAGCTTCGGAAATGACTCTGATGAGTATAATAAGAAACTGTACGGGGAAATAGAGTGGGCCAGTAAATCAGAGAGTCTTATAATGGGGGATTTTAATTTCCCAGATATTGACTGCAATTTGTGGGTTGATCACTCACACACTAGCAAGGCTTCTGTGGATTTATTGGATGATTGTTTTCTGCATCAGCATGTTTGGGAGGCAACTAGAGGGAGTAATACTCTTGATTTGATTATCAGTATTGATTCTTCATGCATTAAGAATCTGCAGATAAAGGAACCACTAGGTGGCAGTGATCACAGTGTGCTGAAGTGGGATTTACTCAAAGAGGTAACTACAATCAGGGGTAAAGGGAAGGGTTTTTGCTTTCGTAAAGGCAACTACGATGGTCTGAGACAGTATTTAAATTCTATACAGTGGGATCAACTAATGATGTTACCAACAGCAAATTCAAAATGGGAAGCATTCAAAGAACTTATCTTGGAAGCTATTAGGCTTTACATACCAATTAAGAAATATTGTTCAAGTTTAGGCCTAAATGGATGTCGGATGAACTAATGAGACCTATGTCAGAGTAGAAAAATGCATGGGATACATATAAATTAACATGTGACACAGAAGCCTATGATAGATATAAGTTGATCTGTAACCAAGTTACAAAGGAGGTTAGGCAGGCGAAGGCAGTTTATGAGAAATCTTTGGCAAAGGATGCAAAGAAAAACAGCAAGGAGTTCTTTGCTTATGTAAATTCTAGAAGGAAGGGGATGAATCAGATTGGTCCACTTAATATTGATGGTTCAACTGTTCATGATCCTGCTCAGGTAGCTAACAAACTAAATCAATATTTTGCATCTACATTCACACATGAGGAGTTATTCAGTGAGGGGAATGCCAGAGGTGTATTTAACTCTGGCAGTAAGCTAGATAATCTTGTAATAACTGAGAGTAAAGTGGAGGAGAAATTGTTGAAGATAAACATAAGAAAGGCACCTGGGGTGGATGGGATCTATCCAGTTATATTAAAGGAGGCAGCAAAGGAAGTAAGCAAACCCTTAGCCATAATTATGAGAGCTTCCTTGGATTCAGCGGAGGTACCCATAGACTGGAGATGTGCAAATGTGACCCCAATTCACAGGTCTATAATTCACTAATTATAGACCTGTGAGTTTAACTTCTGTTCCAGGAAAATTACTGGAGGCACTGGTTAAAGAAGCACTGCATGATCATCTAGACAAGACTTCAGTTATAGCTCGGATACAGCATGGTTTTGTTAAGCAGTCTTGCCTGACCAATTTGATTGGGTACTATGATGCAGTCACAAAAGAACTAGATGCAGGGAATAACTTTGATATTATATATTTGGATCTTAGAAAAGCTTTTGATACTGTTGCACATGGAAGACTGCTGCACAAATTGGAGCAGTGTGGCATTGGAGGCAGATTGCTGCTATGGATAAAGGGGTGGTTGAGGGGGAGAAGACAGAGAGTGGTAATCAATGGACACTGCTCCTCGTGGACTAATGTTATTAATGGAGTCCCTCAGGGTTCAGTGTTGGGTCCATTATTGTTTTCTGTATTTATACAGAACATCAAGCTTAATGTCCAAGTTTGCAGACGATATGAAGGTTGGCAGGGTTGTTAACGGCACTACTGATGCTATGCTGCTGCAACAGGATCTGGAAAGGTTGAGCAGATGGGCTGAGAGGTGGCAAATGAAGTTTAACATTGACAAATGTAAAGTACTACATATGGGAAACAGCAACCCAGAGCAACGTATCAACTCTGTGGTACTATACTGACAGTGGTAGAGAATGAAAAGGACCTGAGGGTAATTGCGCAGACAGATTGAAATTCTCTGAGCAGTGCAGACGGGCTGCAAGAGTAGCTGATTGTGTCTTGTGAATGATAGACAGGAATGCTTCTAGCAGGGATAAGGAGGTGATTATCCCTTTGTATAAGGCAATGGTCAGGCCACACCTTGAGTACTGTATACAGGTCTGGAGGCCTCATTTCACAAAGGATGTAGAGCTGCTGGAACGAGTACAGAGAAGGGCAACAAGATTAGTGAACAGAGCATAGGGTTGCTCTTACGAAGAAAGGCTTAAGTTTTGCAGATTACAGGGTCTGGAGACTAGGCACCGGCCAGGTGATCTGATAGAGGTGTATAAAGCCTTGAATGGTTTGAGCATGCTCAAACCATTCAAGGGATTCTTCCTCTTGCTCAGAATAAATTCAAATTGAGGAAAGACAGATGTAGGATAGATTCTCCCTTTTTTTTTTTTTTTTTTTTGATTTGGTAGTTGTTGGCACATCGGCATCTGTGGCCATATTGCACCTCCCAAGGTTTTTGCAGTACTTTGATCCAAGCCCGAGGCGGGAATCGAACCCGCGACCTTTGGGTTGCCGGGCAGGTACTTTACCCACTCGGCTAGCCCAGTCGGCGATTCTCCCATTCAACCATCCTTTTATCCATAGCAGCAATTTGCCTCCAATGCCACACAGTGCTTCAATTTGTGCAGCAGTGTCTATCATGTGCAAAAGTATCAAAAGCCTTTCTAAGTTCCAAATATATGATATCAAAGTTATTCCCTGCATCCAGTTCCTTTGTGACCACATCATAGTATCCATTCAAATTTGTCAGGAAAGACTTTCCCTTAACAAAACCATGCTGTATCCGAGCTATAACTGAAGTCTTGTCTAGATGATCCTGCAGTTCTTCTTTAGCTAGTGACTGCATTAATTTTCCTTTAACAGAAGTTAGGTGCCTCCATAGCCAGGTGGGCAGGAAGCAGAAGTGCGTAGCACACGCTTTTTGATTACACCGGGGTTTGAGCCCATGACCACCAAATACGGAGGATGCAGAAAGGTCAGGTAATGACCACTTCATATCCCCAGCGCAATATGGCCTTAGTTGCTAATGCTCCTAAAAAAAAAAATTAAAAAAATAAAAATAATGGAACAGAAGTTAAAGTAACAGGTCTATAATTACTTGTGTTGCTCTTTGATCCTCATTTGTGAATTGGGGTCACATTTGTACATCTTCATTCCATGGGGACCCCCCCCCCCCCCCGATTCCAAGGTAGCTCTCATAATTATGGCTAAGGATTTGCTTTCTTCCTTTTCTGCCTCCTTTAATATAACTGAATAGATCCCATCCACCCCGGGTGGATTTTTTATGTTTATCTTCCAGAATTTATCCTCCACTTTCTTCTCAGTTATTACAAAATCATCTAGCTCACTGCCAAAAATGTAAAAATTGCCTCCCTTAAAAACTCCTCATGTGTGAATGTAGATGCACAATATTCATTTAATTTGTTAGCCACCTGAGCAGGATCATCAACAGTTGAACCATCAATATCCAATGAACCTATCTGATTCATCCTTTTCCTTGTAGAGTTTACATAGTTAAAGAACTCTTTGCTGGTTTTCTTGGCATCCTTTGCCAAAGATTTCTCATAATCAGCCTTTGCCTGACTAATCTCCTCTGTGACTTCGTTACAGACCAGCTTATATCTATCACTGGCTTCCATGTCACCCATTAATTTATATGTATCCCATGCATTTTTCTTCTCTGCTACATAGCTCATTAGTTCATCTGACATCCATTTAGGCCTAAACCTTGAACAATATTTTTTAGTTGGTATGTAAAGCCTAGTAGCTTCCAAGATAAATTCTTTGAACACCTCCCATTTTGAATTTGCTGTTGGCAACATCATCTGTCTCAGACCACAGTAGTCGCCATTACGAAAGCAAAAACCCTTCCCTTCCCTTTACCCCTGATTGTAGTTACCTCTTTGAGTAAATCCCACTTCAGCACACTGTGGTCACTGTCACCTAGTGGTTCCTTTATCTGCAGATTCTTAATGCATGAAGAATCACTACTGATAATCAGATCAAGAGTATTCCTCCCTCTAGTTGCCTCCCAAACATGCTGATGTAGAAATCAATCATCCAATAAATCCACAAAAGCCTTGCTAGTGTGTGAGTGACCGATCCACAAATTCCAGTTAATATCCGGGAAATTAAAATCTCCTATTATAAGGCTCGCTAATTTACTGGCCCACTCTATTATTTCCCTGTACAGTTTCTTATTATACTCATCAGAGTAATTAGGCCTATAACATACTCCTACTCTCAATTTTGATCTCCCAATGCTTATGTCACAAGAAACTGACTCAACACTGCACTGTCCAGTGATGTCGACCGACTTCACTTCCTTGGATTTTATGTGTTTCTTAACTAATAGCATAATCCCCCTCCTCCCTTCCTATCTGTCCATCCTTCCTGAATGCAGGCGCCTCCGTAGCCAGGTGGGAAGGAGCAGCGGTGCATAGCACAGGCTTCTTGATTAGACCGGGGTTCGAGCCCGTCGCCACCAAATACGGAGGATGTGGAAAGATCAGGGAATGACCACCGCATATCCCGGAGCAATATGGCCTTAGTTGCTAATGCTCCTAAAAACCAAATAACTAACTAACTAACTCCTTCCTGAATGCATTGTACACCCCAAATTCCAGTTCTGCATTCCTTATATATTTATGACACGTCGCTGATATCCCAACAATATCTGCTTTTGATGTTTTGAGCAATACCTCAAATTCATCAAATTTATTTACCAAACTTCTAGCATTGGTGTATACATGCACCTGTTCCTATTCTTAGCTACGCTAACACAACCCATGTGTTAGTGTAGCTAAGCAAATATTCTTGCGCCCTTTCTATTTAAGTGTATCCCATCCCTGTGGAAGCAGTCTCTCCTTTTAACAAGCACAGACGAGTCTGAGAAAAATTCTACCCCTTGAGCCTTGCACTATCTCTTCAGAGCCAAATTGATGGAAAAGGCAATCATCATATACTCCCTATGTTGTCTGGGTAGAATTGAAGACACTTTCAAATTCAACCCTAATTCACGGCTTTTTATCAACAGTGACCTGTACATGTTAAATGATTTGACCGGTCTCCTACTCTTAATATCATTAGTGCAAACATGTACAACAATATCAACTTTTGTGCCCTTAAAAGAAGATACCCGCTCTACAACGTCATCAACCTTTGCCCCTGGTAGACATACCCTGGTCCTGATCCACTTCTCCTTTTTTTCATTACAATGAAGTTTGGCATTCCAACCTTATAGAATCTGCTTTAAATAACTACACCGCAGTGACAACTACGTTCTATGTGCAGTAACAATTAAGTTAACAGGAAACAATCAGTAACTAATTAACCTTTCTTGATCATGTATTTCTTGTGTTTTTCCTTTATGTGCACATCACATTAGTCGTGAGTTAGGGTTGGATGTGAAAGTGGGTGCAATTCTGTCCAGACACAATAGGAAGGAGTATATGATGAGAGCCTTGTCGATCAATTCGGCCCTGGAGAGATTGTGCAAGGCTCAAGGAGTAGAATGTTTTTCAGCCTGGTCTGTGCTTGTTGACAGGAGAGACTGCTTCTACAGGGATGAGGTACACTTAAATAGAAAGGGTGCAAGAATATTTACTGATGCTATCGAGGCAGTGTTAGGTGGGTCAGAAAACTGCTAGCTTGGGAGGATACACAGACGTAAAAGGTTAACAATGGCCGCGGTCAGAGGCAAAAGTGATTCTTGCACTGCTTCTATTAGAATGAGCAGCAGCCTGGAAAGCAAGGTAATGGAGATTTCCAGGACTGCTGGGAGTCAATGGAACAAGTAAATACATGGACTGTTTTAGGGTAACTAAGAGTAGGAACAGGTACATGTATAATTGCATCTACACCAATGCTAGAAGTATAGTTAATACATTTGATGAGCTTGAAGTGCTAGTCAAGACATCAAAAGCAGATATTGTTGGTGTATCACACAGATATAAGCAGGGCGGACAGATATTAGAATTTGGGAAGTACAATGTGAACAGCAAGGGAGGAGGGGCGTTATGCTGTTAGTGAAAAAACACTAAATCTAAGCAAGTGCATCCAATTAATTTTGGTGGACAATGTTGAGTCTGTTTGGTGTGAAATAAGCATTGGGAAAGGAAAAATGAGAGTAGGTGAGCAGAACGTAAGCGGGGGTCGAGGTGTGGTGCCCACACCACATGGTGGAATGTCACCCCTCTGTGTTACCAGGCAATGCTAGGTGGTAGGTGACTGACTCTCATCAACCGGTGAAATACCACCAGTTTACTAACTGGAGGCTTGAAGGGGTGGAACCCATGTTTCGTCTCCAGTGCTAAGTTCCAGTCAACCCTTCCCAATCTCTTCCATCATGCCATATGACTGATAACTTTTGAGGTTATGATGAACATCATGGTGAGATCCAATCTTCCTTACATTTTGATGGTACAGCTCTAAAACGGTGTTCGCAGGCTGGCCGCTAGTTAGTACACCGGACCGAACCTATTGGTAACTCTCTAGGAGGCTTCCGGATTAGCTAGTGTATAATCTTGCTACCTCTACTCTGCCAGATAGTGACTCGAGGGAATCCAAGTAGTTTTATGCGGAGGGCATTGTCAAGGCCACGTTATGTCAAGGATCTGGATATATTTCTTACCATGTGTACGCCATGTCCAAAAATTTCATTACTTCATACAGCATGTCCTCCCCACTTTTTCTTACTATTGAATACTCCATGAATTGTCAAGCTCATAGAGTAAGCTTATCTGCGAAAAGATCTAAACCTCCCAAACACTTCCTAATTCATTTCACAAATAAACGTGGTCTCAATTCTAATCTCAGTGATGTCCATTTCCACTTGCAGTCTGCCAAACCTCATGTATGTTTTCTGACAATCTTAGTTATTTGTTGATTCAACCACTGTTCATCTCAGTTGCCCAAATTATTCGCTGTATAATTCCTTTTGCTTCAAAGGTGGTACTTGTGCATATGTCCATTCCGATATTCCAAATTCATCGGTTTTCTCTACCGTTCTCCCAACTCCACTAATTTTCCTTGGAGATTTTAATGTTCACAAATTCAGCTGGCTTCTGTTTTCTAGACACACCGACCCAACTGGTCGAGATGCTAAGGCTTTTGCAATTACTAATAAACTTGCACAGATTGTTCATTTACCTACAAGAATGCTGGACAATCCTAACCATGCAGCCAACACACTTGATCTTTTTCTCACAAACAACCCTTCTTAGTACACAGTCAAAGTGAGTGGTCCTTTAGGCACCTCAGATCACAACTTGGTGATTATCTCTTCTCCAATGGAGCCTTTATCTCATGGCTATTCCCAACCTTGTATTGTTTGGCATTACAAGAATACAAAATGGGATAAACTGCGAGATTTCTTTTCTACTTTTCCTTGGTCAGATTACTGTTTCAAATCTTCTGATGTCAACGTTTGTTCAGATCGTGTCAGTGAAATTATTCCTCTTGTAGGAATGGAATCTTTTACTCCACATTCCACTTTAAAATCTTGTCCTTTATCTAAACCTTGGTTTTCCAATAAATGTGCTAAGGCTTTTCAAGAGAAGAACGTTGCATATCGGAATTGGCTTGTTTCCAAATCTTCAGTTTCATTTTCTGCCTACACCAAATCTTGCAACAATTACAAAGCAGTTATTAAACAGTACAAATTAGATTTTGAACAGGCTAAGAGTAGAAAACTTGCTTCTTGCCCTAATGGTAGCCGAGCATTCTGGTCTCTTGACAAAGCTATTGGCCGCAACTTTTGGTGAACTCTGCTCCCACCTGTCAAAACCAGTTGGTTCACTTGTCACTTCAGCCAAGGATAAAGCTGACCTGCTAGCATCCCATTTTCTTCCAACTCCCATATTAATGATCTGGTTAAAACACCTCTCACCATTTCCAACATGCTCCATTCAATGCCTCCTGTGATCGTCCGTCAAAAGGATTTCAGAAGGATTTTGACGAATCTTGATGGCCCCGGGTGCCAAGCGATTGTGACTGAGCGATTTCTCTGTGCTTTCACTGCGATTCTCAAAAGGTGAATTCTAGTTCTCTTTTACGTTCTTCTCCTTAATAAATCCTTTTATTTAATAGCAGCTCTTTTTTTCAAAAGTACTGATCGAGAGCAAGAAAGGAAAGTAACCTTTATTTTTTTCATATTTAATAGACTAACTCCTACTAACTTCGCTTGGTCACACCAGGCACTACTCCTGCCTCCCCGTGGCAGGGCTGGTAACCTTGACAGAAAAGTCCATCTGCCAGGGGCTAAGAGGAGCCAACATGGAAAAAAATATGTTTCCATCCATAGAGTCGACAAGCTGTCGGCCAGATACCGGACATGAACATGATTCATCGCAAGCAAAGAGGTTGAAAATCAATCCCTCGGTGACAGACTTACCAGCATTTTTAATAATTCACTCACTATCAGAACAGCCTCTCAGTAAGCTATCCCCTTTTCTAATCCAAAAACATCTGGAAAGTATTGCAGGGTCTCCCAAGATGGTTAAGAGACTGCAATCAGGGGACTTACTTGTTGAAACTCTAAACCACAGGCATTCTGAAAAACTACTAAAAATTACAAATTTTGCTGGTATTCCAGTTAACGTAACTCCACATGCAACCCTAAATACATCAAAGAGTGTAATATCTAGTTGGGACCTGATGAATGTGATGGAGGAAGAAATTAAGGAAGAGCTTCATGAACAAAATGTAATCGCTGTAAAAAGAATTATGGTGAAAAGAGACAATATACTCATACCTACCAGAAATATCATTCTCACATTTAACAGTCCAAATCTGCCCTCATCAGTAAAAGCAGGATACCTTCTTTGCCGCACTCGTCCTTTCATACCCAATCCATTGAGATATTACAAATGCCAAAAGTATGGCCACTCTCAAACGACATGCAGAAGCAACCCAGTTTGTCCCAACTGCGGATCCTCCGATCACATTCAAAGTGATTGTTCGGTGAAAGAAATGATCTGTCCCAACTGCAAAGGCAACCATCCGGCCTATTCTAAGACACGTGAGAGATGGAAAACAGAGAAAAAAATTGTGCAATATAAAGTTGAAAATAAAGTTAGTTATCAGGAAGCAAGAAAATTAATTGCACCCAATACACATAACCGTACCTATGCCAGTATCGCAAAAAAATATCAGACAATAGCCACGCAAACTGAAGTTACCATTCCACATAACATATCAATCTCCGACTGGGCTCGAGCTGTCCTCTCTCAGCACGAGTCCAATACCGTGAAGCACTCAGACCAAGCAAGTAATACGCCTCTTAAGATTCCAGTAAAATCTCCTCCTCCACCAGTGATTGCTACTATTTCAAATAATTCTAGTTCATCTTCAAAAAAGATTATTCAGGACACATCAATGCATCCAGAGTATTCATCCAAACAGGAAGATCCGATTCTGGAAATATTTGTAGAAGAAGAAGATATGGACACAGGTTGCCCTACATTTCCAAAAAGAGACAAACCAAAGCCAGAACGCCATAAGACAGCCACGTCAGGTACAGCTTCTTCTTCTAAATTCAAATAATGCCTAACATCTTGCAATGGAATTGCAGAGGTTTTCGTGGCAACATTGACGACATTCATTACTTAATTAACCACTACTCTCCAGTTGGTTTCTGCCTGCAAGAAACCTATTTAACTCCGCAAATTTCCATTTCCATAAAAAACTACTCAATCTATCGACTAGATCGGAATACATCCAATTCTGCTTCTGGTGGTGTAGCTATTTTAATTAACACAAGGATTCCAGCTAGGCAAATCACTCCCCAAACCCAAATCGAAGCTGTCGCTGTGCGTCTGATTACTCAGACTGCTTTAACTCTAGTCTCAGTTTATCTCCCACCAAATCATACTTACTCTTATAATGATCTTAAGGAACTTTTATTACAGCTACCCTCCCCTATCTGCCTGCTAGGGGATTTCAATGACCACCACCCTTTATGGGGATCATCTAAATTAGACAGACGCGGCCGACTGATCGAAACTTTACTGGAAAAACAAAACCTCACTCTTCTTAACAGTGGTTCGCACACCCATATACAGTTACCTAATAGACAGACTTCTGCCATTGACCTATCGATTTGCTCCCCGATACTGTTTTCAATCATGCAATGGTCCGCTCTGGAAAATCCCATGGGCAGCGATCATTTTCCAATTGTTTGTAATCTGATGACTACACAACCACCATTAGATGAACCCCGCAGAAAATGGAAATTCTCTAAAGCTAATTGGGGCAAATTTCAGTCAGCAATCACACTGGACAAAAAAATTATACAACTGCATCCCATAGATGAAGTTACCGATTATATTACTTCCTGCCTTTTATTTGCAGCTAAAAGCTCAATTCCAATATCGAATTCCAAGTCTCGACACCATTTCAACTGTTGGTGGAATGAGGAATGCACAAAAGCAAAGAAAGAACAAAATAAAGCATGGAATTTATTTCGTCGAACTCCAACTACAGTTAATCTTATTAAATACAAGAAACTAAAGGCTAAAGCTCGTCGCATTCAAAGACAAGCCAAGAAAGATTCTTGGACTCGGTTTGCATCAACTATCAATAGAAACACGAACCCACGATTAGTATGGAAGAAAATTAGGCAGCTTTCTGGGAAGTTTCCAACAGTTCCTTCCCCAATTCTCTCCTGCAATGGCCTAGACGTCTCTGCTCCTCTGGATATAGCAAATGCCTTAGGCAAAACTTTTGCTCACGTCTCAGCTGCTTCCACCTACACGCCGGAATTTCAGAAAACTAAGACCACCACAGAACAGAGACACATCAACTTTCGAACTTCACTGCTACTTCCATATAACCAGCCGCTCCAATACAGTGAACTTATGCAAGCCATCAGAACAACACGCAACAGTGCCGCTGGGCCAGATGGGATATATTATGTTATGTTACAGCACCTTGATGAGAAAAACTTACAAATGCTACTAGCCTTCTTTAACCGAATCTTCCTGGGAAATGTTTATCCCACTTCTTGGCACCATGCTACAGTTCTGGCCTTTTTGAAACCTGGAAAAGACCCCTGCAATCCTAATAGTTACAGGCCAATATCTCTATCCAGTTGCCTCGGTAAAATTCTTGAAGAAATGATCCACAGTCGACTCACTTGGATCATTGAAAGCGAACATCTACTAAGTAATAGTCAGCATGGCTTTCGCCAAAACAGGTCCTCCTTTGATCTGATGATCAAGGCTGAATCCGAAATTCGCAATGCCTTTGTTAAAAACGAACACCTAGTTATGGTCTCCATAGATATAGAGAAGGCATTCGATACAGCCTGGCGTTATGGAATTCTCCGTGACCTACATAATCATGGTCTCCGTGGCAACCTGCCTATATTTATTAAGAACTTCCTCAAGAGCAGATCTTTCCAGGTGCGATATCAAAATTCCCTTTCTACTACATTCTTGCAAGAAGGAGTACCACAAGGGTCAGTTTAGAGTGCAACCCTGTTTGCCCTCAGAATTGATTCTATCACAAAAGAACTCCCAAATACTGTAGAGGCGTACCTTTACGCTGACAATCTCTCTCTTTCTTGCCATTCACAGAATATGAGATCTATTGAAAGGCAATTGCAGATGTCTCTCAATAAAGTACAAAAGTGGGCTGAGCTCAATGGATATCGTCTTTCCCAACAGAAAGGTCCTTGAGGTTGTCACAGACATTCTCTCAGATATGCCAGACAAGCTGTACTTGCTACCTGGGAATCTAAAACGCTGATGGAACTGATATTCGGGTGACACTCAAGTCAAGTGGACCCAATTTCGGCGAAGTCCGGACGGTCTGTGACAGCCAAATCCTCTGCTTGCACCTTCACGATGGTGGGACTGTTAGTAATCCTGGGTATAACCCCCATGCACAAGTACATGGTGGGTGACCACCCAGGTGTGAACCAACGTAAGCAGGGGTCGAGGTGTGGCGCCCACACCACATGGAGGAACGCCGCTCCTCTATGTTACCAGGCAGTACTAGGTGGAAGATGACTCTCATCAACCGGTGAAATACCACCACTTTGCTTATTGGAGGCTTGAAGTGGTGGAACCCATGTTTAGTCTCTAGAGCTGATTCTATCTTTTTTAGTCTCTAGAGCTAAGTTCCGGTCAACCCTTCCCTATCTCTTCCCTCATGCAGTATGATTGATGACTTTCGAGGTTATGATGAACGTCGTGGCGAGATCCAATATTCCTTACATTTCGAGGGTACAGCTCTAAAACGGTTTTCGCAGGCCGGCCGCTAGTTACACCGGACCGGACCTATTGGTAACTCTCTAGGAGGCTTCTGGATCAGCTAGTGTATAATCTTGCTACCTCTACTCTGCCAGATAGTGACTGGAGGGAGTCCGAGTAGTGTGTATGCGGGGAGCATTGTCGAGGCCACGTTATGTCAAAGATCTGGGTATATTCTTACCACATGTACGCCATATCCAAAAATTTCATTACTTCATACAGCATGTCCCACCCACTTTTTCTTACTATTGATTACACCATGAATTGTCAAACTAATAGAGCAAGCTTATCTGCGAAAAGATCTAAACCTCCCAAGGACTTCCTAATTCATTTCACAAATATACGTGGTCTCAACGTTATGTCAAGGATCTGGGTATATTCTTACCACATGTACGCCATATCCAAAAATTTCATTACTTCATACAGCATGTCCCACCCACTTTTTCTTACTATTGATTACACCATGAATTGTCAAACTAATAGAGCAAGCTTATCTGCGAAAAGATCTAAACCTCCCAAGGACTTCCTAATTCATTTCACAAATATACGTGGTCTCAATTCTAACTCTCAATTAAAATATACGTGGTCTCGACGATGTCCATTTCCACTTGCAGTCTGCCAAACCTCATGTACTTTTTCTGACAGAATTTCAGTTATCGGTTGATTCAACTACTGCTCATCTCAGATGCCCAAATTATTCGCTGTATGATTCCTTTCGCCTCAGAGGTGGTACTTGTGCATATGTCCGTTCTGATATTCCCTGTCAGAGACTTGGCAATTTGGAATCTCCTCTCTTTGATCTTCTCTGGCTGAAAATCTCTCTACCTCATTGTGTCAAATTCATCTGTTGTCTCTACCGTTCTCCCAACTCGACTAATCACTTGGAGCTCTTTGACTTCCTCTCGTTGCAACTTGACTTTCTCCAGTCCAACTCTCCTAACAGTAAGGTAATTTTCCTTGGTGATTTTAATGTTCACAACCCCAGCTGGCTTCTGTTTTCTAGTCACACCGACCCAGCAGGTTGAGATGCTGAGGCTTTTGCAATTACTAATGACCTAGCACAGATTGTTCATTTACCTATAAGAATACCAGACAATCCTAATCATACAGCCAATACGCTTGATCCTTTTCTCACAAACAACCCTTCAAAGTACACGGTCGAAGTGAGAGCTCCTTTAGGCACTTCAGATCACAACTAGGTGATTGTCTCTTCTCCAATGGAACCTTTATCTCATGGCTATTCCCAACCTCGTGTAGTTTGGCATTACAAGAATGCAAAATGGGATGACCTGCGAGACTTCTTTTCTTCTTTTTTTCTTACTGTTTCAAAAGTTCTGATGTCAACGTTTGCTCAGATCGTGTTAGTGAAATTATTCTTGCAGGAATGGAATCCTTTATCCCACACTCCACTTTAAAATCTCGTCGTTTATCTAAACCTTGGTTTTCCAATAAATGTGCTAAGGCTGTCCAAGAGAAGAATGTTGCATATCGTAATTGGCTTGTTTCTAATTCTTCAGTTTCATTTTCTGCCTACACCAAAGCTCGCAACAATTGTAAAGCAGTTATTAATCAGTCCAAACTAGAGTTTGAACAGGCTAAGAGTAGAAAACTTGCTTCTTGCCCTAATGGTAGCCGAGCATTCTGGTCTCTTGCCAAAGCTATTGGCCGCAACTTTTGCCCATGTCTGCTCCCACCTCTGTCCAAACCAGATGGTTCTGTTGTCACTTCAGCCAAGGATAAAGCTGACCTGCTAGCATCCCATTTTTCTTCCAGCTCATGTATTAATGATCTTGGTAAAACACCTCCCACCATTCCCAACACACTCCATTCAATGCCTCCTGTGGTCTTCCGTCAAAAGGATATCAGAAGGATTTTGATGAATCTCGATGCTAAGAAAGCTCCAGGTCCTGATGGTATTTCTCCACTTGTTCTCAAAACCTGTGCTCCTGAACTTACTCCTATTCTTTGCCGCCTTTTTTCACTTTCTTATTCTAAAGGTGTTTTTCCTTCTGCTTGGAAATTTGCTCATATCCAGCCAGTTCCTAAAAAGGGTGACAAATCCCTCCCATCCAATTATCGTACCATTGCAATTACTTCTCCTCTTTCTAAAGTAATGGAGAAATCAATTAACCGCCAACTCTTAAACTACCTAGAAACCTTCCGTCTGATCAACGATCACCAGTATGGATTCCGTCAGTGTCGATCCACTGGTGATATTCTGGCTTATGTTACCCATTTATGGACTAATTCAATGGAAAGGTTCGGTGAAACACAAGTAGTTGCTCTTGACATCTCAAAGGCTTTTGATCATGTTTGGCATAAAGGTCTTCTAAACAAGCTTCCATCTTATGGTTTGCCAACTGTTTTTAGTAATTGGTTATCCAGTTTTCTCTCTGATCGCTCACTGAGGGTGATGGTTGATGGCTCTCTGTCTTCTAACTTCTCCACTAATGCCGGTGTCCCCCAAGGTTCAGTTCTTTCCCCCACTCTTTTCCTCTTGTATATCAATGACCTTCTTCCATTGACTGGAAATCCTATCCATAGTTTTGCCGATGATAGCACATTGCATTCAACTTGCCATTTTGAGAAACCTTGTCCTGCTCAATCAGCTTCAACTTCTCGAAAATCTGCTACCAATTCCTTAAATGCCTATCTTCAGGTAATTGTCCAGTGGGGCAAAGACAACTTAGTTGATTTCAACCCTTCTAAAATTCAGTCTTGTCTTATATCTCGCAAAAAGGATTCTTCTGCTCCTATGCTTATCTTTAGTGACACTCCAATTTCTAGGCAAAAGGATATATCTCTTTTGGGGATTACCCTGACTTCTAATCTCTCTTGGCACAAGCACATTACAAATATTGCTTCCTCTGCATCTAAAAAACTTGGTTTTCTCTTTCGCTCTCGGCGTTACTTTTCTTCCAAACAGCTGCTCACTCTGTATAAATCGCAAATCCGCCCTGCCATGGAATATTGTTCCCACATCTGGGGTGGTGCCCCCAAAACCTCTCTCAGGCTTCTTGATTCCATTCAGAAGAGGGCAGTTAGGTTAATTAATGATTCATCTCGAACAGAGTCTCTCCACTCGCTGTCTCATAGACGCACTGTTGCTGCTGCATGCCTCTTCTACAGATACTTCCATGGGCACTGTTCTTCTGAATTAGCTTCTATAATTCCCGCTCTCTCTTTCAAAACAGTCCGAACACGTGCCGCCATCAGCCAACATCCATTTACTGTCCAACTTCAAACCCACAGAACCAACTTTTCATCTTCCTCATTTATTCATTCAACTGCCGTTTTCTGGAACAACCTTCCTTCATACGTAATTTCTGAAAATTACAATCTACAGAAGTTCAAGTCCAATGTCAACAAATATCTTCTTTCATCTTCTCAATCTCCAACCCAAGCACGGTACTAAGTACTGTAGGTTCTAATACCTCTCGTGTTTGGGGTTCCCATAAAAAAAAAAAAAAAAACAGTTGCGATCCACTTTTGCAATCAATGCAAACTGCATACGGATCCTGAACTTTGGATATCAAATATCACCATTCCGATTGCCAGCAATATCAGATTCTTGGGACTAATTCTGGACAGTAAGCTGCACTTCTTTGAGCATGTTAAATTATTACGTACTGCCTGTCTCAAAAAGATCAACATGCTAAGAGCTTTATCTGCCCATTCTTGGGGAGCAGACCGTACAACTTTGCTGCTCTTATATAGAGTCTTGATCAGATCCCGTTTAGACTATGGTGCTCCAGTTTATGATTCTGCCCGAAGGAGTGTACTACGCTGGCTGGATCCTATTCAACATAATGCACTGCGGATTGCAATAGGTGCTTATAGGACATCTCCAACTCATAGTCTATAAATTGAAGCTCATGAGCCCCCTCTGCATCTCCTCAGAAAAATGCTGTTACTTAAATACGCAGCCAAAGTACAGACTTGCTCTTTTCATCCTATTCAGCCATACCTTTTTAATCAACCACTAGTTAATCTCTATAGAAATAAACCAAGTAAAATCCGACCAGCTGGCCTACGGCTCCTTGAAATATCACAGAACTGGGAATGTTCCTCTCCACAACAGGCAACAGATAAAGTATTACTCTCATCCTCCGTGGACCCCCTTTCCTCAACTGACTTGTGATACTTATTTTCTACAATGGGGAAAGAATCGCCTACCAACCCTGAATGTGCAACAACTCCATGCTTGCCATCTTCAAAGCTGTGCTGACTTCTTGCCGGTATATACGGATGGTTCCAAATCTCCTTCAACTGTTGGAGTAGCAGCAGTGTTTCCCTCGGCTATCATATCAGCTTCTCTTCCACCTGACTATAGTAACTTTTCAGCAGAACTGTACGCAATACAATTAGCTCTAGAAAATTTGACTCTACACCCATCTGCAAAATATATAGTTTACACTGACTCTCTCAGCTCAATTAGAGCAATGCAGAATCCCTCTCAAATGAATCACTATATTTTAATGAAAATCAGGAGTTTGCTATTGCAAATTGAACACCGTCAACAACTAGTGAAGTTTTGCTGGATTCCAGCACATTCAGGCATAAAAGGAAATGAACTAGCTGATATATCTGCTAAAAATCCATCGACCATAGACTTAACCTCTGCCTTCATTCCAGCATCTGATTATAATATCATAATTCAAATGGCATACCATGCACATTACATGCATGCCATGCACATGCATGCCAAACGGCATACCATGCCAATGGAAACAGTGAAAGGAGTGAAGGTGGAGTTGGGTTTCTGGTTCATAAAGATTTTAAAAACAACATTTTGGAATTCAAAAGTACATCACCAAGGGTGTCAAGACTAATACTCAAGATTTCTAAGAGGTACAAGCTAAAGATTATAATGATTTATGCACCAACATCGAGCCATGATGATGAAGAGGTTGAAGAAATGTACACTGAAATTGAGAGTCTTCTAGATGAGCAGAAAACCCACTACACTATTATTATGGGGGACTTCAATGCTAAGGTTGGAAAAAGGCAAAACAGCGCAGAAAGAGGAACTATAGGAAATTTTGGAATTGGTGAAAGAAATAAAAGAGGTGAAAGACTTGTGGAATTTGCAGAATCTCAAGGAATGTCAGTAATGAACACTTTTTTCAAGAAAAGGGTGAACAGAAAGTGGACATGGAAGAGTCCAAATGGATTAACAACTAATGAAATCGACTTCATCCTCACTAACAGAAGATATATTGTGACTGATGTTACCGTCCTGAATACGGTAAATGTTGGAAGTGATCACAGAATGGTAAGATGTACACTTGATATAGATGTAGGAAAGGAAAGGAAAAAACTGACTCGAGTAAATAATACAAAGGTCTTTGAGATAACAGAAGAGGAGAAAAAGCAGTATGTACTGGAACTTAAGAACAAGTATGAGCTTCTGCAGACTGCTGAGGACCAAGATATCGACGAGGAATATTACAACTTTTTGAAAGTGATAAAGCCCAAGAAACCTATAGGGAAACAGAAATCCAAAGAAGAAAAAATTAGTCAAGAAACACTTGTCATGATGAACCGAAGACGACAAATGAAGAGCAAGAAAAACACTTGACAGGGAGAAAATTGAGTATACCGAGTTATGCAAAGCCATTAGAAAGAGACTCAGAGAGGACATAAGAAGAAGATTTAACACAAGAAAAGTAGAACAAGCATTAAGGGAAAACAAAGGATTTAAATCAGCAGCCATGAGCCGTAATACAGAAAGACAAATGATACTGAAACTGAAGAATAGCGATGGTGTACTTATAAACAGCAGAGAAGGCATAATTCAAATAGAAGAAGACTACTATAGAGAATTATACAAGGAGCGAGGGAATGATACCAGCAGTGGGGAAGATGGATTGCAAAGTAGCAACACATACGACATACCCGATATTCTTCCTGATGAGGTAGAACATGCATTGAAGAAAATGAAGAATCAGAAAGCCCCGGGGGAAGATGAAGTTACTGTAGAGTTGTTAAAATTGGGAGGAAGAGACATAACACAAAAACTGGCAAGGCTCTTCACAAAGTGCATTAGAAAAGGTGCGATGCCTAAGCAGTGGAATAATGCAATCATAGTTTTGCTGCATAAGAAAGGAGATAAATCAGAAATTGGAAATTATAGACCAATTAGCTTGTTATCCCACATCTACAAGTTGTTCACAAGGGTCATTACTAACAGATTAGAAAGAATACTTGATGAGAATCAACCGAAAGAGCAAGCTGGCTTTAGGACAGGATTCTCAACTATGGATCACCTTCACGTAATATCACAGCTAATGGAGAAAGCAAATGAATATAAAACACCATTATGCCTGGCATTTGTGGATTATGAAAAGGCATTTGACTCCATACAGCATAAGGCAATGTTTCGGGCACTGGAAAGACAAGGCATAGATACTCCATATATTATGATTTTGAAGAAAATATATGAGAGTGCTACATCCTTTATTAGACTAGACAAAGACAGTAGCAAATTTAAAATCGAGAAAGGAGTTCGACAAGGAGACACAATATCTCCGAAGCTGTTTACTGCTGCCCTTGAGGAAGCTTTCAGAAGATTAGACTGGTCGGTTTCAGAAGATTAGACCGGTTTCAGAAGATTAGACTTTTCAGAAGATTAGACTGAGCAATGCAGACGGGCTGCCAGGGCAGGTCTTGGAATCTTGTCAATGATATATAGGAATTTTGCTAGCAGGGATAGGAAGGTGATTATCCCGTTATACAAAGCAATGGTCTGGCCACACAAAGAGCCACAAAATTGGCGAGGGGAACAAAGGGGTGCTCTTACCAAGAAAGACTTAAGTTCTGCAAATTGCAGCACCTGGAGAGTAGCACCTGTGATGTGATGTGATCTGATTGAGGTGTAGAAGGCCTTGAACGGGTTGAACAAGCTGAATGCTGATGGGATTCTTTCTCTTGCTCAGACTAAGAACCTGAGGGGGCACAGTTTCAAATTGAGTGAAAGATAGTTGTAGAATAGACGTGTGGAAATTTGCCTTTAGCCAGCGGGTAGTTGATTGGTGGAAAAGGCTTCCATCTTTTGTTGTGGAAGCTAATAGCCTAAATAAATTTAAGTCTGAGCTGGACAGGCATTTGGAACGAATGGGAGGGTTTTTTTGGCTGATGCTGCATAAGCTCGTTTTCTTGCATCGTATGCTTCTACTAATGCTAATCATATTTCCTACTCCAATGCAGATTAAAAGCATTGTCTTCAAAACAATGCAGCATCTGTTTTTTTTTTTCTTGTGTGTGTGTGTGTTATTAATATAAAGTTGCATTTTGAGTTATAACAAATATATAAATTCTTTGTATATAAAATACTTATTCATAATAACTGCAATAATACACTAACCATATAACTAAAACTTTATTAAAATAGGAATAATGTAGTATAAGACTGGATCAAATTAAAATCATAAAATAAAATACAGTGATCGTACAGTAAAAGCGATACGATAAAACGGAATAAAAGCAATAAAAACAACCGTAGCTTTCAGAAGTGACTGCCTCCTTTATCAACAGTAAGACTTAACTTGTCATGGTACCTCTTTAAATAACTGCAGGATCACGGCTCGCAGCATGTGTTACCATAATAGCATGGGCAGTATCCTCCACGTGAGCACTGAAACCGGAAATGGCTTGGGAGAGTGCCAGGTAGAACCGTTCATCCAGTCCCAGAATTATGGTTTCAAAGTGGGAATGAATACAGATTCCCCTGTTTCTACTAATGGTATTATGCTCAGATGAGCAAATCCGCAGACTCCCAAGCCATTTACAGTTCCAAAATCCGTGCAAATGGTCGACTATAGTGTCATCGGCAAGTGAATTTTGGTGGTTCACTTCACAATAATGTTCAGCCACAGCATAGTGTCAGCAGATTTCCCATAATCTGCGGCCTTTTTGCGTGTTAATATGCTCCTCCATATGATCTTTGAAACTGCGTTTTGTTTCACCAACATAGTACTCTCCACAATCCGGGCATTTAATCTCATTTATGACCCCACTTGTACCTTACATGGGTACGGGATCTTTAACCTTTGACTCGACTGTGTGCAATCTTCTCCTTGGTAGTTGACAATCATCGAGTATTACGTGCTTGTCAGACAAGCTGTGTGCAACTATCAGGGCGAACATTGCACATTGTCGTGTCAAAGGTTAAAGATCCCGTACCCATGGAAAAGTACAAGTTGGGTTATATATATGAGATTAAATGCTTGGAGTGTGGAGAGTGCTATGTTGGTGAGACAAAACGCCATTTCAAAGATCGTATGGGGGAGCATATTAACTCAAAAAAGGCTGCAGATTATGGGAAATCTGCTGTGGCCAAACATTTTTGTGAGGAGAACCACCAAATTTGTTAGACACACAGCGTGTCTGACAAGCATAAAGTATTACATGCTTGTCATATACACTGTGTGCAACTACCAGGGCAAAGATTGCACACAGTCATGTCAAAGGTTAAAGATCCCATACCAATGGAAGGTAGAAGTAGGGTCATATATGAGATTAAATGCCCAGATTGTGAGGAGTGCTATGTTTGAAACAAATCTTTGAAACAAAATGCTGTTTCAAAGATTGTATGGGGGGGCATATTAACACAATAAAGGCATTAATATGGGAAATCTGCTGTGGCCAAACATTTTTGGGAGGAGAACCACCACATTTCACCTGGCGATGCCATTATAGTCAACCATTTGCACAGATTTTGGAACCACGAATGGCTCAGAGTTTGTGGATTTGCTCTTCTGAGCATAATACTGTTAATAGAGATGGGAATCCATATTCATCCCCTTTGAAGCTGTAATTCTGGGACGGGATGAACCTGACATGCTTCTGAGCCATTTCCGGTTTCGGTGCACGTGTTACTGTAGAGCATGCATCCATGCTCCTACAGTAACACGTGCTGCGAGCTGTGGTCCTGTAGTTATTTAAGGATGTACCATGACAAGGTGAATTTTACTGTTGATAAAGGAGGCAGTTGCCTCTGAAAGCTATGGTTGTTTTATCACTTTTATTCCGTATAGTGTAATTGCTATTCTTTATATTTTATTTTTATTTTTTCTTATTGCTTATATTATACAATCATTATATTTTATTTTATTTTATTATTTTAATTTGATCCAATCTCATACTATATTATTCTCATATTAATAAAGTTTCAGTTATACGGTTGGTGTATTACTGCACCAACCGTATAACTGAAACTTAATATAACATGTTCCCAATCCCAGAGGCACTATTTGAAGCATAAAGTGCTTAAATAGTGAAAAAGGGAAACAATTTATATTATACTTATTGTTGTTCTGTTCATACATATTCTGAATATATTAATATTTTATTTCAAAATCATTACTTTACAGAATATATAAGTAACCTCTTATTTATTTTAAAATTCTTGTGAAGTATTTTACAGTTTGATTTAAAAAATGATGTGTAAAATGTTCTAATTAATTGAAAATATTACACAGACATGTTTTGCGGTTCCACATTATCTCTTCCATTTTCTACGTATTTTCTTTGATGAGCAGGTATATTTACCACTACTAATTGCAATGTACAGGCAACCCACGTATAACACAGTACTTCTACAACGTGGTTTAGGAATTGCTGGAAATCTCGCATAACACAGTATTTTTTAGCTTTTGTGCTGGGAAAACCCTGCTATTATGTTAGATGTAATTTTCAACGTTTCCATTCCCTTTTGAGAATCCCTGCTGTTGACTTGCTAGTCGCTATTACCTTCACGGTATTTTTCTAAAGCACATTTCTGGAGGTCACTGCCATAAAACAATAAAAACAATTTGCAGTTTCCAGTTTATTGGGCTTCTCAGTTAGTTTAATCAAATTATAAATGGATTGTAACCTCTGTCTTCTTGCATGTGCTATAGTACTGATAGCTGGAATTTTGTGGGTTTTCACATTATGGTGAAATGTGTTTCCCCTTCCATGAAATATTCAATCATAATAAACATAAATAAAATTTCAGAAACTCATTACGCCGTATCTCACTTGTGCGTATCATGTTTGTTGCAACTTGTACATGCTCTGTTCTTTGTTATTAATTTCTTATTTTTACTGTTTTAAATTTTACAACAAAAAAAAAAAAAAAAAAAAATCAGTGAACAGAAATATCAATTAGTTAGTGTACGTAAGCGTAAATTTATTTTTATTTTGCTAACTGGAAAATATTTTTCTGATTTTCACCCATCATTTAACTTTGTTAATTGTTAAGGTAATAAAGTTAAATTTGTGCTTTACATCTTTAAAGCGATGGTCCACTGTATTTTGTTGGGAGATCCCTGGGTTAGGGTCTGTGCTATTTGAACTTGTGCTTTTTTTTGAGACCATAAAAAATTGACTTCAAAGCGTGCAGATTGTGACTTTGATTGTGACAGAGAGCAGAAGGTACATGAAATCTAGATGCTGCAGAAGAGATTGTGCTTAGCAGCGATGAAGAGGAAGAAAATTAAATGAATGTACATTATCTCACATATAAGTTGCTGTTGTTATTATTTAGGAGCATTAGCAACTAAGGCCATATTGCTCTGGGGATATGCGGTGGTCATTCCCTGACCTTTCTGCATCCTCCATATTTGGTGGCTCATGGGCTCGAACCCCGGTCTAATCAAGAAGCATGTGCTACGCGCTGCTGCTCCTGCCCACCTGGCTATAGAGGCACCTCACATATAAGTATCGCAGTTTGTAAGGTAAGACGTTTGTTCAGTTATTACTATTTAAGTTACTACTATTATAAAATAAAGTTAAAATATTAAGTTATTGCTACTATAAAAATTAAGTTTCCGATAGTTATAAAAAAAATGGTGTATTTTTGTTAGCTTTTGGAACATAACCTCCTTTTTGTACTGGTTCTTAGTCCAGTATAACACAGTTTCTAATTGCACAAGATTTTGTAGGAACCAAACTACTGTGTTATATGAGGGTTACCTGTATATTCACAGGGGTGTTCTTAAAACAGTTTACTTACTGTTCCAGTTCATCCAGGGACCTTAGTTTTATTGTGATAGATATCTTCCTTAGTCCAGCATAAAAAAAAAAAAAAAAAAGAGCATTAAGTATCAACTGTAAGTTGGCCATTTGTTGAATGTCATACCTTCCAGTTAAACTTCTTTGGTGGATGTCATGCAGTTGTACCTGTACATCATTACCAAAATTAGAAGATACTCTGTCACTCACTACCGAACTTGCATAAAATACAATGTTATTTTATTGAGAAATTAATGACCAATTTCTCTGGTGCTTCTCGTAACTGTTGTGTTCACTGCTTAAAATGTTAGCTAGTGTTTGTCAGGTTTAATGGTCACTGTGACCCCTATTTAGAATCAGTTGTCAACTTCTGATGACAGTTCTTTATTGCCTTACGTTTTAGTATTCAATCAACAAGTTCAGCAGTGGTGGGTAAATGAGAAGCATGCTCTACTCACTTCTCCGCCATTGCTGAACTTTGCTGATTGAACACCAAACCTTGTACCATGCAGTGAGTTTCAGTTTAACCTTCTATTGAATTGTTAGCCTTGTAATGTTAAAATGAAAATAAAAAATGCTAAAATTATAGAAACCTAAAACTTTTAAATATTTTAAAGTTATATTTTAACTGGCTAAGCTGTAAAAATAGTTGTAAGAATTTTAAAAAAGGAAGTTTATTATCATGCAATGTATTCTTGCTTGATATTATCATACCATGCAAGAATTTTTATAGGAAGTTACTTATCATACATCTTATAGATGGAAAGGACTCTGATGACCTTAATATTTATTTTAGATGCAAGAATGGAGAACTCTTTGATTATCTTACTAATGTTGTGGCTCTTTCGGAGAAAAAAACAAAGTAAGTCAAGGGTTTTTCTTTGTAGTAGTGGCATGTGATGCAAGAAAGCAAGTGTATGAGCTTATGCAGCATCAGCCAAAAAAAAAATCACACCATTCCCTCCAAATGCCTGTCCAGTTCCTCCTTAAATTTATTTAACCTATCAACTTCCACGACGACAGATGGAAGTTTGTTCCAGCAATTAAACACCCGCTGGCTAAAGGCAAATTTCCGCACATCTATTCTACACCTGTCTTTTCTTAATTTGAATTTATGCCCCCTTAATTCGTAATCTGAACAAGTGGAAGGATCCCATCAGAATTCAGCGTGCTCAACCCATTCAAGGCCTTATACACGTCAATCAGATCACCACGCAGGTGCCTAGTCTCCAGCCACTGCAATTTGCAGAACTTTAGCCTCTCTTGGTAAGAGGATCCCTTCATTCCCCTCACCAATCTTGTTTACCTTCTCTGTACACGTTCAAGCAAATCTATATCCTTCCTAAAATGAGGCCTCCAGACCTGTATGCAGTACTCAAGTCATGGCCTGACCATTGCCTTATACAGAGGGACAATCACCTCCTTTTCCCTGCTAGCAAAATTCCTATATATCATTGACAAAACCCGATGAACTGCCCTGGCAGCCTGTCTGCATTGCTCAGAAAACTTCATATCTGACTGCACAATTACTCCCAGGTCTTTTTCATTTTCTACCACCTTAAGTGTAGTACCACACAGTTGGTACGTTTCTCTGGGGTTACTTCTACCCATATGCAGTACTTTGCATTTGTCAAGGTTAAACTTCAGTTGCCACTTCTTAGCCCACCTGCCCAAATTATCTAGATCCTGTTGCAGTAGCACACTGCCATTACTGTCATTAACAACCCTGCCAACCTTTGTATCATCTGCAAACTTCGACACTAAGCCTCATATACCTTCATCAATATCATTGATAAATATACAAAACAACAGCGGACCCTGTGGGACTCCACTAATAACCATTAGTCCACAAAGAGCAGCACCCATTAATTACCGCCCTCTGTCTTCTCGCGCTTAACCATCCTTTTATCCATTGTAGCAACTTACCCTTAATACCATTCTGCTCCAATTTGTACAATAGTCTTCCATGCGCAACAGTGTCAAAAGCTTTCCTGAAATCCAAATATATGATATCAAAATTATTTTTTGCATCCAGTTCCTTTGTAACCACATCATAATATCCTATCAAATTTGTCAGACAAGACTTTCCCTTAACAAACCCATGCTGTGTCTGAATTATTGCTGCAGTCTTGTCTAGATGATCTTGCAATGCATCTTTAACCAGTGACTCCATTATTTTAGCGTGAACAGAAGTTAAACTAACTGGTCTGTAATTACTTGTGTCACCCTTCGATCCCCCTTTGTGAATTGGGGATACATTTGCACATCTCCAGTGTCCGTGGGGACCTCCCCTGAGTCCAAGGATGCTCTCATAATTATGGCTAAGGGTTTGCTTAGTTTCTTTGCCGCCTCCTTTAATATAACTGGATAGATCCCATCTACCCCAGGTGCCTTTCTTATGTTTAACTTCAACAATTTCTCCTCCACTTTGCTCTCAGTTATTACAAAATCATTAAGCACCCTGCTACAATTTGATAACCTTCTGCCATTTTCAAACCTTAATAACTCCTCATGTGTACTTCAGGCTGTTTAAATTAATAAATTTACTTTTAGCAGGTCTACATCAGTTTGTTGTAAGACAGTTCATTTTATGAAAGTTTGGTGCATGACGGTCCACTGTGTGGGACAATTCTGTGTGTGACAGTTTGGTGTACAAGAAAATTTGGTGAATGACATTTTGTTGTATGTGACAATTTGGTGAAAGACAATTGGTGGCTATGACAATTTAGTGAGTACAACAGTTTGGTATGCATGACAATTCAGTGAGTACAACAGTTTGGTGTGTGCATGACAATTCAGTGAGTACAATGGTTTGGTGTGTGCACAACAATTCGGTGTATGAGAATTCAGTGTATCACACAGAGATCAGAAATGAACAAAATCATTTTAGGAAACAAGAGAAGTGTTGGCAATTTAGAAGGGAGAAATGCAGAAATTTAGAAAAAAGAAAATATATTTTTTATCCATTTATTTTGTGTAAAGGGATTCATGCCAATCCTTCTCATAGGCAGTTTGGAATGTACGTGCCTATTTCAGCATGACTCTGTCCATATTGTACCACCTTAAATCCAAATAAAATGATTTATTAATTTTTTTAACATACCAGCTCACTGAAATCCTAGACTTTTCCAGTAGCATGAATTAGTTGAGGTTAGAAGAAAGTTATGGCTTTCTTCTAACCTCAACCAATTCATAAATAAATTTTCTGTTTATACTCCGGCACGACAACCAAGTCAGTAGAGTTTACAATAAATCGTCAATACAAATATTTATCGTATTTAGTAGTCACGGGCTTGAACCCCGGTCCACTCAAGGAACGCGTGCTATGCACTCTCGCTCCTGACCACTGGGCTATGCTTTCTATAAGAAAGTTATGGTGGAGAAGTTAGAAGAAAATTATAGCTACAGAAACCAGGTGAAAGAAATGAAGATTATCTCTGTGCAAGTTGTTAAAGCAAAGTTATTGAAGTTCATTTTGCTTTTTGGAGGGGGTGGGGCTTGCAGCCTTACGTTATTCAAGCAGTGTGATTTGGTCAACAGATTTGGGAAAAGGAAAGAAATTTGTTAACTGGCACAGAAAAAGAAGAGAGAATAAAAAGAAAGTTATACAATTTGTTTCTTTTTCATTTCTTTTTTTTCTTTTTTTTTTTAAGGCTGTCAAAGCCAATGTTCATCAATAGCTTGGACTGATTTGATGGTTGTGAACCACAAAAAAGTTATGAGTAAAGAAAAGAAAACAAATGAAGATGACCATTATGAAAGTTGTCAAAGACATATGCTAGTTTAGTAGCATGGATTGGTTGAGGGTTGGGAAGAAACATATTAACTTATAAACCAGAAGAAAAGAAAATATATGAAATGAACATGATCTGTTCTTTTTTTTTTTTTTTGGAAGGCTCTGCAAGTCTGTGCTGCTTATCAGAAGAAAGAAAAGCTAGCAATGACAAAAATTTCTGGAAAGGAATATGGAACATGGTGCTCCTGAATAATAGAAATAGATAAGTAATAAAACAATAAATGGACACTGGTTGGTTGTCATATGTGTTTGGATGCCATATCAGAACAACAATAGTACAGCTATAAATAACCGTAGCAGATAGCAGAGACATATTAAAATGGACCAATCATTGAACAAACTGTATAAATGACATCCAAAATATGTAGGCTGCAAAATTTAAGTAGCTAGGTTGTAAATGATTCCTCACAAATACTGCGACCCACATATATTTTTCATCATTGATACTGTCCTACTAATTGTTGTTCCACTCTTTTTATAAAAACACTGTTTGTCTTTTAATTTTTTGATCAAGTGCCAAAGAAAAGGATGGCTGCATGCCAGAGCAGAATGAAAAAAGCTAGAATAGGTAACATACACATTTGGACAATGAATTCTGTGTCATTTGCATATCTGCCTTGAAGGCCTGCTTGTTCAATATGGCGGAATGCTTTTTAGCAGAGGTGAAAGAGATAACCACAAATTTAAGAGTTTGAATATATTGCATGAAATGCATTCATTGCAGCATGTTAGAAATCACACAACACAGATCAGACCAGCAAAATCATGAAGTGTGGACAGTGCATTCAAAAAATTTCTGTATGAACAGCATAAAAAAATTAAAAGAACAGTGTTTCCATAAAATAAGAGTGAAACAACTGTTAGCAGAATAGGACTAACAGCAGCACAAAATATATGTGGATCTAGGCAAGCGAATTAAAAACCATTGTGAGTAGGTCATGAAACCGACCAATTGCAGTATTTACAAGAAATTTAAATAATTATTTAAATTTTACAGCTTGCATAGTTTGGACATCATTTATAAGGCTTGCTCAATGATTGGTCTATTTTAACACATTTCTGCTATATGCTACAGTTATTTTCAGCTGCACTGTTCCTCTGATATGGCATCCAAACACCTAAGACAACCAACAAGCTTATATTTGTTATTTTATTGTTTGTTTATTTCTATTATATGGAAGCACCACGTTCGTATTCCTTTCCAGAAATTTTTGGCATTGATAGCTTTTCTTTCTTCTGATATCCATATCAGTGAGTTTCTTCTGACTTCTGACCCTTCAACCAATTTGTGCTACTAGAACAGCATACTTGCATGGCCTTCCAAGGAAGGGGGTAGAAACACCAACCATTTTCACTTTATTTATTTTAAGTTTCTTCTGCGTTCCCAACTCTGAACCAATCCATGTTACCAGTTCTATTTTTTGTAAAAAAAAATAGGTGCTGGTACTCATTCTTTGCTATCAGAAAAAATTGAAAATTAAAAACATATGGAAAAAAAAACATTTTTTTTTTCCAGATATTGTTACTTCAGTAGTAATGTTTTTAGAATAAGAACAACAAATTAAGTGTATTAACACAGTTTATTAAGCATAAATTTATTATTCAAGTATATATGCCAAGGGTTGGCAACCTTTTTTTTTTTTTTTTTTTTTGAGTGAAGAGCCATTTTTGATCTAATTAAGAGAGAGAATCCGAAGAGCTGCACCTCAACTTAAGCTGGGAGGGGAGTGATGGAATAGAGTGGGAAGATGTTTATTAAAATTATATTTTGAAATATTATTTATTAATACTGAAAAAACATAACAAACATCCAATTAGATACAAATTAATGTGACTTTTTCTGATGAACTTCTTGAGCGAGTCTCTCAACATCATGCGAGTATGTCGTAATTAAACATGATGAGCTTTAAACATGCTGGCATTATTCAGACAGTTTCTTGATTTATTTTAAATATAGTTCATGTTTAAAAATATTTGCTCGCAGAAATAAGTCGAACCAAAAACTGAGAGAAGTTCAAACGCAAATATTTCAAATGTGTGTGTGTCCGGTAAGTTACTCCATGTATCCAACCCAAGTTGGTCTTGCATTTTCAACTCATCTATCGCCGTCCATTTGTGTAGAATTGCAAGGGCAGCCTTTTGCCTCTCCAAATCCTCAATTTCAGTTTTACGGCATTTTAGTCTTACCTCCGCATGTCCTTGATATTTAAGTCCTCTAACTCCATTTCAAACTATGCTTCACGTGAGCTGTAAAGTTAAAGAACCTCAGTTACGTGTTAAAAAAGCTGCATGCGGCTCGTGAGCCGCAGATTGCCAATTTCTTTTCTTCCTCTTTGTGTGTTGATTGCTGAATGACATTTCCGAAGCAGCCACGAATCGGCATATTTTGCTGGATCGAAGGGGTCAGCGGTGGTCATACAATTTTAAGAAACAGTAGTGAAGAAACTGTTTTTGTCATCAACAAAGCTGGTTGGGCTGACGATCAGATTCATTTGTGAAAATCCTTGTTCACATTTACTCAACGAAATTGGTATCGTACTCAGAGCATCCATCAAATTCTTCAGTTCTTCTGAAACCATCTTTTCAATTAGGTATCCCCGAAATCCACGAATTGCATCTCTTTCATTTAACTGTAACCTAATTGACAATTTTCTAACTTCACTTTCGCCAAATGCCAAGGGGTAAAAGAAAATCACATTTCTAATTCTCGAACAGGGGTGCTTACAGTTGATTCACAGCGGTGTCCAACTTACGACTCTCGAGGAAAGTGAACGAAAACAGCATTTTAAATTTTGTTAATTATCAAAAAAATTTTCATTAAATGTGTTTTGTTCAGTAAATGTAATTGTGTATTGTACTTAATAAAATTTTCAAATATTTTCAATTTTACTTTTACATGCAACAAGATATGGAAAATGTAACGCACTAAAAAACTTTGAATTTTTTTGAATATGGCCAATGTACGGGAAAAGGTTGGACACTACTGCAGTAGAATGTGGGTCAGAGCCCAATGGAAATACACCTTGATCTGCTCACTCTTGACTATCGCAACTCCTCCGTATGTGGGACAGGTGGTTGGATAGGTTTCAGCAGGTACCACTAACTTGTAGAATGCTTTAGCTCTCTTAATTCGTGCAGAAGCACAAATTGCCTGAAGGCCAGAAATGCAAACAGTGTGTACTGAGTTAATTCTCTCCTAATCCGTTCTTTATATGAAAATTTTCTTCACTCAACAGAAACTATTTTAAATGTAACTTCCAAGGGGAATTCAAAATAATTCGCTATTAAAGGACTTCGTTAAAAAGAGGCCTGACTGAGTAATTTAGAATTATAAAAATGGCTTATAGTTTTATATAGAAAATATATTAAAAATAGACAGTAAAAAGTGCAAATTTAGTTAAATAATTTTAAGCTTATTTGAATAGTAGGTAAACATGTGAAAAAAATTTATGGAATATAACAAATTTCGAAGTGCATTGCATCCAAATATCACACATCACTGTTAATAAAAGTGCCGGTACACCGTACCATTGCATACCATCCCAAAAAAAAGCACTGCATGTTACTAAACTAGCATATGACTTCAGCAGATTTCACAGTGGCAATCTTTTCTCTTGCTCGTAATTTTTCAGTTTTTTCTCTTGCTCTTTATTTTGTCTGATTTCCATTTCTTCTGAATTCTGTATCAGTAAGTTTATTCTAGCTTCTCAAACCGAGCCAATGAATATTACTAAAACTGCATATGGTTTCAACAACTTTTACAGGAATCATCTTTATTTCTCTTTCTTTCATCCGGTTTCTGTGCATATAAGTTACATCTGGTTTCCCAAGCTCACAATCCTGCTAAAACAGCATGGGCTTTGATAGCCTAAAAAAAAAAGAAGACTTAATCTTAATTTTTTTTCCCTTTATTCTAGTTTGTGTTAATAAATTTCTTCTGCCTTCTCAACCTGCAAAATGGTTAAATTAAATTTTATTGTAAATAAAATGGTATACATAGATAAAACTAGATAAAATATACATAAATAAAATAGTAGCTTTTGGGGCAAGGTGTCCATTCATCAGCTTGTTAGTGCAAGGTATACTGAATATATATATACATTAAGTGATATGACAGAAGATGATTGGGCATGATTGTGAGATCACAACTCGAGTGTTGGTAATATGGTATCACTCGTGTGTAATGAGTGCCAGCGCTCATCGCATTGAAGAATGACAGATTCCATAATGGGGTGTGTATGAACTCCTCTATTGTGACTCATAGTATGGTTAAAACTAACTATATATAGTGCCTCAAGCCGCGAGTGTTGGTGGTAATCACGTGAGTAGTTGATGATTTCAATGTCATGACGAGGAAAGATTATGTTGTTTGATCCAATAATGTTCAGAAATAATGGAGACCGCTCTACTGTTGCTGAACACTGTTGGCAGCATAGTGAGCCCAAATCATGTTTTGAGACAGTCTTCTAACCTCCTGCAGTCTTGCCTGTGTAACACATCCCACAATCCAGACAGGTAGTATAAGAAATTGAACCACCCTGCAGAAAAGGAGAAATAGATGTTTTTTTTCCTGGAAATAATGGAATGCAATTTCCTTCCAGGGAGTTGCACACACCATATATGGTAGGAGTGCAAAATTCTGGCAAGACGTTCAGACGTGCCCAGATAGTAGGGGATGTAGGCAATGGAGACAAACTCATCATCACCGGGAGGATATGATCTAGTGATGAAGTCATGAGCTTGTAATTCACATCTATCTAGAACACCAGAGGAATAGCTGCAATTGGAAAGCTTTGCTCTTGTCTTGGACATCTATAATTGTCTATCACTGATGAAACTGGAATGTGTGCATGTTCGTGCATGGGTAAACAAAGTACAAGCAGTGCTGTGCAGGTGTCCAGGGGTATGTGCAGACCCATAATTAGTAAATTGACCTGTGCACATAGGTTTCCTGAAAACAGAGATTTTAAAATGCATACCAACACTTTGCACTAAAACATCTAAGAAAGGAAGTGTATTCTGTTTCCAGTTCTATGGTAAATTGAATAAAGGGTAAAAGAGAATTGAGATATTGTAAGAGTCAAGTTTCTGATCTCCGAGGAACAACAGCAAAAACATCATAAACATATTGACACCAGGGGGTGATGGGGACAGGTAAATTTAAAAATATATGATCTTCCAGTTCCTCCATAGTAATATCAGCTATGACAGAACTGCAATTCCTATCGAAGAAAGTCTCATTGCCCAACAGCAAATGTTGTGGATGAAGATAAATATATTAGAATTGCCCCAGGATAAATTGCAGAGCTTACTGTTTGACAAGCATGCAAAGGAACAGGAACTGTCATTTTTCAGCATTTATCTTTGACAATTCAAAACATTCAGAGAGAATTTACGTGTGACTCTGTTCAGGATGGCAATGAGCAAGCTTAGATGATCTGACCGACTCAGTGTTACTCCATATCATCTCCTTTGCATACTAATGAGATTGAGAACAAGAGATTCTTTGATGGTGGCTTTCAAATACATAGGTAAAGATAAAAACTGACCCGTGAGCAAGTTCAATCCAAAGAATACATTAACAGCTGTATAGAAAACAATTTAGCCTTCCTAAGGACAATTCCAAACTTGATCCACTACCGGGCTCAATGTAGGCACAATCTATTTGTTATGATTAGACAGCTTGGTAAACCTACAATGTTCTTGACTCTGAGTGCCAGTGAAATCAGTTGGTCGCACTTGCTTCAGAAGGAGGGGCATTGATTATTTGAGCAACGTGGATTATTTGAGCAACGTGGACTTCATGCAGAAGGTGATGCTAGTGAATGAAGACACTATAATTTGTGCGATATACTTCATGAAGATTGTGGATGTAATTATGAACATATTGCAGTCGAAATATTATAGCCTATTTGGTCAATTTTACGTGGTCAACTTTTTCAAGCACATAGAATTTCAACATCATGGTAGTGCTGAATTTTCTGTGGCCGAATAACACTCTCAAAGATCCTTTGGGCGAGAACAAAGAAGACAGCATCACAGTTATTGACAAGTTAGTGTCTGTCTCCGCTAGAGAGGTTTTGGTGCACATGTGAAGCTTCAAACTCACAAATTCACATACTTCAAACTCATACATTCACGTGTTACAAGAAAATAACACTGGATAAGCAAGAGATGTATCGATTTGAAGCACCATTCATGCCTTGTCGCATGAATGGTGCTTCAAATCGACAAAATCGTGTCATCACGGATCTTGCGACACTGAAATGACTTGTCACAAAATCGTCACTTCCATGCAAAATCTTGATTTCCGATTTGTCGATTTGATCGATAAACAGGAAATGATGTCATTTCTATCATTGACACCTCTTTCATCCCTTTGGAATTCACTATTCTGTGACAATTTTGAGACATCATTTTCCTGTTCCAAAATCATAATTTCCGGTTTACCAATAAAATCAGCAAACCAGAAATGACTTTAAATTATGTCATTTCTGTGTCGCAGAATCATGGCAAATTGACTTCACTTCCGTCTGAAATTTAGTAGGTGCTGCCAAAGATGTTTTCACATCAAAAATGTTCTTTAATGGTGACCTTGCTTGCTTGTCTCTCCTTTTGTTCAGTGATGGGCCTCCTGTTGTGACTTGGCAGACCCATTCAATTGAAGGTTTTCATTAATGGTGCATACAATCCTTTTGCAGCTGGTATTTTTATTCTTGCACAGTAAAGATTCTTTCCTTTCCCTTCGTAATGAATGTGGATAATGAAAATGGGAATAGTGCCTGCCAATTTGAGTTTAAGGTTACTTCCTTCAGTCTTTTGTTTTCATAACACTATCATGTTGTCCCACTCTTTCTTTCAAAGGAAGGATGGGGAAAATTTTATGATATTATTGCTAAGTACTGTATGATTATTGAAAATTAGACAGAAGTTGTGCAATAGAAGATTTGTAAATGAGAATGCTTATTACTGATATTAAAATTGGTACTGTGTAAGTTTTGGTCAAACATCCGTTATTCAGATGAGTAAATTATCCACATAATCCATGAGTGCCAACCTTTTTTCAGCTAGGGTCAAAAAAAAGACAAAATGCTGAAGGTTACAGACTGCAAAAACAGTTTACCACTAATTACAATATTTTTGAAATAGAATGTAATTTTTATCAGAGTTTACAGTGTATTACAAAAAAATGAAACTATATTTAGTTTCATTTTTTTTGTTAAATGATTGAATACAAAAATCCAACATTTAGTATGTAACATAATTGCATATTTACAGTTTTATTATAAGAATGTTATTTTAACATTCTTATAAATAATGACTCATACTAACTGCAGTTATGCAAAGCCATTAGAAAGAGACTCAGAGAGGACATAAGAAGATTTAACACAAGAAAAGTAGAACAAGCATTAAGGGAAAACAAAGGATTTAAATCAGCAGCCATGAGCAGTAATACAGAAAGACAAATGATACTGAAACTGAAGAATAGCGATGGTGTACTTATAAACAGCAGAGAAGGCATAATTCAAATAGCAGAAGACTACTATAGAGAATTATACAAGGAGCAGGGGAATGATGCCAGCAGTGGGGAAGATGGATTGCAAAGTAGCAACACGTACGACATACCCAATATTCTTCCTGATGAGGTAGAACATGCATTGAAGAAAATGAAGAATCAGAAAGCCCTGGGGGAAGATGAAGTTACTGTAGAGTTGTTAAAATTGGGAGGAAGAGACATAACACAAAAACTGGCAAGGCTCTTCACAAAGTGCATTAGAAAAGGTGTGACGCCTAAGCAGTGGAATAATGCAATCATAGTGTTGCTGCATAAGAAAGGAGATAAATCAGAAATTGGAAATTATAGACCAATTAGCTTGTTATCCCACATCTACAAGTTGTTCACAAGGGTCATTACTAACAGATTAGAAAGAATACTTGATGAGAATCAACCGAAAGAGCAAGCTGGCTTTAGGACAGGATTCTCAACTATGGATCACCTTCACGTAATATCACAGCTAATGGAGAAAGCAAATGAATATAAAACACCATTATGCCTGGCATTTGTGGATTATGAAAAGGCATTTGACTCCATACAGCATAAGGCAATGTTTCGGGAACTGGAAAGACAAGGCATTGATACCCCATATATTATGATTTTGAAGAAAATATACGAGAGTGCTACCTCCTTTATTAGACTAGACAAAGATAGTAGGAAATTTAAAATTGAGAAAGGAGTTCGACAAGGAGACACAATATCTCCGAAGCTGTTTACTGCTGCCCTTGAGGAAGCTTTCAGAAGATTAGACTGGTCGCAGAAAGGAGTCAATGTGAACGGAGAGTACCTAAACCATTTACGATTTGCAGATGACATTGTGGTCATAAGCCATGATCCCAAACAATTAGAGGAAAATCTTAATCAGTTATGCACAGCTAGTAAGGATTTTGAACTAAAGATGAATATGGCTAAAACAAAAGTAATGATGAACAAGTATGCCACAGAAAGGGAAATAATGATTGAAGGAGCAGTAATTGAAAAGGTGGAGTCATATACTTATCTGGGAAAAGTTATTAGCTGTAATAATGATAAATGGCTGGAAGTCAAGAGAAGAATAAATTTTGGCTGGATAGCATTCAGGAAATATAGTCACATACTGAAGAGCAATATCCCAGTTTGTCTGAAACGTAAAATAATGAACCAATGTATACTCCCCACCATGACTTATGGAAGTGAAACTTGGGCACTCATCAAAAGAATGGAAGAGAAGCTGAGAACTACACAGCAAAGAATGGAACAAATCATATTGGGAATCAGACTGTTAGATAAGAAGAGAAACACATGGATTAGGCAACAAACTCAAGTAAAGGACATTCTTATCAAAACTAAAGAACTAAAATGGTCTTGGGCAGGACACATAGCTCGAAGACATGATGCAAGATGGACTAAGAAAATAACAGAATGGTATCCAAGAGGAGCTAGAAGAAAACCTGGAAGACAAAGGCGGAGATGGATAGATGAAATTCATGAGTTTGTGGGTAGTAAATGGATGTCCAGTGCTCAAAACAGAAGGAACTGGAAAGTTGCTGGAGAGGCCTTCATCCTGCAGTGGATTGAAAATGGCTGATGATGATGATGACTAACTGCAGTTGAATACACCAACTGTATATGACTTCATTAAAAAAATTAAAATAAAATAACAATAAAACGAGGTAAAATTTGATGTAAAAGTAAAATACGCAAACTGTAGAGTTAAAAGCAATGAATATATAGATAAAATTAAAATATACACAAAATATAACAAATTAAAAGCAATAAAACAACACCTACCTTGCAAAGACAACTGCCTCATTTATCAACGGTGAAACTTTACTGTCACAGCACCCTTAAATAACCAGTGGGATCACTGCTCGTGGCACGTGTTAATGTAGGTGCATGAAAATTATCCCCCACACATGCCCTCGATTTTACCTTTGACCCAACTATACCTATCGAGTGCAAGTGAAATTATATGAGATCAAATGTCAGGATTGTGGGAGTGTTACATTGGGGAGACAGAACATAGGTTTAAAGCACGTATGGGGGAACATACTAGAACAGTAGAGACTGCAGAATATGAGCAATCTGCTGTCACTGACCACTTCTGGGAGGATAACCATTAAATTTCTCAGGCAATGCTGTCACTGTTGAATCATTCACATAGGCATTGGCACCAGAAATGGCTTAAGAGCTGAGCTTGCAGATTTGTTCTTCAGAACATATCATCAATAGAGTTAGGGGAGTCCATATTCAACCCCCCCTCTTTGAAACCGCAATTCTTGGGATGAACAATACTGCCTGGCACACTCCAAGCAGTATTGTTCATCCCAATTCCATGTTAGTCTCCATGCATATGTGGAGAATAATTCACATGCTCCTACAGTAACACATGCTGTGATCTGCTGTTATTTAAGGATGTGCCATAACAGTAAAGTTCCACCTCCTTTATAAAGAAGGTTACTTGTTGTTTATAAAGGAGGCAGTTGCCTTTGAAAACTACAGTGTTATTTTATCATTTTTAATATTTTACAGTAAACCCCGCTAATCTGGAGTAATTGGGAGAGAAGTTCATCCGGATTAAGCAATAATCTGGATTAATGAAGCAAAAGATAGCCCTAAAAGACAAAAAAAAACTTAAAACACAAATAAATGGAAAATTTAATGATATAGTTAGTGCTGATAATAATAAATTTTAAAAAATCACTGTAGAGCCTTTATTTAAAAACTATAAAAAGACAATACATTTATCCATCAATATATGGATAAATGTATTGTGTTTTTATACATTTATCAGGTGACGCTGATGGCGCACACGCCACTTGATCGTTCTGTGAACAGGAATACTACTTAAATAAAGTTTTTTCCAGCAACACTTCTTTTGCCTTTTTTAATGTCTGTCTATTTGATAGACTCCTTTTATCATTCCCTACATCGAATTTTAAAGTAAATGTCTTTGTAGATTCTTTTTCTTTATTAATATCTGACACAGCCTGTTGGCCAATACCAAATTCTGCAGCAATTTTTTTCCCCAGGAACACCATTTTCAAGTTGTTCTATCACTTTCAGCTTCTAAATGATAGTTAAAGTAAAATGTTTTCTTTTTATTTCACTTTTTTTTTTTTTTAATTCTTTAGAACTCATAATTATATAAAATATGTTAATTTATATACATATGTATATATACGTGTAAAGAAGTATGCAAATGAAGCGATATAAGTAATAACATCTGTTATTGCTTATAACATCTTTCAACAACGATACTGAACAACACACAAGACAATGTAATATATGTTCTGTCTCTCTCTCTCTTTCTCTCTCTGAAGTCAATCAGCGCACGGTGAGAGTTATTCATCTGCCTTCCTAAATCCCGTGTATTTCAAAGTATTCAACTGTGAACAGAATTTTTCATATTTCAATCTGAATTGTCCGACATCCAGATTAACTGTAACTGGATTAGCGAGGGTTTACTGTATTTTGATTTTATCTATAGTTTTATCGCTTTTAACTCTACAGTTGTCAGTATATTTTATTTTTACATTCAAATTTTATCCCGTTTTATTTTAATAGAGTTTTCATCATATACGATTGGTGTATTCAATTGCAGTTAGTATGAATCATAACTTTCCCAACCCCCCGAGGCCTTTTGTAGAATTCTTATAATAATAGGGGCTTAGAGGGGGAACAGGCATTCTGTGTATTATCAGACACTCAGTCTTAAACACTGATGGATACAATATCTGTCTCTATTTTAGAAGATTTAGGAGAAGTCTGGTTGACCTGTCTATCTAAAATCCACTGATGCACATCTTCTCATTGGTAAGCCCTGTTACGTAACTCTGGTGGCAACGAACGTGTAGAGTGGTTCTCTTCAAGACGCCTGGTCAGTGTTAAGAGGAAAAGACCAAATCCGCCAACAATTTATTAAATATGACAACACTACGAAACAAATGGCCCTCAGTCCTCAGCACCTTTCACTGTCAATCTTACAGCAGCAAGAGGATCAGAGTGAAAGCATAGGGTGCAAAGAATCTCTGGGTACGACCAGGCTGCATGGAAACTGAACTTGGCCTGTTACAACGTAAGATCATTCATCGGTGAAAATAGGACACTAGAGCCGGAAAAGGAATTAGAAAATGTGAATTGGCATATCATGCTTGGCTGAAACAACAAGAAGAAATTAATCACTTAGAAGTCTATCAAGTGGAAATCTGTACACCAGTGGAAACAGTGAAAAGAGTGAAGGCGGAGTTGGCTCTCTGGTCCATAAAGATAATAAAAACAACATTTTGGAATTCAAAAGTACATCATCAAGGGTGTCAAGGCCACTACTCAGGATTTCTAAGAGATTACAAACTAAAGGTTTGTAATCTCTTAGAAATCAAGATGATGAAGAGGTTGAAGAATTGTACGCTGAAATTGAGAGACTTCTGGATGAACAGGAAAATCACTACATCACCATTATGGAGGACATCAATACTAAGGTTTGAAATGGAAACTACAGGAAATGCAATTGGAAATGGAAACTATAGGAAATTTTGGAATTGGTGAAAGAAATGAAGGAGGTGAAAGACTTATGGGATTTGCAGAATGTAGTGGAATGTCAGTAATGAACACTTTTTTCAAGAAAAGGGTGAACAGAAAGTGGACATGGAAGAGCCTAAATGGATTAACAGTTAATGAAATTAACTTCATCCTTACTAATAGAAGATATATTGTGAATGATGCAGGACACATTTTAGACAAGGTAAATGTTGGAAGGGATCACAGAATGGTAAGATGCACACTTGATATAGATGTAAGAAAAGAAAGGAAAAAAACTGACTCAAGTAAACAATACGAAGGTCTTTGTTGGAACTTAGGAACAAGTTTGAGCTTCTGCAGACCTTTCAGGACCAAGATATCAGGGAGGAATATAACAACTTTGATAAAGCCCAAGAAACCTATAGGTAAAAAGAAATCTAATGAAGAAAAAATTAGTTAAGAAACATTTGTTCTGATAAACCAAAGACGACAAATGAAGATCAAGATAAACACTGAAAAGTACAAAATTGAATACAACAGGCTCTCGATGTAATGCGGTTCGCTTTACGCTATTGTTATAGTATAACCTGTATCTGACTAAAACGCTGTCACAAATCACTATAACGCTCTTTTACAGATTGCATTTTTGGCATATTTAACGAAATTGTTACATTTGATGGAGTCAATAGCTTGAAAATGAATAGCAAAACAGCATTTGAAACGTTTCCCACACCGACTTGAGAAATTTTGCTTAGTGAAATTTTCTCGCACGCTAATTTAATTGCAGTGCAGTGACTTGTTACGTAGTTCTGAGATCAAATTTTTAAAAAATGATCAAGTATATTGCTTGTAATAATTGCATTATATGCATTTATCTGAAGTCTAGTCATCACTCAGTACAGTGTTAGACCTCGTGCGTACGAACAGTTTAGCTGAACATTGTATCATAATTAATGCAACCAATGCAGTTACATTTTCGAAGAGTTAATAGTGGCAGATAAGAATGAAAAAGCAAAAACGTCTGGATGCAGTACAAAGACTATAAATGCAAGAAAAAGACTGACTTTGAAAATTAAATTAGACGTTTTGAAGTGAATCGATTCCAGTCAACGACAAGTGGATGTGTGCCATAATTTAGGACTGGCAATTTTTAACTATAAGAACAATTATAGTGACAAATGGGCCTGGAGTACTGGGGTCCATAGTTTAACAAATAGATATTTATTGTATACCCAGTATAAAATGAAATATAAGTACAATTTCAGTAGCTTTCGGAACTCGTGTCCCTTTCTCAACTGACAAAATTTTTGAATACATTACAAGCAAAGTGTGGCACGTTACTCATTCGTCATTGTTGTAGCACGGACGTGTGCTGCCTTGCGCCAGTGATCATCCATCAATAAAACGGTTGTCTCCAGGATTGGATGTATACGCATGCCTTTCTGGCGATTTAATGCCTTAGGGTTGTTTATTATGTTTAGTGACTCTAGCCATAGGCGGTGGCGAAAGTGTCGCGCGTGGTCCACTATCTCAAAGTCGCGCTTGGGGTCAAGATCGTGGTTGGTAGCCCAAAAGTGTTCTGCAAGCGCGGACTGGTCAGTTTCGGCAAGCCGGATTGCTCTGTCGTGTTCCGTGAGGCGATCCTGGAGACGTCTCGCTACATAGCAACTGTTACAGGCCCTACAGGTGATACGGTACACTACATTGCTGCGTAAGACAGGTGTGACAGGGGTCTTCACACTGGAGACAAGTGAACGTAGGTTCCTACCTGGTAATTGCACACATTTGATGTTGTAACTTCTCAGGATCTTCGAGATACGTCCTGACACTCCTGGATAGTACGGAATGTAGGCGGATGATATGTCGACTTGCTTCGGAGGTCTTGGGTTGGAAGTAAGTTCTTGTGCCTGTAACAAGCATCTGTTTAGTACATGGGATGGATAACCGCATCTGGTTAGGTCCGCCTTCACACGGGAGATCTCGTTACGTCTAATTGTGTCGGTGCTGGAATGGCTCCAGGCCCTGGAGCCATTCCAGCACCGACGTGTGGAATAACACAAAAACTGGCAAGGCTCTTCACAAAGTGCATTAGAAAAGGTGTGACGCCTAAGCCCTGGAGCCATTCCAGCACCGACACAATTAGACGTAACGAGATCTCCCGTGTGAAGGCGGACCTAACCAGATGCGGTTATCCATCCCATGTACTAAACAGATGCTTGTTACAGGCACAAGAACTTACTTCCAACCCAAGACCTCCGAAGCAAGTCGACATATCATCCGCCTACATTCCGTACTATCCAGGAGTGTCAGGACGTATCTCGAAGATCCTGAGAAGTTACAACATCAAATGTGTGCAATTACCAGGTAGGAACCTACGTTCACTTGTCTCCAGTGTGAAGACCCCTGTCACACCTGTCTTACGCAGCAATGTAGTGTACCGTATCACCTGTAGGGCCTGTAACAGTTGCTACGTAGGTGAGACATCGAGACGTCTTCAGGATCGCCTTACGGAACACGACAGAGCAATCCGGCTTGCCGAAACTGACCAGTCCGTGCTCGCAGAACATTTTTGGGCTACCAACCACGATCTTGACCCCAAGCGCGACTTTGAGATAGTGGACCACGCGCGACACTTTCGCCACCGCCTATGGCTAGAGTCACTAAACATAATAAACAACCCTAAGGCATTAAATCGCCAGAAAGGCATGCGTATACATCCAATCCTGGAGACAACCGTTTTATTGATGGATGATCACTGGCGCAAGGCAGCACACGTCCGTGCTACAACAATGACGAATGAGTAACGTGCCACACTTTGCTTGTAATGTATTCAAAAATTTTGTCAGTTGAGAAAGGGACACGAGTTCCGAAAGCTACTGAAATTGTACTTATATTTCATTTTATACTGGGTATACAATAAATATCTATTTGTTAGAACAATTATAATAAATAAAGAATTAATTTTAGCAGCTAGAAAGACAGCTGTTCCACTGCAAGCAACTAGGGCTAGGCCGGCTAGTAGGATTGAATCGAGAGAGAGACTTTAACTAATTTTATTGAAGATAATATCCAATGCAGAATTAAATTAAGTTAAATATTACAAAAAGAGAGAGAGAGAGATTAGCCTATATGATGATCTGAAGAAAACTCACCTAAAAAAAAAAAAAAAATGGGTAACCGTTTAAAACTAGTAAGGGCTAATTGAATAGATTTGAAATCCAGGGAGAAGCCACAAGTGCAGATCAAGGAGATGAAATTTTCAAAAAAGAACTTGTTAAAATTACTAAAGATGGATATTATGTGTTATTCTTCTCAAGTTTTTAACATAGATGAAGCAGGACTTTTTTGGAAACGAATGCCTAAAAAACGTTTCATATTAAAAGAAGGAAAAAACATGCCAGGTTTCAAAGCGGTGAAGGATCGGTTGACTTTATTGTTCGGCGGTTTTTTCCTGCGAGGGATTTAAAATTAAAACCCCTTTTAGTTTACCAGGAAGAGGGCCAAAGTACAACCCAAAATGGACACATTTTTCATTATTAAATTCATCAATGAAATTAAATCAATTAAAATCAATTTAGATCAATTAAATTCATGATTTTAATTGGAATTTTAAGTTTAATTTTGATACGTAAGTAGTTACCACATAATCATATATGTATGTAATGCAAAATGTATGTATTTTATATGTACAAATATTTAAATATTAAATATTTTGACCGACATTTGTGCATCTTTTCACTACCATTTATTATTTATTAGGAAATATCCTATGGCACCGATTGCAACTCACAAATACTTATGTTACCTTATGGGAATGCGGTGCTCGCTTAGCACGGATTCACTTAGTGCTCTGTTTTTCCAGAACGAATTATCAGCATTAAGCAGGGGTCGCCTGTATACTCAGTTATGCAAAGCTACTAGAAAGAGACGTAGAGAGGACATAAGAAAATTTAACACAGGAAAAGTAGAACAAGCATTAAGGGAAAACAAGGAACTTAAATCAGCAGTCATGAGGAGTAATATAGAAAGACAAATGATACTGAATCTGAAGAATGGTGATGATGTACTTATAAATAGCAGAGAAGGCATAATTCAAATAGCACAAGACTTCTATAATTTATTATATAAGGAGCAAGGGAATTATGCCAGCAGTAGGGAAGTGGGATCACAAATTAGCAACACATGTGATTACCTGAATCCTTCCTGGTGAGGTAGCACCTACACTGAAGAAAAATGAAGAACGAAAAAGCCCCAAGTGAAGATGAAGTTACTGTAGAGTTGTTAAAATTAGGAGGAAGGGATGTGGTACAGAAATCGGAAAGATTCTTCTCAAAATGAATTAGGAAAGGCATGACACCTAAGGAGTGGAATAATGCAATCATAATTTTGCTACATAAGAAAGGAGATAAATCAGAAATTGAAAATTATAAACTACCGTATTTCCCCATGTATAAGACACCTTTTTTCGAAAAATTTGGGGTCTAAAAACTGAGTGCATCTTATACAGTGGTTGTAGATATTTTTTACTTGCATTTCCCGCTTCTTCGGGCTTGTTGTTTTTGCGCTCATTGTTTTGCACTTGTTACTGGTATATTAGGTTACGCTTTGCCACGTTCTGCCCAGAAATGGCGCAGAAAAGATTTTTGTACAGTGCTGAATTCAAGTTAAAAGTGATCCAGTTTGCAAAGGTGAATGGAAATCGTGCTGCTGAACGTAAGTTTGGTCCTCCTCCAACTGAGAAAACAATCCGAGACTGGCTACAGGAAGAAGAAACCCTACTGAAAACGCCACAGCAGAAGAAGGCCATTAGAGGCAAGTCAGCAAAATGGCCTAATTTAGAGAGGGAATTGAAGATATGGATTGAGGAGCAAAGGGCAATTGGAATTCCTGTGTCCACAAAGATGGTTCAGCATGAGGCAAGAATAATTGCTGATGAAAAGGAAGGTACTGATTTCAAAGGAGGACACAATTGGTGCTTCAGGTTCATGAAACGGAATGGACTAAGCATGCGTACATGCACCAGACTTGCCCAAAAGATGCCTGAAAGCTATGAGCAGAAGGTCCTTGAATTTCATCGTTTTGTCATTCAATGTCGGAAGACACATCAGTTTGAGTTGGGACAGAGTGCAAATATGGACAAAGTCCCCCTTCAATTTTATGTCCCAAGTAACAGAATTGTTGATAAGAAGGGGGTGAAAACTAACTGTGAAGACAAGTGGACACGAAAAGAGCCATTATATATTTGGTTTTTAAGAACATTAGCAACTAAGGCCATATTGCTCCAGGGATATGCGGTGGTCATTCCCTGACCTTTCCGCATCCTCCGCATTTGGTGGTCACGGGTTCGAACCCCAGTCTAATCAAGAAGCGTGTGCTACGCACTGCCGCTCCTGCCCACCTGGCTACGGAGGCGCCGCCATTATATAGTTGTTCTAGCTTATTGTGCTGACGGAACCAAGCTGCCTCCCATGCTGATTTTCAAACACAAAACAATGCCAAAAGAAGACATTCCTCGAAGAGTGATTGTCCATGTTCATGACAAGGGTTGGATGGATCAGGATTGGAGGAAGATCTGGTTTGAGAAAGTTTGGAGCAGGAGACCAGGTGGGCTCTTACGCAAACCTGCCCTATTGGTGCTTGATCAGTTCAGGGCACACATAACAAAAAATACAAAAAAGATTGCTGCAGAGCAAAAAACAAAACTTGCCGTCATACCTGGAGGCTTGATATCCCAGCTCCAACCACTTGATGTCAGCATTAACAAATCCTTCAAAGCTGCCATGAGAGACGGATGGAATGAAGTCTTCTGGGGACAATTTGACACCAGTAGGAAGAGTGAAGAAACCAACTATAGGAGAAGTTTGTACCTGGGTGAAAAGATATTGGGATAATATCAAGATTGAGATCGTTGTCAATTCATTTAAGAAGTGTGGCATTTCAAATGCCATAGATGGAACAGAGGATGAGGCAATATATGAAGACAATGATTCGTCATCAGACACAGATGAGGACAAGCTAATGGATGGGAGTTTTGACAGTGATGAGTTGTATGAATTTTATGATGAATAAAACTTGAGTTCAATAACTTTATGTAATACTTTTTTTAAAAATTTCAGGCCCCAAAATTAAGGTGCGTCATATACATGGGAGCGTCTTATACAGTACATGAGAAAATACGGTAGTTAACTTGTTGTCCCTCATCTACAAGTTGTTCACAAGGAAAATTACCAACAGAATTGAAAGAGTATACTTGACGATATCAATATAATCAGTAGAGCAAGCTGGCTTTAGGACAAGATTCTCAACTATGGATCACTTTTACATAATATAACAGTTAATGGAGAAAGAAAATGAATATAAAATGTCATTATGCCTGGCATTTGTGGATTATCAAAAGGCATTTGACTCCATACAGCATAAAGCAATGTTTTGGGCACTGAAAAGACAAGGCGCAGACATCCCATCTGTTATGATTTAGAAGTAAATATACGAAAACACTACTGCCTTTATTAGACTAGACAAAGACAGTAGCAAATTTAAAATTGAGAAAGGAGTTCAACAAAGAGACCAGTTTTTCCGACATTGTAGTAGTAGTAATAGTGGCATGTGATGCAAGAAATCAAGTGTATGAGCTTATGCAGCATCAGCCAAAAAAAAAAAAAAAAAAAAAAAAAAAATTATACAAGAATTCCCTCTAAATGTTTGTCCAATTCCTCCTTAAATTTATTTAACCTATCAACTTCTACAATGACAGATGGAAGTTTGTTCCAGCAATTAACCACCCGCTGGCTAAAGGCAAATTTTCGCACATCTATTCTACATCTGTATTTCTTCAATTTGAATTTATGCCCCCTTAGGTTCGTAATCTGAACAAGTGGAAGAATCCCATCAGAATTCAACGTGCTCAACCCATTCAAGGCCTTATACACCTCAATCAGATCACCTCGCAGGTGCCCAGTCTCCAGCTGCTGCAATTTGCAGAACATAAGCCTCTCTTAGTAGGAATATCCCTTAATTCCACTCACCAATCTTGTTGCCCTTCTCCGTACACGCTCAAGCAAATCTACATCCTTCGTAAATGTGCCCTCCAGACATGTAGGCAGTACTCAAGGCATGGCCTGACCATTGCCTTATACAGAGGGACAATCACCTTCTTTTCCCTGCTACCAAAATTCCTGTATATCATTGACAAAACCCCATGACCTGCCCCAGCAGCCTGTCTGCATTGCTCAGAAAACTTCATATCTGATTGCACAATTATCGTCTAGGTCTTTTTCACTTTACACTTCCCTGAGTGAAGTACCACACAGTTGGTAAGTTCCTCTTTGGTTATTGCTACCCATACGCAGTACTTTGCATTTGTCAATGTTAAACTTCAGTTGCCACTTCTCAGCCCATCTTCCCAAATTTTCTAGATCCTGTTGCAGTGGCACCCTGCCATTACTGTTATTAACAACCCTGCCAACCTTTGTATCATCTGCAAACTTCGACACTAAGCCTGATATACCTTCATCAATATCATTGAATATACAAAACAAAAGTGGACCCAACACCGAACCCTGTGGGAGTCCACTAATAACATTAGTCCATGAAGAGCAGCGCCCATTGATTATCACCCTCTGTCTACTCCTACTCAACCATCCATTTATCCATTGTAGCAACTTACCCTTAATACCGTTCTGCTCCAATTTGTACGCTTTCCTGAAATCCAAGTATATGATATAAAAATTATTTTTTTCATCCAGTTCCTTTTTAACCACATCATAATATCCAATGAGATTTGTCAGACAAGACTTTCCCTTAACAAACCTATGCTGTGTCTCAATTATTGCTGCAGTCTTGTTAGATGATCCTGCAATGCATCTTTAACCAGTGATTCCATTATTTTAGCCGGAACAGAAGTTAAACTGACTGGTCTGTAATTACTCTTGTCATCCTTCAATCCCCCTTTTTTGAATTGGGTATACATTTGCACATCTCCAGTCCGTGTGGACCTCCCCTGAGTCCAAGGATGCTCTCATAATTATGGCTAAGGGTTTGCTTACTTCCTTTGCTGCTTCCTTTAATATAACTGGATAGATCTCATTCACCCCAGGTGCCTTTCTTATGTTTAATTTCAACAATTTCTCTTTCACTTTGCTCCCAGTTATTAAAAAATCATTAAGCACCCTGCTACAAGTTGATAACCTTCTGGCATTTTCAATCCTTAATAACTCCTCATGATGTGTGAATGTAGATGCAAAATACTCATTCAGTCTGTTTTAGAGTTTATATAAATAAAGAAATGCTTTATTTCTTTATTTAAATAATATAAATAAATTTATATAAACTTTTCTTTATATAAATAAAGAAAAGTTTATATAAATGTATAAATAAAGAAATGCTTGCTGTTTTTCTTAGCATCCTTGCAAAAGATTTCTCGTAATCTGCCTTCGCCTTCCTAACCTCCTTTGTGACTTGATTACAGACTAGCTTATATATGCCCTAGGCTTCTGTGTCGCCTGATAATTTATATGCATTCCATACACTTTTATTCTCTGTTACGGGTCTCATTAGTTCCTTTGACAACTATTTAGGCCTAAACCTTGAACAGTATTTCTTAATAGGTATGAAACTTTTAGTAGCTTCCATAATTAATTCCTTGAATGCTTCCCACTTAGAATTTGCTGTTGGTAACATTGTACAGAATTTAAAAACTGTCTGTGACCACTGTAGTCACCTTTATGGAAGCAAAAACCCTTTCCTTTACCCCTGATAGTAATTATTTCTTTAAGTAAATCCCACATCAGTATGCTGTGATCACTGCCACCTAGTGATCACAAAAATCTGCAAATTCTTAATACACAAATGATCACTGCTGATAACCAGATCAAGAGTATTACCCTCTCTGGTTGCCTTTATGTTTACTGTGACCCTTGAGGGGAAGCTTTCAGAAGATTGGATTGGTCACAGAAAGGAGTCAATGTGAATGGAGAGTACCTAAACCATTTACAATTTGCAAATGCCATTGTGATCATAAGCAGTGATCCCGAAGAATTAGAAGAAAATCTTAAAATCAGTTATGCAGAGATAGTAAGCATTTTTGACTAAAGATGAATATGGTTAAAACAAAAGTAATTATTAACAGATATGCCACAGAAATGGATATAATCATCGAAGGAACAGAAATTGAAAAGGTGGATTCATTTACTTATCTGGGACAAGTCATTAGCTGTGATAATGATAAATGGCTGGAAGTCAAGAGAAGAATAAATTTTGGATGGATAGTATTCAGGAAATATAGTCACATACTGAGGAGCAATATCCCAATTTGTCTGAAATGTAAAATAATGAACCAATGTATACTCCCCATCATGACTTATGGAAGTGAAACTTGGGCACTCACTAAAAGAATGGAAGAGAAGCTGAGAACTACACGGCGAAGAATGGAATGAATTATATTATGAATCAGACTGTTAGATAAGAAGAGAAACACATGGCTTATACAGCAAACTCAAGTAAAGGACATTCTTATCAAAACCAAAGAACTGAAATGGACTTTGGCATGACACATTGCTTGAAGACATGATGACAGATGGACTAAGAAAATAACAGAATGTTACCCAAGAGGAGCTAAAAGAAAACATGTAAGACAATAGCGAAGGTGGACAGATGAAATTCAAGAGTTTGTTGGCAGTAATTGGATGGCCATTGCACAAAACAGAAGGAACTGGAAAGTTGCTGGAGAGGCCTTCATCCTGCAGTGGATTGAAACTGGCTGATTATAATAATAATGATTTTAAGTTTGGGAACTACATAACATTTAAGGCTGGTTACGTAGCCACAAGCCAGACACCCTTCATATAACCAGTTGTTGAGTTGAAAAATATCCTTGTAATAAGCAGACTCATAAAATTAAGGTACCACTGTATTTGATCATATTATTTTTCACCAATTACTCTTCCTGTCAAATTATTTATTATTGTATTTTAAATTTTTAAGGACCATTATGAAGCAACTCATGGAAGCAGTAGAATTTATCCATTCCAGGAGTGTTGTACACAGAGATCTTAAGGTGAGATTGTTAACACGAGACAATTTTGAATTTATTTAATACTAAATAAATTTGTAAATACTGAATAAATCTGTCAGCCATAATATACATCATGCTGGCAAATTTTTTTAAAGTTATTTCGTTTATCTGCAGCAAAGGGTCATTGGGTTAAAATTTATCATAGCAAAATTATTAGAAAATCCTTTTTAGAAAGATAACAGGTTTGGAGCTCATAAAGTTTATATGAATTATCACAGAGTTATCATTTTATAGTAAAATGAGTAACCATAATATACATAACTATTGCGCCATTTTGTGAAAGACGAAATAGATGTCATCATTCTGTTTATGGCCAAAGCTAATCGTTTACCATTTGTGGCTAAAATCATTTGATTGGTTAAGAATGATATGCTGGAACCAGTACTAGATAATGAGTAAGAACATCATATAATGGTAGAGCTCTGTATATAAATTTTGTATATAAAAGAAAACATTACACGATAGTATTATTCACAATGTATTATATGATTTGAAATGTCTTTTTTTGTTTTAAAATAAACTATCCAGATATTAAATGAAAGGTTTATAGAATTTTACAGAAAAGTAATGCGTACTTTTTGTATATTTATCAATGATATTGATGAAGGTATATCAGGCTTAGTGTCGAAGTTTGCAGATGAAACAAAGGTCAGCAGGGTTGTTAATGACAATAATGGCAGTGTGCTACCGCAACAGAATCTAGATAATTTGGGCAGATAGACTAAGAAGTGGCAACTGACGTTTAACCTTGACAAATGCAAAGTACTGCATATGGGTAGAAGTAACCCTAGAGAAACATACCAACTGTGTGGTACTACAGTTAAGGAGGTAGAAAATGAAAAAGACCTGGGAGTAATTGTGCAGTCAGATATGAAGTATTCTGAGCAATGCAGACAGGCTGCCAGGGCAGGTCATTGGGTTTTGTCAATGATATATAGTAATTTTGCTAGCAGGGAAAAGGAGGCGATTGTCCCTCTGTATAAGGCAATGGTCAGGCCACGCCTTGAGTACTGCGTACAGGTCTGGAAGCCTCATTTTAGAAAGGATGTAGATTTGCTTGAGCGTGTACAGAGAAATCATCAAGATTGGTGAGGGGAATGAAGGGATCCTCTTACCAAGAGAGGATTAAGTTCTGCAAATTGCAGTGGCTGGAGACTAGGCACCTGCACGGTGATCTGATTGAGGTGTATTTTTTTTTTTTTTTTTTTATGAAAACCCCAAACACGAAAGGTATCAAAACCTATAGTACTTAGTACCGTGCATGGGTTGAAGGAGAAGTATGGGGAGAGGGGGATGCCGGAAACTTTGCTCTAGAGACTAAACATGTGTTTCACCACTTCAAGCCTCCAATAAGCAAAGTGGTGGTATTTCACTGGTTGATGAAAGTCATCTACCACCTGTAAGGCCTTGAATGGGTTGAGCACGCTGAATTCTGATGGGATCCTTCCACTTGTTCAGATTACGAACCTAAGGGGGCATAAATTAAAATTAAGAAAAGACAGATGTAGAATAGATGTGCGGAAATTTGCCTTTAGCCAGCGGGTGGTTAATTGCTGGAACAAACTTCCATCTGTCGTTGCGGAAGTTGATAGGTTAAATAAATTTAAGGAGGAACTGAACAGGCATTTGGAGGGAATGGTGTGTTTTTTTTTTGTTTTTTTTTTGGCTGATGCTGCATAAGCTCATACACTTGCTTTCTTGCATCACATGCCACTACTACTACTACTTCTGTATTAACAGTTTAATACAACTAATCAGACAGATGAGAAACTGTTTACTAGTAAGAAATGACCACACACATTATAAAACTATTTAATGTTAATGTTTCTTGAATTTCAATTGAAATTAATGAAATTTTAATTTAGTATTCTGCAACTCCTCTAAATGGGTGCCACCAAGAGGGGTTGCAGATTACATGGTGAAGGAACCTCCCAGTGATACTGCTGGATCAGCATCACTAGGACCCAGAGCCCACAGGCTAGATTCTAGGCTAACACCAAAGGAATCCTGTGTGTGTGTGTGTGTGTGTGTGTGTGTGTGTGTGTGTGTGTGTGTGTGTGTGTGTGTGTGTGTGTGTGTGTGTGTGTGTGTGTATCTGTCCCATGCACTGTAACATGTAGAAATTTAGAAAGGGGTTTACCTAGTGGTTGAGAGTCCAGCTTCAACACTACTTTGGCCTCGGCTTCAACATCACAGGTTGTCCTGGGATGGCTTACTTGGCGATTATTCAGCTAGTAGGTATCACCCATCCGGTCACTTCAAATGTTTGTGTAGTTCAGCCTTAAATTTATTTAAGCTATCAACTTCCAACAACAGACAGAAGACTGTTACAGCAATCAACTACCCGCTGGCTAAAAGCAAAATTACACATCTATTCTACAACTGTCTTTCCTCAGTTTTAGTCTGTGCTCCCTCAGGTTCTTAATCTGAGCAAGCAGAAGTATCCCATCAGCATTGAGCCTGCTCAAACCATTCAAGACCCTGTACACCTCAGTCAGATCACCTCGCAGGTGCCTAGTCTCCAGATGCTGCAGTTGACAGAATTTAAGCCTCTCCTGCTAAGAGAACCCCTTTGTTCCTCTCACCAATCTTGTTTCCCTTCTCTGTACTCATTCTAACAACTCTACATCATTTTCTAAAATGAGGCCTCCAGACCTGTATGCAGTACTCAAGGTGTGGCCTGACCATTGCCTTATACAAAGGTATAATCACCTCCTTGTCTCTGCTAGCAAAATTCTATATATATCATTGACAAATCTCCATGACCTGCTCTGGCAGCCCGTATGCAATGCTCAGAGAACTACATATCCAACTGCACAGCTATCCCCAGGTCTTTTTCATTCTCCACCTCCCTGAGTGTAGTACCACACAGTTGGCACATTTCTCTTGGGTTACTGCTACCCATATGCAGTACTTTGCATTTGTCAATATTAAACTTCTGTTGCAAGTTCTCAGCCCATCTGCCTAACTTTTCTAGATCCTTTTGCAGTAGCATATTGTCTTTACTATCATTAACAACCCTGCCAATCTTTGTATTATCTGCAAACTTGGACACCTGATATGCCTTCATCGATAATATTATTAAATGCACAAAACAACAATGGGCCCAGCAACAAACCCTGGGGTACTCCATTAATAACATTAGTCCATGTTGAGCAGTGTCCATTTATCACCACTCTCTGCCATCTCCCACTCAACAATCCCTTTATCCATTGCAGCAACTTTCCCTTAATGCCGTGCTCCAATTTTGTACAGCAGTCTTCCATGTGCAACAGTATCAAAGGCTTATGCACAACACGGTACTTATATAACACGGTTCACTCTAACACGGTTAGAGAATTTCAGCAAACTTCACCTAACAAGATATTTTTGAGCTTTTGTGCAGGGAAAACCCTTATTTTGTTGGATGTAATTTTTTAACATTTCTACCCTTTTTGAATCCTCACTGTTGACTCTCTAGTTAAAAAAAATTTTGAGAAATCCCTGTATTTTATTTTATTGGGAAATCCCCGTGTTATGTTCTGTGTTATTGAACATATGCTTGTTGGGCTTGTGCAAAATTTTAGATTTCAAAGTTTTATTAATATTGGAAAGCACGCCAGGCCGTCCAAAAGACTTAAGCCGTTCAAATGTTGAAGTTATGTTTCTACCACAACAGTTATACTAGGTTAATACAACTTGTTTCATTCAGCCTTTAGATCAAGGCGTCATATCCACCTTTAAACCTCATTACATCAGAAAATAGTTACAAAGGATTTTGGAAGAAATTGATTCCAAATTTATTGAAGTAAGGGAAACATGGAAACTTATCTCAATTGTGGAATGTATCAAAATCATAGCTTTATCGCTCAAAAAAGTAAAACCGTCAATGTTAAATGCATGTGACAAAATGTATGGCCAGAGTCAGTTCATTCAGGAAATATGGTCAAACCAGCAGAAAACTGAATCGGTGCGATAGTAGAACTTGCTATGTCGGTAGGAGCGGAAGGTTTTGATGATTTGGTTTGGTTTGGTTTGGTTTGGGGTTTATTGGCGCATCAGCAACTGAGGCTATAATGCGCCGGTTTTGATGATATGACTACTGAAGCTCTCATGGGTAGCACAGTTGATAGAATTGCTCTCCTCCCCACACCGGGTGGAAAAGACCTGAGTTCAAATCCTATCAATGATGGGAGGAATTTTTATGGGTTTTTTTCCTCAAAGTGGCTGAGTTAGTTGGGCTCTGGTGAGGATAGCATGGTTTTTTCTCCCGGAAACTTGGAGTTTTTTGTCCAGCAAGACAGAAAATTGACTTCAGGACACATGCAATTTATAGACAATATACACAGAGCAACATAGCCTTAGTCACCAATGCTCCTAAAAAAATAAAATAAAAAAGATATGATTACTGAAGACATTCAAAAATTACTGGTAGAAAAAGGGGCTGGCTGCCGAAGCAGATTTAGTGGAAATGGCGTTGTAGATAAACCAAATCAATTCAGAGGATGATAACGCAGATGAAAATTCTGAACTTCCAAATTTTTCACTGAAAAGCATACGGGAAGGCATAAAGTTGGCCGAGCAATCAGAATCTTATTTTTTGAATGCAGATTCTTGAATGAAAGGAGCCCAAAGTTCAAAATGGAGCTTCAAAAATATTTAGTTCCATACGATAAAATTCACAAAGAATTATCAAGCAAAAGCAAACAAAACCATATTACTGATTATTTAGAGAGCAGAAGACACACAAAATCTAGAATGGTGTATTTTTGTTAATGAAATAGGGTATTTTTGTTAGCTTTTGGATCGTAACCCCCTTTTTGTACTTTTTCTTAGTCTATATAACATGGTTTTGCACAACACGATATTTTATAGGAACCTGACTAACATGTTATATGAGGGTTACCTGTATATGATATAAAAATTATTTTTTGCATCCAGTTTCTTTGTGACCACATCGTAGTATACAATCAAATTGGTCAGACAAAACTTCCTCTTAACAAACCCATGCTTTGTCTGAACAATTACTGCAGTCATGTCTATGTGATCCTGTACCAGTGACTCCATTATTTTCCCCGGAAAAGAATTTAAACTAACAAGTCTATGATTATTTGTGCCACCCTTTGAATGCCCTTTGTGAATTGGGGATACATTTGCATATCTCTAGTCCTTGGGGACCTTTCCTGAATCTAAAGAATGCTCTCATAATTATGACTAAAGGTTTGCTTACTTCCCTCGCTGCCTCCTTCAGTATAACTGGATAGATTCCATCTGCCCTAGGTGCCCTTTTTATGTTATCTTCAACAATTTCTCCTGCACTTGACTCTCCGTTATTACAAAATCATTTAGCTCCCTGTTAGAGTTTAGTAAACTTCTGTTCTCTCCTTCCTTACAGAATTCCTCATGTGCGAATGTAGAGGCAAAATACTCATTCAGTTTATCAGCTATATGAGCAGGATCATCAACAGTCGAACCACCAGCATCAAATGGACCAATCTGATTCATCCCTTTCCTTCTAGATGAATAAAGAAGTTGACATGAGTAAAGAAGTCTTTGTTTTTCTTTGCATCCTTTGCCAAGGATTTCTCGTAATCAGCCTTCACTTGTGTAACCTCCTTTGTGACTTGATTACAGACTAGCTTTTATCTACCATAGGCTTCTGTGTCGCTTCCTAATTTATGTGCAACCCACACATTTTTCTTCCTTCTGCCATGAACCTCATTAGTTCATCTGACATCCATTTAGGCCTAAATCTTGAACAGCATTTCTTTGTTGGTATTAAAAGCCTAGTAGCTTCCAAGATTATTTCCTTGAAGGCTTCCCATTTAGAATTCACTGTTTTTAACATTGTTTGATCCCACTTTATAGAATTTAAAAACTGCCTGAGACCACTGTAGTCACCTTTACAAAAACCCTTCCCTTTACCCTTGATGGTAGTTACATCTTTTAAGTAAATCCCACATCAGTAGACTGTGATCACTGTCACCTAGTGGTTTCTTTTCTGCAAATTCCTAATGCATGAGTCATCACTGCTGATAATCAGATCAAGAGTATTACCCCCTCTGGTTGCCCCTCGAACATGTTGCTATAGAAAACAATCCTCTAATAAATCAATTCTTTCTAGCATGCCAGTGACCAATCCACAAGTTTCAGTCAATATCTGGAAAGTTAAAATCCCCATTACAAGACATTCTGATTTACTGGCCCACTCTATTTCTGCACAATTGCTCATTATACTCATCAGAATCATTAGGCCTATGACACACACCTACTCTCATTTTTCCTTTCCCAGTGTTTGTCACACCAAACTGACTCAACATTGCACTGTCCACTCATGTCAACTGGATGCACTTCCTTAGATTTTGTTTCTTAACAACTCCTCCTCCCTTCCTACCCTGTCTATCCTTTCTGTACACATTGTACTTCCCAAATTCCAATTCTGCACTGCTTCTATCTGTGTGACACCATGTCTCTGATATCCCAACAATATCTGCCTTTGATGTCTTGATCAGCACTTCAAATTCATCAAATTTATTTACTATACTTCTTGCATTGGTGTATACATGCACCTGTTCTTACTCTTAGTTACACTAACACAACCCATGTATTTACTCGTTCCATGATGACTCCCAGCAGCTCTTGAAATCCCCAACAACTTGCTCTCTAGGCTCCTGCTCATTACAGTAGAACAGTGCAAGAATTGCTTTCACCTCTGCCTACGGTTACTGTTAATCTTTTAGTCTGTGGGGGTGGTTATCACAGGAATGTGATTGTTTCCATAACGGTTCTTTTCCACCTCCTAAGAAAATGAAGGAAGGAGAGAAGTGGAGCAGGCAGAAAGATCAATGGCTGAAAATGTAAAGATAGTCATGTGGAAGGTGTTAGTTCCCACATATAGATGGAAACAGTCATTGTCAGCGAGCTTATGCTCCTTGACATATCCCCTTCCATTAACTGACCTAGGGAAGACTACCAACAATATCGGTTAAAAAGCTACATTCTGGAGATATTTTAATAGAAACTAAATCTGACAAGCATTCAGAATAGTTCTTCTGAGTTACCAAAACTGGGGAATTCCAATTACTGTTACCTCCAACAAGATAACAAACTGATCCCAAGGTGTGTAGTCTCAGACTGAGACCTACTTGAAATGTCTGAAAAGGAAATCTGCTCTGAGTTAAAATGACAAGGAATGACAGCTGCAAAATAAATATTCATATGAAGGAATGGGAACCTAGTCCCCACTAGAAATCTCATTCGTACATTCAGTTCACTGACATCTACAAATTAATTTACTGCTGGGTACCTTTCCCTACCTAGTAAGGCCATACGTTTCTAACCCATTAAGCTGCTTCAAATGCCACAAATATGGTCGCTCACAAATGTCTTTTCGTATTACCCTTGTATCTGCTTGTTATTGGGCAAAGGACCACAAAATTATGTCATGTTCAGTCAAAGAACCATGCATTAACTGCCAAGGAGAGCACCTTGCATACTCGTGAGGTGCCAATGGCAGAAAGAAGAAAATAAATACAATTACTTAAGGCATAGCTGAACATATATCAGCAGGTAAGGAAAGTGGTGAAACTCATAAATGGCAACAGACCTTCATATGCTCAGAAGGTCACAGGGAGATGTTCCATCCAGTCACAAACTGAAATGGTTGTCCCACAGGAAGTCATTTACTCCCATTTTGCACTATTTATTAAACTCACAAACACCTGCACTGAAAGACTAGTCAGCTGCTGCTGCTGCTCCTGTAACTGTATCTCCTACTGCCTCCCTGCTACCAAAATTCAGTGATAAAGAAAAACCACTGCAAACTCAAGTGACAAGTAACACAAGAAAAAACACTTGTAGAAGTCAAGGAAGTACTTGAAAAATCACTTTTGGAACTTTTTTCTGAGGAAGAAATGGATACCAGTCAACATCCATTCTTTTCCAAAAAGGATAAATCCAAGGCTGGGAAAAGTAAACTCTCAGCACTTTGGAAGCTGGCCAACAGATCCCCCAAGCCAAAATAATGGCTAAATTCCTACAGTGGAATTGTGAATTATGGAAAAATATAGATGAGATAAAGGTCCTGCTGCAAAAGTATAAACCAGTTTGCTTTTGCATGCAGAAGACATTTAAAAGCAAATGAAGACTAGAAACTACCTTGTAAAACATTGCTACCATCCATAACCACAAGATGGATAGAACCACAGATGGATCTGCCCATGGAGGAGTCACTATCCTGTAGACAACCAGACTAAAGACACTAGCTATCAGAATTCAGTTAGGCTTTTATTGACAGTCACTCAGTCTGTTTGCAACCTGGGACTGGCATCCCCCAATGAAGCCTTGAGGATCTTATTAAGCAGTTGGAATTCCCAGTATTATTAGGGAATTTTAATGAAGATAACATCCTGTGGAGTCTTTATATCTGCTCCACTTCTCTTGTTCCTTGGGAGATGGAGGAGAACCCTTACAGAGAAACGATCACTTCCCTGTGATTCCATGTCATCTGTTTAGGTTCGGTGGTGGAAGATTGATCTGGCTAACTGGAATGCCTTCCGATATCTGGAAGAGTTTAACGTCACTACAGTGATTTTGGGGCTGTCAAGGTAATGCAGTGATGTGCATTATAGAAAATGTTCATGAAGCTACAATTGCCATTCCAAAAACATCTATCTGGGTTCCACTATTTCCCAGACTATGGTGGAATGCAGAATGTCCAGCAGCAAAAAAGGCTCAAAACAGAGGTTGGTGAATCCATTGATATCCTATCTCATATATTTTGGCTCATGAATGAGCCAAAATATGCTACATTCACTGTCAGAGTCAAAAGGAATTGAGGATTCATTTTACATCATATATTATCGAGTCAGCCAGTATTAAGGTTGTCTGGGACAAAATCCAGAAAATGAAGGTAAAGTACACATCTTACCCTTCATCGATCCAGTAGTATAATGGATACACTACTGCATAGTCAGCTGCAATAGCCAGTGTCCTTGGAGAGACATTTTTAAAATCTTTTATAACATCTTATTCCCCAGAGTTCCTAGTCCTGAAACAGAAAAATGAAAAATACACTTAATTTCACATTGAAGGGGCTTTACCCGTACAATGTGCCATTTACTATGCAAGAGCTAGAAAAAGGTCTGTTACTAAGGTAAGCACTTTGAGACCAGATGACATCTATTACGAAATGATTAAGCACCTTTCACCAAACTTCTGGATTACCTGCTCTTTCTCTATAACAGAATCTTTCCTGAAGAGTAGTTTCCAGATGCCTGGTGCAAGACAATCATTCTAGCCTTTGCTAAGCCAGATAAGGATCCCAAAATCCCTTTTAACTCATTGACTGCCACGTTGGCCATGTATGTCCAACACCATTAGGTTTTTCAAGCGGCACGTCGGACATATATTGTCGACACCCACTGTTTCAATGGGAGCTGCATCGGCTGTAAAGCGCTGACGATTGTTGAAAATTTACATTATTTTTGAAAAGCCTGGCCTCTGGTGGTGATATATGTGATGAAATTTGCATGGCACTATGAGAAAAAATAAGCAAGTAACTGGTCATCATTTAAATATTCTTTATTATATGAATTTTACAATTACAAAATTATGAAGATTTATGGCGTTGTTAGGATTGCCAGATTTCTATGACTGGATTAAAGGACACTCAAAAAATAATTAATGCTAACCCTCACTCCACCCCCTCCCACCACAAAAAAGGAAAATTGAATGATTTTTTAATTAATAATTAAACATTTTGTTTATATTTTTTTAGATTTTGGTTTAAAAATTATAGCTTTTGTATTTACTATAAATATTTGCAAAGTTTGGTTTAATTTAGAATATAAAATATTTAGTGGTAAACCATGGCTTTCTGTGGGGAAGGATATGGATTTATATATAAGGATAATGAACGATATGGATGATATAAAAAGCATGAATTAATCCAAATATTTTAATGCAAGTTTAGTACCTTAATTTGACATTAAGCTAAAGTAATTTTAGGTAGGTGAAAAAAGGCAAAAGAAAAAAAAAATATGTATCGATTTAATAGCTGGAAATCATTCACATTGAACATTAGCATTAGTAGAGGCACACGATGCAAGAAAGCAAGCTTATGCAGCATCAGCCAAAAAAAAAAAAAAGCTCAGATTTTCATCCCTCCGTTCATTCCAAATACCTGTCCAGCTCAGCTTTAAATTTATTAAGGCTATCAACTTCCACAACAGAAGATGGAAATCTGTTCCACCCATCAACTACCCACTGGCTAAAGGAAAATTTCCACACATCTATCCTACAACTGTCTTTCCTCAATTTGAATTTATGCCCTCTCGGGTGATTATTCTGAGCAATAGGAAGAATCCCATCAGCATTGAGCATGCTCAAACCATTCAAGGCTTTATACATCTCAATCAGATCACCTCGCAGGTGCCTAGTCTCCAAAAACTGTAATCTGCAAAACTGAATCCTTTCTTCGTAAGAGCAACCCTATGTTCAATTCACTAATCTTTTTGCCCTTCTATGTACTCGTTCCAACAGCTCTACATCCTTCTTAAAATGAGGCCTCCAGACATGTATAGTAGTCAAGGTGTAGTAGTCAATATGTATAGTAGTCAATATCACCCTTTGTGCCCTTAAAAGATGATATCTGCTCTACAATGTCATCAAACTTTGCCTCCGGCAGACATACCCTGGTCCTGTTCCATCTATCCTTTTTGCATAATATGTTCCCCGTTTCCCTGACAGTAGTGTCACAGCTAGTTCCTTTGGGACCAGCGCATTCTGCCTTGGGAGGTTGCCGCTGTGTTGCGTGATGTTCAAGTGCAAGCTCTGGCATTGATGTGGGCAGCTGAGAGCTTGATGGGCCCCTCAGTTTAAATCCTTCGAGGGCATCCATCCTGTGCTTCAAGCTCTCATATATGCCTGTAACAATGCTGAGTTGGTGCACTCCTTACATCGTGCACACACAAAGACAATGGAGTCACTTACAACAACTAGTTCCTTTGGGACCAGCGCATTCTGCCTTGGGGGATTGCCGTTGTGTTGCGTGATGTTCAACGGGACATGATATTCTCCCTTGGGAATATCATGTCCCATTCTTGATTGCTCCACAAACATCAAACAAGCAGTACATTTCAATAGACTGTGATTCAGAGGACAACTGCCCCCCCCCCCCTCAGTTCTCCCCTGAGCCACAGCACTTCCATTAGTTTGAGCCTTTTGCTTTGCTGCTCTGGTCTGAGTCGTGATTTCTATTCAAGTTCAATAAAATTCCAATACAAAATATAACCCTAAACTTATAACCCAATGCAGCTATAACACTATATATATATATATGTGTGTATTTCGGTAGCGAATGTTATCTCCGAGTTATGTTATATGACTTTCTTATCCCCTGTCAAATTATATGTATTAATTTATGATGATACGTTCACTATAGTTTTCTAGTTAAAGTACAATTCAATTAACAATTAAATTTAATAAGATTAATAAATTTTACTGATTAATTGATACTACTATACTCGCTATCTAGTTTTCTATTAAACCTTACAATATCTAGTTTGGTGCACATGTATCATATAACAATGGTGGCAAGTTACTTAATCTACGGAAACGAGGTATTATTTACTTTCCCAATTTGCGCTATCTAAATTCAAAATAAACCATGGAGCTTGACTAGGTCCATAAGCCAATTATAGAAAACAATTCAATCTAACAATAAAGTCAATAAAATGGCTAAGTATAATTAAAAAGTTGCATACGCGGGAGCTGCAAAACCTGTTCAACCCTTGGATTTGATACCCTTACCGATACTAAGTAATAACTTACAAAATCTCTATCTAAATTCAAATTAAACTAAAGTATTTTTACTAGGAATATAAAGCAACTCTAAAAAATAAATTAATGTGCCAATTTAAGTCAAGAAAAAAGCAAAACTTCTCTATTTGCTGGAGCCCGTAAAAATATCGCCTGTTCACGTGTACTCTCGCACCCACCGCCACATCACTAATTTCATATGGCTTGGCCTTTTCTCAGCATGAGTGGTCTTTCGTCAGTAAAGACCAATGCAAAGTACTTATTGAATTCATCTGCAACATTAGCTGGGTTATCTAAGAATTTCCCACACCCGGTGCAGAAGGGTCTAATTAGGTTTCTTCTTCGTTGTATTCACATACATGAAAAACTACATTATTGGATTATTCAGCCAGTCATAGGAAAGGTGCAAATTGGGTAGGCACCACTAGACTTTCTTTTGTGAAAAATTAAACTTCTACATTAGCAGATTTAAGCACCCTGCTATTGTAGCAGGGTGCTTAATGATCTTGTAATAACTGAGAGCAAAGTGGAAGAGAAATTGTTAAAATTAAACGTAAGAAAAGCACCTGGGGTGGATGGGATCTATCCAGTTATATTAAAGGAGGCGGCAAAGCAACTAAGCAAACCCTTAGCCATAATTATGAGAGCATCCTTGGACTCAGGGGAGGTTCCCACAGACTGGAGATGTACATTTGCACATCTCCACGGACTGGAGATGTGCAAATGTATCTCCAATTCACAAAGGGGGATCGAAGGGTGACAGGAGTAATTACAGACCAGTTAGTTTAACTTCTGTTCCGGGTAAAATAATGGAGTCGCTAGTTAAAGATGCATTGCAGGATCATCTAGACAAGACTGCAGCAATAATTCAGACACAGCATGGGTTTGTTAAGGGAAAGTCTTGTCTGACAAATTTGATAGGATATTATGATGTGGTTACAAAGGAACTGGATGCAAAAAATAATTTTGATATCATATATTTGGATTTCAGGAAAGCTTTTGACACTGTTGCGCATGGAAGACTATTGTACAAATTGGAGCAGAATGGTATTAAGGGTAAGTTGCTACAATGGATAAAAGGATGGTTAAGCGCGAGAAGACAGAGGGTGGTAATCAATGGGTGCTGCTCTTCTTGGACTAATGTTATTAGTGGAGTCCCACAGGGTTCGGTGTTAGGTCCACTGTTGTTTTGTATATTTATCAATGATATTGATGAAGGTATATCAGGCTTAATGTCGAAGTTTGCAGATGATACAAAGGTTGGCAGGGTTGTTAATGACAGTAATGGCAGTGTGCTACTGCAACAGGATCTAGATAATTTGGGCAGATGGGCTAAGAAGTGGCAACTGAAGTTTAACCTTGACAAATGCAAAGTACTGCATATGAGTAGAAGTAACCCCAGAGAAACGTACCAACTGTGTGGTACTACACTTAAGGTGGTAGAAAATGAAAAAGACCTGGGAGTAATTGTGCAGTCAGATATGAAGTTCTCTGAGCAATGCAGACAGTCTGCCAGGGCAGGTCATGGGGTTTTGTCAATGATATATAGGAATTTTGCTAGAAGGGAAAAGGAGGTGATTATCCCTCTGTATAAGGCAATGGTCAGGCCACGCCTTGAGTACTGCGTACAGGTCTGGAGGCCTCATTTTAGGAAGGATGTAGATTTACTTGAGCGTGTACAGAGAAGGGCAACAAGATTGGTGAGGGGATTGAAGGGATCCTCTTACCAAGAGAGGCTTAAGTTCTGCAAATTGCAGTGGCTGGAGACTAGGCACCTGCGCGGTGATCTGATTGAGGTATATAAGGCCTTGAATGGGTTCAGCATGCTGAATTCTGATGGGATCCTTCCACTTGTTCAGATTACGAACCTAAGGGGGCATAAATTCAAATTAAGAAAAGACAGATGTAGAATAGATGTGCGGAAATTTGCCTTTAGCCACCGGGTGGTTAATTGCTGGAACAAACTTCCATCTGTCATTGTGGAAGTTGATAGGTTGAATAAATTTAAGGAGTTACTGGACAGGCATTTGGAGGGAATGGTGTGTTTTTTTTTTTTTTTTTGGCTGATGCTACATAAGCTCATACATTTGCTTTCTTGCTACTACTACTACTACTACTACTACTATTTAGCAGAAACAATAAAACATTGACAGTGTAGCAAATCCAAGAATAAATGTATTGTTATTCTAGATGCCCAAAAAAGGAAAATGCAATTCATTCAGGAAAGTACTTGCTCTCCATCCTTGATTATTTCTTGAGCTTACTAGCATATAATTACTTATATGCTAATGCATAATGGAGTCTCTTTGAGGACAACTTGATTTTTATGGTTGTTCTTGGTGAATCATCATGGAATAATGACAAAATCACATTAATCTTGTAAGTACAAAGGGGCAAACTGGGACTTCCATTCAAAGTAAAATTCATGTTTATAAATGCACTGTAAATATCTGAAAAACATCCTTAAATAATAAAAAGTAGCAATAGCTGATTCCAGTTAATTTAGCTTCTCTCTCTCTCTCTCTCTCTCTCTCTCATTGCAAATAAGATAAATTATAATGCATATTTTTTGTGACATTGCATTAAACCCCAGGGGCTCACATCTGGTAAGTATGGGCTTTGCACACCCAGGGGTCCTGAGCTGGATATCACCATTCTTCTCTTTCTTGGTGATATTCCCTTCTACTTCTCTCTCTCTCTCGGTAATTCAGAAATTTTTTTTTTTTGGTTAGTGCAGCATAAGAATAATAATTGGCCTGATTATAAGCTAATTTAAATTCACTTTTTTGATTATAACATTTAATGTGTATTTTTCATCATCATGAAAATATTTCCCCACAATGCTTCATCTTTTATTTTATTTATTTTTCAGCCTGAAAATATTCTTCTGGATGATGATTATAATGTTAAACTTACAGACTTTGGCTTTGCTCAAGTAGTTACACCAGAACAGAAACTCTTTGGTAAGATTGTTTCTTCTTGAAACTTTATAATTATTTTGGTGTGATAATTTAACATTATTACTTATGGGGATTCAAAGTAGGATAGTCGGACAGTCCTTTCGCCTAATTTTGTTACTATCATTAATTATTTTAATATAAATTTTTTTTCTTAAAAGTCTTATTTAGGAGGAATCATTTATTTAATTTTTATTTATTTTATTTACTTTTTTTTCCTGTATTCAATAATCTGTGATTGGTTACATTTTAGCATTGCTCTCTGCAGTCAGGATCTTTGTATGAGCTATGTTCAACTGGAGATCCTGACATGGGAGTCCAACAAAGACTGTATTGTTCCTCGAATGCTGCTCAGGGTTTTATTATTATTATTATTGGCTATATGGTACAAGGAAGCCTGAGGCTTATGCTGAACCAGCCAAAAAAAAAAAATTCCCTAGTTACAGAGAGAGAGAGAGAGAGAGAGAGAGAGAGAGAGAGAGAGAGAGAGAGAGAGAAGTAGAAAGGAATCATCAAGAAAGAGAAGAATGATGATATCCAGCTCAGGACCCTGGGTGTGCCAAGCCCATACTCACAAGATGTGAGCCCCTTTTATCAAGTGATTCAAAAAGAAAAGAAAAGTGGGATAAAATTCATTGTTTTGTTGTAAAAATTAGCTGTATGACCACTACTGACCTCGGGTGCTAAGTGTATTTTGTGCTGGACGATATATCTATGCCTCAGTTGCAACTCTCTAAACAGATTTATATACCGGTTCTTTTAAATTCAAGCTCATATTAGTGCAAGAAAGGGAAGTTAACTTTCTTTATTTTTCTTTATTAATTACTAACCCTTATTAATCTTTGCTTGGTCACACTGACACTATTCCTGCCAGGACCATGGCAGGGCTTGTATTTTGAATGAAAAGAAATCAATTGGGGCCAAAAGGTTTACCTATTGATCAGGCTGCTCTTTACAGAACAGAACTGAATGTCTTTGACATTAATAACATTACTCCAGCATCCCAAGCTAAAAGAATGAAAGTAATTCCTTTATGGACTTCAATATCAAATTTTCAACTGGCAGTGGGAAACTGCCCCCCTTTTTAATACAAAAAAGTTTGGAAGCAATAGTTGGCTATCCAAAAATATTTTAAAACATTATAATCTGGGATTTCTTAATAGAGACAGCTTGGAAATAACAATCTGAAAAATTGTTAAAACTACTAAAAATTTTCGGGATTAACAGTTACAGTGTCTCACTCATCTCTCTCTGAGAGAGACTTTCTGACTGTTACTGATAATACAAAAAGCTGCAATACATGGAAAAAGGAGTAAAAAATCCAGAATTATATAAGTGGAAAATGAGGTAATATACATATATAATTCTGGTAAAATATAATTGCTACTCATACCTCAAGTATATATATATATGCCTTGATAGTAAGGAAGCAGCAAAGTGCGATGTCCCAGAGAAAACATTTGCTACTCAAACTGATATCTCAGTTCCACATAAGTCAGTTTCTGATTGGGCTAGATTAGCCCTTACTCCTCTGCAGCAGAAAAGTAAATAAACTGGAGACCTAAAACACTCCTCTTTCAATTAATTATTAATTGTTTAATAATTAATTGATAGCTACATATCTACATATGAAGTAGATATGAATGTCAATGACAAAAGCAGTCATGAAGAACCAATATGGACAGAGATAGATAAATATTTCCTGAATATTTCCTAAAAAATGGTCAACCAAAACTCAAATAATGTATAATATATACAATGGTACTGCTGAGGCTTTCATGCCAATTTTAATGGCATCCAAAATTAATTAGCCATTGGAAACCTGCAGGTCTGTCTGAAGAAAACTTACTTAATCCCACAAGTTTTCCCTTCAATAAAAAATTTAACAAAACTTCACATTCTTTCAAAGAGATAACACAACAAATGCTGTCCATGGTGGTGTGGTGCGGCCACCTTAGCATCTCTAAGCATGTCTCGCTTCAGTCTCACATTGAAGCTGTAGTTGTAAACCTTGGCCTCATATTTGCACATGACACTACATCTTCCACCTAATGAAACTTACTGAAACAGAGATTTCGAAGACCTCTCATCAAATCTGCCTCCTCCAGTCACTATTTCGGGTGAATTTAAAGTGCATCTCTCATTATGGGGATCTGCCAAATTGGATGAATGAAGAAGCCTGATAGATTGCTTGACACACATCTGACCATACTTAATACTCGTTCTCATATGCATATATATTTCCCCACTGGAATAACCTCAGCAATAGAGCTATTCATTTGCTCTCCTGTCTTGTATCCAAACATAGAATAGGCAATTCCAATTACTTAGCAGTGACTACTTTCCAGCAATCTGAAATCTGCACGTCGGATATTCCTCATATGAATCTGTGCAATAAATGGGAATTCCCTCAAGTTGATTGAGCTAAGCATAAATTGTTCATCTTTCTTGGTGAGAAGCTTATTCAGTGGCAATCCATAGATGATGTCACTGAATATATTACTTCTCATCTAACTGCTGTAGGTATTGCTACTTCATTATCATCAAACCCTCACACTGAAAAGCAAAGGTGGAGCAAAGAATGTATAAAAGAAAAAAAAAAAGCACAGTTGGAATCTGTTTCACAGGCTTCCAACTATCCCCCAATTTAATAAATTAGAAGAAGCTCAGGGATTCCTGGAACAGATTTTGCTACAATTGTTACCAAAGTTTCTGATCCTAGTTTAGTGTGAAAAAAGGTGATACAACTTAATGGCAAGTTTATTCCAACTGCATCTCCAATCATTTTGGAATGGAAAAGAAATGTCTTCTCCTTCAGAGATTGCTGGATGCTCTAGGGCAGTGGTTCTCAGACTTTTTTGCTGGCATATACCCTAAATTAAATTTAACAGTTTCCAATTTCATTATTTTCACCATTAACAAGATATTTTTTTATATAAATAAAAAACAGGTTAAATTCTCTAGGTAACTGCTGACTTTAATTTTTTAAGGGAAAAGTATATGAACTTAAAAAATGAGAATAATGAGACCTAAACTATTGTATGCAAAATATTAAATCAAGCAGATATTTATTTTTAAAAAAATAAAACCAAAATTGATAAATTGATACATTTGACAACAATAATTAAAACACAGGTGGCCCCGGGTGCCAAGTGTTCCGTGGCCAAGCAATTATAGTGTGTTCATTAAAGCAATCTTTTCAAAGAGCTTTTGCTATATAGAGTTCCTTTTTTGTTGTGATTCGCATCCCTGCATTTAGAATCCTAAATGCAGGGATGCGAATTACGCTATATAATTTTACGTTAGAGCTACCTAGTTACCACAATTAAAAATTTGAATTCCCTACCACTCCATACAAAAACAATGGGGTTCGAGCCCGTCACCACCAAATACAGAGGATGCGGAAAGGTCAGGGAATGACCACTGCTCCTAAAAATCAAACAACAACAACAAAAACAATGGTTGCAAGATTTGTACGAAACAACGGTTTTACGTATATTAAGTAGTAATCTACAAAAACTTATCTAAATTAAAAATAAAAATAACCAGCATATCTAAAACTATATGGCTACTTATAAAGTTCAATATAAAATAACAATTAGGTAAATAAAATGGCAAACACTTATTGCTTTTTCAGAGCCTGTAATTCACAGCTGTAATTTTTAAAGAGAGTCAGCGCCCTCTCAATACTACATTCAAGGTGGTGGAGAACAAAAGAGACCTAAGGATAATTGTAAAGTTCAACATGAAGTTCCCTGTGTAGTGCAAGATAAGCAGCCAGTACAGTTTATTGGGTTCTGTCAATGACATACAGGAACTTGGCCATTGGGGACAAACAGGTGATTATCTCATTGTGGAAGGCAATGGGATAATTACTTCTTAGTTAGGCCACTGCATACAGGTCCAGAAGCCTCATGTTAAGAAAGATATGGATCTCTTGGAATGGGTGCAGAAAAGAGCAACCAGATTAATTAAGCACACAAAGGGGTACTCTTACCACAAAAGATTGTTTCTGTAAATTGCAGTGCTTAGAAATTAGGCATTGCAATTTACAGAATTTGCAAGGAGACGTGATTGAAATCTTTAAGGCTTTAAAGGATTGAATAAACTTAATGATGATGATGATCTTCTAACTCTTTCTTAGACAACACACATAAGTTGACATAAAATTGAAAAAGGATGATTGGCAGGATAGATGTAAAAAATTTGCTTTCAGCCATGGAGTAATTTATTGTTGGAATAAAACATCATCTGGTGTTGTGGAAGTGGCTGGTTTAAATAAATTTAATGAAGAATTACACATATTATTCAATGGAATGGGTAGTATTTTTTTTTTTATTTGGCTGATGCTCTATAAGCTTACTTCCATGCATTATTTACCAGTACTACTACTACTACTAATAATAATTTACAGATCCTTTACTTTCTCTATGTATGTTTAATTCAAATGTTTCTTCAGCAGATTTGTTTTCTCTATGTTGTATCTCTGTTTCATAGATACCCAGAGTTTTTGGACAGTGGAGCACTCCACAACTTTGGAAATGAGTTGTTAAGTTGAATTAGGTTAGCAGACTTTGGACAATAAGAATAAAGGAAATAAAAAAATATTTTAACTTTTAAATAAAACTTATTCATTTAAACGTGCTAGCATGAATTAAATTTTGTGATATTTCATACTGTAAAATGTTAATATACTGTATTTATAAACAAGGAGAGTACTCATTTAAGTTAGGAGCATAAATAGAAAAGTTTGAGAAACACAGACTTAAATACTAGAACAGGTTGTAAAATATTGGTAATATATACATTTTTGATACACTTATGTTACTCAGAAAATGTGAATGATTATATGTCCTTATAGGTATTGTTTTCTTTAGAGTTATGTGGAACTCCTGGATATCTTGCACCAGAACTATTGAAAGCGTCGATGTATGAAGATACAGCTGGTTATGGACAGGAAGTAGACATGTATGGTATTCAAATCCGTTTTGTGTGTGTGTGTGTGTGTGTGTGTGTGTGTGTGTGTGTGTGTGTGTGTGTGTGTGTGTGTGTGTGTGTGTGTGTGTGTGTGTGTGTGTGTGAGAGAGAGAGAGAGAGAGTTGTGTGTGTGCACTCCCTGTGGTTGTACCAGTGTATTTTACTGAATTAGGTTATAGAGAATTGTATGTTATGTTTTCTATGAAATCATGGAAGATGGCTATTCAAATATGATATTTAAAGGACACTATTATATACACAGGAATTACTAATTTAATTAAAATATACACTCCACTATGTTGAATTTTCTTAATTTAAATATATTTAATTAAATATTTGAACACTGTGCATTACAAAACCCATACATTTTTGAACACTTTGTTTCCTTCATCTTCGGGAAATCTGTATAGATATAAAATCAGTGCTTTTTTTAAAAAAAAAAAAAATAAGGTGCCGGTACTCATTCTTTGCTATGAGGAAAAATTGAAAATTAAAAGGATATGAAATTTACTTTAAATTTTTTTCCCCCTGATATTGTTACTTTAGTAGTAATGTTTTTAGTATAAGAACAACAAATTAAATATATTAACACAGTTTATTAATCATAAATTTATTATTCAAGTGTACAGGGTGTCTCAAAAATACACGGCATAACTTCAGGAATGAGTTCCTCATATCTAGACAATAAAAATATTTTATATCCACATAATTCCGGAAATGCTTGGTTCCCAGAATGTCTTATCTCCCGCAGGTGATTTCCTTCATCACAAGATACTGACAGAATCTGGTGGTACCATTCTGACCATGTACTCAAATCAGGAGGAAGCAGATATGCACTTTATGTACGGTTTGGCGGACTGCAATGCTCTGGAGGCTCATTGTTTGTACCACGAAAGGTTCCTAGAACGAAGATGTCCAGACAGGAAAATGTTTGAAGGTATCCATCACTGTCTTTGTGAACATGGGATCTTTACATCTCGTGCTGCTGACAGAGGACGAACGACCAAGATCTACGACTCCTGAAGTAGAGGGGTGGAATAACTGCCTGGCCTCCATGCTCACCTGATTTAAACCGACTACATTTCTTCTTGTGGGGCCATTTAAAGTCATTGGTGTATTCGACTCCGGTAGCTGATGTGGTAAGTCTCCGCAATCGAATTGTGGCAGGTTGTGAGACAATATGAAACATGCCAGGAATTTGGCATCATCTTCGCGAGTCCATGAGATGTCGATGTGAGGCCTGTATTCAGGCAGAAGGTGGACATTTTGAACAACTACTATAAGGTGATGTGAACAGTTAAGTGTCATAGACAGACCTTCAAAACTTGGAAACCAAGCATTTCCGGAACTATGTTGATATAAAATATTTTTATTGTCTACATATGAGGAACTCATTGCTGAAGTTATGCCGTATATTTTTGAGACACCCTATATAAAAAAATAAGTAAACTGTGAGTAAAATAAGTAAAAATAATTTCATAATGAAGTTTTTGTAGAATATTCCAAATTTTTATTAAGTTCTTATCTGACACGCTATGCCGACTTCTTTTCCTCCTCTTTGTGTGTCGGTTGCTGAATGACGTTTCCGAAGCAGCCAAGAATCGACATGTTTTGCTGGATTGAAGCGGGTCAGTGGTGGGCCTACAGTTTTAAGAAACAGTAGTGAAGAAACTGTTTTTGTCATCAATGAAGCACTGGTTGGGCTGGCGATCAGATTCATTTGTGAAAATCCTTGCTCACATTCACTCAGCGAAATTGGTATCGTACTCAGAGCGTTCATCAAATGTTTCAATTCTTCCGAAACCTTCTTATCAATTAGGTATCCCCAAAATCCACATATTGCATTTAACTGTAATTGGCAATTTTCACCAAATGCCAACAATTCATATTTAGAAGGATTTATACCTTTGTTGTCCTCTCGTCATCGGTATTGTCACTAGTTCTTAAATTTGGATTTTTTCTTTTCTTTCTTTCTTTTTTTTTTAAACTGTCCAAAATATCGGTGTCATCGGTGACCATGTAAACAAAGATAGGGAAAATTTACGGAAAAATGTGGATAGCACACTTCCACAAAACAACAGATGATTATTTGTTGCAATAAAAAAAAATCACTTTTCTAATTCTCGAACGGGGCGCTTACAGTTGATTCATAGCGGTGTCCAACCTACGGCCCGCAAGGAAAGTGAACTAAAATAGCATTTTAAATTTTGTTAATTATCAAAAACATTTTCTAATTAAATATTTTGTTCAGTAAATATAATTGTGCATTGTACTTAATAAAATTTTTGAATATTTTCAATTTTACTTTTACGTGCAACAAGATATCGAAAATGTAACACACTAAAGAAATCTAATTTTGAATTTTTTTGAATATGGTCCCTGTACGGGAAAAGGTTGGACACCACTGCAGTAGAAGGTGGGCCAGAGCCCATTGGGAATACACCTTGATCTGCTCACTCTTGACCAACACGACTTCTCTGTAGGTGGGACAGGTGGTCGGATAGGTTTTACTAGGTACCACTAAGTTGTAGAATGCCAATCCCTTTAGCTCTCTTAATTCGTGCAGCAGCACTAATTTCCTAAATTGCCTGAAGGCCAGAAAAATGATCAGGGCATACCGAGTTAATTCTCTCCTAATATCCATTCGCTATATGAAAATTTTTTTCTTCACTCAACAGAAACTATTTTAAATGTAACTTCCAAAGGGAATTCAAAATAATTAAACAGAGGTCCAACTGAGTAATTTAGAATTATAAAAATGGTTATACAGTTTTATATAGAAAAAATCTTAACAATAGACAGTAAAAAATGCAAATTTAGTTAAACCATTTTAAGTTTATTTGAATAGTAGGTAAACATGTGAAAAAAATTTACGGAATATTACAAATTTCAAAGTGCATTGCATCCAAATGTCACACATCGCTGTTAATAAAGGTGCCGGTATACCATACTGTTGCGTACCATCCCAAAAAAAGCACTGTATAAAATTATAAAAAAAATTAAAGAAATAAAATTAAGTGTGTAAGAAATAATGCATATGGCCTTCATGTTATCATTTCTTGGATACAGTGAAGCCAAAGAGAGAGAGAGAGAGAGAGAGAGAGAGAGAGAGGGAGAGAGAATGGGACAAAGAAAGGTCAGGTGGTCAGTTTGCACTGTCTTAATTGGACACAGGGCTTCTCTTTACTGAAAGTTGCACTGAATGCTCTAGAGACTGGAGACAAATTATAACAAGAACTTAATATGTACTTATTCACAACTAATACCCAGAAAGCTTGATTAATAAAACTATCAGTAGAACTGATAGTTTTGTCAATCAAGATAGTACAAACACCATAAACAAATTCCTAATCCCCCACACCAATCTAATGAAAGATATAGCCCATAAACTTGACTGCAAGTGTTACATAGGGCAAATGCTCAGAAAACTACAAATAAGTATTGATGAACACCTGCAGCACACAAAACAAGGCAACTGTCCAAAAATGATATGGAATACCACTTGATTTCTGAAGATCCTGTCTTCCAAACTTCTGACCTGAAGGTCTTAAACATCGTTCACCACCAAAAAAAGAAGGGACTTACTTGAAGCAGTTCAAATACAGAAAGACTACAAGATTATTGTCAACAGGAACATTGGTGGAGTTACTATCCCTCCATCCTGGATAACTCTATTCAGCAGAGTATCAATAAGAACCAACAACAGACATCAAAATAACATCTATTGAACAACTCACAGAATAACCCTCAAACTAGTCTCAAAATGGCATTATAAGGATTTTAGACATTTCAGGCAGTGGCAATGCATCCAGTAGCATTTCACAAGATCAACCAACCTGCCCTCTATGCCATTCAGTGCAGCTTGTGGCAAAACAGAAGCCTCATGCTCAGTGAAGACAGTGCAAACTGACCACCTGACCTTCTTCATCCCAGCTTTCACATGCTCTCTCTCTCTCTCTCTCTCTCTCTCTCTCTCTCTCTCTCTCTCTCTCTGTTTTATTGTGTCCAGGATATCAGAATTAGTAATGGCCATAGGGTGCAAGGAAGCCTAAGGCTTACGTTGCACCAGTCCAAAAAAAAAGAGGAAAATAATTATAATCCACCTGACCTTTGAATTTCCCCAAACTGTCAGTCTCAATCACCCATGTAGGTAACTTATTCCAGTAATTTATAATTCGCTGGCTAAAATAAAACTTCCTGCAATCCAGTCTAAACATCTCCCCTCATGACTTGAATTTATGGCCCCCTAGTTTTAGAATAATTTATAACTGAAAATTTCACCCTCATTCATTTTACTTTTGCCACTCAAAACGTTAAACACCTCAATCAAGTCTTCTCTAAGGTGCCTAGTTTCCAAGCTGTGCAATCCATATATACGAAGTCTTTCCTCATATGGATGCTCTTTTGCTGATCTCACTAGGCAAGTTACCCATCTTTGGACCTTTCAAGAAGCTTGATGTCTTTTTTTTAGGTGCAGTCTCCATACTTGAACACAGTATTCCAAGTGTGGTCTAACAATAGCCTTATATAATGAAATTATGACGTCCTTATCTCTACTAGCAAATGTTTGATAAATTATCGATAGAACACCATGGGCCTTCCTTGCAACCTGTCTACAATGCTCGGAGAACTTTGTGTCTGACTGTATTGTAACTCCCAAGTCCCTTTCTTCCACTACTGACTTTAGTTCAACTCCAAGTGTATAAGTTATTTTGGGGATACTGTTCCCCAGGTGTAAGACCTTGCATTTTGCTGAATTAAAGCATAGATGCCACTTTTCTGACCATCTCTGAAGTATATCTAGGTCACTCTGAAGAAGCTCTGCTTGTCTGTGATCAAAAAATAACATGATGATTGTATGCATTATAGTTTTTATCAGTGTTCCAAACATATGAGTTTTAGTAATGTACAGTGGCCGACTGGGCTAGCCGGGTTGGTAAAGTGCCTTCCTGGCAACCCAAAGGTCGCGGGTTCGAATCCCGCCTCGGGCTTGGATCAAAGTACTGCAAAAACCTTGGGAGGTGCATTATGGCCACAGAAGCCGATGCGCCAACAACTGCCAAAAAAAAAAAAAAAAAAAATGTACAGTGATTAATTAATTAGTGATACATTGATTAATAAATTAAATATATTTAAACTGCAATATCAATACTTCTTATCAATAATCAATACTGATTATCAATACTTCTTCAAAACCACTTAACAATGATTTTGAAGCAGTTATTGTGCATGCTGAGTTTGCCATAGTTTATTTCTTTATTTTAATTATTAAAATTATACATTAAAAAAATCTTAACTGATCATAAAAAAACTTTAAGTTAACCCTCTAGCTGGTGTGCAAAAAACAATAACAGCAGGTATGGTGCTTTTACTTTACCCATCAGTTTTTTGTGAAAAAAATAGTTTAATATGTTCAGTTTAAACTTTACAAGTTTATTTTTACTTAAATTATATTGTACAGTTATTTGCCACTATATCATGGTTCATTCATTGCTTGTTCGCTATAGCATGGTTCATTCATTGCTTGTTCACTATAGCATGGTTCATTCATTGCTTGTTCACTATATCACTGTATATTTTTAAATGCTTCCTCTTCAAGTGTTGTGATTGCTATTTCTCAGAATAGTACTATTCACTCCAAAATGCCTAGGGAGTAACTCATTAGCAGGTGTTTGGATGCATGAGGGGTCCTGTCGAAAAAAAAACTTTTTAGTACTCTTCAATCTGATTTTCTAGTCAATTGTAATTCACAATGCATGCTTTCAGAGTTGTGTTATTTGAGTTTACTATTAAAATTGACTTTTAACTGATACTATAATTACCAACAAAATGGCCGAATTGTTGGCCAAACTGGAAATACTGCAAAGCATATCAAATTTATGAAATGTGACAAGGAGAAACTTTGAAAGTGTCTGTTAGTAGCTCTTAACCAATTAACAGCCATTGTCCCATTTATGGGACGCAACTTTTAATGAAAATAAAAATAATGGAAATGCAGAAAACTGGATTACAGGCAGCACAGTAGTTTCAAACTGATCTATAATCACTGCATTTATTGTCAGATGGCACTGAAATACAAAAAATTAGGACAGAAAGCATTTACAAGTTTTTCGTTTTCAAGCATGTGTGTGTCATAAGAATGATAAGTGTAAGTTTCTCTGTTTTTTCAAACACTATAAGGGCTCTAGAAATATATTCTAGAATAGTTGCTTTTTGTGATTCAACTAAAAGGGTAAGCCACCTACACTATTATTTATTTGTAAATTTGTTATTTATGTTGATGTCCCATTTTTAGGACATTGGCTGAAAATAACATCAGCAAGCACGTGGATGTTTCTCGAGTCAAAATGAAATTTTAGTGGTTTACCTTTGTAAAAATATTATATAACAAAGCCATGAGCGGTGGAAAGTACACTGTTAGAAAATATCTAACTCCAAAAGAGATAGAGGAAATGTTTGCGGATCCTGCATTTTGGGAAGACGTGGATAACGACGATGTTGATGTTCCAATCATTCCCCCAGAATCCTGATGAGCTAACTGACACAGAGAATTTTGAAGAAAATAATCTTGAAGGAGAAGAAGTGGAAGATGTTGCAGGTACCCTAGAGTTATTTACACCTATAAATGACAAATCTGAATTGAGCAGCGATGACGATGCACTGGCTGTAAAAAAACGTAAGCCGTGTAAAGTGACGAACCATCTTCTGCGTAATGAAGATACATCAGGAAGCTTTTCAAGCCTATCAGAATCTTGCAATAAATACAAAAAATCAATTTCTCAAACAGTTGCAAAAACAAGTCACATAAAAGGAAAAACACCAGAGGGGACAAAGAACCAAATACAGTATCCTGAAAGAGGCCTCTGAGGTCGGGAAAATTCATGTCTAAGAAATAAGTGAACTCATACACCAACCATTAAATGAATTTTACTGTAATTAAAGTTTTTACAAGTAAATATGAAAAAACAAATTATATAATTTACAATAAACTGGTGGCTGTATATACGGAATGCTAAAACTATAATAAAATCATTTACTATAAAATATGCTAAAATATAAAGATTACAAGCGCTAAAAACCTGAAGCTTTCGAGAGCATCAGCTCCCTTCCTCAACAGTGATACAACTTCCTGCAACATCTCCTTATATAACAGGCTCACGGTACCTCCACGTGGTTCCCTCGGCGCATGGGCAGACTCGGAAGCGGAAGTGGCTCAGGTACGTGGCAGACAAAATAAAATCGTTCATCCATACTTAAGACAAAATTGCTTCGAAAATAGGATACCTCTGTCTCTATTCATGGTATTCTTACTGGATGAGCCAATCCGTAAACCCTTTAGCCACTTACGCTCCCAGTACCCATGTGCGTGGTCCACAATAATCGCGTCCTCGGGGGATGCTGCTTCTCCCAAAAATGTTCGGCCACAGCAGACTTATTATAATCTGCAGTTCTTATAGCATTTAAATGCTCCCCCAGACAATCCCTGAGCCATTGTTTTGTCCCCCCCCCCACATAACACTCCGCACAGTCCGGGCATTCTATTCTATATACAACTCCACTACTGAGGTCTTTTGGTATACGGTTTTTCACCTGGGACACGGCTGTGCACAGCCTCCACCCTGGAAACTGTACACAGCGTGTCTTATAACCCCGTAAAATTCTTGCTAAATGCTCAGTAAGGCCCGGATAGTAGGGGATGTATGCGGTGGCTACCGGCACATACGGCTCCCTACATTCACACACTCCTCTGCTATATCTGTCCAGGATCCTCTGGGGGTATCTGCATTTTCTAAGGTCTGCCGTGACATGATTAATTTCCTTTTCTTTATCCTCAGAGGTGGTGCAGTGTGATCCTGCTCTATCAAATAGAGCTTTTACTACACTGTTTTTGTATTGTCCAGCTTGTGCTGAGTTGTAATGGGTATATTGGCCTCTACACATGGGTTTCTTAAAAACTGACGTCTTATGTCTGGAACCCACCTTAGAGACCAATACATCCAAAAATGACAGGGTACTGCCTATTTCCACCTCTGAGGTAAATTGTATGAATTGGGAGAAGCTATTAAGCCAGCAAACTGCATCATCCTCCCTCCCCTTCTGGACCAGGGCAAAAGTATCATCAACATATCTCTTCCAATTTCTAATAGGAAACGAACACCCACTAAAAACCCTACTTTCTAACTCCTCCATGGCCAAATTGGCACTAATGGGAGAACCCATGGCTGTACCGTGAACCTGTTTGTACATAGTTCCTTGAAATAACATGGTGGTACTAGCCAGACATAATTCCACCCTGGCACAAATATCTTCTACACCAAGCAGTGATCTGTTACGAAGTGAGACATCCTTGGTCAGTGCCATTTTACACAATATATTCCATGTTTAATAGGAATACAGTGAAACTTCTCCTAAAGGACACCTCTCTTTAACAGACATCTCTCTACAACGGACATTTTCAAATTCTCCAACTCTCCTCTATTGGTTTTAACGTGTTTTCAGCTTCTGTCTAGCGGACATTCTCTGTAACGGACGCGGACAGGCAATCTGCACTGTTTCGTTTAGATTAGCACTTAATTTGATCTCCCAATAACGGATAGCGGGCGAGCTCACGACCCTTTTTCTAGGAATGTTTCTTCCACGTATTGCCTCAATCGTGTGTTTATTTTCTATTTCCGATTCTCTGAATTTTATCAAGGTTTACGTCGCATTTCTAAACCCTTTTTCAAGAATTTTAAGGCACGTGTAAAACTTCTGATGAATTCGGTGTGTGCAGGGGGAACGGGGGGAATTTTTCCGGCCTTTCGTCTTTTTGAGTTTCAGTTTTCAGTTTTGTTCAGTGTCGTGTGAAGTGAACAATGTCTTCTCGTAAACATTTAACTTTAAAAGATAAAGTCGAACTCATTAATGCGTATGATCGGCAAAAAAATAGTGTTCGCAATCTCACTGCAAAATTCAAAATCAGGAAGATGCAGGTAAGCAACACCCTAAAGAAAAAAAATGAACTGCTCAAACAATTTTGGCAACACGTAAATGATCAGGTTCAAAAATCATTCCTGAAAACTGTTGGACTTCAAATTTGTCGCGCACGTGCTAAAAAAATTCCCATTAATGGGCCTATTATTAGGGAAAAAGCTTTGGAGGTTGCGATCTATGGGAGTAAATGAGTTCAAAGCTTCTGTGGGATGGCTAGACAAGTTCAAAACTCGGCATAAAATTTCTTGGAAAACCGTAAGTTGTGAAGGTGGTGGATCTGTTGATACTGGGGTTGTAACAGAGTGGACCATCAAATTGGAAGATTTATGTCGTGATTTTGAAGCTAAGGATATTTACAACTGTGATGAAACAGGGTTGTTTTTTAAAGCTCTTCCTGAAAAAACAATGAGTCTAAAAAATGAAAAGTGCCAGGGCGGAAAAATTTCTAAGGAATGCTTGACTGTACTATTGTGTACAAATATGCTGGGAGACTTTGAACAACCTCTTGTTATAGGAAAACCACAAAATCCTCGTTGTTTCAAGGGCATAAATTTTGAATTTGAATGTTGACTGGAAGTCTAATAAAAAAGCGTGGATGACATGAGATATCATGAGCGAATGGATAAGTCACTTTAACCAAAACATGATTCGTCAAAACAGAAAAATTATTCTTTTCATGGATAATGCTGCATCTCACCCGCACATTGAATTGTCCAACATTCAAATCATTTTTCTGCCAAAATCTGTATATATTTTAATTTAATTTTACATTAAACATTTAACGATTTTTCTTTCTTTCTTTTTTTTTTCTCCCTCAGACTTCTTGTTAGCAAACACTTCTCTCTAACGGACAGATTTTTGTTCCCCATGGCTGTCCGTTAAAGGGAAGTTTCACTGTAAATGTGAATAAAGATACGACATCAAAAGATATCATACTCTCATTATCATTTATAGTCAAATTTCCCACATAATTTACAAACTCTCTACTATCTTTAATAACATATTTGGACTGCCCCACTATGGCCGCAATTAATTTAGCCAAGTACCCCGATAGAGCATAAGAAGGACTCCCTATAAATGATACTACGGTCTCAGGAGTACTTCAGCCTTATGAATTTTTGACAGTCCGTAAAACCTAGGGAGTTGACTACCTGCAGCGTGTAATGCCCAGAAAGTCTCCTTGGAAATCTTCTCCATAGTTCCAGGCCCACCAACGGGTTCCTCTGGGTCACCTTATAAGTATTATTATCTTGCAGAAGATTCAATGCCTTCTTATTATAATCCTTTGTATTTAGGACCACCATTGATCTCCCTTTGTCCAGTGGTAGAACTACTATTCCTTCATCTCTTCTCAACTCTTTTGGGGCTCTCTTTTGACTAAGGCTGAGATTCGGGGGTGCTCTCCTCAACTGGCTCAAAATCGCAGCGGACTTCACTCGGATTTCATTAGCTAAAGCCTCAGGAAACTTATTAATGGCCCGTTCAATACCCATTGCTATCTCCGCAATGGGAGGTTTGGGGGGTATAAGCGTGAATTTGGGACCTAGATTTAGGACTTCGTCCTGTTTTTTAGTGAGCTGTCTATTACTTAAATTGTGCATGAAATGGGTGCTCCTATCGTATCGCTGCACTACATTTTCACTCAACAACCTATTGAACTTCATGATTTGTCTTTGTCTATATGACTCCGCTACTCTAGAGACTTTAGCATTAGCATTTGTAGAGGCATTTGATGCAAGAAAGCAAGCTTATGCAGCATCAGCCAGAAAAAAAAAAAAAAAAAAAAAAAAACACTTCCACTTCACCCCTCTGTTCATTCGAAATACCTGTCCAGATGAGCCTTAAACTTATTTAGGCTATCAACTTCCACGACAAGGGATTGGAAGTCTGTTCCACCAACCAACCAACCAACCAACCAACCACCTGCTGGCTAACGGCCAATTTCCGCACGGCTATCCTACATCTGCCTTTCCTCAATTTGAATTTATGCCCTCTCAGGCGATTATTCTGAGCAAGAGGAAGAATCCCATCAGCATTGAGCATACTCAAACCATTCAAGGCTTTATACACCTCTATCAGACACCTCGTTGGTGCCTAGTCTCCAGACACTGTAATTTGAAAACTTAAGCCTTTCTTCATAAGAGCACCCCTTTGTTCCATTCACTAATCTTGTTACCCTTCTCTGTACTCGTTCCAGCAGCTCTACATCCTTCTTGAAATGAGGCCTACAGACCTATATCAGTACTCTAGGTGTGGCCTGACCATTGCCTTATACAAGGGAATAATCACCTCCTTATCCCTGCTAGAAAAATTCCTGTATATCATTGACATACACCATGAGCTACTCTTGCAGCCTGTCTGCACTGCTCAGAGAACTTCATATCTGCCTGCACAACCATCCCCAGGTCCCTTTCATTCTCTACCACTGTCAGTGTAGTACCACAGAGTTGATACGTTGCTCTGGGGTTGCTGTTTCCCATATGTAGTACTTTACATTTGTCAATATTAAACTTCATTTGCCACCTCTCAGCCCATCTGCTCAACCTTTCCAAATCCTGTTCGCTATATAATTTTACGTTAGAGCTACCTAGTTTCCACAATTAAAAATTTGAATTCCCTACCACTCCATACAAAAACAATGGCTGCAAGATTCGAACGAAACAAAGGTTTTACGTATATTAAGTAGTAATCTACAAAAACTTATCTAAATTAAAAAATAAAAATAACCAGCGTATCTAGAACTATATGGCTACTTATAAAGTTCAATATAAAATAACAATTAGGTAAATAAAATGTCTAACACATCGCTTTTTCAGAGCCTGTAATTCACAGCTAATATTTTTAAAGAGAGTTAGCGCCCTCTTTGATTTACTGGTCCTCCTGTAAATCAAAGGATGCTCTCATAATTATGGTAAGGGTTTGCTTATTTCCCTTAATATGATTGGATAGATCCCTTTCACCCCAGTGCCTTTTTTATCTTTAACTTCAATGTTTCTTCTACTTTATTCTCAGTTATCACAAAATTGTTTAGCTTCCTGTTAGACTTTCATAAACTTCTGGTATCCACTTCCCTGAAGAATTAGTTATGTGTGATTGTAGATGCAAAATACTCATTCAATTTGTCAGCAACCTGAGCGGGATCATCAATAGTTAAACCATTGATAACAAGTGGACCTATGTGAGACATCCCCTTCCTTCTAGTGTTTACATAAGTAAACAAAGTCTTTGCTGTTTTTCTTTGCATCCTTTGCCAAAGATTTCTCATCTGTCTTGGCTTACCTAACCTCCTTTGTAATTTAATTCCAGTCTAGTTCTACCATAGGCTCATGTGTCACATAATAATTCATATGCTTTCCATGAATTTTTCATCTTTGCCATGAGTCTCATTAATTCATCTGACCTTCCATTTAGGCCTAAAACTTAACAGTATTTATTAGTTGGTATGAAAAGCCTTGTAGCTTCTATGATACTTGAATTCTTCCATTTGTTATTTGCTGAAGGTAACATCATCAGTTCATCCCATTGTATAGAAATAAAAACTTATGTAAACTCTAGAAAGAAGGGGATGAATCAGATTGGTCCAATTGACATTGACGGTTCAACTGTTGATGATCCTGCTCAGGTAGCTAACAAACTAAAAGAATATTTTGCATCTATATTCACACATGAGGAATTATTCAGGGATGGGAATGCCAGAGGTGTATTCAACTCTGGCAGTAAGCTAGATAATCTTGTAATAACTGAGAGTAAAGTGGAGGAGAAATTGTTGAAGATAAACATAAGAAAGGCACCTGGGGCGGGTGGAATCTATCCAGTTATATTAAAGGAGGCGGCGAAGGAAGTAAGCAAACCCTTAGCCATAATTATGAGAGCTTCCCTGGACTCAGGGGAGGTACCTGGACTCCAGGGGAGGGACTGGAGATTTGCAAATGTGACCCCAATCCACAAAGGAGGATCAAAGGTAGACACAGGTAACTACAGACCTGTTAGTTTAACTTCTGTTCCAGGGTAATTAATGGAGGCACTGGTTAAAGAAGCATTTCAGGATCATCTAGACAAGACTTCAGTTATAGCTCGGACACAGCATGGGTTTGTTAAGGGGAAGTCTTGTCTGACAAATTTGATTGGATACTATGATGTAGTCACAAAGGAACTGGATGCAAAGAATAATTTTGATATCATATACAGTGAAACTTCCCTTTAACGGACAGCCATGGGGAACGAAAATGTGTCCATTAGAGAGAAGTGTCCGCTAACAAGAAGTCTGAGGGAGAAAAAAAAAAAAAGAAAGAAAGAAAAATCGTTAAATGTTTAATGTAAAATTAAATTAAAATATATACAGATTTTGAACAATATTTTTGTAAATAATATACAATTACATACACAAGAGATAAAGAAAAATCTTTAAACGTTTAATGTAAAATTAAATTAAATTATATACAGATTTTGCACAATATTTTTGTAAATAATATACATACAATTGTGCTATGCATATTATGACTTTATCTTAAGAAAAATACATACAGTAATCATTTATTTTCTTCTGCACCTTCTTCCGGCTGATAATTTTGTTTTCAACATTTGTTTGGAGTGAAGAAACCATCGAAAGTCCTTCAGTATCTTCTTCAGCGGCGAAAAACATTTTTAAACGATTGATTTGTATGAGCGCTTCTTCTATTTTCATCGGCGGTTCGTCGTTAATATGTTCTTCGACAGAATGACCTCCTTCCATTTCTTCATCCTCATGAGGAACTTCTTGAAAAATATCGATGATAATGTCGTTGATATCTAGAGCACCATCTTCTGTAGTGAGGTTCGAGTCTATATCTTTGTAGCCAGGGTCACTTATAGCTGAAGTATCGTACACTATCAACAGATGTTGAAGTTCTTGTTCTTCTTGGTGCTCCACATTGCTGTTCACAACTTCAATTTTTGCGTTTGAGAAGCCAGACTTTACAAAACAGTTCATGACAGTTTGTTTTCTAATTGCGTTTACTGAAGAGGAAATCCACTGAATCGCATCTAGGATGCTGATTTTCTTTGCAAGGACACTCGCACATGTTACATCGTTCATGTTTGCAATGAGATGTCTTAAAACACGTTTTCTGTAGTGAAGTTTAAAATTTTTTATTATCCCTTGATCCAAGGGCTGACACTCTGCAGATGTGTTTGGTGGAAGAAAAACGATTTGAATGTTGGACAGTTCAATGTGCGGGTGAGATGCAGCATTATCCATGAAAAGAATAATTTTTCTGTTTTGACGAATCATGTTTTGGTTAAAGTGACTTATCCATTCGCTCATGATATCTCGTGTCATCCACGCTTTTTTATTAGACTTCCAGTCAACATTCAAAAGATTCAACTTTATGCCCTTGAAACAACGAAGATTTTGTGGTTTTCCTATAACAAGAGGTTGTTCAAAGTCTCCCAGCATATTTGTACACAATAGTACAGTCAAGCGTTCCTTAGAAATTTTTCCGCCGTGGCACTTTTCGTTTTTTAGATTCGTTGTTTTTTCAGGAAGAGCTTTAAAAAACAACCCTGTTTCGTCACAGTTGTAAATATCCTTAGCTTCAAAATCACGACATAACTCTTCCAATTTGACGGTCCACTCTGTTACAACCCCAGTATCAACAGATCCACCTTCACCACTTACGGTTTTCCAAGAAATTTTATGCCGAGTTTTGAACTTGTCTACCATCCCACGGAAGCTTTGAACTCATTTACTCCCATAGATTTCGCAACCTCCAAAGCCTTTTCCCTAATAATAGGCCCATTAATGGGAATTTTTTTAGCACGTGCGCGACAAAACCACTCATACGTAACATTGTCAATTTGAAGTCCAACAGTTTTCGGGAATGATTTTTGAACGTGATCATTTCCGTGTTGCCAAAATTGTTTGTGCAGTTCATTTTTTTTCTTTAGAATGTCGCTTACCTGCGCCTTCTCGATTTTGAATTTTGCAGCGAGATTGCGAACACTTTTTTTGCCGATCATACGCATTAATGAGTTCGACTTTATCTTTTAAAGTTAAATGTTTACGAGAAGACATTGTGCACTTCACACGACACTGAACAAAACTGAAAACTGAAACTGAAAAGACGAAAGGCCGACCAAATTCACCCCGCCCCCTGCACACACCGAATTCATCAGAAGTTTTACACGTGCCTTAAAAATTCTTGAAAAAGGGTTTACAACCTTGATAAAATTCAGAGAATCGGAAATAGATTGAGGCAATATGTGGAAGAAACGTTCCTAGAAAAAGGGCTGTGAGCTCTCCTGCAGTCCGTTATGGGGAGATCAAATTAAGTGCTAATCTAAACGAAACAGTGCAGATTTCCTGTCCGCGTCCGTTACAGAGAATGCCCGCTAGACAGAAGCTGCAAACACGTTAAAACCAATGGAGGTGAGTTGGGGAATTTGAAAATGTCCGTTGTAGAGAGGTGTCCGTTAACGAGAGGTGTCCGTTAGGAGAAGTTTCACTGTATTTGGATCTTAGAAAGGCCTTTGATACTGTTGCACATGGAAGACTGCTGCACAAATTGTAGCAGTGTGGCATTGGAGGCAAATTGCTGCTATGGATAAAGGGATGGTTGAGTGGGAGAAGACAGAGAGTGGTAATCAATGGACACTGCTCTTCATGGACTAATGTTATTAGTGGAGTCCCTCAGGGTTCAGTGTTGGGTCCATTGTTGTTTTCTGTATTAATAAATGATATTGATGATGGTATATCAGACTTAATGTCCAAGTTTGCAGACGATACAAAGGTTGTTAATGACAGTACACTGCTGCAACAGGATCTAGAAAAGTTGAGCAGATGGGCTGAGAGGTGGCAAATGAAGTTTAACATTGACAAACGTAAAGTACTACATATGGGAAGCAGTAATCCCAGAATAACGTATCAGCTCTGCGGTACCACGCTAGCAATGGTAGAAAATTAAAAGGCATCTGGGGGTAATTGTGCAGGCAGATATGAAGTTTTGTGAGCAGTGCAGACGGTCTGCAAGAGTAGCTCATGGTGTCTTGTCAATGATGTACAGGATTTTTTCAAGCAGGGATAAGGAGGTGATTATCCTCTTGTATAAGGCAATGGTCAGGTCACACCTCGAGTACTGTATACAGGTCTGGAGGCCTCATTTTAAGAAGGATGTAGAGCTGTTGGAACGAGTGCAGAGAAGGGAAACAAGATTAGTGAATGGAACAAAGGGTTGCTCTTATGAAGAAAGGCTTAAGTTTTGCAAATTACAGTGTCTGGAGACTAGGCATGTGCAAGGTGATTTCTTCCTTTTGCTCAGAATAATCACCTCAGAGAGCATAAATTCAAATTGAGGAAAGATGGTTGTATGATAGATGTGCGGAAGTTTTTCTTTAGCCAGCGGGTGGTTGATTGCTGGAACAAACTTCCATCTGTCGTTGTAGAAATTGATAACTTAAATAGATTCAAGGCAGAACTTGACAAACATTTGGAGCGAGTGGATGGGTGAAATAAGGGGGGGGGGGTTGTTTTTCCTTTGGCTGATGCCATGTAAGTTTGCTTTCTTGCATCATGTGCCTTTGCTAATGCTAATGACGTTCCACTATTGTGTGTATAATGTATTTAGGGAAGATAGTGGAGGGGTCATGCTTCTTATCAAAAGCATGCTGAGTCTGAAGTTATTTACCAGCTTAGAATCTGTGTGGTGTGCATTAAGTCGCCTCCATAGCCAAATCGGAAGGAGCAGCAGTGCATAGCACACGCTTCTTGATTAGACCAGGGTTTGAGCCCGTCACCACCAAATACGGAGGATGCGGAAAGGTCAGGGAATGACCATCGCATATCCCCGGAGCAATATGGCCTTTGTTGCTAATGCTCCTAAAAACCAAATAACAACATCAGTGTGCATTAACTGGAAGCAAAGGAATAATGAGAGTGGGAGTAATCTACAGTCCAGAAGATTTTGAAGAATATAATGAGTCTTTACATGCACACGGAATGGGAAAGGAAGAGCGAATGTCTTATTATGGATGACTTTTTATCTGCCCCAGATTGATTGTTAATAAGTGGAAGGGGAAACTAACCATGGATAAAAATTTTTTTAAATAAACTAGATGATTTTTATTTGTACCAGCATATTAGAGGAAGTCCTAGGAGTGAGAATATTCCTGACCTCATCATTACGAACGAATCAGACGACATCACAAGGCTTGAAGTACAGGAACCATTTTTTTCAAGAAGTTATCATGCAATCATGAGTTGGAAGATGAAGAAAGATGTTCTAGTAGTTCTAGTATGGGCTTTAACTTCAAATGAGGGGAATTTTATATTTTAAGGCACTATATGGCATATATGAATTGGGCAGATTGCTAAGGAATGGCAATTACATTTGAATTATGGAATATTTTTAAAGAAAAAATCACAAAAGCCATGAACGCATATGTAACTTTAAGAAAATATTGCAGGAGGAGGATGCCGAAATGGATGAATGCGGATCTGGCCAATCAAATAGTGCAGAAAAGGATTTGATTTTGATTTTTTTTTAAGGGCATTAGCAACTAAGGCCATATTGCTCCGGGGATATGCGATGGTCATTCCCTGACCTTTCCGCATCCTCCGTATTTGGTGGTGATGGGCTCGAACCCCGGTCTAATCAAGAAGCATGTGCTACACACTGCTGCTCCTTCCCACCTGGCTACGGATGCACCTGTAGAAAAGGATGGCATGGGATAGTTACAGAGCGATGAAAAGTACTGAAGCCTACAACAGGTACAAGTTGATCTGTAAAAAAAGGTAAAAGGTAAAGTGCAGCCATTATCAACCCACTGCAGGATGGAAGCCCCCTCAACAATTCATGCTGAGGGAAATGGACCATAATCTGCCAGCATATTATGGTAAGTGTGGGTTGGCGGATCGACCGTATTCAGCAGTCAGGGACTTGAACCCCAGTCTACTCAAAGTGCATGTGCTACTGCACTCCCGCTCCTGACCACTCGGCTACGGAAACCACAAATAAGGTTAGGGAGGCCAAGGCTGTATATGAGAAAGCATTAGCTAAGAGAGCAAAGAGTGGGGACAAGGAATTTTTCATATATGAATACAATAAAGAAGAAAGCTAATCAGATTGAACCCTTGTGGACTGGGTATGGAAAAGTCTTAGATAACCCAACTGATGTTGCAGATGAATTCAAGTACTTTGTATCAGTCTTTACTGATGAAAGACCCTTCATGCTGAGAAGAAGCTGAGCCATATGAAATTAATGATTCATAATTAGAGAAGCTGAGCCATATGAAATTAATGATTCATAATTACAGATGATCGTTTATTAGAAAAACTTTTAATCATAAAAGCAAGTAAGGCTCCCAGAGTTGATGGCATATACTCTGTAGTTTTGAGAGAGAACACGAGTGAGTTGAACCATCGAAGCTAATTAAGAGATTGATTGGATTGGAGAAGTGCCAGTGTATCTCCATTAGATAAAAACAGTTTTGAAGTTAATGAATGTAGTCTGATTTCAGTGGTAGAAAAAATCTTAGAGGCAATGATTTAGAGTGCAATCCAGGAACATTTAGTTAGTTATGGCATTCTGAAGGACACAAAACATGGCTTTGTTAAGGGGAAAATCATGTTTAATTAATTTAATAGGCTCTTTTGACACAGTTACTCATGAGCTGAATTTAGGGAACAATTTCAACATATATTTGAATTTTAGCAAAGCATTTGACTCAGTCCCTCATGAGAGGTTGCTGTATAAGCTTGAACAGATTGGGATTACTAGTAAAGTTCTAAGATGGATTGCTGGGTGGCTGAATAATGGATATTCTTCAGAGTGGTGTAACATTGGGAGTGGGTCCCTCAATTATCAGTTCTTGTACTATTTTTGTTTCTCATTTTTATAAATGACATCATGAAGGGATAGAAGGTGTGATGTCAAAATTTGTATGATGATGTAAAGATTGGTAGAGTCATTAATGATCAGTGCCAAGCAAGCACTCCTTCAGGATGACTTGAACAGACTTCAGAGACGGTCAGAGAAGTGGCAGCTATGTTTTAATGCTGTTAAATGCAAGGTTATATACACTTGGTGGGGTTGAATTAAAAACAATGGAGGAAGAAAGGGATCTGGGAGTTTCAATATGAGCAGATGTGAAGTTTTCTGAACAGTGTATAAACAGGCAGCCAGGAAATCCCATGGTGCCCTATTGATGATTTATCAAACATTATCCTGTAGAGATGAGGAGGTCATAATCCCACCATATAAGGCGATTGTAAGACCATATTTGGAATACTGTGTTCTTTATGTATGGAGGCCTCATCAAAAGACATTGAGCTTCTTGAAAGGGTCCAAAGGCTGGAATTCGAATAGTAGTGAGATCAGTGAAAGGTCTACCATACAAGGAAATACTCCAAATATGTGGGCTACAGAACTTAGCAACCAGACACCTCAGAGGTGACCTGATTGAGGTTTATAAGGCTCTGAGAGATTAGTACAATGAATGAAGATGGAATTCTCACTGTTATAAAGAATTCCAGAACTAGGGATCACAAATTCAAATTACAGGGATTGAGGTTTGGATTAAATTGTAGGAAGTTTTCTTTTAGCCAGCAAGTGATATTGATGCTGAAACAAGTTGCCCTCAAAGGTGATCGAGGCTGACAGTTTGGATAAATTCAAAGTTCAACTGGATAGTTGTATGAGGAGGAAAGCATATAATTTGAGCCTCAGTATGTGTAGTCGTTTAGGCATACAAAAAGTGCGAAAAAAATTTTCACCGCTGGAACTGATGTCCTCTCTGAATGTTTACCTTTTTTTCTTATTGTTTCTGTTATAAATTTGAAGTTGTCCCCTAAAGGTTATGTGTGATGTTTGGTCTGGCAAAATTATTAATTAAACTGACGAATTTTTTATCTTAAATGGTGTAAGAGGTAACTAGAAGTATGTTTCTGTGTCTACCAGTAACTGTGATCTCAACAGACAAGGTTTCACTAATAACTTGTGTATTGGCATCACAAGATTGCCAAGAGTCATTCTGTGGTGCAGCTCAGTATGTAATTCTACTACATCACAAAGTTGAGTTGTATGAGCTATGGAATGATGCAACTCTGCAAACTGATTGTGTAAGAGCTTGCGTGCCCTTGAATCAGTTTATGTCGAAGTTGAGCACTTAGAGTTTGTAACATGTTATCTTTTTGATTATGAGACCATAGATATGTGATCTCTCATTGTAATGATAGGAAAGGAGAAAAGTATTACTTTTTTTTGCCATTTTTTAAAGTCCATTTAAAAGCCACAAATCTTCATGTGCATGGGTAATTCATTATACCTGCACGAGGTAAACACGTTTTGGAATTGTAGTTAGCTTGTGGGTTGTTAAATCCAGGATTTTTTTTTTTTTAAGGTGTTAAAAAATAAATATTTATGAGAACAATGAAGCTTGATTTATTGAATTGAAAACATAATTAATTGGCCTAATTTAGTTTCAGTACTATAAAATCAATAATGATCTCAAATAAGTTATCAAGAGTTGATTAATTTGTGAAGATAGAAACCCTTGTAGTTCAGTCACAGTTGATAGGACAGATATGAAAAGTGAGCTAAAACAAGAAATTTAATTCATTTTTGCATAATGTCACATCTGAATATAAATTTATGTAATATATTGGTTTATATGTATATTTAGTTTATTATATTGGAACAGATGTTACAATAATAAGGCAATGGTCAAGCCACACCTTGAGTACTGCATACAGGTCTGGAGGTGTCATTTTAGGAAGGATATAGAGTTGCTAGAATGAGTGCAACGAAGAGAAATGAGATTGGTGAGAGGAACAAAGGGGTGCTCTTACCAAGAAAGACTTAAGTTATGCAAGTTGCAGCATCTGGAGACTAGGCACCTGCAAGGTGATCTGATTTTTTTTTTTTTTTTTTATGTAAATCCCAAACACGAGAGGTTTTAGAACCTATAGTACTTAGTACTGTTCTTAGTACTGCCTAGAAATCGGAGTGTCACTAAAGATAAGCATAGCAGCAGAAGAATCCTTTTTGCAAAATATAAGGCAAGACTCAGTTTTAGAAGGGTTGAAATCAACTAAGTTGTCTTTGCCCCACTGGAGAAATACCTGAAGATTGGCATTTAAGGAATTGGTAGCAGATTTTCGAGAAGTTGAAGCTGATTGAGCAGGGCAAGGTTTCTCAAAATGGAAAGTGGAATGCAATGTGCTATCATCGGCAAAAAACTTCTTCCAGTCAATGGAAGAAGGTCACTAATATACAAGAGGAAAAGAGTGGGGGAAAGAACTGAACCTTGGGGAACACCGGCATTAGTGGAGAAGTTAGAAGACAGAGAGCCATCTACCATCACCCTCAGTGAGCGATCAGAGAGAAAACTGGATAACCAATTACTAAAAACAGTTTGCAAACCATAAGATTGAAGCTTGTTTAGCAGACCTGTATGCCAAACACGATCGAAAGCCTTTGAGATGTCAAGAGCAACTACTTGTGTTTCACTGAACCTTTCCATTGAATTAGTCCATAAATGGGTAACATAAGCCAGAACATCACCAGTGGATCGATACTGACGGAATACATACTGGTGATCGTTGATCAGACGGAAGGTTTCTAGGTAGTTTAAGAGTTGGTGGTTAATTGATTTCTCCATTACTTTAGAAAGAGTTGAAGTAATTGCAATGGCACGATAATTGAATGGGAGGGATGTGTCACCCTTTTTAGGAACTGGGTGGATATGAGCAAATTTCCAAGCAGAAGGAAAAACACCTTTGGAATAAGAAAGTGAAAAAAAGCGGCAAAGAACAGGAGTAAGTTGAAGATCGCAGGTTTTGAGAACAAGTGGAGAAATACCATCAGGATTCGTCAAAATCCTTCTGACATCCTTTTGACGGAAGACCACAGGAGGCATTGAATGGAACGTGTTGGGAATGGTGGGAGGTGTTTTACCAAGATCATTAATATATGAGTTGGAAGAAAAACGGAATGCTAGCAGGTCAGCTTTATCCTTGGCTGAAGTGACAACAGAACCATATGGTTTGGACAGAGGTGGAAGCAGAGATGGGCAAAAGTTGCGGCCAATAGCTTTGGCAAGGGACCAGAATGCTCGGTTACCATTAGGGCAAGAATCATGTTTTCTACTCTTAGCCTGTTCAGACTCTAGTTTGGACTGATTAATAACTGCTTCACAATTGTTGCGAGCTTTGGTGTAGGCAGAAAATGAAACTGAAGAATTAGAAACAAGCCAATTATGATATACAACATTCTTCTCTTGAAAAGCCTTAGCACATTTATTGGAAAACCAAGGTTTAGATAAACGACGAGATTTTAAAGTGGAGTGTGGGATAAAGGATTCCATTCCTGCAAGAATAATTTCACTGACACGATCTGAGCAAACGTAGATATCAGAAGTTTTGAAACAGTAATCCGACCAAGGAAAAGTAGAAAAGAAATCTCGCAGCTCATCCCATTTTGCATTCTTGTAATGCCAAACAACACAAGGTTGGGAATAGCCACGAGATAAAGGCTCCATTAGAGAAGAGACAATCACCAAGTTGTGATCTGAAATGCCTAAAGGACCTCTCACTTCGACCATGTACTTAGAAAGGTTGTTTGTGAGAAAAAGATCAAGCGTGTTGGCTGTATGATTAGGATTGTCTGGTATTCTTGTAGGTAAATGAACAATCTGTGCAAGGTCATTAGTAATTGCAAAAGCCTCAGCATCTCAACCAGCTGGGTTGGTGTGACTAGAAAACGGAAGCCAGCTGGAGTTGTGAACATTTAAAATCACCCAGGAAATTTACCTCACTGTTAGGAAAGTCGGACTGGAGAAAGTCAAGTTGCAAAGAGAGGAAGTCAAAAAGCTCCAAGTGATTAGTGGAGTTGGGAGAACGGCAGAGACAACATGAATTTTACACAATGAGGTAGAGATTTTAAGCCAGAGAAGATCAAAGAGAGTAGATTCCAAATTGCCAAGTCTCTGACAGGGAATATCAGAACGGACATATGCACAAGTACCTCCTTTGAGGCTAAAGGAATCAAACAGCGGATAATTTGAACTATTGGTTGATTCAACTACTGCTCATCTGAGATGAGCAGTAGTTGAATCAACTGATAACTGAGATTCTGTCAGAAAAAGTACATGGGGTTTGGCAGACTGCAAGCGGAAATGGACATCGTTAAGATTAGAATTGAGACCACGTATATTTGTGAAATTAATTAGGAAGTGCTTGGGAGGTTTAGATGTTTTTGCAGATAAGCTTACTCTGTTAGTTTGACAATTCATGGTGTATTCAATAGTAAGAAAAAGTGGGTGGGACCTGTTGTATGAAGTAATGAAATTTTTGGATATGGTGTACACATGGTAAGAATATACCCAGATCCTTGACATAATGTGGCCTGGACAATGCTCCCCACATACACACTACTCGGACTCCCTCCAGTCACTATCTGGCAGAGTAGAGGTAGCAAGATTATACACTAGCTGATCCGGACCAAACCTATTGCTAACTCTCCTGGAGAGTTACCAATAGGTTTGGTCCGGTGTACTAACTAGAGGCCGGCCTGCGAACACCGTTTTAGAGCTGTACCCTCGAAATGTAAGGAATATTGGATCTTGCCACGATGTTCATCATAACCTCAAAAGTCATCAATCATACTGCATGATGGAAGAGATGGGGAGGGGTTGACCGGAACTTAGCTCTAGAGACTAAACATGGGTTTCACCACTTCAAGCCTCCAATAAGCAAAGTGGTGGTATTGCACCGGTTGATGAGAATCATCTACCACCTAGTACTGCCTGGTAACATAGAGGGGTGGCATTCCTTCATGTGGTGTGGGTGCCACACCTCGACCCCTGCTTACATTGGTTCACACCTGGATGGTCACCCACCATGTACTTGTGCATGGAGGTTATACCCAGGATTACTAACAGTTCCACCATCGTGAAGGTGCAAGCAGAGGATTTGGCTGTCACAGATCGACCGGACTTCGCCCAAATTTGGTCCACTTGACTTGAGTGTAACCCGAATATCAGTTCCATCAGCGTTTTAGACTCCCATGTAGCAAGTGCAGCTTGTCTGGCATATCTGAGAGAATGTCTGTGACAACCTCAAGGACCAATGAGTGTAGTCTGATTGAGTGTATAAGGCCTTGAATGGTTTGAGCAGACCATTTTTGAAGAATCCCATCAGCATTGACAGACTCAGTGCTGATGGGATTCTTCCACTTGCTCAGATTATGAATCTGAGGGGGCATAGATTCAAATTGAGGAGAGTCAGTTGTAGAATAAATGTACAGGAATTTGTCTTTGGCCAGTGGGTAGTTGATTGTTGGATCAGACCACCATCTGTTGTGTTGAAGTTAGCTTAAATAAATTTAAGACTGTACTAGACAAACATCTGGATATGCATGAATTGGGAAGGGATGATTTTATTTTTTTGGCTGATGCTGTATAAGCTTGCTTTCTTGCATCATATGCCTTAACTAATGCTAATTTGTGTTTTCTTATCTACTTGATGGTTCCCCCCCCCAATGAATCAAAAGCCTGTAGCCTCCTTGAACTATATAATGAATACTATTACTATAACTAATGGTGTCACCCACACACAACACACACACTCACACACACTCACTCCTGTCCTTTCTGTACGTATTGACCCCCCCCCCCATCCATTATCATATTCTTATATTTCAAATTCCAATCTTCTATTGGAATGAGCAGTGGCCTGCAAGCAAGGTAATGGGGATTTCAAGGACTGGTATCATCATGGAAAATGTAAATACGTGGATTGTTTTCGAGTAACTAAGAGTAAGAACAGATGCATGTATACTTGCATGTACACCAATGCAAGGAACATAGCAAATATATTTGATGAATTCGAAGTGCTGATCAATACATCAAATGTGGACATTGTTGGGATATCAGAGATGTGGTGTCACTCAGATATTGGAATTTGAAATATAAGAATATGATAATGGGGGTCAATATGTATCCCCCATTATTATATTCTTATTGACCCCCCATTATCATATTCTTATATTTCAGATTCCAATATCTGAGTGACACCACATCTCTGATATCCCAACAATGTCCACATTTGATGTATTGATCAGCACTTCAAATTCATCAAATTTTTTTGCTATGTTCCTTGCATTGGTGTACATGCAAGTATACGTGCACCCATTCTTACTCTTAGTTACTCTAAAACAGTCCATGTATTTACATTTTTCATGATGATACCAGTCCTTGAAATCCCCATCACCTTGCTTGCCAGGCCACTGCTCATTCAAATAGAAGCAGTGCAAGAATCACTTTCGATTCTGCCTGTGTACTGTTGTTAATCTGTTAATCTGCATATCTCCCCCCAAACTAGCAGTTTTACCACAATTAAAAACCTACAATTCCACTAATATGCACTAGTTACACAATACTATATTTGCATCAAATCACCAGTATAAAAAGCTCTACGAATATTAATGTCCTATAGCGCCTACTACACGATAAAGTTAAGTTATTAAAACACATATGTATTGCTATAAATTATAATTTATAAGCATCTTCTAATATGGATTACACTGCTATAAAACTATGTAGAAACCTCCAAGTATCTCCTATATCAATACTAAATCAGTGGCTGCAAAATTCAAACATTTTTATCAGTACAACACAATGATGGCTGAAGTTGACTATGAATTTTTTAAGTAATTAAAAGGGCCAAGTAAAAAAAAAATGAACCAAATTAATCAGGGAATAAAATGAATGTTCTATAGTTGATTTCAGCAAGTTCAGAAGTGATTTCAGCATCTGTTAATGTGGGACTTATGCACCAATCATCATCTGCAGTACAAAAAGTTCTTCAAAAAAACAATTTTAAATCAATAAATAAAATTCCCCTTAGCAGCTCCTGAAAAAGCTTCTAGTCCAGTAACCTGATCAACAGACTTAGTAGTTCTACTTTGAAGTACTTTTTGTACTGCAGATGATGATTTGTGCATAAGTCCCACATTAACAGATGCTGAAATCACTTCTGAACTTAGAGAATAAAATGAATGTTCTATAGTTGGAGAAAATGGTGAACTTTTTTTTTTTTATTAATGGTGTGCCACTTCAGCTTCAGAAGCTGCCCCATATTTAAATAAAATTAAAAGATTTTTTCTAAATTGATTATTTTCTGAAAAACTTGATTCAGGTGGTGAAAAAAAAAAAAAAATGCAATTTAGATAAACATTTCATTATAAAATAGGCAAGTTTGAATAGGTCAGTCAGTTATAACTGAATTTTTTGTTATTTCATGCTCTCTCTCTCACTCTCTTTTGTTGAATAATACTGCCCTGTATTTCATCTATTTTATTGGACTTTTACATGAAAGGAGATATTCATTTCATTACTTCACTTTGAGCTTATAAATTGGTGCAACTGTATTATAATGCAGCACAAGACAACTTGATCAGCTAGGGAGTTTATGCTCAAACCACTATTCCTTTCTTTTTTTATAAAGTCCTTCATAAAGTCAATAAGAGGCAGTTCAAGGTATCCCCAAAACATAAATTGAGACATTAAGACTGTTTCAGAAAAAGATAATTCATGAAGAGCAACTTAGAGGGAAGCAGTTTGCCCTTTGGATGATATTAAAACACCAAAATAAAACACTACCCTGAGAGATGAAATGACTAACTTTTGAATTGGCTATGTTAAAAAGCTAGAATTGTTAAAAGTATGTAGCTGTGTACAAATAGTTAAAGGCATAGCCTACATATTAACTGACTGGTTCCACCACTCTAAATTCCATAATTCAGAAAACTATATGTAATAATTTTCATAAAATGTTTAACTGTTAACTTGGAACTATGAGTTTTTGCAACATATACATTTGAAAAGTTTTGTACATATGTAGATCTTCATTTTGAATAATGTCCTTATGTCTTTACATTTTCTCTGCAGTTGGGCTTGTGGTGTCATTATGTATACACTGTAAGTATTTTCTTGCTTTTAGTTTTTTAAATTATGCCTCTTAATTGTTATTTAAATTATATTATATAATACCATGTCAGCAATTCAGATGTACACTTTTTTCTTTTTAAAATAAATAATGCAAAGGAAAGGTTATGAATAATTTATATACTCGGTAGCCATTGAATTATGACTCCTTTGCATGCTGAAGCATGCATACCCACCCACACACGTGCGCACCCGCTCGCACACACACACACACACACACACACACACATATGCATGCACTGAACGCATTCCAGCCTGATAAAAGACAACTGGATTTCTGTTCCAGTACTGTGTGCTAACATGTGCAACATTATTTAACTGGTAATGGTAATTGTATCAAGCAAGGGATAATGCCATGATTTGTCAAAGTTTGAAAAAGAGAGGATTGATGTTGCATCCCTTTTCAAAATAACATGTTTCAGTGGGCTGCACCAGAGATTTTGCTGTGAAAGTATACACAGACTAGCAAACCAAGGGTAAAATATTCAGCCATCATATGTAATGCAAGTAAAAAATGTAAATTATATTTGCGATAATGCTGGACCATTTATAGTACCGTGTACATTTGGTACTAGAGATACAAGTTGGACATATGTTATTCACATTGAAAATTGCTTTAAAAAGAAATATATGAAATAAAGAGAAGTGGTTTATTTTATATGAAAGATCATTTCAGAGTTTTCATGTGGACATAATAGGTTTCCCAAAAGTGATGGCCCAGAGGATGTTAAAACAATATTCAGTTTCATAACTGTTGTCTGGCATCTGTGGTGTCACAGAAACAACTGTATTGGTGATGTGTGCATGTTCATTCTCACCTGAACTTAGTGTAATATAATTGTTTTCCTTAACTTATCTAAAGAACAATAAATCCAGAGGATTGCAGAGAAGGTAGCCAAGAAATAGGTTCTCCTTGTCAATTCATCCTTGTCATTTCCTGACATTCAGGAAATGTGTTATTTGGATTTTCTCTACCTTTCTGTTTCTGTGTAGCAGTACCATCTTGCTGAAAAAATAATTCAGATATTAATTTTTCTGAGCAGTGCAGACAGGCCGCTAGAGCAACTCATGGGGTCTTATCAATGATATACAGGAATTTTGCTAGCAGGGAAAAAGAGGTGATTATCCCTTTGTATAAGGAACTGGTCAAGCCACACCTTTAGTACTGCATACAGGTCTGGAGGCCTCATTTTAGGAAGACTGTAGAGCTGCTAGAATGAATACAGGAAAGGGTAACAAGATTGGTGAGGGGAACAAAGGGTTGCTCTTACCAAGAAAGGCTTAAGTTCTGCAAATTGCAGTGTCTGGAGACTAGGCACCTGCAAGGTGATCTGATTGAGTTGTACAAGGCCCTGAATTGTTTGAGCAAGCCCAATGCTGATGGGATTCTTCCTCTTGCTCAGATTATGCATCTGAGGGGGCATAAATTCAAGCTGAGGAAAGACCATTGTAGAAGAGATTGTGTGTAAATTTGCCTTTAGCCAGTGAGTGGTTGATTGCTGGAACAAACTTCTATCTACTGTTGTGGGAGTTAATAGCTTAAATAAATTCAAGGAAGAACTGGACAAACTTTTGGAGTGAATGGCTGGATGGGTGAAATGGGAAGTATTTTTTTTTTTTTTTTTTTTTACTAATGCTGTATAAGCTTGCTTTCTTGCATCATATGCTAATGCTAATAAAATTTGGTTACAGATATTACATATGTAGTATAGCAGATAGCTAGAATCATATCTAGATAACTAAAACTGTTGTCTGTCTTGAAAGAAGAAAGAACTAGACACCACAAGATGGAAAATTATTCATCAAAAATTCATTTGGGACCATCCCTCTCAAGCCATCAATATTATTTTATGGGTTTTCTTTCTCCAAAATTTTCAGTTGTACCTGTTTAAAAACACATTATCTTATCCCCATTTCTATTTAATTTCTATACTGAATCAGTTATGAGAAAATTGTTTTTGAATGAGTCAGAAATTGGAGTGAAAATTGGCAACAGAAATATCAATAATTTAAGATATGCAGATGATGTAACTCTGCTTGCAGAAAATGTTGAAAATCTAATACAATTGATCTTAATGGTTAAAGATGAAAGTGAAAAAATGGGACTGCAGCTTAACATCAAGAAAACAAAAATTATGACAACAGCTGGGAGGAGAAGTTAAAATTAACAATGAAGAGGTTTAATCTGTCCGGGATTTCACCTTTCTTGGATCTAAGCTCAACCGGGGTGGTGAATCTGTCCCTGAAATTAAAAGAAGAATTCACTTAGACACATCACAATGATGAGCCTGGAAAAGATCTGTAAAGAGAAAGATGTCAGCTTTGCAACGACAATCAAAATGATTAATGCTATAGAGTTTCCCATAACAACTTACGGGTGTGAAAGCTGGACAATGAAAAAAGCACAGAAGAAAAATTGACATTTTTGAACTCTGGTGCTGGAGAAGGCTACTTCACATACCATGGGCATCGAAAGTTACAAATAGAGAGGTTTTGGATCGCATCAAGCCAGAAATGTCACTGGAAGCCAAGATCACCAAGGTACGATTGATGTATTTCGGTCACGTAATGTGATCCAATTCATTGGAAAAATCGATAATGAAGGCCTGCCTGCCTGCCCTTTTTGGTGCAGATCACTATCAGTTTCTTGAAACTGTTTCTGCCACCACTATGCTCAGTCACAAATTTATACTCTCAATACCACAACACATACATGCACTGCCTTCTGTGACACCATTTTGAGATTGAGTTTTTTCCAACTCTGCCAACTTTCAAATAAAATAAACTAGTTTTCTTCTTTACATGTTATATATTTATTTTTATGGTGGTTTTAGTGTGATGAATTGTATTTATTGCTCTGGTGTATGCCCATCTGTGTATTACTGTGGCACCATTGTCTATAATGTTTTATCTGTAATTTGGCATTTAAACAACCTTGTCTTCCTGACAGAAGAAATGCTTGCTTGAAACTACCATTTACACTTCGTCATGCACTATAGTTGTTTCTTTTTAGTTACATCAGCTACTTAGGCCATAATTGCACCATTTTTTTTTTTTTTTTTTAATACTATATTATTGTATGTCTGTAGGAATGCAAGTTCAGATTTGTATTGTGCAGGCTGAAAAAACCAGAATAATTCATGGGGGGGGGGGATGTCTACTCCTTTCACCTGAGATTGGCAAACTATAGTTCCATTGAAGAGGCCTTTTAAAATTCCTCCAGTCTATGATGGGACTTAAAACTGAGACTGTTCCACGAGTGACAACCGATGAATATACAGATGCAAGAAACAAGAAAACGTTTTGGCTGTAAACTTCTTTGTGTATAGAGTGACCTGAAATCAGTGTTAATCCTACCCCCCCAACATGGATTGTAATCTTGATATAGGCTAATGTAAGATGTAGTACATCATTTACATATATTTATTACATGTCAGTCAGGTGGAAGCATATGAGGTAGGGGGTGGGATCCAGAAGGTCAGTATGATAATTGTTATTGATATAAAATGATCCATACCATGTCCGCTAGGCTATTTTGCTTTGCTGATTTATATAAATGCAACCTCACATCCTCCTTTAACCATTCTGCTGTCTAGTATCTTTCCTTGGATATACAGACTTAATGAAGCTCTGTAATGTGTTTTTACAGGAGTATAGATCAGGACCTGTATCAGTCAGTTGGTGCTTATCCTCTGTCTACCAAACCCCAGGCATATCATATAAGAATGGACAGTGCTTCATCCTATTTAACCAGTCCATCAGAAGATTTAGTCTTTGGAGTTCTAAAACAAGCCGGGCATTCAACATGACTAATTATGAATGCTGATAGATAGGACCATCAAAGAATTTAGGAACTTTCAAATCCTTTTTTTGGATAGTGTGGCCCAGATAGTGATGTGAGATGAATTATTCTCTTAACTGTTGAACATATTGTGGGTTACGTTTGCTCCAGAAATAGAAATTCCTCTTGTGGACAATTAGCTGAATTGCATATTCAGCTAGTTCACCTTGCCACATTTCAGGAACATCACAAAGACCTCAAAAACTTTGTTTCACATGTCTTTATCGATTAGCTCATTGACAAATGCAGGTTTGGAAGATTTCAGTTGAAGATCACATGTGGTGCATGTGAACATTGTAGTTTTTGTAATACCAAGTTCAGATGATCATTGTTCCATAATGACTTTTTTGGGAATCAAGCACTGGTGTTGCTACTGCTGTACGTCAGTTCTTTTATCCAAAATTTATCTATTTGTGTTCACAAATAGATCAAGCTTGTGTTTCTATCACAGTATTTCTATCACAGTAAATTTTGTGGAAAAGTCTTGTTGCACAGCTTTGATACTTTTCCGAGTCTGTGGATACCTTTGTGAGCCTATACATTCACAAGCCACTCTTCTGCAGTATAGGAGCTTTTGTGTCAGCCATCTGAAATAAAGAAGAATCTGTACTGCACACACATCTCATTAACAATATTTTAACATATTTCTTACTTCAAAGAAAACTGGGGGACTTCTGGAGTGCCTTATACATTAAGCCCAAAGTTTTCCTAAGAAGCATACATGTTCTGATGAAAAATGAACCTATGCTTAGACTAATTTCTTAGATAGTCTAGGTTTCTTAATTAGAGTGAAATTTCAGTAGTTAGATATTTTCAACTGTTGATTAATCAAATTAATAGTTTTATACCATGTGTAGAAATTGCTTCTAACTACAAGTTATGCTTGTGAAATGTTTCTACTACCTATATCCAAGCCATTATTCAATTAAGCAAAATTAGACAGTACAAAAGAAAAGTTAAATTAATCAGCGAGAGCCTATACTTCCTCAAGGTAGTAGCAGCATAGAATCCAAAAGCCTTGATGAAAAGTTTTCAGGCTTTTAGTCTGTTGGATTATTGAGTGGAATGATATCACCAGAAACAAGAACAAAGCAAAAGTACAGTCCAATAGGTATGTCTCTTAGTGTCTCCTGTTGTACTGTGAGCATTGTGTCAAAGTGAACTGGATAGCTGTTTACCACTGTTAGTATGAGAAACTTGTTTCATACTTGTTGGGATATTTGCTAATTGCTGATAGTCATGTCACGTCACATTCTGTGTGTTTTTTTTTAAGGGGGACACAAATCTCTGTAGTTAATTAATAAGCTTTCTGTATTGAACAGAAAGAGTTATTGACATTTCCAGGCTTGAAGTTGAAGAAATTGCTTCAAATACACTTCATTTTATCTAATAAACAAGTTGTTAGATAAAATAAGATGTTAGTTACTCTCGCAACTACACTAATTTATATCGGGTTAGATGTAGTAGATCCAGATGTAGGCATGAAAAAAACCTAAAATTTTCTACCACAACCTATTACCTCATGATTTAAACCAATTCCATCACTGCAACTTGCAAATGTTAAAACTGATTCCCCTACCCAGTACATGGAATGTGACTCATGACATGATTATCAGCAATTTATGATTTATTTATTATTGTTGTTTTTATTTTTATTTTTCAATATTTTTGGTCAGTGCAGAAAAGCCTGTGACTTCCTTGTACTATATAGCTAATAGTAATTGTGCAAATATCTGAACATGCACAGAACAGGAATTTCACTATTAATGGCATCCTTACCTCCACAAAATAGCATACGCTGACAAATACAAAAAATATAAAGTTTTAAGTGTGCAATTAGACAATTTTTATCTGTTCCGAAGAACATATCTACCCTTCAGTTACCTATTTCACGTCCATTATGATCCTAGCAGGTCAATGGGAGACAATGTAGAACTATTCTTTGGTAACTTGAGCTGCCAATGCTATTTTTAGGTTATACTTTAATATTTTATCGGTTTGCCTCTCCTATGCTGTTTTTAGTTATGTGCGCTGTTGAGGACTGTCAGGATATGGTTGAAGTATTTATACATGGTATGGTATATATGAATGTATGCCATATATAAATTACATTTATATAAATATTTATAATAAAAGCTATCCAGAAGGCAGTAAAGTGCTTTGTCATCTTTCATTTTTGTAATTCTTAAATTTAACTAAATTAGACTATTTTCTTATAATATCAAAATAATATAAAAAAATTTAATAAATTTTATTTATTTATTTAATTATTTTATTAAAAAATAGGAATAATTAATATACTAGCATAATATATTAAAATTGTTAAATAAAACAAATTAACATATAATAATTGAATAACTGAAATATTCAAGTAAATTTAGAACAATAAACCTCATGCTATAAGAGTTGTAAAATATTATTGTACAAGTAGTGCATTTATCTCACTGGGAGAAGTATGTTGCTGTTATGGGTAACTCCCCTGAGTACAAAGACTCAGGGGAGTTACCCATTTGGATTCAGGGGAGTTTGAACTCCCCTGAGTCCAAAGAAGCTCTCATAATTATGGCTAAGGGTTTGCTTACTAACTTTGCTGCCTCCTTTAATATAACTGGATAGATCACATCCACTGCGGGTGCTTTTTTTTATGTTTATCCTCAACAATTTCTCCTCCACTTTCCTCTCAGTTATTACAAAATCATCTAGCTCACTGCCAGAGTTTACTTCACCTCTGGCATTCCCCTTCCTGAATAACTCCTCATGTGTGAATGTAGATGCAAAATACTCATTTAGTTTGTTAGCCACCTGAGCAAGATCATCAGCAGTTGAACCATCAATATCCAGTGGACCAATCTGATTCATCCCTTTCCTTCTAGAGTTTACATAGGTAAAGAACTCTTTTCTGTTTTTCTTTGCATCCTTTCCCAAGGATTTCTCATAATTTGCCTTTGCCTGCCTAATCTCCTTTGTGACATGGTTGCAGACCAGCTTATATCTATCATAGGCTTCCATGTCACCCATTAATTTATATGTATCCCATGCATTTTTCTTCTCTACCATATGTCTCATTAGTTCATCTGACATCCATTTAGGCCTAAACCTTGAACAATATTTCTTAGTTGGTATGTAAAACCTAGTAGCTTCCAAGATAAATTCTTTGAATGCTTCCCATTTCGAATTTACTGTTGGTAACGTCATCAGTTGGTCCCACTGTATAGAATTTAAATACTGTCTCAGACCATCATAGTCACCTTTATGAAAGCAAAAACCCTTCCCTTTACCCCTGATTGTAGTTACCTCTTTCAGTAAATCCCACTTCAACACACTGTGATCACTGCCACCTAGTGGTTCCTTTATCTGAAGATTCTTAATACATGAAGAATCACTACTGATAATCAGATCAAGAGTATTACTCCCTCTAGTTGCCTCCCGAACATGCTGATGTAGAAAACAATCATCCAATAAATCCAAAAAAGCCTTGTTAGTGTGTGAGTGACCAAATCACAAATTCCAGTGAATATCTGGGAAATTAAAATCCCCCATTATAAGACTCTCTCTGATTTACTGGCCCACTCTATTTCCCTGTACAGTTTCTTATTATACTCATCCAAGTCATTAGGCCTATAGCACACTCCTACCCTCAATTTTGATCTCCCAATGCTTATGCCACACCAAACTGACTCGACACTGCACTGTCCAGCAATGTCGACTGGCTTCACTTCCTTGGATTTTGTGTGTTTCTTAACTAATAGCATAACCCCTCCTCCCTTCCTATCCTGTCTATCCTTTCTGTACACATTGTACTCCCCAAATTCCAGTTCTGCATTCCTTATATCTGTGTGATACCACGTCTCTGATAGCCCAACAGTATCTTAGATGTTTTGAGCAATACCTCAAATTCATCAAATTTATTTACCAAACTCCTAGCATTGGTGTACATGCACCTGTTCCTATTCTTAGCTACCCTAACACATATGTTTGCTTGTACCGCAATGACTCCCAGCAGTCTCTGAAATATCCTGCATCTTGTTTTTCAGGCTTCTGCTCATTCCAATAGAAGCAGTGCAAGAATCACTTTCACCTCTGCCAGTGGCTACTGTTAATCTATTAGTCTTTGTATCCCCCCCCAAGCTAGCAGTTTTCCGACCCACCTAACACTGCCTCGATAGCATCAGCAAATATTCTTGCACCCTTTCTATTTAAGTGTATCCCATCCCTGTAGAAGCAGTCTCTCCTGTTAACAAGTACAGTCCAGGCTGAAAAAAATTCTACCCCTTGAGCCTTGCACAATCTTTCCAGCGCCGAATTGATCGACAAGGCTATCGTATTCTCCCTCCTATCGTGTCTGGGCAAAATTGCAGACACTTTCAAATTCAACCCTAATTCACGGCTTTTTTTCAACAGTGACCTGTACTTGTTAAGTAATTCTGCCGGTCTCCTACTCTTAATATCATTAGTGCCAACGTGTACAACAATATCACTTTTTGTGCCCTTAAAAGATGATATCCGCTCTACAACGTCATCAGCCTTTGCTCCTGGCAGACATACCCCTGGTCCTGTTCCATCTATCCTTTTTACATACCATTCCCTGTTTCCCTGACAATAGAGTCACCAACAACTACTAGTTCCTGTGGGACCAGTGCATTCTACCTTGGGGGTTGCCGCTGTGTTGCGTGATTATCAAGTGCAAGCTCTGGCGTTGATGTGGCAGCTGAGAGCTTGATGGGCCCCTCAATTTAGATCCTTCGAGGGCATCCACCCTGTCCTTCAAGTTCTCATATAGGCCCATAACAACACTGAGTTGTCGCCTGATTTCCTTATATCACGCACACACAAAGACATCCCTCATGGTAATGTCATGTCCCGTACCCGATTGCTCCACAAACAGGAAACAAGCAGTGCATTTTTAAAGGCTGTGATTCAGAGGGCAACTGCCCCCCCCCCTCAGTTCTCCCATGAGCCACAGCACTCCCATTAGCTTGAGCATTTTGCTTTGCTGCTCTGGTTTGTCATGATTTCAATTTAATTTCAATAAAATTTCAAATTCAGTTCAAAATTATAAAACTTGTATCCGAGCACAGTTACACTATATATCTATTTATATTTTTCAGTATCAAGTATTATATACGAGTTCCGTTTATATAACTTCCGTATCAAGTTGTGTATTAAATAATTATGTTACGTTTGTAAAATCTAAATCTAAGTCGGCATATGTATTTAGTTAAAAAGTACAATTTAATTGACAGTGAAGTTTAACATATTAATAGATTTTGCTAATTAATTGACAATATTATATAATATACTATGCTATACTAAGCTAACACTTTCTTGTTCGGGATATAACATTGTATCGTATAACAATGGCGGCAAGTTGTGAACAGTAAATCTGCGGGCACTTAAGTATTAATTAACTACCAAAATCTCACTGTCTCAATTCAGAATAAACCAAGGATCTTGACTAGGTCTATAAGCTACTTATAGAAAATAATTTAATATAACAATTGGTCAATAAAGTGGCTAAATATGGCTAAAAAACTTCTCGTTCAGCAGAACTGCAAAACTTGTAACACGTGGATTGGATACCCTTACCGATTCTAAGTAATAACCTACAAAATCTCTATCTAAGTTAAACTTTAAACTACGCATCATAACTAGGAATATAAATAGAAAATTTATATTCCTAGTAAAATTTATATAAATAGAAAATTTATATTCCTTTATATAATAGAAAATAAGTTACTATGCCAATTTAAGCTAATAAAACAGAAAAAACTTTATTTCCGGGAGCAGTAAAAACTTCGCCTGAACAAGGCTACTCTCGTTCCCAAAAAGTTTTCATACCAACAAAAAGCCTAGTCACTTACAAGATTAATTCTTTGAATGTGTCCCATTTTGAATTTGCTGTTGGTAGCATCATCAGTTGGTCCCACCATATATAATTTAAATACTGTCTCAGACCACCGTAGTCACCTTCACGAAAGCAAAAACCCTTCCCTTTACCCTTGATGGTAGTTACCTCTTTGAGTAAATTCAACTTCAGCACACTGTGATCACTGCCACCTAGTGGTTCCTTTATCTGCAGATTCTTGATGCAGGAAGAATCACTACTGATAATCAGATCAAGAGTATTACTCCCTTTAGTTGCCTCCCCAACATGCTACTGTAGAAAACAATCATCCAATAAGACACTCTAATTTACTGGCCCACTCTATTTCTCTGCAAAATTGCTCATTATACTCACCAGATTCATTTTTGTGATCAGATTCATCATTGTGGATTTATCTCGTCACCGGATTGTTCACAGTGACTTGCCCACCAATGAAACCACAAAAATATGTATGGAAGCACAATATGGGTAAAAGCATACAATTTAAATAAATACTACTGAATACATCATGAATAGTCAAATTAATAAAGAAAACTTATCTGCAAAGAGACCTAAACACTCCTTTGTTCATTTCACAGATATACAGGAACTTCCTGACTTACATAAGGGTTGCGTTCTGCGGAATGTTACTCAAGTTGGAATTTCCCTAAATAAGCATTTAGGGAAATTCCGCACTCTCAACTATGCATGCTGAATTTGATAGAAGCAAAAAAGAAATGTTCAACAAACATATAAATAGAATTATTCAATTTTTTTTATCTCGCGCAGAAAAAATTACAAAAGTGTATAAAATTCCAAAAATTTCAAAATTATAAAATTATAAAATTACAAAAAGAGAGAGTAGACAGGAATAACATCAGCAAGTTTTACCTTTCGAGCATCATTTGCCAGAATTAACTCTCCAGCTGATAAGCATGCTGCTGCAGAAGTTGAGGGCTGTGGAGATTTAGAAGGGGTTTTTTCCAACACATCACAAAATTTTTCTGCAGCTGCAGAATCATCACTGGCGACTTCACCACATATTTTAATGTTTTGGAAACCAGCGCAATGCTTGAACCTATTAAACGATCCGTTGCTTGCCACAAACTTGGCTTGGGGTTCGCCGTACTTATCCAAAAATTAATATCTTCATAAATACTTCTTGCTTTTGCTTGAATGGCCATTGGACTCAGGGGTGCTTGCTTCTGAATCTGATTTTCCATCCATATTGTCGATAGCTTTTCCATCTTCAATATAGCACCTGAATGCTGTTTTATGATCACTGTTGCTCCTAAATACGTTGATTCTTAAATATGTTCTTTTATATGTGCACTATCCTTTAAAACAGTATTGTTTCTTGAAGCAGCGAGACCAAATTCCAGTGGAATAGATGACAAACTTTGTCCTGCTTCATACTTCTTAATCATCTTCATTTCTAAATCAGTTTTGTTTTGTTTCCTAGCCATGCCACCACTTACACTTTCCGTTGGTTGCTTTCCTTCACCATTTTAATAAGTAAATAGGAATGAAAGAAGATTGTGCAAATTTATTTGTTTTTTATATGATTGAAGATTTCAGTGAAGTTGAACACATTTCACCATAATACAGTAACATAAAAACTCACAGAATTCCAGTTATCAGTATTATCACAAATGCAATAAGATTGACTTTACTACCCATTTATAATAGATTGCGCTAACAGAAAAGCCCAATAAACCGGAAAGTGCAGATTGTTTTTATTGTGTTATGGTCATGACCTCCAGAAATATTCTTTAGAAAAATATCAACAAAGCTGTTCAGAATTGATTCTTATAATGGAACATATGATAGCGATGAAAGGATAGTGCAATTTCCATTATAAAAATGACCTTTTAGAGAGGCGCCTCCGTAGCCAGGTGGGAAGGAGCAGCAGTGCGTAGCACACGCTTCTTGATTAGACCGGGGTTCGAGCCCGTCACCACCAAATACGGAGGATGCGGAAAGGTCAGGGAATGACCACCGCATATCCCGGAGCAATATGGCCTTAGTTGCTAATGCTCCTAAACCAAATAACTAACTAACTAACTAACCTTTTAGAGAGATAAATATCTTAGTTATGTAGCAAAAATTTCAACTTCCCAGGTCTTGGAATGAATTACAAAAAAAAAAAAAAAAACCCAATGTGTTATTGGGTTCACATTACGATGTTTTCACAATACCTCCATTTATTCCTATGAGATGCAAAATATGTTTCCACAATTTTTTTAAGTTTGCACCACCCAGCAAAAACTTATATAAAGTCGAATGTTACATAAGCTGGGGAATGCCTGTATTTAGTTTCTAAAATGCACAGCCAAGTTTTTTTTTTTTTTTTTTTTCAAACTCAGGTGTCTTTATTAGCATATATGTAGAATTGCTATGTAACATATAACTCTTGATGACTGTTTTCTACACCAGCATGTTCGGGAGGCAACTAGAGGGAGTAATACTCTTGATCTGATTATCAGTAGTGATTCTTCATGCATTAGGAATCTGCAGATAAATGAACCACTGGGTGGCAGTGATCACAGTGTGCTGAAGTGGGATTTACTCAAGGAGGTAACTACCATCAGAGGTAAAGGGAAGGGTTTTTGCTTTCGTAAAGGCGACTATGCTGGTCTGAGACAGTATTTAAATTCTATACAGTGGGACCAACTGATGATGTTACCAACAGCAAATTCAAAATGGGAAGCATTCAAGGAACTAATCTTGGAAGCTACCAGGCTTTACATACCAACCAAGAAATATTGTTCAAGGTTCAGGCCTAAATGGTTGTCAGATGAACTAATGAGACATATGGCAGAGAAGAAAAATGCATGGGATACATACAAATTAATGGGTGACGTGGAAGCCTATGATAGATATAAGTTGGTCTGTAACCAAGTCACAAAGGAGATTAGGCAGGCAAAGGCAGATTATGAGAAATCCTTGGCAAAGGATGCAAAGAAAAACAGAAAAGAGTTCTTTACCTATTTAAACTCAAGAAGGAAAGGGATGAATCAGATTGGTCCACTGGATGTTGATGGTTCAACAGTTGAGGATCCAGCTCAGGTGGCTAACAATCTAAACGAGTATTTTGCATCTACATTCAAACATGAGGAGTTATTCAGGAAGGGGAATGTCGTAGGTGAAGTAAACATTGGCAGTGAGCTAGATGATTTTCTAATAACTGAGAGGAAAGTGGAGGAGAAATTGTTGAGGATAAACATAAAAAAGGCACCCGGGGTGGATGGGATCTATCCAGTTATATTAAAGGAGGCAGCAAAGGAAGTAAGCAAACCCCTAGCCATAATTATGAGAGCTTCTTTGGACTCAGGGGAGGTACCCATGGACTGGAGATGTGCAAATGTAACCCCAATTCACAAAGGAGGATCAAAGGCTGACACGGGTAATTATAGACCTGTTAGTTTAACTTCGGTTCCAGGAAAATTAATGGAGGCACTGGTTAAAGAAGCACTGCAGGATCATCTGGACAAGAATTCAGTTATAGCTCAGACACAGCATGGGTTTGTTAAGGGCAGGTCTTGTCTGACCAATTTGATTGGATACTATGATGTAGTCACAAAAGAACTGGATGCAGGGAATAACTTTGATATTATATATTTGGATCTTAGAAAGGCTTTTGATACTGTTGCGCATGGAAGACTGTTGCACAAATTGGAGAAGTGTGGCATTCGAGGCAAATTGCTGCTATGGATAAAGGGATGGTTGAGTGGCAGAAGACAGAGAGTGGTAATCAATGGACACTGCTCAACGTGGACTAATGTTATTAGTGGAGTTCCTCAGGGTTCAGTGTTGGGTCCATTGTTGTTTTCTGTATTTATAAATGATATTGATGATGGTGTATCAGGCTTAATGTCCAAGTTTGCAGACGATACAAAGGTTTGTAGGGTTGTTAAGGACACTACTGATACTATGCTGCTGCAACAGGATCTGGAAAGGTTGAGCAGATGGGCTGAGAGGTGGCAAATGAAGTTTAACATTGACAAATGTAAAGTACTACATATGGGAAACAGTAACCCCAGATCAACGTATCAACTCTGTGGTACTACGCTGACAGTGGTAGAGAATGAAAAGGACCTGGGGGTAATTGTGCAGGCAGATATGAAGTTCTCTGAGCAGTGCAGACGAGCTGCAAGAGTAGCTCATGGTGTCTTGTCAATGATATACAGGAATTTTTCTAGCAGGGACAGGGATGTGATTATTCCCTTGTATAAGGCATTGGTCAGGCCACACCTTGAGTACTGTATACAGGTCTGGAGGCCTCATTTCAAGAAGGATGTAGAGCTGCTGGAACGAGTACAGAGAAGGGCAACAAGATTAGTGAATGGAACAAAGGGTTGCTCTCACGAAGAAAGGCTTAAGTTTTGCAAATTACAGAGCCTGGAGACTAGGCATCGCCGAGGTGATCTGATAGAGGTGTACAAGGCTTTGAATGGCTTGAGCATGCTCAATGCCGATGGGATTCTTCCTCTTGCTCAGAATAATCACCTGAGAGGGCATAAATTCAAATTGAGGAAGGACGGATGTCGGATAGATGTGCGGAAATTCGCCTTTAGCCAGCGGGCAGTTGGTTTGTGGAATAGACTTCCATCGCTTGTTGTTGAAGTTGATAGCCTAAACAAATTTAAGGCTCAGCTGGACAGGTATTTCGAACGAATTGAGGGGTGAAATGGGAGTAGTGGTTGTTTTTTTTTTTTTTTTTGGCTGATGCTGAATAAGCTTGCTTTCTTGCATCATATGCCTCTACTAATGCTAATGCTAAATGTACAACTGTAATTTTTTTTTTTTTTGTGCTATACTAATTATTGGCTTCTTATAACACTATATCTGTTGACATGTACAGCCATATTTACCTTGAATGCAGTTTTTCTTAAATTTGTCAAGTTGTTTGACTGAAGTGCCATTATAGATAATAAAGAGCTATGTCATATATTGCACTGGTAAGACAATTTCATTGAAGAAGTTTCCCTTCAGAGGTATGTGTTGTGTTGATTTTATGGCACATCAACATGTTATGCCATGTTGTACCAGGCATTGTGTATACTGATTTGAGTTCAGAATCCAGATAACTCAATAATTCTGTTTAATATGATTAGGCATCTTTTAGGCATCTTATCATAGCCCGGGGGGGGGGGGGCGATTCCAGCAAATTAGCTTCATCATGCTGCCTATTTGTCGATGTTGTGTGGCCCATGGTCACATTTTCGCCCTTTTAAAATAATGTGTCCTTCAGATTTAAAACTAAAATGTCGCAAATTATAGTTTTAAATTGACTTTTGAAAATATCTATTTTTGGTAATAGATTTTTCTTTATTGCTTTTCTATGATGTTTTATGTATCTTCCTTATTATTTAACAATATTATTATAACCATATTGGAATTTTGTATTTAATTGTTAAATGTAAAAATAATTTAACTGAAAATAAAAAGTTGATAACAATGTTTAAATTCTATTTTAAAAAAATTAGCAATTAGTAGTAATAAACTGTTCTTGAGTAATTATTATTTATTTTGTTTAATTTTTTTTATTATTATTTTGCTTTTTTTTTTTTTTTTTGGCTGGTGCAGCATAAGCCTCTGGCATATGCCCCTGCAATAGCTTAATTGTTCACACTTCAAAGCATACATTATGCTTCAACGAATCACATCGCATTGTTCTTTTAAGTGGTCATCATTATTATTTTTATTTTTTATAGCCTTGTTGGTTTCCCACCATTCTGGCATCGTAAACAAATGATAATGCTGAGAAATATAATGGAAGGAAAATATGAATTTTGCAGTCCAGAATGGGATGATATTACAGAACTGCCTAAAGATCTAGTAAGTATTTAATGAAAGGATTAAGAAAATACATTGAGTTCTTACTAATTTTGAAGAAATGAAATCAGTGATGTTAATTTTCAAAATGAAATGAAAGCATAGATTGAACTTTTTCCTTAAGTAATATCCGATAACATACTTCCTTCTAAATATCCAATAACATACTTCCATTAAAAGTTTTTTTTTTCTTTAAATTAAACGAAGATTTTTTTTTTCTTTTTCTCTGATTAATCGGAGTGAAAAGTAAATATAGTTATCTCCTTATCAATTAATTACTAAGATTATAATTTTATAGATCACTTAATAAAATTGTAGTTGTACATAATCGAAACTTAGCCATTTAGTTTTATTACAACTGTATAATATTTATTGCTGTTATATATAGAGACTTAAAAAAAAGGACGTTTCTTGCTGGTCATAAAGCCCTGCACCGATTTTAAATTTTAATAATCGAAGTTATGCAAATGATAGAACCATTTAGTAAAAATTATATGAAAGTTCAAGTCTTACTAAAGTTTTATTCTTAATGCAGTTTTTAATTATCACGCTTCAACATGGCCACCATCATGACAAACCACTAAATTGTGGTTTGTCATTAACTGATCCAGTTTCTTTAAAATTTTTCATCCACCTACTTCATCATCATCATCAGCCATTTTCAGTCCACTGCAGGATGAAGGCCTCTCCAGCAACTTTCCAGTTCCTTCTGTTTTGAGCACTGGCCATCCATTTGCTACCCACAAACTCATGAATTTCATCTATCCCTCTCTGCCTTTGTCCTCCTGGTTTTCTTCTAGCTCCTCTTGGGTACTATTCTGTTATTTTCTTAGTCCATGGCCTTTTTCTCTGTTATGCTTCCCCCCATAAACTTCTGCCTATCTTTATGCTGAAATGCTACATTTGTAATTAAATGTGCATGACTTGCACAAAAACCATATAGCTAATAATAATAATAATAATAATAATTTTGTAGCCTTTAACCATTTCAGTTAGATTTATCTTCTCTTCAAATTTTCCTAAAATATCTCTTAGATAGTATGAATCAGAGTTGTAATACTCAATATGTTCTACGTTGATAATAATATTAGTGAATTAATAAGAGGAGTTTACCTCAATAGTGTACGTAGAACACTTCCGTATGATACCCTCTAGAAATTAAAACGGAAAAAACGAAAAAATCGACAACTTACCGGTACATTAAAGTAAAATATAAATAATTAAATAATCAATTTAACACAATTCAAAATCAATTTAAAATAATTAAAATTCAAATTAACGCAATTAAAAGAATGTAACAAAAATACGAAAATTTCTGGAGGGTATCATACGGAAGTGTTCTACGTACACTATTGAGGTAAACTCCTCTTATTAATTCACTAATATTATTATCAACGTAGAACATATTGAGTATTACAGCTCTGATTCATACTATCTAATTAATTTTTAAACTCTTATTGACTATTTCACTCACTTCCTGTCTCTTCAGTAGTATACAATAGGAAGAAAAATCGTTTTGAATATTTTCGTTACATTCTTTTAATTGCGTTAATTTGAATTTTAATTATTTTAAATTGATTATTTAATTATTTATATTTTACTTTAATGTACCGGTAAGTTGTCGATTTTTTCGTTTTTTCCGTTTTAATTTCTGGAGGGTATCATATGGAAGTGTTCTACTTACACTATTGAGGTAAACTCCTCTTATTAATTCACTAAAATATCTCTGTAGATGTCATATCCCTCCCTTCTATTTAAATCTCAAACTAGTACTGGTCTTTCTTTGACTTTAGTTTCCACTGCTCTTTCAAATATTAAAGAACTTGGTAGTTAATGACAGTGATAATAGTATGCCTCTGCAACAAGATATAAAAAAAAATAGGTCAATGGGATGAGAATGGCAGTTGAAGTTTGTCATTTACAGTTGCAAGGTACATATACATATGGGTAGCAGTAATCTCAGAGTAACATATGAAGTGTGAAACAATACTCATTGTAGTAGAAAATGAAAAAGTCCTGTGGGCAGTTGTGCAGTCAGATATGAAATTCTCTGAGCAGTGCAGACTTGCTGCCAGGACAGCTCATGGGGTTTTGTCTATATAATACAGAAACTTTGCTAGTAGGGATAAGGGGATGATTATTCCTTTGTACAAGGCCGTGTTAGGCTACATCTAGAGTATTGTATGCAGGTCTGGAGGTCTACATTGCAGATTGGTGAAAGGAACAAAATGGTGCTTCCCTGGAAAGGCTTCATTTCTGCAAATTGTGGCATCTGGAGCCTAGGCACCTTTGGGGTGGCCTGATCGATGTGTTTTAAGGCCTTGAAGGAATTGAGTAGTCTGAATGTGAATGGCATTCTTCCTTTTTGAGTCTGCATGCATGAGGGGGCATAAATTTAAGTTAAGGAAGGATGGTTGCAGGATAGATGTGTGGAAGTTTGCCTTCAGCAAGTGAGTGGTTGATCGTTGGAAAAGGCTTCCATCTGTTGTGTAAGTGGATGGTGTGAATAAATTCAAGGAAGAACCAGACAAATTCTTGGAGAATAAGGCTGGGTGAAGTGTGTAGTGGTGGTTTTTTTTTTTTTTTTTTGCTGATTCTATATAAGCTTGCTTTCTTGCATCATTTGCCACTAATTTGAGCTGTATGTACATATTTCATCACCATTGTTCCCAGCATTCCATCTAAAATTTTTTTCACATAACTTTACTGAATAATGCCTCACACTTAATTAAACTTTTTTCTAAATTAGTTCTGAAAGCTGTTGCTATCTCCTCCTCCTCACACTGTCTATTACTTAAAGAATTAATTTAATTTATAATTATAGTTTATCTGCAGCTCATCTATATTTATCCTGATGGCTTCTGTGATCCTGCTATTTTTATATCATGTTAATCTAGTTATTCTGATAATTCCACTTCTTTGCATATTTATAGCATATTCATAGCATATATAATGCTGTGCCATGGTTCTCTGACAAGAAGTGTGGCCTTCCAGCCAGTATGAGTCTTAGTTACTTCGTTATACCATAGTAACAAGATTATATATGCTCCTGCCTAAAAGTTTGGAATCACAGTGCATGACAACAGTTTCATTAATATTATTTTTTTTTTTTAAATTAGCTATGATAATAGCTAAATTCAAAAAGTCCAAATAATATAAGGTTTAGCATAAAAAAAAACAATACACCACAAAGTAGTTTAAGATTTTTTTATTAATCATTGAAAAATTTACAGCAAGAAATATTGAGATGATTAATATTAACAACTATACTTATTTTTCATCAAAATATCATCCACAAGATTTTATTACTACCTTATACAGACATGGTGTTCTAGCGATTAATTCTATAATAATATGCTCTGAGCAAGAAATGAGATGTAAAATTACTTATGATAAGCTAGGATGCATTATTTAAATATTTTGAATCCATGTGATATATGTTACATTTAATTCTTTTTAATTACATATTGTTATATTACTTACAAACCAACATCGAGCCATGATGATGAAGAAATGTACACCGAAATTGAGAGTCTTCTAGATGAACAGAAAACTCACTACACTATCATTATGGGGGACTTCAATGCTAAGGTTGGAAAGAGAAAAATCAGCACACAAAGGGGACCTATAGGAAATTTTGGAATTGGTGAAAGAAATGAAAGAGGTGAAGACTTGTGGAATTTGCAGAATCTCGAGGAATGTCAGTAATGAAAACTTTTTTTTCAAGAAAAGGGTGAACAGAAAGTGAAGATGGAAGAGCCCAAATGGATTAACAACTAAATGAAATCAACTTCATCCTCACTAACAGAAGATATATCATGAATGATGTTACTGTCCTGAACAAGGTAAATTTTGGAAGTGATCATAGAATGGTGATAATAAATTGAAGATGCACACTTCAATGGTAAGATATAAGAAAAGAAAGGAAAAAACTGACTCAAGTAAATAATACGAAGGTCTTTGAGATAACAGAAGAGGAGAAAAAGCAGTATGTATTGGAACTTAAGAACACGTTTGAGCTTCTGCAGACTGCTCAGAACCAAGATATCGACAAGGAATATTACAACTTTCTGAAAGTGATAAAGTCCAAGAAACCTATAGGTAAAAATAAATCCAAAGAAGAAATAATTAGTCAAGAAACACTTGTCATGATGAACCGAAGATAACAAATGAAGAGCAAGAAAAACACTGACAAGGAGAAAATTGAGTATACTGAGTTATGCTAAGCCATTAGAAAGAGACTCAGAGAGGACATAAGAAAATTTAACACAAGAAAAGTAGAACAAGCATTAAGGGAAAACAAAGGATTTAAATTAGCAGACCATGAGCAGTAATACAGAAAGACAAAAATGATACTCAAACTGAAGAATAGCGATGGTGTACTTATAAATAGCAGAGAAGGCATAATTCAAATAGCAGAAGACTACTATAAAGAGTTATACAAGGAGCGAGGGAATGATGCCAGTAGTGGGGAAGATGGATCGTAAATTAGTAACACATACAATATACCTGATGAGGTAGAACACGCGTTGAAGAAAATGAAGAATAATAAAGCTCCGGTGAAAGATGAAGTTACTGTAGAGTTGTTAAAATTGGAGGAAGAGACATGACACAAAAACTGGCAAGACTCTTTACAAAATGCATTAGAAAAGGTGTGATGCCAAAGGAGTGGAATAATGCAATCATAGTTTTGCTGCATAAAAAAGGAGATAAATCAGAAATTAGAAATTATAGACTAATTAGTTTATCCCACATCTACAAGTTGTTCACAAGGGTAATTACTAACAGATTAGAAAGAATACTTGATGAGAATCAATTGAAAGGGCAAGCTCGCTTTAGGACAGGATTCTCAATTATGGATCACCTTCACGTAATGTCACAGCTAATGGAGAAAGCAAATGAATATAAAACACCATTATGCGTGGCATTTGTGGATTATGAAAAGGCATTTGACCCCATACAGCATAACGCGATGTTTCAGGCACTGGAAAGACAAGGCATACATACCCCATATATTATGATTTTGAAAAAAATATATGAGAATGCTACCTCCTTTATTAGACTAGACAAAAAAGACAGTAGTAAATTTAAAATTGAGAAAGGAGTTCATTGAGAAATATTGTTCAAGGTTTAGGCCTAAATGGTTGTCAAATAAACTAATGAGACTCATGGCAGAGAAGAAAAATGCATGGGATGCATATAAATTATCAGGTGACACAGAAGCCTATGGTAGATATAAGTTAGTCTGTAATCAAGTCACAAAGGAGATTAGGCAGGCGAAGTCAGATTACGAGAAATCTTTGGCAAAGGATGCTAAGAAAAACAGCAAGGATTTCTTTACTTATATAAACTCTAAAAGGAAAGGGATGAATCTGATTGGTCCACTTAATATGGATGGTTTGACTATTGATGATCCTGCTCACATAGCAAACAAACTGAATAAGTATTTTGCATCTACATTCACACATGAGGAGTCGGTTAGGTTTGAAAATGGCAGAAGGTTATCAAATTGTAGCAGGGTGCTTAATGATTTTGTAATAACTGAGAACAAAGTGGAGATAAAATTGTTGAAGTTAAACATAAGAAAGGCAATTAGGGTGGATGAGATCTATCCAGTTATATTAAAGGAGGCAGCAAAGGAAGTAAGCAAACCCTTAGCCATAATTTTGAGAGCATCCTTGGACTCAGGGGAGGTCCCCACAGACTGGAGATGTGCAAATGTATCCAAAAATTCACAAAGGGGGATCGAAGGGTGACACGAGTAATTACAGACCAGTTAGTTTAACTTCTGTTCCGGATAAAATAATGGAGTCACTGGTTAAAGAAGCATTGCAGGATCATCTAGACAAGACTGCAGCAATAATTCAGACACAGCATGGGTTTGTTATGGGAAAGTGTTGTCCAACAAATTTGATTGGATATTATGATGTGGTTACAAAGGAATTGGATGCAAAAAATAATTTTTATATCATATACTTGGATTTCAGGAAAGCTTTTGACTCTGTTGCGCACGGAAGGCTACTGTACAAATTGGAGCAGAATGGTATTATGAGTAAGTTGCTACAATGGATAAAAGGATGGTTGAGTGGGAGAAGACAGAGAGTGGTAATCAGTGGGTGCTGCTCTTCGTGGACTAATGTTATTAGTTTAATCCCACAGGGTTCGGCATTGGGTCCACTGTTGTTTTGTATATTTATCAATGATATTGATGAAGGTATGTCAGGCTTAGTGTCAAAGTTTGCAGATGATACAAAGGTTGGCAGGATTTTTAACAACAGTAATGGTAGTCTACTACTGCAACAGGATCTAGAAAATTTGGGCAAATGGGCTGAGAAGTGGCAACTGAAGTTTAACATTGACAAATGCAAAGTACTGCATATGGGTAGAAGTAACCCCAGAGAAACGTACCAATTATGTGGTACTACACTGAAGGTGGTAGACAATGAAAAAGACCCGGGAGTAATTGTTCAGTCATTTGTCAGTTATGAAGTTTTCTGAGCAATGCAGACAGGCTGCCGGGGCAGGTCATGGGGTTTTGTCAATGATATATAGGAATTTTGCTAGCAGGGAAAAGGAGGTGAATGTCCCTCTGTATAAGGCAATGGTCAGGCCACACCTTGAATACTGCATACAGGTCTGGAGGCCTCATTTTAGGAAAGATGTAGATTTGCTTGAGTGTGTACAGAGAAGGGCAACAAGATTGGTGAGGGGAATGAAGGGATCCTTTTACGAGGAGAGGCTTAAGTTCTGCAAATTGCAGCAGCTGGAGACTAGGCACCTGTGAGGTGATCTGATTGAGGTGTATAAGGCCTTGAATGGGTTGAGCACACTGAATTCTGATGGGATTCTTCCACTTGTTCAGATTACGAACCTAAGGGGGCATAAATTCAAATTGAGGAAAGGCAGATGTGTGGAAATTTGCCTTTAGTCAGTGGGTGGTTAATTGCTTGCTGGAACAAACTTTCATCTGTCGTTGTGGAAGTTGATAGGTTAAATAAATTTAAGGAGGAACTGGACAAACATTTAGAGGGAATTGTTTTGTAAATTTTTTTTTTTTTTGGTTGATGTTGTATAAGCTCATACACTTGCTTTCTTACATCACATGCCAGTACTGCTACTCCCCATATTCGAATTCTGCACTGCTTATATCTGTATGACACCATGTCTCTGATATCCCAACACTATCTGCCTTTGATGTCTTGAACTTCAGATTTATTTAGTAAACTCCTAACATTGGTGTACATGCAAGTATACCTGCACCTATTCTTACTCTTAATTAGCCTAACAAGGCCCATGTATTTACTTGTTCCATGATGATTCTCACAAGTCCTTGAAATCCCCAGCACTTTGCTTTCCTGGCTGCTGCTCATTCTAATAGAAGCAGTTGAAGAATCATTTTCACCTCTGCCTGTGGCTACTGTTAATCTTTTAGTCTGTGAATCCCCCCTCCCAAGCTAGCAGTTTTCTGAACCCCCTAACATTGCCTTGATAGCGTCAGCAAATATTCTTGCACCCTTTCTATTTAAATGTATTCCATTCCTGTAGATGCAGCCTTCCTGTTAACAAGATGCGTAACTTTGTCTTCACAATCCTAGAACTACTTAGCTACTGCTTGGCAGCATGTACTCTGTGAAGACATCCATCCATGAATGGCAGGAATACTCCATACATATGATTGGTGATAGTTCAATATGTCTGCATAACATATGCTGTATGATGGCTGTGTATTGAGAAGGAGACCTAGGCCATTCCAGGTTAATGTATTCCATACCATTAGGGAATGGTATGGAATTCCATACCATTGCAATCCTTGACTGCTTGGATGCAGGCATAACAGAAGATGCACTTCCTTCATATGTCCCCACACTTCCATGTATCACAAAATGGGTAAAGGATCACTCATCAGTCACTATTCACCAGTCTTATCTGTAGTCCTTGCACTATAGAATATGCAAACAGATATTCGCAGGATATTATTAATGGTTTCTGCACAGCATATGGGTCTTGCTATCCAAATTTATGTAACTCCTATCTGACCATTTTTACGGAGAAAAATTGCTAGTAACCCAAGTTGGATTCAACAAGTATATGCACTTGGTCCATCATTGTTCACCCTGTGCACTTTTCAATCTAAATTAACATTTGAACATCCATGCTGCTGAGCATACATTGTTACCCCATTGTGTATTGATGATAGTATCTTTCTCTCTTGCTAACATCACCTTCAAAAACAGTTCCTTGTGTATCTTGCCATCTTTTTTTATAGATGCTCATACCATCTGGTCTGCTATAGCTCATAATATAGACTTACTGGGCAGTTAACTTTTATATTTGTGACTAAAAGACTGCTGTGAAGTGATTTACATATGGCACCAACAAATCATGCACATATGGTGCTCTCCTGAATTACATACAAATACCCTGGTTCCAAAATATTTCTATTGTGTGTGTGTGTGTGTGTGTGTGTGTGTGTGTGTGTGTGTGTGTGTGTGTGTGTGTGTGTGTGTGTGTGGTAGTCCTCATTTAACAATTAAAAATATATACAGGTTTAGTAATATAAAATTGTTGTTATAGATTCGAAAATGTCTTGTGGTGGAACCAAATAAAAGAATAACTGCTTCACAAGCACTACAACATGATTTCTTTAAAATAGTGGTGAGTTTCCTTAATTTTTTATGCAAACAATTTTAAATAATATTATTTATAATATTTTATTTATTAGTTGTTATTGAATTGGAGTCAGGATTCAAATGCCATTGTTAACTGAAAGAAATCTTAAAAGGCCTCTTTGATCAGGACTAGTTAACTTTACTGTTCCTCACATGAGTTATTCAAGATTTTTCTACCTGAATTCATGAAAATCAATGTAGAAACCCATATAAACGTAATTCATAATAAAATTTACTTCTAGGCAGAGATGAAGTGGTGCATGGTAGCCAAAGAAATTGACATGCCAGTGAACCATCCACTTTGGTTCATTGGCATGAATCTCCAAACAACTAATCAATCAACCATTAAAAATATTAATATTAAAATTTAGTAGATTATGAAGCAAAATAAAAGGGCTGAAGAAATAAAGCAGTAAAGAAATATTGGCAAACATAGGAAGTTGTGTAAGCATATCCAACAACATGTTGCCTAGAATATAATGAATGTAAAATAAACTTGGGGAGAGGCAGAATGGAAAAGTGCGAGAAAAGCAAAGAACAAGTAGATAAACTAATACTGGAGAAAAACCAAGACAGAAGTAAGGGAGAAAAAAAAGTGAGAGAAAGACTACAGTGGAAGGAATAAATATCTAAAATTTACAGCATTTTAAATAAGAGGAAAATGTAGTCATGATTACAAACCAATAAATAACAAATTTAGACCAGTGACCACTTGTTAGTGCCAAGGTCAAAAATGTGAAATATCACATCAAGATACAATAAACCATTCACAAAAGCATAACAAATAAATAAAACAACAGAAAATAGAAAACCAGGAGAAAGAGAACTGTGGAAGGAATACATATCTAAAAATTTTGTGAACATTCTAGATAGGAGGCAAATGCAACCAAGTTTAAAAGCCAAAAAAAAAAACGAATTTAGACCAATGCCCTGGCACAAGCACTGAGGCCAAAAAATCTGATGGCAGTAAACCAACCAGAAAAGCATGACAAATAAATAAAACAACCAAATGTAGAAAACAGGCATCCATTGAGTCCATTCTCATTGGAGAGCCACTGGACAACAATGGTTGTGGAAAATACTGCATTTCAAACACAGTGAAAATCATTGCAATTGAAAGTGACTGAAGACAACCATCAGCATGCTGAAGCAGTAAAACCCACACCACAAAGGCCTCTGTTGTGTTGCTTTCCAATACAATATCCTATTATCTCAATATTCCATTATCCTATTCATATTGGCTGGATAATTTTTTGTTTAAACTTCAAAAACATTTATTCTGACTGTAGTGGCTATTTTACCCATGAGAGAACATTTTCCAACTGATCTTTTTCTAAAGAATTTGAATTTGTAGTAATATTTATTTTAAAAAAATAAATCCTCAAATTGCCCACTAAATTATGCACTTTGAAAGTTACCTTCATTTTTACACAACTTTAAAATTCATTTCTCAAAAAACTTATCTCACAATGTAAAAACAAACTCCATCTTGTATCCTACACTCGAGCGTTAACTTTACAGTTGTTTTATTTTCTCCATATTTTGTATTATCTTTTTATTTGTATCCAGACTCACTCTTTAAATGAAGGCAGCATCAGCAATTACTAGTAGCCAGTTCACCAAATTTTAGTGCTTTAGTTTTAGAGTCAAGGGACTGTGAAGTAAGTTATGAAATACACGTGTTTAATGGATATCATGATCATAACTTCTAAGGATAAATCAGTAATATTATTATATAACTACCAGTAAGTATAATGTAAAAATGAATTTTTCCATTTTATTGACATAATTATCATATTAAATTGTACTCTGTAAGTAACTTTATATTCCTAGTCATGCTTGTTATTTTATTTTTTAATGTAGCTAGAGATTTTCTAGGTTACTACTTAATATATGTAGGCGCCTCCGTAGCCAGGTGGGAAGGAGCAGCAGTGCATAGCACACGCTTCTTGATTAGACCAGGGCTCGAGCCCGTCACCACCAAGTACGGAGGATGCGGAAAGGTCAAGGAATGACCACCACATATCCCGGAGCAATATGGCCTTAGTTGCTAATGCCCCTAAAAACCAAATAACAACAACAAATAACTTAATATATGTAGAACCTTTGTATTATTCGAATCTTGCCACCATTTTTATGATTATAGAGTGAGAGGTAGAATTCAAATTTTTTAATTGTGGTTAATAGGTAGCTCCAAAGTTTGAATCACTTAGATTGGCATTAATTGAATAATCTTGCTATATATTATAATTAACTTAAACTTTCAAGCATGATGATATAGCCTAATACATATAAAGCAAACTTGGTAGCGTGGTATTATTATTGCTGCATATCTGGTATATCGATAAGAAAATTCAAATTTTAATAGCATAACCAGTGCATAGTGTTATTAGTGCATTAGATATATTTGATTAGTGAAGAATTTTTAATTATATTGAATAGAATAGTGATCTGACTAAGGTGTATAAGGCCTTCAACCCATTGAAGGCCTTATACACCTTAGTCAGATCACTTCACAGGTGCCTAGTCTCCAGCTGCTGCAGTTTGCAGAATTTAAGCCTCTCCTGGTAAGAGGATCCCTTCATTCCCCTCACCAATCTTGTTTCCCTTCTCTGTACACGCTCAAGCAAATCTACATCCTTCTTAAAATGAGGCCTCCTTTTCTCTGCTAGCAAAATTTCTGTATATCATTGACAACACCCCATGACCTGCCCTGGCAGGCTGTCTGCATTGCTCAGGAAACTTCATATCTGACTGCATAATTGTTCCCAGATCCTTTTCATTTTCTATCAACTTAAGTGTAGTACCACACAGTTGGTACATTTCTCTGCGGTTACTTCTACCTATATGCAGTACTTTGCATTTTTCAATGTTAAACTTCTATGATAGCGTAAGGTTTATCATAAAACTAGATAGCAAGTATAGTAGTATCAATTAATCAGTAAAATTTAATAATTTTATTAAATTTCATTGTCAAATAAATTGTACTTTTTTAACTAAATACATATAACGACCTAGTTTTTACATACTTAACATTATAAATTAATATATATAACTTGAAAGGAGATAAGAAAGTCATATAATGTAACTCGGAGATAATACTCGATACCAAATTAAATACATATAGTGTTATAACTGCATTAGGATATAAGTTTAGGGTTATATTTTGTATTGAAATTTTATTTGAAATTGAATAGAAATAATGATTCAGACCAGAACAGCAAAGCAAAAGGCCCAAACTAATAAGGAGTGCTGTGGCTCAGGGTAGAACTGAGGGTGGGTGGTTGTCCTCTGAATCACAGCCTTTTGAAATGCACTGCTTGTTTGATGTTTGTGGAGCAATCAGGAACGGGACATGATATTGCCAAGGGGAATGTCTTTGTGTGTGCACGATGTAAGGAGTGTGAGGAAATCAGGCGCCAACTCAGCGTTGTTATGGGCCTATATCAGAGCTTGAAGGACAGGGTGGCTGCCCTCGAAGGATTTAAATTGAGTGGACCATCAAGCTCTCAGCTACCCACATCAATGCCAGAGCTTGCACTTGAACATCACACAACACAGCAGCAACCACCAAGACAGAATGCGCTGGTCCCCAAGGAACTGGTTGTTGTCAGTGACTCTATTGTCAGGAAAATGGGGAACATATCGTGTTAAAAGGATAGGTGGAACAGGACAAGGGTATATCTTCCAAGGGCAAAGGTTGATGACATTGTAGAACGGATATCATCTTTTAAGGGCACAATAGGTGATATTTTTGTACACGTTGACACTAATGATATTAAGAGTAGGACACCGGCAGAATTACTTAAGAAATAGAGGTCAATGGCGAAAAACAGCCATGAGTTAGGGTTGAATTTGAAAGTGTCTTCAATTCGTGGATTTGTTAAGGGAAAGTCTTGTCTGACAAATTAGATAGGATATTATGGTGTGGTTACAAAGTAAATGGATGCAAAAAATAATTTTGATATCATATATTTGGATTTCAGGAAAGCTTTTGACACTTTTGCGCATGGAAGACTATTGTACAAATTGGAGCAGAATAGTATTAAGGGTAAGTTGCTACAATGGATAAAAGGATGGTTAAGTGGGAGGAGACAGAGGGTGGTAATTAATGGGTGCTGCTCTTCGTGGACTAATGTTATTAGTGGAGTCCCACAGGGTTCGGTGTTAGGTCCACTGTTGTTTTGTATATTTATCAGTGATATTGATGAAGGTATATCAGGCTTAATGTCGAAGTTTGCAGATGATACAAAGGTTTCCAGGGTTGTTAATGACAGTAATGGCAGTGTGCTACTGCAACAGGATCTAGATAATTTGGGCAGATGGGCTAAGAAGTGGCAACTGAAGTTTAATCTTGACAAATGCAAAGTACTGCATATGGGTAGAAGTAACCCCAGAGAAACGTACCAACTGTGTGGTACTACACTTAAGGTGGTAAAAAATGAAAAAGACCTGGGAGTAATTGTGCAGTCAGATATGAAGTTTTCTGAGCAATGCAGACAGGCTGCCAGGGCAGGTCATGGGGTTTTGTCAATGATATATAGGAATTTTTCTAGCAGGGAGAAGGAGGTGATTGTCCCTCTGTATAAGGCAATGGTCAGGCCATGCCTTGAGTACTGCATAACATTTTAGGAAGGATGTAGATTTACTTGAGCGTGTACAGAGAAGGGCAACAAGATTGGTGAGGGGAATAAAAGGATCCTCTTACCAAGAGAGGCTTAAGTTCTGCAAATTGCAGTGGCTGGACACTAGACACCTACGCGGTGATCTGATTGAGGTGTATAAGGCCTTGAATGGGTTGAGCACACTGAATTCTGATGGGATCCTTCCACTTGTTCAGATTACGAACCTAAGGGGGCATAAATCCAAATTAAGAAAAGACAGATGTAGAATAGATGTGCGGAAATTTGCCTTTAGCCAGCGGGTGGTTAATTGCTGGAACAAACTTCCATCTGTCATTGTGGAAGTTGACGGGTTAAATAAATTTAAGGAGGAACTGGACAGGCATTTGGAGGGAATGGTGTGATTTTTTTTTTTTTTTTTTTTGGGATGATGCTGCATAAGCTCATACACTTGCTTTCTTGCATCACATGCCACTACTACTACTACCCAGACAAGATAGGAGGGAGTGTATGATGATTGCCTTGTACATCAATTCGGCCCTGAAGAGATTGTGCAAGGCTCAAGGGGTAGAATTTTCCTCAGCCTGCTCTGTGCTTGTTAACAGGAGCGACTGCTTCTACAGGGATGGGATACACTTAAATAGAAAGGATGCAAGAATATTTGCTGTTGCTATCAAGGCAGAGTTAGGTGAGTCAGAAAACTTCTAGCTTTGGGGAGGGGGGATAAACAGACTAATAGATTGACAGTAGCCGCTGGCAGAGGTGAAAGTGATTCATGCACTGCTTCTATTGAAATGAGCTGCAGCTTGGAAAACAAGATGCAGGAGATTCCAGAGACTGCTGGAGTCATTGCGGAACAAGTAAATACATCGGCTCTGTAATGGTAGCTAAGAATAGGAACAGGTGCATGTATACTTGCTTGTACACCAATGCTAGGAGTTTGGTAAATAAATATTATGAATTTGAGGTGTTGGTCAAAATGTCAAAGGTGGATATTGTTGTTATAACAGAGAAGTCGTGTCACACAGATATAAGGAATGCAGAATTCAAATCTGGGGAGTACAATGTGTACAGGAAGGATAGGCAGGATAGGAAAGTAGAAGGGGTTATGCTAAAGGTTAAGAAACACATAAAATCCAAGGAAGTACAGCCAGTCTATATTGCTGGACAGTGCAGTGTCGAGTCAGTTTTGTGTGACATAAACACTGGGAAAGCAAAATTGAGAGTAGGAGTGTATTATAGGCCTAATGACTCTGATGAAATGAAAAAATTATAATTCCTCAGAGCAGTTTAATACTAGAACATACATACAAAGAACGGTTAATATACAAAAGAGCTTTCGGCTGAGTAGACAGCCTTCTTCAGTTAAACAGAAAATATATTAAATGACAGTTAGAATGGAGATGTGCACTGCCAAGTTGGTGCGTGAGGCGCGTGGCTTATTGTTTGAGGTTGAAGTTTGTGGCTGTGATGTATGGTGGTGACACGGCCAGCGTTTGTCTATGGACAGAATTATTGCTTCTGTGATGGGGTTAACTTGACAACCACTGTTCCTGTTCAAAAAGGTATCCGAACATTTTATGTTTAAAGATTCCAACCAGGTGCGCCGTAGGTAATGGTGGGACCTGTCCACAACCACGACATCACTGTGTGGGTCAATGTCGTGGTGGGTTGTCCAGACATAGGTGGGCTATCCGTTTGGCAGATGTTCCACATCTGCCAAACGGATAGCCCTTTTATGTTCTGAGAGACGTTTCTCGAGCCGACGTCCAGTCTCTCCAAAGTAGCAGCTAGTGCAGTCACGGCAAGAAATGCGATAGACCAAACCGCTCTGCAGAAGGGTGGGGACAGGTGTTTTCACGTTGGAAATGAGAGAACGCAGTTTCTTGCCTGGGAGTTGGATGCACTTTATCCCATGTGATTTTAGGATTCTACCGATCTGTTATGACAGGTTGGGGTAGTATGGGATAAATGCCCTCGTGGATGACTCACCACCGTTGACGTTACTGTTGGTCGCCACGTTGTCGCGTGCCTGTAGGTCACACCTGTCAAGGATGTCGATGGGATAGCCACACCTCGCAAGGTCCACTTTGACCCTGGTGATCTCTGTGCGTCTTTCACCTGCAGAGCTAGTGTGTGTCCAGGCGCGAGTTAGCAAGGTTCAGGCAGTGGTGAGGAGGTGACCCCGTGCGTGTGCTGACCGGAAGTTGGTAAATTGGCCAGCACACATAGGTTTACGATAAACTGTCGTCTTCAAGCATGTGTCTTCGCTCCGGACGAGGGTATCTAGGTATGGTATGGTGTTGTTCGACTCCAGCTCAATCGTGAATTTTATGAAGGGCGATAGTGAGTTGAGGTGGGTTAGGATTCGCTGACCTGAGTCTCTAGGGATAACTACGAACACATCGTCTACATAGCGACACCAAAAGGCGATGTGATCTGGTGCGTGTGTAAACGCACGTCCCTCTAACTCCTCCATCACGATGTTTGCCCTGACCGAACTGACAGGGGAACCCATGGCTGTGCTATGCACCTGCTGGTAAATTGAGTCGCTAAACATGATTGCACCCCCTGTTAAGCACAGTCTGAGGGCGGTGGAAATGTCATCAGGTGTCAGTCTGGTTCTGTCGCTAAGGGTTTCATCATTGTCCAAGAGTTGTTTTGCACAAGAGATGGCAAGTTCCACTGGGATGGAGGTAAAGAGTGATATTACATCGAACTATGCCATGACTTGATCTTGTGAGATGGATATAGTGCGGATCCTTTCTGTGAACTCAATACTGTTCAAGACGGTGTAGGTGGTCTTGCCAACTAGAGGAGAAAGAAGCCTCGAGACAAACTTAGACAACTCGTAAGTCGGTGATCCACAGCAGGATACAATTGGTCTTAGTGGTGTGTCTTCTTTGTGTACCTTCGGCAGGCCGTAAAACCATGGGATCTGACACCCGGAGGCACTGAGGTGATTACGGGTTGACTGTGTTATCTTCCCCTGTTTGAGCCAACTATTGATGAGGATATTCACCTCTGACTCCCATCATTCCAATGCTCTGCTGGGGGTAACGGTTAAGGGTTTGTAGACGGAAGTGTCTCGCAAAAGCAGTAAGGCTTTTGCCACGTAATCAGCACGGTTCATTACAACCGTATGACGGCCTTTATCCGCCGGTAGAATGACGATGGACGAATCCCGTTTTAGTGACTTGAGGGTAGAAATCTGCATACGGCTGAGGTTTAAAGAGACTGGGCAAGCATGGTGTAGAACTGCTGCAGTCTTTAAGCAGATTGCGTTGGCCACATCTTCTGGGAGGCATGATAAACATGTTTCCACGCCTAAGGTGATGTCAGTGATCGGTGGGTACTTTGGAAGAACGGCAAATGCCATGCCAAGAGTCAATAGGTCTATTTGTTCTGCAGATAACTGCTTGTTGCTCAGGTTCAATACGAAATCTGTGCAACCTGTGGAAGGGGCATTATGCTGGCGACGAAATTGACTTGATTCATTAATTAAAATATTGAACTTACGTTTCTGTCGGGCACAATAACAATCTGATTCTCTGATGGCCTGGTAGCATAAAGTATTGATTACATTGGTGTAAATAGGATCGGGAATCAGAGCCTTAAGGTTGACTAGTAGGGCTGCTTTGCTCGCTGAAGCACGCTGTATGTCACGGTGGAGGTAAACAATCCATATGCGCAGAGTCTTGAAGCCGAAGTTCCGACAGGTACGTCCCATGCACTCATTAGAAAACGGTTGTTTGTACTGAAATCCCTTCTGGATAATCTTGTTTGCTTTGCATCTGTGAGCAAACCTCAGGTGTTGTCTGCCACGGGCTATAAAGATGAAATCCTTCTGTAGTCTCACAGCCATATCGTATGTTGGTTGGCCAAGAATAGTCCGAATATGGTGAAAGAGGACAATGCGCTCCTGATTCATATTATTGAAATGAAATCTGATGAGTATAATAACTCTGACTCTGATGAGTATAATAACAGCTGTACAGAGAAATAGAGTGTCTTTATAACGGGGAATTTTAATTTCCCAAATATTGACTGGAATTTGTGGGTTTGTCAATATGTGTATCAGGAAGCAACTAGAGGGAGTAATATTCCTGATCTGATTATCAGTAGTGATTTTTCATGCATTAAGAATCTGCAGGTAAAAGAAACACTAGGTGGCAGTGATCACAGTGTGCTGAAGTGGGATTTACCCAAAGAGGTAACTACCATTAGGGGTAAAGGGAAGGGTTTTTGCTTTCATAAAGGCGACTATGATGGTCTGAGACAGTATATAAATTCTATATGGTGGGACCAACTGATGATGTTACCAACAGCAAATTCAAAAATAGGAAGCATTCAAAAAATTAATGTTGGAAGGTACTAGGCTTTTCATACCAACTAAGAAATATTGTTCAAGATTTAGGCCTAAATGAACTAATTAAATGGTCAGAGGAACTAATTAGATATGTGGCAGGGAAGAAAAATGCATGGAATACATATAAATTAACAGGTATCACAGAAGCCTATATTAGATATAAGCTAGTCTGTAATCAAGTCACAAAGGAGGTTAGGCAGCCAAAGGCAGATTACGAGAAATCTTTGGCAAAGGATTCAAAGAAAAACAACAAAGAGTTCTCTACTTATGTAAACTCTAGAAGGAAGGGGATGAATCAGATTGGTCCACTTGATATCGATGGTTCAACTGTTGATGATCCTGCTCGGGTAGCTAACATACTAAATGAATATTTTGTTCATGAGAAGTTATTCAGGGTGGGGAATACCGGCAGTAAACTCTGGCAGTAAGCTAGATAATCTTGTAATAACTGAGAGTAAAGTAGAGGAGAAATTGTTGAAGATAAACATAATGGCACCAGGGTTGGATGTAATCTATCCAGTTATATTAAAGGAGGCAGCTAAGGAAGTAAGCAAACCCTTAACCATAATTATGAGAGCTTGCTTGGACTCAGGGGAGGTACCCACGGACTTGAGGTGTGCAAATGTGATCCCAATCCACAAAGGAGGATCAAAGGGTGACTGGTAATTATAGACCCATTAGTTTAACTTCTGTTCCAGGGAAATTGATGCAGCCACTGGTTGAAGAAGCATTGCAGGATTATCTAGACAAGACTTCAGTTATAGCTTGTACACAACATGGATTTGTTAATGGGAAGTCTTGTCTGGCCAATTTGATTGGATACTATGATGTGGTCACAAAGGAACTGGATGGAAAGAATAATTTTTATATCATATACTTGGATCTTAGAAAGGCTTTTGATTCTGTTGCTCGTGGAAGACTGCTGCACAAATTGGATCAGTGTGGCATTGGAGGCAAATTGCTGCTATGTATAAAGGGATGGGCACTGTTCTTCATGGACTAATGTTATTAGTGGAGTCCCCCCCCCAGGGTTCAGTGTTGGGTGCATTGTTGTTTTCTGTATTTATTAATGATATTGATGATGGTATATCAGGCTTAATGTCCAAGTTTGCAGACAATACGAAGGTTGGCAGAGTTATTAATGACACTAATGACAGTACGCTGCTGCAACAGGGTCTAGAAAAGTTGAGCGGGTGGGGTGAGAGGTGGCAACTGATGTTTAACATTGACAGATGTAAAGTACTGCAAATAGTAAGCATTAACCCCAGAGTAATGTATCAACTGTGTTGTACAACACTGACAGTAGTAGAGAATGAAAAGCACCTGGGGGTAATTGTGCAGGCAGATATGAAGTTTTCTGAGCAGTGCAGATGGTCTGCAAGAGTAGCTCATGGTGTCTTGTCAATGATATACAGGAATTTTTCTAACAGAGATAAGGAGGTGATTATCCCTTGATTATCCCCTTGCTATATAAGCTTGCTTGAGTACTGTATACAGGTCTGGAGGTCTCATTTTAAGAAGGATGTTGAGCTGTTGGACAAGTACAGAGAAGGGCAACAAGATTAGTGAATGGAACAGAGTTGCTCGTACAAAGAAAGGCTTAAATTTTGCAGATTACAGTGTTTGGAGACGAGGCACCTGCGAGGTGATCTGATTGAGGTGTATAAAGCCTTGAATGGTTTGAGCATGCTCAGTGCTGATGGGATTCTTCCTCTTGCTCAGAATAATTGCCTGAGAAGGCATAAATTCAAATTGAGGAAAGACAGTTGTAGGATAGATGCATGGAAGTTTGCCTTTAGCCAACATGTGGTTGATTGCTGGAACAGACTTCCATCTCTCGTAGAAGTTGATAGCTGAAATAGATTCAAGGCAGAACTAGACAGACTTTTGGAGCAAGTGGATGGGTGAAATTAATTTTTTTTTTTTTTTTTTTTTGGCTGATGCAATATAAGCTTGCTTTTTTGCATCATGTGCCTATGCTAATGCTAAATTATCTGAAGGTATTTTTGAATGATCGGGGGGGGGGGGAGTATAACTCATAAATTTACACGAGTCTAAAATCTGAAATCGTCTTAGAAAGTTTCTAAACATCTTCTGATTAAATTTAGCAACGAAAAAGATTATGTTAAAGTACTCATGTCAGCAACCATGAATTACATCCCTCATAACTGTTGTTCATTGATACCTTCAAATATTTTTATTTTATTATCATAGTGGTTTTTCTTGACCCCATCTTAATTAGTTCATTTATTACTGTATTTCTATATTTTTCGAAAATACATGCTGTTTAGTAGATTTCCAAAGGGGTACCCATATACAGTAACCATGAATTCATAAAAATATTTGTACATATATATTTGCTTTGTAATTAAAGACGGTTGTACCATCTTTAGTTACATCTTGAAGCATCTGCTAGGGCACCGTGTATAAAAATTTGAGAATTCTAATGTTGTTGCATTATGTAGACAATTAAATGAATTTCAATTATTTTAAACATAAATTTGAATTTTTATTTTCGATTTTTAGAATGCTCATTAAAAAGATATTAATTTTCTAAACTAATATACAATGCCGCTAGTCTGTTATTTTTTTGGCAATTTTGTATAGGATTTTTTTTTTTTTTTTTTTTTTTTTGCATATGTTGAACTTAATGGCATTTTATAGGAACAAAAATTAAATTTACAGGCAGTATGGAAGTGAAAAATACTTGGTTGCTTTTTTGCCCTCAGAAAATGACCTGCAACACCTTTATTACAGACCTTTGTATGTGTATTTGTGCTATCTGAACCATGGATTTTCACTTTTTGGTGATTTAAGTAAAAATAAAATAAATTTACACATTTTTTCTTCTTTAGACTACCAAGGGACGTATTTTCAATGCAAAGAAAACTTTTCAGGTAGGCTTGTTTTCATGTAAGCAGTTTTACAATTACTATTTAATCTTCTTTTTTTTTTCTTTTTTTTTTGTTTCATCCAAACAAGACAAAATTCCGAATTTGTAATTTTCAAAAACATAAATAATAAATAAAATGCTGTTTATCAGTTATCAGATCAACTAATAATTTTTATTTTTAAAGATTTTTTTTTTTTACCATAATTTTGTTTTAATTTACCAGTTCATATTCATTTGTCTTTGAAATTTTTAATTTGTCAGATATCCCATTGAAGCAGAACTGATTGCAAACTGTAGAATGTGCCTGAACATACTCTGTCTTTGGATTGTGAAATTTAATGCAAAAGTCTGGACTTTTCATACTACCCTGTTTTCTTTTTATTAGTTTCAGATAAAAGTGCTACTGAGGCAATAGAAATTTGATAAGTAAAACTGGGAAAAAGCTTAACTTGTTGTTTATAGCATATGAGTGATTTTAGCCAAAAATATTCATGCAGAATTTCTTTAACAAGGCTGAACAGATTCACAGGAATAGTAAGGTACTCTTCACACTATGCTGATGCAATAACAAACTACCTCTCTTTTTCCTATCTCTGACAATAGTGTTTTGCACATTGGCAACTTGTTTTCAGTCAGTCATGTGTAAAATTTCTAGCAAGGAGGATGATATTTGCTTTGTTTCAATAATTGAAACAAGGCAAATATTATTTGTTGATTTGTTTCAGTATTTGAAATGGTGGTTTCATCCATATCCTTAAAAATGTAAAACATTTATTTCTGCTATTGAACTTTTAAATCAGAAAATTCAAAGTTGGGGTGGTGTGTGTGTGTGTGTGTGTGTGTGTGTGTGTGTGTGTGTGTGTGTGTGTGTGTGTGTGTGTGTGTGTGTGTGTGTGTGTGTGTGTGTGTGTGTGTGTGACACCATTGAAAAATAACTACAGGCACTCACCAACAGTAAATTCAACTTTGCATAAGTTTTTGCCTGCCGGTGTAAACTTAACAAAATCATGGAAATGTGTTTTGCATCCCATAGGAATAAATGGAGGTATCATGAAAACATCGCAATGTGAACCCAATAACATTGTTTTTTTTTTTTTTTTTTTTTGGTAATTCGTTCCAAGACCTCAGATGTTGAAATTTTCGCTATATAACTAAGCTATTTATCTCTCTAAAAGGTCATTTTTATAATGTTGCTCTACCCTTTAATCGTTATCATATGTTCCATTATAAGAATCAGTTTTGAATGGCTTTGTTGATATTTTTCTAAAGAACATTTCTAGGGGTCACGACCATAAAACAATAAAAACAATTTGCACTTTCCGGTTTATTGGGCTTTTCTGTTAGTGCATCTAATTATAAACAGGTAGTAAAATCGATCTTATTGCATTTGCAATAATCCGAATAACTGGAATTGTGTGGGTTTTTACATTATTATGGTAAAATGTGTTTCCCTTCACTAAAATCTTCAATCATATAAGAAACATAAATAAATTCTCAGAATCTTCTCTTCATTTCTATATACTTATTACAATGATGAAAGGAAAGCAACCAATGGAAAGTGCAAGTGGTGGCAGTGATAGGAAATGAAACAAAATTGATTTAGAAATGAAGATGAAAATGATTAAGAAATAAGAAGCAGGACAAAGTTTGTCATCTATTGCACGGGAATTGAGTCTTGCTGCTTCAACAGTGAATACTATTTCAAAGGACAGTGCACGTATAAAAAAACATGTTAAAGGATCAAGGCATTTAAGATCAATAATGATCACAAAACAGCATTCAGCTATATCGAAGATGGAAAAGCTGGACGAAATAATGTGGACGGAAAATCAGATTCAGAAGCGAGTGCCCCCGAGTCTAATGGCCATTCAAGCAAAAGCAAGAAATATTAATGAAGATATTAAGGATAAGTACGGCACACCTCAATTCAAGTTCGTGGCAAGCAACAGGTGGTTTAATAGGTTCAAGCATCGCACTGGTTTCCACAATGTTAAAGTATGCAGTGAAGTCGCCGTCTAAATTTCCATAGCCCCCGACCTCTGCAGTAGCGTTCTTATCAACTGGAGACGTTGATTCTGACAACGATGCTCAAAAGGTAAAACTTGCTGACTGTCCTCTCCCTTTTTTTTTTTTTCGGAATTTTATAATTTTGAAATTTTTGTAATTGCACACTTTTGTAATTTTTCCTATGCATGAGATAAAACAAATTGAATAAATAATTCTATTTACATGTTTGTCAAACATTTCTCTTTTGCTTCAATCAAATTCAACAAGCATAGTTGGGAGTGCTGCACAAGCATTTAGGGAAATTCCAACTTACGCAGAGTTCCACGGAACAAACCCTTATGTAAGTTGAGGAACGCCTGTATTATTGATGAGCCCATTGGTAGTATTGCTCTGTTTTGTAACACTAGTGATCTTGGTAGTCCAACAGGTCCCAGATTTTAACTTTAACATTTGAAAAAGTACATTTTTTTTTTTTTTTTTTTTTTGAATGCTTGACATTTTACCATTAAATTGTAATGGTTATTAATTTTATTTCTTCATTTTTTTAATAATAATTGGAAATTTTGCAAATGTGTTTTTTTTTTGGCCTTTCAAAAACTCGTTAATTTTAATGAAAAAAAAATAAGTTTACGAATTATACTTAAATTTTTAGAAAAACTTTGATAACATAAAATAGAAACACGAAACAAATAATCTTCGTGAAATTTAGGTTTGTGGAGGCATTAATTGCATGAAACTTAAGCATTACTGTAACACCACAAATTAAGCCAATATATACGAAAACACTTTAAAATTAATATATTTCATTAAAAAAAAATAAAGTTCCATTAATTCTGCCTATATATATAACACTTATCATAAATAGTAACATAAAGTTATTCATGTCCTTTTTATTTCAACTCAAGATTCTTTCACTACATGAAAATTCACTGCTCATTATCTGATTTACTTTTGGTGGCCACAAACTTTTCCCAGATTTCTCTTATTTTCCCATGATAATATCCACATAGGAGAGTGGTGAACCTTGAAAAGCTTTTGGATAGTGAAAATCATGCCATTATGATCAAAAGCAGTGTTTCACTGCACAATGAACTGTAGTTGACTAGACACATTGGAGTAATGTAAATGATATTGCATTACCTTACAGTCCCACTCAGCTTACACAAAGTGAACAACAATGTAAATGGCCAAGAAAAGCAGCCTCGAAACTAAAGACACTATTAAGAAAGTAATAACTGCTAATCTAAAACCAGTGAGTCACTGGGATTAAGCATTTTCCCACTGGACTTGACAAGCAACGCAGTACTACCACTGGATTAATTACACTTATGTAAAAGTAATTTATCAATTTTTTTTATTACAATGTAAATAGGACCAATACTTAATGTTTCATGAATGCAAATTAGTAATCCATTTCTCCTTATATTGAATATAATATATAAATACAGTTAGTTCCTGACTTAATAAGTCAGGAGTTAATTCATTTCTAGTGCGAACTCATAAAGCGGGATTTGATAGACGTAATGTTAAATAAAGGTCAACAAAATAATATTTTATGCTTAAAGAATGATTTATTTTTCCAAAGAAATGAAAACATAGCCTTTAAAATCAAGCAGATTATAATAATAAAGAAATTATATATGTCATACAAATGTTAAAGAATGTTTATTCTTGATCATCATCGACTAAATGCACACTCGTTGATGGTTCTTCACTCATTGTTGGCTCGGCACTCGTTGGTTTTTCCTTCTTCTTCTTCTTCAAAAATGCTTCAAAGGCCAAGACAGTCTTCTTCTCTCTTTTTTTATAAATTTCATGATAGCATGCATAAGAATTTTTTTAAATCTGTAGCAACTTTTCTAGTGCACTCAAAATTTGAATCTTGTGACTTGAAAATCTCAATTGCTTTTTCATTGCTTATGTGTTGCAAAGCTTCATTAAGCCCCTTGAGAGTAAAGGAACGAACAGGAGTTTCATCTATTAAATCTTCTTTTTCTTCGGCCTCTTCACATTTTGCAATTTCAAAGAGGTCTTGATTTGTAAGCTCTCCATTGTGTGTTTGAACAGATCAGTGACATTAGTAGAAACCTCAAGCTGCAATTGGTTAGCAATATTAACGACCACTTCTATTTCATTTTGTACGATCGCTGCTGGTTCTTGAAATCCTTCAAAATTATCAATAAAATGATTACAGAGTTTATTTCAAACACCATGTTCTTCTCTCTAATTTTGTCCATGGCTTGTTTTATTATTTTGATTGCATCTAAAATATAGAATTTTTTTCCAAAGTTCTTTAAGAGTTGGACCTCTCTCCTTATCTCTGCCTGAAAAAATAAATGCACACACAGTAGTAATGTACTGTATAGCTATGCACTTGGTTGAATGTTGTATTTACGAATGTTTAGGTAAATTTTTTGTAATTTACCCCTACCCAGAACATTTTTTTCCGGAAAATGTGCTGTAACGGATTGACTTTTTTATTTTACAGATTAAAAGTATGCATCATGCGAATACTCATTGTATAGTTTTTGTGTTTTTTATTTATTTTTTTGTAGAAAATACATGGGAGTAATTAACCCATTTGGGGCTATCCCGAGTTATCTCGTGTATGTTAAAAAGTGTGCAAATTATACAGATTTTTTAATAAATTAGTGCTTGAGCTAAAAGAAAGGAACAGAAAAACTCTTCATTACTCATTATACAAATAAATTTAAAAAATCAAGTGGAACACCCAAGCAGTAACCTCCCACCACAAGCAGTAATCTTGAACTAACTACATTCTAACACACGGCCGTCCCAAGGGGATAGGCAAGGTAAGTATCGCTTACGGGGCGGCAGTTCAAGAGGGTGCTGCAATATTTTTCGATATTGTTTTTGTGAATTATTTTCATGGGTTCAGTATTCTGCATTTAGGATGGCAAATTATATTTTTCTTACTGGCAGCACAGGAATGCGGGCTACTGTTCTTACATTGCTGTACGATATGAGTAAAATGAAAGCCAGTCGTCTGCTGCGAGGCATAAGAAAATCCTGAGAAATCTTGGGATTTACCTGGCTAATGCAATATTAGCCAGATAAATGCCCGAGAAAATACGTTTCGGGTCTAAATTTGGATGTTTGCTTTGTGTATTATTGCATCCTGAGATATTTCATGTAGTTCCAAATAATTTTTTAAACTAAAAATGAGATATCTCAGGATAATCCATGAAGGGATTAATGTTGATACTTGATATTTGAAAAAAAAGAACTTGTGAACTCGGAAAGTGGGAACTACCTGTATTTATTAGTAATAAACAAATATAATGACTTTTCTGTGTACTCTTAATAAATATATGACTACAGTGAGCAGTGTGTCATCACAAGCATGGACAATGGTGATTTTTCTCTTTTTGGATCCCTAAGCTCAGTACTGTGATGCAGATATCTGGAAGATATCAATGCAAATGCATTGATATCTTCCAGAATTATGAAAAAATCCAGGAGGGCTGGTGGGTTGTGTTGGCATAACTACTGCTGAATTTTTGTGTAAAGTGTAAAGTACGTTGATGTCAAACAGCACCAGGGGTTTCCCCCATCTTCGCATTCCTTTCATTGTAGGCAAGCCAGTTCACTGAGAAGGCTAGAGATTTAAAAGTGTATGGATATTGTAAATGTGTAATATCATGTACCATTGTTCCTCTGGCCATTTAGCTGCTGGACCCAAAGCTGGCAAGTATATAACAGTTGGCTGATAATTTAGTGTCGGAAATGAAACCTATCATGAGAAATTGTCAAAATAAAATGCACTACAAATTTTTTTCCTTTGGTTCATCACATTTTGACCCTTATTATTTTATTATACCCTACTGAGTATTTTGTGTACAAATACATGTAGTAAAACATTACTCTTGTAATTTTTTAGGTATTTGGCAATGTGATGTGCCTCTGTCTCGCTTTCATTTACTTCAGTTAAGGATAAACACAGATACTTCTATCATTTCCACTAATTTAATGTTAACAGCAGTCTCTTCCACTTTTACCCCTCATAATCGCATCTTACTTAGCAACCAAAAGTCGTGGTGACATACAAGTCAGGTAATGAATGATCAATTGCCTGTAGTAGCACCATGGTCTCCTTGAAGTTGTATTAGTAGTAGGATTTCCACAACAAATAATAGGACAGACTAATTAGGTGATTTTCCAAGTAACCTTATTAAAATTACATCATTACAGTGGGCAAAGTGCCTAAGAGTGGATGTAAAACTACAGAGTTATTGACCATTATCTAATTTTGGTGTTTTGACTTATGTTGAAGCCAGATCCAAAAAAAAAAAAAAAAAATCAACTCAAATTTGCGCGATCAGGATTTGTTCTATGGCAATTCCAAATGTGAGAAGTTAAGGAATCTGCGAAACTCCTAGTACTGAGTTGATTTGAGGATACAAAATAAACTTCTTAACAGTTAGTAGTAATATATTCACTCAGAAAAATAAAATATATTTATGATGGCAGTAACTTTATAAAAAAAAAAACATTTGTGAAATTCTTAGTGAAAGCTTCTTAGTGAAATTGGTTCTTATAGTCAACAATATAATATTTATTATAAAAATAAATTATCATGTCCCTAATAGCAGTTACTTTTTAATGAAAAGTAAAACCCTTCATAACACAAATTATAAAGCTTATAATGCAACCATGTGTGAATATTTTTCACATTTTTTCCTGGTCAGTGATATTTAACTACTCTAAAACTGAAATAAATATTTATTTTTATTTATTTATTTTTTTTAATTCATAACAACATCTCATTCTCTTTTCATTAGCATTTGTAAGTGTCTGTGAATAAATGTTTCAAAACTTTTTATAGTAACATAACATGAACAGAAGATTCTGTAATGATATTATTTGCAAACATATATCCAAAAACAATAATAATATCAGAATTCATAAGTTTTCCCTTGTTCACAGCGTAAAGCTAATGTTATTGAAATTAAAGTTCAGAAGTGGTGGTTGATGTTAAAACTTCAAGAGGGATACTGTTGCTGCTTATTAACAAAGAACTTTACATCCCTATATGAAAAATGAGATAACAATGATAAACATTCTCTGGGCTCATGATTGCAAACAAGATATGTATGTACATATCTAGTTTCATTCAACAAATGCATTCCTTAGAACAGACTACTGAGTATTCCCAAACTACTGAGATCCATGGACCCTTTCAAAAACCAAAAAAAAAAGTATGTATATATATATATAATCTATTATGAAATATTGGAATAGATGTAAAGGGTATGTCAGATCAGATTAATGCCATCAATTGTAGATAGAACATTACATCAGTCTGTAATCTAATTGGTACTATATTGGTATTCAAAGTGTATTAAAAGATAGGCATAAAAGTACTCAGCAGGCCATACAGCCAAAAGAACCTATAAAGACTAAGATAGCCCGTGTTGATTTACATTGCTATACCCTAGAAAAAAAAACTTATAATTAGCAATAAAATAAAATATAAATATAATGATTATGCAGCTAATTATTGATAATCTGATACATTAAATGGCACTTTTTCAAGGCTTACACCATTCAATATATCCCACCAATAATTAGCAAGGCTATCTGTTTCTGATTGTTATCTGCCTGTTTAACTAGGTCCAGATAAATGAACATGAAGGCAAATATGCTAAATTTTAAATTTAATAGCAAACAGGCAAGATAACAGCTAGCCCGAAAGATAGCTTTGAAACAAATATACAGAATATAATACGGAAAAAAAGTAGGCACCTCCATAGCCAGGTGGGCAGGAGCAGCAGTGCGTAGCACACGCTTCTTGATCAGACTTGGGTTCGAGCCTGTGACCACCAAATACGGAGGATGTGGAAAGGTTAGGGAATGACCGCCACATATCCCCAGAGCAATATGGCCTTAGTTGCTAATGCTCCTAAAAACCAAATAACAACAAGAAAAAGAGCCAACCATAATTTTCACATTAGATGTGGTGTTTTTATTTATTTTATACATGTGCAAAAGAAAGCTTATGCTGACATAAGGAGAAAGGAGGTAAGAATAAGCATAGTAATAGTACCTCAATTTCCCTCAAATTGCTCTAATAGATTTTGAGGTATATGAAATTTTAGAGTTAGTTAGTAAAAAGTGAAAAGCAAAGAAAATAAAGGGATCCTGGTATACCTACAAAGGGTTAAAGGATTATATTTAATGGACAAAAACAGGATTACAATAATGAAGAAATATAGAATAACAATAGTAGATAATAATAAGGAAATAAAAGAAATAGCTATTACCAAATATAGGAATATTTAAATAAAATTTAAATTTGTAAGAATTTTATAATAATTAAAATAATACATCCTATCTAATATAGTTATAAATTGCAGATCTTCCTTACAGAACAGTTAAATTAAATTAAAAAATAACCAATTACAACAAAAAGAATAAATAGGAATATGCAGCTTACCATTCTATTCTGTACTGAGTATAAAGAATGAATTATTTGAGCACATGTTACCTATTATAAAACAAATAGCAACAACAGCACCCTCTCGGTTCAGTTCGTCTTGCAGTTATCTGAACTGAGAGGGCTGCATAGAGGAGATATAACAACTGAGTATTATAAAGAATTTTTTTTATACAGTCCCTCCCCATTGAACAGTCAACAGTGATCAATGAAACATCAGCATAAAAATCTGTATGCATCAACATCTTCAAGAATCAAATAACCAGGAGAGTCCCAGAATACAGGACAAAACCAACCTACATCCAATTAAGGAATTTTCACCTAATCCCAGTGTGTAAGCCTCAGAAAAGGAAATGACGTTACCTCACCGAGTATTTTATAGACCAATAAAGGGTAGGAAAAGGAAAGATGAATCATCATAACTTTATTTCTCCAACATCCTAGATCTGCCATTGAACAACACTATGAGTAACAGATGAGTTACTCATATTGTTGTTCCTAGTAAAGGAAGAGCTTATCCAAGACTTTCCAAAAATAATGAGAACACAGACATTATTTCTGCTGTAAATGGTTATGGTATTGTACTTTATTTCTTTTAACAAAGTTAACATAGTGTTAAATTTTTTTGAATATTGTAATTGTGCAAGATAAGTTAAAATAGCACATTTTAAAACTAACCAGTGACATGTTCTGTTCCTTTTAAATTTAAGTATTCATTACCTTATGAATTGTAAGACACCAAATTGTCTTAATGGACAAAAGGTTAAGTAATATATAACTAGCAACATATATATTGCAACATATATAGAGCAGTTATATACTAGTAATATATAACTGCTCTGGTTAAGTAATATATAACTAGCAACCGAAAAGAAAAGGAAAATTTGCAGCCCGAGTGGGAATGTCATGGATTCTCTTCATAATACAATAATCCCATATAGTATATTCATTGTGTATATATATTTCTGAAAAAGTACTGTGGTGGGCAATACTTATATCTCATAGAATATAGGAAGTTGGGTGAAAACAATAAATGTGCCAATAAAATATATTAAAAAACTAGAGTAAACTTCATTTTTCATTTATACAACATAAAACTAACAATAAGGTTGACACTTTAGGAAGGAAACAAAATATAAGTAGAGGATGATGGAACAAGAGAGACACACATATGCACACAAAATCAGTTATTCTCCTCTTTTTTTTTTTTTTTCCACTTTCATTTGATATGGCAAAACACAGTAATCTTCAGCACATTATGAAAATAAGTCTAAAATACATATAAAAAAACCATAAATATTAATCAATAATAAAAAATCTACAGAGAGTGAGCAATGTGTCCATTAGCAACACTGTATATGTGGTACTGACAAGTGTATTGAGGAGATAGACTGCAGTTGTTCCCAAACTGTGTGTCACAAAATGAGAAAAATCCATTGAGCTCACTGGCAACTCTAAGTTTTCAGCAAATATAGTTTAACTCCAAGTGTGACTTGAGTGACAAAAGTTAGGAAACCATTAGGGTGGAGCATAAACAAATCCATGAGGTTCAGGAGGTAGGAGCAATAATTGTCATTTGAACTCTATATGTAAAAAAAAGTGCAGAACATAAAATTTCAGTCTACAAATATCAAGCTGTGTTATCTCAAATCAGTGGTTGGTAAACATGCAGTTGGGGAAAATTACTGTATTGTTATTTCTTGGAATAGTATTGGAACAGTTGCAATAACTGCTTCACAGATAGCGGTTTTGAGAAGAAGATTATTAAAACACACTGCCTTAGAAGCAGACAGTAATGTGATAGTAGCTGTGAGGAACATAAAGCTATTGTTGAGAGTTTGTTAGATGATGACATTGCCACTGCAACAATGCTGTCAAATAATTGAGAGTGAAATTGAAAAAATTCCCAAAATGTATTTAACATAACAGAGAATTGAGTCAGCAGTTGTATATGATAGTCAAAACGATGACAAAAACTGTACAAATAACATTGAATTATTTCTTAAAATTATATTCATTTACTAAATAGTTCATTGGGGGTTCATGTTTCCTTTAAACTTTTGGCAGTTTTATGAAATCATGGATAACTTGGTTGTGAATCCCCTCTGGTTAACTAATTATCTAGGAAGGGAAAGTTCACAACAAAAGAATTGCATTAATATAAAAACTTGGCATGCTAGACTGTAAATTATAAATTAATTAAATTGACTGTAAATTAACTAACACAGATAATAATTACAGTTTTTTATTCAAAAGTCAAAACTGTCGTGATCATATTTCTCTTATAGGCTAAAGTCAGGGTCAGTTTGTGTCAATTGCCCCAGATCATTTCTTTGTTTATGAAATAAAAATTTGCATATTCAAGAGTCTTGTATGATTTGTTTGTAGTTCAGTGCCAATAATCTTGTCTGATTGTTCATTCTTTAATTGAATGAAGACCAGATATTCGAAAAATTGTTGTTGGCTCTATTATGTATAGGGGTCATATCTCAGCACTGCTGGCGTTGAAATAATATGATAATAAATGCTTCACTCCATTATTGTAACGACAGTAATCACAGAACACTACTGCAGCAAGATCTAGAAAAGTTAGGCAGATGGGCTGAGAAGTGGCAGCTGAAGGTTAACATTGACAAATGCAAAATACTGCATATGGGTAGGAGTAATCCCAGAGTAACGTGCCAACTGCACAATACCACACTCAGTGGCAAATGAAAAAGACCTGGAGATAATTGTGCAGTCAGATATCAAGTTTTCTGAGCAGTGCAAACAGGCTTCCAGAGCAGCTCATAGGGTCTTGTCAATGATATACAGAATTTTGCTAGCAGGGATAAGGAGGTGATTATCTCTTTCTATAAGGTCAGGCCACACCTTGAGTACTTCATACAGGTCTGGAGGCCTCATTTTAAGAAGGATGTAGAGCTACTGGAATGAGTACAAAGAAGGGCAATGAGATTGGTGAGGGGAACAAAGGAGTTCTATTACCAACACAGGCTTCTTAAGTTCTGCAAATTGCAGCATTTGGAGACTAGGCACCTCTAAGGTGATCTGATTGAGATTTATAAGGCTTTGAATGGTTTGAGCAATCTCGATGCTGATGGCATTCTTCCTCTTGCACAGATTGCACACTTGAGAGGGCATAAATTCAAATTAAGGAAAGACAGTTGCAGAATAGATGTGTGGAAATTTGCCTTTATCTAGTGGGCGGTTGATTGCTGGAACAAACTTGCATCTGTTGTGGAAGTTTGATAGCTTAAATAAATTCGTGGAAGAACCGAACAAAAGTTTTGAATGAATGGATAGGTGAAATAGGAAATGGGGTTTTTTTTTTTTTTTTTTTGGCTGATGCTGTATAAGCCTGCTTTCTTAGATAGCAATAATTCAGTCACAGCATGGGTTTGTTAAGGGAAAGTCTTGTCTGACAAATTTGATAGGATATTATGATGTGGTTTCAAAGGAACTGGATGCAAAAAATAATTTTGATATCATATATTTGGATTTCAGAAAAGCTTTTGACACTGTTGCGCATGGATGACTATTGTACAAATTGGAACAGAATGGTATTAAGGGGAAGTTGCTACAAGGGATAAAAGGATGGTTGAATGGGAGAAGACAGAGGGTGGTAATCAATGGGTGCTGCTCTTTGTGGACTAATTTTTTTAGTGGAGTCCCACAGAGTTCAGTGTTGGGTCCACTGTTGTTTTGTATATTTATCAATGATATTGATGAAGGTATATCAGGCTTAGTGTCGAAGTTTGCAGATAATACAAAGGTTGGCAGGGTTGTTAATGACAGTAATGGCAGTGTGCTACTGCAACAGGATCTAGAAAATTTGGGCAGATGGGCTAAGAAGTGGCATCTGAAGTTTAACCTTGACAAATGCAAAGTACTGCATATGGGTAGAAGTAACCCCAGAGAAACGTACCAACTGTGTGGTACTACACTTAAGGTGGTAGAAAATGAAAAAGACCTGGGAGTAATTGTGCAGTCAGATATGAAGTTTTCTGAGCAATGCAGACAGGCTGCCAAGCCAGGTCACGGGGTTTTGTAAATGAAATATAGGAAGTTTGCTAGCCGGGAAAATGAGGTGATTGTCCCTCTGTATAAAGCAGTGGTCAGGCTACACCTTGAATACTGCGTACAGATCATTTTAGGAAGGATGTAGATTTGCTTGAGCATGTACAGAGAAGGGCAACAAGATTGGTGAGGGGAATAAAGGGATCCTCTTACCAAGAGAGGTTTAAATGCTGCAAATTGCAGTACCTGGAGACTAGGTACCTGCGTGATGATCTGATTGAGGTGTATAAGGCCTTGAATGGGTTGAGCACGCTGAATTCTGATGGGATCCTTCCACTTGTTCAGATTACGAACCTAAGGGAGCATAAATTCAAATTAAGAAAAGACAGGTGTAGAATAGATGTGCAGAAATTTTCCTTTAGCCAGCGGGTGGTTAATTGCTGGAACAAACTTCTATCTGTCGTGGAAGTTGATAGGTTAAATAAATTTAAGGAGGAACTTGACTGGCATTTGGAGGGAATGGTGTGATTTTTTTTTTTTTTTTGGCTGATGCTGCATAAGCTCATACACTTGCTTTCTTGCATCACATGCCACTACTACTACTACATCACTTATTTTACAGCAATTTGACTCCTTAACATTCCCCAGAAATTTCGTTAACTGTGATATTATGTCGAGGTGATCTATTGTTGAGAATCCTGTCCTAAAGCCAGCTTGCTCTTTTGGTTGATTCTCATCAAGTATTCTATCTAATCTATTAATAATGAGCCTTATGAACAATTTATAGATGTGGGACAACAAGCTAATTGGTCTATAATTTCCAATTTATCTTCTTTCTTATGCAGCAAAATTATGACTGCATGATTCCCCTCCTTAAGTGTCGTGTCTCTTCGTCCTAATTTTGACAACTATACAGTGACTTCATCTTCACCTTGGGGGCTTTTGATTCTTCAACATATGTTCTATCAGGAAGGATATTAGGTATGTTGTATGTGTTGTTAATTTGTGATCTATCTTCCCTGCTGCTGGTATCATTCCCTTGCTCCTTATATAATTCTTTATAGTAGTCTTCTGCTATTAATAAGTACACCATCACTATTCTTAAGATTCAGAATCATTTGTCTTTCTGTATTACTGCTCATGACTGCTGATTTAAGTCCTTTGTTTTTCCTTAATACTTGTTCTACTTTCTAATGACTCAGTTTACTCAATTTTGTCCTTTTCAGTGTTTATCTTTCTCCCCATTTATCGTCTTCAGTTCATCATGACTAATTTTTTATTTGGGTTTCTTTTTACTATAGGTTTCTTGGCTTTATCACTTTCAGAAAGTTGTTTTAAAATAAAAAATTAAACATATTAAACATTAAAATAGTATTTTATTGATATACTTTTTTATATAGAGAAATTATCATAGATAATAAAGTTCATAAAATTTTTAAATTCTTTTGAATTTATAAACAGTTGGATCTCTACAAAATAATGCTACAGCATTATTAAATTGTTTCAGGGAAATACAATTGACAAACAAATGGTTGTGAAGTTGTTTTATAGTGTGAGCCAGTAAGCAGATGGCAGTTAACTTTGGGAAGGATCCTTCATCACTTGGTCCCATAAAATAAAATTTTATATAATTTAATAGAAAATCTCACTCTTGTGAATTCATGGTTCAGTGTTAATTCATGGAAGTAGAGTTTGAATCATTAAATACTCAAGTATTTAGTTAACGTCAACAGTTTCGTTTGCCTTTGTTAGAGTGCACTCATCTACTGACTCAACATTCAAATGGGTTCACTTATTCAGTTAATATATACTATTTCTGCACAATATAAATAATAGGAGGTGCCTCCATAGCCAGGTGGGCAGAAGCAGCAGTGCGTAGCACACGCTTGATTAGACCGGGGTTCGAGCCCGTGACCACCAAATACAGAGGATGCGGAAAGGTCAAGTAATGACCACTGCAGATCCCCGGAGCAGTATGGCCTTAGTTGCTAATGCTCCTAAAAAAAAAAAAAAAATAACCAATAAATAATAGGGAATAAGATATTATTAAATGCCCCTTATGAAGATGATGTTGGGCCCATTATAATTTGTTTAACAAACCATAAAGTTTTGATTATTGTGGCTAGGGTGGACCACATATGTACATTAAATTCTGTCTTTTTAGACTGTGCTTATCTGTATTTTGTGAATAATAAATTAAGACTACTTCAGGCAGTTGTTTCAGATATGGTAATAATCACCAAAACATAGGTGCCGCTAACTTAGTACTTATAGTAAATTCAAACAAATTACAACTCTCTTAATCAGATTCTGTAAACTTTATATGCAAATTGTGTGAAGGGAGTTTAAGTAGGATAATAATTTTATGGTAGTCGTGTAAATTTCAAGTGATCAAATTAAAAAGAAGATGGTTTCCAGGAAAAAGAAAGTAGTTTAGCCAAGATTTCAGCTAAACAAGAACTTGCTCAGATTATTTGTTTCTCTCCATTTGAATCATTGAATCAGGGTTAAGTTTGTTTTCCCCCTTCCCCTCACTTTGCCAAAACCTGTGTTCTGGAGAAGGGTATGTGTTCTCAATAATTGAAAAGATTAATAAATTAAAAATTTATCTTTTATATGTAAAAGATAAATTATTATTGCCAAAGTCACTACAGTCATTGGCCAGTAATCAGTTGTCAACTCTAAGAATAAATGAATGAATGTAATAAAATAAATTGATGTCTGGACATTTTGGTGAATACAAATCTTGCCCAACTTCAGTAAATTAAGAAAAATGAAACCTGTATTATCATCTGATCCTAAGAGTTATGTTATATGCACGTGTTATATTTTTTTACTTTATTAATCTTTATAAACTTGTTCTTGTTAAATAGCATGTATTGTTCATAGTTTTTAATTGAAGTAGGCTAAGATTCATACATAATGAAGCACCTGGAAATTGTTATTATGTTCTTATTATTGTTGGCATATGATTACCAATTTATGCCCACATTGATATCAGTAGTAATAAATTTATCTTTTGTATGTCTTTATTTTCCTTATTAATTGTCATATATGAGTATTAAAGATGTGCTAGTTAGTAATTGGTAGTAGTTACTAGTTCAATTAAATATATTTATTTAAATTTCAGTTTGCAATTTTGTGTGTGAGAGCCATGGTCAGGTTAAAGAAGTTAAAATATACTCCAGAACCTTTGTCAGTAGACATTGCAAGGACTGATCCCTATCGCATTAAAACTCTAAGGAAGGTAGGGATAAACTGACTCTTTCAATTAATTAAAGGAATGTTTTATATTTTGAATTATATAATTGAGCATTCAAACAGCTATCTTTGGATGTTATTTGATATAAAAGTTAATTTCTTATTTTTCAGCAATAAAGTTGAGTAATGAATCCCTGTCTTTCAAGGAAAATGATTTTTTTTTTATAAACTTTCACCAAAATATTTTGAGAGCTGCAACATATTCATGCATTGTTGTGCTGATTCATACATGCCCACATAATTATAAAATACAGTTTCTTCCAATATGTATTGATCCAGACATCTTATCACTAAGAAATAAGGTGTCTCCGTAGCCAGGTGGGCAGGAGCAGCAGTGCGTAGCACAAGCTTCTTGATTAGACCGAGGTTCGAGCCCATGACCACCAAATACAGAAGATGCGGAAAGGTCAGGGAATGACCACCATATCCCCAGAGCAATATGGCCTTAGTTGGTAATGCTCCTAAAAACCAAATAACAACTAAGAAATAATGGTTAATTCCAGAAGCCATGTGACATGGCAGGCAGAGGTTACCAGTTAAAAGTAGGATATAAAAGGCATGTACACTCAATGATGAATAGATAGAACAAAATGGGTCAAGAAAAGGACCTGGATTTCTTCACAAGAGTTGTGAGAGTTGATTGACACAGTGACTATATCCATTTGTCACATAGTAGAAAGAGTGGGGACCCTCAGTTATCCTGCACAAGCCTTGCCAGCCTCCACTGGCTGACAGGGTTTGTGCAGTTTAATTACAGCCTTACAGAATTCAAGCTTATAGGTAATTCCATACCTGTAGACTTAACTTATGTTCCAGGATAAATAGTGGAATCATTTGTTAAAGAAGTACTGGAACCATCTCACCAAAATGCAGTTATATGGCAATTGTTGCACGGATTTGTTAAGTGCAAATCTTATCTGATCAATATGAATAGCTAATATGATGCAACAACAAAGAAACTGAATACAAAAAAGTAATTTTGACATCATAGATTTTACTTAAGCTTTTGGCACCTTTCCACATGAAAGACTGCTGTACAAATTGGTGCAGTGCATTATTAGAGACAAATTAGAGGCAACTGCTATGGATAAAAAGATGGTTGAGTGGCAGAAGACAGAGGTGGTTATTAGTGGGCATTGCTCTTCTTGGACTGCTGTTATTAGTGAAGTCATTGCTGAGCCAGTTATTGTTTTTGGTATTTATTGACAACATTGATGAAAACATATTTAAGCTTAATGTTGAAGTTTGTTAATGATAAGAAAATTGGCAGAGTGTTTAACAACAGGAATCAAGGCATACTACTACAAGATCTAGAAAAGTTAGTGGACAAATGGGTTGAGAAGTGGAAATTGAGGTTTAACATTAAAAAATGCAAGATAATTATATGGGTGTAATTTTTTTTGGGATTATTGCTACCCATATGCATACATACATACATACCAAAATGTTATAAATCACTTTAAAGAATACAGAACAGATCACTTTTCAGACTTCTATAAACAAATGTGAGATATTTTAGAGATTATGCAATTTTTTCAGACTTGAGTGATCTTAAAAAATAGAAGGGGAAAAAAAGAAATTTTGATTTAAAAAAAATTGGTGATCCTCAAAAAAAAAAATTAGAATTATTTTTTTTCCCATCTCACCTGATGATTTTAGTTTTTAAAAAGAGAGACAATTAAATATTTAACATTATCAATAACATAAATAAATTAAAAGAGTGAGATAAAATGAAATATTAAAACACTGCAAAGATTTGCATTTAAAATTGACTAATAAAAATCAAAATGAAAGTGATATTGATGGTGTAGCCCTGTTTGATGAACTGAAAACTTTTCATTGTTTCATTCAAGTAAGTTTCCAAGCCAAGTTCTGGATTTTATTTGTAAAAATAATCTAACTGATTCATTTCCAAATACATCAGTAGCTCAACAAATTTATTTTGCTCTGCCTGTGTCAGTAGTTTCAGAAGAAAGCTTTTCAAAATTGAGAATTATCTAAAACTAGTTAAAACCTGCCATGTCTCAAGAATGTATGTCAAATCTGGCAATATTATCAGTGCAAAATGATATTATGGATAGTACGAATATTCATGATTAAACATTTTGTGGCATTAGAGGCCCGAAGAGTAACAGAATGATTGTTTTGTGATTTTGTTTATTTAGATAGATATTAGTAAAATAATAAGAGGAGTTTACCTCAATATAGTGCGTAGAAAACTTCCGTATGATACCCTCCAGAAATTAAAACGAAAAAATCGCCAACTTACCGGTACATTAGAGAAAAATATAAATAATTAAATAATCAATTTAAAACAATTAAAAATCAAATTAACGCAATTAAAAGAATCTAACGAAAATATTCAAAACGATTTTCCTTCTTGAAGCTGACAACGCTTTTCGACCGTATGTCGTGATCACAGGAATGAAAATTACCGAATCGGGTTAAACTTGATACTTAAATAGAGATTATTTGTCTTCGCGCATGCGCGTAAAGGTCCACGCATCGGAGATCAAATATGGCCGCCGAACATTAACAGAATTCTCGTGTAATTTCATTTCAACGGTTTCTGCAATTAATAGTCGCGTATAATTACGTTGAACGTTAAGTATTTTGGCCTCGTTAAATAAAAAAGTATGTTTTTCGTTAATGGCATGAAAGGCTAATTCTGACGCTGCTGAACGAGAAGCACAAACTGAAGCTTCATGTTGATTTACACGAATATTAAGAGAAAATCGGGTCAAACCTTGATAAGACGAGTCGCAATCACCGCAAGAAATGTTGTATACCAGATCATTAATTTGTATTGCGAACGCTGAAAGAACCGAGCGATTGTTCAGTATAGTGTGTAACTTCCATATTGGCCTAGCTACAATTTTAAATTCGGTATCTTTAAAGAATCTGTTAAGCTGTTTGTGCCACTGTTCAACATATGGGACAGAAATAAAGTATTTTTTGATATTACTATTATTGATTGGTGTAGTATTTTGTATCCTATCCTTAGCTTCTACCCTAATTCGGTTTATTGTGGTAATGGAATAACCCCTGTTTAAGAATCTGCTAGTTAATATTTGTATTTCTGAGTCCAAAGCAGAATCCGTCGTTGAATATTTATAGGCATTAAGAAATTGATTAAAGATAATCGATCTTTTGTAGGTGAACGGGTGATACCTATTATAATGTAGAAGCATACTGGTGTTTGTAGGTTTTCGATAGATGCTAAATTGTATTTTATTCGAGTCCCAGGTAAGCATGAAATTTAGAAAGTTTAATGACTTAGTATCCGTATCCTCCATTTCCAATGTAAATATGAGTCTAGAATGAATATTATTAAACAAATGTAAAATGTCTTGGATAGTATTACTATCGGTAATAACTAGAACATCGTCTAAATACCTCCCATAGTATGTGATATGGGTTCGAAAAGGTGTTAAATGTATCTGCTCAATCGTTGAGAGATAGATCTCTGACATTAAGCCACTCAGGCTCAAACCCATTGGTAATCCAAAAATTTGTTTGTACACCTTGTCTCGAAAGGTGATGTAGTTAGCCTCAACTAACAGTTTAAGGTAAGTTGTCGATTTTTTCGTTTTAATTTCTGGAGGGTATCATACGGAAGTGTTCTACGCACTATATTGAGGTAAACTCCTCTTATTATTTTACTAATATTATTATCAACGTAGAACATATTGAGTAGCACAGCTCTGATTCATACTATCTAATTTAGATAGATAGTAATTTTAGTTGTAAGAATGATATCAGTGACAATACTTGCATGTATACCAATCCTAGAAGTATAGTAAATAAATTTGATGAATTTGAAGTGTTGGTCAAGACATCAAAGGCGGATATTGTTGGGATAGCAGAGACATGGTGTTACACAGATATAAGGAATGCAGAACTGAATTTGGGGAGTACAATGTGTACAGAAAGGATAGACAGGATAGGAAGGGAGGTGTTATGCTGTTAATTAAGAAAAACATAAAATCAAAAAAAGTGCACCCAGCTGATTTAGATGAACAGTGCACTGTTGAGTCAGTTTGGTGTGGCATAAGCACTGTGAAAACAAAAATAAGAGCAGGAGTGTGTTATAGGCCTAAGGACTCAAATGAGTACAATGAACAATTGTACAGAGAAATAGAGTGGGCTAGTAAATCAGAATGTCTTATAATGGGGGATTTTAACTTCCCAGATACTGACTGGAACTTGTGGGTTAGTCACTCACACACTAGTCAGACTTTTGTGGATTTATTGGATGATTGTTTTCTACAGCAGCACGTTCGAGAGGCAACCAGAGAGAGTAATACTTTTGATATGGTTATCAGCAGTGATCAATCGTGTATTAAGAATTTTCAGATAAAGGAACCAATAGGTAGCAGTGAACACAGTGTACTGATGTGGGATTTCCTTTAAGATATAATTACCATCAGGGGGTAAAGGAAAGGGTTTTTGCTTCCGTAAAGGTGAGTACAGTGGTCTCAGACAGTTTTTAAATTCTGTACAGTGGGATCAACTGACAGTGTTACCAACAGTAAATTCTGTAAGTGGGAAGCATTCAAGGAATTAATCGTGGAAGCTACTAAACGTTTCTTACCTATTAAGAAATATTGTTCAAGGTTTAGGCCTAAGTGGCTATCAAATGAACTAATGAGACTCGTAACAGAGAAGAAAAATGCATGGGATGCATATAAATTATCAAGCGACTCGGAAGCCTAAGGCAGATATAAGCTAGTCTGTAATCAGGTCACAAAGGAGATTAGGCAGGCGAAGGCAGATTACGAGAAATCTTTGGCAAAGAATGCTAAGAAAAACAGCAAGGATTTCTTTACTTATATAAACTCTAAAAGGAAGGGGATGAATCTGATTGGTCCACTTGACATCGATGGTTCGACTATTGATGATCCTGCTCAGATAGCAAACAAACTGAATGAGTATTTTGCATCTATATTCACACATGAGGAGTCGGTTAGGTTTGAAAATGGCAGAAGGTTATCAAATTGTAGCAGGGTGCTTAATGATTTTGTAATAACTGAGAGCAAAGTGGAGGAGAATTTGATGAAGTTAAACATAAGAAAAGCGCCTCGGGTGGATGGGATCAATCCAGTTATATTAAAGGAGGCGGCAAAGCAACTAAGCAAACCCTTAACCATAATTATAAGAGCATCCTTGGACTCAGGAGAGGTTCCCACAGACTGGAGATGTGCAAATGTATCCCCAATTCACAAAGGGGGATCGAAGGGTGACACGAGTAATTACAGACTAGTTAGTTTAACTTCTGTTCTGGGTAAAATAATGGAGTCACTGGTTAAAGATGCATTGCAGGATCACCTAGACAAGACTGCAGGAATAATTCAGACACAGCATGGGTTTGTTAAGGGAAAGTCTTGTCTGACAAATTTGATTGGTTATTATGATGTGGTTACAAAGGAACTGGATGCAAAAAATAATTTTGATATCATATATTTGGATTTCAGGAAAGCTTTTGACTCTGTTGCGCATGGAAGACTATTGTACAAATTGGAGCAGAATGGTATTAAGGGTAAGTTGCTACAATGGATAAAAGGATGGTTAAGTGGGAGAAGACAGGGTGGTAATCAATGGGTGCTGCTCTTCATGGACTAATGTTATTAGTGGAGTCCCACAGGGTTCGGTGTTGGGTCCACTGTTGTTTTGTATATTTATCAATGATATTGATGAAGGTATATCGGGCTTAGTGTTGAAGTTTGCAGATAATACAAAGGTTAGCAGGGTGGTTAATGGCAGTGTGCTACTGCAACAGGATCTAGATAATTTGGGCAGATGGGCTAGGAAGTGGCAACTGAAGTTTAACCTTGACAAATGCAAAGTACTGTATATGGGTAGAAGTTACCCGAGAGAAAAGTACCAACTGTGTGGTACTACACTTAAGGAGGTAGAAAATTAAAAAGACTTGGGAGTAATTGTGCAGTCAGATATGAAGTTTTCTGAGCAATGCAGACAGGCTGCCAGGGCAGGTCATCGGGTTTTGTCAATGATATATAGGAATTTTGCTAGCAGGGAAAAGGAGGTGATTGTCCCTCTGTATAAGGCAATGGTCAGGCCGTGACTTGAGTACTGCATACAGGTCTGGAGGCCTCATTTTAGGAAGGATATAGATTTGCTTGAACGTGTACAGAGAAGGGCAACAAGATTGGTGAGGGGAATGAAGATCCTCTTACCAAGAGAGGCTAAAGTTCTGCAAATTGCAGTGGCTGGAGACTAGGCACCTGCGTGGTGATCTGATTGAGGTGTATAAGGCCTTGAATGGGTTGAGCATGCTGAATTCTGATGGGATCCTTCCATTTGTTTAGATTACGAACCTAAGGGGGCATAAATTCAAATTAAGAAAATACAGATGTAGAATAGATGTGCGGAAATTTGCCTTTAGCCAGCAGGTGGTTAATTGCTGGAAGAAACTTCCATCTGTCGTTGTGGAAGTTGATAGGATGAATAAATTTAAGGAGGAACTTGTGTGGAACAGGAATTTGGAGGGAATGGTGTGATTTTTTTTTTTTTTTTTTTTTTTTGGCTGATGCTGCATACACTTGCTTTCTTATATCACATGCCACTAATACAGATTGGCAAGCATTGTAGGGTTGCGGGGGATATATATATATAAAAATACTGAAATTACGAATTGAAAAAGTAATACAAAATTTAACATAAACCTAACAATTAATCGTAATTGGGAGAGTAGAGAAGGGGTAACAAGACAAAAACTGTAGCCGAAAGCCTAAAAATAATTTGGAATATACTGGAGATATTGGGCAGAGTGATAATAATGTGTTAATTTATTACTGTGACTGGGCATTATAAATAATGTTTCGTGATCTCCAGGCTGTGCGGTCCTGTGTAGTAGGAGTGAGATGTCCATATAAATGCATGTGTCAGTCAGTATGAACTCATAATTAGTGTGTTTTTGCTCTTGATTTTTTTTTTTTTTTTCATGAAATAATATTTCATGAAAATATTTAAATATTTGACAAATACCCTCAAAATTTTAAAGATATGGAGATATGAAAAACTGATTCAATAACCGATTATACTAGTCGTTAGTGAATAAACAGTTTTTTGTCAATAATTTGTCTTTGGTTTTCTCTATTCCTGCTCTTTAAAACCGCTTCTGCTCCTATTGGTCCGTTGACTATTAAAGAATGTGAGACTGTTATCTATTAAATAATCATGCCACTCAATGAGATTGTTTGTGGTCCTGTGTAGTAGAAGTGAGATGTCCATTTAAATGCATGTGTCAGTCAGTACGAACTCATAATTAGAGCTCTTGATTTTGTTTTGTCATGAAATAATATTTAAATTTTTGACGAATACTCTCAAAATTTTAAAGATATGGAGTTTCTGCAAGTGATATGCTTCGAGATTCAATATAATCAATTCAATAACCAATTATACAAGTCATTAGTGAATAAACACTATAACACCCAAATACTTTAATGTTGTCAAAAAAGTAAGAGGCAAAAATGAAAAAATCATCAAAGTCACCCGAAAAACGCCGACGTTTGTGTAGATATGACGTTGTTTCTATAGGAGACATCGAAAAGTTGATTGTTCCAATGAAGGAAGGTAATTCTTCTATTAAATATTATGTGCATATAGATGAAGCATTTCAAATACTTAATGAAACTCATATTTCAATCGGTCATGGTGGTAGAAATCCCATGGAAAAAGAATTAAATAAAAAGTATAAAAACATAATGCTGGAAATGATTGTGATTTACCTAAATTTAATTGCAATTTTTCAAAAGAAACAGAAGGTTCCCAAAAAGGGTTTAGTAGTAAGGCCAATTATCTGCAATGAAATGAATTCCAGATGTCAAGTTGACCTGATAGACAAGCAAAGTCAAGGAGATAGCATTAGTAGAGGCATACGATGCAAGAAAGCAAGCTTATGCAGCATCAGTCCAAAAAAAAAAAAAAAAAAAAAACCCTCTTCCATTTCACTCCTCCGTTCATTCTAAATACCTGTCCAGCTCAGCCTTAAATTTATTTAGGCTATCAACTTCAACAACAAAAGATGGAAGTCTGTTCCACCAATCAACTACCTGGTGGCTCAAGGCAACTTCCGCACATTGATCATACAACTGTCTTTCTTCAATTTGAATTTATGCTCTCTCAGGTAATTATTCTGAATAAGAGGAAGAATCCCATCAGCATTGAGCATGCTCAAACCATTCAAGGCTTTATACACCTCAATCATATCACCTCGCAGGTGCCTAGTCTCCAGACATTGTAATCTGCAAAACTTAAGCCTTTCTTCATAAGAGCAAACCTTCATTCCATTCACTAATCTTGTTGCCCTTCGCTGTACTCATTCCAACAGTTCTACATCCTTCTTAAAATGAGGCCTCCAGACATGTATACAGTACTCAAGATGTGGCCTGACCATTGCCTTATACAAGGAGATAATCACATCCTTATCCCTACTAGAAAAATTCCTGTATATCATTTATAAATACAGAAAACAACAATGAACCCGACACTGAACCCTAAAGGACTCCACTAATAACATTAGTCCACGAAGAGCAGTGTCCATTGATTATCGCTCTCTGTTTTCTCCCACTCAACCATCAGTTTATCCATAGCAGCAATTTGCCTCCAATGCCACACTGCTCCAATTTGTGCAGCAGTTTTCCGTGTGCAATAGTATCAAAAGCCTTTCTAAGATCCAAATATGTGATATCAGAGTTATTCCCTGCATCCAGTTCCTTTGTGACCACATCATAGTATCCAATCAAATTCGTCAGACAACACTTCCCCTTAACAAAACCATGCTGTATCTGAGCTATAAATGAAGTCATGTAGATGATCCTGCAGTGTTTCTTTAACCAGTGTCTCCATTAATTTCCCTGGAAAAGAAGTTAAACTAACAGGTCTATAATTATTTGTGCCGCCCTTTGATCCTCCTTTGTGAATTGGGGTCACATTTGCACATATTCAGTCCATGGGTACCTACCCTGAGTCCAAGAACACTCTCATAATTATGGCTAAGGGTTTTCTTACTTCCATTGCGGCCTCCTTTAATATAACTGGATAGATCCCATCCACCCCGAGTGCCTTTTTTATGTTCATCTTCAACAATTTCTCCACTTTCCTCTCAGTTATTACAAAATCATCTAGCTCACTGCCAGACTTGAATTCATCTCTGGCATTCCCCTCCATGAATAACTCCTTGTGTGTGAACGTAGATACAAAATACTCATTTAGTTTGTTAGCCACCTGAGCAGGATCATCAACAGTTGAACCATCAATATCTGGACCAATCTGATTCATCCCCTCCTTTCTGGAGTTTACATAAGTAAAGAACTGTTTACTGTTTTTCTTTGCATTCTTTGCCAAAGATTTCTCATAATCTGCCTTTGCCTTCCAAACCTCCTCTGTGACTTGATTATACAGTCTTATATCTACCTTAGGCTTTTGTGTCACCTGTTAATTTATATGTATCTTATGCATTTTTCTTCTCTTCCACGTGTCTCATTAGTTCATCAGACATCCATTTAGGCCTACACCTTGAACAATATTTCTTAGTTGGTATGTAAAGCCTAGTAGCTTCCAAGATAAGTTCTTTGAATGCTTCCCATTTTGAATTTGCTGTTTGTAACATCATCAGTTGGTCCCACCATATAGAATTTAAATACTGTCTCAGACCTCTGTAGTCGCCTTTAGGAAAGCAAAAACCTTTCCGTAACCCTTCCCTTTACCCCTGATAGTAGTTAGCTCTTTGAGTAAATCCCACTTCAGCACACTGTGATCACTACCACCTAGTGGTTCCTTTATCTGAAGTTTCTTAATGCATAAAGAATCACTACTGATAATCAGATCAAGGGTATTACTCCTTCTAGATGCTTCCCGAACATGCTGATGTAGAAAACAGTCATTGAATAAATCCAGAAAATCCTTGCTAATGTGTGAATGGCCAACCCACAAATTCCAGTCAATATCCAGAAAATTAAAATCCCTTATTATAAGACTCTCTGATTTACTGGCCCACTCTATTTCCCTGTACAGTTTTTTATCAGAGTCATTAGGCCTACAACACACTCCTACTCTCAATTTTGATCTCCCAGTGCTTTTGTCACACAAAACTGACTCGACACTGCACTGTCCAGCAATGTCGACTTGCTGCACTTCCTTGGATTTTATGTGTTTCTTAACTAATAGCCTTCCTATCCTGTCAATCCTTCCTGTACACATTGTAATGGCACCTCCGTAGCCAGGTGGGCAGGAGCAGCAGTGCGTAGCACACGCTTCTTGATTAGACCGGGATTCGAGCCCGTGACCACCAAATACGGAGGATGCAGAAAGGTCAGAAAAGGACCACCACATATCCCTGGAGTAATATGGCCTTAGTTGCTAATGCTCCTAAAAAAAACCAAATAACAGTAACAACAATAACGCATTGTACTCCCTAAATTCCAGTTCCGCATTCCTTATATCTGCGTGACACCACATCTCTGATATTCCAACAATATCTGCCTTTGATGTTTTGACCAACACCTCAAATTCATTACATTTATTTACCAAACTCCTGGCATTGGTGTACTCGGAAGTATACATGCACCTGTTCCTATTCTTAGCTACCCTAGCACAACCCATGTGTTTACTTGTATATCATGTTATATCAATACCCTGCATCTTGTTTTCCAGGCTGTTCCAATTGAAGCAGCGCAAGAATAACTTTCACATCTACCAGTGGCCACTGTTAATCTATTAGTCTGTGTATCCCTCCAAGCTAGTAGTTTTCCTACCCTCCTAACTCTGCCTCGATAGCAACAGCAAATATTCTTGCACCCTTTATATTTAAGTATATCCCATCCCTCTGGAAGCAGTCTCTCCTGTTAAAAAGCACAGACCATGCTGAGAAAAATTCTACCCATTGAGCCTTGCACAATCTCTCCAGGGCCGAGTTGATCGACAAGGCTCTCATCATATACTCCCTCCTATCGTGTCTGGGCAGAATTGCAGACACTTTCAAATTCTAGCCTAATTCACAGCTTTTGTCAACAATGACCTGTACTTGTTAAGTAATTCTGCTGGTCTCCTGCTCTTAATATCATTAGTGCCAACATGTACAACAATGTCACCTTTTGTGCCCTTAATAGATGATATCTGCTCTACAACGTCATCAACCTTTGCCCCTGGCAGACATACCCTGTTTGGTCCTGTTCCACCTATCCTTTTTACACCATATGTTTTCCCGTTTTCCTGACAATAGAGTCACCCACAACTACTGCTAGTTTCTGTGGGACCAGTGCATTCTGCCTTGGGGGTTGCCGCTGTGTTGTGTGATAATCAAGTGCAAGCTCTGGCATTGATGTGGGTAGCTGAGAGCTTGATAGGCCCCTCAATTTAGATCCTTCGAGGGCATCCACCCTGTCCTTCAAGCTCTCGTATAGGCCCATAACAACGCTGAGTTGTCCGCTTGATTTCCTCACACTCCTTACATCACGCACACACAAAGACATCCCCTTGGCAATGTCATGTCCCGTACTTGATTGCTCCACAAACATCAAACAGTGCATTTTAAAAGGCTGTGATTCAGAGGGCAACTGCCCCCCCTCAGTTCTCCCCTGAGCCACAACACTCCCATTAGCTTGAACCTTTTGCTTTGATGCTCTGGTCTGAGTCATGATTTCGATTCAATTTTAGTGCAAAATTATAACCCTAAACTTATATCCCAATGTTGTTATAACACTATATATATTTTTTTTTTTTTCAGTATCGAGTATTATCTCTGAGTTTCATTATATAACTTCTGTGTCGAGTTATGTATTAATTAATAATGTTACGTTTGTAAAATCTAAGTCATTATATGTGAAGTAAAAAAAATTTACTTCACAGTGAAGTTTAGCAAGATTAATAAATTTTACTGATTAATTGATAATATTATATACTATACTTAGCTAATGCTATCTTACGGGATATAACGTTGTATCGTATAACAATGGCAGCAAGTTACGAGTGGTAAATCTATGGACACTAAGTATTAATTAACTTCCAAAATCTCACTATCTAAATTCAGAATAAACCAAGGATCTTGACTAAGTCTGTAAGCTACTTACAGAAAATAATTTAATATAACAATTAAGTCAATAAAGCAGCTAAATAAAGCTCCGCAGCTGCAAAACTTATAAAACACATGGATTGGATTGGATACCCTTAATGATACTTACAGATTGAGAATATAAATTTATTCTCATTTATCAGGATCATCTCACAAAATTTGTACAGCTTCGTCCTTTAAAAACAAAAAGGGCCGAAAAAGTAGCATATGTTCTCTTAGACATATTCACGATTTTTGGAGTGCCAAATATTTTAGAGTGATAATGGTAGGGAATTTTGCAACAAAATTATTGAAGAAATGTGCAGTATGTGGGACGAACTTAAAATGGTTCACGGAAAACCTAGATATTCACTGAGTCAATGTTCATTAGAAAGGGCAAATCGAGATATCGAGAACATCCTCAGTTCTTGGCTAAAGACTAACAATACCACCAAATGGTCGGAAGGCTTAAAATTTGTGCAAATCATGAAAAATAGAGCTCATCATAAGCCCTACAAAGCCGTGTTTGATTGTAAGTTGAGAATTGGCTTAAAAATTTACTTACCTTCCAAATTATTGAATGACATAAGAACAGACAAGGACTTGGAGGTACTATTAAACGGTAACGAAAATCATGGAGATCAGAATGATCCAGAGGAAAGTGGAAGTAATATTAAAGAAGTCAATACTGCAACAAATGATGTAGCTCTAGAAATGCTATGCTCGACTGATGGTGCAGCTGAACACCCCCAAACACCATCTTTAGATGAAATTTCGTCTTTAAAAAATGATTTGGCAAACTAGTGAAGAGGTCATGAATAATGAAGACGAAAACGAAATTCAAAAATTGAAGAGAAAATTTTAAATATATCTGCTCTTTCAAATCTAAAAAAAGCAAGCAAAGAAAATGCTAAACAACTCATATTCAAAATATCCTCTTGCAAATGTTGGTGAAACTTTGAGAATTCGAATACCAGATGTAGACCGAGCATGCAATGATGGAAGAAATATTTTAGCCATTGTTCTGGAAATTTCTAATCAAAATTTCTATAAATTGGGCACCAAATATGAAAAATTAAACCCACTGTATTCCAGAAACGAATTTACTATTTGCAAAGAAAATTTGTTGGCCATTGAAGATGTACCAGATATGGAAATTTCACTGAGAGAATGCTCAAGAATGTTGTTGGTTTTCAGGCAAGGTTACAATAAATGTAACTGCAAAAGTGGCTGTAATTCTGATAGATGTAAATGTCGGAAAGATAAAAAAATATGTAATTCCAAATGCCACCAAAGTCTCAATTTTTATTTTGTTCGAATAAATAGGAAAAATTATGACAAATTTTCTTGATTCATTAAAAATAAAAATTAGCTTTATTTGTTTTTAATTCATTTTGCTTTTGATTTTTTGTTTGTAACTAAAGCTATTTTGTTCAATGCTGTTATGTATTATTTTTGTGTTCATTTTAAGAAGATTTGTTAATTTAATGTTAGGATAATATTTTATTTATATCCGATTTTCTAAAACAAATTCTATATAAAATAAAAAAAATACTGGATTAGAATGTGTTTTTTTTTTTTTTTTGTTTGAATATTCGAAATTTCATACTTGAATTTTTCAGAATTTTTAACCATGTAATTTACAAATAACTGTTGTTTAATACTTTAAGAGTTCATAGTTTGTTTCATTGTCAATTAGTGCACATAATCTTTACTGAAGGCAACGAACCTTCAGACCAACATAGTAAGTTAAAATCGTTGAAAAATATTTTGTAACTTTATAGGATGTCACAGTGCCTGGAGATCAGGAAACATTATTTATAATGCCTGGTCAAAGTAATAAATTAACACATTTTTATCACTCTGCCCAATATCTCCAGTCCTTATATATAGTGCCCAGGCAGTATGAATAAAACCCAATTAATCACTTTGTCCATAACATATATATATATATATATATATATATAATATTGATAAAAATAATAGGATATATTGACATTACTAAATGACTAAGCAAGAAAGAAAAGTATTAAATTATTAAACTGGGTTATGGATCAGGGGGCACTACTAGTTATAGCAGAAATACCTGGCAACCATAATGAAATATAGACAAATGTATATTATCAGTGTATTGGGTAGGGATGCTGACCTGTCAAGCATAATTACAATGGAAAATTGAGAATGCCTGCAAGGTAAAAGCAGATTACCTGAAATTAAGATTAACATAAAAATAATAATGATAACAATGATGGTACCTAAAGCAGTGGGTCCTAGGACTTTAACTACTTCATCATGGGGTCGGCAGCCAAAATCATAGGAGCCACCACAATAAGCAGGGTCTCTGTTTCTGTTATGATGTATATGTATGAAACATATACATCATAGCCGACCCGATGGAGACCAGAAGGAAGGAATAAATTCAAACATAAATAAAAATAAATAGAGTTAAAAAGCTAAAATAATGCCAATTAAATCCTGTTAAAGGAAAAATCAATGAAAGTTTGAACCACATTTTGAAGAACCAATTATGAATGACCTTGTGATATTTTTCTAAAGCACATTTCTGGAAGTCACGACCATAAAACAATAAAAACAATTTGCACTTTCTGGTTTATTGGGCTTTTTTGTTACTGCAAGCAATTATAAACGAGTAGTAAACTGAATGTTATTGCATTTGTGAAAATACCGATAGCTGGAATTGTATGGGTTTTTATGTTATTTTGGTGAAATGTGTTTGCCCTTTACTGAAAACTTCAATCATATAAAAAACATAAATAAATTTTAAGAATCTTCTCTTCATTCTTTTTTTGCTTTGTAAACTTGTTACTCCGCACAAATTGTGTTAGTTGCAATTTGTGTGTTCTGTTAAAAAATGCTTATGCATGCTATTGAAATTTATAAAGAAAAGAGAAGATTATCGTAGAAATAAACACCTCTTGAAGCATTTCTGAAGAAGACAACTCCTTGTGCAACAAACCAATGAGTGCCGAGCCAATAATGAGTGATCAACAAGTGTGCATTTAGTTGATAATGATGAAGAATAAACATTCTTTAACATTTGTAAGTCATAAATAATTTCTCTATTATTATAATTTGCTTGATTTTACAGGCTGTTTTCATTTATTTGGATAAATCAATCATTGTTTAAACATAAACTAATTTCATTGTTGATAATGTAACTCCTATTTTTAACATTGTCTATGGAAAATAAATTCCCACTTTACGAGTGTGTGCTAGGGACGAATTAACTCGCAAAGTCGAGAACTACCTATATATTGAAATCTCTCTGTCATAGCATGAGAAATCTTTCTATACATTAAAATAATTTTTCTCCTAGTGATATTTATTCAGCTAATGGGAAAAGAGAGATGCAAGTTACATGGTAATATGTAGCAAATACTAAAATGCGTAACAGAAGCTTGTTTTACTGTGGTAAAACAAGCTTCTGTTTAATTGTGTTCACGCACTATGTTTATCTAACATGACCACGTGGTAACTTGCTTGATTTCCATATGTAACGTATTTATGAATTCATAGCAAAGGAAGAGACACACAGTGTCGGAAGCTTCTGTAAGCATTTTATTTTACTTTATCAAAAGAAGCAAGCACAGTGAGCTGGGGGCAAAGTCCCCCTAGTAGCTATTATATTTATTTAATTTGTGCTGGTTTTTTTTTTTTTTTTTTGTATATGGCTATTTAATACACTTTCTTCATATTATTTAATAAGATGTACTTGGTGAAAATACTTATGAGATATTAGATATTTCTCTAAAGTTGATGTACTGAAAAACTATGCAGCTTGCTTTTCATAAATTGATGTCATCTTTCTTTTTTTGCAGGTTATTGATGGATGTGCATTCAGAGTTTATTGCCATTGGGTTAAGAAAGGAGAGATGCAGAACAGAGCTGCATTATTTGAAAATAGACCTCATACTGAAATAAAGAATATGTATATGGAATCATTGAAAGGAACAGCCACTTAACAATACTGTTCCTTAGATGTGTATTTACAATGCCTGTTGTGCTGTCATTAATGGAAACTTGCTATTTTCCTTAGGTTCTGTCTTGAAGCTGGAGAGTTCAAGTGTATATGCCCATTTCTTATCTTTCAGCTGTTCATTATGTAAATATATAAAACCATCTCAGCACAGAGGCACAAAGGAAAATAAGCTGATCTTCATTTACATTTTTATCATATTTATTTGGATTATTATATTTTATGCATTTAAAATCATAAAAGAAAACACCAAACTTTCCATCTACGAAAGGGAAGTATATATATATATGTGTGTGTGTGTGTGTGTGCTCATGTATACAATAGATACAAACACATGGGGCCCCTTTTTAAGTTGTGGCACTGGTCTAATGTAATTATTCCAAAAATATGATACCTGAGTGAAATTCAAGATATACATTTTTAAGTGTATGCCACCTCATTTCAAATTATATTATTACATTGTAGGTAGCTGTAAGAGGTTAGGTAGAAAGTACAAACAAATATGATATTCTCTAAGCTGTATTTTAAAAATTTTAAACAATAAATTGTGAAATGGAGCAATCAGAAGCATTTAAGCAAAAACAATGCAGATCATTTACAAAGTTTCAAAATAGTTTCCTGTGCTCTGCACAGTTTTTTCCCAATGATGAGGAAGTTCCAAAATAATAGTTGCAGCGCTGGTGTCATTAAAGTTAAAAATTTCTCACTGAACAGCCATAACAATTTCACCTTAAGTTTTGAACCATTTTCCCCCCTCAGTGGTTCTTCAAATTTGGGAATCAAATCATAATCACATTGCCTGGAGAATAGGGAGAATGACCAAATACTTCCCAGCTTGCGTAACCTCAGGATTAACGGTAAAAAAAAAAAAAAAATGCTATTCTATAGTAATCCACGAAACAAGATTTCTTTGCCTCCATATAAAAACTGCATACATACACATACTGGTTGTGTGTTGGAAAGTACATAACACACAATGTAAAGTGCATATCTTGAATATTATACCAGTATAATATTTTTGAAATAATTTATTATTATATATATTTTTATTTTATTTATTTATTTTTTTATGCACATTTTTGAATTGTTCACACTGGCCAGAAAATTACAGAATGTATAAAGGAGGAATAATGAACTATTTCTGATTGGATTCATTACAAGATAACAAAGCACATCAATGATTTTTGATATATATATATATATATATATATATATATATATATTATTTTTTATTTTATTTTTTTTTTCGTAAATATTACAGTACAATCTTAAGTTTGGAATGGGAATATCTTAGATTGCATCTGAAATAATAATGAACCACTTCTGAAGAAAGTTCAAGGAATTGACAGTGGCAAAGTTATGTCATGTTTCCAAATTTAACATGTACAATATAAGTTGGTGATTATGGAGTACACCAAAAAGATTATTGAACTCTAGCCAATGCTTATATGTGTAAGCATTGGCTACAAGCTCATATAAGATGAATCTGAATCACATTGTTTCTACATTCAGTAATCTAAAAACAGTAAACATTATTATTCTGATCAGAAACCTGTTTTAAAACGCTCGCCATTATATATATAATTAAACTTTATTTATATTGATTTAGTTAATAAATCATACCTATTTTATATAACACTGTTGTAGATATTAAAATCATTAATAGATTCTGTTTATTGTTAAAAATCATGTAATGGGTAATATAACAAACTGAAATTTCTTCCATTGAGTAGAAATTTTACTTTTCTGTTGAAAAGTAGTTCTGCTTAGCAGCTAATTTTTATTTGTGCATAAACCAGGGAGATTGTGCTAATGGATTTCTTTCTTTCACTTATGATCATGCATGAACAGACTAGTTTTTTTTTTTTTTTTTTTTTAGTACTCCTGAATCATTTTGCTTTATGAAGTTACTTAATTCCGTTTGCCTACTCATGTTTTAAATGAAATGAAAACTTAGTGATGTGTATCACACCAACCACATACACTTGAAATTCCAACTTAATTAGCAGCAGTGAATACACCACATAGAGAATGTTCTTTGATTTTTTGGTCAGTGAATGCCAGAATGGTTATGTAATCTACTTTCAGTCATTAAGGCATGTTATTCAGTATTAGTCTATGCAAATTAACAATTCAGGGCAGTTTGTATGTGAGAAGGTAAATTCTTGAATAATCATGATTAGTTACATTATTAATCTCCTAGCCATATAACATTATTGTAAATAAGTATTGTTGTGATTAAAATTTTTAGGGTACATACAGGTTTGAAATCACTGTGACATGAGAAATTTCTTTTATAAAAACTGCTTTGGAAACAAATTTTTGTAAAGAAGTTAACCCAAATTGCAGTAAATTTTATAAATTACTTGCCACTTGCAAACTTATGTTATCATAACTTGCAGTTTGTGTTTCGAATGTTCATAAAACATTACACTTCCGTTGTGAATATATAATTTTGCTAAATGCTTAAAGGGAACTGTGTACAGTATTATTCTCAGATCATGATGGATTGAAAATGTAATATTAGGTTTATATATTTAAAAAGTATAAATACTGTGATGCATTAATTTTGATTAAAGCAGTAGAAATTTTATTTTATTTTATTATTTTTTTAATTAATCATTCTCCATCATATGCACATATATATACCCATGCAAAAATGATTATCAGCCTTCTTCAGATCATAAATTTATAAGATTTTTCCTCTTCTGAAATAATTTATTTAATTAAAGAATTATACTTTACATAGCAATTTTAGTATTAGCCATAAGCCTAGGTTAGATAATGAATGTGGAAAGCATTCAGTATGATGTATGAGCATGATTAGGTATCATACAAATTGAATAAAATTGCTTATATTATTAAATGAAGGAAACATGGATATTATTGTATCATGGTTAAACACTATCAGTTATTACTTTTAATTAAAGTAGAACTGTTTAAAACTAATGAGACTTCTTTTTTTTTGTAAATATGAAAACATTGTCTATACTATAGAAGTGAGATATGTACAGGATCAAGGTGCCACATCAAATTCTTCATCAATACCAGCCTGCTTTGCAGGCTGGTATTGATGAATGTGTGAAGATTGAGTGTGTGTCCAAACCATTTAATTTCAAGTTGTGTATTTGTCTTATCACTCACATTGAGAAAATTGCCTCTTGCACATAGAATGCACAAGGAGGAGGAGGATGGTTTGTTTCACCATTTATGGATGACAGTAGCTAGCTGTGGCTGAAAGTTATGTTATTCTCATTGAGATTTCTATCAGGAGGGTATTACTGGGGGATTTTAACAGTTAGACCCACTGCTTTCACCCTTTGGTTCTGCAGTTCTTAACTTGGTAGATACTTCCAACTTGAGCTTTTCATAGCATAGGAGCACAGCTTCTTAACTAAAACTGAAGGCAGGGTCTTAGCATTACTGAAATGCTCTGTCCTTAGTGTGTTTTTTTAACCAAGATCTTATGGTTCCTGGAAAGTCAGGTAGGCCTGCTTTTTTATAGTTTTTCTTTTATTCCATTTTACTGGATTTTATTTTACAAAATTTTGCATCATTCAAAAGAACAAGATTCAGGAGAGCCAACAGTCTTAGCAAGCTTTGTGCACTTTCAAAATTCTTCTTCCAAGATATCCCTTTAATTTCAACACGGTGTGCTACACCGTGTTGTACCACACCGGCTTAATACATCCAGCTTTAATACCTGTTTTAAAATTTTATAATGTTTTTTAATGTTTTATAATCCACATACATATTTTATATAATAAAAGTGATAACTTCCTTTAAAAAATAAGAAGTTAAATGTGAGCAGTAGTAGGCTGTGTAAATTTTTAACCCATTAATGCCCCTTAAACTTTTATTTTATTTATTTATTTTATTTATTTATTTTTTTTGTTCCTTATCAGTCAGCTAATACCTTGGCTCTAGTTACTTCTATAGCTGCAATTTTTATATGATTTCAAAAAACATATACACTGACATGGCACTGAGTTAAATGAGAATTAATTGGACAGCTGACATGGAATAATATTACCAACATTTTCTGGAACAATTTACAATTGATGATACAGTGTTTACATCTTCACCACAGCACTGTTAATTTAATTTAAGCAAATAATGTTGTTTATTAGCATTAGTAGAGGCATATGATGCAAGAAAGAAAGCTTATGCAGCACAGCCAAAAAAAAAAAAAAAAAAAAAAAAAAAACCCTTCCACTTCACCCCTCCGTTCGTTTGAAATACCTGTCCAGCTGAGCTTTAAATTTATTTTGGCTATCAACTTCCACAACAAGAGAAGGAAGTCTGTTCCACCAACCAACTACCCACTGGCTAAAGGCAAATTTCCGCACATCTATTCTACATCTGTCTTTCCTCAATTTGAATTTATGCCCTCTCAGGTGATTATTCTGAGCAAGAGGCAGTATCCCATCAGCATTGAGCATGCTCAAACCATTCAAGGCTTTGTACACTTCTATCAGATCACCTCGCCGGTGCCTAGTCTCCAGACACTGTAATTTGCAAAACTTAAGCCTTTCTTCGTAAGAGCAACCCTTCATTCCATTCACTAACCTTCTCGTTCCAGCAGCTCTACATCCTTCTTGAAATGAGGCCTCAAGACCTGTATACAGTACTCAAGGTGCAGCCTGACCATTGCCTTATACAAGGGAATAATCACCTCCCTATCCCTGCTAGAAAAATTCCTGTATATCATTGATAAGACACCATGAGCTACTCTTGCAGCCTGTCTGCACTGCTCAGAGAACTTCATATCTGCCTGCACAATTACCCCCAGGTCCTTTTCATTCTCTACCACTGTCAGTGTAGTACCACAGAGTTGATACGTTGCTCTGGGGTTGCTGTTTCCCATATGTAGTACTTTACATTTGTCAATGTTAAACTTCATTTGCCACCTCTCAGCCCATCTACTCAACCTTTCCAGATCCTGTTGCAGCAGCATAGCGTCAGTAGCGTCCTTAACAACCCTGCCAACTTTGTATCATCTGCAAACTTGAACATTAAGCTTGATATACTATCATGAATATTATTTATAAATACAGAAAACAACAATGGACCCAACCCTGAGGGACTCCACTATGCTGAAAAATTTTTATCTTGCTAAGAGAAAACAGAATTAAACAATCTTCAGAAATGATTTACACATCTTTTTGTATTCACTTAGATTATGCTTTTTTTTGTGGCATTACACGCTGTGGAAAATGGAATTTTGCAAACCTATGCATAAGTGATGTCACAAAATTAGCGACATAAATGCTCTGTTATTAGTATAGATAGTTGATATTGACTCCTGTATATCTATAAACTCCTTGGTTAGATGAATTTTAATACCTATATCTAATGCACATCACTCTGTTTATATTTGTCATTTTATAGAACCTAAATATGAATCTATTCTTTATGTATACTTCAGTGCATTATATGTAAGCTTTGCTACTTTTCTTTCATGAGTGCTATAATCTTAAAGCATTTTGATGCCAGTACCATTCAGAAAAATGGAGTTTACTCATTTGTTCAGGGATTTAACAAAGTTGCGGGTTCAAATCCCGCCTCGGGCTTGGATCAGAGTAAAATGCAAAAACTTTGGGAGGTGCAATGTGGCAACAGAAGCCGATGTGCCAACAACTAACAAAAAAAAAAAAAAAAAAAAATTTAACAAAGTGTTGGTCCACTATCAGCTTTATTTTTAATGTTTTAATTTATTGCAATAACAACTGATATTTTGCTGTGCACTAATCTGGCATATTGGCATCTCAAAGATGTTCTACTGGATTCAGCCTAGGAATGTATGCTGCCATACCAATTCTGTGATGAATTATCCACATAATAGTATCCATTTACAAATTCCACTGTGCAAGTAGTGGAAAATTCAATGTAGGGCATAGCCATTAAGAATTCTGTAAATTGTGCCCAACAACCCTGTTCTAAATCTCTAAAAGTAAACCCATGCCATGGCATCTGTTGTTCTTGCAGATGTCTGTTTAGGACAGTGGTGTCTAACCTTTTCTTATAAAGGGCCATATTCAAAGTTAATTTCTTTCTCAGACTGCACTGAATGATTCGAGATAAATTAGTGTGTTACATTTTCCATATCTTGTTACATGTAAAAGGAAATTTCTGTTTCCATGTTAGCATTTTTTATTTTCAGGCTATACAGGGTGTCTCAAAAATATTGGTACAAACATATAGGGGAGGTAGGTAACATCTAAAGGAATGCGAATCGCATAGGAACCCATAACCGGAAACGTCACGGGAAAGTAGTAGCAGAGGCACAAGAAGCAGAAACGACACAGGACAGTAATTAGTGGCAAACATTTATTTGACATAATATTAACAATCGAGTACGAGATGGATGCATTTCATGATGTTACAACAGATGCTCAAAGGTTCCACCATGAGATGTGATGCATGTGTGACACCGACCCAGCATGGATTGGCAGACAGTCGAACACACCTGGAGTTTCTTTGACAGTAGCAGCAGCAGCGCAGACGAGTCTCACCACGAGATCCATTTCCATCCCCACAGGCGGTTCATACACAATAAATTTGAGGGCCCCCACAGAAAGAAATCGAGGCTCGATAAATCAGGTGAGCGTGGGGGGGCAGGCAATGGGTCCACCACGGCCAATCCATTGACGCCCAAAATGCCTGTTCAAATGGTGACGAACACACCTTCCATAATGGGCAGCCGCCCCGTCATGTCGAAACCAAATGTTGCATCTCACATTTGCTGGAACATCGTCAAGTAACTGGTAGAACTTGTTCAAGAAAGATCCGATTTTTAGCTGAGTTCATGCGAGATGGTAACAGGTATGGGCCTACTAAGCAGTCACCGACCATACCTGCCCACACATTTATTGGAAAGCGATGTTGTGCCGCATGTGGGGTGCACACCGTGTGAGTTGTGAGCCGACACATGAGCATTGTGCTGATTGAATAAGCCTTCCTGAGTGAAATAAGCCTCATCTGTGACCAAAACATAGGCTGGAAAATTCAAGTCTTGAACACTTAATTGGAGAAACCACACGTGCAGGATGATCTTGGAGGAGGATTAACTGAACGCTTTGGAGATGAAAGGGGTGTAAGGAATCATCACCAGACACGCTGTACACTGCATAAGGTATGTTCGTGTCAAACGGCACCTAGGATTTCTCCCAACTCCATGTGTGTTTTGCTGTATCGAGGACAGTACACTGTCAAGCCAAAGACTTGAAAGCGTGTGGGCCGTGTCTGTGCAGTGTGACATGTTGTGCCCATTGTTTGACCAGCTTATTGGCTGCCAGCCCCCTAGTGGGGCCTGACGTTGCCCATACCCTGCCACGTGGAGGCTAGCTGGTTGTATCCAGTATCACAACAAATTGCTCTGGGAAGTCCTGCTACTTAGTTTCCTGGGATTTCAGTGGCTAGGACCTTAAAAAAAAAATAATAAAAATTTATGCATTTGACATTAGTGCTTAATGGGATTGCTGGTAGGAAATTGCTGGTTGGGGTTGAATGCTAAAGAGATGTGTTAAAGGCCTAGTAGGTCGAGCAAAATTGATGTTATTAAATTTAGACGTGAGGCTATACGCTAGATAAAAGCTAATAGTGTTTGTTGTCTTAGAGATTTAGATGAAACCGGTGGAATTTAGACGTTGATTAGAATTTGGTGGCATTGTTAAGGGTGTACCTTGGTCAATTTAGTGAGAGAAGGGGGGAGACTGAAGACTGGGGGAAAAACAGAAGAATAGGGATGATAGAGTAGGCATCCCCAAAGAGTTCAGTGGAGACGAGCGCCACCAGGCGAAGTATGGGGGATAGGCAGGGAGGAGAGGAGACAGATGTCTCCCCCCACCTGGGGATGGGGTTTTAAAGGGAACCGGGTTAGAGTACCCAGTTCAGATCGGCAATGGCATGTTGGCAGCAAAGCCGCAGAATGTCTTCGTCAGTGTCATGTCCAAGCAGTGTCGAATCCGGTATGAAGGTCAAGCTGCCCATCCCGCTCCAGGGTGGGATATGTTAGCTGGCAGTGGGGAACCCATCAGGTGAGGGGATGGAGAGAGACGCATTTATTTCATACTGAACATCTGCACAACAACAGCTAGTGGTAGGCGGAGACTTGGCTATAGAAATATATTGTCTGTGTCTTGTCTATAGAAACTTCTGCTCCGCACCAACGTTCTTATATGCTTTTTATGTTAATTCAGCATCCGGTTCACTACGAAGACGAATTATTTCGTAAAGAAAAATAAGGAATAATTACTTGGGTAACCTTGCATTGTTTAAGAGTTTTCGAAATTGTATGACGCAATACTATCATTTGTTCGTAATTACTAAATGTCGTTACAACAGGTTTGTTTATATAAGTCGTAAAGTCCCTTAATGATTCTTTCAAGGGCAGTTCACACGAAAATACTGCACAAAAAGAAAAGACATAATGTAATTTCTCATATGTAACTTTCCTCATATAACGTTTCTTATTACTTCATTTCATGAGAACGATAGAATCATATGTTGCAATACGAGTAATAAAAGAAACTTCACTTCATTCTTAGAAATGTTATCATCAGACTCTTTATCTGATGATAACATTTCAAAGTTAATTCCCATGATTTCTAATATTGGTTACTCTTCTGATACTGATATTGGTAACTAGAAAAGAAGATTAATTAACGTAATTTAACTCAAAATAAAAGACATATAATTTACTAATGCAATGAAGTTTGGTATTATAATTTTTTAAAAAAAGGTGGCACCAGTTGCGAGGCGGTGATAAGCACCTTACAACATATATATATAGGTAGAGAAGGCTCACAATGCTTCTAAAGAACTTCCTTGGAACGTTCCGAATTTTTCTCGTATATTGTAGAAAGCCCCCAAATCTTTTAATAAATATAAAAAATAAAGGGGAGCGAAGGCCCAGTGGTTATGACACTGGACTACTAGCTTGATAGACCCAGGCTCGAGTCCCACTTTAATGGGAGAATAGGGCTCCATTACGATGGGAGTCCGATATAATGATAATAGTAATAATTTAGAATAAAAATAATAAAAACATGGCGAAAATTGCTGCAGTGGAACTACCTTCCGCAAGGTCAGAGTGACGGCTAAGGCCGATTTGCCATCTGGTGTCACTCCCAAGAACTAACTACCACTGGACAAAGCTAAAGAGGTCCAACCTCCACAGATGGATGAGGTCGAAGAGAAATAATACTCATGCTACATTAAGTATGTTGCAGAATAAAGTCACTTGCATTCAGGTCTTAGGCAGAGGGGTACATTCGAAAAGTCGGAGCAAGACCATCTAGTCCCACCAAATGGATGTGCAACTGCGCTAGTCACCACCTAAGAAGGAAGAAAATGAATACGTGCATCATGCGAGCATAGTGTGAAATAACGAAGCTAGAAACCAATCTGACAATGTACAAGTCGAGACCACATACCAAGTGGTTGGAATGATTCCTGGATATTCAAGACCAGCAGACCAGAAAAGCGCAATCTTCATGAAGAACCTGATAACTCTTGCAATCTTGGAAAAATCAAGCAGGATGTAAGCGATCAACTACAAGGACACTACTGATGCTATGCTGCTGCAACAGGATCTGAAAAGGTTGAGCAGATGGGCTGAGAGGTGGCAAATGAAGTTTAACATTAACAAATCACAGTGGGAGAGAATGAAAAGGACCGACCCTGAGGTAATTGTGCAGGCAGATATGAAGTTCTCTGAGCAGTGCAGACAGGCTGCAAGAGTAGCTCATGGTGTCTTGTCAATGATATACAGGAATTTTTCTAGCAGGAATAAGGTGATTATTCCCTTGTATAAGGCAATGGTCTGGCCACACCTTGAGTACTGTATACAGGTCTGGAGGCCTCATTTCAAAAAGGATGTAGAGCTACTGAAACGAGTACAGAGAAGGGCAACAAGATTAGTGAATGGAACAAAGGGTTGCTCTTACGAAGAAAGGCTTAAGATTTGCAAATTACAGTGTCTGGAGACTAGGCACCAGTGAGGTGATCTGATAGAGGTGTATAAAGCCTTGAATGGTTTGAGCATGCTCAATGCCGATGGGATTCTTCCTCTTACTCGGAATAATCACCTGAGAGGGCATAAATTCAGATTGAGGAAAGACAGATGTAGAAATAGATGTGCGGAAATTTGCCTTTAGCCAGCGGATAGTTGTTGGTTGGTGGAACAAACTTCCATCCCTTGTTATGGAAGTTGATAGCCTAAATGAATTTAAGGCTCAGCTGGACAGGTATTTCCAACGAACGGAGGGGTGATATGGAAGTGTTTTTTGTTTTTTTAGCTGATTCTGCATATGCTTGCTTTCTTGCATCATATGCCTCTACTAATGCTAATGAAGCTAGAGACCAATCTGACAATGTACAGGTCGAGATCACATACCAAGTGGTTGGAATGATACCTGGATATTCAAGACTAGCAGACCAGAGAAGCGATATCTTCACGAAGAACCTGATAACTCTAGGAATCTTTGAAAAATCAAGCAGGATGTAAGCGATCAACTACAAAGAAAATGGACAAGTCGATACCACAGGAGGAAGAGCAAGACGAAATTCAATCGAGAGCAGCAGAAGTGGAAAAAGACGAAGTTAGGACATCCAGCATAGAAGAAGAGTGGAAGAAGGCCTTAACAGAATTCGAAAGTATGGACCGAAAGCTCCAAGTGATACCGAAGCAGAGACCCAATAGAATCTTGTGAAGAGCCAGAGCACCTCAATCAGCAAATAATACCGCATTAATACTTCGAAAACAATGGTGCAACACTGGAGCCCATCGACACAGCCATATACTGTGTTGCCATAGCAGCTATTAGGATTATTAGAAGAGAAACGAGAGACCAGCAGCAGAAGAAACAAAAACGAAGGAACCGCCAGGATGGAAAAGAAGACTCAGCAGAAGATAGAAGAATTAAGAGTCAAGATAGGCCAACTGGCCCAGCACCAACGGAATAATATGAGTAATAGGAATAGGACTATGATCTTGGTCGAAAAGCGACAGAGAGTGTACACAGCAAACAGGAAACCAAAAATCAGAGAATAGGAGAATACTTAAAACGCATTGAAGCACTCGGCAAGAGACTACGTCGATACAAAGAGCTCGCAGAGGAAAATAAACAACTGAATCTTCGATGAGAAACCAAAAAGCCTTCTTCAGCAGTTTCGGAAAAGGCAGGAAAGACGGAAATGAGCATCGGACGATCTAGAAGTTCAGGAGCAACATATGGTGCAGCGAAGTAAGACACTGCTCAATAACAGCCGAGTCCCCTGCGTCGAATTAGAACGGAAGAAATCCAAGGACGTACAAGAGATGGGAGATTCGGGAGGAAGAAGTAAAACTGTATCAGGAACTCCCACAACTCCAGTAACACATAACGTCCACAGCTACTGGTACCAATATCTCATTTGTACGCAAAAGCAACTAGCAGAGCAGTCCACCTGAATGATAAGGCACCCAGAGACAATCCAGAAGTTTCTCACTCAAGGAATCACATATCTGAAGCCTAAAGACGTAGGCACAAAAACCCGGCTAAATACAGGCAATCACCTGACTTCTAACAATATACAAGATTCCTTACCAGCTGGATAACTAAGAAGATATCGGACCACGTAGGGAGCACGAACATTATGGCATAACAGCAGAAACGGTGCAGGCCAGGGTTGCAAGGAGAAATTAACCATAGATGTTGCAGTTATAGAGCAACCCAACAAGCAGCACTGCGATCTGTACACGGCTTACATCGATTACCTCAAGACCTTTGACGCCGTGCCTTGTAGGTGTCTACTAGAAGCTGAAGATCTACAAAGTCAATCAGAAAGTGATGAACTACCTAGAAACAACGATGGTGAAATAGAGAACCACCATCGAGAACATCACAATCTGACCGATCTCCATCAGGAGAGGAATTTTTCAAGGAGATGCCCTGAGTTGATTTCGAGACAGAACTACAGCACTCAAGCCTCTATCGACCATGTTGAACAGCAGCAAATATAGAGAACCTCAAAACAGGAGGGAAAAACCAGTATACCCTCACCCACCTGATGTACATGGATGATATCAAGATTGACGCAGCAACCGAGAAGCAACTCCGGCAACTACTCCGGATCAACGAAGAATTGAGCAATTATATCTGGATGGAATTTGGTCTAGAAAAATGAGGATCTACGATTGAATTAGGGGAAATCAGTCAGCCGAAACTACGAACTTCACACTGGTAAGGAGATCGAAGCCATGAGAGAGAGGGAGAGACCTACAAATACCTAGGAATAACGCAGGATCAGCAGTTACAGCACAAGGAATCAAGGCTTCCTGTCTGAAAAATTCCACTAGAAACTCAGAAGCCTGTTGACAGCAAAGCTGAATGGAGGGAACACGGCAAAAGACATAAATGCCTGTGCATAGTGTGACATAGTGTTTTTTGACAGGCGGCACCGGTGCTTTCGCACAACTCTGCATTTGAATCTCTTGTGAAGTAAGACAGTACTGTCAAGGCCAGATAGCATATGTTAGTGTATGTTCATGTTTGTTTAGTGCGGGTTATGTTGTTCATCTGGTCGCTTAGCCTAGGGTCTGTGGAACACCACAGTGGAACACCACAGACCGCTAGTTACCATCACTGGCACTGGGAGCCGGACCAGGTAAGTGGGAAGAGAACTCTGGCTGGCCGACCCTGGGGTTAGCCTGAGCTTCCCAGGGAGGGCCAAAAAAAATAAAAATTAAAAAAATAAATAAATAAAATAAAATAAAAAATAAAATAAATAAATAAAAAAATAAAATAAATAAACAAATAAATAAATAAAAATAAATTTTTTTTTTCCTTTTTTTGAAATAGGTGAAGGGGTGAGAGATTGAGGAGAAGAAAGAAGGTAAGCAAAAGAAAGAGGGCGAGGTAGGGTCGGCTCCCCCCAAAGGGGGAGCCCACCCTACCTCAGGAAGAAGAGAAAATATTGTGAGGTCAAGTGACCCACAAAGTCAGGTTGCCTAATAGCATGACCCTGCATTTGATAAGTCAAATGCCAGTCCCACTCCCAGAGGAGTATTTATGTGAGTTCCTACACAAGTAGGAAAATCAGTATTGTCCTACACCTCGAAGAGAAGAGGTGCCAGCAAGTGAGTGGGTCCCACATTGGGCAAGAGCCCAGTGTCAGCAAATTAATCTTCTTCAGCCAAGGGGGATTTGTAGGCAATGAGCAGTGTCCCACACTGGGTAGAGGACTTGGATAATCTTCTCTTAGGGGATGAGAGGAGGCACATGGATTTATGAAGCTCAAGGATTGCTTGAAGTTCTTGTGTCTATTGTAGAAAAGTCCTTTTTTGTGTTGATGGGTTTGTCAGATAGCTTCCTTTGTGAACGTCGAGAGATTCCTGATAGGTCAGGATAAAGATCAATATCCTGTTGGTGTTTTCTTTGATTCCATTCAGGATATGTTCTGTGAATTGAGTTTTGGGTTCATTATAAGATGGGGGGTGCGCTGAACAGTTTGCTGTAGGTGAATTTGACGCATTTCAAATACAGTCTGGGCAAAAGTAGTGAAGGCTTTGTAGTTGGTTTCGTCAATTACGTAGAGATGTTCCTGCCCACTGGGTATATTTCCAGTTCTGGTAAATAGGAGACTTCTGGGTAAATCATAAAGAGGGCAATTATACATGAGGTGAATCCAGTCTTCATTGTCACCGCATGTGCAGAGAGGAGAATCGGTGAGACCCAGGGCATGCAGCATGGCCCGAAACGATCCATGACCAGTGAGGAAGAACGAGACGTGAAGGCCTGGTGAGTACCACGGAGGAGGTTTTGGTGCAGTTATCATAACTTGTGGAAGAAATCTTTTAGTTGTTTCACCTTTGGCTGTTTGCTCCCAAGATCTTTGCCAATGCTGGAAGAGCTTAGAGTAAATCTGTTTCATTTCGTTTTTTTGGATCGTTAGCTATATCGAGTGTTATATCCAGAATGGTGGTGGGAATTCTTCTCTTTATGAGGTATGCAAGGCCATGACGAATAACCTCCAGGTCCAGAGGAAGAGTACCTGCTAAGACCTGCAGGGCAGGATTACTGACTGTGCGGCAAGCTCTAGTCACGGTGAGTAGGATATTGCGTTGAATTGAATGTATCTTTGCTTTATTACGCATACTCAGTCAAGTCGGAACTGCCCGTCAGAATACGATTCACGCCAGGTTGGAGCTGGCGGTGACTTGCGGGCTGACCGCGACTCACAACACTAAAGTGCAGGATTACCAAAACGATAATTATTGAATAGTTATATTAGATATAAGGTTTTATCAAGGTAATAAATAATACTTTAATTAACAGACGAAAAGTGGCGATTTTTACTCCTTCTTTCCTCAAGATATTATTTTGAGGCATTAATATTTCAGTTCGTGTGTTTTCCTCGTAACCTCACTGTTTCAAGAAGCTGCCGTTCGCTCACATCTCTTATTTAAGTTACGCCTTTTTTTAATTTTTTTTTAAGGTATTTAGAGCGGCGGCTTCGAATGCGTATAAGCAGTAAATATAAGATAAAATCGCTGTTTTTATCGGATGTGTTGAATTTGGTTTCTTTGCGGTAAATATTAAAAGAAATAAGTTGAAGCTTTAATTGTTTACATTTCATAAAACAATAAAAACGTCCGAAAAATGTTTAGTTGGATTGGAACAACGTAAACTTGTCATTAGAGTAAAATCGCTTTTATTTTGGGATATTGTTCAGATTGATACAATTGCGTTGCACTTTAATTTTCCTAATTGTCCAGACGTCGTAGTAATATATATATATATATATATATATATGTACACAGGGTGTCCCAAAAGGCGCCTCTGTAGCCAGGTGGGAAGGAGCAGCAGTGCGTAGCACACGCTTCTTGATTACACCGGGGTTCGAGCCCGTCACCACCAAATACGGAGGATGCGGAAAGGTCAGGGATTGACCACCGCATATTCTCGGAGCAATATGGCCTTAGTTGCTAATGCTCCTAAAAAAAAAAAAAAACCAAAAAAAAACCAAAAGGTGTCCCAAAAATATTGGTACAAACGTTTAGGGGAGGTAGGTAACATCTAAAGGAATTGAATCGCATAGGAAACCATAACCGGAAACGTCACGGGAAAGTAGTAGCAGAGGCACAAGAATCAGAAATGACACAAGACAGTAATTAGTGGCAAACATTTATTTGACATGATATTAACAGTGGAGTACGAGATGGGTGCATTTCATGATGTTACAACAGATGCTTGAAGGTTTCACCATGAGACGCGATGCATGTGTGACACCGACGCAGCATGGATTGGCGGACATGGCCGAACACACCTGGCGTTTCTCTGACAGTAGCTGCAGTGCAGACGAGTCTCGCCACGAGATCCATTTCTGTCTCCACAGTCGATTCATACACAATAGATTTGAGGGCCCCCCACAGAAAGAAATCAAGGCTCGATAAATCAGGTGAGCATGGGGGCCAGGCAACGGGTCCACCACGGCCAATCCATCGACGCCCAAAATGCCTATTCAAATGGTCACGAACACACCTTCCATAATGGGCAGGGGCCCCGTCATGTTGAAACCAAATGTTGCGTCTCATTTGCTGGAACATCATCAGGTAACCCTGGTAGAACTTGTTTAAGAAAGATCCGATATTTAGTGGAGTTAATGCGGGATGGTAACAGGTATGGGCCGACTAAGCAGTCACCGACCATACCTGCCCACACATTTATTGCGAAGCGATGTTGTGCCACATGGGGGCGCACACGTGTGGGTTGTCGTGAGCCCACTCATGAGCATTGTGCTGATGGAATAAGCCTTCCTGAGTGAAATAAGCGTCATCCGTGAACAAAACATATGCTGGAAAATTCAAGTCTTGAACACTTTCTTGGAGAAACCACTGCGCAGTAACTGAACCCTTTGGAGATGAAAGGGGTGTAAGGAATTGTGCCAGACACGCTGTACACTGCAACGAGACTCCTAAGGCAGAGGCAACGGCATGTGTGCTGGCAGTAGGATTATTCTGGACGGCATTCAACACACTTTCTTCCATGGTGGAAGTTTGCGTCGAACGTGGTCTGCCCGCACCACTCTTGTTACCTCTAAATGACCCATAATCGCACAAATTTTGATGCACACGCACAAACAAACGGTGGTCCGGTACATGTCTGTCTGGGAAACTTTCTCCATTAATTTGTTGAGCGGCTCATCTATTGCCCTCTGCTAATCCATACACTAGGTGCATGTCTGCCAGCTCACAGTTCGTATATCGTTGCATGCTCTTCGTGCGGCGACTACTGTGCCGTCTACCGACTTATGGTGACGTTTCTGGTTAAGGGTTAATATGCGATTCACATTCCTTTAGAAGTTACCTACCTCCCCTAAACGTTTGTACCAATATTTTTGAGACACCCTGTATATATATATATAGTGTCAAAACTAGAAAAAGTGAGCCCCCAGAAAATACTGATTAATACTATACTCAATAATAATGACCCCCAATAAATGGGCCCCTATTTGACTGGCCCCCTCAGTCACAAATCCTTAAAAATTGCATTTTTCCCTGGAAGCAGCATCTGTGTACCATTTCACTTCTATTTAGTGCAGTTTCTCTAGCTAACAATAAATATTTTCATGGGAAAAATATTATTGTTTGTAGACAGTAAATTTTATCATAAACTCATAAACATAACTAAAAAACTTACTTTTTTACTCAATTTATTTTTTTTTGTTTCAGGCAGTGGGCCCCAATATACTGCATTGGCATAGTAATGCCACTGTATATATAAACTAAAATAGGATATTTGCCAGTAGCATGGCAAAACAGTAGAGTGAAAATGAACCAAATAAAATAACAAAAAAAATAGGGGGAGAGGGAATAAAGAAGAAGAGGGTAGTGTTGAAGCAATGTTCCTAAAATAATTTATTAAATTAAAATTAAACATATTAAGCCTGGGACTGTATATATATATATATATATATATATGTATGTATATATATGTACATACATATATATATATATATATGTGTGTGTGTATATATATATATTTACCCCAGGGGCTCACATCTGGTAAGTATGGGCTTGGCAAAACCCGGAATCCTGACTCTCTCTCTCTCTCTCTCTCTCTCTCTCTCTGTCTCTCTCTCTCTCTCTTTCAGGGTAATGCAGGAATTTTTTTTTTTTTTGGCTGGTGCAGCATAAGCTTCAGGCTTCCTTGACCATATGGCTAATAATAATAATAATTATATATATATATATGTATATGTGTGTGTGTGTGTGTGTGTATATATATATATATATATATTATTATTAGCCACAATTTGATACTGTTGTGCATGGAAGACTACTGTACCAATTGGAGCAGAATGGTATTAAGCATAAGTTGCTACAATGGATAAAAGGATGGTTGAGTGGGAGAAGACTGAGGGTGGTAATCAATGGATGCTGCTCTTCATGGACTAATGTTATTAGTGGAGTCCCACAGGGTTTGGTGTTGGGTCCACTATTTTGTATATTTATCATTGATATTGATGAAGGTATATCAGGCTTAGTGTCGAAGTTTGCAGATGATACAAAGGTTGGCAGGGTTGTTAATGACAGTGTGCTACTGCAACAGGATCTAGAAAATTTGGGCAGATGAGCTGAGAAGTGGCAACTGAAGTTTAACATTGACAAATGCAAAGTACTGCATTTGGTGGTGTACACTTAAGGTGGTAGAAAATGAAAAAGACCTGGGAGTGCAGGCAGATATGAAGTTTTCTGAGCAATGCAGACAGGCTGCCAGGGCAGGTCATGGGGTTTTGTCAATGATATACAAGAATTTTGGTAGCAGGGAAAAGGAAGTGATTGTCCCTCTATAAGGCAATGATCAGGCCACGCCTTGAGTACTGCATACAGGTCTGGAGGACTCATTTTAGGAAGGATGTAGATTTGCTTGAGCGTGTACAGAGAAGGGCAACACGATTGGTGAGGAGAATGAAGGGATCCTCTTACCAAGAGAGGCTTAAGTTCTGTAAATTGCAGCGGCTGGAGACTAGGAACCTGCGAGGTGATCTGATTGAGGTATATAAGCCCCTGAATGGGTTGAGCAACCTGAATTCTGATGGGATTCTTCCACTTGTTCAGATTACGAACCTAAGGGGGCATAAATTGAAATTGAGGAAAGATAGATGTAGAATAGATGAGGGGAAATTTGCCTTTAGCCAGCTGGTGGTTAATTGCTGGAACAAACTTCCATCTGTCATTGTGGAGGTTGATAGGTTAAATAAATTTAAGGAGGAACTGGACAAACATTTAGAGGGAATTGTGTTGTAAATTTTTTTTTTTGCTGATGCTGCATAAGCTCATACATTTGTTTTCTTTGCATCACATGCCACCACTACTATTACTACTACATGGTCCAAGGAAGCCTGAGGCTCATGATGCACCAGCCAAAAAAAAATTTCTGAATTAGCCTTGGAAAGAAAGAACCAGAGTCAGAAGCTGAAAGGAATCACCAAGAAAGAGAAGAATGATGATATCCAGCTCAGGACCCTGGGTGTGTGCCAAGCCCATACTCACCACATGTGAGCCCCTGGTGTATAATATATATATATTTTTAGGAAGGATGTAGATTTGCTTGAGCATGTACGCTCAAGCTTGAGCTTGAGCGTATAAGTATATATATATATATATATATATATATATGTATATATATATATATATATACATATATATACTGTGCTGTCACTTTATTTATTATGTACACCCCTGCTGTGCACACAAATTGTTTGTCCCACAACGTTTCAAGTCAGATGACCACAGTTGTAGATATAAATGCAGCAGAACAACCTTTCTAGTATCAGTTAAGCATACAAACCATAGCAAGAATGGGGAAAATAATGAACTAATGGACTTCGAAAATGGCATGGTAGTAGGTGCAAGACAGGGTGGACAAAGCAACTCTGAAAACGGCAGTTCCCCTCAACTTTTCATGCACCACAGTTTCAAGGGTATATTGAGAATGGTGCGACGACCAGAAAACATCCTCTTAACTGCACTCCTGGGGAAAAAAATTGCTTGTTGATGAGAGAGGTCAGAGGAGGATGGCTAGAATTGTGCAAGCAAACAGACGGGCCACAATGTCGCACATCACTTCAGAATACAATCTTGGTGTGCAGAACAAAATATTACAATGGACCACTAGTCTCACTTTGTCGCGAATGGGCTACAACAGCCGATGGCCACATCGCGTACCTTTGTTATCAATGAAGAACAAGAGAGCACGCCTCCTGTGGGCACAGCAACACTAGCACTGGACTATCGAGGATTGGAAAACAGTTGCTTGGTCTCACGAGTTGAAGTTCCTGGTGCATCACATTGATGGAAGGTTCAAAATTTGGCGAAAACAACATGAAGACATGACAGGTCCATGAATCCCTGGACCTGTCATGTCTGACGACTACTGTGCAAGGTGGTGGGGTCAGTGTTATGTTGTGGGGAATGTTTTCTTGGCACACATTGGGTCCATTGATACCCATATATTCACGTCTGAATGCCACATCGTACTTAAACATCATTGCTGACCAAGTGCATCCGTTCATGTTGACAGTTTATCCTCAGTCAGATGGTTACTTCCAGCAGGATAATGCACCAGTGCACAAAGCCCAAATCACTATGAATGGTTCCAGGAACATGACAATGACTTTTCTTTGCTGCAGTAGCCCACTCAGTCCTTGGATCTCAATCCTATTGAACATCTTTGGGATGAGCTGGAAAGGGCTGTTCGCTGCAGGCCTACACCTCCATTGAATCTCAAGGAACTGCGTGACACATTCATGTCTGCATGGTACTCCATTCCTGCAGAACGTTTTCAGCATCTTGTTCAATCCATGCCTAGATGAATTCAGGCTATTTTGAAGGCTAAAGGAGGCTCAACACACTACTAGGTAGGTGTACCTAATAAAGTGGCAGCACAGTGTATATATATATATATATATAGCTTAACTGGCTTAATTTGGTCCTAGCAGGACCAAATTAAGGTCCCCCAACTGCTGTGTATTTTGAAACCTCAGCTCCAGGAAACAGTCAATGTCGGGAATGTATTTTGAATCCCAATGACTGATTTACAGTGAAACCCCCAAGGGCTTACATCTGGTTAGTATGGGCTTGGCACACCCAGGGTCCCGAGCTGGATATCATTATTCTTCTCTTTCTTGGTGATTCCCTTCTACTTCTGACTCTCTCTCTCTCTCTCTCTCAGAGTAATTGAGAAATTTTTTTGGCTGGTGCAGCATAAACCTCAGGCTTCCTTGCACCATATGGCTAATAATAATAATAATAATAATAATAATATTAATAATATTTTAATTGTTCTATAAAATGTTTGATACAGAAACCATTTTTTATTGAGAGCAGAAGGTAAATTGGGATCAGGCTTCGTATTCTGTATTATTATTAAAATGGAAAAATGATGCAGGAAAGCAAATTTATCTGGGTCTGCTAAAAATAAAAATTAAAAAAATATATTATTCCATCACATAAAGTGCCCATCAAATTCCTTCTTGAATTTTTCCAAACTCACTGCATCAGTCATCCTTTAAAACGACTTATTCCAATGTTCTGCATGCTGTCTGAAGGTAAACTAAATAAGACATAGTCTACTGTGGCTGCCTGCATTTGTATATTTTTGCCTTCTAGTTCTTGTCTTACTCAGCAGTGAGAATATTCCTCCATTTCACAATCCCTTATTCCACCTAATTGCCTTATATGCTTCAGCCATATCAGTACCTTTCTTTTGATGTGGTCTTCTGGATACAGTATTCCAAGTGTGGTCTCACCCTAATTAATGAAACTTTTCAGAATGTTTCTATTAGGATAGTAATTGAGCTGCAATAGAATATTGGGACGAGGTGGCGAATGCATTTTCTGGGCCAGCCGGCATCCGAAAGTGAGAGGTTGCAAGTTTGGCCCTGTACATTGCCACAAAAAATGCATGACTCATTATGAACTGCATTCCTGAAAATCCAGATCTGTTTAATGGATTTCAGTGAAAGGTACTGGTGATTTTCTTGCTCTTCACTAAGAATGGTTATTAAACATTATATTGTAATGTAAGCTAGTTGGAGAGATTGTTTGAGATAACGTAAGATAGTTCCACTTTAATGGAGTGGATGTAGCTGATCTAGTGTTAGATGCAACTGTTCTTTGGGGAAAAAAAGGGGGAGTTTCCTGCAGTGAAATAGAATACTGTGGCAAGCTGTGGTCTGATGTAATGCTGTTGTCTGCCCTTTTTGATGCTGGGATTTCACAGGATTCAAGGCTAAGTCAAAAATGTAATTCTGTGTCTGTGCCAAATTCATAAGTTTTAGGTTTTGCAATAGTCATAATAGCCATTGGCTGTATTCGGCCACTCTGAAGACAGAATAATATAGTGGGGTTCCTTGTGCCATGCAAATTTCTTTATATTAAGAGTGCACATATCAGTCAGCAGGATAACTGAGATTATGACTGGATTTTGGCTACTATAGTTTCTTGCGCTGCATAACTTGTGTGATTATTATATTGTGGATTCTCATTTGAAGTTCCTTGTGCCACTTTGGGTGAACCAGTGTCAAATGGAATGTGTGCTCAAAATTCAAATAGTTTGGACAGTATGGCTTGAAGCATTCCCTTGTGATGAGATGGTATGACAGGGGCAAATGTGATTACTGGCATTGCACTGACTTGCTATATGGCTCTATATATTGTAATCAATGATTACAAGAATCTTTGGTAGCTTTTATATGGTTGGGAATGCTTAGTGAGATTAAGATATATGGAATAGGTCAACCTTGAAGACACATTCATTACTTTGTAGAGTTCACAGGATATGAAGAAGGATCTTTATTGCAATGCTTAGAATGGTAATTTAAATAATAGTATTGTAACAGCCCATCACGGTACAGTGGTCAGGGGTTAACAATGTACCACAGAGACATTATTGCTTCCATAAGCCAAAAATACATAAATAAATAATAGAATGATACATAAATGAAATAAAGTACAGGAAAATATGGCTCCTTGAAATGTGAATCCACCTGAACTATGTTGCACTTGTGTGGATAAGATCTGAATAACCAACGATGAAAATTAACGCTGATAGCTTCTTGGAATTTAGTCACCCCTACCTCAACAAAAAATTCTAAAATGTGATAATCTTATCTTAACCCCAGGAGCTCACATCTGGTGAGTATGGGCTTGGCACACCTGGGGTCCTGAGTTGGTTATCACATTCTTCTCTTTCTTGGTGATTCCCTTCTACTTTTGATGCTCTCCCCCCCCCCCTCTCTCTCTCAGGGTGACTCAGGGAATTTTTTTTTTTTTTTTTTGACTGGTGCAGCATAAGCCTCAGGCTTCCTTGCACCATGTAACTAATAATAATCTGTTTGTTATTTGGTTTTTAGGAGCATTAGCAACTAGGGCCATATTACTCCGGGAATATGCGGTGGTCATTCCCTGACCTTTCTGCATCTTCCGTATTTGGTGGTGACGGGATCGAACCCCGGTCTAATCAAGAAGCGTGTGTTATGCACTGCTGCTGCTCCTTTCCACCTGGCTACGGAGGCACCTAATAATAATCTCTGAGTACTATATTCCTGAAGTTGTCACTAGAAGTCTTCTCAGAATTTACACTCGGTATTGGAGGTTAATGAAGGACTAACTACAGTCATTTCAACCCTTGAGAAATTCTAGAATGTGATATCTTATCTCTGAGTATTACATTCCTGATCTGGATGTATTATTATTATTATTATTAATAGCCATATGATGCAAGGAAGCCTGAGGCTTATGCTGCACCAGGAAAAAAAAAAAGTTCCTGAGTTACCCTGAGACAGAGAGAGAGAGAGTCAAAAGTAGAAGGGAATCACAAAGAAAGAGAAGAATGATGATATCCAGCTCAGGACCCTGGGTGTGCCAAGCCCATACTCACCAGATGTGAGCCCCCGGGGTTAAGATATAGACATTACAGAAACTGCCTTCTTTTTTTTTTACTGTCTTTTATCTATATGATATTGTGAATACATAGCAAGGGTTGTCAAAAGTTGGCCAGGACTTTTTCTCTTTTTAATAAATTTAAAAAGAGGGAAAAAAAAGCCCCTTTTGCCTCTTGTTTGCACTCACAGGTAGCACAATGCATATAAGCATCCTTTCCACGTCAGTTGGAAAAGGCTCGGGTTTGAATCCCATCAATGACACAGGGCATTTTTATGGACTTTTTCACAACATGGCTGAATTAGTTGGACTCAGGCAAGGGTTACATGGCTCTTGATCTCAGAACCTCAGGTTTTTCATCCAGCAAAAAGGCAAATCAACCACACAATGCATGCAGTTTACAAATCACTGATGCAGCTATAAAACCCTACAACAGCAATACAAATCTTTCTCATCCTAAATTTCTTGCCCCCCCATTCCCAATCAGTAAACTGCTAGGTTTCTGTTTCCCCAAATATAATACCTTGTATTTGGTAGCATTAAATTTTAGCTGTCATTTTTCAGACTGTATTTGCAAATTGTCCATTATGTGAGGAATAGCAACAATGTTGACCTGTTTCTCCCCAATTAAAAATGAATGGTAAACTAGCAATTTGTCAAATTTCCAAACAATCAGCCAGATTCTGTTATAGACATTGTTGTTAATACAGCTCACAATAGTTCCTATTTTCAGTTTTTGTCTCTGTGGTGGTAAGCCAGAAAATAAAAGAGGCCAAGTATCCAAGTCAATAGTGCAACATTACTGCATTGTTGTTTGTATTTCCCCTGATTTGTTGTCAGGAACCAATAAATGTCCTGAAATATTATTAGCTTGCATCACACAAAACACATCTGCATGTGCAGAGGCAGATTTACTGTGGAGCTAATGAAGCTTGAGCTTCAGGGCTCCACAGTTGCATGGGCCCCATCCAAGGCCCTGGGAGGGATCCCATACAAAGTGCCCACATGGTCATATTCTTATAAAATATCTTACTTTTGCAAATTCTTTGTCTCCGCTGTCTCTTTGATTGCTGATTTTACATGAAATACTGACACTGATGAAGATAACATAAAACTCAAAATAAGCCACTACAACGAGGATTTCGATGACAACTAGTTAATGAGTGTTGTCAATTCAGAGAGTATTTAAGATTAGTCATTGCACAAGAAAACTTGAAATGTTTGTTCATATATGAAAGAAACTTGTTAGAGGTTTTCCCAAATTTGATAACAATCCTAAAATTTTACATGGCATTACCAATAACGAGTTGTGAAGCTGAAAGAAACTTTTCTAAACTATCAATAATAATAAAAAAAACAAATTTCGATCAACCATGCTAGAGAAAAGACTGAATTATCTTTCTATTCTCTCTATAGAAAATGATATTACAAAATCATTATCATATGAAGAGACAATCAAAGATTGTGCAGTAAAAAAAATAGGAAAAATGTCTTATAGAGGTGTGTCAGGCAGTTAATAAAAATATTTTGTTATTTTTCATGGATATTGTAATGTTTGCAGTATTTGTCAGCTTTTTTAAATTTGTAATTGTTGTGATTTCTTTTCTCATTCTAAATAAATATTCACTTTCATACCTAATTTTGTATTCTTTTTCTTAAAGAGGGTCCCCAAAAATTGAATAAATGAATCTGTTTCTGTATCTAGATTTAGTATTATTAAAGCCAAATGATGCAAGGAAACAGCCTTTTTTTGCATTATCAAAATAAATAAATAAATAAATAAAATTAATAAAATAATAATATAAAATAAAATAAAAGAAAATATTCATACTATTTCCATTCCGATTCTGCTTTGAAACCAGTCTCTCGATCTCTGCCATGTTGGCAAGCAACTTCCAGTGTCTGACAACCTGCTCGTGAAACTCATGGGAGCCAGTCTTCTGTTATTCCCAGAGAGTTTATATTTGTGTGGTCCAAATCATTTAAGTTATTTTTAATATGTGCATCAATTTGCCCTCATCACTAATCTGGTCACCCTTCTTTGAACTCTCTCCAGAAGTTCTATTTCTTTTTTTAGGTATAATCTCCTGACATGAATATAATATTTCAAATGCAGTCTAGCCATCATCTTGTATAGAGGTATATTGAGATCCTTCGCCTTACCAGCAAAGGTCACATAAGGGACACCATATACCTTTCTGGTCATCTGTTTAATTGCATCAAAAATTTCATGTCAAATTAAATTGTAACACTCTAGTCTTTTTTGTCTTGAACCACTTATAGCCCCCCCCCCCCAGCTTATATGTGACTCTGTAACATTAGCATTTGCATTAGCATTAATAGAGGCATATGATGCAAGAAAGCAAGCTTATGCAGCATCAGCCAGAAAAAAATAAATAAATAAAAAATAAACTTCCACTTCACCCCTCCATTCGTTTGAAATACCTATCCAGCTGAGAATTAAATTTATTTAGGCTATCAACTTCCACAACAAGGGATGGAAGTCTGTTCCACCAACCAACTACCCGCTGGCTAAAGACAAATTTCCGCACATCTATCCTACATCTCTCTTTCCTCAATTTGAATTTATACCCTCTCAGGTGATTATTCCGAGCAAGAGGCAGAATCCCATCAGCATTGAGCATGCTCAAACCATTCAAGGCTTTATACACCTCAATCAGATCACCTCGCCGGTGCCTAGTCTCCAGACACTGACACTGTAATTTGCAAAACTTACGCCTTTCTTCGTAAGAGCAACCCTTTGTTCCATTCACTAACCTTGTTGCCCTTCTCTGTACTTGTTCCAGCAGCTCTACATTCTTCTTGAAATGAGGCCTCCAGACCTGTATACAGTACTCAAGGTGTGGCCTGACCATTGCCTTATACAAGGGAATAATCACCTCCATATTCCTGCTAGAAAAATTCCTGTATATCATTGATAAGACACCATGAGCTACTCTTGCAGCCCGTCTGCACTGCTCAGAGAACTTCATATCTGCCTGCACGACCACCCCCAGGTCCCTTTCATTCTCTATCACTGTCAGTGTAGTACCACAGAGTCGATACTTTGCTCTGGGGTTGCTGTTTCCCATATGTAGTACTTTACATTTGTCAATGATAAACTTCATTTGCCACCTGAGGGCGCTGATTCTCTTTAGAAAATACAGCTGCGAGTTACAGGCTCCAAAAAAAACGATAAGTGTTTGCTTTTTATTTACATAATTGTTATTTTATATTGTACTTAATACGTATTCTTATAGTTCTAATTACGCTGGTTATTTTTATTTTAATTTATATAAACAGTTTTTGTAGATATACGTAATACTTTATAAAACCGTTATTTCGTTCGAATCTTGCAGGCATTGTTTTTTGTATATAGTGATAGGGAATTCAAATTTTTAATTGAGGTAGCTAGGTAGCTCTACATATAATTATAGAAACAGTAATACGCTTCACTGTTTCTATTAGATAGCGTAGTATTGACATTTAATTTAATTTAATTTATTGATCTTATTAATTTAAAATATCATGCCCCAAACTAGAGCAGCAAAGCAACAGGCACAAGTGGCAGGAGTGCTTGACTCGGGGGAGAACTGAGGGGCGCAATTCTCCAATGCATCACAGCCTAAAAAAATGTGCAACTTGTGAAATGTTTGCCGAACTGTCTGGAACGGAACATAATATTTCCATGGGGGATGTCTTTGTGTGTGCGCGTTGTAAGGAGTGTAAGGAAATCAGGCGACAACTCAGCGTTGTTATAGGCCTATATGAGAGTTTGAAGGACAGGGTGGATGCCCTCGAAAGATCTAAATTGAGGGACCCATCAGGCTCTCAGCTGCCCACATCAATGCCAGAGCTTGCACTTGGTCATCACGCAACACAGCGGCAACCCCCAAGGCAGATTGCGCTGGTCCCAAAGGAACTAGTAGTTGTTGGTGACTCTATTGTCAGGGAAACGGGAAACATCCTTTGTAAAAAGAATAGGTGGAACAGGACCAGGGTATGTCTGCCAGAGGCAAAGGTTGATGACGTTGTAGAGCAGATATCATCTTTTAGGGGCACAAAAGGTGATATAGTTTTACACGTTGGCACTAATGATATTAAGAGTAGGAGACCGGCAGAATTACTTAACAAGTACAGGTCACTGATGAAAAAAAGCTGTGAAGTAGGGTTGAATTTGAAAGTGTCTGCAATTCTCCCCAGACACGATAGGAGGGAGTATATGATGAGAGCCTTGTCGATCAATTCGGCCCTGGAAAGATTGTGCAAGGCTCAAGGAATAGAATTTTTTTCAGCCTGGACTGTACTTGTTAACAGGAGAGACTGCTTCTACAGGGATGGGATACACTTAAATAGAAAGGGTGCAAGAATATTTGCTGATGCTATCGAGGCAGTGTTAGGTGGGTCGGAAAACTGATAGCTTGGGGGGATACAAGGACTAATAGTTTAACAGTAGCCATAGGCAGAGGTGGTGATTCTTGCACAACTTCTGTTAGAATAAGTAGCGACCTGGAGCGAGGGGTGTTGGGGGTTTCAGGGATGGGTGGCAGTCATCGTGAAACAGGTGGGTATATGGGATGTGTTAGAGTAACTAAGAATAAGAATAGGTGCATGTATACTTGCATGTATACCAATGCTAGAAGTATAGTAAATAAATTTGATGAATTTGAAGTGTTGGTCAAGACATCAAAGGCGGATATTGTTGGGATATCAGAGACGTGGTGTCACACAGATATAAGGAATGCCGAACTGGAATTTGGAGAGTACAATGTGTACAGAAAGGATAGACAGAATAGGAAGGGAGGAGGTGTTTTGCTGTTAATAAAGAAAAACATAAAATCAAAAGAAGTGCATCCAGTTGATATAGATGAACAGTGCACTGTTGAGTTAGTTTCGTGTGACATAAGCACTGTGAATGCAAAAATTAGAGTAGGAGTGTGTTATAGGCCTAATGACTTGAATGAGTACAATGAACAATTGTACAGAGAAATAGAGTGGGCTAGTAAATCGGAATGTCTTATAATGGGGGATTTTAACTTCCCAGATATTGACTGGAACTTGTGGGTTGGGCACTCACACACTAGTCAGACTTTTGTGGATTTATTGGATGATTGTTTTCTGCAGCAGCATGTTTGAGAGGCAACCAGAGAAAGTAATACTCTTGATCTGGTTATCAGCAGTGATCATTTATGTATTAGGAATTTGCAGATAAAAGAACCACTAGGTGGCAGTGATCACAGTGTACTGATGTGGGATTTACTTAAAGATTTAATTACCATCAGGGGTAAAGGAAAGGGTTTTTGCTTATGTAAAGGCGAGTACAGTGGTCTCCGACAGTTTTTAAAATCCATACAGTGGGATCAACTGACGATGTTACCAACAGTAAATTCTAAGTGGGAAGCATTCAAGGAATTAATCGTGGAAGCTACTAAAAGTTTCATACCTATTAAGAAATATTGTTCAAAGTTTAGGCCTAAATGGTTGTCAAATGAACTAATGAGACTCGTAACAGAGAAGGAAAAATGCATGGGATGCATATAAATTATCAAGCGACTCAGATGCCTATAGCAGATATAAGTTAATCTGTAATCAGGTCACAAAGGAGGTTAGGCAGGCGAAAGCTGATTACGAGAAATCCTTGGCAAAAGATGCTAAGAAAAACAGCAAGGATTTCTTTACTTATATAAACTCTAAAAGGAAGGGGATGAATCTGATTGGTCCACTTGACATCGATGGTTCGACTGTTGATGATCCTGCTCAGATAGCAAACAAACTGAATGAGTATTTTGCATCTACATTCACATATGAGGAGTTATTAAGGTTTGAAAATGCCAGAAGGTTATCAAATTGTAGAAAGATACTTAATGATTTTGTAATAACTGAGAGCAAAGTGGAAGAGAAATTGTTTAAGTTAAACGTAAGAAAAGCACCTGGGGTGGATAGGATCTATCCAGTTATATTAAAGGAGGCGGCAAAGCAACTAAGCAAACCCTTAGCTATAATTATGAGAGCATCCATGGACTCAGGGGAAGTTCCCACAGACTGGAGATGTGCAAATGTATCCCCCAATTCACAAAGGGGGATGGAAGGGTGACACGAGTAATTACAGACCAGTTAGTTTAACTTCTGTTCCGGGTAAAATAATGGAGTCACTGGTTAAAGATGCATTGCAGGATCATCTAGACAAGACTGCAGCAATAATTCAGTCACAGCATGGGTTTGTTAAGGGAAAGTCTTGTCTGACAAATTTGATAGGATATTATGATGTGGTTACAAAGGAACTGGATGCAAAAAATAATTTCGATATCATATATTTGGATTTCAGGAAAGCTTTTGACACTGTTGCGCATGGAAGACTATTGTACAAATTGGAGCAGAATGGTATTAAGGGTAAGTTGCTACAATGGATAAAAGAATGGTTAAGTGCGAGAAGACAGAGGGTGGTAATCAATGGGTGCTGCTCTTCTTGGACTAATGTTATTAGTGGAGTCCTACAGGGTTCGGTGTTAGATCCACTGTTGTTTTGTATATTTATCAATGATATTGATGAAGGTATATCAGGCTTAATGTCGAAGTTTGCAGATGATACAAAGGTTGGCAGGGTTATTAATGACAGTAATGGCAGTGTGCTACTGCAACAGGATCTAGATAATTTGGGAGATGGGCTAAGAAGTGGCAACTGAAGTTTAACCTTGACAAATGCAAAGTACTGCATATGGGTAGAAATAACCCCAGAGAAACGTACCAACTGTGTGGTACTACACTTAAGGTGGTAGAAAATGAAAAAGACCTGGGAGTAATTGTGCAGGCAGATATGAAGTTTTCTGAGCAATGCAGACAGGCTGCCCAGGGCAGGTCATGGGGTTTTGTCAATGATATATAGCAATTTTGCTAGCAGGGAAAAGGAGGTGATTATCCCTCTGTATAAGGCAATGGTCAGGCCACACCTTGAGTACTGCGTACAGGTCTGGAGGCCTCATTTTAGGAAGGATGTAGATTTACTTGAGCATGTACAGAGAAGGGCAACAAGATTGGTGAGGGGAATGAAGGGATCCTCTTACCAAGAGAGGCTTAAGTTCTGCAAATTGCAGTGGCTGGAGACTAGGCACCTGCACGGTGATCTGATTGAGGTATATAAGGCCTTGAATGGGTTGAGCACGCTGAATTCTGATGGGATCCTTCCCATCAGAATTCAGATTAAGAAAAGACAGATGTAGAATAGATGTGCCGAAATTTGCCTTTAGCCAGCGGGTGGTTAATTGCTGGAACAAACTTCCATCTGTCGTTGTGGAAGTTGATAGGTTGAATAAATTTAAGGAGGAACTGGACAGGCATTTGGAGGGAATGGTGTGATTTTTTTTTTTTTTTTTTGGCTGATGCTGCATAAGCTCATACATTTGCTTTCTTGCATCACATGCCACTACTACTACTGCTACTACTACTACTACTGCCACTATTACCTCTCAGCCCATCTGCTCAACCTTTCCAGATCCTTTTGCAGCAGTATAATGTCAGTAGTGCCCTTGACAACCCTGCCAACCTTCGTATCGTCTGCAAACTTGGACATTAAGCTTGATATACCATCATCAATATCATTTATAAATACCGAAAAAAATAATGGACCCAATACTGAACCCTGAGGGACTCCACTAATAACATTAGTCCATGATGAGCAGTGTCCATTGATTACCACTGTCTGTCTTCTCCTCCCTCAACCACCCCTTTATCCATAGCAGCAATTTGCCTCAAATGCCACACTGCTCCAATTTGTGCCGCAGTCTTCCATGTGCAACAGTATCAAAAGCCTTTCTAAGATCCAAGTATATAATATTAAAGTTATTCCCTGCATCCAGTTCTCTTGTGACTGCATCATAGTATCCAATCAAATTGGTCAGGCAAGACTTCCCCTTAACAAAAACATGCTGTGTCCGAGCTATAACTGAAGTCTTGTCTAGATGATCCTGCAGTGCTTCTTTAACCAGTGTCTCCATTAATTTTCCTGGAATAGAAGTTAAACTCACAGGTCTATAATTACTTGTGTGAATTGGGGTCACATTTGCACATCTCCAGTCTATGGGTACCTCCCCTGAGTCCAAGGCAATTATGGCTAAGGGTTTACTTACTTTGTTTGCTGCCTCCTTCATTATAACTGGATAGATCCCATCCACCCAGGTGCCTTTCTTGTGTTTATCTTCAACAATTTCTCCTCCACTTTACTCTCAGTTATTACAAGATTCTCTAGCTTACTGCCATAGTTGAATACACCTCTGGCATTCCCCTCGCTGAATAACTCCTCATGTGTGAATGTCGATGCAAAATATTCATTTAGTTTGTTAGCTACCTGAGCAGGATCATCAACGGTTGACCCATCGATATCAAGTGGACCAATCTGATTCTAGAGTTTACATAAATAAAGAACTCTTTGCTGTTTTTCTTTGCATCCCTTGCCAAAGATTTCTCGTAATCTGCCTTTGCCTACCTAACCTCCTTTGTAACTTGGTTACAGATCAACTTGTATCTATCATAGGCTTCTGTGTCACGTGTTAATTTATATGTATCCCATGCATTTTTCTTCTCTGTCATATGTTTCATTAGTTCATCTGACATCCATTTAGGCCTAAACATTGAACAATATTTCTTAGTTGGTATGTAAAGCCTAGTAGCTTCCAAGATAAGTTCTTTGAATGCTTCCCATTTTGAATTTGCTGTTGGTAACATCTTCAGTTGGTCCCACTGTATAGAATTTAAATATTGTCTCAGACCATCGTAGTCGCCTTTACGAAAGCAGTAACCCTTCCCTTTACCCCTGATGGTAGTTACCTCTTTGAGTAAATCCCACTTCAGCACACTGTGTTCACTGCCACCTAGTGGTTTCTTTATCTGCAGATTCTTAATGCCTGAAGAATCACTATTGATAAACAAATCAAGAGTATTACTCCCTCTAGTTGCCTCCCGAACATGCTGATGTAGAAAACAGTCATCCAATAAATCCACAAAAGCCTTGCTAGTGTGTGAGTGACCAACCCACAAATTCCAGTCAATATCTGGGAAATTAAAATCCCCCATTATAAGACTCTCTGATGTACAGGCCTACTCTATTTCCCTGTACAGTTTCTTATTATACTCATCAGAGTCATTAGGCCTATAGCACACTCCTAATCTCAATTTTGATCTCCCAATGCTTATGTCACACCAAACTGACTCGACACTGCACTGTCCAGCGATGTCGACTGGCTTCACTTGCTTGGATTTTATGTGTTTCTTAACTAATAGCATAACCCCTCCTCCCTTCCTATCCTGTCCATCCTTTCTGTAGACGTTGTACTCCCCAAATTCCAGTTCTGCATTTGTTATATCTGTGTGACACCATGACTCTGTTATCCCAACAATATCCACCTTTAATGGTTTGAGCAATACCTCAAATTCTTCAAGTTTATTTACCAAACTCCTAGCATTGGTGTATACACGCACGTATACATGCACCTGTTCTTTTTCTTAGCTACCCTAACACAACCCATGTGTTTACTTGTACTGCAATGACTCCCAGCAGTCTCTGAAATATCCTGCATCTTGTTTTCCAGGCTTCTGCTCATTCCAATAGAAGCAGTCTAAGAATCACTTTCACCTCTGCCAGTGGCTACTGTTAATCTAGTCCTTGTATCCCCCCCCCCAATCTATCAGTTTTCGGACCTACCTAACACTGCCTCGATAGCATCAGCAAATATTCTTGCACCCTTTCTATTTAAGTGTATGCCATTCCTGTAGAAGCAGTCCCTTCTGTTAACAATTACAGACCAGGCTGAAAAAAATTCTACCCCTTGAGCCTTGCACAATCCTTCCAGGGCCGAATTGATCGACAAGGCTCTCATCATATACTCCCTCCTATCGTGTCTGGGCTTTTAGAAGCATTAAACTTTAGTTGTCATCTTTCAGACTATATGTGCAACCAGTTCAAGTTTTTTGAAAGCAACGTGCATGGGTTGAATCTGTAACCACCCTTTCCCACCTTCAAATTATTAGCTTCCCTTGGATACTCTTGTCAATGATATTGAAAAGAGTATTCAATGGAAGCTCATAATTTTAAGGTATGAAAATTAGGAATATGAGGAAACTTCATTTGTTACATTGGGCTGCCCTGAAGATTAACTATTTATGAGACAGAGGGTGCCTCCGCCACTTCTCTTTTAGTCCACGTGCAGTCTAGTATAGGGTCTCACCACTAACTCCAAATTCTTTTAATTTATATAGTAGCCTTTCATGAGGGACAGTATCCAAAGTGCTACTAATGGCTAGATATATAATGTCAAAATTTTTACTAGTATTCAACTGTGTAATTACTATGTCATGTAATATACCATATTGGTCAGGCATTAACTTCCCTTAATGAACCCATTAAGGGAAGGTCTTTAATTGCATCCTTATCCACAAGTTCTGTTATTTTCTTTACTACAGAAGTGACATTCATTTCTGTTTAGCTATTCACCTATTGTTTTCACAGTTAATCAAGTGTCTCAGCTAACCAAATCTCTTCCTTTAAATTTTTTCATACAGCCTTGTTAGAACTTCAATTTAGTATGATTGGGTAACAGTTTGATTTGGTGGGACATATTTGGGCATAATAATTTCCTTTAATATCAAAGAAAACAAGAAGCATGGTTTTCATTTTTGATTTTGATATTCTTGCTTTTTTTGGTCTGGGAGATTATTTTGGCTTCTATTGCACTGACTGTCTTTTAGTTTCTTTATTGTACTAGAACAGCCAGCTTTTACCGCAAGTAATTACAGTACAGTAGACTTTTGAAATAACGGCACCTTCAGGGATTCAAGGTGCCATTATTTCAATTTTTCCGTTATCTAGAAAGTTTTATTTTTAATTTATTTAATGCAGAAATAATGAGGCCAAATAAGAAATAGAGAGATTAAGAATGCAATTTTATTAACTGCACATAAAAACATAAACATGTTGACGATCCAATGTTATATTCTGCCATTAATACACTTCTGCTTATGCCTTGTTGTATTTTTCTTTATTATATCAAGTTTAGTCTGTGCGGGTAGCACAGTGGTATCGTCACCAACCTCCACACAGGGTGGAAAAAGCCCAGGTTCGAATCTCATCGATGATGCAAGGAATTTTAGTGGGCTTTTTTCACTCCATGGCTGAGTTAGTCAGTCTCAGGCGTAGATAGCAAGGTTATGCCCCAGAAACTGGGGTTTTTCATCTAGCAAAACAGGCAAATTGAGCAGCGAACACACTCAATTCACAGACACGATATACATGGGTATATGGATTAACTTTCTGAGTGACCCTAATGTAATAGTTTGGATTATATCAAGTTTGTCACCAAGCTTTAATGTTGTTTTTCTTTTCTTCTCTGTATGAGGTGTATTAACTTTAAGAGCCATAGTGAGGAGTCTTTAAATTAAAATAAATGTAAAACAACGGTATAATCCGTGATATCAGTACAGAATTCACTTTGAAAATGGCGAATGTAAACAAATACAGTAATCACGTGACTTGCTGTTTTCTTTTTTTGCCACTGCATTACATCTGTTCTGTATGTATACATCTGATCTCAGTGTGCCTTTATTTTGAATGTGCTGTTATTTCAACAGTCTACTATACTCTGAAAGTCTGGATCTTTTTAATTTTTTCCAAAATATATATTCACAAACTTGGATTCTTCTCATTCTTTGATCTTCGTTCAAAATTTATAGCACCACCTTGGCACACACTTTTCTCATGCCTAAATTTTCAGTTAAAATTTATCTAACTTTCTTTGTTTATATTGAGTTCTGATGCAACCATTCTAATGATTAAACAACAGTCACTTTTGATCATTGTACTTACCTGGTCCACATTTTCATCAGTTTTCATGGATATTGATGGTATCCACGAATTGGTAGTTTATTGTCTTCCACCCTCTCTCTTCCTTTTAAAAATCTTTTATGCCATTCAAAACAAAAGCTCTTGACATAATATCTTCTCTATAAATTTGACATGATAACTCATAATTTTTAGTTATTGTTTTCATTAGTTTTGTTAAAATGATGAGATTTTTTTCTTTGTTTGATTCTTTTTTTTTTTTTTTGTCATTTTTAAGGCAAACTGCAGCAACACACACAAGGCCAATGAAACCTATCTCACTTCAAAAAGAATGAGCACGTTGGAACATAGCTTGGCAGAAAACTAGGGAAAGGTTCAAGGTCAACGGCTGTGCCTTTTTTCAGTTGGTGCTTGGTGTGTAGTGGCTAAGCATGCAGTCTCTGATCAATTAAACTATATGGGAATTAAGAATCAAATCTGAATATTTTTAAACTGAAATAATAAAAACTAGGGGGCTTCTCCCCCTGCTCACTGCACTCGCTTCTTTTGATAAAATAAAATACTTACAGAAACTTTTGACACTGTATGTGTCTCTTCCCCAGCTATGAATACATATATACGTTACAATATCTATATAATACTGGTGTAAATAAACCATAGACAACTCTTAAAGAAAAACTATGATCGTAGTGTGAAAGGCATCATTTTATCTGTATCTCATACTGTGCCCATCCTTCACAATGAGTTACCAAGTATTACCCCGAATAAGTAACGCTTCACTAATGGAGAAGACTATTGTTATTTATTCTCGGTGGGCACCACCATCCAGACGGACTGTTTCAGAGCTAGTTGGCTTTTCATCTGTGGGTGCCTTTCACACTACAATCGTAGTTTTTCTTTAAGAGTTGTCTATGGTGTATCTACACCGATATTATATAGATATAGAATCTTAAAATATTTTGCCTTGTTGCATTTAGTTTATTTAAATAAATACGTTACATATGGAAATCAAGAATGGTACCATGTGGTCGTATTAGATAAATATAGCACATGACCACGCTTAAAGAGTAGCTTGTTTTACCACAGTAAAACAAGCTTCTGTTACGTTTTTTTGTATTTATTACATATTACAGGTAACCCTCTTCTCCCATTGGCTGAATAAATATCATTAGGAGGAAAATTATTTTAATGTATATTGCATCCCTTGCTTAACCGAAATGCTATGATTATAGCATTAAAAAGTTGTTAATTTTTATGATTGTTTCATAAAGAATGTTATTGTACAATTATAATATGACTTCTTTTTTTTTTTTGGTTAGGGTAAATGCCATTTTGAAACACCTTATACAGCATCAGCCATTTTAATTGGTTTTAATTTTGAAATATTCCAATTTTATTCCTCATTTCATTTGTGTGTTTATTTAAATTGTCAGTCCATTATCAATATCTATCTATATATATATATATATATATATATATATATATATATATATATATATGAACCTAGTATGAACGAGTAGGTGGTAACTAAGGGATGTGATAACTGTTAACTATTTGCCATATCTACTATATATATATATATATATATATATATATATATATACAGTATATATATATATATAAATAAATATGTGTTAATATCAGATATGTAAAGTAACATTTAGGCATCAGTGGCAGCACTGAAATACTGAACAACAAACTTGACCAAGTGTGTGAACTGGGATGGATGTGTGGGATCATTTGGATTACTGTGTCCAGTTATGGAAGCTGCATCCAAAAAAAAGGACATGTGCTTATTGAAAAGCTCCAAAGATGGACAATGGGTCTGATGAGATGGGCAAAAGGGTGTCCATATAAGAAAAATATCAAATATGTGAGCACAGAATTTTTTAATTAACTCTGTAGCTTACATATTCAAAGAGTGTATCTGATTGAGGCCTATAAAGCCTCTGAGAAGGAATAATAAAATTAATGAAGGTGAACTTTTCATGGTTATAAATAATTTTTTAAATAATTCTGAAACTAGGAGGCCATAAATTGAAATTCAGGGGACTAATTATAGACTGTATTTTAGGAAATTTGCTTTTAGTCGATGAGTTGTTAATTACTGGAATAAGTTGCCTGTATAGGTAGTTGAGGCTGATAGCTTGAGAAAATTCAAAGGCCAGCTGGTGAGGAGTAAAACACAGTAGTTTCTTTTCCTTTATTTATTTATTTTTTTGGTCGATTGCCAATTCTGAGATGAATAGTTATTTCCTGTTTAAGCCCTTGAATTAAAGCTGGTTTCCAGTTGTATCGTTCAGTTAACCCACAAGTAAAAGTCCAGTGGAGTCAAATTAGGCTATTGTGGCAGACATTTATTCTTACTTTCTAACCTGTCCAACAGTAATGAAATTCATCATCAAGGCCTTGATATTATAATAGGAATATGGTGAGAATCTGATGAAGAGTGGGTTACAATGCACGTGTGGAACATGTTAAGATATTCAGTACTAACCATTCCCTCAAAAAAAAGCCAGTACATACAGTTATGGTGGTGGCTCACAGTACATTGAGCTTGAAAGTTGCTTTATCTGATCAGAAATCAGGGCTATGATATTAATATTAGTATTAATTGATGCAAGGAAGGCTTGTAGCTGTGAAGCATTTTGTGTACGGCAGTGTGCTTTGTGTATACAATAAAGAGTTTTTTTTCTTATACAGCATCAGCCAAAAAAAAATACCTATTTCATCTGTACATCTCTAATGATTTGTCAAATCCTTTATTAAAATATGATCATCTTTGTTCACTCTCCTTTGAAACCAATAATGAAACTTGTTACATCAATCACGATTGTCTTTACTTTTGTCATGCAACAGCTTTGTGATACATAGTTTCTACCAAGAAGATCTCAGTATTCAGTGTATGCTTATTCTGCTTCTTCCATCTTACTGGTGCATTTCATTAGTTTTTTTGGTGCAGGAATAAATGCTTGTAATACCACAGTTGTATCACTATATACATCCAGTAAGGTCCTACATCTAGAACATCCTCTGTGCATATTTGGTATCCACTGTACCATCAATCTCAAACTCATTGTAAATTTTCGAAATTGTCAGTAATGTTGGAGTCTCAGATGAAAATTTACTTCACTGTCTTTGTGATATGCATTCTCAAATTTCCCTTACCATTTCCAAACTGTCTTATATTGTTCAAATGTCAAGCAAGTCTACTATTTTGTGTTTTGGTTTGACTCATGGGTAACATGCAGAGTCAGTCAGATCAATGCGATCATATTTTTATTTTAATTATATTAACATATATTTATCACTAATTATATTAACATAGAAATATCACTAATTTATTTACATACAAAATGTATTGTAATGAAACAAGTATGTAATTTTGAGACTCCCTGTATACTTATAAACCATTTTTTTCTTTATTCTATACACTGTAGTTCGTGGCATTTTAGCACTGGGAAGCCTAATGGTTTCTCCAAATGAAGAGGAAGATGATCTTCCATATGGAGATGTAGGAAAGGCGTTTTATGCAAAATATGAACCAAAAGAAATTCTTGGAAAGTAAGTTACTCTGAATCTCTGATATAACTGATTCATCCATCTGCAGATATTAAACCTTTTTAAATGTTAAATACTAAAGAAAAAACACACAGCAGAACCAACTTAAAGAACTGGCAATGCTTTTAATTTTCAAAAATAGCAAGGAATTAAAACAAACATTTAAAATTAGATTAAATTAATTAAAACACTAACTCTATATTTTAAAAGCAACAGAATTTGTTTATGCATCGGAATATTCAATACACAAAATTAATTGATTTATAGATGTTTTTGAATCCACTCTAGGATTCTGTTATTAAGTCAAAGCGAACTGTGACTTCAGTTGGCTTTGACTTCAGACGGAGATGAAAGGAAAATTTTTCTTTCCTTTCTTTTTTTCATAATCTTGCCCATTCATCCATATATAGAGGCTGCTACTCATACTCTCAACAGTGTTCTGGTTTGTAGGATACCCCCCTCCCTCCTTGTTCAACTCTCACTTTTTCACTACTTCCTATTACCTCATACCACAGGAACCTCAACATTTTGATGGTGAACCATATTTAAATTTTCAAATATCTGGAAAGCTACCAAAAGTATATTTTTAAAATAAATACCATGGAAACTTTGCTGTAAATTACAGTCATTTATTTAAAAAGTCTTTTAAATAATTAATTAGGCTTTTATTTGGGCACTGAGTGTAATTGCAAGTGGATGCAGTGAAATTCGAGCTCCAAGAAATATAAGTGTTTTTTGCCATTTATTTACTTGATTGTCATATTATATGGTACTTTATAAGTAGCTTTATAGACCTAGTTACGCTTTTTATTTTTAATTTAGATTAAAAATACCTTGGATTCTTCGTTGGGTGCTCTTCAAGCATAAACTTCCACTCCTCACACACACACCTCAGATATTATTAAACTACTTAATTACAGGTTGGAACGGAATGGAAAAGTTTTGGAACGGATATTCACCTTCCGCTTATTTGTCTCAATTAAAATGATAGCTGGTGAAATCAATACGGCAAGTTTTTGGCAGATGTGTAATTGGAGAACCCCCCCAAAACCCTTGAGCCCTCCCTTTACAGTCTGTGGAGGCTCAGGAAGAGCAACAGATTCCTGCCAATGGAGATGCTCCAAAATGTACAGGAGATGTATCATCAGGGAGCAACTCCTGTCTTCAGCTGATTGACTGTCATTGTTTTTCCTTGATCGGTATGTTGCCATTACAAAAAAAAAAAAAAAAAAATTGTTTTCACATTTCCTGTGTTTACAACTTGTTTTTTGCTTTTTTAGATCTTTTTTATGTTAAACCACCAGCATTGTTGCTGTTATGGGCATTGCATCGGGCATGTAAAATTTTCACTGATTGTAATAAAGATATTATTTATAAAGGGATGGTTCAGTGGGAGACGACAGAGAGTGGTAATCAATGGACACTGCTCTTCATGGACTAATGTTATTAGTGGAGTCCCCCAGGGTTCAGTGCTGGGGCCATTTTGTTTTGTGTATTTATGAATGATATTGAAGAAGGTATATCAGGCTTAATGTCTAAGTATGCAGATGATACAAAAATAATAAAAAATCACAAAGCCCACATCATTCTTTCTGAATTTTATGCTGAGATCTCTCTAAAACTGTTGTGGGTTGAATTTGGGGGGTGGGAAAATGCCTCAAGTCCCCAAAAGCATTTCTATACCAAATTATACCAACTGGTTAGCATTACTGCTAAGATATGTTCCCAGCCACCACTGCATTTTGTATAAATAAGATACATACATTAAAAAGACAGTCTGAATTATAGAGGGTCTAAATTAGTGAGGTTCTACTGTATCTGAAATAAATTTAAAGTGAAGTAATCATCACATTTAGTGAGATTAGAAAATAAGTGAAATTTATGGATTTTATTAGGAGTAATTTTTTTCTAGGGGACTATGTAGTACTGTTATACGGTGTGTTGAAAAGAAAACAGATAAAGAATACGCAGCAAAGATAATAGATATTAGTTCAGATGTTGATGATACAGTAGCGGCTAGTCTTCAAGAAGAAACATTGAGAGAAATTGAAATACTGCAATTAGTGACAGGGCACCCATGTATAAGTAAGTTAGTTGTTAACACATAATAAATAAATAAATAAATATTAGTTCATTGGCCAGTATTCATGATGCAATATTACCAACCACTCCTGGATGGCACACACACACAGGCCAGAGTGGTTGATATAATAGGGTCAAAAAATTACAATACATACGGAAGAAAAAAAATACTAAACTAATCACAGAAGAAATATACTTATCATATAGCTCTCAATAGTAAAATAGCACACAAAAATAAAATACAAAAAAGTTAATAATAATAAACATGTACTTAAAAAGAGAACATGTTTAAAGGTAATATTTAATACAGCTGCAAGATTGTAAATGATTCTGGAGACAAGATTAAACGTATTTATATACAGTCCATTCCGGTTATTTGGGACACATCGGGACTAGTGCATTTTGGCCTGATAAAGCAGCTGCCCCAATTATCTGCAGTTTCACTTAAATAGTTAAATATACAATGTACCCCCCCCCCCTTTACAATTATTTCACTGTACAATCAAATCACGTTATGACAAACTCACCATAGTAAAGTACCGCTCACTATACGATGTGCAGTAACCGCCGGCCATTGTGATCACGTTTGTGAATTGAATTTTAATTCAATTAAACAGCGATTCTAATTAGCGAAAATAGGAGGAATATTATCCACAGGCTATACAGATATATTAAGCACAAATTTAGCCTTTATTACCTTACCAATTAAAAAATTAAATGATACGTGAAAATCGGAAGAATATATGTGATAATCGGAATAATTAATACTTACTGTAATATGTACATACAAACTAGTTGACAGTTCTGTTCACTGACATTTGTAGGTGGGGATTAAAATTTAAAACAGTAAAAAGATAAGCAATCAATAACAAAGAACACGGCACCCACAAATTGCAAGTAACACAATATGCACAAGTTAAAACGGAGTAACGAGTTAAAAAAAAAAGTAAAGTGCAGCCATTATCAACCCACTGCAGGATGGAAGCCTCCTCAACAATTCATGTTAAGGGAAATGGACCATAATCTGCCACGCTGGTCCAGTGCGGGTTGGCAGATCGACCGTATTCAGCAGTCAGGGGCTTGAACCCCGGTCTACTCAAAGAGCGTGTGCTATGCACTCCCGCTCCTACCCACTCGGCTGTAACAAGTTACGAAGCTTTAAAAATAGGAATAAAGAGAAGATCTGAAAATGAATTTTTTTATATGATTGAAGATTTCATGGAAGTGTAAACACATTTCACCATAATAACACACAGAATTCGAGTTTACTGTCCGTTTATGATAGATTTCACTAACAGAAAAGCCCAATAAACAGGTGACTGCTAATTGTTTTATTGTTGTGACCTCCAGAATTTCGACTGAACCACGTGGTTCAATCGGAGACAATCGTAAGGTAATCTCCAGTGCTGCAGTCTCCTGCCCCAATTAAATGGTATGCTGTCCAAATTAAGCGAAGTAAACCCTGGCTATTTTCTCGATTGGTTTCTGTTTTTTAAGATTTGCCCCAAATAAACAGCTGTGCTGATTAACTGGTGGCTTAAATAACCGGAATCCACTGTATATAATCTTTATTGTACATCAGTTTGGTTATACATTTACCACTCATAGCTAACTGGCCAGTAGCTTACATTGAAGAGCAGCACTCATTATCTTGACGGGGGATATTCCATCAAGATATGGAGATTTAAGTATGTACTGTATAATTGATATCGAACATAATTCAAATCTCATTCGAATAAAACATTACTGTCATTTATGCTTTGTATTAGTGAAATATTTGATTGACAAAAGTCATAGAGTTGTGTTGCTATTTAATCAGTTTAATTTAGGCACTTTTCCTGTAATTTCAGTCCTTGACATATCTGTATTGATCAATATCAATGTTTCAGCTTCTGTCAACAACTGATATGAAAGAAATTTTGGAGTTTTTTCAAGTCACATCTAAACATGACCTAATGTGAATGTTGCTTTCAGTGCTGGAATGGGGATCTGCCAATGACAAGTTTCCCAGATGGATGGGGGTATCTATGGTGCCTGCAGTCATCTTGATTTTGGTGTTCAGTCTGGCCTGGTGAATTTTAGCATTAGCATTAGTAGAGGCAAGAAAGCAAGCTTATGCAGCATCAGCCAAAAAAAAAAAAAAAAACCCCACTTCCACTTCACCCCTCTGTTTGTTTGAAATACCTGTCCAGCTGAGCCTAACATTTATTTAGGCTATTAACTTCCATAACAATGGATGGAAGTCTGTTCCACCAACCAACTACCCGCTGGCTAAAGGCAAATTTCCGCACGTCTATCCTACATCTGTCTTTCCTAAATTTCAATTTATGCCCTCTCAGGTGATTATACTGAGCAAGAGGAAGAATCCCATCAGCATTGAGTATGCTCAAACTATTCAAGGCTTTATACACCTCTATTAGATCACCTCACTGGTGCCTAGTCTCCAGACACTGTAGTTTGCAAAACTTAAGCCTTTCTTCGTAATAGTACCCCATTGTTCCATTCACTAATCTTGTTGCCCTTCTCTGTACTCATTCCAGCAGCTCTACATCCTTCTTGAAATGAGGCCTCCAGACCTGTATACTGTACTCAAGGTGTGGCCTGACCATTGCCTTATACAAGGGAATAATCACCTCCTTATCCCTGCTAGAAAAATTCTCGTATATCATTGACAAGACACCATGAGCTACTCTTGCAGCCCGTCTGCACTGCTCAGAGAACTTCATATCTGCCTACACAATTACCCCCAGGTCTTTTTCATTATCTACCACTGTCAATGTAGTACCACAGAGTTGATACGTTGCTCTGGGGTTGCTGTTTCCCATATGTAGTACTTTACATTTGTCAATGTTAAACTTCATTTGCCACCTCTCAGCCCATCTACTCAACCTTTCCAGATCCTGTTGCAGCAGCATAGTGTCAGTAGTGTCCTTGACAACCTTGCCAACCTTTGTATTGTCTGCAAACTAGGATGTTAAGCTTGATATACCATCATTAATATCATTTATAAATACAGAAAACAATAATGGACCCAACATTGATATGAACCCTGAGGGACTCCACTAATAACATTAGTCCATGATGAGCAGGTGTCCATTGATTACCACCCTCTGTCTTCTCCCTCTCAACCACCCCTTTATCCAAAGCAGCAATTTGCCTCCGATGCCACTTTGCTCCAATTTTTGTGCAGCAGTCTTACATGTGCAACAGTGTCAAAAGCCGTTCTAAGATCCAAGTATATAATATCAAAGTTAATCCCTATATCCAGTTCTTTTGTGACTGCATCATAGTATCCAATCAAATTGGTCAGGCAAGACTTTCCCTTAACAGAACCATGCTGTGTCTGAGCTATAACTGAAGTCTTGTCTAGATGATCCTGCAGTGCTTCTTTAACCAGTGCCTCCATTAAGTTTCCTGGAATAGAAGTTAAACTCACAGGTCTATAATTACTTGTGTCAGCCTTTGATCCTCCTTCGTGAATTAGGGTCACATTTGCACATCTCCAGTCTGTGGGTACGTACCTCCCCTGAGTCCAAGGAAGCTCTCATAATTATGGCTTAGGGTTTGCTTACTTCCTTTGCTGCCTCCTTTAATATAACTGGATAGATCCCATCCACCCAGGTGCCTTTCTTGTGTTTATCTTCAACAATTTCTCCTCCACTTTACTCTCAGTTATTACAAGATTCTCTAGCTTACTGCCAGAGTTGAATACACCTCTGGCATTCCCCTCGCTGAATAACTCCTCATGTGTGAATGTCAATGCAAAATATTCATTTAGTTTGTTAGCTACCTGAGCAGGATCATCAACAGTTGACCCATCGATATCAAGTGGACCAATCTGATTCATCCCCTTCCTTCTAGAGTTTACATAAATAAAGAACTCTTTGCTGTTTTTCTTTGCATCCCTTGCCAAAGATTTCTCGTAATCTGCCTTTGCCTGCCTAACCTCCTTTGTAACTTGGTTACAGATCAACTTGTATCTATCATAGGTTTCTGTGTCACGTGTTAATTTATATGTATCCCATGCATTTTTCTTCTCTGTCGTATGTCTCATTAGTTCATCTGACATCCATTTAGGCCTAAACCTTGAACAATATTTCTTAATTGGTATGTAAAGTAATTATAGACCTGTTAGTTTAACTTCTGTTCCAGGTAAATTAATGGAGGCACTGGTTAAAGAAGCACTGCAGGATCATCTAGACAAGAATTCCGTTATAGCTCAGACGCAGCATGGTTTTGTTAAGGGCAGGTCTTGCCTGACCAATTTGATTGGATACTATGATGTAGTCACAAAAGAACTGGATGCAGGGAATAACTTTGATATTATATATTTGGATCTTAGAAAGGCTTTCGATACTGTTGCACATGGAAGACTGCTGCACAAATTGGAGCAGTGTGGCATTGGAGGCAAATTGCTGCTATGGATAAGGGGATGGTTGAGTGGCAGAAGACAGAGAGTGGTAATCAATGGACACTGCTCAACGTGGACTAATGTTATTAGTGGAGTTCCTCAAGGTTCAGTGTTGGGTCCGTTGTTGTTTTCGGTGTTTATGAATGATATTGATAATGGGATATCAAGTTTAATGTCCAAGTTTGCAGATGATACAAAGGTTGGCAGGGTCGTTAAGGACACTACTGACGCTATGCTGCTGCAACAGGATCTGGAAAGGATTGAACAGATGGGCTGAGAGGTGGCAAATGAAGTTTAACATTGACAAATGTAAAGTACTACATATGGGATACAGTAACCCCAGAGCAACGTATCAACTCTGCGGTACTACACTGACAGTGGTGGAGAATGAAAAGGACCTGGGGGTAATTGTGCAGGCAGATATGAAGTTCTCTGAGCAGTGCAGACGAGCTGCAAGAGTAGCTCATGGTGTCTTGTCAATGATATACAGGAATTTTTCTAGCAGGGATAAGGAGGTGATTATTCCCTTGTATAAGGCAATGGTTAGGCCACATCTTGAGTACTGTATACAGGTCTGGATACCTCATTTCAAGAAGGATGTAGAGCTGCTGGAACGGGTACAGAGAAGGGCAACAAGATTAGTAAATGGAACAAAGGGTTGCTCTTACGAAGAAAGGCTTAAGTTTTGCAAATTACAGAGTCTGGAGACTAGGCACCGGCGAGGTGATCTGATAGAGGTGTATAAGGCTTTGAATGGTTTGAGCATGCTCAATGCCAATGGGATTCTTCATCTTGCTCAGAATAATCACCTCAGAGGGCATAAATTCAAATTGAGGAAGGACGGATGTCGGATAGATGTGCGGAAATTTGCCTTTGGCCAGCGGGTGGTTGGTTGGTGGAACCGACTTCCATCATTTGTTGTTGAAGTTGATAGCCTAAACAAATTTAAAGCTCAACTGGACAGGTATTTCGAACGAACGGAGGGGTGAAATGGGAGTGGGGTTTTTTTTTTTTTTTTTTCTTGGCTGATGCTGAATAAGCTTGCTTTCTTGCATCATATGCCTCTACTAATGCTAATGCTAATGCTAAAGCCTAGTAGCTTCCAAGATAAGTTCTTTGAATGCTTCCCATTTTGAATTTGCTGTTGGTAACATCTTCAGTTGGTCCCACTGTATAGAATTTAAATACTGTCTCAGACCATCGTAGTCACCTTTACGAAAGCAATAACCCTTCCCTTTACCCCTGATGGGAGTTACCTCTTTGAGTAAATCCCACTTCAGCACACTGTGATCACTGCCACCTAGTGGTTTCTTTATCTGTAGATTCTTAATGCATGAAGAATCACTATTGATAAACAAATCAAGAGTATTACTCCCTCTAGTTGCCTCCCGAACATGCTGATGTAGAAAACAATCATCCAATAAATCCACAAAAGCCTTGCTAGTGTGTGAGTGACCAACCCACAAATTCCAGTCAATATCTGGGAAATTAAAATCCCCCATTATAAGACTCTCTGATGTACTGGCCCACTCTATTTCCCTGTACAGTTTCTTATTATACTCATCAGAGTCATTAGGCCTATAGCACACTCCTACTCTCAATTTTGATCTCCCAATGCTTATGTCACACTAAACTGACTCGACACTGTACTGTCCAGTGATTTTGACTGGCTTCACTTCCTTGGATTTTATGTGTTTCTTAACTAATATCATAACCCCTCATCCCTTCCTATCCCGTCCATCCTTTCTGTAGACGTTGTATTCCCCAAATTCCAGTTCTGCATTCCTTATATCTGTGTGACACCACGTCTCTGATATCCCAACAATATCCGCCTTTGATGCTTTGAGCAATACCTCAAATTCATCAAATTTATTTACCAAACTCCTAGCATTGGTGTACACGCAAATATACATGCACCTGTTTCTATTCTTAGCTACCCTAACACAACCCGTATGTTTACTTGTACCGCAATGACTCCCAGCAGTCTCTGAAATATCCTGCATCTTGCTTTTCAGGCTTCTGCTCATTCCAGAAGCAGTGCAAGAATCACTTTCACCTCTGCCAGTGGCTACTGTTAATCTATTAATCTTTGTATCCCCCCAAGCTAGCAGTTTTCCAACCCACCTAACACTGCCTCAATAGCATCAGCAAATATTCTTTCACTCTTTCTATTTAAGTGTATCCCATCCCTGTAGAAGCAGTCTCTCCTGTTAACAAGTACAGTCCAGGCTGAAAAAAATTCTACCCCTTGAGCCTTGCACAATCTTTCCAGGGCCGAATTGATCGACAAGGCTCTCATCATATTCTCCCTCCTATCGTGTCTGGGAAAAATTGCAGACACTTTCAAATTCAACCCTAATTCATGGTTTTTTTTTCAACAGTGACCTGTACTTGTTAAGTAATTCTGCTGGTCTCCTACTCTTGATATCATTAGTGCCAACGTATACAACAATATCACCTTTTGTGCCCTTAAAAGATGATACAACGTCATCAACCTTTGTCCCTGGCAGACATACCCTGGTCCTGTTCACCTATCCTTTTTACAAAGCATGTTCCCCGTTTCCCTGACAATAGAGTCACCAACAACTACTAGTTCCTGTGGGACCAGCGCATTCTGCCTTGGGGTTGCCGCTGTGTTGCGTGATGGACAAGTGCAAGCAAGCTCAGGTGTTGATGTGGGCAGCTGAGAGCTTGATGGGCCCCCTCAATTTAGTTCCTTCGAGGGCATCCACCCTGTCCTTCAAGCTCTCATATAGGCCCATAACAACGCTGAGTTGTTGCCTGATTTCATTACACTCCTTGCATCGCACACACACACACACAAAGACATCCCCCATGGCAATATCATGTCCCGTACCTGATTGCTCCACAAACATGATGCAAGCAGTGCATTTTAAAAGGTTGTGATTCAGAGGGCAACTGCCCCCCCCTCAGTTCTCCTCTGAGCCACAGCACTTCCATTAGCTTGAGCCTTTTGCTTTGCTGCTCTGGTCTGAGTCATGATTCCGATTTACTTTCAATAAAATTTCAATTTCAGTACAAAATTATAAGCCTAAACTTGTATCCCAACACAGTTATAATGGTATATATATATTTCAGTATCATGTATTAATTATCTACGAGTTCCCTTTATATAACTTCCGTATCAAGTTATGTATTAATTAATTATGTTACGTTTGTAATCTAAGTCGTTATATGTATTTAGTTAAAAGCACAATTTAATTGACAACGAAGTTTAACAAGTTTAATAGATTTTACTGATTAATTGACAATATTATACTATACTATACTAAAGCTATCTAGTTCGGAATATAACGTATCGTATGACAAAGGCAGCAAGTTACGAACAGTAAATCTATGGACACTTAAGTATTAATTAACTTCCAAATCTCACTGTCTCAATTCAGAATAAACTAACGATCCTGACTAGGTCTATAAGCTATTTATAGAAAATAATTTGATGTAAAAAATATTCAATAAAGCGGCTAAATATGGCTAAAAAACTTCTCGTTTAGCGGAGTTGCAACTTGTAACACGGGGATTTGATACCCTTACCGATACTTTTATGCAATTACAAGGCCGAGTAAAGAATAAATATACCAGATTAATCACAAAATCACAAAATAATGCTATACTACTAAATATAAATCAAAATTTTTAGAAAAACAATAATTTCAAATGGTGTTCAAAGCCGCTATGTGGCTTTGAACACGTGGAACAAAGTTTTCTATAAGTTGTGAGTTGTGTATTACTTTGAGGCGTCTGTGCTTGTATGTTATCCATTGTGGTAGCCAATATTCATCCCAGTAAATTCTTTTTATGTTAGTTATGGCCATAGAAGCTCAGATTTCTGCCCTTTATAGTGCCATTGGATGAATATCATTAAAAATATATTCTTTTATGGTTTTTATGTTTCTATTATGCAAGCGATGTTACTTTGCAGTTCATTTCAATTTAGACATCTTGATGTGGAGGAGAACTCAGTGCGCTGCTTAAAACGTAATTTTTCATCAAAGATGATGCCCGAATTTCGGCATTGAGATACTTTTGTATTCTGGCTGTCCTTAATTTTCAGAGAGATATGAGTTGAATTTATTATTATTAGCCATATGGTGCAAGGAAGCCTGAGGCTTATACTGCACCAGCAAAAAAAAAAAAAAAAAAAAAGAGTTACCCTGAGTTACCTTGCATAACCAGGAGGATATCAGAACACTTGGAGAACCAGAACATAATGGCAGAAACGGATGCAAGGAGCAATTAACCATAGATGCTGCGGTTATGGAGCAAGCCTACAAAAAGCGCCGCAACATGTACACAGCCTACATCAATTACCGCAAGGCCTTTGACACCGTGCCTCATAGTTGGATAATAGAGGGGCTGAATATCTACAAAGTCAATCCAATAGTGACAAACTTCCTAGGAGAAACGATGGCAAAATGGAGTACCACTATTAAGGTCGAAAACATCACAACCAGACCAATCCCCATCAGGAGAGGAATCTTTCAGGAAGATGCCCTGAGCCCATTGTGGTTCTGTCTAGCACTTAATCCGCTATCTACCATGCTCAACAGTAGCAAGTACGGATATAAACTCAAAGAAGGAAGAACCTGTACATCCTCACCCACCTGATGTATATGGATGACATCAAGCTCTACGCGTGAACTGAGAAGCACCTTCAGCAACTACTCCAGATCACTGAAGAATTCAGCAATGATATTAGGATGGAATTTGGTCTAGACAAATGCAAGACACATGTATGGCATCAGGAAAAATTAGTCAACTGAAACTACCAGCTGCAGAGTGGTAAAGAGATCAAAGCCATGGCAGAGGGAGAGGCCTACAAATACTTAGGGATGATGCAGGCTTAGGAGTTACAACACAAGGAAATTAAGGCCTACCTGACCGAAAAATACCATCAGAGACTCAGAAGCCTGCCGAAAGCAAAGCTGAAGGAGGGAACACAGTTAAAGCCATAAACACCTATGCAATCCCAGTGCTAACATACTCATTCAGGGGAGTCGACCGGGCTAGCCGAGTGGGTAAAGTACCTGCCCGGCAATCCCAAGGTCGCGGGTTCGATTCCCGCCTCGGGCTTGGATCAAAGTACTGCAAAAACCTTGGGAGGTGCAATATGGCCGCAGAAGCCGATGCGCCAACAACTACCAAATCAAATCAATCACTCATTCAGGGTCATAGATTGGACTAACACAAAGCTGGAGGATGTCATTAGAAAGACAAGGACAATGATGACCAAGAGCCACCAACGCCATCCGAAATCTGCCGTGGAGAGACAGACAATTTCCTGGGAAGGAGTAGGAAGGGGCCTGAAAGACCTTATTGAGCAACAGAAGGCAGCGATTGTTAACCTGAAGGATTACTTCCAGAAACACACAGCAGCACTCCACCAGGCAATAAGAAAGATAGACAAGCGGTATACTCCGCTGAACCTAAGCGAGGAGTCCCCCCCAACCAAGAAGTACAAATGAAGCTAGAAAGATGGGCAGAGAAGACACTTCATGGCAGACACTACAATGATCTCCATCAGGATCACATAGATAAAATTGCTTCCAATGCATGACCCACGAGCGGGACGCTCTTCCCCGAGACTGAAGGATTCATTCTCGCCATCCAAGACCAGGTAATCAACACTAGCAACTATAGAAAATACATCGCCAAGGAACCCGGAGTGTTAGATGACACATGTCGACGATGCCACCTGGCCTCAGAAACACATCACCACAGGATGCAAGGTGATCACCCAGACTGAGTTCACTCATAGACACAACTAGGTAGCCAGGATAATACATCAGAAGCTAGCAAGGAAATACCAGTTGGTCGAAGAAAGTGTATCATACTACAAGTACGAACCCCAGGCAGTACTAGAGACCCGAACCCACAAGCTGTACTGGGACCCCGCCATAATAACGGATAGGACAATCCTGCACAACAGACTGGACATAACCCTTGTGAATAAGAAGGAAAAGGCTACCTATCTGATTGAGTAGCGGTACCCAACACTGGCAACTTGCAGAAAACCCATTGGGAAAAAATCTGGAAGTACACGAACTTAAGACAGGAGATCAAAGAGATGTGGCATATGCAACAAGTAACGATCATTCCGATCATCGTGTCAACCACAGGTATGGTACCAAAGACCCTACATAACAGCCTAGCAGCAATAGGTCTTCCAGCGAACACTTACAAGGAACTCCAGAAAGTCACAATCCTGAACACCTGTAGGATAGTCAGAGAGTTCCTCGACCAACAGTAACATCAGACATAACAACCACCCTGTGTACTTGATAGCAATACCCATCACGAGGTGGAAGCCCCAATCAGGGAGAAATAATATAATAATATAGTAATATAATAATAATAATAATAATAATATTAATACAATACAATACAATTCATTTTTATCAAGAGAATTTGTTTACAATGAATGAACTTGTTAAGAAAAGTAAATTCCTTGATAACAAGTTTAATTCTTCATTTTTCAAAGTGGAGTGCTAATTTATTATCGTGCAACCAAGTTTGTAAATGTATTACATCCTGCTATAAATCTTTAGCCATTTTTGTCAGGTTCTTTCCAATTGTATATAAGATTATATCATCTGCATAAATTTTTATAAGGAGTTCTTTACTTTGAATATGTCATTTATATAGATGTTGAACATGATTGGCCCTGCATGAGTGCCCTGAGGTACTCCTCTCTTTACATTATATTTTCCCTTTGTATTTTCTACTTCAACTGTTATTTTATTTTATTTTTTTTTGGTTAAATAACATGCTAAGAGTTGATTGATTCTTCCCCTTATACCATATTTCAGTAATTTTTGTTGCAATATTGGGATATCAATTAAGTCATATGCATTGGTCAAATCTATAAATAAAATCATTATGAAGTTATTGTTGTTTAAATGTAAGTTAAAAGAGTCTACTAAATTCTCTAATAATGTCTGTGTGCTCTTGCCCTTCCGATATGAGAATAGAGAGTTGTTTAACAGTCCATATTGATGTAAGTATTTGCTTATGTGGGAAAAAATATAATTTTCTATTATCTTATTTATAACTGACTGTATTATTATTGGTCTATAATTGCAAAAGTCATCTGGTGATCCCTTTTTATATATAGGTATTACCTTAAATGAAAGTAAATTTGTAGGATAGCTTCCCGACTCTAACATCCGTGCTATGAGCTCCACCAAGAGAACAGAGAACTGTTCTTTATTTCTCTTTACTAAGATTTCTTGTTCAAGAAACCTTGGATGACTAACAAAATAGAAGAATTAATGGTATAAAGGGATAAATACTTCAGGCAGTATAGAAATTGTCCATCAAAGATAGAACATTATCACAATTATAAAACACTCAGAAATAAATGACAGGTACGATTAGAAAACAAAAAAACACTTATTACAATCAACTTTTTATGGATAAGCAGATAATTCAAAAGGATAAATGGAACATTATAAATAACCTGTTAAGTACAAGGAACAAATTATCAAGGGGAAATCAAATTAAAACACTATTAGAACAGATTTCTGGTATGAACAAACAATATGAGGCTGCAAATAGGTTTGCCAAAGCTGTATTAGATCTCAATGAATATAATTTTAGATCTTTTGCGATCTAATATTATATTCATTATTGCCAAAATTCCTTTAATCAACAAGATAATCTTCCTCAGATAGTGAACTCTTGTGTAGTCTTAACTCCACAATATACTGAGATTCTTAAGATTATAGAACAGTTAATCTTAATCCTGCTCCTCCTAGAATTTATGTTGCAAGCTGAGTGATTTACTTTTCTCTCTCTATCAAACCTCGAATTGTTTATCATTTGTATTACCTTATTTGAAAAGACATTTACATTTGTTGTGTAAGATACTTGCTCTTGTATTAACATGTTATCTATGTTCTGTTTCAGTTTACCTGTTGATAATTAATTTTTCTTCGTAACATTTGTTAATTTTATATCTTCACATGGATGTTGTTTTGAGTACATATCTGCTATTAGTCTACATGTTCTGTGATCTGAAAATTGATTTAATAGTATGTTGTTGTTGTTGTTTTGGTTTTTAGGAGCATTAGCAACTAAGGCCATATTGCTCCGGGATATGCAGTGATCATTCCCTGACCTTTCCGCATCTTCTGTATTTGGTGGTGACGGGCTCGAACCCCGGTCTAATCAAGAAGCATGTGATACGCACTGCTGCTCCTTCCCACCTGGCTACGGAGGCGCCCCTAATAGTATGTAAGAATTAGCATACTTCAACTTTATATTTGTTACAAGGTGATCTAAACAAGAGCTTACTGTTCTATCACCCTCCATCCTTTGTTGCCTAGTTATTCCAAATAAGGTCTGTTCAAATCCATAATTGTTTAAGATTGCAGAGTATCTGAGTATCACATTATCGGTTTCATCAGTTAGTAAATTAATATTAAAATCTCCTACTAGTATGGTCTTATCAGCCTGTATGTCATCCCATTGCAAAATTATGTTATCTAATTCTATTAGGAAGCTGTTTATAGAATATGATGGTGGCCTATAAAAAGCACAAATCATAAATGTGTTTTCTGGATCTTCTCCTAATAATTTGACACAGCAGTTTTCACAAGACTAAGTTAAGTGGTATTGCCTTAAAGCATCCTGTATTGCCTTAAAGTATATTCTATAGTATATTATTATTCCTCCACCCCTTCTCAAATCTCTCAACATATAGACCTTGTCATAACCTTGTATGTTATAATTAGAAATTTCATCACTTTTTATGTTAACCTCTGTCAAAACTATACATGAAATAAATTCTTTCATTGCATTTATATATTGCAAGAAGTTAAACCAATTTTTTCTTAATGACCTGATATTTAGAGCTACCAGAAAGAACTTATTTTTATCAATTAAAAGAAATTGAATATTCGGATTATTTAAAAAATGTAAAGGTGAATTGAAAATCTGCGATTCCTCAAAGAGCATACCTGATGTCTTAATTTTACCTTAGCTCTAGATTTCAAGAAATTTCAATTATGCACAATAAAAGAGTCTATTTTATATACTGCAGATCTTTGAACTCAAAATTCTTATGGCTCTTGAAGATTCATTCTTCTTCACATAAATCTTTCCATGTTTTAACCATAAAAATTTGTAACTGTGAGTTTTTACTAATTGTTTTGTTTCCCAAAACAACTGCTTGAGGTGAGTTGTTAAGTGGTCATTTATGTAGATTGAAATATTGCTATTGTTCTGATATACATCATTTGCTATCAGTTGGATCTCCTTTGCCTTTCTAATCCATTTTTCCTTTACCACATGATTTGAAAATTTCACAATTAGTGTAGGCTTGTCATTTTTTTTCTTATTGTTAGGTATGTAATAGTATACTACTTCTTTATTGTGCTGTAGCTTCAATGCAAGTCCTAGCTGCTATATAACAAGCTCTAAATAATAATAATAATAACAATAATACAATACAATACAATTTATTTTTATCAAGAGAATTATTATTATTATTAATTTTTCTCAATAAATTCTCAATAATAATAATGTCATTTGCATAAGATTTTAATTCAGCTTTATTTGCCAAGAATGGGTGAATTATGGCTGTAAAGAGAAGACAGCTCCTTGCAGCACTCCCACCTGAGTTTTTATTAAATATTCTGTATTGTTCACAGTTATAGTTAGTCTTCTGTTGGATAACAGTGATGATAGGAGGGTTAGCACATTTCCTTTTATTTTGGAATAATGTTTCAATAGTTGCACCAGTGCATTGATGTTGACTGAATCAAAGGCTTCTTGTATGTCCAGATATATTATAACTATTTCATTGTTGTCTTCAATGTTTTGCATTACCTTTTGATAGTATATAAGAGATTAGTTCAGATTGATTTTTTTTTTTTTTTAATGAGCAGTGGATCTGTGGTAAAGGAAATGGAAGTAGTTGTGCAGTATAAATCAATAATATTATTTTCTTAAGAAGCTTAAGGAGGCTGGATACTTTTGCCATTGATCTGATGCCTGCTGTTTTGTTATTGGTTGGAGGCTGTATGTGTTCCATTCTGGCAAAAGTAGTTTTTTTGAATCATTTCATTATAAATTTTCAGCAGAGGATCACTTAGAAAAGTCCTCAGGCATTTTATCACAAATTGTGGTATACAATTGTATCCAGAGCATATTGACAGTAGTAGACTACTTTTTATGGCTGCTGTTATTTGTCCTTTTGTGATATAGATGTTAGTACATCTCGTTGAGCCAGACAATGTGGGAATTGAGGAGATTGTCCTTGAACCTACAACTAGTAAATGTCGGTGACTCTACTGTCAGGAAAACGGGGAACATATTGTGCAAAAAGGATAGGTGGAACAGTACCAGGGTATGTTTTTTTTTTGTTAGTGCATAGGCTTCTGTGGATATAATGCACCTCCCAAAGTTTTTGCATTTTCTACTCTGATCCAAGCCCGAGGCGGGATTCGAACCCGTGACCTTTGGGTTGCCAGGCAGGCACTTTACCCATCCGGCTAGTGCGGTCAGCTACCAGGGTATTTCTGCCAGGGGCATAGGTTGATGATGTAGAGTAGATATCATCTTTTAAGGTCACAAAAGATGATATTGTTGTACAAGTTGGAACTAATGATATTAAGAGTAGGAGACCGGTAGAATTACTTAACAAATACAGGTCAATGTTGAAAGAAAGCCATGAATTAGGGTTGAATTTGAAAGTGTCTGCAATTCTGCCCAAACACAATAGGAGGGAGTATATGATGAGAGCCTTGTCAATCAATTCGGCCCTGAAGAGATTGTGCCAAGGCTCAAGGGGTAGAATTTTTCTCAGCCTGGTCAGTGCTTGTTAACAGGAGAGATTTCTTCTACAGGGATGGGAGACACTTAAATAGAAAGGGGACAAGAATATTTGCTGATGCTATCTAGGCAATGTTAGGTGGGTCTGAAAACTGCTAACTTGGGGCAGATACACAGATTAATAGATTAACAGTTGCCACTGGCAGAGGTGAAAGTGATTCTTACCCTGCTTCTATTGGAATGAGCAGCAGCCTGGAAAACAAGATGCAGGGTATTTCAGAGACTGCTGGGAGTCATTGTGGAACAAGTAAATACATGGACTGTGTTAGGATAGCTAAGAATAGGAACAGCTGCATGTATACTTGCGTGTACACCAACAATAGGAGTTTGGTAAATAAATTTGATGAATTTGAAGTGTTGGTCAAAACATCAAAGGCAGATATTGTTGGGATATCAGAGATGTGGTGTCACACAGATATAAGAAATGCAGAAATTGAATTTGGGGAGTACAATGTGTACAGGAAGGATAGACAGAATAGGAAAGGAGAAGGGGTTATGCTATTAGTTAAGAAACACATAAAATTCAAGGAAGTACAGCCAGTTGACATGGCTGGATAATGTGCAGTGTTGAGTCAGTTTCGTGTGACAAAACACTGGGAAAGCAAAATTTAGAGTAGCAGTGTGTTATAGGCCTAATGACTCTGATAAGTATAATAAACAACTGTACAGGGAAATAGAGTGGGCCAGTAAATCAGAGTATCTTATAATGGGGGATTTTAAATTCCCAGATATTGACTGGAATTTGTGGGTTGGTCACTCACACACTAGCAAGGCTTTTGTGGATTTATTGGATGATTTTTTTCTACAGTAGCATGTTCAGGCGGCAACTAGAAGGAGTAATACTCTTGATCTGATTATCAGTAGTGATTCTTATTGCATTAAGAATCTGCAGATAAAGGAACCACTAGGTGGCAATGATCACAATGTGCTGAAGTGGGATTTACTCAAAGACATAACTACCATCAGGGATAAAGGGAAGGATTTTTGTTTTCATAAAGGCAACTACGGAGGTCTGAGACAGTATTTAAATTCTATACAGTGGGATCAACTGATGATGTTACCAACAGAAAATTTGAAATGGGAAACATTCAAAGAATTAATCTTGGAAGCTACTAGGCTTTTCATACCAACTAAGAAATATTGTTCAATGTTTATGCCTAAATGGATGTCAGATGAACTAATGAGACATGTGGCAGAGAACAAAAATGTATGGGATATATATAAATTAATGGGTGACACAGAAGCCTATGATAGATATAAGATGGTCTGTAACCAAGTCACAAAGGAGGCTAGTCAGGTAAAGGCAGATTATCAGAAATCTTTGGCAAAGGATGCAAAGAAAAAGAGTAAAGAGTTCTTTACTTATGTAAACTCTAGAAGGAAGGTAATGAATCAGATTGGTCCACTGGATATTGATGGTTCAACTGTTTATGATCCTGCTCAGATAGAAAACAAACTAAAAGAGTATTTTGCATCTACATTCACATATGAGGAGTTATTCAAGGAGAGGAATGCCAGAGTTGAATTAAACTATGGCAGTGAGCTAGATGATTTTATAATAACTAAGCAAAGTGTAGGAGAATTTTTTTAAGATAAACATAAGAAAGGCACCTGGGGTGGATGGGATCTATCCAGTTATATTAAAGGAGGCGGCAAAGGAAGTAAGCAAAACCTTAGCCAAAATTATGAGAGCTTCCTAGGACTCAGGGGAGGTACCCATAGACTGAAGATGTGCAAATGTGACTCCAATTCACAAAAGGAAGGGGATGAATCTGATTGGTCCACTTGATATCGATGGTTTGACTGTTGATGATCCTGCTCAGATAACAAACAAACTGAATGAGTATTTTGCATCTGCATTCACACATGAGGAGTTATTAAGGTTTGAAAATGCCAGAAGGTTATCAAATTGTAGCAGGGTGCTTAATGATTTTGTAATAACTGAGAACAAAGTGGAGGAGAAATTGTTGAAGTTAAACATAAGAAAGGCACCCGGGGTGGATGGGATCTATCCATATATTAAAGGAGGCGGCAAAGGAAGGAAGCAAACCCTTAGCCATAATTATGAGAGCATCCTTGGACTCACGGGAGGTCCCGCACCAACTGAAAATGTGCAAATGAATCCCCAATTCACAAAGGGGGGATCAAAGGGTGATACGAGTAATTACAGACCAGTTAGTTTAACTTCTGTTCCAGGTAAAATAATGGAGTCACTGGTTAAAGATGCACTGCAGGATCATCTAGGCAAGACTGTAGCAATAATTTAGACACAGCTTGGGTTTGTTAAGGGAAAGTCTTGTCTGACAAATTTGATAGGATATTATGATGTGGTTACAAAGGAACTGGATTCAAAAAATAATTTTGATATCATATACTTGGATTTCATAAAGCTTTTGACACTGTTGTGCATGGAAGACTACTGTACAAATTGGACGAGAATGGTATTAAGGGTAAGTTGCTACAATGGATAAAAGGATGGCTGAGTGGGAGAAGACAGAAGGTGGTAATCAATGGGTGGTGCTCTTCGTGGACTAATGTTATTAGTGGAGTCCCACAGCATTCGGTGTTGTGTCCACTGTTGTTTTGTATATTCATCAATGATATTGATGAAAGTATATCAGGCTTAGTGTTGAAGTGTGCAGATGATACAAAAGTTGGCAGGGTTGTTAATGACAGTAATGGCTGCGTGTTACTGCAACAGGATCTAGAATTGGGTAGATGGGCTGAGAAGTGGCAACTGGAGCTTAACATTGACAAATGCAAAGTACTGCATATGAGTAGAAGAAACCCCAGAGAAATGTACCAACTGTGTGGTACTACACTTAAGGTGGTAGAAAATGAAAAAGACCTGGGTGTAATTGTGCAGGCAGATATGAAGTTTTCTGAGCAATGCAGACAGGCTGCCAGGCCAGGTCATGGGGGGTGTCAATGATATACAGGAATTTTGCTAGCAGGGAAAAGGAGGTGATTCTTCCTCTGTATAAGGCAATGGTCAGGCCACACCTTGAGTACTGTGTGCAGGTCCGGAGGCCTCATTTTAGGATGGATGTAGATTTGCTTAAGCATGTACAGAGAAGGGCAACAAGGTTGGTGAGGGGAATGAAGGGATCCTTTTTGCAAGAGAGGCTTAAGTTCCGTAAATTGCATCGGCTGGAGGCTAGGCACCTGCGAGATGATCTGATTGAGGTGTATAAGGCCTTGAATGGGTTGAGCATGCTGAATTCTAATTTTTCCGCTTGCTCAGATTACAAACCTGAGGGGCCATAAATTCAAGTTGAGGACAGACAGTTGTAGAATAGATTAGCAGAAATTTGCCTTTTGCCAGCAGTTAGTTATTACTGGAACAAAAGTCCATCTGTTGTTGTGGAAGGTGATAGCTATGTATATTTTAGTGCACTAAAAATGATGCAAGTGCACTAAAATATACATAGTCTAACTCTTTTGCAACTTGAGGTATAAGCCCTTAATGCATTAGAGGAAGATGATAACTTAAATAAATTGAAGGAAGAACTGGACAAACGTTTAGAGGGAATGGATGTGTAAAATTGTTTTTATTTTTGCTGATGCTACATAAGCTCATACGCTTGCTTTCTTGCATCACATGCCTTCATTACTACTACTACCACTTCGTTGGACAAGCAAAAATGTGATGCGTGAGACAGATTATTGCTTAACATATTCACTGCCTGAATACAAAATTGCATCCAAATGAACTTCAATTTTTGTGCGTGAACACAGATATGTGTCCATTGAATTGTGTCAATAAATGAGCACTGTAAAAGGAACAGCCATGAAATGAAAAGCTGAGTGATATTGGTACGCTAATTGAACCATGGGCTATTGCATTACAGTTGAGATTTTGATTAGTTTAAATTTCAATGTTTAGAAAGTACTATAAATGCTGTATATTTGGCTTACAGTTTTATATATATGTATGTTCTTTGTTTATGTTGAATTTTTTATATAGTTTAGTATTTCTTCTTTGCTTATGTTGAAGTTATTTTATATAGTTTAGTATTTTCCACAAGAAGAAAAAGTAAAATTTTTTGAAGATGATGCTTGTTATTTAATCCTTTACTTTGTGAAAAACAATGCATTATCCTTAATGTGTGTCTACTGATAAAGGTTTGTGTAAAAAGTGTTTTCCTATAAAATTTTATTCTAAAGGATTGTTATAATGGATCCACAGCCTGGGACATCAGGACTGAAAAGGAACAAGGATGGACAGTATGTTGAAGCTGATAACATTGAATTATCTTTTTATAATATGTCATATAATACTGAAATGGAATTCTATCGAAGTGATGCGAATTCCGAATCTCGTTCAAATGCAACTGTTTATGTTAGAATGCTACAAACAGCAGATGCTAGTGTTATTTGGAGTGACGATTCTTCACAGATGAAATCTATTTCCTAAAAAGCAGTGCCAACTTGTTTCAGCACCCTAGAGAAGCACTCCTAAGTACATATAAAGGACCTTCGCAAATATAAAAGGCAGTGAACATGTTAATGGAGGATGCATGCCAGACTTTGCGAACTTTAACTTGTTTTCTTTTTCTTTCTTTCTTTATTTATTATTTATTATTAATTTTTTTTTTTTTTGCTTTGGCAGATGGAGAAAATCCTGCTTACTTTATATATCATTTAATAAGGATTCTTCAAACTTTGTTAGTTTAAAAATCAATTTGCCATGATATATAAGATTATTAAATTCCTTTAATTTTTTGATATGTTGTAAGGCCCCCCTTTTTTTTTTATTACACTGACTTTTATTTTCAGCAGCTCTTGTATTTCATCATTGTCCTGTTTAATAAATAATTTCATTTGCACTGATGCAGGATTTCACCAACAGATTTATTTTAATCAGTGGCTGCACTATTTATTTTAATTGTTAGTAGGTCATTTTATAAGTTTACAACTTCTGCTGAGCATCATGCAGTTTCTGGCAGAGTTCAATGCAATTCTCTGGCTTTTTCTCATTCGGCACAGGTTCATTAGCAAGTTCAGGTAAAAATGAAAACTGACACCTTTGGAAACATTTTTGAATACTTTCAGTTTTGACTTCTGATCAAAGAAACCTTATCCAAAAAATTGTCCAATAAACATAGATTTTAACAATATGTTCATTTTGCTTAAATATATAAGAGTTGTTTCTTGACCCAAGACACACTTATGCAATTAGGTGGAAAATAGATAATTTTTATGTGCTCTAATGTGATACTTAACACTGCCACAGTGCTATACTGCAAATAACAACAATAACACACTTACTGCAAAGCAGTAATTGTGTTATTGTTGTTATAGTGCTTTTCTCTAAACATATCAAAACAAAATCTTACTGAGAAACAACATACCATCACTAATTGAAGTTACTTGCTTATATTTCTTACTAGGTACTATAATAGCATTGTTTAATAGTAATAATAGCGACTCAGTTGAAAGCAATACATGTTTGCTATAAGAAATTCACAGTTTTTCAAAAAGTTATTTTTAGTGCATATAGTATTGCTGATATATTTTTCTGCTATGGTATCATTATTTGTGATGATGAACAAGGAGAATGTAACCTGTTTAGCCTAATAGCATAAAAGTAGCCAATCAAATAAACAGTTTTCAAGAAATGTAAATCTTTCAAAATGTATGGAATTAAATTTGCTGATAACAAAACATGTTTTCTCATTGACAAGTAGCTCTTGGGAGACTGAGTGCACTGTTTGTTGTTTATATTATATAGGTTGGTGCTTAACAGAGGGTGTTCATAACAGGATTTAGCATGGGACCAATAAAAATCTGCTGCTTAATAGCAGGCCACTTAACAGAAGTTCATTGTATTATTTTTTTTTAATCCTATAATTAAAAAAAGTGTTAAATGTTGTTGTTAGGACATATATTTTACATAAATCTTAATGGCTGTCCTAATTGTTATGCATTTTTGAGTGTGAACTTTATTTTTTTTTTTGTAACATGTCCTCTCATTATATCATTATTTTGAGAAAATTGATCCTGACTTAAGAATTACTTTTCAGGAATGCACGATGTTCATAAATCAGAAGTTTACTGTAAAGTACTTCTCAATGTTTTCTGAGTCTGACTCACCCTCCCACCATACATGAGTATGGTGGGAGGGTGAGTCAGACTCAGAAGACTGGTTGAGACACATGTTTGTACTGGTTTGGAAGAGAACAGTGGAATTACAGATGCAAATCTGTAATTCCACTCACACCACTCAAAAACTCACAAACTCCTCGAATAGGCAACACTTCCCCAGTGGAGAAGGCTGTTGTTACCTATTTTTGGAAACTCCGGACATCATCAGGCTCCTCCTGGTGCCGTTTCAGGGCTATTTGGCCCCTCTTCGGTGGGTGGGTAGGTACCCGAGCGATGTAATAATGACAAAACAGTTGTGAAGTATATCTCCACAATATGAGAGATGCCTGATGGTGTATGATATAAGTTAGGACTCTAATGCATTAAGGGCTTAAGCCTCAAGCTGCGAAAGAGTTAGACTATGTATATCATAGTGCACTTGCATCATTAACACACAGCCAATTATAGATTAGCAAATTATAGACCATCAGGCATCTCTCATATTGTGGAAATATACTTCACAACTGTTTTGTCATCATTACATCACTTGGGTACCTACCCACCCACCGAAGAAGGGCCAAATAGCCCTGAAACAGTGCCGTCTGCGTGGTGGTATCCACTGAGAATAAGTAACAACAGTCTTCTCCTTTGGGTGAAGCGTTACTTATTTGAAGTAGTGCAATGTCATGGCAACTCGTCGTGAAGGTATTCACAATATGAGATGTAACTTAAACAATGCCGCTATTGCAAATATTTGCTAATCTATAATTGGCTGTGTATTAATGATGCAAGTGTACTAAGATATACATACTCTAACTCTTTTGCAGCTTGAGGCTTAAGCCCTTAATGCATTAGAGTCCTAACTTATATCATACATCATCAGGCATCTCTCATATTGTGGAGATATACTTCATAACCGTTTTGCCATCATTGCATCACTTGGGTACCTACCCACCCACCCATTGAAAAAGGGCCAAATAGCCCTGAAACGGCACCAGGGGGAGCCTGATGATGTTCAGAGTTTCCAAGAATAGTTAACAACAGCCTTCTCCACTGGGGAAGCATTGCCTATTCGAGGAGTTTATGAGTTTTTGAGTGGTGTGAGTTGAAGAAGTTACTGTCCCTTTCATTCTTCTACACCGTTTCTTTTCCTCTTCCACTCCTACTATTACTTTCCCTCTACCTTTTTGCTTTTCTAAGTCTAATAGGGACAAGTGGATAGTCGAGTTATTATCCCACACATATACAAAATAGCCCTGAAATGGTGCTGTCTGGGTGGTGGTATCCACTGAGAATAAGTAACAACAGTCTTCTCCTTCGGTTGAAGCGTTACTTATTCGAAGTAGTGCAATGTCATGGCAACTCATCGTGAAGGTATTTACAGCTAATCAATATGAGATGTAACTTAAACGATGCCGCTATTTCAAATATTTGCTAATCTATAATTGGCTGTGTATTAATGATGAAAGTGCACTAACATATACATACCACTGGAGAAATTAAATTTAAGCTACCGAACAAAAGTTATGAAGTTCCTGCCCAGATATTGATAACAAAGGCTATCTGAATATTAAGCTGTAGCTTTCCAAATACTTTAAAAAATGTAAACTTACAATATACCACAGAATTATTTAAGTTAACAAAGTATTACAGAAATTAAACTGCTCACAAAATTTAACCACTAATGAAGTTAAATCTAATTCACTGAATGAAAGTTATGAAGTTCCCACTAAAGTATTAATAAATGTTAATAAATATTGTTATAAATAAAATATTAATTAAGCTGTAGCTTTCCAAATATCTATCTCAATACAAAAATAAACTAACCTATTGAGTATAGGAATTCAAACTATATATTAAATACAGTTAAGTTTATTAAATAAAAAAACCCTTCAAATTTATTTTAAAAACTAACTTGCTATAAAGAGCATCAGAAATACACAATAGTTATTGATCCCAGATAATCATTTATAAATTATCATTTATAAAGGCAGTAAAACATTTATTTATAGAAAATAAACTCATACAGATAATTTCTTCCTTTTAATTCTCTCAGTTTCAAAAAATCAGTGTTTTTCACACACTGATTTTTTACAATTCTCTTTGTAAATCTCAAAACTGTGATTTACAAAGAGAATTGCAAATATTTGACTGTCACTTTCTCAAACACAAAATATCCTTTACAGCTAATTAATAATTTAATTTAATTTTAGCAAGAGAACATAGGTATACAGTAATACCCCGACTTACGCGAACTCGGAGTTATGCGGTTCTTGATTTTTTCGTTTGGCAACACTGCCACCCACTATCTTTAAGGTCGTTTTTCATATGTTATCGATATATGGTGCGACGGCAGAGAGTGAGAGCGAAAGATGAACAAAATTCAACTTTACTGCGAATGAGCTGTACACATATACAAGAATTTGTATTCCAACTGTCATATTTATATGTGTGCATTCGAATTCGTGCTCAACGTTTGTCGGAAATTATATTGTTTTCACGAGAGAAATGGATTGCGTCGGTCGAGCCGTATACAGTCAGTCCTCGTATAACACGTGTTTACACCACACAAATTCGATCATACACTATTTATAAATACGGTAACGATATCTTATAATATAAAACGAACCGAATTGGCTTATGCACGATTCGCCCTTGTGTTTACAAGAAATGGCAGTCGAACGCAGAATCACCCCAACCGAACGCAACACGATAGGAATGAAGAGGAGATTCTGAAAATGTATTTGTTTTAGGGGAAACATATTTCACCAGAAGAACGTAAAAACCAACACAATTCCAGCTATCGGTATGCAATTAGATGGAGTTTACTACCAGTTTATAACATATTCCACTAGCAGAAACGCAACTGGATTTTTATTGTTTTATGGTAGTAACCCCTAGAAATGTCAGATGTTAATAGTGTATCTCTGCCTTTATGGCGTTGTTTATTCAGTTGCTACATGCGTGCAGCTTTGTTTATGCATATCAAACGTGCCTCCTCATTTTGTAATTGTGCTTTATTCCCTAAAAATGAGTAAAATACTTTAAAGGTGTGAAAAGGAAGCGTACTGGTGAAGACACTGCAGATTCAGAGAGAAAAAGAAAAGCAATTATCGATAAACAGAGGCGGACTGGGTCAAAAATTCTTACCCTGGAAAATTTATAGTGGCCTCATACTATGGTTTATGGCCAAAATCACACAGGCCCACCGGGGTTTCCCCGGTAAGGCTTATGGCCAGTCCGCCTCTGTCAATATAGAAAAAATATGAAATTGTGAAACGCTTTGAGCGAAATGAAAGACCATGTGATATTGCATGTGCTACAGGCCTAAATGAGGCAACGGCAAAAAGCACATGACAATTGCAAACTTGACAGAAGGTCTCAGCTCAATTGAAAAGGGCTTAAAAATTTTAGAAAACATAGACTACAACGAAGAACGCCTTATAGTTACAAAGCAAGGAATAAAAAAATTATTAGCTTGCTATGAAGAAATTCTGCATGAAAAAAAGAAGTCTCCGTGTTGTCAGACGAATTTATTAAATTTTATGAAGCCATCGACATCGAAATAACTTTTTTACTTAAGTCATTTATTTTTTAATACATATTTTGTATTAATATGTATAAAGAACTGCAATTTTATTAATATTTTTCTTCTAAACTAGTGTTTTTGTTAGTCCTTGGTCCCAATTAAACAAAATTTATATGTATTTATATGCAAAGTTGTACCCTGCTCAGGTAGCTAACAAACTAAATGAATATTTTGCATCGACATTCACACATGAGGAGTAATTCAACGAGGGGAATGCCAGAGGTGTATTCAACTCTGGCAGTAAACTAGATAATATTGTAATAACTGAGAGTAAAGTGGAGGAGAAATTGTTGAAGATAAACATAAGAAAGGCACCTGGGGTGGATGGGATCTATCCAGTTATATTAAAGGAGGCAGCAAAGGAAGTAAGCAAACCCCTAGCCATAATTATGAGAGCTTCCTTGGACTCAGGGGAGGCACCCATAGACTGGAGATGTGCAAATGTGACCCCAATTCACAAAGGAGGATCAAAGGCTGACACAAGTAATAATAGACCTGTGAGTTTAATTTTTGTTCCAGAAAAATTAATGGAGGCACTGGTTAAAGAAGCACTGCAGGATCATCTAGACAAAACTTCAGTTATAGCTCGGACACAGCATGGTTTTGTTAAGGGGAAGTCTTGCCTGACCAATTTGATTGGATACTATGATGCAGTCACAAAAGAACTGGATGCAGGTAATAACTTTGATATTATATACTTGGATCTTAGAAAGACTTTTGATACTGTTGCACATGGAAGACTGCTGCACAAATTGGAGCAGTGTGTCATTGGAGGCAGATTGCTGCTATGGATAAAGGGGGGGTTGAGGGGGAGAAGACAGAGGGTGGTAATCAATGGACACTGCTCATCGTGGACTAATGTTATTAGTGGAGTCTCTCAGGGTTCAGTGTTGGGTCCATTATTGTTTTCTGTATTTATAAATGATATTGATGATGGTATATCGAGCTTAATGTCCAAGTTTGCAGACGATAAAAAGGTTGGTAGAGTTGTTAAGGACACTACTGACACTATGCTGCTGCAACAGGATCTGGAAAGGTTGAGCAGATGGGCTGAGAGGTGGCAAATGAAGTTTAACATTGACAAATATAAAGTACTACATATGGGAAACGGTAACCCCAGAGCAAAACGTATCAACTCTGTGGTATTACATTGACAGTGGTAGAGAATGAAAAGGACCTGGGGGTAATTGTGCAGGCAGATATGAAGTTCTCTGAGCAGTGCAGACTGGCTGCAAGAGTAGCTCATGGTGTCTTGTCAATGATATACCGGAATTTTTCTAGCACGGATAAGGAAGTGATTGTTCCCTTGTATAAGGCAATGGTCAGGCCACACCTTGAGTACTGTATACAAGTCTGGAGGCCTCATTTCAAGAAGGATGTAGAGCTGCTGGAACGAGTACAGAGAAGGGCAACAAGATTACTGAATGGAACAAAGGGTTGCTCTTATGAAGAAAGGCTTAAGTTTTGCAAATTACAGTGTCTGGAGACTAGTCACCTGCATTGGTGATCTGACTGAGGTGTATAAAGCCTTGAATAGTGTGAGCATGCTCAATGCTGATGGGATTCTTCCTCTTGCTTAGAATAATCACCTGAGAGGGCATAAATTCAAATTGAGGAAAGGCAGATGTACGATAGATGTGCAGAAATTTGCTTTTAGCCACAGGGTAGTTGGTTGTTGGAACAGACTTCCATCCCTTGTTGTGGAAGTTGATAGCCTAAAATAAATTTAAGGCTCAGCTGGACAGGTATTTTGAACAAACAGAGGAGTGAAATGGAAGTGTGTGTGTGTGTGTTTTTTTTTTTTTTTTTTGGTTGATGCTGCATAAGCTTTCTTTCTTGCATCATATTAGCATTAGCATTAGCATTAGTAGAGGCATTTGATGCCTCTACTAATGCTAATGCTAATCTCGACTACCAACATCAAAGTTTGGAATAGATGCTAGTAGACAGCAAAGTCAATCCAGTTTGTCATGCACATCAGTTATGACATGTATATACAATAGTTGCCGTCAGGCTCATATTATTCTGATAAGCGTTCTGTTTTGTAAAATTTTCCAATTTGAATCTTCGCAAAAATCACATTAATCTTCTCCAACAGTAAATTGGGATTTTTTTTAACCAACACCATGACACAGTTCAGTATACAAGATATCAACAGTATTACTTAATCCTTTGTAAACATTTTACCTGGCTGCTACATTGGAAGCACTTCATAACATTAGATTGCACTGTAATGTCAAATACCAGGGTATATTTTCATCATGAAAGTTTTAATTTTTGCCATTATTTTATTTGATGGCAGTTCACTATGAACAAAACATGGTGCAATGGCAATAGCTTGGGAGATCAAAATTGAGAGTAGGTTTGTGCTATAGGCATAATGACTCTGATGAGTATAATAAGAAAATGTACAGGGAAATAGAGTGGGCCAGTAAATCAGAGAGTCTTATAATGGGGGATTTTATTGACTGGAATTTGGGGGCTAGTCACTCACACACTAGCAAGGCTTTTGTGGATTTATTGAATTATTGTTTTCTACATCAGCATGTTCAGGAGGCAACTAAAGGGAGTAATACTCTTGATTTGATTATCAGTAGTGATTCTTCATGCATTAAGAATCTGCAGATAAATGAACCACTAGGTGGCAGTGATCACAGTGTGCTGAAGTGGGATTTACTCAAAGAGGTAACTACCATAAGTGGTAAAGGGAAGGGTTATTGCTTTCGTAAAGGCGACTACGATGGACTGAGACAGTATTTAAATTCTATACAGTGGGACCAACTGATGATGTTACCAACAGCAAATTCAAAATGGGAAGCATTCAAAGAACTTATCTTGGAAGCTACTAGGCTTTACATACCAACTAAGAAATATTGTTCAAGGTTTAGGCCTAAATGGATGTCAGATGAACTAATGAGACATATGGCAGAGAAGAAAAAAAGCATGGGATACATACAAATTAACACGTGACACAGAAGCCTATGATTAATACAAGTTGATCTGTAACCAAGTTACAAAGGTGGTGAGACAGGCGAAGGCAGATTACGAGAAATCTTTGGCAAAGGATGCAAAGAAAAACAGCAAAGAGTTCTTTACTTATGTAAACTCTAGAAGGAAGGGGATGAATCAGATTGGTCCACTTCATATCGATGGGTCAACTGTTGATGATCCTGCTCAGGTAGCTAACAAACTAAATGAATACTTTGCATCGACATTCACACATGAGGAGTTATTCAGTGAGATTAATGCCAGAGGTGTATTCAACTCTGTCAGTAAGCTAGAGAATCATGTAATAACTGAGAGTAAAGTGGACTTGAAATTGTTGAAGATAAACACAAGAAAGGCACCTGGGGTGGATGTGATCTATCCAGTTATATTAAAGGAGGCAGCAAAGGAAGTAAGCAAACCCTTAGCCATAATTATAAGAGCTTCCTTGCACTCAGGGGAGATACCATGGACTGGAGATGTGCAAATGTGACCCCAATTGACAAAGGAGGATCAAAGGCTGACACAAGTAATTATTGACCTGTGAGTTTAACTTCTGTTCCCGGAAAATTAATGGAGGCACTGGTTAAAGAAGCACTGCAGAATCATCTAGACAAGACTTCAGTTATAGCTCGGACACAGCATGGTTTTGTTAAGGGGAAGTCTTGCCTGACCAATTTGATTGGATACTATGATGCAGTCACAAAAGAACTGGATGCAGGGAATAACTTTGATATTATATACTTGGATCTTAGATAGGCTTTTGATATGTTGCACATGGAAGACTGCTGCACAAATTGGAGCAGTGTGGCAGTGGAGGTAAATTGCTGCTATGGATAAAGGGGTGGTTGAGATGGAGAAGACCGAGAGTGGTAATCAATGGACACTGCTCATCTTGGACTAATGTTATTAGTGGAGTCCCTCAGGGTTCAGTATTGGGTCCGTTATTGTTTTCGGTATTTATAAATGATATTGATGATGGTATATCAAGCTTAATGTCCAAGTTTGCAGACGATACAAAGGTTGGCAGGGTTGTCAAGGACACTACTGACACTATGCTGCTGCAACAGGATCTGGAAAGGTTGAGTAGATGGGCTGAGAGGTGGCAAATGAAGTTTAACATTGACAAATGTAAAGTGGTACTCTGTGGTACTACACTGACAGTGACAGAGAATGAAAGGGACCTGGGGGTGGTAATGCAGGCAGATATGAAGTTCTGTGATCAGTGCAGACGGGCTGCAAGAGTAGCTCATGGTGTATTGTCGATGATATATAGGAATTTTTCTAGCAGGGATAAGGAGGTGATTAGTCCCTTGTATAAGGCAATGGTCAGGCCACACCTAGAGAACTGTATACAGGCCTGGAGGCCTCATTTCAAGAAGGATGTAGAGCTGCTGGAACGAGTACAGAGAAGGGCAACAAGATTAGTGAATGGAACAAAGGGGGTTCTCTTAAGAAGAAAGCCTGAAGTTTTGCAAATTACAGTGTCTGTAGACTAGGCACCAGTGAGGTGATCTGATAGAGGTGTATAAAGCCTTGAATGGTTTGAGCATGTTCAATGCTGATGGGATTCTTCCTCTTGCTCAGAATAATCACCTGAGAGGGCATAAATTCAAATTTAGGAAAGACAGATGTAGGATAGACGTGCGGAAATTTGCCTTTAGCCAGCGGGTGGTTGGTTGGTGGAATAGACTTCCATCCCTTGTTGTGGAAGTTGATAGCCTAAATAATTTTAAGGCTCAGCTGGAGAGGTATTTCGAACAAACAGAGGGGTGAAGTGGAAGTGGTTATTTTTTATTTTTTATTTATTTATTTTTTTTTTTTGGCTGATGCTGCATAAGCTTGCTTTCTTGCATCAAATGCCTCTACTAATGCTAATGCTAACCCATTCACTAGTTACTCTTTAGTACTATAATAGTAATTTATTTTTTCCTTTGTTTTTTTTCCAATACAATCTCTTTTAAATGATTCAGTATTAATAAAATTGTCTCCTTTCAGTTGAACTACATGATGTCTTCAAATCTTCTGCATTCATCTTCCTTATAATAGAAATGTAAGTATTTTTATGGTGGCCATAACAGCTCAACAGAAAAATACTTCAAGAGAAGTATTTTTCTTTTTATTATTATTGTTGTTGTAATGTATTATATTATTATTATAATTATTATTATTGAAATTAGTTGAAAAAAAGAAGCTCACAAGATTAAATAATCTGTAAAATAAGTTGAAAATCAGGATTGAATTTTTATATATAAAAAAAACTGTGTGTGTACTCTGTACACATGAAAGATGTTTTACGTTAAAACACCATTGACGAAAATTAGAACCGTTTTAAAAATCGAACAAATCCAGAACTGAAGTCACGAACAGAGTCACGAATTCAGTGTTTGGCTCATTCGTGATATATCTACAATGGAGTGCTTGTTACCCAGCAGCCAAGTGATACTTACAACGATTGTGTATATTTCTCCCAACAGTGATATACAGGATATAATTGACTTCATTCATTTCGTTTTGCTGCTGTACTCAATTCAAGGTGCATCATTGTTAAAGAAAGATTTATGGTTGTTTGTTTGTTATTCGGTTTTTAGGAGCATTAGCAACTAAGGCCATATTGCTCTGGGAATATGCAGTGGTCATTCCCTGACCTTTCCGCATCCTCCGTATTTGGTGGTAACGGGCTCGAACCCCAGTCTAATCAAGAAGCGTGTGCTACGCACTGCTGCTCATTCCCACCTGGCTACGGAGGCGCCCTAAAAAAAAGATTTATGTAAAATACCTATGATCACTAGCGGCGATTTCAACGTTACTTCAAACTGGAAGAAAGTAAACTGTTAATTAACTTACCTGCAAGAAATGTTTGATCCCACAAATCCCTCAATTTCCACTGCAAGATCAGGTACATCAATTGATGCTGTTTTTAAGAGGTTTTTAGATTGCAGTCACAAGTATACATCTCTTACTTGAGTTATCATAAATCCATTGTATCTTGTCTTCCACCTGAAATTATGGAAATTTGCTAATGATGAATAAAATATTTACAATACAAAAGCTCTTATTTCGTGGCCAAGATGTGCAAATCAAAATACCTAAAAGAAATGCGAAAATTATAAAATTAACGGAAATGACGTCATTTGACGCCATTTCCGTTAAGGTTACTAATCATTAATAAATAAGGTTATTAATGGAAATGACATCATTTCCACATGCAAAATCATGACAAATTGGTTTTACTACAGGCCGAAATTTAGTAGGCACCACCAAAGATATTTTCACATCAAAAAACAATATTTACATTGAATTTTTAAAAATAATGATTAGTTATAAACTTTTTCCACTGCTCATATACATTATATGATCAAAGTATGTGGGCGCTCTATGAATATTTTGCACGCTATACCAGAAGTCCTCTGTGCATTCATGTTGGCTCAGACATTAGTAGCAGTATTAGTAGTGGCATATGATTCAAGGAAGCAGGTTCACACAGTATCAGCTAAAAAAAAAACTTACACACATAATTTGTTTATCCCCTCCAATAATTTGTCTAATATTCCTTAAATTTATTCAAACTACTCAGTTCCACAGCACCTGATGGAAGTTTGTTCTAAAAATCGATTACCCTCTCCGAGTGAAAAAAAAATTTTATCCATCTATCCTGCAACCTTCCTTTTTAAATTTATATCCCCTTATCTGCATCCTATGAGAAAGAATGAGGATTCCATCAGCATTTAGTTTACTCAGCCCACTTAAAGCCTTAAGCACTTCACTCAGGTCTCCTCACACGTGCCTAGTTTTTAGGTGCTGCAATTTCAGAGCTGAAGTCTTCCTTGGTAAGCATATTCTTTTGTCCCCTTGACTAATATCTGGGAGAGGGTTTTTTTTTTTTTTTTTGGCTGATGCTGAATAAGCTTGCTTTCTTGCATCATATGCCTCTACTAATGCTAATGCTAATGCTAATATTATTGCTCTTTGCTACACATTCCAGCTGATCCCTATCCTTCCTAAAATGTCTTCCAGACATGTATGCATTATTCAAGATGTGCCATAACCATCATCTTATACATTGAGATAATCACCTTGTACCTGCTAGCAAAATTCCTGTATATCATTGACAGAAGCCTATGAATTGTCCTAGCAGCCTCTCTACATTGCTCAGAGAACTTCAAGTTGGATTGTAGCCTTAAGGCTGTTTCATTCTCTACTACTACAAGTTTTGTACTGTCCAGTTGATTTGTTATTCTAGGATTATTGCTAACTACATGCAGTATTTTTCATTTATCAAAGTTAAACTTCATTTGCACCTCTCAGCGCATCTGCCTAATTTTTCTGTCTTTTTTGGTAGCATTCCCTTATTCCTGTGATTACTCTCCCTGCCAACCTTTGTATCATCAGCAGACTTAGACATTAAACTTTATATGCCTTCATCAATATCGTTAATAAATATTGAAAGCAGTAAAGTGCCCGGCACTGAATCCTGCGGGACTCCACCTACAACATTAGTTCATGATGAGCAGTGGCCATTAATAACCATTCTGTCTCCTGCCACTCAAGCATCTCTTTATCCATAGCAGTGACTTTCCACACTGTGCAAAAGATGTACAGCAGTCTTTTATGTGGAACAGTGTCAAAAGCTTTACTGAAAATGTGATGTGAGAATTATTTTTTGCATTCAGTCCCTTTGCGATATGTTATACTAGCTAATCAGATTGGTCAGACAGGATCTCACCTTAACATATCCGTGCAGTGATTACCATATAAGTATATTCCTGTCAAGATGATCTTCCATTACTTCTTTAACCATTATTTTCCCTGGAACAAAAGTCAAGCCCTTTGGTCCACCTTTGTGAATAAAGATACTATTTGCATATATCTAGTATCTAGGGACTTCCCCTGAATCCAAAGCCTCTTATAATTATGATTTGTTTATTTCTCTTGCTGCTTCTTTTGATGTAATTGGATAGATTCCATTGGCCCCAGGTGCTTTATTTACTTTTAGTTTCAGCAGTTTCTCTTTCTCCTTCATGTTTCCTCTCAATTTTAACATATCATGCAATTTATGTTGACATACCAATATGAAAATTTTGGGTCTATCCATGCAGCATGCAGCCACCATACCACATTGAAGTCAGTGTGGTACGGTGGCTGCATGCTATTTCAATAACCATTCTGTGTATGTTACTGTGACTCCTCTGAAAATCCTCTGTATCATGTGTTATTCAAAGATGCAAGATTAGATGGTACTTCAGTGAAATATAGGTCTGGACAGCCTCACAAACTCATTGAATATGTCTAATGAACCATAAAAGGGTAGTTTATGCCCAACACATGTCATCTGTGAAAAACACTGCACAGCAGTTCCAAGAGTGTTCTTACTTTATATAGCCTATTCTCTTACTCTACTAGAAGTATTTCCTTTGGCTACCAGACCTGCAAATGTTTAATGTGGAAGTATTTTTAAGATGCCATTTAGTTGTGGCTCTCCATACTAAAATAAATCAGATTTTTATCCTGGCACCAGTGTGACCTTATGTATCAGATCCATTTTTTTCTTTTTTATTTCTAGAAAAATTTCTTGGTTATTATGAATTCCACAATGTACACTTGAATTTCAATTTGTTGGCTGTGTTCTAGTTACCGATTAATCATGTTTTATAAGAAATGGAATTCTGAGTGCTAGAAACACTCACACCTGAGCTGAAGAAAGCCCACCTACAATCGTTAGTACTCATTATTAACATAGCTTTTCCTTTAATTTTATTCCTGGAGACAGTCTTATTGGCGCTTATTTCTTACAAGCAAAGATTTTGGGAATGGCATCCCTACAATTTCTGCAGAACAATATGTGAGAATTATCAGAAGACATTGAAAATCAGTAGAGAATGTAGCTTATACATTCTCTACTGATTGGTGCACCAATCTGCTTTTCTCCTGATGTTTTTTCTGACTTTTTAAATACAATAACTGACGAATTGGATGGAATGTCCATGTATAATGATTACTCATGATCATCTAACTTCACATCTTTATATTATTTTGTGTTATGTCATGTGAATTCTATAGATTATTTTATTAGCATTAGCATTAGTAGAGGCATATGATGCAAGAAAGCAAGCTTATGCAGCATCAGCCAAAAAAAAAAAAAAAAACCCTACCATTTCACCCCTCCATTCGTTCCAAATGCCTCTTCAGCTCATCGTTAAATTTATTTAGGCTATTAGCTTCCACAACAAAAGGTGGACGCCTGTTCCACCAATCAACTACCCGCCGGCTAAAGGCAAATTTCCGCACCTCTATTCTACAACTATCTTTCCTCAATTTGAAACTGTACCCCTTCAGGCTCTTAGTCTAAGCAAGAGGAAGAATCCCATCAGCATTCAGCTTGCTCAACCCATTCAAGACCTTATACACTTCAATCAGATCATTTCACAGGTGCCTACTCTACAAGCGCTGTAATTTGCAGAAGCTTTCTTGGTAAGAGCACCCTTTGTTCCCCTCACCAACCTTGTTGCCCTTCTTTGTATTTGTTCTAGCCACTCTACATCCTTCCTAAAATGAGGCCTCCAGACCTGTACACAGTACTTTAGGTGCGGCCTCACCATTGCCTTGTATAACGGGATAGTCACCTCCCTATCCCTGCTAGCAAAATTCCTATATATCATTTAAAGTGGTCACAAAGGAACTGGATGCAGGGAATAACTTTGATATCATATATTTGGATCTTAGAAAGGCTTTTGATACTGCTGCACAAATTGGATCAGTGTGGCATTGGAGGCAAATTGCTGATATGGGTAAAGGGATGGTTGAATGGGAGAAGACAGAGAGTGGTAATCAATGGACACTGCTCTTTGTGGACTAATGTTATTAGTGGAGTCCCTCTGGGTTCAGTGTTGGGTCCATTGTTGTTTTCTGTATTTATTAATGATATTGATGATGGTATATCAGGGTTAACGTCCAAGTTTGCAGACGATATAAAGGTTGGCAGGGTTGTTAATGACACTAATGACAGTATGCTGCTGGAACAGGATCTAGAAAAGTTGAGCAGATGGATTCAGAGATAGCAACTGAAGTTTAACATTGACAAATGTAAAGTACCACATATGGGGAGCAGTAACCCCAGAGTAATATATCAACTGTGTGATACTACATTGACAGTGTTAGAGAATGAAAAGGACCTGGGGGTAATTGTCCAGTCAGATATGAAGTTTTCTCAGTAGTGCAGACGGTGTGCAAGAGTAGCTCATGGTGTCTTGTCAATGATATACAGGAATTTTTCTTGCAGGGATAAGGAGGTGATTAACCCCTTGTATAAGGCAATGGTCAGGCCACACCTTGAGTACTGTATACTGGTCTTGAGGCCTTATTTTAGGAAGGATGTAGAGCTGCTGGAGCGAGTGCAGAGAAGGGAAACAAGATTAGTGAATGGAACAAAGGGTTGCTCTTATGAAGAAAGGCTTAAGTTTTGCAAATTACAGTGTCTGGAGACTAGGCATGTGCAAGGTGATTTGATTGAGGTGTATAAAGCCTTGAATGGTTTGAGCAGTCTCAATGCTGATGGGATATTTCCTCTTGCTCAGAAGAATCGCCTGAGAGGGCATAAATTCAAATTGAGGAAAGACAGTTGTAGGATAGATGTGCAGAAGTTTGCCATGGTTGATTGCTGGAACAAACTTCCATCTCTTGTTTTAGAAGTTGATAGCTTAAATAGATTCAAGGCAGAACTAGACAAACATTTAGAGTGAGTGGATGGGTGAAATTAGAAGATTTTTTTATTTTTTTTGGCTGATGCTATATAAGCTTACTTCTTGCATCATGTGCCTTTTCTATCATGTGCTAATGCTAATATATGAAAGGGAACATTCCAATAGGAATTTTGTTTCCAAGCCAGTGTAACTTTTTTGATCCCACTGTTGTTTTGTATATTTATCAATGATATTGATGAAGGTATATCAGGCTTAATGTCGAAGTTTGCAGATGAAACAAGGGTTGGCAGGGTTGTTAATGACAGTGATAGCAGTGTGCTATTGCAACAGGATCTAGAAAATTTGGGCAGATGGGCTCAGCAGTGGCAACTGAAGTTTAACATTGACAAAAGCAAAGTACTGCATATGGGTAAAAGTGACCCAAGAGAAACATACCAACTGTGTTGTTACTACACTTGGAGAAGTTAAGAAAGGCTTAACTTCTACAAATTGCAGAAGTTGGAGACTAGGCACCTGCGAGATGATCTGATTGAGGTGTATAAGGCCTTGAATGGGTTGAGCACACTGAATTCTGATGGAATTCTTCAGCTTGCTCAGATTACAAACCTGAGGGGGCATAAATTCAAATTGAGGAAAGGCAGATGTGCTGAAATTTGCCTTTAGCCAGTGGGTGGTTAATTGCTAGAACAAATTTCCATCTGTTGTTGTGAAAGTTGATAGCTTAAATAAATTGAAGGAGAAATTATTATTATTATTATTATTATTATTATTAGCCATATGGTACAAGGAAGCCTGAGGCTTATGCTGCACCAGCCAAAAAAAAAAAAAAAATTCCCGAGTTACCCCCTGAGAAAGAAAGAAGAGAGAGGAGGAGAGAGAGAGAGAAAGGGAGAGAGAGAAGTACAAAGGAATCACCAAGAAAGAGAACAATGATGATATCCAGCTCAGGACCCTGGGTTTGCCAAGCCCATACTCACCAGATGTGAGCCCCCGGGGTTTGACAAACTTTTATAGGGAATGGTTGTGTGAAATTTTTTTTTTCTTTTTGCCTCACATGCCCGTATTATTGTTACTATCCTCACAGAAAGCTTACAAAGGGAAACCTACAGATGAAATCACCACTCAACCCCAGGGGCTCACATCTGGTGAGTATGGGCTTGGCACAGGTCCTGAGCCTCAGGCTTCCTTGCACCATATGGTTCATAATAATAATAATAATAATAATAAGTGTAGAGTCTAACAATAGCTCAGAAAGAGGGAGAAAAGGGCCTGATAGACTTGATAAAGCAATAGAAAACAGCGATAGTTAACCTGATGGATTACTTCGAGAACAACACAGCACCACTCCACCAGGCCATAAGGAAGAGCCTCAGGCTTCCTTGCACCATATGGTTCATAATAATAATAATAATAATAATAATAAGTGTAGAGTCTAACAATAGCTCAGAAAGAGGGAGAAAAGGGCCTGATAGACTTGATAAAGCAATAGAAAACAGCGATAGTTAACCTGATGGATTACTTCGAGAACAACACAGCACCACTCCACCAGGCCATAAGGAAGATAGATAAGTGGTATACTTCACTCAGCCTAAGCAAGGAGCCTCCTCCCACCCAGACAGCATAAGAAACAAGGCTAGAAAGATGGGCAAAGAAAACCTCCATGGCAGATACTACAAGGACCTCCATCAAGATCACATCGATAACATTGCTTCCAATGCATGTCTCAAAAGTGGGATGCTCTTCCCTGCGACTGAAGGATGCATGCTGGCCATCCAAGACCAGGTAATCAACACCAGAAACTATAGAAAATACATCGCAAAGGAGCCCGGAATGTAGTAGTAGTAGTAGTAGTAGTGGCATGTGATGCAAGAAAGCAAATGTATGAGCTTATGCAGCATCAGCCAACAAAAAAAAAAAAAAATCACACCATTCCCTCCAAATGCCTGTCCAGTTCCTCCTTAAATTTATTCAACCTATCAACCTCCACAACGACAGATGGAAGTTTGTTCCAGCAATTAACCACCCGCTGGCTAAAGGCAAATTTCCGCACATCTAATCTACATCTGTGTTTTCTTAATTTGAATTTATGTCCCCTTAGGTTCGTAATCTGAACAAGTGGAAGGATCCCATCAGAATTCAGTGTGCTGAACCCATTCAGATCACTGCGCAGGTGCCTAGTCTCCAGTCACTGCAATTTGCAGAACTTAAGCCTCTCTTGATAAGAGGATCCCTTCATTCCCCTCACCAATCTTGTTGCCCTTCTCTGTACACACTCAAGTAAATCTACATCCTTCCTAAAATGAGGCCTCCAGACCTGTACGCAGTACTCAAGGCGTGGCCTGATCATTGCCTTATACAGAGGGATAATCACCTCCTTTTCCCTGCTGGCAAAATTCCTATATATCATTGACAAAACCCCATGACCTGCCCTGGCAGCCTGTCTGCATTGCTCAGAAAACTTCATATCTGCCTGCACAATTACTCCCAGGTCTTTTTCATTTTCTACCACCTTAAGTGTAGTGCCACACAGTTGGTACGTTTCTCTGGGGTTACTTCTACCCAAATGCAGTACTTTGCATTTGGCAAGGTTAAACTTCAGTTGCCACTTCTTAGCCCATCTGCCCAAATTATCTAGATCCTGTTGCAGTAGCACACTGCCATTACTGTCATTAACAACCCTGCCAACCTTTGTATCATCTGCAAACTTCGACACTAAGCCTGATATACCTTCATCAATATCATTGATAAATATACAAAACAACAGTGGACCTAACACCGAATGCTGTGGGACTCCACTAATAACATTAGTCCAAGAAGAGCAGCATCCATTGATTACCACCCTCTGTCTTCTCCCACTTAACCATCCTTTTATCCATTGTAGCAACTTACCCTTAATACCATTCTGCTCCAATTTGTACAATAGTCTTCCATGTGCAACAGTGTCAAAAGCTTTCCTGAAATCTAAATATATGATATCAAAATTATTTTTTGCATCCAGTTCCTTTGTAACCACATCATAATATCCTATCAAATTTGTCAGACAAGACTTTCCCTTAACAAACCCATGCTGTGTCTGAATTATTGCTGCGGTCTTGTCTAGATGATCCTGCAATGCATCTTGCATGTGTCAGGTGACACATGTCGATGATGCCATCTGGTCTCAAAAACGATCCAACACATCACAGGGGGATGCAAGGTGATCATCACCCAGACTGAGTATGCTCGTAGACACAACTACGTAGCCAGGATAATACACAACTACGTAGCCATCAGAAGCTATCAAGGAAATACAAGTTGACCAAAGAAAGTGTACCATACTACAAGTACGAACCCCAAGCAGTACTAGAGTCCCCAACCCACAAACTGTACTGGGACTGCACCATAGTAACGGATGAGACCATCCCTCACAACAGACTGGACATAACCTTGTGGACCAGATGGAAAAGGCTACCTACCTGATTGACATAGCAGTGCCCAACACTGGCAATGTCCAGAAAACCCATGAGAAAAAAATTCGGAAGTACACGAACCTGAGACATGAGGTCAAGGAGATGTGGCACATGCAAGAAGTAATGACCATCCCGATCATTGTGTCAACCACTGGTATGGTGCCAAAGACTCTACATAGCAGCTTAGCAGCAAATAGGTCTCCCAGAGAGCACCTACATGGAACTCCAGAAAGTCGCAATCCTGAACATCTGTAGGATAATCAGAGTTCCTCGACCAGTAGTAACACCAGACATTACAACCACCCTGTGTACTTGGTAGCAGTACCTGTCACAGAGTGGAATTCCCCAATCAGGGGGAGTAATAATATAGAGCAACAATAATAATAATGATTGTGTGAAATTGTTTTTTTTTTTTTTTTTTTGGCTCATGCTACATAAGCACATACATTTGCTTTCTTTCATCACATGCCTTCATTACTCGACTGCTACTATTGTATATGAATTTTACTGTTCAGTAATTAATTTTTAATTTGCTTAATCTTGAAAGAAGTGGATAGCTCATGATCTCACCATAGCTTGGAGAATGAAGAGGTAGTGACTTTTGCTATTTCTAGAAATACAAGCCAGTAAGGTTATAAGAAGCTCAATGGCTAGATAAGCTTGTGAATTATTAAGCAAATACAAAAGGAAAAATAGTTTAGTAACTCGAGTGCCACATTTATATTTAAAAACTTAGGAAAGAAGGAGAATTTAGTCATACTCTTCAGATTTTATGGGATGTCTTTTATATCTGAGGATTGAATTTTATTAATATTACATGACCAGGTAAAGGACTATTGTCCCAGGGCACCCTCTCATAACATTAAGCTGTTTGAGGATATATTAGTAAATACCAAATCCAGAACCTGTTGATTATGTGTTGGATGACGTACAGTTTTTGTAACATATTCACTTGTGACAAACTACTTTCAACGTGTAATTTGAGTTTCACATGTTGGCAGAGGATGGTTAAAAGCACATACATTTTATGGTGGATAGTTTAAATTAGCAACTAAAATAATTCACAAGATAAAACACAGTAAATATCGCTTCATCAATCATTAGCTGAAAATAAACATTAATAATATTAAGGTGATATACACTGGGTTGGCTTTTCATTAGCAAAACCCCCTTGTGAAGGAAGGGACTGATTTGTGATGCTGGTGAAGGCTCAGAGTTGCAAACATAACATTGTAGTTTGCACATGTAGCAATTGGTCTTTGAGTGTCTGTGAGGAAGAATAGATCCGCATCTAAATCTTTCAGAACTTTGAACAAGGATTGATTGTGGGGGCAAGATATGCAGGTGCCAGTGTCTTGACAACTGCCAACATGGTTAAGTGCTCCCATTCTGTGGTTTCATGTCTCAACAGCAATCAAACAAATAGCCGAAGTTCACATGTGGGACAGCTATGTGTAGTTGATGCTTATAGTGAGTGTGGTGTGTCTCGTAACACAGCAGCAATGCAGCAATGCAGCACACTGGCCCAGCTAACCACCCAGTACAATGTAGGAATAGCAAGGCCAATTTCTACATGAACTGTATACTGGACATTACCTAGTAATGGCAGTTAATGGGTACCTGTGTATGCTGTGAGACACAAGAACCTGCACCTTGACTAGGCATATCAGCACCAATGTTGGACCACTGATGTTTAGAAATCTGTTGCCTAGTCTGATGAATCCCAGTTCAAACTGGGATTCATCAGACTAGGCAACTGATGGGCATATCCACATTTGGAGAATACAATGAGGCTACGGAACCTGGATGCACCATTGTTGTTTGGCAGGCTGGAGGTGGTGGTGTTATAGATTGAGGACTCTTTTCCTGACATTAGCATTAGAATTAGTAGAGGCATATGATGCAAGAAAGCAAGCTTATAGAGCATCAGCCAAAAAAAAAAAAAAAAAAACCTTCCCATTTCATCCATCTGGTTACTTCAAATGTTTGTCTACTTCAGTCTTAATTTTTTTTATTTAAGCTATCAACTTCCACAACAACAGATGGAAGTCTGTTCCAGCAATCAACTATCCACTGGCTAAAGGCAGACTTCTGTACATCTATTCTACAATTGTCTTTCCTCAATTTGAATCTATTCCCCCTCAGGTTCTTAATCTGAGCAAGCAGAAGTATCCCATCAGCATTGAGCCTGCTCAAACCATACAAGGTCTTCTACACCTCAATCTGATCATCTCACAGGTGCCTAGTCTCCAGATACTGCAACTTCCCTCACTGCCTCCTTCAGTATAACTGGCTAGATTCCATCTACCCCAGGTGCCTTTTTTATGTTTAACTTCAACAATTTCTCCTCCCCTTTGCTCTCTGTTATTACAGAATCATTTAGCTCCCTATTAGAGTTTAGTAAACTTCTGTCCTCCCCTTCCTTACAGAATTCCTCATGTGTGAATGTAGATGCAAAATACTCATTCAGTTTGTCAGCTATCATATCCTGGTCCTCTGATCACCGTTAATCAACATCTCGATGGGACTGCCTACATTTATATTATTGTCAACCTAGTACACACCTTCATGATGACAGTGTATCCAGACAACTCTAGTGTCTGTAAGCAAGATAATATACTATGCCACGATGACCAGCAAGTTGCCAATTGGCTTCAGAAACATGACAATGAATTGAATTCTCTGTTCTCCTGTGGCCTCTCAACTTACCTGATCTCAACCCAATTGAGCATGTTTAAGACTTACTGGAAAAAGACATTCAATACCACAACCGTCTACCTGATAGAGTGCTGATTAGAGATTATCTACATACCAGTTAAAATTTTGAGCTGCTGGGAACGGATACGTTTTTGAAAAATTTTGCCATTTTATTTACCTGGTTAGTATATTAAATTTTATTCTATAAATAGCTTTATAATCTTAGTCACATTCATTAATTTATTTTTAAACTAATAAATGTGACTTGGTGCGAATATCATATCTCGTGACTTTGTACTGTAGTGTGTGGTGGGGGAATTTTAGTGTCTTAATTATGGTAAATTGGTATCTCAAAAGTTCAATGACATAGGTTGGCATTAATAGATAATTTTATTAGCTATTATAATTAACTTATAACTTTACAAGCATAACGGTATAGAGTAAACTTGATATCGGAATATATATTTAATAACGTAAGCTTTATAGAATAATAAGTATTATTGCTGTATAATCAGTGCATTGTGTTATTATTGCATTTAAGTGTATTACTTTACAATAATATTCTCAGTTAAATTCAATTTGAGCAGAAATAATGCCTCAGACCAGAGCAGCAAAGCAAAGGGCTCAAATTTGTGGAAGTGCTGTAACTTTCAAGAGAACTGAGGGAGGCAGTTCCCCCTTCAAATCATGGCCTCACGGAATGTACTACTTGTTGGATGATTGTGAAGCTATCTGGAAGAGGACATGATACAGTTAAGGGGAATGTCTTTGCATGTGATGATGTGCGGAGTGTGAGGATGTTGGGCTTGAAAGCAACATTTTGATAGACATTTATGAGCGCTTAAAGAACAAGATGGTTGTTCTCGAAGGAATTACGATAGAGGGGGGGTCCATCAGGACCCCCTCTATCGTAATTCCTCTCAGCTGCCCATCTCAATGTGAAAGAGCTAGCACTTGCAAATCAGACAACACAGTGGCAACCTGGAAGGCAGAATGTGCTGTTTCCACAGGAGGTAACTATTGTCGGGGAAACAGGAAACACATTGTGCAAGGAGGATAGGTGGAATACGACCAGAGTTAGGGTTAAATTTGAGAGTGTCTGCCCAGACAAGACAGGAAGGAGTACACGATGAGAGCCTTGTTAATCAACTTGCCCCTGGAAAGAGTGTGCAAGACTCATAGAGTAAAATGTTTCCTCTTTTGAATATGGAGAATACAGTGTATACAGAAAGGACAGACAAGACAGGAGGGGAGGGGGTTATGCTCTTAGTTAAGAAACACATAAAATCTAAGGAAGCGCATCCGAATGATATGGGTGGGCAGTGCAATGTTGATTCAGTTTGGTGCGACATAAGGACTGGGAAAGCAAAAATGACTATGATGAGTACAGCAAGCAACTGTACAGAGAAATAGAGTGGGTCAGTAAATCAGAATATCTTATAATGAGATATTTTAATTTTCCAGATATTGACTGGAATTTGTAGGTTGGATTCACACACTAGCAAGACGTTTGTCAAGATATTGGAGGACTGTTTTTTATAGCAGCATGTTAGAGAGCCAACAAGAGAGAGAAATAATCTTGATCTGATTATCAGCGGTATTCGTCATGCATTAAGAATCTGCAGATAAAAGGACCACTAGGTGGCAGTGATCACAGTGTAGTGATGTGGGATTTACTTAAAGATGTAACTACCATAAAGGGTAAGGGAAAGGGTTTTGGCTTTTGTAAATGGGACTACAGTGGTCTCAGACAATTTTTAAATTCTATACAATGGGACCAACTAATGTTACCAACAACGAATTCTAAATGGGATGCATACAGGGAAATAAACATAGAAACTACTAGGCTTTTCATACGAACTAAGAAATCAATTCAAGGCTTATATGTAATTGGATGTTAACTAATCTAATGAGGTACGTGGAAGAGATGAAAAATGCATGTGATGTATATAAATTAACTGGTGATACTGAAGTCTGTGGTAGATATAAACTAGTCTGTAATTGAGTCACAAAGGAGGTTAGGCAAGCGAAGGCAGATTACAAGAAGTCTCTGGTAAAGAATGTGAAAAAAATCAGCAAAGACTTCTTTACTTATATTAACATTATATAAGGAAGGAGCTCAATCACATTGATCCACTTGATATCGATGGTTTAACTGTGGATGATCCTGCTCGGGTTGCTGACAGATTAAATAGATATTTTGTATCTAAAATTCACATATGAGGAATTCATTAGGGAGGGGGATGCCAAATGTTTATTCAACTCTAACAGGGAGCTCAATGATTTTGTGATAATTGAGAGGAAAGTGGAAGAGAAATTGTTAAAGATAAAAAAAGGCGCATCTGGAGATGATGGGAGCTTTCCAGTTATATTAAGGGAGGCAGCCAAGGAGGTAAGCAAACCCTTAGCCATAATTATGAGACCATCTTTGGATTCTGGCCAGGTCCCTGTGGACTGGAGAGGTTCAAATGTATCCCCGATTCACAAAGAGGGATCAAATGGTGATGTTGGTAATTACAGACTTGTAATTACCAACTGAGTCACTGGTTAAAGAAGTAATGTAGGATCTTTAGACAAGAGTGCATTTGTATGGCAGTCACAGCATGGATTTATTAAGGGATGATCTTGTCTGACTAATCTGATTATATACTATGATGCAATAACAAAGGAATTGGACACAAAAAATAATATCCTATATATGGATTTCAGGAAAGTTTTCGATACTGTTGTATATAAGACTGCTGTATGAACTGGAGCAATAAGGCATTAAGGGAAAGTTACTGCTATGGATAAAGGCATGGTTCGATGGGGGAAGACAGAGAGTGGTTATCAGTGGGCACAGCTCTTCGTGGATTAACATCCTTAGTCGAGTCCTACAGGATTTGGTGCGGGGCCCCATTGTTCTGTTTATTATATTGCATATTGAAGTATTTATTAATGATATTGATGAGGTTATATTAGGCTTATTGCCTTAAGTTTGCAGATGATACAAAGGGTGGCTGTTATTGTTATTTGGTTTTTTTTTAGAAGCATTAGCAACTAAGGCCATATTGCTCCAGGAATATGCGGTGGTAATTCCGTGACCTTTCTGCATCCTCCGTATTTGGTGGTACAAAGGGTGGCAGCATAGTTAATAACAGTAATGAAGGTTTGCTTTGAAAGTAATTTTCAAAGGATTGTCTGAGCTCAGTGCCAATGGGGGTCTATATCTTGCGCAAACTATGCACATGAGGGGGCATAAATGCAAATTGAGGATGGACAGTTGCTAAATTGATGTATGGATGTTTGCTTTAGCCAGCAGGCGGTTGATTGTTAGAACAAACTTCCATCTGTTGTTGTGGAAGTTAGCTTAAATAAATTCATGGAAGAACTAAACAAACTATTGGAGCGAATGGATAAGTGAATGGGAAGTTGGGTTTTTTTTTTTTGGCTAATGCTGTATAAACTTAATTTCTTGTATCATTTGCCACTACTAATGTTAATGCTGCTGCAACAAGTCTAGAAAAATTTGGCAGATTGACTGAGAAATGGCAATTGAAGTTTATCATTTATTATAAGTTTATATATGGATAGCAGTAATCTCATATGTAGAGTAGCATATCAACTGTATAGTACTACACTCAGGGTAGTGGAAAATGAAAAGGACCTGGGGATAATTGTACATTTTAATATGAAGTTCTCTGACAGGCTACCAGCACAGCTCAAGGTAGTTTTGTCATCGATATACCGGAATTTTGCTAACAGGGATAAGGAAGTGATTATCCCATTTGATAAGGCAATGGTCAGGGCACGCCTTTAGTGTTGCATACAGGTCTAGGGCCACATTTTAGGAAGGATGCAGAGCTGCTAGAATGGTTACAGAGAAAGGCAATGAGATTGATGAGAGGGAACACAGGGATGATTGACTGGGAGAAGACAGAGTGGTTAATCTGGAGATAAGCACCTGCGAGGCGATCTGATTGAGATGTTTAAGACTTTGAATAGCTTGTGCAAACTCAATGCTGATGGGATTCCTCTCTTGCTCAGACTGTGGATTCCTCTCTTGCTCAAACAACACATCTATTCTGCAAAACCATACTTTCTCAAATTGAGAAAGGATGGTTTTGCAGAATAGATATGTGTGGAAGTTTGCCTTCAGCCAATGGATGGTTGGTTGCTGGAACAGGCTTCTATCTGTTCCTGTGGAAGTGGATAGTTCGAATAAATTGAAGGAAAACTAGACAAACTATTAGAGGAAATTCATAGGTGAATTGGTTTTTTTTTTTTTGACTGATGCTGTAATAAGATTTCTTTTTTGCATCATTTGCCACTATTGATAATAATACTAAATACTAATGTGTGGGTATTACTGGGTGCAACGGATGGGCAGCATGTGTCTACTAAAAGATACCCTTCAACATTTTATGGTGTCCATGCTATGTATGGGCTGTATTACGGGCAAAAGGTGGCCTCACAAGGTATTAAGTAGGTGTTGCTAATGCAAAGCCAAAATAGTATATATTGCTGTAGCATTCAATAAAAGTAACTTCATAAACTTCAGATTTTAAAAGAGCAGTCAACAATTTTAAAAGAACACTTAATGAGGGAAAGAAAAGCTCCACCACCACCCTTTTTATTATTTAGAATCATATTATAGAACCTATAATGGGAGAAAATTGGCTGTATTTACATATAGCCACATTTCATTAAGACATATCACATTGAAATCCTCTAATTCAGTTATTTTATTATTTGTACTGTTTTGCTCCAGAATTTTTATCCTCAGAAAAATATACACGGAAGATTTGTAACATTTGGAGAATTCGCAATAGTTGATCTACCAAGAGGTAGAACACATTCTTTAAGTTGACCACTTCCTGAAGCATACTTACTATTTCCAGGGAAGATAAGAAAATAGCAACATTTGACACCGGCAATTTGTGCAGAATTAACACCAGTTTATGGAGATCCTGGGGTCTTTTTTTACACCTCATCAAGCAAACTGATTGATGACTGACCTTTGGATTAAGTATTCCTATTGACTTGTGCCACTTTACATTTCAAATAGGATCTGATTTTTCCTGCAGAACATCCCCTGAAGTTAGATTTGGGGAACTTTGTTTCCATGCAATAAACATATTTGACAGCAATTGGCAGCCAAGGATGGTAAGCCTTTGCTCAGTGAATGAAGATTGAATAATTCTTCACATCAGTAACGTAGCATAATTATCCAGATGATGTGGATATCCGGTTGAAGAGTAGCATATTAAAAGCAGGAAACAAAAATGGCACAAACTTTTAAACATTTAAACAGAATTCAAAATTAATTAGACATATAAAAGGTATGAGCAACAGTTACTAGGCTGCAAGTAGCACTGCATGTATGGTGCCACTATTAGTAGTCATGACATAAGTGATTCAGATGGGACCAAAATTGTTGGGAGCCAATGTGGCCAAAACTTGCCAGTCTGGCCCTGTTCATAGTCACTGCTTTTAAATCTTTCAGCTGATAACTCCTCTGAACATCTTTAGAAGTTAGCTATACTGTGTATTTTATTGATTTCTATTATGAATGTAAATGCATTTTATTATCCATTAATTTCTATTTTATAATGGTATTTTAGATGCAGGAATGGAGAACTCTTTGATTATCTTACTAATGTTGTGAGTTTTTCAGAAAAGAAAACAAAGTGAGTATTATTTGAAAATTTTTTATCTTGTAAATTCTTAAACAGTTGGGCATTATGTACATGACACACATTGAACACTATGTTAAATGTAGTGATTCTTCATGCATTAAGAATCTGCAGATAAATGAACCACTAGGTGGCAGTGATCACAGTGTGCTGAAGTGGGATTTACTCAAAGAGGTAACTACCATTAGGGGTAAAGGGAAGGGTTATTGCTTTTGTAAAGGCGACTACGATGGACCGAGACAGTATTTAAATTCTATACAGTGGGACCAACTGATGATGTTACCAATAGCAAATTCAAAATGGGAAGCATTCAAAGAACTTATCTTGGAAGCTACTAGAGTTTACATACTAACTAAAAAATATTGTTCAAGGTTTAGGCCTAAATGGATGCCAGATGAACTAATGAGACATATGGCAGAGAAGAAAAATGCATGGGATACATACAAATTAACATGTGACACAGAAGCATATGATAGATACAAGTTGATCTGTAACCAAGTTACAAAGGAGGTTAGGCAGGCGAAGGCAGATTACGAGAAATCTTTGGCAAGGAATGCAAAGAAAAACAGCAAAGAGTTCTTTACTTATGTAAACTCTAGAAGGAAGGGGATGAATCAGATTGGTCCACTTGATATCGATGGGTCAACTGTCGATGATCCTGCTCAGGTATCTAACAAACTAAATGAATATTTTGCATCGACATTCACACATGAGGAATTAATCAACGAGGGGAATGCCAGAGGTGTATTCAACTCTAGCAGTAAGCTACAGAATCTTGTAATAACTGAGAGTAAAGTGGAGGAGAAATTGTTGAAGATAAACATAAGAAAGGCACCTGGGGTGGATGGGATCTATCCAGTTATATTAAAGGAGGCAGCAAAAAAAAAAAAAAAAAAAAAAAAGGAAGTAAGCAAACCCCTAGCCATAATTATGAGAGCTTCCTTGGACTCAGGGGAGGTACCCATGGACTGGAGATGTGCAAATGTAACCCCAATTCACAAGAGAGGATCAAAGGCTGACACAAGTAATTATAGCCCTGTGAGTTTAACTTCTGTTCCTGGAAAATTAATGGAGGCACTGGTTAAAGAAGCACTGCAGGATCATCTAGACAAGACTTCAGTTATAGCTCGGACACAGCATGGTTTTGTTAAGGGGAAGTCTTGCCTGACCAATTTGATTGGATACTGTGATACAGTCACAAAAGAACTGGATGCAGGGAATAACTTTGATATTATATACTTGGATCTTAGAAAGGCTTTTGATACTGTTGCACATGGAAGACTGCTGCACAAATTGGAGCAGTGTGGCATTGGAGGCAAATTGCTGCTATGGATAAAGGGGTGGTTGAGGTGGAGAAGACAGAGTGGTAATCAATGGACACTGCTCATCGTGGACTAATGTTATTAGTGGAGTCCCTCAGGGTTCAGTATTGGGTCCATTATTGTTTTCTGTATTTATAAATGATATTGATGATGGTATATCAAGCTTAATGTCCAAGTTTGCAGATGATACGAAGGTTGGCAGGGTTGTCAAGGACACTACTGACACTATGCTGCTGCAACAGGATCTGGAAAGGTTGAGCAGATGGGCTGAGAGGTGGCAAATGAAGTTTAACATTGACAAATGTAAAGTACTACATATGGGAAACAGCAACCCCAGAGCAACATATCAACTCTATGGTACTACACTGACAGTGGTAGAGAATGAAAGGGACCTGGGGGTGGTTGTGCAGGCAGATATGAAGTTCTCTGAGCAGTGCAGACGGGCTGCAAGAGTAGCACATGGTGTATTGTCAATGATATATAGGAATTTTTCTAGCAGGGATAAGGAGGTGATTATTCATTAGCATTAGCATTAGTAGAGGCATTTGATGCAAGAAAGCAAGCTTATGCAGCATCAGCCAAAAAAAAAAAAAAAAAACCCACTTCCACTTCACCCCTCTGTTCGTTCAAAATACCTGTCCAGCTGAGCCTTAAACTTATTTAGGCTATCAACCTCCACCACAAGGGATGGCAGTCTGTTCCACCAACCAACCACCCGCTGGCTAAAGGCAAATTTCCGTACGTCTATCCTACATCTGTCTTTCCTCAATTTGAATTTATGCCCTCTCAGGTGATTTTTCTGAGCTAGAGGAAGAATCCCATCAGCATTGGGCATGCTTAAACCATTCAAGGCTTTATACACCTCTATCAGATCACCTCGCTGGTGCCTAGTCTCCAGACACTGTAATTTGCAAAACTTAAGCCTTTCTTCGTAAGAGCACCCCTTTGTTCCATTCACTAATCTTGTTGCCCTTCTCTGTACTCGTTCCAGCAGCTCTACATCCTTCTTGAAATGAGGCCTCCAGACCTGTATACAGTACTCTAGGTGTGGCCTGACCATTGCCTTATACAATGGAATAATCACCTCCTTATCCCTGCTGGAAAAATTCCTGTATATCATTGACAATACTCCATGAGCTACTCTTGCAGCCCATCTGCACTGCTCAGAGAACTTCATATCTGCCTGCACAATCACCCCCAAGTCCCTTTCATTCTCTACCACTGTCAGTGTAGTACCACAGAGTTGATACGTTGCTCTGGGGTTGCTGTTTCCCATGTGTAGTACTTTACATTTGTCAATGTTAAACTTCATTTGCCACCTCCCAGCCCATCTGCTCAACCTTTCCAGATCCTGTTGCAGCAGCAGCATAGTGTCAGTAGTGTCCTTGACAACCCTGCCAACCTTTGTATCATCTGCAAACTTGGACATTAAGCTTGATATACCATCATCAATATCATTTATAAATACAGAAAACAATAATGGACCCAACACTGAGCCCTGAGGGACTCCACTAATAACATTAATCCACGATGAGCAGTGTCCATTGATTACCACTCTCTGTCTTCTCCCCCTCAACCACCCCTTTATCCATAGCAGCAATTTGCCTCCAATGTCACACTGCTCCAATTTGTGTAGCAGTCTTCCATGTGCAACAGTATCAAAAGCCTTTCTAAGATCCAAGTATATAATATCAAAGTTATTCCCTGCATCCAGTTCTTTTGTGACTGCATCATAGTATCCAATCAAGTTGGTCAGGCAAGACTTCCCCTTAACAAAACCATGCTGTGTCTGAGCTATAACTGAAGTCTTGTCTAAATGATCCTGCAGCGCCTCTTTAACCAGTGCCTCCATTAATTTTCCTGGAACAGAAGTTAAGCTCACAGGTCTATAATTACTTGTGTCAGCCTTTGATCCTCCTTTGTGAATTGGGGTCACATTTGCACATTTCCAGTCTATGGGTACCTCCCCTGAATCCAAGGAAGCTCTCATAATTATGGCTAAGGGTTTGCTTACTTCCTTTGCTGCCTCCTTTAATATAACTGGATAGATCCCATCCACCCCGGGTGCCTTTCTTGTGTTTATCTTCAGCAGTTTCTCCTCCACTTTACTCCCAGTTATTTCAAGATTCTGTAGCTTACTGGTAGAGTTGAATACACCTCTGGCATTCCCCTTGCTGAATAACTCCTCATGTGTGTGAATGTCGATGCAAAATATTCATTTAGTTTGTTAGCTACCTGAGCAGGATCATCAACAGTTGACCCATCAATATCAAGTGGACCAATCTGATTCATCCCCTTCCTTCTAGAGTTTACATAAGTAAAGAACTCTTTGCTGTTTTTCTTTGCATTTCTTGCCAAGGATTTCTCGTAAACTGCCTTCGCCTGCCTAACCTCCTTTGTAACTTGGTTGCATATCAACTTGTATCTATCATAGGCTTCTGTGTCATGTGTTAATTTGTAAGTATCCCATGCATTTTTCTTCTCTGCCATATGCCTCATTAGTTCATCTGACATCCATTTTGGCCTAAACCTTGAACAATATTTCTTAGTTGGTATGTAAAGCCTAGTAGCTTCCAAGATAAGTCCTTTGAATGCTTCCCATTTTGAATTTGCTGTTGGTAACATCATCAGTTGGTCCCACTGTATAGAATTTAAATACTGTCTCAGTCCATCGTAGTCACCTTTACGGAAGCAATAACCCTTCCCTTTACCCCTAATGGTAGTTACCTCTTTCAGTAAATCCCACTTCAGCACACTGTGATCACTGCCATCTAGTGGTTCATTTATCTGCAGATTCTTAATGCATGAAGAATCACTGCTGATAATCAAATCAAGAGTATTACTCCCTCTAGTTGCCTCCCGAACATGCTGATGTAGAAAACAATCATCCAATAAATCCACAAAAGCCCTGCTAGTGTGCGAGTAACCAGCCCCCAAATTCCAGTCAATATCTGGGAAATTAAAATCTCCCATTATAAGACTCTCTGATTTACTGGCCCACTCTATTTCCCTGTACAGTTCCTTATTATACTCATCAGAGACATTAGGCCTATAGCACACTCCTACTCTCAATTTTGATCTCCCAATGCTTATGTCACACCAAACTGACTCAACACTGCACTGTCCAGCGATGTCGACTGGCTTAACTTCCTTGGTTTTTATGTGTTTCTTAACTAATAGCATTCCCTTGTATAAGGCAATGGTCAGGCCACACCTAGAGAACTGTATACAGGCCTGGAGGCCTCATTTCAAGAAGGATATAGAGCTGCTGGAACCAGTACAGAGAAGGGCAACAAGATTAGTGAATGGAACAAATGGGTGCTCTTACGAAGAAAGGCTTAAGTTTTGCAAATTACAGTGTCTGCAGACTAGGCACCAGCGAGATGATCTGATAGAGGTGTATAAAGCCTTGAATGGTTTGAGCATGCTCAATGCTGATGGGATTCTTCCTCTTGCTCAGAATAATCACCTGAGAGGGCATAAATTCAAATTGAGGAAAGACAGATGTAGGTGAGACGTGCGAAAATTTGCCTTTAGCCAGCGGGTGGTTGGTTGGTGGAACAGACTTCCATCCCTTGTCATGGAAGTTGATAGCCTAAATAAGTTTAAGGCTCAGCTGGACAGGTATTTCGAACGAATAGAGGGGTGAAGTGGAAGTGGTTATTTTTTATTTATTTATTTATTTATTATTTTTTTTTTTGTCTGATGCTGCATAAGCTTGCTTTCTTGCATCAAATGCCTCTACTAATGCTAATGCTAAAATTGAATCCAAATATTTTCACCAGCAAAATACAAGAGCTCTTTGACTGTAGCTACAATAGCTTATTTGTGCCTGTAATATAATTAGTAGTCAGAAGACTTTTTGAATGCCCAAGGGTCCCCCTCTCCCAAAAATACAGACTGGCCTTCCTCTGTGAATGAGATGAAATTATTATTGTATTATAGAAGAAGAACTCTTTATTGCATACAGAATGCACATGCGTACACAATACCCTTCACAGCTACAAGCTAGGGTTTTGTAGCCGTGAAGTATTAGTATGATAATGATCAGTATTATAATGATCAAATTATTCAAGGACTTATAATACATTTGTTGAGGGAGAAAAAAACCCAACCCATTTCCAATCACTTATTATATTATTCCCATTGCCAAAAAGTGAAATTTTTAGGGATTATATTTTACCTTAAATTACCATTTAAAGAACTCTTTGCTGCAATTAGAATTAAATCTCTTAAAAGCATTTTCAGAACCATAAATTTGATGTCACCAAGATTTCTGATTGCAAGACTATATTTTGTATTATATATTCAACTGTTAACAATGTATGGATTGACTATCTGGTCTGCTGCAGCTTCCAGATAATTCTGGGACTTAAGAATATACATTATTGAAATGGATTGCAGTAAGTTGAGACTACTGATAGTCTACTCCACTAGTGGTTTTTGGCTAATATTGGAATACGATTAATGAAGTTGTGGGATTTCTAAACATTGAAAGCCTTTTTAGATCTCCTTGTTGGACTAGATTCCACAAACCTGAACCCTTAAACAATTATTCAGTGGAGGATTATAAGACCTGCCCTATGTAACAGTCCAGTATTATGTTCACTCTACTAAGGATTCTTTTACAAAACTCCGATGTTATTATTCTTATCTGAGGTTAGCCTGGATTTTCAGAAATGTCAATTGGATTATAAGGATTCACTGTTTAGATTTTTGTGCCGTTGCTAGTGATTTATGTTGATTACGATTGTACTTTATTTATTTTAATAGGTTTTGTTCTATATTTTTGTAATTTTCCCTGTGCAGTTTTTTTTTTCCCTGTTCTAGCTTCCGTACTCAGCAAAAATCCAACCACCATGACGATGAATATTAGTTTAGAGAACTATATATCTCTGAACTATATATATTTGAATAATGACATAGAAAAATTATAAAAATAGAGAAAATAAATAAATATAAAGCTACCATTAGAAGCAGTAAAATACACAATACTCCACATGATGCCCAATGCATAACCGATATTATTATTATTATTGTTGCTCTTATATTATTTCTCTCTGATTGAAAGATTCCACTCTGTGATGGGTACTGCTACCAAGTACACAGGGTGGCTGTAATGTCTGGTGTTACTGTTGGTCGAGGAAATCTCTGACTATCCTACAGATGTTCAGGATTGCGACTTTCTGGAGTTCCTTGTAGTGTTCTCTGGGAGCCCTATTTGCTGCTAAGCTGCTATGTAGAGTCTTTGGTACCATACCGGTGGTTGACACGATTATTGGGGTGGTTGATACTTCTTGTATATGCCACATCTCCTTGACCTCATGTCTCAGGTTCGTGTACTTCCTAATTTTTTCCTCATGGGTTTTCTGGACATTGCTGGTGTTTTGCACTGCTATGTCAATCAGGTAGGTAGCCTTTTCCATCTTATCCACAAGGGTTATGTCCAGTCTGTTGTGCGGGATGGTCTTATCCATTATTATGGCATGGTCCCAATACAGCTTGTGGGTTCGGGTCTCTAGTACTGCCTGGGGTTCATACTTGTAGTATGGTACACTTTCTTTGGTCAACTGGTATTTCTTCGCTAGCTTCTGATGTATTATCCTGGCTACCTGGTTGTGTCTATGAGTGTACTCAGTCTGGGTGATCACCTTACACCCCGCGGTGATGTGTTGGATCGTTTCTGAAGCCAGGTGGCATCGTCGACATGTGTCATCTGACATTCCGGGCTCCTTTGCGATGTATTTTCTATAGTTTCTGGTGTTGATTACCTTGTCTTGGATGGCCACCATGAATCCTTCAGTCTTGGGGAAAAGCGTCCTGCTTGTGAGCCATGCCTTGGAAGCAGTGTTATTGATGTGATCTTGATGGAGTTGTAGTGTCTGCCATGGAGTGTCTTCTTTGCTCATCTTTCTAGCTTCGTTTCTTGTGCTGTCTGGGCGGGAGGGGGGCTCTTCGCTTAGGCTGAGTGGGGTATACCACTTATCTATCTTCCTTATGGCTTGGTGGAGTGGTGCTGTGTTGTTCTCGAAGTAATCCTTCAGGTTAACTATCGCTGTTTTCTGTTGCTCTGTCAGGTCTATCAGGCCCCTTCCTCCCTCTTTCTGAGCTATTGATAGTCTCTCCACTGCTGAATTTGGGTGGTGTTGGCTGCTCTTGGTCATCATTGTCCTTGACTTTTGCATGATATTTGCTAGCTCAGTGTTAGTCCAATCTATGACCCCAAAGGTGTATGTGTTTATCGCTTTAACTGTATTCCCTCCGTTCAATTTTTCTTTTAGCAGGCTTCTGAGTCTCTGATGATATTTTTCGGTCAGGCACTTCTTTATTTCCTTGTGCTCTAACTGCTGAGCCTACATCATCCCTAGGTATCTGTAGGTCTCTCTTTCTGTCATAGCTTCGATCTCTTTACCAGTCAGTAGCTTGTAGTTTTGGCTAACTAATTTTCGCTGTGCAGTGTGTTGGTTATTTGTCTAGACCAAATTCCATTCTGATGTCCTTGCTGAATTCTTCGGTGATCCGGAGTAGTTGCTGGAGTTGCTTCTCGGTTGCCACGTAGAGCTTGATGTCATCCATGTACATCAGGTGGGGTGTACAGGTTCTTTCTTCCTTCTTTGAGGTTATATCCATACTAGCTGCTGTTAATCATGGTGGATAGCGGGTTGAGAGCTAGACAGAACCACAGTGGGCTCAGAACATCAACCTTAAAGATTCCTCTTCTAATGGGGATTGGCCTGGTTGTGATGTTCTCGACCTTAATGGTGGTACTCCATTTCGTCATTGTTGCTCCTAGGAAGTTTGTCACTATCGGATTGACCTTGTAGATCTTCAGGGTCTCTATTAGCCAGCTATGAGGTATGGAGTTGAAGGCCTTGCGGTAATCGATGTAGGCCACATATAGGTTGCGGTGCTTCTTGTAGGCTTGCTCCATAACTACAGCATCTGTGGTTAAATGCTCCTTGCATCCTTTGCTCTTCAGCTTGCATCCTTTCTGCTGTTTGGCCATTACGTTCTGACACTCTCTAAGTGGTCTGATATCTTCTTGGTTATGCAGCTGGTCAGGATCTTGTACATCATTGGGAGGCAGGTGATTGGTCTGTATTTCGTCGGGTTTCTTGTATCTTCGTCTTTAGGCTTCAGATATGTGACTCCTTCGGTGAGAAACTTCGGGATTGTCTCCGTGTGCCTTATCATTCGAGTGAACTGCTCTGCTAGGTGCTTGTGTGTGCAGGTGAGCTTCTTGTACCAGTAGTTGTGGATGTTATCAATTCCTGGGGTTCGCCAGTTGTGGGTGTTCCTGCTCGACTGTTTTACTTCTTCTTCTCGAATCTCCCACTCTCTCTCATCTCTTGTATGTTCTTGGTTTTCTTCCATTCTACTTCTATCCAGGGTGCTCTGCTGTTATGTCTTACTTCACTGCTCCAGATATTTCACCAGAACTCCTCGATCTTCTTCTTCTTCTTGGGTGGTCTGTTTCCTGCTTTCTCATCTTCACCACGTTTCCTGTAGAAGGCTCTTTGATCCTCATCGAAGATTCAGTTGTTTATTTTCCTCTAGGAGTTCTCTTTGTATCGGTGTAGTCTCTTGTTGAGTGCGAGGAGGTTCTGCTTCAGTATGTCCAAGTATTCTCCTATTCTCTGATTTCTGGTCTCATGTTTGCTGTGGACACTCTCTCTCTCTTTCTTGAGGACTCTCGCTCTCTCTCTCTCTCTCTCGCTCTCTCTCGAGGAGTGCTGTGGACACACACTCTTTCTTTCGGTTCTTCTGCTGCTGGTCTTAATAATAATAATAATAATTATTATTATTATTAGTCATGTGGTGCAAGGAAGCCTGAGGCTTATGCTGCACCAGCCAAAAAAAAAAAATTCCCAAGTATCCTGAGAGAGAGAGAAAGAAGTAGAAAGGAATCACCAAGAAAGAGAAGAATGATGATATCCAGCTCAGGACCCTGGGTGTGTGCCAAGCCCGTACTCACCAGATGTGAGACTCTGGGGTATTAAGTTTAAAATTAAAATCAAAACATATGCCATACTACTGGCATATGTTTTGATTTTACCTCTATCATTCATTTTACACACACACACACACACACACACACACACACACACACACACACACACACACACACACACACACACACACACACACACACACACACACACACACACACACAAGTGTCAGGTAAACAAACTTCTAGTCCCAGTTTCTAAATTGTTCCTTATAGGGACAATATTTAGTGCTCCTCCAATCCAGTGACTATTCTTGAAACTTTCTAGAAGGTCACTGCCTTGTTTTAGATGGCTTCCAGACCTGAATTGAATATTTTAAGTGTAGTCTAATTGTTGTTTTTTATGAAGGTATAATGACTTTTTTCTCTTCCAACTTGCAAATATTTGATAAAGGACTAGAACACCATATGCCTTTTTGCTATTTGTTTACACTGCATGGAAACAATCTTTTTGTATTGTAACTCCTTAGCCTTTTTTATCCCAAATCATTTATTTTTTCCATTCATTCGAAGAGGTCTAGGTTCAACTCCTCTTAATGATTAGAGGAATTTTTAAAGTCCCTTTCAGTCAAGGCTGTAGTTAGCTGATCTCAGGTAGAGAAGTATGTTTCCTCCTTGAGCTTTCCAAGTTTTTCAGATCAACAACATGAAAATTGGCCAATTTTCACGTTGTGATCACAGATAATGTTATCATTTGTAATGTTATCTCAACAAAATGTTATTTTTATTGTGATCAGAATAATATTATCACTTTTATGAAGTCAAAATCATACATATACTAATACATATAAAAAATCATTTTTATTGTAATCGGTGCTTCAATTTATGTTATTGCTCTTTTGCCTTATTGTGGTTTACGCATGTGTAGTGGAAGTGATTACATAGCATACTAATTTGTTTTTGAACTCTGACACATCGTGTGTCCAGTTACGCTGTTTGCTTCATACAGTTTATATGGTTGGTGTCATTACTCTGTGAAAGAAAGTACTGTATCTTTACTCCTTCCAATCTGACTGGTTTAGAGTAGAGCATTTATCCCATTCTAATTCTTGATTTTAATATTTTCTTAATGGTTTGTATGGATTTCGAGAAGCATTATGAAAATTTAATTTTTTATTGATACCTTTCTGAAAGAAACAGTGGACAATCAAATAAAAATATTTTATATTGCTTGATATTAATATTTAAAAGAGAAAGAGGTGAAGATCAATGTCTTCAGTCATGGAAAGATCATGGAATCTGTTGTGAAGAACAAAACAATCCCATCTCGATAGCAGAGAAAAGCAACAAGTCAATCATGAGCACAAAATGATGCTTTGAAGAAAGACTTCATTTTTGTAAATTGCAGCACGTGGAAACTAGACACTTCCTAGGAAATCTGACTGGTGTTTAAGGCTTTAAATTGATTGAATAACCTAAATCCTGATGACATATTCTTATTCTTTCTTGAAGGAATTCTTTCTTAAGGGAACATAAATTTAAATTTAAAAAATTGTGGTTACCAGAAAGCTGTGTGAAGTTAATGGCAGCTTTTGCTAAATAACTATAAAAAGCCTAGAGAGTAATGGACTGAGGTTTGGAACAAGAGTCCATTACTCTTGTCTATATTTATTCAAACTACCCACAATTAGGTGTTGTAGAAATGGGTGATTTGTATAAATTTAAGGAAGAATTAGACAAATGGCACTGGCCAACTTGATTTTTACATCCACTAATATATCAGCTATTTGCAGTCAATATTATTTGTAAATTTGAAAAATAATTCTTAAAATTTCACCTGTCATGATTTATACATATACAGGTTTTTATGTTTACATATAACATACTAATTTAGGGAAGTAGATATGACACTGATCTGATGTATTATCTATAAATAATAATAATGTTTGTATTTGCTCATTTTGAGGTGGTTTAACATGTTCAACTATGTCTGTCTACCTTGTCTGTGTGTAATGTGAGTACATGTACAGTTTACATATTTATTGCATATTGTTTAAATGTTTAAGGAGAAGTAAAGGACATGTTTGAATCACCCTGGCAATTTCTGTTACATGTGTGGACAGTTTACAACAAAAACTCAGAGAAAGAAAATTTAAACATGCATATTCTTTATAAAATTGGTTGCAAGATTAGTGATCAGGAAAAATTTCGGTTCTACATATGTCACTATTTCTGTATTAACTGCACCATAAATCTGAGGATGAGGCTAACTGGGAAAATTAAAAATATGCCCTTTGCTGTTCCTGTGATGCAGTGAGGACACACTAACCACATCAACGATTTCTACTTTTTCTGCATGGAAAAAACATCAGAGATGTCAAGAAAAAGGCAAGCACAACATCAAATATCCCACACCCAAAAACCATGAAATAAAAGGAAGTATCAGCGATGAATATAGTGACTTTTGCAGACTTTGCTTCAACCAACCAGAAAATTATAATGTGCTGCACTTAATTAAGCAAGAAGAGTTGAATGATTTAGTTTGTGATTTAAAGTTATCTAAAGGGGAAGCAGAACTCAAAATTACAGTAAATCAAAAACATAAGAAAGTGATTAACTGATGAGATTTGTGGTAGAGAAGAAAAATGCATGGAATGCATTTAAATTATGAGGTTACATAGATGCCTACAGCAGATATAAACTAGTTTGCAACCAAGTCACAAAAGAGTTTAGTCAAGCTAAGGGAGATTAAAAAAAAGTCTCTGTCAAAGAATTCAAAGAAAAGCTCCAAACAATTCATTACTTATGTAAACACTAGAAAGAAGAGAAATGAATCACATTGATCCACTAGATATCAGTGGTTTATCTGTTGATGAACCTGCACAAGTTGCTGACATTTTGTATTTACGTTTACACATGAGGAATTGTTTTAGGAATGGGAATGCCAGAAGTGTATCAGATCCCACTAGGAAGCACAATTTAAAGAGAAACTGTAGAAAGAAGGAATTTTCATTGCACTTCAAAAAAAGAAACTCCTCAGAGATGATGATGATGGTGAAACGAACCTGTAGGATATTGAACTAGTAAGCTTGGTCATCATTTGTGATTATTTCAAACTGTTGTGCATGGAGGAAGATAAGAAGATAATTATGAATCTCTGAATCTGTTATGAATCTGTTGTCAACTGTATCTGTACTGTAATATTATAAAAATATGAGTTACTACATGTCTATGAAAATTCATTTTCTTAGCATATACATTCACACATGAGGAGTTATTCAAGGAGGGGAATGCCAGACGTTTATCAAGCTCTAACAGGGAGCTAAAGTGATTTTTTGATAACTGAGAGCAAAGTGGAGGAGAAATTGTTGAAGTTAAACATAAAAAAAAAAGGGACTTGGGGCAGATGGAATCAATCCAGTTATAATGAAGGAGGGGAGCTAAAGTGATTTTTTGATAACTGAGAGCAAAGTGGAGGAGAAATTGTTGAAGTTAAACATAAAAAAAAAAGGGACTTGGGGCAGATGGAATCAATCCAGTTATAATGAAGGAGGCAGCAAGGGAAGTAAGCAAACCCTTAGCCATAATTATGAGAGTATCCTTAGAGTCACGGAAGGTCCCCATGTACGGGAGATGTGCAGATGTATTCCCAATGCACAAAGGGGTTCAAAGAGCGACACAAATAATTATAGACCTGTTAGTTTAACTTCTGTTCCGGGGAAAATAATGGAGTCACTGGTTAAAGAGATGATACAGGATCATCTAGACAAGACAGCAGCAATAATTCAGACACAGCATGGGTTTGTTAAGGGGAAGTCTTGTCTGATCAATTTGATTGGATACTACGATGTACTCACAAAGGAACTGGATGCTAAAAATAATTTTGATATCATATACTTGGATTTCAGGTAAGCTTTTGATACTGTTGCACATGGAAGACCACTCTACAGATTGGAGCAGTATGGCATTAAGGGCAAGTTACTGCAATGGATAAAGGATAGTTCAGTGGGAGATGGCAGTGAGTAGTAATAAATGGACACTGCTATACATGGACTAATGTTATTAGTGGAGTTCCCTGAGGTTCGCTGCTGGGCCCATTGTTGTTTTGTGTATTTATCAATGATATCGATGAAGATATATCAGGCTTAATGTTCAAGTTTGCAGATGATACAAAGGTTGGCAGGGTTGTTAATGACACTAAACACAGTATGCTACTGCAACAGGATCTAGCAGAGTTAGGCAGATGGACTGAGAAGTGGCAACTGAAGTATAACATTGACAAATGCAAAGTACTGCATATGGGTAGCAGTAACCCAAGAGAAATGTACCAACTCTGTGGTACTACACTCAGGGAGGTGGAGAATGAAAAAGACCTGGGGATACTTGTGCAGTCAGATATGAAGTTCTCTGAGCAGTGCAAACGGGTTGCCAGAGCAGGTCATGGAGCTTTGTCAATGACATATAGGAATTTTGCAAGCAGAGACAAGGCGGTGATTATCCCTTTGTGTAATGCAATGGTCAGGCCAGACCTTGACTATTGTATACAGGTCTGGAGGCCTCATTTTAGGAAGGATGTAGAGTTGCTAGAATGAGTACAGAGAAGGTAACGAGATTGGTCAGAGGAACAAAGGGGTGCGGCTTAAGTCCTGCCAGTTGCAGCATCTGGAGACTAGGCACCTGCGAGGTGATCTGATTGAGGTGTATAAGGCCTTGAATGGTTTGAGCAGGCTCAATGCTGACGGGATACTTCTGCTTGCTCAGACTAAGAACCTCGGGGGCATAGATTCAAATTGAGGAAAGACAGTTCTAGAATAGATGTGTGTAAGTTTGTCTTTAGCCAACAGGTAATTGACTGCTGGAACAGACTTCCATCTGTTGTTGTGGAAGTTGATAGCTTAGATAAATTTAAATCTGAACTAGACAAACTTTTTTTTTTTGGCTGATGCTGGATAAGCTTGCTTTCTTGCATCATATGCCTCAACTAATACTAATGCTAATTCTAATTTAGTTAAACTATCAACTACCATGACAGGTGAAAGTTTGTTCCAGCAATAAACTACCTACTGGCTAAAGGCAAATTTCCACACATCTATTCTACACTGTCTTTCTAATCTGAGCAAGAGAAGAATCCCATCAGCATTGAGCCTGCTCAACCAACTCAAGGCTTTATACACCTCAATCATATCACCTCACAGGTGCCTAGCCTCTAGATGCTGCAATTTTTAGAACTTAAACCTCTCTTGGTAAGTGGACCCCCATTGTTCCCTCCAATGCTTGTTGCCCTTTTTGGTACTCGCTCAAGCAACTCTACATTCTTCCTCAAAAGAGACCTCCAGAACTGTATGTACTACTCAATGCATGGCCTGACCATTCCCTTATACAAAGGGATAATCACCTCCTTTTCCCTACTAGCAAAATTCCTGTATATGCTTGACAATATTATCCTTGACAATATTAAGAGTAGGAGACCGGCGGAATTACTGAACAAGTACAGGTCACTGTTGAAAAAAGCCGGAAATTAGGGTTGAATTTGAAAGTGTCTGCAATTCTGCCCAGACACGATAGGAGGGAGTATATGATGAGATCCCTGTCGATCAATTTGGCCCTGGAAAGATTGTGCAAAGCTCAGGGGGTAGAATTTTTTCAGCCTGGCCTGTACTTGTTAACAGGAGAGACTGCTTCTACAGGGATGGGATACACATAAATAGAAAGGGTGTAAGAATGTTTGCTGATGCTATCGAGGCAGTGTTAGGTGGGTCGGAAAACTGCTAGATTGGGGGGATACAAGGATTAATAGATTAACAGTAGCCACTGGCAGAGGGGAAAGTGATTCTTGCACTGCTTCTATTGGAATGAGCAGCAGCCTGGAAAATAAGATGCAGGATATTTCAGAGACTGCTGGGAATCATTGGGGTACAAGTAAACACATGGGTTGTGTTAGGGTAGCTAAGAAAAAGAACAGGTGCATGTATACTTGCGTGTACACCAATGCTAGGAGTTTAGTAAATAAATTTGATGAATTTGAGGCATTGCTCAAAACATTAAAGGCAGATATTGTTGGGATTTCAGAGACGTGGTGTCACACAGATATAAGGAATGAAGAACTGGAATTTGGAGAGTACAATGTCTATAGAAAGGATAGACAGGATAGGAAGGGAAGAGGGGTTATGCTATTAGTTAAGAAATACATAAAATCCAAGGAAGTGAAGCCAGTCGACATCGCTGGACAGTGCAGTGTCGAGTCAGTTTGGTGTGACATAAGCATTGGGAGATCAAAATTGTGAGTAGGAGTGTGCTATGGACCTAATGACTCTGATGAGTATAATAAGAAACTGTACAGGGAAATAGAGTGGTCCAGTAAATCAGAGAGTCTTATAATGGGGGATTGTAATTTCCCAGATATTGACTGGAATTTGGGGGCTGGTCAGTCACACACTAGCAAGGCTTTTGTGGATTTATTGAATGATTGTTTTCTACATCAGCATGTTCGGGAGGCAACTAGAGGGAGTAATACTCTTGATTTGATTATCAATAGTGATTCTTCATGCTTTAAGAATCTGCAGATAAATGAACCAGTGATCACAGTGTGTTCTGAAGTGGGATTTACTCAAAGAGGTAACTACCATTAGGGGTAGAGGGAAAGATTATTGCTTTCGTAAAGGCGACTACGATGGACTGAGACAGTATTTAAATTCTATACAGTGGGACCAACTGATGATGTTACCAACAGCAAATTCAAAATGGGAAGCATTCAAAGAAGTTATCTTGGAAGCTACTAGGCTTTACATACCAACTAAAAAATATTGTTCAAGGTTTAGGCCTAAATGGATGTCAGATGAACTAATGAGACATATGGCAGAGAAGAAAAATGCATGGGATACGTACAAATTAACACATGACACAGATGTCTATGATAGATACAAGTTGATCTGTATCCAAGTAGGTGCCTCCGTAGCCAGGTGGGAAGGAGCAGCAGTGCGTAGCACACGCTTCTTGATTAGACCGGGGTTCGAGCCCGTCACCACCAAATACGGAGGATGTGGAAAGGTCAGGGAATGACCACCGCATATCCCGGAGCAATATGGCCTTAGTTGCTAATGCTCCTAAAAACCAACAAACAACAACTGTAACCAAGTTACAAAGGAGGTTAGGCAGGCAAAGGCAGATTACGAGAAATCTTTGGCAAGGGATGCAAAGAAAAACAGCAAAGAGTTCTTTACTTATGTAAACTCTAGAAGGAAGGGGATGAATCAGATTGGTCCACTTGATATCGATGGGTCAACTGTTGCTGATCCTGCTCAGGTAGCTAACAAACTAAATGAATATTTTGCATCGACATTCACACATGAGGAGTTATTCAGCGAGGGGAATGCCAGAGGTGTATTCAACTCTGGCATTAAACTAGAGAAATTTGTAATAACTGAGAGTAAAGTGGAGGAGAAATTGTTGAAGATAAACACAAGAAAGGCACCTGGGGTGGATGGGATCTATCCAGTTATATTAAAGGAGGCAGCAAAGGAAGTAAGCAAACCCTTAGCCATAATTATGAGAGCTTCCTTGGACTCAGGGGAGGTACCCACGGACTAGAGATGTGCAAATGTGACCCCAATTGACAAAGGAGGAGCAACTGCTGACACAAGTAATTATAGACCTGTGAGTTTAACTTCTGTTCCAGGAAAATTAATGGAGGCATTGGTTAAAGAAGCACTGCAGGATCATCTAGACAAGACTTCAGTTATAGCTCAGACACAGCATGGTTTTGCTAAGGGGAAGTCTTGCCTGACCAATTTGATTGGATACTATGATGCAGTCACAAAAGAACTGGATGCAGGGAATAACTTTGATATTATATATGTGGATCTTAGAAAGGCTTTTGATACTGTTGCACATGGAAGACTGCTGCACAAATTGGAGCAGTGTGGCATTGGAGGCAAATTGCTGCTATTGATAAAGGAGTGGTTGAGGGGGAGAAGACAGAGAGTGGTAATCAATGGAGATCTGCTCATCGTGGACTAATGTTATTAGTGGAGTCCCTCAGGGTTCAGTATTGGGTCCATTATTGTTTTTGGTATTTATAAATGATATTGATGATGGTATATCAAGCTTAATATCCAAGTTTGCAGACGATACGAGGGTTGTCAAGGACACTACTGACACTATGCTACTGCAACAGGATCTGGAAAGGTTGAGCAGATGGGGTGAGAGGTGGCAAATGAAGTTTAACATTGACAAATGTAAAGTACTACATATGGGAAACTGCAACCCCAGAGCAACGTATCAACTCTGTGGTACTACACTGACAATGGTAGAGAATGAAAGGGACCTGGGGTGGTTGCGCAGGCAGATATGAAATTCTGTGACAGTGCAGACGGGCTGCAAGAGTAGCTCATGGTGTATTGTCAATGATATATAGGAATTTTTCTAGCGGGGATAAGGAGGTGATTATTCCCTTGTATAAGGCAATGGTCAGGCCACACGTAGAGTACTGTATACAGGCCTGGAGGCCTCATTTCAAGAAGGATGTAGAGTTGCTGGAACGAGTACAGAGAAAGGCAACAAGATTAGTGAATGGAACAAAGGGGTGCTCTTACGAAGAAAGGCTTAAATTTTGCAAATTACAGTGTCTGGAGACTAGGCACCAGCGAGGTGATCTGATAGAGGTGTATAAAGCCTTGAATGGTTTGAGCATGCTCAATGCTGATGGGATTTTTCCTCTTGCTCAGAATAATCAGCTGAGAGGGCATAAATTCAAATTTAGGAAAGACAGATGTAGGATAGACGTGCAGAAATTTGCCTTTAGCCAGCGGATGGTTGGTTGGTGGAACAGACTTCCATCCCTTGTCGTGGAAGTTGATAGCCTAAGTAAGTTTAAGGCTCAGCTGGACAGGTATTTCGAACGAATAGAGGGGTGAAGTGAAAGTGGTTATTTTTTATTTATTTATTTATTATTTTTTTTTTTTTTGGCTGATGCTGCATAAGCTTGCTTTCTTGCATCAAATGCCTCTACTAATGCTAATACTAATATCCCATCACCTGCTCTGGCAGCCTGTACTGCTATATGATATTATATGAAATTTTCTGCACTGCTCAGAAAACTTTATATATGACTGCACAATTACTCCCATGTCTTTTTCATTTTCTATCGCCTTAAGTGTAGTACCACACAGTTGGTACATTTTCCTGGGGTTACTTCTACCCATATGCAGTTCTTTGCATTTGTCAATGTTAAACTTCAGTTGCCATTTCTTAGCCCATCTTCCGAACTTTTCTAGACCATGTTGCAGTAGCACTCTGCCATTACTGTCATTAACAAACCTGCCAACCTTTGTATCATTTGCAAACTTGGATATTAAGACTGATATTCCTTCATCAATATTATTGATAAATATACAAAACAACAGTGGGCCTAACCCTAGGGGACCCCCACTAATAACGTTAGTCCACGAAGAGCAATGTCCATTGATTACCACTCTCTGTCTTCTCTTACTGAATCACCCTTTAATCCATCATAGCATCTTGCTCTTAATACCATACTGCTGCAATTTGTACAGTAGTCTTCCATGTGCAACAATATAAAAAGATTTCCTGAAATGCAGGTATATGATATCAAAGTTATATTTTGCATCCAGTTGCTTTGTTACCACATCATAATATCCAATCAAATTTGTCAGACAACACTCTCTGTTAACAAACCCATGCTGTGTCCGAATTATTACTGCTGTCTTTTCTAGATGATCCGGCAAAGCCTCTTTAATCAGCGACTATTATTTTCTCTTGAACAGAAGTTCAACTAGCAGGTCTGTAATTACTTGTGTCACCCTCTGATCCCCCCTGTGAATTGGTGATACATTTGCACATCTCCAGTCTATGGGGACTTCCCCCTGAATCCAAGGATGCACTTATAATTATGGCTAAAGGTTTGCTTACTTCCTTTAATATAACTATATAGGTTCTATCCACCTCCAGATGCTTTTCTTATGTTTAACTTTAAAAATTTCTCCTCCAATTTTCTCTCAGTTATTATAAAATCATTAAGCTCCCTGTTAGAGTTTAATAAGTTTCTGTCCATCTCTTCCCTAGAGAATTCCTTATGTGTGAATGTAGATGCAAAATACTCATTCAGTTTGTCAGCTACCTGAGCAGGATCATCAACAGTCGGACCATTGGATAAGGCCTGAATTACCATGCCTATGAAAGAGTAGTTGTTGTTATTTGGTTTTTAGGAGCATTAGCGACTAAGGCCATATTGCTCCGGGATATGCGGTGGTCATTCCTTGACCTTTCCGCATACTCCGTATTTGGTGGTGACGGGCTCGAACCCCGGTCTAATCAAGAAGCATGTGCTACGCACTGCTGCTCCTTCCCACCTGGCTACGGAGAAGCCCATGAAATGAAAGAGTAGAACTTATAGTTTTGGATTTAAAAAAAACATAGAGAGAGAGATTCTTAGAGGCAAGGTCAGGATGGATGAATAGTTTACACAACAGCAAACACCACATTAATTCTCTGTAAAATATTGTATCTCTTTGGAAGCCAGGTATGGATTGTTAAATGCTGGTTACATTAGAATTACTGAATCTGAAGCTTAATTCCAAAAAAAGCAGTAATCGGGGTAGGTGGAGTTTGAGAAAATGCATCTAAAGGAAAAATATCCAATCACTCACATAAACTCTCAGTTGAGGAAAAAGATCTGAATTTTACAGTGATGAGTTCTACAGGGTGTCTCAAAAATATTGGTATAAATGTTTAGGGGGATGTAGGTAACATCTAAAGGAATGTGAATCGCATACGAACCCATAACCAGAAACGTCACCATAAGTCGGTACATGGTGCTGTTCATCAGTTTGCGAGAGGGAAAATTTCTGGTTTACTCATTCAAGCAGTAGTCGCCGCATGAAGAGCATGCATCGATATATGAACTGTGAGCTAGCAGACATGCACCTAGTGTATGGATTAGCAGAGGGCCCACACGGTGTGCGCTCCCATGCGGCACAACATTACTTCAATAAATGTGTGGGCAGGTATGGTCGGTGACTGCTTAGTCGGCCCATACCTGTTACCATCCCACATGTTACCATCCAGGTGTGTTCAACTGTGTCCAGCAATCCATGCTGCGCCGGTGTTACTCATGCATCGCATCTCATGGTGGAACCTTCAAGCATCTGTTGTAACATCATGAAATGCATCCATCTCGTACTCCATTGTTAATATTATGTCAAATAAATGTTTGCCACTAATTATTGTCTAGTGTCATTTCTGCTTCTTGTGCTCTGCTACTACTTTCCCGTGACGTTTCCTATGTGATTTACATTCCTTTAGATGTTACCTACCTCCCCTAAACATTTGTACCAATATTTTTGAGACACCCTCTATATCTATACTGGAATTTTGGGACATATTTGCATTAGAATTAGCAAAGGCACGTGATGCAAGAAAGCAAGCTTATATAGCATCAGCCAAAAAAAAAAAAAAAAAAAACACCTTTATTTCACCCATCCATTCGCTCCAAATGTTTGTCAAGTTTTGCCTTGAATCTATTTAAGCTATCAACTTCTACAATGACAGATGGAAGTTTGTTCCACCAATCAACTCGCTGGCTAAAGGCAAACTTCCGCTCATCTATCCTACAACCGTCTTTCCTCAATTTGAATTTATGCCCTCTCAGGCGATTATTCTGAGCAAGAGGAAGAATCCCATCAGCATTGAGCATGCTCAAACCATTCAAGGCTTTATACACCTCAATCAGATCACCTCGCAGGTACCTAGTCTGCAGACCCTATAATTTGCAAAACTTAAGCCTTTCTTCGTAAGAGTAATCCTTTATTCCATTCACTAATCTTGTTGCCCTTCTCTGTACTCGTTCCAACAGCTTTACTTCCTTCTTAAAACGAGGCCTCCAGACCTGTATACAGTACTCAAGGGGATAATCACCTCCTTATCCCTGCTAGAAAAATTCCTGTATATCATTGACAAGATACCATGAGCTACTCTTGCAGACCGTCTCTACCACTGTCAGTGTGGTACCACAGAGTTGATACATTACTCTGGGATTACTGCTTCCCATATGTAGTACTTTACATTTGTCACCTCTCAGCCCATCTGCTCAACATTTCTAGATTCTGTTGCAGCAGTTTACTGTCATTAGTGTCATTAACAACCCTGCTAACCTTCGTATCTTCTGCAAACTTGGACATTAAGTCTGATATACCATCATCAATATAATTTTTAAATACAGAAAACAACAATGGACCCAACAGTGAACCCTGAGGGACTCCACTAATAACATTAGTCCACAAAGAGCAGTGTCCATTGATTACCACTTTCTGTCTTCTCCCACTCAACCATCCCTTTATCCATAGCAGCAATTTGCCTCCAATGCCACACTGCTCCAATTTGTGCAGCAGTCTTCCCTGTGCAACAGTATCAAAGCCTTTTCTAAGATCCAAATATATGATATTAAAGTTATTCTTTGCATCCAGTTCCTTTGTGACTACATCATAGTGTCCAATCAAATTAGTCAGACAAGAATTCCCCTTAGCAAACCCATGCTGTGTCCGAGCTATAACTGAAGTCTTGTCTAGATGATCCTGCAATGCTTCTTTAACCAGTGCTTCCATTAATTTCCCTATAATAGAAGTTCAACTAACAGGTCTATAATTATCTGTGTTTCCCTCTGATCCTCCTTTGTGGATTGGGGTCACATTTGCACATCTCCAGTTTATGGGAACTTCCCGTGAGTCCAGGGAAGCTCTCATAATTATGGCTAAGGGATTGCTTACTTCCTTTGCTGCCTCCTTTAATATAACTGTATAGATCCCATCCACCCCAGGTGCCTTTCTTGTATTTATCTTCAATAATTTCTCCTCCACCTTACTCTCAGTTATTAGAAGATTATCTAGCTCACTGCCAGAGTTGAATACAACTCTGGCATTCCCCTCGCTGAATAACTCCTCATGTGTGAATGTCAATGCAAAATATTCATTTAGTTTGTTAGCTACCTGAGCAGGATCATCAACAGTTGAACCATCGATATCAAGTGGACCAATCTGATTCATCCCCTTCCTTCTAGAGTTTACATAAGTAAAGATTTCTTTCCTTTGCCAAAGATTTCTCGTAATCTGCCTTCACCTGCCTAACTTGGTTACAGACCAGTTTATGTCTGTCATGGGTATAAGACCTTCCTTTGTAACGTGGTTACATACCAGCTTATATCTATCATTGGCTTCTGTGTCAGATGTTAATTTATATGTATCTCATGCATTTTTCTTCTCTGTCACATGTCTAGTTAGTTCATCTGAAATCCATTTAGGCCTAAATTTTTAACAATATTTCTTTGTTCGTATGAAAAGCCTAGTAGCCTCCAAGATTAATTCTTTGAATGCTTCCCATTTTGAATTTGCTGTTGGTAACATCATCAGTTGGTTCCTCCCTATAGAATTTAAATACTGTCTCTGACCACCGTAGGCACCTTTACGAAAGCAAAAACCCTTCCCTTTACCCTTAATAGTAGTTACCTCTTTGAGTAAATCCCACTTCAGCACACTGTGTTCACTGCCACCTAGTGGTTACTTTTTCTGCAGATTCTTGATGCATGAAGAATCACTACTGATAATCAGATCAAGAATATTACTTCCTGTAGTTGCCTCCCGAACATGCTGCTGTAGAAAATAATCATCCAGTAAATCCACAAAAGCCTTGCTAGTGTGTGAGTGGCCAACCCACAAATTCCAGTTCAATATTTGGGAAATTAAAATCCCCCATTATAAGACACTCTAATTTACTGGCCCACTCTATTTATCTGCACATTTGCTCATTATACTCATCAGATTCATTAGGCCTATAAACCACACTTACTCTCATTTTTCCTTTCCCAGTGCTTATGTCACACCAAACAGACTCAACCTTGCATTGTCCACCGCATAGCCCTTCCTCCCTTCCTGCCCTGTCTATCCTTTCTGTACACATTGTATTCCCCAAATTCCAGTTCTGCACTGTTTATGTCTGTGTGACACAATGTCTCTGATATCCCAACAATATCTGCTTTTGTCTTGACTAGCACTTCATGCTCATTGAATTTATTAACTATACTCCTAGCATTGATGTACATGGAAGTATACATGCACCTGTTTCTACTCTTAGTTACCCTAACACAGCCCATGTATTTACTTGTTCCACTATGACTCCCAACAGTCCTGGAAATTCCCATTGTCTTGCTTTCCAGGCTGCTGCTCAATTGCATTTCAATAGAAGTAGTGCAAGACTCACTTTTACCTCTGCCAGTGGCTACTGTTACTCTATTATTCTGTGTATCCCCCCAAGCTAGCAGTTTTCCAACCCACCTAACTCTGCTCGATAGCATCAGCAAATATTCTTGCACCCTTTCTATTTAAGTGTATCACCGCCCTGTAGAAGCAGTCTCTCCTGTTAACAAGCACAGACCGAGGTGAGAAAAATTCTACCCCTTGGGCCTTGCACAATCTCTCCAGGGCCGAATTGACCGACAAGGCTCTCATCATATACTCCCTCCTATCGTATCTGGGCAGAATTGCAGACACTTTCAAATTCAACCCTAACTCACGAGTTTTTTTAAGCATTGTCTTGTACTTGTTAGGTAATTCTGCCAGTCTCCTACTCTTACTTCTACTTCTACATGTTGGCACTAATGAAATGTGATATTATTTGTTTAAAGTTTTCGTTAAATACATAATTGTAAAAGTGAATGATAAGCTTTGCTCAGTAATAGTAGATACTAGATCACAAATATCACTTCTGTAACTTTGCCTAAACTTTTGGTTGAAGAAAAGGATAAATATATGAATTTCATAGCCTGAGTTCGTCTGCATGTGGAAAGTGACACATTACTGACAGATAAATTGAAATGATTTTCATTTTTTGACTAATCTTCTGGGTAAAAGAACACTGCTGATAAATTATGCAACCCAACCACTAGTAAAGAAGATTCAATGTGGGTTTCTGTGGGATGGCATACCAGTCTCCTCCCTTGCCTTCATGATTTAACCATCAGTTACGTTGTGAATAAAATCTTGTCTGCAGGATCATAGACAAAAAAACTAAAATCAATTTTGATAAACCTTTTTAACATTTTAAAATGTTTGAACCAATTATTAACTCACAAAATCTTCTTTTATGCCTTTCATGATGCAAAAAAAGATTGTCAGTCTGAATCAACACAACATGGCCAAAAAAATATGAACTTTTTTTCATTATCAAATCGAGCTGCCTTTGTTTTGAATAACAAGTGCCTGGTGCAGCATGGATTCTATAAGGTGTTTTAGTGTGTTTTGGTGTGATTGCAATCATTCTTTTAGAAAAATAACATATAGCTGTGACAAAGAGGACTTCGTTGCCAAATATCTCTCTCTCTCTCTCTCTCTCTCTCTCTCTCTCTCTCTCTCTCTCTCTCTCTCTCTCTCTCTCTGTCTCCAACATATCCCACACATTCTCAGGAGGATTGAGATCAGGTGAATGTGGGGCCAAGGAAGATAGTGGAAATCCAAGATGTACTCCAGTCCATTCTTGCACAATTCTGGCATGATGTGCTGTTGCATTGTCATCCATAAAATGGCCATCACCTTTGAGATAAAAGTGTAACATTGTAGGATGCAGTACATCTTGTACAAAATTCAAATACCCCCTGGATGACATTGAACCTTCCACTGGTATAAATGGACATAGTCTGTGCCAACAAACAGTCCCCATACCACGATATCACCTGCAGATGCTTGGATTGTCTTAACAAGGCAAGCAGGGTCCATTGCTTTGTGAGGTTCTTGCTACACTCTCTGCCTACTATCAGTGCAAAACGAAATGCTTTGTGATTCAGCTGATCACATCACTTTCTTCCATTGTTTCACTCTGCAATCATGATATTTCCATCACCACTGCAAGTGGATTTTTCTATTTTTCTCCGAAACCGTTGGCTTCTGAATAGGCAGGTGACTGCCAATACCCAGTTTCTTCAATTCTTTGCACATGGTATGGGTTGAAATAGGACAGTTCTGGGCTTGCTTGAATTCACATGTTATTTCCTGCACGCTGCATTGCTACTATTTTTCCTTTGAGTATCACGGCTTTGTTTTTCTGCCACATTTATGCCTGTCATTAAAAATCTTTGAAATGGATGCTTTTTGAGAAACCAGTTATGTATTTCATTTCCAAAGTCTGGTAGATTGTACATTTTCCACATTTTGGCTTCAGATTACTGCCATTAAACAGCCTGCAGTCTTTATACTCAACGAGGCAACACTTCATCACCTCCCATCACAGTTTTCTTTGTATCTATTTGAATATCTTCTGTCTGACTGTCTTAATACAAAGTTTGCATTTTTTGGCCAGCATGTATACAAATTGGATTAATTTTAAATGTATTAATATTTTCAGTCTGCTGTATCCATGATCTGGAAAAGGTGCCACACTCAAATATCAAACTCATAATCGGTCCTCAAATATTGGCTATATAGATGGGCTGAAATCAAGATTGGTTTCTCATTTTGTTCAGTGAAATCTGAAATCTTTCAGGATTGCTACCATATCTCCATGAAGGGGATATGGTAGCAATTCTGAAAGAGTTTGATCTTGCTTTAGTAAAAGTAAAATTCACAGAAAAATTTATGGCAGTTGTTATAGATGTTAATTGCTGGAGCTGTGTTTCTTGCAGAATTCTACTTTTCAGTTTACATACTAAACCTGTATTAGTATCCCAATTCAGCTATAAAGAAGTTTAATAGATTTTCTTTTTATGGTAACTCCAAACATAAAAGATTTTTGAAACCTGTAGTACTCTTGTACCACATATGAATTGAGAGTTGAAAAGACAGATGATACTTGTAGATATTGAATTTTGGATTTTTTAAATTGTAATTCTTTTGAAAATAAGTAAGAATGAAGGTTATTCCAAAGAGTAGAGGTAGAACCTTAATTTGGAAGAGGGGTGTTTGATTGTTTGAGAAAAAATTAATGCCACACTAATATGTCACATGACAGATTAAATTGTTTTAATTGAAATGTCAAAATTAAATTGAAAACATATCAATACCAACACTTAAATTTTATGATGTTGTAGGAATACACTCTTTTCCATTGTTAAGCTTGTTGGAGTGGTGCTGGACTAAATTTGCAAGGAAGTACACAAATTTAAAGGAAATAAAAGGTTACTTTTCTTCAGAACAACTTCAGACTACATCATAAATCTGTTCTGCCGTGGACCATATCCATCTCTGTTCTGAGGAAACCATCCCAGATATTGGGAAAATATTCCAGGGCAGAACAGATTTATGATGTAGTCTGAAGTTGTTCTGAAGAAAAGTAACAATGACAACACAAGAGAAAGTCTAGATTTTGCACTGCAGATGATGCAGTCCTCAATGATAGCCTAATCAGCACGAAACATGACCATCTACCAGAAGAGGTTCCGTTCATTTCCAGTCAACAATTGGAGGTTCTCGTCAATCATACTTGTAGTTAACTGATTGCAGGCATAGGTGTATGACTCCCTCCCCAAGTTATTCCTTTTGTTTTTCTCCTACTACCTACCTAGTAACGGGTGGGCCCACTTTTTGCCTTATAAGGGCATTTGCACAGCAAGGCATTGAGTCCACTAGTTCACGAAAGCATTCCACAGGTATTTTCATCAATGCTTGCTACACCACTGTCCATAATTCCTTTGCATTCCTGGGTGGAGGATCCAAAACTCAAATGGACCTTTCCACAGCATCCCAAAGATACTCCACAGAGTTAATGTCCGCTGAACGGAGAGGACATTCCATGGTGGTAAAATCTGCAGAATGCTCTTCGAACCATGTTCTTGTCACCACAGCTCTGTAGGGAGGCACATTGTCCTGCTGGAAGAGTCCATTTCCCTGTGGGTGCACAATGACCATGAGGGGATACAGATGGTCTGCAAGGATGGATACATAACCTGGTAGCGGCGTCTCCGTAGCCAGGTGGGAAGGAGCAGCAGTGCGTAGCACACGCTTCTTGATTAGACCGGGGTTCGAGCCCGTCACCACCAAATACGGAGGATGCGGAAAGGTCAAGGGAATGACCACCGCATATTCCCGGAGCAATATGGCCTTAGTTGCTAATGCTCCTAAAAACCAAACAAACAAACAACAAACAAACAAACATAACCTGGACTGTTCAGAGATGCGTCTAGACATACCAGAGGTCCCAACATGTGCCAATTGAACTCACCCCAGACCATTACCGAGTGCATGACGGGTGCATAGCTTCATGCGGTTTCTTCCAGATACACACCCTCCCACCCGCTCGAAATAACTGGACGTGGGACTCATCGGATCAGAAGACCCATCTCCAATCATCTAAGGTCCAGTGTCGATGTTCTTTTGGCCAGTCAAGGCATAATCCTGTGTTGTGGTGTTGGCATTGGGACTCTGGTGGGTCAGCAGCTCCCGTAACCGATTGCTGCTAATGATCGCCGGCTGGTCTTGGTGGAGGCATTTCTGGCACCTTCCTCATTGAAGTAGGTGGTGATTTGTGCCACTGTCGCTCTCCAGTTGGCTGAAACAATGTGAGACAGACGTTGACGGCCATGTTCATCCACCACCTTTCTCTGTCTACTGTGAGATGGTATTCCAGAAATGGCTTATTCCCAATACACTCTTGATACTATCAAATGGGGGATAGTACCACTGCCACAATAGAGTAGCCTGTGCATTGGGTCCACTATCATCCCTCTTTCAAAGTTAACTCACGACGTTTATCCATACTGACATCAAATTACCGTTGATGTCAGTATTAAAAAATAGGAATGAACAGAAGTTTCTGAAAATTTATTTATGTTTTTTATATGATTGAAGATTTCATGGAAGGGGAAACACATTTCATTGTAATAATGTAAAAACCCACAGAATTCCAGCTATCGGTATTGCAATAAGATCGAGTTTACTACCTGTTTATAAATAGATTGCACAAACAAAAATGTGTGGATGTGTTTTTGTAAAGGGTGGCTCCTAGAATGTCAGTTCAACTCTGCCTCCTATCTCTGTGAAGAACAGTATCATTAAAAATGGGCCAGATATGTGTGTGTATTATGTGTGTGTTCTGTTGTTGTGTCTGGCCACTTGGCTACCCAGAAGAATCAATCACTTGGAGAGATGATTCTGGGTACTCGTCCACACCACGGGAAGGTGGGCCAGTGCAGTAGTGCTCGTACTGTCTCAATTCGAGACTCTAACCCACCTGATGTTGCCAAAAGGTGAGCTAGATTCCTCTGGGGGGGGGGCACTCCAGAGGAGGAGAAGAAGAAAGAAAGAAAGAAAAAAAAAAAAAAAAATATATATATATATATATATATAAATGGAATAATAAAAAAATAAATAATAAATAAATTAAAAAAATAAAACATAAATAAAAATAATAAAAAAGATACATATAATAATAATAATAATAAAATAATAAAAATAAATAAAATAATAATAATAATAATAAGGAATGAAAAGGAAGAAAGAATGAGTTCCCGAGGTGTTAAAAATAAATAAATAAAAATAATAATAATAAATAATAATAGTAATAAAAAAATAATAAAAATAAATAAATAAATAAAAATAATAAATAAAATAAAATAAATAATAATAATAATAAATAAATAATAATAGTAATAAAAATAAATAATAATAGTAATAAAAATAAATTTAAAAAAATAAATAAAAGAGGCTTCTGCCGACTCCCACTTCAGTACTAATTGTTACTCTCGGAATTTCAGCTCAGAATTTCAGTACTAATTGTTACTCTCAGAATCTCAGCGAACCGCCTGTCGTCTTATTTTAAATAGTTCCTTAGCAAATTCTTGCAATTTCTGAAAAGTTGCTCGGGTGGAGAGAAGATTCTCTTCTTCCCCAGGATGGAAATTAGAAACACTGCCCTGCATTTTCAATCGTAAATTATCATGATATGGACAGTCATAAAGTGCATGCTTCCAGTTTTCTACAGCTCCACATGCACATAAACCTGTATGATGTAGTCCGAGTTAGAATAATTTTGCATTGAGGGACCCATGTCCTGTTATAATATATGAAGTTTCCATTCCCATAGAAAACCATGTTCTCGTCGACTTATTTAGTAAATAAGTTACTTGTGGTATAAAACCTTGTTATGACTCCCATTGAGGAACTGTCCCATCTGATCTGCCATAGTTTAATCAGTTCGTTCCAACGTTTTTTCTTCTCCATCTGTAGAGTGACCTCTAAATCAAGCTGTATATTTCGATATATAGTTGGTATTTTCCTTTTAATTCTGTAGCATAATCCTCAGAAAATAACATAAATCCAGTGGCATAGTTCCAGCTAATACTTGCAATGCTGCAGTTGATAGTTCTGCAAGCATGATTGGCGACAACTAATATTGATCTTTATATTATCTGTAACTTATTTACAAATCTTACTATTCTAGCTCTATAGAACCAGGTTCCTGCTGTGTATGTGACAATAGGTAAGAACACTGCTTTGTAATACAAAAGTAAAGTTTTTCTAGAAAGACCCTAGTTTGTTCTTGAAATTCTAATTATCGTTCCTGAGAACTTTTTAATTTTTGATGAGGGAGAAAGCTTAACTTATTGTCTAGCAGAATTCCTAGATATTTATTTTCTTTTACTAATAGTAGCTGTACTACAGAAATGCCCAATAAACCAGGAACTTCAAATTGTTTTTATTGTTTCATGGTAGCGACCTCCAGAAATGTACTCCTCTGCTTATGCTATCCTGCCTCATGAAATTTCTGTTCAAATTGAAAAATGTGAGCTCCTGAAAACATGAGTTGGCCTACAATATCTTGTGAATACAGTGAATGAAAAGTGTGTCTCTGACCAATACAGCTACAGTAAATGGGAAATATAGCTCTCACACATTTGACATTTTTTATAAGCTTCGTAAACTTGTATGTATTGCTATGCAGGTGGCTATGTTCAGCTTGGAGCCAGGTTTTGTGTTCACCTGGTGTTACTCGCAGATGAAATTGTACATGACCCATATCGTGTTATATTCGAATTGTTCCCTAATATATCAGTTGCGTTGGAGCAAATTTGAGTTGTCAAAATGTGCGTTATAGCAGAACTGTTTGTACTATTTACAATGAATATTGAATATTTCAGTATATTAATACATTGAATGCAACCTCAATATAATGCTAGCGTTGGTAATATCTTTTAACACCCATTATATAGCCTGAATTTACCTAGATTTTTCTAATTTTTAATATAAATATACGATGACCTACATATTTCATTTCTGTGTGTGTTAATTTTCATCATTCAAGATGCTGGCTCTCTCTCTCTCTCTCTCTCTCTCTCTCTCTCTGCAGATTACTAAGTGGCAGTGATGAGCTCATATTGTTTTTATTCCCAGAAAATGCGTGTAAACTGTTCGGCCTATGATATCTTGTGAATACAGCGAATGACAACAGTGTGTCTCTGACCAATACTGCTGCAGTAAATTTGAACAAGAATGGAAAGAATATGTGTGTTTATTTCTCCACTATGTATGATGCTGCTCCACTGACTTGTCTATCCGACAGGTGGGTGGAACAGCATCATATAATTGGATTTTAAAAAAAGGATTTGTCAAACCTTTTTACGATGACCTACATATTTCATTTCTGAAATTTATTACAGTATTTATTACATTATTTATTACATTATTACATTTATTACATTATTTTATATACAGTATGGGACCCTACTTTGTAGGGTCCCATACTGTATATAAAATCATTTATTGCCATAAAATAAAGTAAGGGCAGTACAGCCAAGTTAGAGGGGAGTTACATAATTTAACAAAGGAATAAAGTAAAATAAAAACTGTGACAAGCTCAGTGAAAAATTAAAAGTTTGATATTAGTGAATCAAAAATATTTTTTCTGTACACCTTGTCGTGAATCCAGACATCAGGGTCAAGATTGAAGGAGATGGCTAACTTGACAGAGTTGTTGATGAATGAAGAATCAGATCTGTGTGTTCTGGACATAATCTGTGTATTAGGCTAAAGAGATGGAGTGGCTCTGGTAGTCTTCGATGGACCTCACTGCTGAACAAAGTCTCAGATGTTAAGGAAGTCACTTTGGCCAGTAATCCAGTTACAAAGCACTGAATTACTTTGTATTTCCCTTGAAAAATAACAGGAACTATTTCAATTTGTTGGTACAGTCAATGTGAAGATAACACAATAGGATGTCCAAGCATTTAACCTTCTGGTGAGAAAATCTTCAGCTGACATAATAGGCTAAAGGGCAGATTTTGGGAAGAAAGACCTGATTAGAGAAAGAATGATGTATAGAGAAAGTGAGCTAGGATATCGATAGCAAAATATTTCTGTGTAGTATTCGAATGACAGTAAGGTCATACTTCATAAACCAAAATGCTGTTAGAATGTTAGACCGAAGCTTTGTGCAGTGGATTGAGAAGAGAAGTTTAAAATCCAGATGTACTTCTAAGAATTTAATCTGGTTTATGGAGAGAATTAATTTAGATTTGATTAATTTAGAATTAATTTAGTTTATCAAAGGAACAAATAGTAGGGTCTTCAAGGGGTGAAAATGCAATCTAAAAAGTTCATTATAATCCAGGAAATTATCAATCAGTTGTTGAGCTCTAATTGAAAAGGCTGATATTGCCAGAAGGGGCTGGAAAAGCCAAGAAAATGTCATCAGCATAAAGGACAAGCCTGAGAGGGCTCCTCCTTGAGGCAGGCCTGAGCTAATATTCAGACGGTTGCAGATTTGTTAGAGAAGGTAAAGAGTATGACTGTAAACTAACTGATGAACCACTTTTGGTAGGTCCTGATATGCAGTAATAATTCTGGAGCAGAGACATCAGAGGACAAATATCAACTGAGCCAAGGGTGATATCAAGGAAGAAGCAGTGCAGATTCTCCTTTTTCTGCCATTTTGCATAAATTGTGGAAATGGTCAAAGAAGACATGTTTCAGCTGAACATGTTGAGATTCCATAGTGGATTGATGCTAGTCTAGAAGCAAAATTTTGCCTAGAAAATAGTTTCAAGAGAATTTTGACTAAAAGAGGAGAAAATAGAGATAGGCCTGAAGTCTTTGGCTCCTGTGGTTTTGCATACTGGATGACAGGAGACCCTGTAGCATTTCCAGGCTGGAGGGACATAAGCTTGAATAAGAATTTGGGTGTAAAGATATGCCAAGATGTCTATGAAGAAAAAGCTACTGATTTTGAGGCAGCAGTTGGGATATCATCCAGTCCTATTGTGGAAAAGTTTAGAAGGGAGCTGATTAGCCACTTTTAAGTCTGAAGTGAAATTGAGATTTCAGACAGAATGCATGAGTCCTTGAGCTTAGGCACTGCGTTAGTCGATGAGATAAGACCAGACTGGTAACAGAATCTACTCAGGCTTCTATCTGGAACTCTTGAGGGATGGGGGTGAAATTTTGTGAAATGATCCTCTTTCTTTTTTGAGATCAAGCATTAGAAAATTCAGTTATGACTGCTTTCTTTGCAGTATTAAACAGGGAATAGTGAACTGAGAAGTCAGCATATGCCCTGTGAGTAGACTGCTTTCGAAATGCTTTCTTCTTGTTCTGAAAGAGCATCAATGAGATGGATGTCCATTGTGATTTGTTTTGTGAGGAGATATTGTCACATGTGAAATAAAAACAAGCCAACCAAAACTAGGCATCGGAGAGGAATGTGAAGGCAGATTGATGAGGGGGAAAAGCAAACAGGTTTTAGAAGAAGGTCTTGTAGTCATAGGATAGCAAGATATGGTGAATATGGCTTCTAGGAGAAGGTAGTCTGAGAAAACAAACTGCTAGATTTTTGGGTGAAAATAGAAATTTGGATATTAAAAAAGATTCTCTCTCTCTCTAACTTGGCACACTTCTGGTAGGTGGAGAAGTGACTTATGTACAGTTGAGAATTAGAAGCTGGCTAGGCAAGCAAGTGGCAGTTTATGTTGGAAGTGAATCACAAAGATTAAAGCCACCAACACAAATTATGATATGAGATCTTTAGCAATGAAGATTAATCAGGTGCTGAGATCGTCAAACTGACCAATGAACACAGAAGGGGCACAATAACAAGGACAGTGGTTCCACAAATGTGGACATGGATGGCTACAGCTTCAAGTTGAGAAGTCTGATACTGTCGGTGGAAGGTGATGGGGTAAGCCACAGAGATGAACAGACATACACCACTACCCCATCAATTTTCATGAGATGTAGCATGAAAATGAAAGTTTAAATTGTCAGCAAGAGTTCCTAAGTCACTTTTGGGTATAAGCCACGTCTCGCAACTGCAATGAAACTGTAGTTTTTGATGGTGAATAGATCCAGAAGAGTGGGAATCTTGTTCCACAGGCACCTAGTATTTTTGAAGATGCTGACTTCACAGATTTGTACATATGGTATGAAAACAAGTGCCAAGTGGTGACTGTTGAAGAGAGTGGGACAGCGACACAGCTGCAAGATGAATTAATCACTAATGCAAATAGGGATTAACCCTGAGGGCATGTTGGTGTTAGTATGAGTGATATTTAAGAGTCTGTCACAATGGGCATTTTTATCTGGCCAATAGCATAGTCTTCTTGCAACAGCTTTCTTGCTTTGTGGGAAACATGGCAGCTTCAAATTAGCTAGTACCTGATAAATGCCCTGTTGAAGCCACTAGGCTCTCTTAAGCATGACTAGTGTAAGTTTGTTGGCAACACATTGTCTTATTAAACTTCACAGATTGAAGAAAATTAATATGGATATGAGAGCATCTTGAAACAAGTAGATTTGCAGCATCTAGTGAATGACTAGGCATAGTGCAACTGAATGGATGACAAAAACTAGCAATTATAGAAATCTTTGCATGTTTTTTTGTCAAAACAACACATAGCAGAACAAAATTCAACTGATCTATAGGTGCAATACCTAAAAATGAGCTAGAATAAAAATACTAAATTTCAAAATTAATAATGAGACCATAACAAACACGTAATAACAAACAGTGCCACAGAGGAATTCCAAAATAAAATAAATTTAATAAAATAAGTTACCTGTGTGTTTCCCTCCTTTCGTCAGTACCTACCTAGATGACCCTTGAATTTCTTGAGGCTAGCCTTGAGAAAATTAAAATAGTACTTGAAGCCAGCCTCCACTACTATTTTAATTTTCAGAACGTGAGTAGTTCAGAAAGCTACCCTCTTCAGGAAGCTTTCTCCCCACTTCATTTCTCCTGCCAGCACAGCATGTTTCTGTGCTTGTTGGTACCTCAATGGTGATTGGTACACCTGATTGACTCTGAAAATTTATACTAGGCCATTATTGGGTTACCTTGGTTGATGGATAATATCAATTACTGAGCCCTCTTAGGCTAGTGAGAGTATTCAAGTGTAATGAAAGCTTTTAATTTTGAGGAAGTGATCAGTTCAATTGTTCACTTTCTGAAACTTAAGGGGTCTCTCTCTCTCTCTCTCTCTCTGATATATGCTTATGGTTCATCTTGTCTTCATTATAACATCTTTGTTATTAGTTAGCTGGATGGTTTACATTATTAACATTATCTTTATTTATTTTATTAAGGATCATTATGAGGCAACTCATGGAGGGAATGGCATTTATCCATTCTAAAAATATTATACACAGAGATATTAAGGTGAGTAAATTATGACTGCTGAAATTGTTTTATGTACCTTAAAAAAAAAAGCATAATAACATCATATTTTAAAGCAGAGGTATGTAACTGAAAAGTTTTCAAAGCCGCACGTTAAATTCTTGAGGCTCTCTGTCTCTTGACAGCACACTTATGAAGGCTAGTATTTAAGAATTTTCTTTAAAACTTATGTTAGTGTATTTCCTTTAAGCATTGCCATTATTTTCATATGGATTTAACTAGTACTTTTTTCATAGAAAAAAGGGTGGGAGGTATTATGGTCCTCCAACAGTCTTGTTGGGGAGATTGGAAAAACTTACCTTGGACATGTATTCAATACTTTAAAAAAGTAATACATATACTCTTTAATTTAATTTTATTTTATAAAGTTAAAATAAAGCAAGGTACAGGCATTTCGGTGGCAAGGTACGAGTACAAGGTATGTTCGTGTCGGATGGCACCTGGGATTTCTCCCATCTCCGTGTGTGTTTCGCTGTATCGAGGACAGTACACTGTCAAGCCAGAGACTTGAAAGTGTGTGGGCCCTGTCTGTGTAGTGTGATATGTTGTGCCCATTGTTTATCCGGCTTATTGGCCACCAGGCCCCTAGTGGGGCCCGACATTCCCCATACCCTGCCACGTGGAGACTAGCCTGGTCTATCCAGTATCACAACAAATTGCTCTGGCAGGTCCTGCCACCTAGTTTCCTGGGATTTCAGTGGCTAGGACCTATAAAAAAAAAAAAAAAAAAAAAAAAATTGCGTTTGACATTAATGCTTAATGGGATTGCTGTTAGGAAATCGCTGGTTGGGGTTGAACGCTAAAGAGATGTGTTAAAGGCCAAATAGGTCGGGCAAAATTTTGATGTTATTAAATTTAGACATGTGAGGCTATACGCTAGCTAATAGTGTTAGTTGTCTTAGAGATTTACAAGAAACCAGTAGAATTTAGACGTTGATTAGAATTTGGCGGCATTGTTAAGGGTGTACTCGGTTGATTTAGTGAAAAAGGGAGGGAGACTGAAGACTGGGGGGAAAACAGATAGAAGAATAGGGACGATAGAGTAGGTATCCCCAAAGAGGTCAGTGGAGATGAGCCCACCAGGCGAAGTATGGGGGGGTAGGCAGGGAGGAGAGGAGACAGAGATCCGTCTCCTCCCTCCCCTGCCTGGGGATGGGGTTTTAAAGGGACCCAGGTTAGAGTACCCAGTTCAGATCGCCGTTGGCAGCAAAGCCGCAAATTGTCTTCGTCGGTGTCATGTCCAAGGAGTGTCGAATCTGGTATGAAGGTTAAGCTGCCCATCCCGCTCCGGAAGTGGGATATGTTAGTTGGCAGTGGGGAACCCACCAGGCAAGGGGGTGGGAGAGACTCACATTTACTTCATTTATAATCTGCATTCTCACTCTACTTGCATTCTTTTTTTTTCTTTTTTTATTTATTTATTTTTATTTTTTTTTAAATACTTTTTTCTTATTTTATAATTTTTTTTTTCACTCAACTCATTCATCTTTTTCTCACACACCAGGAGGGGGATGCAATGATGTGTAGTGTAAATTTAAATACTAATTAAAACTAGGGTTAGTGTGTACTTAACTGTAGCATTTATGGTTTGTGTTCTTTTTCTCACACGCTTACACTTTTATTCATTCTTCTAGCTCTCATCTCATTTATTCGACTCTTACTTTCTGCACTGCACTCTACGGGCACCTCAACTTACTGTTATTCTTCAGTTGTGGTGCAGGCCTAGCCACACGTTTTTTTTTTTTTTTTTGCAGGCCAGGGGAGAATGCAGTGATAGTGTTTATGTGGTTAGTAAATGTTTGTTAGTACAGTATATATAAAGTGATGTAAGTTATTTTTAACTTTGCATTCTTTCGGCCAATTACATTTGCTCTTCCACTCATTCCCATTCACTCTCTCTTTCCCTAATGCTAGATCACTCTTTCTTTCACCAAAACTGCCATTTATTCCCTTTTACCATAATTCCTAGTTCACTCAGTTCCCAGCCTATTCATTGTCTTTCCATCTCATTCATTCATTCATTCTACATTGCATCCCTTTGCTATTAGCCTACTTATATTTTTTTTCAGCTAATCTGCTCCCTGTACATCCCCCCACCTACGTGGTTACTTATTTGGCATGGGGCTCCAGGTTCCTACACATGGCAGGGTAGTCCTGGGGAGGTTTGTCATGTCAGATTTCTGTCGGTGCAGAATACTGCTATCCTGACAGTTTCTAAGTCATCGTCTGGGCGTGGTGGGAAACTTGGGCAATTTTACTATTGATTATTGTTTAATTGCTGGGGGGCTGAATTTCCATTCTTTGCATTGCTCTGCACATTTTGAATACTTTCTGTGTGAAAGATGTAAAAGCTTTATAATTTTGCTCTTCTATGATGAACAGATGTTCTTCTCCCCCGGGAAGGCGACCAATCTGTGCTATTAGCTTTGTTCTGGGGATGTTATATATTATACATTCATATAGAACGTGTGCCCAGTCTTCACTTTCGCCACAGGTGCAGTTTGGATCATTGGTCAGGCTTAAGGAGGTTAGTTTCGCCTTTAGGGAGCCGTGACCTGCAAGCTTATGCAGCATCAGCCCAAAAAAAAAAATAAATAAATAAATAAAAAATAACCACTTCCACTTCACTCCTCTGTTCGTTCGAAATACCTGTCCAGCTGAGCCTTAAACTTATTTAGGCTATCAACTTCCACGACAAGGGATGGAAGTCTATTCCACAAACCAACCACCTGCTGGTTAAAGGCAAATTTCCTCACGTCTATCCTACATCTGTCTTTTCTCAATTTGAATTTATGCCCTCTCAGGTGATTATTCTGAGCAAGAGGAAGAATCCCATCAGCATTGAGCATGCTCAAACCATTCAAGACTTTATACACCTCTATCAGATCACCTCGCTGGTGCCTAGTCTCCAGACACTGTAATTTGCAAAACTTAAGCCTTTCTTCATAAGAGCACCCCTTTGTTCCATTCACTAATCTTGTTTCCCTTCTCTGTACTCGTTCCTGCATCTCTACATCCTTCTTGAAATGAGGCCTCCAGACCTGTATACAGTACTCTAAGTGTGGTCTGACCATTGCCTTATACAAGGGAATAATCACCTCCTTATCCCTGCTAGAAAGATTCCTATATATCATCGACAATACACCATGAGCTACTCTTGCAGCCCATCTGCACTGCTCAGAAAACTTCATATCTGCCTGCACAACCACCCGCAGGTCACTTTCATTCTCTACCACTGTCAATGTAGTACCACAGAGTTGATATGTTGCTCTGGGGTTGCTGTTTCCCATATGTAGTACTTTACATTTGTCAATGTTAAACTTCATTTGCCACCTCTCAGCCCATCTGCTCACAGATCCTGTTGCAGTAGCATAGTGTCAGTAGTGTCCTTGACAACCCTGCCAACCTTCGTATCATCTGCAAACTTGGACATTAATAAGCTTGATATACCATCATCAATATCATTTATAAATACAGAAAACAATAATGGACCCAATATTGAACCCTGATGGACTCCACTAATAACATTAGTCCACGATGAGCAGTGTCCATTGATTACCACTCTCTGTCTTCTCCCCCTCAACTGCCCCTTTATCCATAGCAGCAATTTGCCTCCAATGCCACACTGCTCCAATTTGTGCAGCAGTCTTCCATGTGCAACAGTATCAAAAGCCTTTCTAAGATCCAAGTATATAATATCAAAGTTATTCCCTGGATCCAGTTCTTTTGTGACTGCATCACAGTATCCAATCAAACTGGTCAGGCAAGACTTCCCCTTAACAAAACCATGCTGTGTCTGAGCTATAACTGAAGTCTTGTCTAGATGATCCTGCAGTGCTTCTTTAACCAGTGCCTCCATTAATTTTCCAGGAACAGAAGTTAAAATAACAGGTCTATAATTACTTGTGTCGCCCTTTGATCCTCCTTTGAATTGGAGTCACATTTGCACATCTCCAGTCCATGGGTACTTCCCCTGAGTCCAAGGAAGCTCTCATAATTATGGCTAAGGGTTTGCTTACTTCCTTTGCTGCCTCCTTTAATATAACTGGATAGATCCCATCCACCCCAGGTGCCTTTCTTGTATTTATCTTCAACAATTTCTCCTCCACTTTACTCTCAGTTATTACAAGATTCTCTAGCTTACTGCCAGAATTGAATACACCTCAGGCATTCCCCTCGCTGTATAACTCCTCATGTGTGAATGTCGATGCAAAATATTCATTCAGTTTGTTAGCTACCTGAGCAGGATCATCAACAGTTGACCCATCGATATCAAGTGGACCAATCTGATTCATCCCCTTCCTTCTAGAGTTTACATAAGTAAAGAACTCTTTGCTGTTTTTCTTTGCATCCCTTGCCAAAGATTTTTCGTAATCTGCCTTCGCCTGCCTAACCTCCTTTGTAACTTGGTTACAGATTAACTTGTATCAATCATAGGCGTCTGTGTCACGTGTAAATTTGTATATATCCCATGCATTTTTCTTCTCTGCCATATGTCTCATTAGTTCATCTGGCAACCATTTAGGCCTAAACCTTGAACAATATTTCTTAGTTGGTATGTAAAGCCTAGTAGCTTCCAAGATAAGTCCTTTGAATGCTTCCCATTTTGAATTTGATGTTGGTAACATCATCAGTTGGTGCCACTGAATAGAATTTAAATACTGTCTCAGTCCATCGTAATCGCCTTTACGAAAGCAATAACCCTTCCCTTTACCCCTAATGGTAGTTACCTCTTTGAGTAAATCCCACTTCAGCACACTGTGATCACTGCCACCTAGTGGTTCATTTACCTGCAGATTCTTAATGCACGAAGAATCGCTACTGATAATCAAATCAAGAGTATTACTCCCTCTAGTTGCCTCCCGAACATGCTGATGTAGAAAACAATCATCCAATAAATCCACAAAAGCCTTGCTAGTGTGTGAGTGACCAGCCCCCAAATTCCAGTCAATATCTGGGAAATTAAAATCCCCCATTATAAGACTCTCTGATTTACTGGCCCACTCTATTTCCCCGTACAGTTTCGTATTATACTCATCAGAGTCATTAGGCCTATAGCACACTCCTACTCTCAATTTTGATCTCCCAATGCTTATGTCACACCAAACTGACTCGACACTGCACTGTCCAGCAATGTCGACTGGCTTCACTTCCTTGGATTTTATGTATTTCTTAACTAATAGCATAATCCCTCCTCCCTTCCTACCCTGTCTATTCTTTCTGTAGACATTGTACTCCCCAAATTCCAGTTTTGCATTCCTTATATCTGTGTGACACCACGTCTCTGAAATCGCCACAATATCTGCCTTTGATGTTTTGAGCAATACCTCAAATTCATCAAATTTATTTACTAAACTCGTAGCATTGGTGTACACGCAAGTATACATGCACCTGTTCTTTTTCTTAGCTACACTAACACAACCTATGTGTTTATTTGTACCCCAATGATTCCCAGCAGTCTCTGAAATATCCTGTATCTTATTTTCCAGGCTGCGGCTCATTCCAATTGAAGCAGTGCGAGAATCACTTTCACCTCTGCCAGTGGCTACTGTTAATCTATTAGTACTTGTATCCCCCAATCTAGCAGTTTTCTGACCCACCTAACACTGCCTCGATAGCATCAGCAAACATTCTTGCACCCTTTCTATTTAAGTGTATCCCATCCCTGTAGAAGCAGTCTCTCCTGTTAACAAGTACAGATGCCTCTACTAATGCTAATGCTAATGCTAATATAAATGTTGTAAAAAGTCCAGAGGCATACCACTTAGGTGGTTTTGGGCTAACCGTTGACACCCGTGGCAGAAACCATTTGGTAACCAGACCTCCGGTTTCCTGCTCCCACTTTGTTTACCATAGCTCGTGGAGCTTTGTGGCTATTCTTTTTCTTTCATCATTGAAGGTGTTGGCTGTGTCAAGGGCTATCCCCAGAAATTCTGTGGGTATGCCCTTTTTAAATCTATAATATAAGCCTCTTTTGACTACTTCCAGGTGAAGTGGGAGAGTTCCGGCCAGCAACTGTAGTGCAGGTGTGCTTACTGTGCGACATGCTCTGGTAATAGTGAGTAGTATTGTCCTTTGTATCGATTCTAATTTATTCCTATTTCTTACTATGGCCGAGCGGATGAACCACGCACTGGCTCCATAGGTGATAACAGGTAGGAACATTGCACGGTATATGATTTCCAGGGTCTTTCTTTTGAGTTTCCAATCTGCTCGACTGATCCTGGCAATCATACCTGCATAATTTCTCACTTTCTTCATCAAGTAGATCAAATGGGGGTAAAAAGTTAATTTTGAATCAAAGACCACTCCAAGATATTTTAGTTCTGTTACCATTTTTATAGTGGTTGTGTTAATTTTGATTTGTGGATGTCTTCTTATGTCCAAATTGCCTTTTAGAAGTATTTGTTTGGTTTTTTCAGGTGATATTTTGAGCATGTGCATTTGTGCCCACTCCTGCAGCTGCAAGAGGGCGGCATTTGATCTTTGCTGTACAACCACTCGTGAGTTACCTTTTACAAGGAAAATCATGTCATCTGCAAAGGCCAGGCTTTCAACGGGGCCCAGATCCAATGCCAGAAATTCGTCCAGAACAATGTTCCAAACGAAAGGGCCAAGGATTGAACCCTGCGGGCAGCCTTTATTCACAGGGCGTGTCAATTCCTGGAACCTTGTGCGTAACGAGAACTTCTGTCTGTAAGGTAGCTGTTTATTACCTTATAGAGGTTTTGTGGGGCATTTGCCTGGCGAAGTCTCCTAAGGACACTAGGCCACCAGATTGAGTCAAATGCCCCACTAAAGTCAATGGAGATTGCCAGCATATATTTCTCCTCTGTGTTTTTAACTGTTGTCAGTAGGTGGTGCATAGCATCCTCCGTAGAATTGCCCTGCTTAAAACCGTACTGATTGTTATAATGCAAACCTGCTTCTGTGTAATATTAAGCTAATCTGCTATATATTAGTATTTCATATATTTTTCCCTAGTACAGGGAGTAGGGCTATTGGTCTATATGATTTGGGATCAGTAGGGAGTTTTTCAGGGTTTTTGAGGATTAATCTTAGCAGCTTGTTTCCATATTTTTGGGAATATACCTTCTGTCATACAGTTATTATATAGTGCTATTAATTTATGTGGTGCCCTTTCCGCTAATTTTTTGATAATTTCAACCTCTAAGAGGTCAAAACCTGGGCATTTATTGTTTTTGGTTTTAGATAGTGCTATTTCTAAGTCTTGTATAGTGAACAGAGGTTCAATATTAGCATTGTCATATTCAGTGTTTTCTTTTATAATGTCTAGCTGGGTGGGGGAATGATTTCCAGTTTCAGTCTGAATGATACTGTCTAGGATGTTATTTACAGAATCCACCCAACACAGGGTTGGGGTTCCATCTGGTTTGACAGTAGTTTCTAAGACATCTCCTCTTGGGCAGCTTGTTGGTCACTATTCTGTAGACTCAAGACTCTGTAGCTCCCCAAGGGTTATTATTTCCAGTAGTTCCCACCAAGTGCCTCTGGCATTCCTTTTTCTTGTCTCTTATGAGGGCTGTATACTGATTCTTGAGAGTTCTATAAGAATCTCTCAGTGCATCCACCTCATTTTGTGGCCAAGATGTTCTGGCTCTTTGAAAATGTCTCCTCCCTTGGTGTACCCTACTTCTGAGTATAGTCAGTTCGGGGCACCACCAGAGAACTGTCTGCTTCCTCGGTTTTTTCCGTTGGATAGACAGGGTTGCTGTTTTTGTTAAAATGTTTGTCATAGTCAGTGCTTGCTTGTCCGGGTTACAGTTACCTGATCTAGACCACTCATTTTCCTGTTTTTGCAGCTCAGCTGCTGTATGTTCTGCAAAAATCTGCCAGTTTGCCTTTTTAAGGTTATACCTTTTGATATCCAACAGAGAGTGTTGAGTTGTTTGTAATTGCCTGTTTAGTTTGAAGGAAATGGCTCTGTGATCTGATGTGGTCCAGGCTGGCTGGACACATCAGTCTGTGATTTTATAAGCTATTGAATTGGTGGCAAGAGTAACATCAATGTCACTCTCCCACATGGTAGTGCTAAAAGTTGGGAGGTTATTTGGTTGGTTTAGCACTTGAAAGGGTGAGGTGGCTACGTAGTCTGAAAGTATCTGGCCGTTGTGCGTGCCTGCTCTGTCTTCCGTACGGCTATGCCATAAGGCTGACCGGCAGTTGACATCAGCACACACACACTATGATATTTGCAGTAGGTAGCAAGTTTGTGACTACTTATAGGTATTCAATAGTTGGATTTATATCTTCACCTGGTCTGGAATATAGCGAAATAATGTAAAACTGTCCTACAGCACTGGTGATATGGGCACATACTCCCACTGGGGAGCAGAGGTGACCCACCTTTGTGACTGTAAGGTCAGTATTTTTAACTACTATTGCTGTAGAAGGGACACCTGAGGTGTATTCTATTATTTTATAGCCTCTTGGGTATCCCTGAACCCTACCCATATGTGTGTGTAGGGTTCCTGGAGTACCAAGATATCTATATTATTTTCTTCCAATTTGAGTTTGATCTGATCTACAACGGCTCTTGCTCTTTGAGCATTCAGTTGGACAAGATTTAGAGCCCTAGTCACATTCACGTTTTCAATCTGGCCCATAGTTGGTCCTAGATTGAATAAGTTTTGCTATTTTTTTATAACTGGGGCATTAACATCCCTGATACTATGTGTATAGTCAGTCAGCCATGCTGCCTTGCAAGTAGCACATTTTGGCTGCTGAGACTTATTTTTGCAGTTTTTGTAATCATGGCCAGTTACTGCACAGTGATCACAAACAGGTTCTTTCTGACCGCAGTCTCTGGCAATGTGACCATATTTATGGCAGTTAAAACAACTTTGGATAGGGAAGTGTTCTCTAAATCTATGACTCGTCCAGCCAGCATAGATTCTCTGTTGTCCCTGCAATACCTTCAAAATTTTTGGTGTAATTTCTGCAATTATGTTGAGTTGTCCATTCCTTTTGTTTTTTGTTGCTCTTTTCAGCAGGAATTCAGCAGCAAATTCATCTATTGTCATTTCATTGTTAAAGTTTTTGAAGTAGATATCTATCATGAATTCTTTTTCTATTACTGGCACAGGTGCATCAAAGATTATAATATTAGGGTTTTTCCCTTTTGGTTTTTCAGGGAGCAAACCCAGTTTTTCCATCTCGGGATGGTTTTCTATTTTTCTTAGATCTTCTTTGCTTGCTACCTCCATCAGGACTCCATTATTCTTGATTTTCCGCATGTTGTTTATCCTTATTTCTCTCAGATGAGGCCTCAGCTTTGTTACCACTGTGTCCTTAACTGCCTCACTGGTTTTATGAGTAGAGTCACTTTTTGCTTTTAGAATAATAATGTTGCTTTCCTTGTTTATATTAGGTTGCTTAGTAGCTATTTGTTTTGCTTTAGTTATGTCCTGTTTGCCATTAACCTTTGCACATTGGGCATAGGTTAATAACACTTGGTTCTCGTTTAATTCAATCAGGCGCTGCTCAAGCAGTGACCAACAGTTCACTATCTGCAGCCTAATTGCAGAAGTAATTCTGCTGGTTTGCTTGTGCATATATTCTTCTAGATACACTCTGGTTTCCTTTGCCTGTTTGATAGGGTCAGTCAAATTTGTTAGGTAGTCTAGTTTTAGTTCTTCTTCTGTCTTTTGTTGCATCTCTGGAATTTCTGTAGTTTCTTGATTTTTTCCATTCCTGCCCTTCTTAATACTGAGGAGGCCAGGAGGCAAGGTACAAGTACAGTAAGGTACACACATTCCTCTTTATAATTTCCTTTTTTTTTTTTTTTTCATAATTATCATTAAATGTAATCAGTTTCTGAAGCTAGTTTGAGATAAAAGTTACAGGCTTTTTGGATTATAATAATTTTAATTTAATTATAATTAAAACAAACATTAATATTTAAGCATTATAATTTAATTTTATTATTTTTCAATAATTAAATAAATGTAATCCAGTTTCATATATTTAATTATTAAATAATAAATGAAAAAAATAATGAAAAATACGGGTATATTTCTGATATTTGGCCGTAGGAAAAAAATTAATAGTTACAGTACTGCTTTTCAGAACAATTTGGATATGAGATTCTCTCCCGTTCATGTAAGAAAATTAAAGATGTGGCTTAAATATATTTATTAAGTCATCACTGCTGATTCAAAAATAAGAGAGAAAAATAGTAATTTAGATTTTGAAGCCATCTGTACCAAATTCCTTTGTTGTTGTTGTATGTTTTACGGCGCAACGGCAGCTATAGGCCATTATGCACCAAATTCCTTTATGACCCTCCTAATTGTATGCACAGCAATTTATCCTTCCTCTGTATATAATCTACATCTGCCCTTCTTTTTCCCCCCTCCACCCTAAAACAGTTCAATGAAACTTTATTTGGATTTTTTCCAGTGATATAAATGCTAAAGTATTTAAATTTGTTTAAATTCAAAGTATTTTTTTTTTTTTTAGCTTTTTTATGAAAGCCACAGACACAAAAGCCATTAAAACCTGTAGTACTTAGTTGTTAAATGGTTTTTAGGAGCATTAGCAACTAAGGCCATATTGCTCCCTGGATATGCAGTGGTCATTCCCTGACCTTTCCACATCCTCCATATTTGGTTGGCATGGGCTCGAACATCGGTCTAATTAAGAAGCATGTGCTATGCACTACTGCTCCTGCCCACCTGGCTATGGAGGCATTGTAGTACTTAGTACCATATATAGGTTGCAGATTGAGAAGACGATAGAAGATACATGTTGACATTAGACTTGAATTTCTGTAGATTGTAATTTTTGGGAAATGTGTGTGAAGGGTAGTTGTTCCAGATAACTAAAGTGGAAGGGATAAATGAGGAAGAAGGAAAGTTGGTTCTTGTGAGTTCAAAGTTGGAGACTAAATGGATGTTAACTGGTTGCAGCAGTATTCAGTCTGGTTTAGAAGAGAGAGAGAGAGAAAGAGAGAGGTAGAATTACAGAAGCCATTTCAGAAAAACAGTGTGAATGGAAGTATCTATAAAAAAGACATGCAGCAGAAACAGAATACCTGTGAGACAGAGATCAGAGAGAATTTGTAAGAGGTGGGAAATTAATTAACCTAACTGCACTCTTTTGAATGGAGTCTAATAGTCTAAGCTTGAGAGAGGTTATGGGATAACAGTACTCTATAGTAGGGCAGATCTGAGATTTGTACAGAGTGAGTATCTGTTTAGAAGGAAGGTAATGCCAAGTGTGAAAGAGAAAACCCAGTTAGTTTGGTGTAGAGGAAGCAATATTTGTGAGGTGCTTATGCATAGAGAGAGATATGAAGTCAGGGTATTCAGTAATAGAGATGTGTGATCATGTCTAGAAATCTGAGTGTCATTGAAGATAAGCACAGGAGCAGAAGAATCCTTTTTATGAGATTAGCATTAGTAGAGGCATTTGATGCAAGAAAGCAAGCTTATGCAGCATCAGCCAAAAAAAAAAATAAAACAAATAAAATAAAAATAAATAAATAAAAAATAACCACTTCCACTTCACCCCTCTGTTCGTTCGAAATACCTGTCCAGCTGAGCCTTAAACTTATTTAGGCTATCAACTTCCACGGCAAGGGATGAAAGTTTGTTCCACCAACCAAACACCCGCTGGCTAAAGGCAAATTTCCTCACGTCTATCCTACATCTGTCTTTCCTCAATTTGAATTTATGCCCTTTCAGGTGATTTTTCTGAGCAAGAGGAAGAATCCCATCAGCATTGAGCATGCTCAAACCATTCAAGGCTTTATACACCTCAATCAGATCACCTCGCTGGTGCCTAGTCTCCAGACACTGTAATTTGCAAAACTTAAGCCTCTCTTCGTAAGAGCACCCCTTTGTTCCATTCCCCAATCTTGTTGCCTTTCTCTGTACTCGTTCCAGCATCCTTACATCCTTCTTGAAATGAGGCCTCCAGACCTGTATACAGTACTCTAGGTGTGGCCTGACCATTGCCTTATACAAGGGAATAATCACCTCCTTATTCCTGCTAGAAAAATTCCTATATATCATCGACAATACACCATGAGCTACTCTTGCAGCCCTTCTGCACTGCTCAGAAAACTTCATATCTGCCTGCACAACCACCCCCAGGTCCCTTTCATTCTCTACCACTGTCAGTGTAGTACCACAGAGTTGATACATTGCTCTGGGGTTGCTGTTTCCCATATATAGTACTTTACATTTGTCAATGTTAAACTTCATTTGCCACCTCTCAGCCCATCTGCTCAACCTTTCCAGATCCTGTTGCAGTAGCATAGTGTCAGTAGTGTCCTTGACAACCCTGCCAACCTTCGTATTGTCTGCAAATATCTGCAAAGCTTGATATACCATCATCAATATCATTTATAAATACAGAAAACAATAATGGACCCAACACTGAACCCTGAGGGACTCCACTAATAACATTAGTCCACGATGAGCAGTGTCCATTGATTACCACTCTGTTTTCTCCCCCTCAACCACCCCTTTATCAATAGCAGCAATTTGCCTCCAATGCCACACTGCTCCAATTTGTGCAGCAGTCTTCCATGTGCAACAGTATCAAAAGCCTTTCTAAGATCCAAGTATATAATATCAAAGTTATTCCCTGCATCCAGTTCTTTTGTGACTGTATCAAATTGGTCAGGCAAGACTTTCCCTTAACAAAACCATGCTGTGTCTGAGCTATAACTGAAGTCTTGTCTAGATGATCCTGCAGTGCTTCTTTAACCAGTGCCTCCATTAATTTTCCGGGAACAGAAGTTAAACTAACAGGTCTATAATTACTTGTGTCAGCCTTTGATCCTCCTTTGTGAATTGGGGTTACATTTGCACATCTCCAGTCCATGGGTACTTCCCCTGAGTCCAAAGAAGCTGTCATAATTATGGCTAAGGGTTTGCTTACTTCCTTTGCTGCCTCCTTTAATATAACTGGATAAATCCCATCCACCCCAGGTGCCTTTCTTGTATTTATCTTCAACAATTTCTCCTCCACTTTACTCTCAGTTATTACAAGATTCTGTAGTTTACTGCCAGAGTTGAATACACCTCTGGCATTCCCCTCGCTGAATAACTCCTCATGTGTGAATGTCGATGCAAAATATTCATTTAGTTTGTTAGCTACTTGAGCAGGATCATTAACAGTTGACCCATCGATATCAAGTGGACCAATCTGATTCATCCCCTTCCTTCTAGAGTTTACATAAGTAAAGAACTCTTTGCTGTTTTTCTTTGCAATCCTTGCAAGAGATTTCTCGTAATCTGCCTTCGCCTGCCTAATCTCCTTTGTAACTTGGTTACAGATCAACTTGTATCTATCATAGGCCTCTGTGTCACGTGTTAATTTGTATGTATCCCACATTTTTCTTCTCTGCCATATGTCTCATTATTTCATCTGACATCCACTTAGGCCTAAACCTTGAACAATATTTCTTAGTTGGTATGTAAAGCCTAGTAGCTTCCAAGATAAGTTCTTTGAATGCTTCCCATTTTGAATTTTCTGTTGATAACATCATCATTTGGTCCCACTGTATAGAATTTAAATACTGTCTCAGTCCATCGTAGTTGCCTTTACGAAAGCAATAACCCTTCCCTTTACCCCTAATGGTAGTTACCTCTTTGAGTAAATCCCACTTCAGCACACTGTGATCACTGCCACCTACTGGTTCATTTACCTGAAGATTCTTAATGCATGAAGAATCACTACTGATAATCAAATCAAGAGTATTACTCCCTCTATTTGCCTCCCGAACATGCTGATGTAGAAAACAATCATCCAATAAATCCACAAAAGCCTTGTTAGTGTGTGAGTGACCAGCCCCCAAATTCCAGTCAATATCTGGGAAATTAAAATCCCCCATTATAAGACTCTCTGATTTACTGGCCCACTCTATTTCCCTGTACAATTTCTTATTATACTCATCAGAGTCATTAGGCCTATAGCACACTCCTACTCTCAATTTTGATCTCCCAATGCTTATGTCACACCATACTGACTCGACACTGCACTGTCCAGCAATGTCCACTGGCTTCACTTCCTTGGATTTTATGTATTTCTTAACTAATAGCATAACCCCTCCTCCCTTCCTATCCTGTCTATCCCTTCTGTAGACATTGTACTCCCCAAATTCCAGTTCTGCATTCCTTATATCTGTGTAACACCACGTCTCTGAAATCCCAGCAATATCTGCCTTTGATGTTTTGAGCAATACCTCAAATTCATCAAATTTATTTACTAAACTCCTAGCATTTAAATTTTTAGTAAATAAATCAAATTTATTTACTAAACTCCTTGTACACACAAGTATACATGCACTTGTTCTTTTTCTTAGCTACCCTAACACAACCCATATGTTTACTTGTACCCCAATGATTCCCAGCAGTCACTGAAATATCCTATATCTTATTTTTCAGGCTGCGGCTCATTCCAATAGAAGCAGTGCAAGAACCACCTTCACCTCTGCCGGTGACCACTGTTAATCTACCAGTCCCTGTATCCCCCCCCCCAATCCAGCAGCCCTCCGACCCACCTAGCACTGCTTCGATAGCATCAGCAAACATTCCTGCACCCTTTCCACTCAAGTGTATCCCATCCCTGTAGAAGGAGTCTCTCCTGTTAACAAGTACAGACCAAGTATATAAACAAGGAAAGAAAGGTGAATTTCCTTTCTGGATTTTTACTTGAAATCTTTTAAAGTATAGAATCACTTGAAAAAACAGGAAGAAGAGAGACTGGAAACTAAATATAACTTTTTCGCTGTGAAAGAGCACTCTATATATCACTCAAAAGATCACTTAGCACTCGGGGGCCATGAACTGATGAGACTAGTGAGAGAGAAGAAAAATAAAAACACACGACACGTATAAATTATCAGGTGACATATAAACCTAGAGTAGAATATAAAGGAGGTTAGCCAAGCTAAGGTAGGTTATTATTATTATCATTAGCCATATGGCGCAAGGAAGCCTGAGGCTTATGCTGCACCAGCCAAAAAAAAAAATTTCTGAACTACCCTGAGAGAGAGAGAGAGAGAGAGAATCACCAAAGAAGAGAAGAATGATGATATCCAGCTCAGAACCCTGGGTACTGGAAAAGAACACAACGAAAAGCAGCAGCCTTCTGTACTGATATAAACACTACAAAGAAGAGAATGAATCACATTGGTCAGCTATATTTGGGAATGCTTTAACTGTTAAAGCTCAGGTTGCTCAAAAAGTGAATAGACATTTTGCACCAGCAGTCACACATTAGAAAATGAAAAAGACCTGGGAGTAATTGTGCAGTCAGATATGAAGTTTTCTGAGCAATGCAGACAGGCTGCTAGGGCAGGTCATGGGGTTTTGTCAATGATATATAGGAATTTTGCTAGCAGGGAAAAGGAGGTGATTGTCCCTCTGTATAAGGCAATGGTCAGGCCACGCCTTGAGTATTGCGTACAAGTCTGGAGGCCTCATTTTAGGAAGGATGTAGATTTGCTTGAGCGTGTACAGAGAAGAGCAACACGATTGGTGAGGGGAATGAAGGGATTCTCTTACCAAGAGAGGCTTAAGTTCTGCAAATTGCAGTGGCTGGAGACTAGGCACCTGCGCGGTGATCTGATTGAGGTCTATAAGGCCTTGAATGGGTTGAGCACGCTGAATTCTGATGGGATCCTTCCACTTGTTCAGATTACGAACCTACGGGGACATAAGTTCAAATTAAGAAAGGATAGATGTAGAATAGATGTGCGGAAATTTGCCTTTAGCCAGCGGGTGGTTAATTGCTGGAACAAACTTCCATCTGTCGTTGTGGAAGTTGATAGGTTAAATAAATTTAAGGAGGAACTGGACAGGCATTTGGAGGGAATGGTGTGATGATTTTTTTTTTTTTTTTTTTTTTTTTTTTTTTGGCTGATGCTGCATAAGCTCCTACACTTGCTTTCTTGCATCATGTGCCACTACTACTACTACTACTACTACTACTACATTAGCAATTTTTTAGATATGGGGATGCCAAAAGTGCCAGGGAGCACTAAATATTTTTGTGATAACTGAGAGGATAGGGAAAGAGAAATTGTTGAAGACAAACATCAATAATGGACCTGAGTTGGATTTGATCTATCCGATTATAGTAAGGGAGGCATAAAAAGAGGTAAGAAAACTTTTAGACATAATTACAAAAGCACTCTTGTATTCAGAGGTAGTCCTTATGGACTAGCTATTGCAAATGTATCCCCAATTCATAAAGAAGGATCAAAGGGTGAACTGAATAATTACAGATCTGTAAGCTCAACATATTTCAGGAAAAATAATAGAGTCACTGGTTAAAAATATAATACTGGCCCACCTGGAGTTATACTTATTACTCTGCAGTCATACTGCAGCCACAGCATGGAATCATGAATTTGTTAGCAGATGATCTTGTCTGATAAATCTTACTGATTGATGTAGTAACAAAGGAACTGGATGCAAAAATTAATTCTGACATCATATACATAGATTTCAGAAAAGGTTTTACACTGCTCCACATAGAAGACTGCTGTACAAACTGGAAAAACGTAGCATTAGGGGCAAGTTACTGCTGGGTGGGAGAAGACAGAGTAGTTATCAACTTGAGCTGCTCTTCCTGGATTAGTGTTATTGGAGAAGCTCCCAGGGTTCAGTGCTGGGCCTATTGTTGTTTTCAACATTTATTAATGATACTGATGGTGGCAGGTCAGTGAATGACCACCGCATATTCCCAGCCCACATAAAGGGTGAGGGTTGGCGTCAGGAAGGGCATCCGGCCGAAAATTGCATGCCAAAGCAATAAAAAAAATGCTGACCCCATATAATAATGGGAAAAGGCGAGGATAAAAAAAAAAAAAAAAAATTTAATGATACTGATGAAGCCATATCAAGGTTAGTGTATAAGTTTGTAGATAATAAAAAAATTGACTTTGTGGTTATGACTGCAATCAAGGTATACTACTGCATCAAAATCTAGAAAAATTAGGCTGATGGGCTGAGAAGTGGCAATTGAAGTTTAACATTGTCAAATGCAATGTACAGCAATAATCCTAGGTAGCAGCAATTTCGGAATGGAATTACATACCAACTATGTGGTAACACACTCAGGTAGCAAAGAATGAACAAGATTTGGATATAATTGTGTACAGTAATACCCTGACTTACGCTACCCCGACTTACGCGAACTCGGAGTTACGCGGTTCTTGATTTTTTCGTTTGGCAACGCTGCTGCCCACTATCTTCAAGGTCGTTTTTCATATGTTATCGATATACGGTGCGACGGCGGAGAATGAGAGCGAAAGATGAACAAAATTCAACTTTGCTGCTTTTATGAAAGACAGGACTCAATTTTAAAAAGATTGCAATTAACTGAGTTATCTTTGCCCCATTGGAGAATTACCTGGAGGTCAGCATTTAAGGAATTGGTAGTGGATATTCAAGAAGTTGCAGCTGTTTTTGTTAAGGCATGGTTCCTCAAACTTGAAGGTGGATTGCAACATGCTATTGTTAGCAAAACTATGGATATGATTTTCAATCAATGGAAGAAGGTCATTAATATACGAGAGAAAAAGAGCAGGAGAAAGAACTGAACTTTGGGCTACACCAGCATTAATGGAGAAGTTAGAAGACAGAAAGACATCTACCATCAGTGAGCATTCAGAGAGAAATCTGGATATCCAATTATAAAAAAAGTTGGCAATCCATTAAATAGAAGTTTACTTAGAGGATCTTTATACCAAACATGATCAAAAGCCTTTGAAATGTCAAGAGCAAGTATTTGAGTTTTGCTTAAACTTTTCCATTGAATTTGTCCATAGTGGTGTAACATAAGCCAGTATATCGTCAGTGTATCAACACTGATGGAATTCATACTGGCACTCAATGAAAGTGTAAAACGCAACACAGGAGCACAGGTATTGAGAACAAGTGGAGAACTACCATCAGGACCTGGAGCTTTCTGGACATAAGGTTGTTCAAAATTCTTCTTCCATCCTTTTGATGGAAGACAACAGGAAGCATTGAATGGAGTGTACTGGGAGTGGTAGGAGGAGGTTTACTAAAATCATCAATACAAGAGTGAGAACAAAAGTATGATGCTAGCAGGTCAGCTTTATCTTTAGCTGAGGTGGCAATAGAATCATCAGGTTTTAATATAGGTGGGAGTACACATGGACAAAAGTTGTGGCCAATAGTTTTGGCAAGAGATTAATAACTGGATTGTTTAATAATTGCTTTACAATTGTTGCTACCTTTGGTGTAAAGCAGAAAATTAACCTAAGATATTTGGATGCAAGCCAGTTGTGATTTGCAATATTCTTCTCTTATATAGTTCAGCATGGTCACTAGGTGGCATTGCTCCTGCCTCCACGTGGCGGGGCCGATAACCTGGGGATAAAGTTATCCTCCATGGCAAAAAGGAGCAATTATGGATATAAATGAGTTCCACCTCTAGAGCTTTCAAACTCAAGGCCAGACACATCAACCAATAATGACTCGAACCAACCGAAAAGGCTTCGAAGGGAAGAACAGTGCCATGACTTGCTAAATTTTTTGGTAATGCACTCCCTATCCAGCCAGCCTGTGGGCAAATTATCACCATTTCTAATTCAAAGATATTTGGAACCCATCGCCGGACCAAAAATGTGAAACGATTGCAATCAGGAGACCTGATCGAAACAGCTTCCTCTAAATGTTCTGAATGGCTGCTAAAAACCAAGATGTTTGGCAGGCTGCCAGTATCTGTCACTCCCCACAACACCTTAAATCCATCTAAAGGTGTTATCACAGAGTGGAACCTACTTACAAGGTGTTATCACAGAGTGGAACCTACTTCTGAGGAAGAATTAGTTCAAGAACTTAGTAGTCAAAAAGTGATCAGTTCCAAATGAATAATGACAAAAAAAGATGGAAATCGCATTCCTACTAAAGCCATCATCTTAACATTTAGCACTCCAGAATTTCCATCCACAGTACTAGCTGGCTATTTAAACTGCCGAATTTTCCCCTACATCCCAAACCCGATTCGTTGATACTTGATAAAAAAAAAAAAACACTCGTAAACCCAGGTACTCGTAAAGCAGGAACTGCCTGTATAAGTATATTCATAAAAACTAAGTATTGAGTGTTAACAATAGTATAATATGAGATACCAGAATCTCAGTATGGGAATTTGAAATTTTGCTCTCTCAGATATTAGTACAGTCAGTTCTGCTATAATGTGATACATGTGTTCCTGTAGTGGCCATATTTCTTTCTTTTTTTTTTCTTTTTTTTTAGTTGTTGGTGAATTGGCTTCTGTGGCCATAATGCACCTCCCAAAGTTTTTGCATTTTACTCTGATCCAAGCCCGAGGCGGGATTCGAACCCGTGACCTTTGGGTTGCCAGGCAGGCACTTAACCCACATGGCTAGCCTGGTCGGCATTCTGGCATTCAATGCCAGAAATATGGCCACTCTCATCAGGCATGCAGAGGGCATGCCATCTGTCCAATTTGTGGTTCAAAAGACCATACAAAACAGATTGTTCAGCCTCAACTCCTGTTTGCTCCAACTGCAAAGGAAGCCACCCTGCTTTTTCCAAATCATGCGAAATGTGGAAAACTGGAAAAAAAATCCAAAAATATAAAATTGAACATAAAATCATATCCTGAGGCATGCAGACAGGTTATGTTGATCACACCTAGTCAATCCTATGCGTCTCACACCCGGAGCTATTTGTCACCTGCAGTTCAAACAGATGTGTCAATTCCACCCAGCACTTCTTTTGCTAATGGTTAAAGCAACACTATCAACATCCAGAAAAGACACTGCTAAATCTAAAACCAGTGAAGCCACTAACACTCCAATCAGTATTCCAACTGATACTCCAATGATCTTGAATGACATAGAAAAATTGAAAATTGCTAAAGACTCCAAGAAAACTGAAGCACCCACTAAGAGTATGGAGGTGGATGAACACCAAGATTATGAGGAACCCGTCCTGGAACTTCATGGCAATGACACAATGGATACTGGACACTCCATATTTCCAAAAAAAGACCGGAAGAAATGCGCTGTATAAAAAAAAAAAACAGTCAGACGAATCTTCCTCAACTAAACCTAAATAATGCAAAACATCATACAGTAGAACTGCAGAGGACTAAGAAGCCATTCAGATGACATGAAGGATTTACTCACCCAATTTAATCCCATAGGCATATGCCTACAGGAAACATTCCTGTCACCGCAGGTCTCGCCAAAATTTTCAAATTATATCATGTATAGACAAGATAGAAGATCAGAATCTCCTGCATGTGGAGAAGTAGCAATTCTTATTAATTCTAATATTCCATCGAGGCTCATCCAGTTACAAACCTCTCTAGAAGCTGTGGCAGCTCGTATTGAAGTTGGTAATTCAGTTACCCTTGTTTCTATTTGCATTCCACCATCTCTGCCATTTCCTCATTCAGAACTGGACAATCTCTTTACACAATTTGCAATAGCTGGAGACTAGGCTGAGACTAGCTGGAGATAAAATCTTAAATGGGCTGAGCATGCTGAATTCTGATGGGATTCTTCCACTTGCTCAGATTACGAGCCTGAGGGGCCTAAATTCAAATTGAGGAAAGATAGTTGTAGAATAGATGTGCGGAAATTTGTCTTTAGCCAGCGGGTGGTTAATTGTTGGAATAAACTTCCATCTGTCATTGTGGAAGTTGATAGCTTAAATAAATTCAAGGAGGAATTGGACAAACTTTTAGAGGGAATGGTTGTGTGAAATTGTTGTTGTTTTTTTGTTTTTTTTTAGCTGATGCTACATAAGCTCATATACGCTTGCTTTCTTGCATCACATGCCTCTATTACTATTACTACTACTACTACTACAACAACTCCCAACACCAATTTGCCTTTTCGGTGATTTTAATGGCCACCATTCATTGTAGGGATCCACTGCAATGGATTCAAGAGGCAAATTAATTGAAGAGTTTTTGAATAACAATGATCTAAATTTACTAAACTCTGGATTTCCCACATACATATACCTACCTACAGAATCCAACTTCTGTAACTGACTTGTCAATTTGTTCGCCCTCCATCTTTCCAATCATGACATAGTCTGTGTTAACCGATCCCTTTAATAGCGATCATTTTCCAATTATTTACTCATTACAAACAGGGGTAACTGTAAATCCTGACCAACGATCCACTTGGAAGTTTAGAAGTGCAAACTAGGATGGCTATTCTGCCCAAATATATCTAAACAGACTTTATGTTCAGAAAAACCCATTAATGATGTAATTGAATATATAACCAATCAGATTCTGACAGCATCCGATGCATCTATTCCAAAATCCAAGACATATTGCATTCACTGGAATCACTGGTGGAATATAGATTGCTTTCATGCCAACAGGGAAAAAACTGTGCATTTAATAATTTCTGAAAGTATCCTACCACAACTAGCTTAATCACTTATAAGAGACTTAAAGCTAAAGTAAGGCAAATTAGATGGAAACGAAACGTGATTTGTGGATTGCCTTTGCCTCAACCATCACAAAAGACACCAACACCTGGCTCATCTGGAGAAGGATACAGGCCTAAATGACAAATTTGCTTGGCTGCCCTCTCCGATACTTCATTGGAAAGGGAAAGATGTGTCTACTCCTGAAGAAGTTGCTAATGCACTAGCAGAATCGTTTGCCACAATCTCTGCTTCTGCTTCCTTTGCATCCTCCTTCCAAAACATTAAAACAACTGCAGAACGGCATAAAATCAACTTCTTCATGTGCCACTCCTTCCCGTACAACCAACCCTTTACATTAACAGAACTCAAAGAATCATTAAATAGATCATCCAATAGTGCTGTAGGCCCAGATGGTATTCATTACCTTCAAAAAGGCTTCTAAGGTTGGGAGAGTACATATCCAGAATTTAAAACAAATACACCAACTGTTTAACTATAGTGGTTTAATACTGAATGTACCAAACAATACTACACTGTAAAATAATATATGCAAAAAACTGATTTACAAAATAAAATTTGCGATAAAAATTTTAAAATATACAATAAAATATAAATAAAATATTTAAAATACAATAAAATTAAAAGCGATAAAACATTGACTGAAGCTTTCAGGGGCTTCCGCCTCCTTTCTCAACAACAATGATGTTTAAGCAACACATCCTTAAGTAACAGGCTCACAGCACACGTGGCTGACCAGGCGCATGCTCAATATTTCTTCCATGTGAACCAGAACCGGAAGCGGCTTGGGAGCGTGGAAATATAAAACGCTCGTCTTTTGCCAGGAACACGGCTTCCAGCAGGGGGTGAAATCGAACACCCCATCCCTATTCATACTATTATTCTCAGATGAGCCTATCCACAAACTCTCCAGCCACTTACGGTCCCAGAACTATGCGCCCGGTCAAGGATGACAGCATTCACAGGGGAGACCTGATGATGTTTCTCCCAATAATGCTCAGCAATGGCGGACTTATTGAACTCTGCGGTCTGTATAGCTCACATGTGCTCCCCCAGACGGTCTTTTAATCGCCGTCCTGTCTCCCCCACATAACATTCCCCACAATCCGGGCATTTGATCTCATATACGACCCCACTACTGGAATCCCCAGGAATGGGGTCTTTGACCTGTGACAACACTGTGTGCAACCTCCGGCCTGGAAGTTGCACACAGCGTGCCTGAAAGTCACGTAGCATTCTTGAAATTCAATCTGACAAGCCTGGATAGTAGGGAATATAAACTGTGGTGACTGGAACGGACGGTGTTCCATGATTAGGCTCCACGCCTCTATTATATTTATCAATGACCCTCTGGGGGTAACTGCATTTCATAAGATCTGCCCTAACTTGTCCAATTTCTCTCTCTCTCTCCTCAGAGGTACTACAATGTGTCCTAACCCTACCCAAAAGTGCCCTGGCCACACTGTTTTTATGCTGCACAGTCTGTGCTGACCTATAATGGGTGTACTGGCTCCTACACATGGGCTTCCTAAACACTGTAGTACTAAGCCTGGAGCCTTCTCTACACACCATTACGTCCAGGAATGGGAGGGAGCCATTCACTTCTACCTCTGAGGTGAACTGTATAAAAGGAGAGAAATCATTGAGAAAACTAACTACACTCTTCTCTCCCCTTTTGCACCAAAGTGAACATGTCATCCACGTATCTCTTCCACTTGCGCATAGGGAACTCCAAATTTGTAAAAACCCTATTCTCTAACTCTTCCATTGCCAGGTTTGCAACAATGGTGCTAATAGGAGAACCCATAGCTGTGCCGTGAACCTGTTTGTACATCACTCCTTTATATAACAAAGTCGTACTCGAAAGACATAATTCTACGCCACAGCATATATCCTCTACACTTAGGTGCGATCTAGTACTTAGGGTATCATCTCTTTGTAGTGCCACCTTTACACATTCCACCCCATGGGCTATGGGTATACAAGTAAATAATGACACCACATCTAGCGACACCATTATTTCATTCTCCCCTACATTTTGACTTTTAACGAAGTTCACAAAATCCACACTGTCTTTAACAACAAACATAGACCGTCCCACTATAGGAGAAATCAGCTGCGCCAGGAATTTTGACAAAGCATAGGTAGGGCTCCCAATAAAAGAAACAATGGGTCGTAACGGGATCCCCACTTTATGTGTTTTCGGCAGCCCATAAAGCCTGGGCAGCTGACACCCCATTGCATGCATAGACCAGTACTTTTCTTTAGAAATCTTACCCGTTTTTAACCAGAGCTGTAAAATCTTATTAAAACGTTGTTCTAAACCGGCTAAAGGATTTCTGCGGATGATCTTGTATGTATTATCATCCTGTAATAAATCTAGGGCTTTTTTATGATAATCATCACTGTTTAATACTACTGTGGATCTACCCTTATCTGCCGGAAGAACCACAATATCTTCATCCTGCTTGAGTTCCTTTAATGCTTTCATTTGATTACGTGTGAAATTAGAGGAAGCCTTTCTGGCGTGACATAGGATGGCTGAGGCCTTTACCCGGATACGATTAGCAATGGGTTCTGGCAATTTACGAATTGCCCTCTCGATACCCATAGCTGTCTCAGTAATCGGAGGTTTAGGGGGTAACAAGGCACTTAGGTCCTAAAGCCAATACCCCCCTCTTGCTCTGTAGTTAAGGGTTTACCACTCAGATTCTGAATAAAATTAGATTTATTGACCCTATGCATATTTGCCTGTTCTTCCAATAATGTATTGAATTTGCTAATGTGCCTCATCTTATATAAATGTGCAATCCTACCAACCCTATTATGAACTAACGTCCTGACACCTGCTAAATGTAAAGGGGATAGTCTACTATTAATGTTACCTAAAGATACACCAATCAATCTCCTATTGCATCTTAAGTCATCATGCAATTTCTGTATCCAAGTGTTCAACACCTTCTTCTGATACCACGCAATAATCCTCATCATTTGCATATCCTTAAACGGTGCTTTAATCCTAAATCCATGCGGAATGAGTCCATGTTCCCTACAACGATACGCAAATCTTAGGTGTTGTTGCTGCTTAATCTCTCCTATGCTGCACTTCTGAAACTGCCGGATGTGTTGCAAAACTGTATGGCCATAAACACTGACAATATCTTCAAAAAGGCCTCTAAGGTTGGGAGAGTACATATCCAGAATTTAATTCTGGATATGTACTCTCCCAACCGTAAACTCTCGAACCACATGTCTTAAAAACTGAACATCGTAAGAGCTGTCTTCGCTATGTCCTAGGGTGCTGACAGAAGTTAGCATTAGCATTAGTAGAGGCATTTGATGCAAGAAAGCAAGCTTATGCAGCATCAGCCAAAAAAAAAAAAAAAAAACCCACTTCCACTTCACCCCTCTGTTCGTTCAAAATACCTGTCCAGCTGAGCCTTAAACTTATTTAGGCTATCAACCTCCACCACAAGGGATGGCAGTCTGTTCCACCAACCAACCACCCGCTGGCTAAAGGCAAATTTCCGTACGTCTATCCTACATCTGTCTTTCCTCAATTTGAATTTATGCCCTCTCAGGTGATTTTTCTGAGCTAGAGGAAGAATCCCATCAGCATTGGGCATGCTTAAACCATTCAAGGCTTTATACACCTCTATCAGATCACCTCGCTGGTGCCTAGTCTCCAGACACTGTAATTTGCAAAACTTAAGCCTTTCTTCGTAAGAGCACCCCTTTGTTCCATTCACTAATCTTGTTGCCCTTCTCTGTACTCGTTCCAGCAGCTCTACATCCTTCTTGAAATGAGGCCTCCAGACCTGTATACAGTACTCTAGGTGTGGCCTGACCATTGCCTTATACAATGGAATAATCACCTCCTTATCCCTGCTGGAAAAATTCCTGTATATCATTGACAATACTCCATGAGCTACTCTTGCAGCCCATCTGCACTGCTCAGAGAACTTCATATCTGCCTGCACAATCACCCCCAAGTCCCTTTCATTCTCTACCACTGTCAGTGTAGTACCACAGAGTTGATACGTTGCTCTGGGGTTGCTGTTTCCCATGTGTAGTACTTTACATTTGTCAATGTTAAACTTCATTTGCCACCTCTCAGCCCATCTGCTCAACCTTTCCAGATCCTGTTGCAGCAGCATAGTGTCAGTAGTGTCCTTGACAACCCTGCCAACCTTTGTATCATCTGCAAACTTAGACATTAAGCTTGATATACCATCATCAATATCATTTATAAATACAGAAAACAATAATGGACCCAACACTGAGCCCTGAGGGACTCCACTAATAACATTAGTCCACGATGAGCAGTGTCCATTGATTACCACTCTCTGTCTTCTCCCCCTCAACCACCCCTTTATCCATAGCAGCAATTTGCCTCCAATGTCACACTGCTCCAATTTGTGTAGCAGTCTTCCATGTGCAACAGTATCAAAAGCCTTTCTAAGATCCAAGTATATAATATCAAAGTTATTCCCTGCATCCAGTTCTTTTGTGACTGCATCATAGTATCCAATCAAGTTGGTCAGGCAAGACTTCCCCTTAACAAAACCATGCTGTGTCTGAGCTATAACTGAAGTCTTGTCTAAATGATCCTGCAGTGCTTCTTTAACCAGTGCCTCCATCAACTTTCCTGGAACAGAAGTTAAGCTCACAGGTCTATAATTACTTGTGTCAGCCTTTGATCCTCCTTTGTGAATTGGGGTCACATTTGCACATTTCTAGTCTATGGGTACCTCCCCTGAGTCCAAGGAAGCTCTCATAATTATGGCTAAGGGTTTGCTTACTTCCTTTGCTGCCTCCTTTAATATAACTGGATAGATCCCATCCACCCCGGGTGCCTTTCTTGTGTTTATCTTCAACAGTTTCTCCTCCACTTTACTCCCAGTTATTTCAAGATTCTGTAGCTTACTGCTAGAGTTGAATACACCTCTGGCATTCCCCTTGCTGAATAACTCCTCATGTGTGAATGTCGATGCAAAACATTCATTTAGTTTGTTAGCTACCTGAGCAGAATCATCAACAGTTGACCCATCAATATCAAGTGGACCAATCTGATTCATCCCCTTCCTTCTAGAGTTTACATAAGTAAAGAACTCTTTGCTGTTTTTCTTTGCATCCCTTGCCAAGGATTTCTCGTAATCTGCCTTCGCCTGCCTAACCTCCTTTGTAACTTGGTTGCATATCAACTTGTATCTATCATAGGCTTCTGTGTCATGTGTTAATTTGTAAGTATCCCATGCATTTTTCTTCTCTGCCATATGCCTCATTAGTTCATCTGACATCCATTTTGGCCTAAACCTTGAACATTTCTTAGTTGGTATGTAAAGCCTAGTAGCTTCCAAGATAAGTTCTTTGAATGCTTCCCATTTTGAATTTGCTGTTGGTAACATCATCAGTTGGTCCCACTGTATAGAATTTAAATACTGTCTCAGTCCATCGTAGTCGCCTTTACGGAAGCAATAACCCTTCCCTTTACCCCTAGTGGTAGTTACCTCTTTCAGTAAATCCCATCTCAGCACACTGTGATCACTGCCACCTAGTGGTTCATTTATCTGCAGATTCTTAATGCATGAAGAATCACTGCTGATAATCAAATCAAGAGTATTACTCCCTCTAGTTGCCTCCCGAACATGCTGATGTAGAAAACAATCATCCAATAAATCCACAAAAGCCCTGCTAGTGTGTGAGTAACCAGCCCCCAAATTCCAGTCAATATCTGGGAAATTAAAATCTGCCATTATAAGACTCTCTGATTTACTGGCCCACTCTGTTTCCCTGTACAGTTCCTTATTATACTCATCAGAGTCATTAGGCCTATAGCACACTCCTACTCTCAATTTTGATCTCCCAATGCTTATGTCACACCAAACTGACTCAACACTGCACTGTCCAGCGATGTCGACAGCTTCACTTCCTTGGTTTTTATGTGTTTCTTAACTAATAGCATAACCCCTCCCCCCTTCCTATCCTGTCTATCCTTTCTGTAGACGTTGTACTCCCCAAATTGCAGTTCTGCATCCCTTATATCTGTGTGACACCACGTCTCTGATATCCCAACAATATCTGCCTTTGATGTTTTGAGCAATACCTCAAATTCATCAAATTTATTTACTAAACTCCTAGCATTGGTGTACACGCAAGTATACCTGCACCTGTTTCTATTCTTAGCTACCCTAACACAACCTATGTGTTTACTTGTACCGCAATGGCTCCCAGCAGCCTCTGAAATACCATGCATCTTGTTTTTCAGGCTTCTGCTCATTCTAATAGAAGCAGTGCAAGAATCTCTTTCACCTCTGCCAGTGGCTACTGTCAATCTATTGGTCTTTGTCTCCCCCCAAGTTCTCTCCTTCATCTCTATAGAGCTTTAATAAGATCATGCCTAGATTGTAGGTCACCTTTCTATGAATCTAGGAAGAGTTTGCTATTACGTCTGAACACCATACAGCATAGTGCCCTTAGGATAGCTGTGGGAGCCTTCAGAACATCTCCGGTCCACAGCCTGTATATTGAGGCAAATGAACCTCCACTGCATCTAAGGAGAAAATCCTTATTGTGTAACTATGCACTAAAGATTAAGAGTATTCCATCACATCCTAGCTGGCAGCACTTGTTTGACCCTCAATACACCATGCTACATGACAATAAACCTAATGAGAATCGCCCCGCAGGGCTTCGACTGCAAGAGCTCATGTTCAGTTGGAACATTAATTTCAGAATGTTTTCCAAGACCTTGGAACTTCTGAACCTCCCTGGACTGAATTCGTACCTCTCTGTGACAATTTCTTTTTAAGATGGAGGAAGACCTCCTTGGCTAATACAAATTTTCAGCAGCTCCATAAATCGCATTCCTTGGAAAATTCAGAAAAAGTACATATCTATACCAATGGCTCCAAAACAGATACAGCAATAGGTGCTGCAGCAGTTTCTTCCACTTTCTCAGTAGCTGTGTCTCTTTCTGTGAATGCAGCATCTATACTGCAGAATTATTCACAATAAAACTGGCTCTAGATAATATAAACCACTACCATATCAAGGAATCTTTGATATATATACAGACTCCTTAAGTGCAATCACTGCCATTCAATCTACCTTTTCTCCCTCTCACCCCATTCTTAAAGAGATCCGATCTGTTATTTTACTATCAAATAGTCAATCAGAAGGTTACCTTCTGCTGGATCCCTGGTCATGTCGGCATCCCAGGTAATGAACATGCGGATGATGCTGCTATACATCCCAACTCTGGATCTTCCAGACAACTAAAAGTTCCCTGCACCGATTACAAATCTGTCATTAAAACAACATGCAGGAAACAATGGTCTCACCTTTGGAAAACTCAAATCAATAATAAACTGCTGCAGATAAAAAAGAGCCAGAACTGTGGACATATAGTTCCAGGAGAAGCAGGCAACAAGAAGTGATTCTAGCAAGGCTCCGCATCGGTCATTCGCAGTGTTTCTTTTGTCAGTCACAGCTAACAATAAAACACATCCTCATAGAATGTCCCCAACATTCAACAGTCAGAAAATCAAGCTTCAGCTCCCTATCCAACTTACAGGAACCCTTAACCTTATTTCATATTCTTGGCAATGAAGCAAATTTCGAGGAACTGTTTAATTATTTGAAACATAAATCTGTATAATAGACTGTGATCATAGTGACAAGCAAATCATGAACAGACACAATTTGGCCTCAGTAGCCCTTGTGTCGTTAAGCACAATACCAACAACAACAACAGCTTGGAATATTTATTGGGAAAACCAACATTTAGATGAAGGAAGAGATTAAAATATTTCATCCTTACAAGAAAATAATTTCACTGACACGATCCGAGCAAACATTGACATCAGGAGGTATAAAATAGTAATCCAATCATGATGCCACACAACACGAGACCGAGAGTGGCCATGAGAGAAAAATTCCATTGAAGAAGAGACCACCAAGTTGTGATCAGAGGTGCCACCTAGAGGAACTTGGAACAGTAGTTCATGAAAAAAAGATCAGTAGTGATGGCTATATGGTTAGGATTGTCTGATATTATGTTAGGTAAATGAACAATGCAAGGTCATTAATAATTGCAGAAGCCTAAACATCTTGACTAGCTGGGTCCATATGACTAGAAAACTAAAGCCAGCTATAATTGTGAATGTTAAAAACACCAAGGAAAATTACCTCATTGCTAGAAAAGTTTGACTGGAGAAAGTCATTTCAAAGAAAAGAAGTCAGATTTCCAGGTAATTATTGGAAGAATTGGGATATTGATAGAGGCAATAAATGAATTTGACAGAAAGATTTTAAGTCAGAGAATTTCAAAAAGAGAAAAGTCCAAATTACTACACATTTGACAGGGACTATCAGAATGGACATATGCATAAGGAACACCTTTGAGAAATGAATTGTACAGTGAATAATTAAGACATCTGAGATGAGCAGCAGGTGAAGTCACCTGAATGTAAGTTCCATCAGTGTTTTAGACTTCCAAGTAGCAAGCCTAGCTTGTCATACCTGAGAGGATGTCTGTGATGAGCCTAAAGGATGCTAGCTTGCCCTTCTACCTAAAAAGTTGTAAAACATGTTTATTTGAAAACACATATACATAAACAGCTGACGTGTTGTGCACTAGTCACTCAGTGGCCACTATTGCACATCCTTTAGAAGAGATTTAGGTGTCACTCTGTACATGCCTAGTACAGTTACAATTTTAAAAATATATATATTTTTAAAATTGTTTAAAAAGGACTCTTTTTGTCCATTTGATGATGGGCAGAAGACTTTCCTTTAAAATTTTTGTTTAGTAGTCACCATTAATGATACCATTTACAAAATTTTTGTTTACCATTTACAAAATGTATTCTTTCCACTCCTTTGCTCGCTATGTATCCCCAAACCATCTGACCCAATGGAACTTTACTGTTGATGGAATACAGTCAAGGTGATAAGCTTCAATTAAATCAATGTCAAATGTAGCATTTACCATCTGATTTGTGGAGATTAAATTTGGATTCATCAGAGAATATTACAGATTCCCATTGCTGAATTGTCCAGTTAGCATATTCTCTAGCACCGGATAGTCATTTTTAAATCATGGATTTTGTCAAGGGCTTCTTATGAAGTTCATATGCTTTCAGACACTCATCACAAATCTTTGGACATTCTGTCACTTGCATTTACACCAGTATGTTTCTTCCACATGGATTTTAAGTATCTGTGGCACTTACACAACAGTCACAGAGACACAGATGCTTCAGAACTCTGTCCTGTCCTGTACGGTTCCATTTCAGTCTGGTTCCAGATTTTTTTATTATCACTGGTCTCACATTTCTTTTTAAGTAAACCATGACACAGTAGACTTGTTACAGTCAACTTTTGCAGCTATATGTTGACTAGAAAGCCCTTTCTATCAAGAGCAGTAATTAGCTTTTATTCCTTGGAGTTAACAGAGTGTACGTTATTCTGCTGCTGAATAGGAAGTGAAGACAGATAGCAGCAGATGGATGCTTTTATAAACAAGATGATATTTCAGAGACTGCTGGTAGTCATTGCGGTACAAGTAAACACATGGGTTGTGTTAGGGTAGCTAAGAATAGAAACAGGTGCATGTATACCTGCGTGTACACCAATGCTAGGAGTTTGGTAAATAAATTTGATGAATTTGAGGTATTGCTCAAAACATCAAAGGCAGATATTGTTGGGATATCAGAGACGTGGTGTCACACAGATATAAGTAATGCGGAACTGGAATTTGGGGAATACAATGTGTATAGAAAGGATAGACAGGACAGGAGGGGAGGAGGGGTTATGCTATTAATTAAGAAACACATAAAGTCCAAGGAAGTGAAGCCAGTCGACATCGATGGACAGGGCAGTGTCGAGTCAGTTTGGTGTGACATAAGCATAGGGAAATCAAAATTGAGAGTAGGAGTGTGTTATAGGCCTAATGACTCTGATGAGTATAATAAGATATTGTACAGGGAAATAGAGTGGGCCAGTAAATCAGAGAGTCTTATAATGGGGGATTTTAATTTCCCAAATATTGACTGGAATTTGTGGGTTGGTCACTCGCACACTAGCAAGGCTTTTGTGGATTTATCGGATGATTGTTTTCTACATCAGCATGTTCATGAGGCAACAAGAGGGAGCAATACTCTTGATCTGATTATCAGTAGTGATTCTTCATGCATTAAGAACCTGCAGATAAATGAACCACTAGGTGGCAGTGATCACAGTGTGTTGAAGTGGGATTTACTCAAGGAGGTAACTACCATCAGAGGTAAAGGGAAGGGTTTTTGTTTTCGTAAAGGAGACTATGATGGTCTGAGACAGTATTTAAATTCTGTGCAGTGGGACCAACTGATGATGTTACCAACAGCAAACTCAAAATGGGAAGCATTCAAGGAACTAATCTTGGAGGCTACCAGGCTTTACATACCAACTAAGAAATATTGTTCAAGGTTTAGGCCTAAATGGTTGTCAGATGAACTAATGAGACATGTGGCAGAGAAGAAAAATTCATGGGATACATACAAATTAATGGGTGACATGGAAGCCTATGATAGATATAAGTTGGTCTGTAACCAAGTCACAAAGGAGATTAGGCAGGCAAAGGCAGACTACGAAAAATCATTGGCAAAGGATGCAAAGAAAAACAGAAAAGAGTTCTTTACATACTTGAACTTGAGAAGGAAAGGGATGAATCAGATTGGTCCACTGGATATTGATGGTTCAACAGTTGAGGATCCTTCTCAGGTGGCTAACAATCTAAACGAGTATTTTGCATCTACATTCACGCATGAGGAGTTATTCAGGAAGGAGAATGATGTAGGTAAAGTAAACATTGGCAGTGAGCTGGATGATTTTGTAATAACTGAGAGGAAAGTGGAGGAGAGATTGTTGAGGATAAACATAAAAAAGGCACCTGGGGTGGATGGGATCTATCCAGTTATATTAAAGGAGGCAGCAAAGGAAGTATGCAAACCCCTAGCCATAATTATGAGAGCTTCTTTGGACTCAGGGGAGGTACCCATAGACTGGAGATGTGCAAATGTAACCCCAATTCACAAAGGAGGATCAAAGGCTGACACAAGTAATTATAGACCTGTTAGTTTAACTTCTGTTCCAGGTAAATTAATGGAGGCACTGGTTAAAGAAGCACTGCAGGATCATCTAGACAAGAATTCCGTTATAGCTCAGACGCAGCATGGTTTTGTTAAGGGCAGGTCTTGCCTGACCAATTTGATTGGATACTATGATGTAGTCACAAAAGAACTGGATGCAGGGAATAACTTTGATATTATATATTTGGATCTTAGAAAGGCTTTCGATACTGTTGCACATGGAAGACTGCTGCACAAATTGGAGCAGTGTGGCATTGGAGGCAAATTGCTGCTATGGATAAGGGGATGGTTGAGTGGCAGAAGACAGAGAGTGGTAATCAATGGACACTGCTCAACGTGGACTAATGTTATTAGTGGAGTTCCTCAAGGTTCAGTGTTGGGTCCGTTGTTGTTTTCGGTGTTTATGAATGATATTGATGATGGGATATCAAGTTTAATGTCCAAGTTTGCAGATGATACAAAGGTTGGCAGGGTCGTTAAGGACACTACTGACGCTATGCTGCTGCAACAGGATCTGGAAAGGTTGAACAGATGGGCTGAGAGGTGGCAAATGAAGTTTAACATTGACAAATGTAAAGTACTACATATGGGATACAGTAACCCCAGAGCAACGTATCAACTCTGCGGTTCTACACTGACAGTGGTGGAGAATGAAAAGGACCTGGGGGTAATTGTGCAGGCAGATATGAAGTTCTCTGAGCAGTGCAGACGAGCTGCAAGAGTATCTCATGGTGTCTTGTCAATGATATACAGGAATTTTTCTAGCAGGGATAAGGAGGTGATTATTCCCTTGTATAAGGCAATGGTTAGGCCACATCTTGAGTACTGTATACAGGTCTGGAGGCCTCATTTCAAGAAGGATGTAGAGCTGCTGGAACGGGTACAGAGAAGGGCAACAAGATTAGTAAATGGAACAAAGGGTTGCTCGTACGAAGAAAGGCTTAAGTTTTGCAAATTACAGAGTCTGGAGACTAGGCACCGGCGAGGTGATCTGATAGAGGTGTATAAGGCTTTGAATGGTTTGAGCATGCTCAATGCCAATGGGATTTTTCATCTTGCTCAGAATAATCACCTCAGAGGGCATAAATTCAAATTGAGGAAGGACGGATGTCGGATAGATGTGCGGAAATTTGCCTTTGGCCAGCGGGTGGTTGGTTGGTGGAACCGACTTCCATCACTTGTTGTTGAAGTTGATAGCCTAAACAAATTTAAAGCTCAACTGGACAGGTATTTCGAACGAACGGAGGGGTGAAATGGGAGTGGGTTTTTTTTTTTTTGGCTGATGCTGAATAAGCTTGCTTTCTTGCATCATATGCCTCTACTAATGCTAATGCTAATGCTAATGCAATACCACTAATATTACAGAATGATGATGGAATATCATAGTAGTTTTACAAAATGATGTAATAGTACCTTAAGATGATATAATTTTACCCACAGAGGGAGTTGTTAAAGAAATATTAAAGAAATATTGTTGTTTTTCCAAGAATATTGTTTTTTAGGAAATTACATGATGCAAACATGCCTCGCTTTGTAATTGCACACTGATCACTTTGTTGAAGTGATCGGTATTGTTCTTAACAGAGGCTGTTAATATTATTACTTTTACAATACTGTAATAATAAAATAACGACGAAATATTGATTACAGTAGACTAATGATTATCTCGGATGGTTGGAAAAATAGATCTTCCCAGATAATCTTCATACTGAAAGAAAAATTTGTAAATGTGACAAACAGATTTATTTACTTAAATATTTATAGTAATAAAAGTGTACTGTGGTGTGGAAAGATTTGACATAAAATTTAATAAATACATATTATTATTTTGAAAAAAAAGGAAAGATAAAGTTTTCTTTTTCCTTGTTTGGCCTCCTACATAAATTTCAAGACGCTTTACAAAGAACCACTTATATTTCAATGTGTAGACGCACATGGACATAAATTTAAACAAACAAACTTTGAGAAGACTCTGCAAATTACAGAGTCTGGAGACTAGGCACCGGCGAGGTGATCTGATAGAGGTGTATAAGGCTTTGAATGGTTTGAGCATGCTCAATGCCAATGGGATTCTTCATCTTGCTCGGAATAATCACCTCAGAGGGCATAAATTCAAATTGAGGAAGGACGGATGTCGGATAGATGTGCGGAAATTTGCCTTTGGCCAGCGGGTGGTTGGTTGGTGGAACCAACTTCCATCACTTGTTGTTGAAGTTGATAGCCTAAACAAATTTAAAGCTCAACTGGACAGGTATTTCGAACGAACGGAGGGGTCAAATGGGAGTTGTGTGTGTTTTTTTTTTTTTTTTTTTGGCTGATGCTGAATAAGCTTGCTTTCTTGCATCATATGCCTCTACTAATGCTAATGCTAAGAATGTTAAAATTAACCATATAGTAGTAAAACTGAAGGATGACTGAAATATGACTAGAGCATTAGTATTAGTAGTGGCAAATGAATACAAGAAGCAAGCTGTGCTTTTCTAATATGGCAACCTGAGGGCAAGTGTATTTATAAAAGCTAGAATTCATTACAGAATTTTTCTGCTCTAAGTTTGAGCTTAACAAACGTAACATTTTTATAAGAAAACAAACAAGAACCATATTTTCGATTTTCGTGAAACTGCTAACTTTGAATGGATTGAGTAAGCTAAACGCTGATAGCATCCCTTATTCTTGCTCACATGAGAACATAAATTTAACTCTAGAAAGTATGGTTGCAGGATAGATGTGCAGCAATTTGCTTTCAGTCATCAGATAGTTGAGTGTTGGACCAAACTTCATCTGGTGTTGTAGGAGTAGTTAGTTTGGATAAATTTGAGAAAGAACTAAATAATTTATTAGAGGGATGGATAGGGGATGCAGTAAGGTGCATTTTTTTTTTTTTTTTTTTTTGCTGACATTATATAAGCTTTCTTCCACCTTGCATCATTTGTTAATACTGATACTAATACCAACTTCCTTATTTGTGTTTCCTGACACATGCTTCATATTTATTTGTCCCCAGTATGCCTAAATATAACAGTAAACCATTTTATTTATTTATTTTTTTTTTACTAAAGTTAATTGAAAAATACTCTCTTTTGCTACATGGCTGTATAAGTCGTTTATTGAAATTTTATCATCTCAGTCCATACCTAGTACAAGGTATTTTAGCAGTGTTTCAGGATTCCACAACTTTTCTAAACACTTTTTTTTTTTTCAACCAACTTTTTTCTAAATCTATCTTCAAGCCTATTAATGTGCTTGAGATGGAACCAATGTGCAGGAACTGCACTTTGGTTAACCCATTCATGACCAAATTTTAATTTTGAATTTTTTGCATTTTTCTAATTAATAATATTGATTTCGACTAGATACTGATTTGTTTTGGTTTTATGCATATTCTATAACAACTGTAACTGAAAGAAAAAAAAAAGTCCAGTACTGGAACATGGTTGTAACTAAATACAAAATACAGTGAAAATGTGTCCGTTAGAGAGAAGTGTCCGCTAACAAGAAGTCTGAGGGAGAAAAAAAAAAAAAAGAAAGAAAAATCGTTAAACGTTTAATGTAAAATTAAATTAAAATTATATACAGATTTTGAACAATATTTTTGTAAATAATATATAATTACATACACAAGAGAAAGAAAAATCGTTAAATGTTTAATGTAAAATTTAAATTAAATTATATACAGATTTTTCACAATATTTTTGTAAATAATATACATACAGTAATCACTTATTTTCTTCTGCACCTTCTTCCGGCTGATAATTTTGTTTTCAACATTTGTTTGGAGTGAAGAAACCATTGAAAGTCCTTCAGCATCTTCTTCAGCGGCGAAAAAACATTTTTAAACGATTGATTTGTATGAGCCCTTCTTCTATTTTCATCGGTGGTTCGTCGTTAATATGTTCTTTGACAGAATGACCTCCTTCCATTTCTTCATCCTCATGAGGAACTTCTTGAAAAATATCGATGATAATTTCATTGATATCTATAGCACCATCTTCTGTAGTGAAGTTCAAGTATATATCTTTGTAGCCATGGTCACTTGTAGCTGAAGTGTCGTACATTATAAATTGATGTTGAAGTTATTGTTCTTCTTAGTGCTCCACATTGCTGTTCACAACTTCAATTTTTGCATTTGAGAAGCCAGACTTTACAAAACAGATCACGACAGTTTGTTTTCTAATTGCATTTACTGAAGAGGAAATCCATTGAATCGCTTCTAGGATGCTGATTTTCTTTGCAAGGTCACTCGCACATGTTACATCGTTCATGTTTGCAATGAGATGTCTTAAAACACGTTTTCTGTAGTGAAGTTTAAAATTTTTTATTATCCCTTGATTCAAGGGCTGACACTCTGCAGATGTGTTTGGTGGCAGAAAAACGATTTGAACGTTGGACAATTCAATGTGCGGGTGAGATGCAGAATTATCCACAAAAAGAATAATTTTTCTGTTTTGACGAATCATGTTTTGGTTAAAGTGACTTATCCATTCGCTCATGATATCTCGTGTCATCCACGCTTTTTTATTAGACTTCCAGTCAACATTCAAAAGATTCAATTTTATGCCCTTGAAACAATGAGGATTTTGTGGTTTTTCCTATAACAAGAGGTTGTTCAAAGTCTCCCAGCATATTTGTACACAATAGTACAGTCAAGTGTTCCTTAGATATTTTTCCACCCTGGCATTTTTCGTTTTTTAGACTCATTGTTTTTTCAGAAAGAGCTTTAAAAAACAACCCTGTTTCGTCACAGTTGTGAATATCCTTAGCTTCAAAATCACGACATAAATCTTCCGATTTGACGGTCCACTCTGTTACAACCCCAGTATCAACAGATCCACCTTCACCACTTACGGTTTTCCAAGAAATTTTATGCCGAGTTTTGAACTTGTCTAGCCATCCCACAGAAGCTTTGAACTCATTTACTCCCATAGATTTCGCAACCTCCAAAGCCTTTTCCCTAATAATAGGCCCATTAATGGGAATTTTTTTAGCACGTTCGCGACAAAACCACTCATACGTAACATTGTCAGTTTGAAGTCCAACAGTTTTCGGGAATGATTTTTGAACCTGATCATTTCCGTGTTGCCAAAATTATTTGAGCAGTTCATTTTTTTTCTTTAGGATGTCGCTTACCTGCGTCTTCCCGATTTTGAATTTTGCAGTGAGGTTGTGAACACTATTTTTTTGCCAATCATATGCATTAATGAGTTTGACTTTATCTTTTAAAGTTAAATGGTTACGAGAAGACATTGTGCACTTCACACGACACTGAACAAAACTGAAAACTGAAACTCAAAAGACGAAAGGCCCACAAAATTTCCCCCCCCCCACATACACCGAATTCATCAGAAGTTTTACACATGCCTTAAAATTCTTGAAAAAGGGTTTAGAATTGCAACGTAAACCTTGATAAAATTCAGAGAATCGGAAATAGAAAATAAATACACGATTGAGGCAATACGTAGAAGAAAAGTTCCTAGCAAAAGGGCTGTGAGCTCTCCCGCAGTCCGTTATGGGGAGATCAAATTAAGTGCTAATCTAAACGAAACAGTGCAGATTGCCTGTCCGCATCCGTTACAGAGAATGTCCGCTAGACAGAAGCTGCAAACACGTTAAAACCAATACAGGTGAGTTGGGGAATTTGAAAATGTCTGTTGTAGAGAGATGTTCGTTAACGAGAGGTGTCCGTTAGGAGAAGTTTCACTGTAGTATAATGCACAAACTTATTTTTGTCAACTCAGTTTACTGAAAAAATACTAGAACTTCATGGTAAAGTTCCTCTTTCTTGATAAAGTTCCATTGTTACCAAATAATCATTTGAAAGATTATGGTCCAAAATTTGAACATGCATCTTATACACTCTCCTTGAATCTTTTCATCTGGGACCATCGTTTCATCTACATCAACATCCTTGTGTTGTGACAAGCGATTTATAAATTCTATGTTTACAGAGTTTATAAATCAAAGGCTTGATTTTAGAGAATTAGTTACTTTTTGTAAGTTTGAATTATTGCAACTGTAAATTTTTGAAAGTATTTCTGAATCTCTCACCTGTTACAAGTGATAAAATTCAAGGTTTTGAAGGTCCTGGAACACCAATGTTCTAGGATATATCTCTATTAGGTTTACTACTGTAGTAGTAGTAGTAGTGGCATGTGATGCAAGAAAGCAAGTGTATGAGCTTATGCAGCATCAGCCAAAAAAAAAAAAAAAAATCACACCATTCCCTCCAAATGCCTGTCCAGTTCCTCCTTAAATTTATTCAACCTATCAACTTCCACAACGACAGATGGAAGTTTGTTCCAGCAATTAACCACCCGCTGGCTAAAGGCAATTTCCGTACATCTATTCTACATCTGTCTTTTCTTAATTTGAATTTATGCCCCCTTAGGTTCGTAATCTTAACAAGTGGAAGGATCCCATTAGAATTCAAGGCCTTATACACTTCAATCAGATCACCGTGCAGGTGCCTAGTCTCCAGCCACTGCAATTTGCAGAACTTAAGCCTCTCTTGGTAAGAGGATCTCTTCATTCCCCTCACCAATCTTGTTGCTCTTCTCTATACACGCTCAAGTAAATCTACATCCTTCCTAAAATGAGGCCTCCAGACCTGTATACAGTACTCAAGGTGTGCCTGATCATTGCCTTATATAAGGTGATAATCACTTCCTTATCCCTGCCAGCAAAATTTCTACATATCATTGACAAGATCCCATGAGCTTCTCTAGAAGCCTGTCTGCACTGCTTGATAAACTTAATATCTTTTAAATTGACAAAACCCCATGACCTGCTCTGGCAGCCTGTCTGCATTGCCCAGAAAACTTCATATCTGACTGCACAATTACTCCCAGGTGTAGTACCAACTGTGTGGTACTACACCTTAAGTGTGGTACTAAGTAGTACCACAAGAAGTAACCCCAGAGAAACGGGGTTACTTCTTGTTTCTCTGGGGTTACTTCTACCCATATGCAGTACTTTGCATTTGTCAAGGTTAAACTTCTGTATCCAGAAATCAGAATTATTCCAAGGAAAACATGAATTTCTTGCATGTTTATTTGCCTTGAATGCAGAACTGATTGTCTCTTGTATTCAAATAATATGTTGTCCCAAAATAATTAAAGTTGTTCAATGGAACTTCTTTTTAGGTGGTTTATATTTTAACTGTTTGTAGTGTTGGTTGATTTCCCTGAATAGGAAAATTGATTGGTTCGTTGATTTTTTTCAGCATGACCTTTCATCTAAGTTCTCAGTTTTTGTACATTTAATTTCATTAATACCCACATAAGCTCATTAGTTCTTGTTAGACCTGATAACTGATTAGTTACTTGATTGATCTCCCCTTTCCCAAATTTCAACAGATTTGGAGTTCCTCAAGCTTAGAATTAATTGACAAGGCTCACATCATAAAATCCCTCTTATTGCCCAGGTAGAATTGCAGGATACGACTACATTTTACCCTTAGTCACAACATTTTTTCAGCATGACCTTTCATCTAAGTCCTCAGTTTTGTACATTTAATTTCATTAATACCACACATATGCTCGTTAGTTCTTGTTAGACTTGATAACTGATTATTTACTTGATTGATATCTTCTAGTTCTGTTTCTTCCATCTTTGTTGCAAAGTGCTTTTCTCTGTTACCCTCTTATAACTGAATTTCCAAATAAAACTCTCCTCTTAAACCTTAACAGTTTTCTCATGATGATCTATATCTGGGACTTGAATCTGATGGTGCATCTTTTGGCATACACCTAATTCTGTTTTTGCACGAACTTTTTTTACACGAATTTGATTTAACACGAATTCAAAATAAATATTTCATTCTCTTTTTACACGAGTCATTTTGATTTAACACGATTTCTATGAATTTTTTTTTGCCTAAATTGTAAGAATTTTTTTTTATTTGTGGCATATTAGTATCATTTCTATATTACACGCACCAATAGATTGGATAACAGCTAGTGTGTGCGTTTTGAAACGCGTGCTTTTGCTTACCAATGTGTACGTCTAAGTATCTATGAATCATCAACGTTTTTATTGAATTTGGTGCACATTTACGGTATTCGTGCATTGTACCTTCGGAAGACATGTAGTAGTAAGCTCTATTTCAAAGTGAAAGAATCTTTAGTGAAATTTGTGCACATATAAATTTATTAATTTTGCCAATAGTCAATAAATTGTAAGTTTACAAATTTTTCATACCTTTTTTTTTATTAATTATAACTGAGATATTTTTCGGTAGCCCTTATATAATGTCGAATAATTCGCCTATTACCAAAATGAAAAGGAAAACGATTTCTTTGGAACTTAAAATTCAAATTTTAGATCGTCTTGCAACTGGACAAGTGGCTACGTCTCTAGGAAAGCATTTTGGTGTACATGAAGCTATCGTAAGAACTATTAAGAAAAATGAAGCTGCAATTAGGAAGTCGGTATGTTCTGGAACAAAAGTAAGTGTTAATTCATCATCATATACAAGAGATATTGTCAAGGAAAAAAATGGAAAAGGCTCTGGTAATATGGATAGAAGATCAGTCACAAAAAAGAGTACCAGTAGATGGAAATGCCATCAAGCAAACAGCACTAAGAATTTACAGACAGATTAAAGAAAAGGAGCCAAGCATTTCATCTCAGTTAAACAGAAAGTATGAATTTTCTGCGAGTACAGGTTGGATGACAGGGTTTCTTAAAAGGAATGCTCTTCATAATATAAAAATTAAAGGTGAAACTGCATCTGCAGATGAATCGGCTGCTAAAGTATTCCAGCAGGAACTTGCAAAAATTATTGAAGATGGAGGATACACTCCTGATCAAGTGTGGAATGCAGATGAAACTGGTTTCTTCTGGAAACGAATGCAACAGAACGTATGTAGCCAAATTGCAGAAACTGCTGGTGGTTTTAAGGTAGCTAAGGATCGCGTGACCTTATTATTTTCCTCCAACGCTTCAGGAGATCGTATGTTGAAACCACTGCTGGTAAATCGAGCCCTAAACCCACGTTCAATGAAAGGTGTAGATATCAATAAACTGCCTGTTCACTGGATGGCAAACAAGAAGGCCTGGGTGACCACTACTATTTTTACAGAATGGTTCAACAAATGTTTCGTCCCAGAAGTCAGACGTTATGTGAATTTGAAAGGTCTCGAATTTAAAGTTCTTCTGATTCTTGACAATGCACCCGGCCATCCTGTCTTGGAACACCCAAACGTTCAAATTTTATTTCTGCCACCTAATACTACATCTTTGATACAACCGCTAGACCAAGGTATAATTGCGACAATTAAAACATACTACGTAAAACGAACATTCCAACACGTTTTGGACAAACTGAATGATGAAACACTAACAATCATTGATGTGTGGAAGAAATTCTCAATTATGGATTGTATCAATCAAGTTGGATTAGCGTTAACTGAATTAAAACCAGCAACTTTAAATGCGTGTTGGAAAGCGGTTTGGCCACAATGGGTAAAAAGCAAAGATCCCATCATCCCTAATACGACCGAATTTCCCAACATTATTACAATGGCACACAAAATTGGTGGAGAAGGATTCGATGATCTATCGTTTGAAGATATTGATGAATTGTTAACCGACAAAGCCCTAAGCGAAGATGAAATATTAGAGGTTGTCCTTGGGACTCCTTATCCCACAGAACGTAGTGATAATGAAGAAAATGATCCTGTTCTAAATGCAGATTTAATAAAAGAAGGTCTGGAACTGGCCAGAAAATTAGGTAATCATTTTGTCAAAAATGACCCTAATGAGGAACGCGCTGGGAAGTTTCAACGTGAACTGAAGTTGTTGACAGCCTCTTACAGAGAATTATATAACGGCCTAACCAAAACACGAACACAACGATTAATAACTGAATTCGTTCGTAAAACCGGTGAAACATCAGCACCAGAGGAGACTCGTGCTGATTTTGCTCAAGAGATCACAGACAGAATTTCATTAATAGAGGAAGAAGACGATGTCCACAACATTTCTAGTGATGGCAGTGATATTCCAGTCGTACGCAAACATATGTGCCGTTTATTATCAGAAAGTGAAAATGAATAAAATCTTGTTATGTGTAAAACAGATTTTTTTTGTTCATGAAGAATTTTTTTTCATTTCATATGCATACAAATTTATTTTAATACATTTTAATTACATATTATTACATGTGTATTTTGTTTAAATAAAATAATAAGCTTAAAACGAATATTTTTATGTGTTTTTTTTTTTTTAATTATTTTTACTGATTTTTTTAGATCCGGAACCAATCTTCTTTTCTTCCATAAATACAATGTCTTTTTTTACACGAATTTTTTTTACACGTATTTTTCAGGAACGTATCTATCGTGTAAAAACAGAATTAGGTGTATTATTAAACACTTCAATCGACATTAACTCTCCAGTTTTATTTTGCTCTAATTCATCATTCCACTTTTGCAATGGTCCAATTTCTTAGATTTTCACATCTTTGAATGCATTTCCACAGCCTACACAACAGTAAGGTTGGGACTCACTAGGGAATAGCCTGCATCATTTCTGGTCAGAATCATTAGCATTAGTAGACGCATATAATGCAAGATAGCAAACTTACACAGCATCAGCCAAAAAAAAAACCCTTCCATTTCATCCATCCATTCACTCCAAAAGTTTGTCTAGTTCTGCCTTGAATTTATTTTAGCTGTTAACTTCCACAATGACAGATGGAAGTTTGTTCCAGCAATCAGCCACCTTCTGGCTAAAGGCAAATTTCTGCACGTGTATTCCACAACTGTCTTTCATCAGTTTGAATTTATGTCCCCTTACTTGCATAAACTGAGCAAGAATAAGATTCCCATCAGCATTGAGCTTGCTCAAACCATTCAAGGCCTTATACACCTCAATTAGATCACCTCTCAGGTGCCTAGTCTCCAGATTCTGCAGTTTGGAAAACTTAAGCCTTTCTTGGTAAGGGCAACCCTTTATTCCCCTCACAAATCTTGTTGCCCTTCTCTGTACTCATTCCAGCACCTCCACATCCTTCCTAAAATGAGGCCTCCAGACCTGTACGCAGTACTCAAGGCGTGGCCTGACCATTGCCTTATATAAGGTGATAATCACTTCCTTAACCCTGCCAGCAAAATTTCTACATATCATTGACAAGATCCCATGAGCTGCTTTAGAAGCCTGTCTGCACTGCTTGAAAAACTTAATATCTTACTGCACGATTACCCCAGGTCATTTTCATTCTCCACTACCCTGAATGTAGTACCTCACAGTTGCTATGTTACTCTATGTTGCTATGTTACTGCTACCCATATGCAGTACTTTGCAATTGTCAATGTTAAACTTCAGTTGCCACCTCTCAGCCCATCTGCCCAACTTTTCTAGATCCTGTTGCATCAGTGTACTGCTATCACTATCATTAACAACCCTGCCAACCTTCATATCATCTGCAAACTTGGACATGAAGGCTGCTATACCTTCATCGATATCATCGATAAATATAGAAAACAACAATGGCCCAACACCGAACCCTGGGGGACTCCACTAATAACATTAGTCCACAAAGAGCAGTGTCCATTGATTACCACTCTCTGCCTTCTCCCACTCAACCATCACTTTATCCATAGCAGCAACTTGTCCTTAATACAGCGCCTCCGTAGCCAGGTGTGAGGGAGCAGCAGTGCGTAGCACATGCTTCTTGATTAGACCGGGGTTCGAGCCCATGACCACCAAATACGGAGGATGCAGAAAGGTCAGGGAATGACCACCGCATATCCCTGGAGCAATATGGCCTTAGTTGCTAATGCTCCTAAAACCAAATAACAACAACCTGTCCTTAATACCATACTGCCCCATTTTGTACAGTAGTATTCCATGTGCAACAGTATCAAAAGCTTTCCTAAAATCCAAGTATATAATATCAAAATTATTTTTTGCATCCAGTTACTTTGTGATCACATCATAGTATCCAGTAAAATTGGTCAGACAAGACTTCCCCTTAACAAATCCATGTTGCTTCTGAACTATAACTGTAGTCTTGTCTAGATGATCCTGCAATTCTTTAACCAGTGACTCCATTATTTTCTCTGTAACAGAAGTTAAACTAACAGGTCTGTAATTACTTGTGTCACCTTTTGAACTCCCTTCGTGAAGTGGGGATACATTTGCACATCTCCAGTCCGTGGGGACCTCACCTGAGTTCAAGGATGCTCTCATAATTATGGCTAAAGGTTTGTTTGCTTCATTTGCTGCCTCCTTTAATATAACTAGATAGATCCCATCCACCCCAAATGCCTTTCTTATGTTCAACTTCAACAGTATCTCCTCCAGTTTGCTCTCGGTTATTGAAAAATCATTTAGCTCCCTGTTAGAGATTGAGAAGCTTCTGGCCTCCACTTCCCTACAGAATTCCTCATGTGCAAACTAGATGCAAAATACTCATTCAGTTTGTCAGTTACCTGAGCAGGATCAACGACAGTCACACCATCAATATCAAGTGGACCAATATGATTCATCCCTTTTCTTCTAGAGTTTACATAAGTTAAGAAATCTTTGCTCTTTTTCTTTGCATCTTTTGTCAAAGGTTCGTTGTAATCTGCCTCTGTTTGTCTAACCTGGTTTGTGACTTGATTGCAGACTAGCTTATATCTACCATAGGCTTCTGTGTCTCCTGATAATTTTTATGCATCCCATGCTTTTTTATTTTTTGCTACAAGTCTCATTAGTTCATCTGACATGACATGCATTTAGGCCTGAATCTTACATGCCCTATGCAGGGCTCACATCTGGTGAGTATTGGTTGGTACACCCCGGGTCCTGAGCTGGATATTATGATTCTTCTCTTTCTTGGTGATTCCCTTCTACTTTTGACTCTCTCTCTCTCTCTCTCTCTCTACAAAAACATCTACAAAATATTACAGAAATAAAATTACAAAATATATTAATTTTAAAAAATATATTTCAAATATTAATTTATAAAATATTATTTATATAAATTATTACTTAAAATGAAAAATATTGAACAGCACTAAATTGAAATTTAGATTTCGAAACTAACTTTCCTGTCATAGATTATGATCTTTGCTAAGATTATCGTTACTTCAAAATATTTATTTAATTTAATTTTTATTGTTTAAATATAACCTTTGATCATAAATAATGATTCTAGCTAAACAATAATTTACAACTATATGAAATATGCTATATTTAGTGTTATTCTACCTACTATCTCAGAGTACTTGTGATTGCGCCTCCGTAGCCAGGTGGGAAGGAGCAGCAGCACACGCTTCTTGATTAGACCGGGGTTCGAGCCCGTCACCACCAAATACGGAGGATGCGGAAAGGTCAGGGAGTGACCACCGCATATCCCGGAGCAATATGGCCTTAGTTGCTAATGCTCCTAAAAACCAAATAACAAACAAACAAGTACTTGTGAATCTGACTGTCGTGAATGTCCCACTTAACAAGCCCTGAAATTAACAATGCTCCTCATTTGGAATGAAGTATAACCATAGAAAGACAAACTTTAAGGTGCTTTATTGTCATATAAAGAACTCTATTAAGAAATTAAAAATAAAAATGCAGCATTCAATCAGACAGTTACTGAAGCTGATTTCAAGCTCCATTATGTATGGCCCCTGCATCTATCATTACCCTCTGTCATATTTTAGCATTAAATCAGCTCACACACCAACCATAAGAATAAGTATTTACTGTAACTAAAATATTTACAAATTAAAATAAAATAAAATAAATATTTACAAAAACTGCTATTATATTAAATTAAATTATATACATGTAAAAAACATTAAAACTGTGATAAAATCCTTGAGATAAAATACACTAAAATAAACCGGATTAAAAGTGATAAAAATCTCTGGAGCTTTCGGAAGCATCGGCTTCCTTCATCAGCAGTAACAAAGCTTCCTGCAGCACGTCCACATATAACAGGCTCACGGTACTTATACACGTGGTGCAGTCGGCGCATGGTCTGAACTGGAAGCGGAAATAGCTCGGGAACGTGTTAATCAAAACCGTTCATCCGTACTTAGGATGATAGTTTCAAACAGAGGATGCATATGCATACCTCTGTCCCTATTCATAATATTGTGGTCGGATGAACAGATTCGTAGGCTCTCGAGCTATTTACGTTTCCAGAACCCATGCGCTCGATCCACGATAACCGCATCCTCTGGTGAGATTTGATGCTGCTTCTCCCAAAAATGTTCGGCCAGAGCAGACTTATTGTAATCAGCGGTTTTTATAGCATTTGCATGCTCTTTGATTTCCACGATAACCGCATGCCCCAGAGGATGCGGTTATTGTGGATCGAGCGCATGGGTTCTGGAACCGTAAATGGCTCGAGAGCCTACGAATCTGTTCATCCGACCACAATATTATGAATAGGGACAGAGGTATGCATATGCATCCTCTGTTTGAAACTATCATCCTAAGAACGGATGAACGGTTTTGCTTAACACGTTCCCGAGCTATTTCCGCTTCCAGTTCAGACCATGCGCCGACTGCACCTCGTGTATAAGTACCGTGAGCCTGTTATATATGGACGTGCTGCAGGAAGCTTTGTTACTGCTGAGGAAGGAAGCCGATGCTTCCGAAAGCTCCAGAGATTTTTATCGCTTTTAATCCGGTTTATTTTAGTATATTTTATCTCAAGGATTTTATCACAGTTTTAATGTTTTTTACATGTATATAATTTAATTTAATATAATAGCAGTTTTTGTAAATATTTATTTTATTTTAATTTGTAAATATTTTAGTTACAGTAAATACGTATTCTTATGGTTGGTGTGTGAGCTGATTTAATGCTAAAATATGAATTTGCCCAACCTCAGAGGCCTTTTTCAGGATACCCTCTGTCATCTCCCAGCATGCCAAACCTTGTTGGATTCCTAGTAACTTAAATAATGTATAATTTATTTTATTCACTTTGCTTAATTCTGTTGTTTAATGATTATGTTTCTGTATTTTTCAGCTTGCCAAGAACATATGCTTTCCCTTTTTATTACTTTAAGTAAGTGAATATAAATCTGACATCATGACACAACAGCCAGATTTTTGAAAATTCTAGTTTTTTGGAAGTTACATATATGACAAAGTATTCATGGGTGATTTGTATTATTGTGCATTTCATACTTGGCAAGCTCATGTGAGAAGCATAATTAATACAGTCACCTAATCAGATCATTGATTTGTTTTTAAAAATTTGTAATTTTAACATTATCAATTCAGGGAGAACTTTCAATTGCATAATAAAATATAGTTGGAAATCACATTTGAATATTTTTACTAGATAATACAGCATCTTTGATGGTCAGTCTCCTCAGAGTCGTAACTACCAGCATGAAATCAAAATGTGAACCCATGCTGCTGGATTGGTCCCGTGGGCAGTATGGTTGCCTAAGAAATAAAAGTCACAGGTTTGAATCTTGCCTCGGATATAGGTGTTGTTATTGTCCAGTATATTGTAATATGAGGTATAAATGGTGTGATATGATTTCAGCAATTGAATCACCTTTAATACTAAGCATACTATTGTACTACTAAGTACTATACTGTGAACTAGTATTGAATGTGTCACAAAATGAACTATTTTATATGTATAAAATTTATGTATTTTTTTAAAGTATGCTTTTTTTTAAGTCCAGCTAGCCTTGTATAGTCAACTACCCTAGGAGAAATATTCAAAAAATGTTGGATTTTTGAATGCTGCTTTTATGAAGTTCTACTGTATTTGGCTTTCATAGTTTTGTCAGTTATGAAGGTCTGCCAGCCCCCAACTCCCATGAGATCCTCTTGGTCTCTAACTCCCACAATCAGCAAGGGATTACCTGAATAAAAAAAATAACTGGCACCGAAGTGATTAATAGTAAACACATTTTCACTTTGGATTAGCTAAACAAAAACTGTTTCAAAGTTTATAATTTCAACAAATGGCTCTGAAAAAAAATAATAAATAAACTACTATAATTATTTGCATTATCATATTTCATTACTTATTTCTTTCAGCCTGAAAATATTCTTCTAGATGATGAGTACAACGTTAAAATTGCCGACTTTGGCTTTGCACGGATAATTCAACCTGGGCAGAGACTCTTTGGTAAGTTTATTTCAAGAAAAAAGAAGTTTTTATACAGAAGCAAATATACTTATGTTTATAACTGATACCAAACTTATATCCTTCACCCTCCTTCACTTTCCAAACCTAGCAGAAGTAGCATAATTTTATGGTTGGGCACAAGAATGAACAGAGTAGTGGTTTTTCTGAGAAAAGACACTTCACTGCATAGTTGCTGCCCATCATTAGTGTTAACTGTATTGATATTTCATACTCTTTTCTCATATAGCTATTTCATATTCCTGTTTGTAGTTCCATAGGAGTACAGTTAATATTGTACTAATAATATTAAGGCAGTAAACTAAGTCCATAATATTAAAGATGTAACTGTATAGCATAATATATAACTGTATAGGGTAATATATAATGTACCTGTGTAGTATAATATGTATTATTGTTGCACGCTGTGAATAGTGTAGTGTATATACTACAGTTAGGTATCTCTTAATTTAGTGTGGTTTAATTATAAATTTCCATTTAAATTAAATTTAATTTAATTAAATTTAATATCAACTAGTCGTCTTCAATCAAGTAACAAAGGATGTTAGGCAAGCTAAGGTAAATTATGAGAAATCTTTGGTAAAGGAGGTAAAGAAAAATAGCAAAGACTTCTATTCTTATGTAAACACTACAGGGAAAGGGATGAATCATATTAGTCCACTTGATATCGATAGTTCAGCTATTTCTGATCCTGCTCAGGTTGCTGAAAAACTGAATAAGTATTTTGCATCTACATACACACATATTTTGCATCTACATACAGACATACTACAAGAATTGTTTAGGGAAGCGAATGCCAGAAGTTTACCAAACTCCAACATGGAGCTAAATGATTTTGTAATAACTGAGAGGAAAATGGATGAGAAACTTTTAAAGTTAAACATTAAAAAGGTACCTGGGATGGATGGGATCTAACCACTTATACTCAGAGGGGCAGTTAAGGGGTAAGCAAACTGATACCCATAATTATGAGAGCATATCTGGATTCAGAGGAAGTCCCTGCATACTGGAGATGTGTGAATCTATTTCCAATTCACAAAGGGGATAAAAGGGTGACACAAGCAGTTATACACTTGTTAGCTTAACTTCTGTTCCAGGGAAAATAATGGAGTCACTGTTTAAAGTAACGCAGGACATCTAGACAGGAGTGCAGTTATACTTCAGACACAACATGGGTTTGGGGGGGGGGGAGGGGAAATCTTGTCTGACCAGTTTGATCAGATACTATAATTGTATCACAAAGGAACAGATGCAAAAATAATTGTGATGTCATATACTTGGATTTCAGAAAAGCCTTTGATACTGTTGCACATCAAAGCCTGCTATACAAATTTGAAATAAAATAGAAAGTCTTAGCTTTCTGTTTTATTTCAAATTCCATAGAAAGTTCATAGCTGGGATTGATCTTCACAGTTTACAAACTAAAAATGGCCCTCGATAAGAGCAAGTGCAAAGGATTATAATGGAGTCAGTTTGATTATAGGCTTTGTGGCTTGCTTGATACGGGATCATATTGCATTGATATAGAATGACATGCTGACTGTTGGCACTTCTTGCTACTAACATAACCAATTAACTAGTTTTTGTAATTAAAATCCATTTTAATTAACTTGTACTGATATTATCAGCATTGTATTATGAAAATTGATTCTTACACTGCTTCTATTGGAATGAGCAGCAGGAAAGAAAGGTTCTGTGAATTTCAAGAACTGCTTGGAGTCATTATGGAACAAGTAAATACACATGCTGTGTTCAGGTAACAAGAGAAAGAACAGGTGCATGTATACCAATGCTAGGAATATAGTAAATAAACCAATGCTAGGAATATAGTAAATAACTTCAGTGAATTTGAAGTGCTAATCAGGACAACAAATGCAGACTTTTTGGGATATCAGAGACGTGGTGTCACTTAGATATAAGGAATGCAGAATTTGAATATGAGGAGAACAACGTGTACAGAAAGGACAAGGTATTCAAGGTATTTTTGTATTGAATGCGGCATCCAGGGTTTCCCCTATTTACCGCTGTAGCATCTGTAGTTTATTTATAGCCGGTATGTGTGTGTGTAAATGTATGTGTGTGTGTGTGTATGTATAAGTGTAGGTTCTGATGGTTGTTGTTTGCCGGCCCTGGAGACTTAGCAGCCGGGAGGCAGGGAGAGAAACTCACCTGCATCCCGACTCCCGTCCCTAACCAAGTGGTATACGCAGAAAAAATTTTGGGAAGGAAAAAGTAGGAAAAAGAAAGGAGAGAGAGAGAATTCTCTCTCGAAAAAGAGGTAGAAAAACTAGAAGGATATAATTAAACTAAGAGTTAATTTGGATTAACAAAAAAATATCTCAGGCTGGAAAAGGAGCCAAAGTAAAAGAAGGTAAGTAAAAATAAAATAATGGTTTATACAGTAAGGTAAAGTCTAAAGCCAGGAGACAAGCCCAACTGTCGCCTGGCAGCAGACCAAAACAAGATAAAAATAAACTAGAATAGTATATACAGTAAAATATGGTCTGAGGCCGGGAACAGGCCTAATTGTCACCCGGCAGCAGACTAGAAACAGATACAAGTATACATACAGAATTGAAAATAAATAGTAAGATGAGGAAGCTAAATAATGAGAAGTTAGTTAACGATCAGTAATTCATAAGCAGGTTTAAGCATTAAGGAATTAATTTTAATCAAAAGTTCAATAATTAACTGAGGAAATTTATAAGATTGTTATGATGAAAGGTTGTTGAAAGCTAATATCCTATAGTTTATAGAGAAGAATTTAGGAGGTGGCAAAATCTAGAACCGTAATTTTAATTCTAGAACAGGGGAAAGGTTGTAAGGCTGAATTTAGCCTAAAACACAAAAGAAATCCCAAGCAAGACTAGGGCTAACTGCCTGTAGTCTAGGTGAAAAGTCTAAAATTAAGTTAAATCTAGCAGAACAAAAGATTAATGTGAGGTGCGTTTATACAGAAGAATTTAATAGAGAGTATCATACACATATCTGGAAACAAGGAAAATATGTATAAGAAAATAAGTACAGTTAATACCAAGTAGGTGCAAAGAAGAGAACGAAAAAGGCAAAGGGAAATTTTATGACTATTAGGACAAGTGTACAGAAAGGAAAGACTGGATAGGAAGAGAGGAGGATTTATGCTCTTAGTTAAGAAACACATAAAATCTAAGGCAGTGCGTCCAGTTCACATGGGCGGCCAGTGCAATGTTGAGTCAGTTTGTTATGACTAAGCACTAGGAAAGCAAAAATGAAAGTTGGAGTATGTTATTGGCCTAATGACTCTGAAGAGTACAACGAACAACTGTACAGAGAAATAGAGTAGGCCAGTAAATCAAAATGTCTTATAATGGGGGATTTTAATTTTCCAGATGTGGATTGGTCACTCACATACTAGCAAGACCTTTGTGGATTTATTCAAGCAACATATTCAAGAGGCAACCAGAGGGAATAATAGTCTTGATCTGATTATCAGCAGTGATTATTCATGCATTAAGAATCTACAGATAAAGGAACCGGTAGGTGGCAGTGATCACAATGTACTCATGTGGGATTTACTCAAAGGTGTAACTACCATCAGGGGTAAAGAGAAGGGTTTTTTCTTTTATAAAGGTGACTACAGTGGCTTTAGACAGTTTTTAAATTCTATACAGGGGATCCCACTGATGATGTTACCAACAGCAAATTCTAAATGGAAAGACTTAGTCTTGGAAGCAAATATGCTTTTTATATCAACTAAGAAATACTATTCAAGGTTTAGACCTAAATGGATATCAGATAAACTGAGACTCATGGCAGAGAAGAAAAATGAATGAGATGCATATAAATTATCAGGTGACACCAAAGCCTATGGCAGATATCATCTAGTCTGTAATCAAGTGACAGAGGAGGTTAGGCTAGCGAAGGCAGATTCCCCATATTCAAATTCTGCATTCCTTATATCTGGGTGATACCACATCTCTGATATCCCAACGAAATCCGCCTTTGATGTCTTGACCAGCACTTCAAATTTATCAAAATTATTTACTATATTCCTAAAGTTAGTATACATACAAGTGTACAAGCCCATGTTCTTGCTCTTAGTTACCCTGTCATGGCCCATGTATTTATTTGTTCTATGATAACTTGCAGCAGTCTTTGAAATCCTTGGAATCTTGCTTTCCAAGCTGCTGCAAATTCCAGTAGAAGCGGTGCAAGAATCACTTTCACCTCAACTTGTGGCTATTGTTGATCTATTAGTCTGTGTATCCCCACACTCAAGATAGCAGTTTTCTGACCCACCTAACACTACTTCAATAGAAAGGGTGGAAATATTCTTGCACCCTTTCTGTTTAAGTGTATCCCATCCTTGTAGAAGCAGTCTCTCCTGTTACCAGACACAGACCACACTGAGAAAAATTCTACCCTGTGAGCCTTGCACAGTCTCTCCACAGTCAAATTGATTGACAAGGCTCTCATTATACACTCCCTCCTATTGTGTCTGGGCAGAATTGCAGACACTTTCAAATATAACATTAACTCACAACTTTTTTTCAACATTGACCTGTACATTTTAAGTAAGTTCACAAATGTCCTACTCTTAATGTCATTATTCCCAATGTGTACAGCAAAAGGTGATATTGCTGTACATTATTCCCAATGTGTACAGCAATATCACCTTTCTTTTGTGCCTTTAAAAGATGATATCTGCTGTACAATGTTTTCAACTTTTGCCACTTGCAAACATACTTGGATACTATAATGTGGTCACAAAGGAACTGGATGCAAAAAATAATTTTGATATCATGTTCTTGTATTTCAGGAAAGCTTTTCATACTATTGCACATGGAAGACTTCTGTACAAATTGGAGTGCTATAGCATTAAAGGCAAGTTGATGCAATGGATAAAGGGATGGATGTTGTTGTTGTTATTTGGTTTTTTAGGAGCATTAGCAACTAAGGCCATATTGCTCCAGGAGGGGATATGCATTGGTCATTCCCTGACTTTTCCACATCCTTCATATTTGGTGGTCACAGGCTTGAACCTAAAGGGATGATTGAGTGAGAAACGGCAGAGAGTGCTAATAAATGGATACTGCTCTACATGGACTAATGTAGTAGTAGTAGTAGTAGTAATAGAAGTAGTGTCATGTGATGCAAGAAAGCAAATGTATAAGCTTATGCAGCATCAGCCAAAAAAAAAAAAAAAAAAAAAAAATCACACCATTCCCTCAAAATGCCTGTCCAGTTCCTCCTTAAATTTATTTAACCTATCAACTTCCACAACAACAGATGGAAGTTTGTACCAGCAGTTAACCACCCGCTGGCTAAAGGCAAATTTATGCACATCTATTCTACATCTGTCTTTTCTTAATTTGAATTTATGCCCCCTTAGGTTCGTAATCTGCACGTGGAAGGATCCCATCAAAATTCAGCGTGCTCAACCCATTCAAGGCCTTATACACCTCAATCACATCACCGCGCAGGTGCCTAGTCTCCAGCCACTGCAAGTTGCAGAACTAAAGCCTCTCTTGGTAAGAGGATCTCTTCATTCCCCTCACCAATCTTGTTGCCCTTCTCTGTACACGCTCAAGCAAATCTACATCCTTCCTAAAATAAGGCCTCCAGACCTGTACGCAGTACTCAAGGTGTGGCCTGACCATTGCCTTATACAGAGGGACAATCACCTCCTTTTCCCTGCTAGAAAAATTCCTATATATCATTGACAAAACCCCATGACCTCGCCTGGCAACCTGTCTGCATTGCTCAGAAAACTTCATATCTGATTGCACAATTACTCCCAGGTCTTTTTCATTTTCTACCACCTTAAGTGTAGTACGACACAGTTGGTACATTTCTCTGGGGTTACTTCTACCAATATTCAGTACTTTACATTTGTCAAGGTTAAATTTCAGTTGCTACTTCTTAGCCCATCTGCCCAAATTATCTAGATCCTGTTGCAGTAGCACACTGCCATTATTGTCATTAACAACAGTGCCAACCTTTGTATCATCTGCAAACTTCAACACGAAGCCTGATATACCTTCATCAATATCATCGATAAATATACAAAACAACAGAGGACCCAACACCAAACCCTGTGGGGACTCCACTAATAACATTAGTCCATGAAGAGCAGCACCCATTAATTAGCACCCTCTGTTTTCTCTCACTCAACCATAGTTTTATCCATTGTGGCAACTTACCCTTAATACCATTCTGCTCTAATTTGTACAATAGTATTCCATGTGCAACAGTGTCAAAAGCTTTCCTGAAATCCAAATATATGATATCAAAATTATTTTTTGCATCCAGTTCCTTTGTAACCACATCATAATATCCTATCAAATTTGTCAGACAAGACTTTTCCTTAACAAACCCATGCTGTGTCTGAATTATTGCTGCAGCCTTGTCTAGATGATCCTGGAATGCATCTTTAACCAGTGACTCCATTATTTTACCTGGAACAGAAATTAAACTAACTGGTCTGTAATTACTCGTGTCACGCTTCGATCCCCCTTTGTGAATTGGGGATACATTTGCACATCTCCAGTCCGTGGGGACCTCCTTTGAGTCCAAGGATGCTCTCATAATTGTAGCTAAGCGTTTGCTTAGTTGCTTTGCCACTTCCTTTAATATAACTGCTGTGGATTAGGGTTGAATTTGAAAGTGTCTGCAATTCTGCCCAGACACGATAGGAGGGAGAATATGATGAGAGTCTTGTCGATCAATTTGGCCCTGGAAAGAGTGTGCAAGGCTCAAGGGGATTAATTTTTTTCAGCCTGGTCTGTACTTGTTAACAGGAGAAACTGCTTCTATAGGGATGGGATACACTTAAGTAGAAAGGGTGCAAGAATATTTGCTGATGCTATCGAGGCAGCTTTAGGTGGGTCAGAAAACTGCTAGCTTGGGGGGGGGGATACAAGGACTAATAAATTAACAGTAGCCACTGGCAGAGGTGAAAGTGATTCTTGCACTGCTCTGCTTCTATTGGAATGAGCGGAAGCCTGGAAAACAAGATGCAGGATATTTCAGAGACTGCTGGAAGTCATTGCAGTACAAGTAAACACATGGGTTGTGTTAGGGTAGCTAAGAATAGGAACAGGTACATGTATACATGCGTGTACACCAATGCTAGGAGTTTGGTAAATAAATTTGATGAATTTGAGGTATTGCTCAAATCATCAAAGGCAGATATTGTTGGGATATCAGAGACGTGGTGTCACACAGATATAAGGAACGCAGAACTGGAATTTGGGGAGTACAACATCTACAGACAGGATAGGAAGGGAGGAGGGGTTATGCTATTAGTTAAGAAACGCATAAAATCCAAGGAAGTGAAGCCAGTCGACATCGCTGGACAGTGCAGTGTCGAGTCAGTTTGGTGTGACATAAGCATTGGGAGATCAAAATTGAGAGTGGGAGTGTGCTATAGGCCTAATGACTCTGATGAGTATAATAAGAAACTGTACAGGGAAATAGAGTGGGCCAGTAAATCAGAGAGTCTTATAATGGGGGATTTTAATTTCCCAGATATTGACTGGAATTTGTGGGTTGGTTATTCACACACTAGCAAGGCTTTTGTGGATTTATTGGATGATTGTTTTCTACATCAGCATGTTAAGGAGGCAACTACAGGGAGTAATACTCTTGATTTGATTATCAGTAGTGATTCTTCATGCATTAAGATTCTGCAGATAAAGGAACCACTAGGTGGCAGTGATCACAGAGTGCTGAAGTTGGATTTACTCAAAGAGTTAACTACCATTAGGGGTAAAGAGAAAGGTTATTGCTTTCGCAAAGGTGACTACGATGGTCTGAGACAGTATTTAAATGCAATACAGTGGGACCAACTGATGATGTTACTAACAGCAAATTCCAAATGGGAAGCATTCAAAGAACTTATCTTGGAAGCTACTAGGAAGAAACTATTGTTCAAGGTTTGGGCCTAAATGGATGTCAGATGAACTAATGAGACATATGGCAGAGAAGAAAAATGCATAAGATACATATAAATTAACAGGTGACACAAAAGCCTAAGGTAGATATAAGTTGGTCTGTAACCAAGTTACAAAGGAGGTTAGGCAGGCGAAGGCAGATTACGAGAAATTTTTGGCAAGGGATGCAAAGAAAAACAGCAAAGAGTTCTTTACTTATGTAAACTCTAGAAGGAAGGGGATCAATCAGATTGGTCCACTTGATATTGATGGTTCAACTGTTGTTGATCCTGCTCAGGTAGCTAACAAACTAAATGAATATTTTGCATCGACATTCACACATGAGGAGTTATTCAGTGAGGGGAATGCCAGAGGTGTATTCAACTCTGGCAGTAAGCTAGATAATCTTGTAATAACTGAGAGTAAAGTGGAGAAGAAATTGTTGAAGATAAACACAAGAAAGGCACTTGGGATGGATAGGATCTATCCAGTTATATTAAAGGAGGCAGCAAAGGAAGTAACCAAACCCTTAGCCATAATTATGTGAGCTTCCTTGGACTCAGGAGAGGTACCCATAGACTGGAGATGTGCAAATGTGACCCCAATTCACAAAGGAGGATCAAAGGCTGACACAAGTAATTATAGACCTGCGAATTTAACTTCTGTTCCAGGAAAATTAATGGAGGCACTGGTTAAAGAAGCACTGCAGAATCATCTAGACAAGACTTCAGTTATAGCTCGGACACAGCATTGTTTTGTTAAGGGAAAGTCTTGCCTGACCAATTGGATTGGATACTATGATGCAGTCACAAAAGAACTGGATGCAGGGAATAACTTTGATATCATATACTTGGATCTTAGAAAGGCTTTTGATCCTGTTGCACATGGAAGACTGCTGCACAAATTGGAGCAGTGTGGCATTGGAGGCAAATTGCTGCTATGGATAAAGTGGTGGTTGAGGGGGAGAAGACAGGGAGTGGTAATCAGTGGACACTGCTCATCGTGGACTAATGTTATTAGTGGAGTCTCGCAGGGTTCAGTGTTGGGTCCATTATTGTTTTCTGTATTTATAAATAATATTGATGATGGTATATCAAGCTTAATGTCGAAGTTTGCAGACAATACAAAGGTTTGCAGGGTTGTTAAGGACACTACTGACGTTATGCTGCTGCAACAGTATCTGGAAAGGTTGAGCAGATGGGCTGACAGGTGGCAAATGAAGTTTAACATTGACAAATGTAAAGTACTACATATGGGAAACAGCAACTCCAGAGCAAAATATCAACTCTGTGGTACTACACTGACAGTGGTAGAGAATGAAAAGGACCTGGGGTAATTGTGCAGGCAGATATGAAGTTCTCTGAGTAGTGCAGATGGGCTGCAAGAGTAGCTCATGGTGTCTTGTCAATGATATACGGGAATATTTCTAGCAGGGATAAGGAGGTGATTATTCCCTTGTATAAGGCAATGGTCAGGCCACACCTTGAGTACTGTATACAAGTACTCAAGGTGCGGCCTTGAGTACTTGTATACAGTATTCAAGGTGTGAGTACTTGTATACAGTACTCAAGGTGTGAGTACTGTATACAAGTACTCACACCTTGAGTACTGTATACAAGTCTGGAGGCCTCATTTCAAGAAGGATGTAGAGCTGCTGGAATGAGTACAGAGAAGGGCAACAAGATTAGTGAATGGAACAAAGGGTTGCTCTTACGAAGAAAGGCTTAAGTTTTGCAAATTACAGTGTCTGGAGACTAGGCACTGGCGAGGTGATCTTATAGAGGTGTATAAAGCCTTGAATGGTTTGAGCATGCTCCATGCTGATGGGATTCTTCCTCTTACTCAGAATAATCACCTGAGGGGGCATAAATTCAAATTGAGGAAAGACAGATGTAGGATAGATGTGCAGAAATTTGCCTTTAGCCAGCAGGTAGTTGGTTGGTGGAACAGACTTCCATCTCTTGTTGTGGAAGTTGATAGCCTAAATAAATTTAAAGCTCAGCTGGACGGGTATTTCGAACGAATGGAGGGGTGAAGTGGAAGTTTTTTTTTTTTTTTTTTTCGGCTGATGCTCCATAAGCTTGCTTTCTTTCATCATATGCCTCTACTAATGCTAATATAAAATTGAGTCTAGAATGAATATTATTAAATGAATGTAAAATGTCTTGAATAGTGATACTATCAGTAATAACCAGAACATCGTCTAAATATCTCCCGTAGTATGTGATATTGGTAGAAAAGGTGCCAAATGTATACGCTCAATTGTTGAAAGATAGACCTCCGATATTAAGCGGCTTAGACTCAATCCCATTGGCAAACCAAAAATTTATTTATATACCTTGTCTTGAAAGGCGATATAGTTGGCTTCACCTAAAAGTTTAATTAAGTGAAAAATTTCTTTAATAGGAAGCGTCATATAATTAATTCGTATAGAGTTATTATTTGACATATTCCAAAGAATATCTAATATGTATTCAACATTTACATTCTTATATAAGGAAGTAATATCCAGTGGAATAAATTATCATTATCGTCGAGTCTACAATCCTTAAAATTATTAAATAATGTATTGTAGTTTTTATCCCAAATTGTATCACCTGTCTAAAGTGTTTTATAATACTATAAACATGTGTGGCTAAGGATGAAAATGCTGAGTTTCTGTAAGAAACAATGGGCTGAATAGGAAATCGGTTCTTATGCAGTTTTACCTGACCGAAAAGTACAGGAATATTGTTATACAAGTTCAAACATATGCTCTCGAGCTTTTGGCCAAGTGTATACAAGTTCGTTTCAAACACAACCACACTTGTACAACTCGCTGTCACACAATCAGAATGCTTTAACTAGTGTTCGAACACCCCCTCGCCCATGTAACCTCTACTTATCTTGAGGTAGACCAGGTACTATTTACCTATTTGATCAATTGGTACAATAAAATGTTAACCATGTATCGAAAAAATGGCTACATTACCATGTCCCAGTTAAAAGATTTCAAGGCCAGATCATACAACATTCCTGTACTTAAAATACAAAAAACTGAGGTAATCATTACAGTTTTACTTTTATGGCATTTTTAAACTGTGTATATGTAATTTGTATATATCTGTTATGCCCTCCTCCACCTGGTTGTATCAGTGTATTTATATACCCAGTTTTTTTAATTAATTTATGACCCCTCCCTTCACCTTTCCTTGGTAGACACACTGAAGCAGTTGTTAAAACTCCTTTTCCCATCACATGCCTCCACAGCGTCATGGAAAAGGCAGGGATCATAAGTGATTTATCCTCCTCAATTGACTTTAGGGCCATTTCAGATATTCAGAAGAAAAGTGTATACAAATAAAATTAGACTTTTCACACTTTTATAAGATTTTTCCCCCTTCCTATTAGAAGCCACATCATGCAGCAGTGGCACATAATAACAACAGTGGTCATTTGAAGTCAGTCAGGAATGGAAGACATAAACAAATACATGGCTTTGTACTTCCTCTATCACTGAAATATAACAGGTAGGTCCAAAATTTGGTAAAGGTTTGAAAAGTGTTTAGTTTTATTAGTTAACAGCATAAATGCATCCACCTTCTCTCAGGCACCTCCATAGCCAGATGGGCAGGAGCAGCAGTGCATAGCACGCGCTTCTTGATTAGACCAGGGTTCGAGCCCGTGACCACCAAATACGGAGGATGCAGAAAGGTCAGGGAATGACCACCGCATATCCCCAGAGAATTATGGCCTTAGTTGCTAATGCTCCTAAAAACCAAATAATAATAACAACAACAACAACCTTCTCTCACTTTTGCTTTTTTTTTTCAGATGTTTGAAATGGCTCTTACTTTCACTGAACCACTACTACGTGCTGCTGTGCTGCGGTCACTAGAAATTCCAAGTTCAGTTGTCTTTTGCATTATTTTGTTTTTAGAACTTGGTCAATTCAAAAGAATGACTTCCATCTTGCTGTTCAGTTTTACTTTTATATGTGAATTTTCAGTGTGTGAGAGTTAGTTACATTAAAGTAAATAAAATTGACAGTTTTCCAAAATCAGTTCATCTCAGCAAACTATAGCTAGATATACTGATGAGTTAGCCCTTGGTTTTGAACATACCCTAAAATTGAAGCCTCTAATTTCAAATTTTATTCATTGCACTTGACAAAAGTTCCCTTAAGTGAACAACCAAATCATGATTTTTTATGCAGGTGTGAAGGCTACATTAAATTGATTGGGTTTGAACCTCAACAGCATATCATCTTGATTACTGATGGAGCTCCTGCTATGGTGGGAACATGAAAAGGTTTAGTGAAGTTAATTGAAGATGATGTTGTGTGAGTAGGAAATAACTCACTAATGAGATATAACTGTGGGGGCTCACATCTGACGAGTATGGGCTTGGCACACCCAGGGTCCTGAGCTGGATATCATCATTCTTCTCTTTCTTGGTGATTGCTTTCTACTTCTCTCTCTCTCTCTCTCTCTCTCTCTCTCTCTCTCTCTCAGGGTAATTTGGAAATTTTTTTTTGACTGGCGCAGCATAAACCTCACGCTTCCTTGCAGTATATGGCTAATAATAATAATAATCACTGCAACATCCATCAGGAGAACCTATATACTAAATTGCTGAAGATTGAAAGTGTTATATATGTTGTTATAAAAACAGTCAGTTTCATTCAGTCTAAAGGTCTCCACACCACAGACAGTTTTGAGAAATACTCAGTGAAGTGGGCAGAGAATTTGGGGATATTGTTTGCTATTATGAAACTTGATTGTTGAGCCATGAGAAAATGTTGAAGCATGTGTTCAATCCCAAAGCTGAAATTCAGACTTTTTTGAAACTGAAAGGAAACCCAGTAATTCACTTTAAAAATGACAAATTGATGCAAGACTTTGCCTTCTTAGGTGGCATAACTCTGCACCTAAATGAGTTGAATACATATCTCCAAGGGAAAAACCAGCTTATAAATACAATGTTTGATCACGTCATGATAAAATCATACTGACATATGATTTGATGTTAAAGGAACAATTCAGTTCAAGATTTCAAGAAAAAAATCGTCTCTTTTAACTCTCTTTTCTGTTTCATTTTCATGTTAATATTGATGAGGTATCTGAGAATGGTACTGAGATGAGGTACTGACATGCAATACGAAGTATGTGTCAAAAGAAAGATTCCCAGTATTTATAATCATGCTCTTTCAGGAACTTTTCAACAGTACATACAATTGCCAGCATTTTTCAAGACAAAACACATCAAGTGTTTTATAAGATCCCTTGTCACTAATGGCTATATTGAGAGTTCATTCCAAGTTTCTACCTCTTCAATTACCCCTGATATAGAGTATTTTCTTTTCCGTAAAAGCATCACCAAGTTTCCCGTGGACTTTTGGAGTATCACTTTTTTTCATAATATTTCATTTTTCTACATTGATTTCCTTTGATTTATCTTCCTAAATATTTAATATTATTAGTGTCAATTAACAATTGTGAGGGATTTTTAAATTTGATTATTAACTGTAGAAAGCAGCTTCAACTGTAAATATAAATGTTGATCAACAAAAATAATAATAATATTTTTTTTCTCACATGGCCCTTGACCTTCATTGTTTTATCTGTTTTGGCCCCTAGCCAAAATAGGTTTGATACCCCTGTCTTAACTTGTCTATATCTGACAAAAAGAGATTTACAAGGTATTCATGATTTTTACCTATAAACGATGGAACTAAGATTGTAATTTTCAATGCACATAGGAGAAACAATTGTGGCTGTACCAATATTATTTGAGAAAATAGTCTGTGCATTGCCAGCACCACCTAAATTATCAGAAAAAGCCATCTTATAGAACCAAAAATTTTATTGCACAGAAATATTCACAAATTATCATAAAACAAACATTATATTGAAATATCCTTACATTTCAATATAATATTTGTTTTAAGAAATAAGAAATATAAGAAACAAGGATTCTTGCATAAACTTCACCAATTTTTGTTGTACACTAACTCAAACATAACTTTTTGTGTTTTGAAACATGTTGGCAGAAAATAAAAAAAAAATAAATAAAATAAAATAAAATTACTGTACCAAAATTACATATATAAAAATGGTTTGTTTTTTAACTTCATTGACAAGGGAACATTAAGTGATTGAAGTGTCTCCTCTTACGGGCAAGTTCTGTTTCTTTCCTAATAGAATCCCTTTCTCCAATTAATAAAGAAACTGTATGTCTATATTTATTAAATGACTGATAATAGGTAAATTTCCTTCATAAAAACAAGGAATAAATATAAATTTTATACTATATTGTCTCTTTAAATAAAATAAGTTTCCCATCTCTCTGTTTTATGCTGTGCTAACATAAAAATCATTTAATATTTAGAAATTTCTGTATTCTCTGTTTTTTTCTGTAAATCAGAACTTTTTCAGTTGTAGCAAAAAAAAAAATAAAAAAATACTCTGTTGATTCAGAGTATATTTTCTTAGAAGTTGACACCATCAGGTCTAAAGGATATCTTGTTAAAGATATCCTTTAGACCTGATATCTTTAACAAGATATCCTTTAGACCTGATGAATTTGCTGGTGTTTCTGAAAAGCTAAAAATAACTGTAATAATAGTTTTTAAGGACTGGTGTGAGTTGAAATTAACCAGAAATCAGTAGCAGAATTGCGCTGGAAAATCTTTGTCATGTGATATTTGTCACTGATAACTGATTGTGATTGACAAATGTTACATTTAGTAAACAAAAGATGATTTCAAAGAGTTAACCAAGGATCTTATTAGCATTAGTAGAGGCATATGGTGCAAGAAAGCAAGCTTATTCAGCATCAGCCAAAAAAAAAAAACCCACTCCCATTTCACCCCTCTGTTCGTTCGAAATACCTGTCCAGTTGAGCTTTAAATTTGTTTAGGCTATCAACTTCAACAACAAGTGATGGAAGTCGGTTCCACCAACCAACCACCTGCTGGCCAAAGGCAAATTTCCGCACATCTATCCGACATCCGTCCTTCCTCAGTTTGAATTTATGCCCTCTGAGGTGATTATTCTGAGCAAGATGAAGAATCCCATTCGCATTGAGCATGCTCAAACCATTCAAAGCCTTATACACCTCTATCAGATCACCTCGCCGGTGCCTAGTCTTCAGACTCTGTAATTTGCAAAACTTAAGCCTTTCTTCGTAAGAGCAACCCTTTGTTCCAGTCACTAATCTTGTTGCCCTTCTCTGTACCCGTTCCAGCAGTTCTACATCCTTCTTGAAATGAGGCCTCCAGACCTATATACAGTACTCAAGATGTGGCCTAACCATTACCTTATACAAGGGAATAATCACCTCCTTATCCCTGCTAGAAAAATTCCTGTATATCATTGACAAGACACCATGAGCTACTCTTGCAGCTCGTCTGCACTGCTCAGAAAACTTCATATCTGCCTGCACAATTACCCCCAGGTCCTTTTCATTCTCCACCACTGTCAGTGTAGTACCGCAGAGTTGATACGTTGCTCTGGGGTTACTGTTTCCCATATGTAGTACTTTACATTTGTCAATTTTAAACTTCATTTGCCACCTCTCAGCCCATCTGTTCAACCTTTCCAGATCCTGTTGCAGCAGCATAGCGTCAGTAGTGTCCTTAACGATCCTGCCAACCTTTGTATCATCTGCAAACTTGGACATTAAACTTGATATCCCATCATCAATATCATTCATAAACACCGAAAACAACAACGGACCCAACACTGAACCTTGAGGAACTCCACTAATAACATTAGTCCACATTGAGCAGTGTCCATTGATTATCACTCTCTGTCTTCTGCCACTCAACCAACCCCTTATCCATAGCAGCAATTTGCCTCCAATGCCACACTGCTCCAATTTGTGCAGCAGTCTTCCATGTGCAACAGTATCAAAAGCCTTTCTAAGATCCAAATATATAATATCAAAGTTATTCCCTGCATCCAGTTCTTTTGTGACTACATCATAGTATCCAATCAAATTGGTCAGGCAAGACCTGCCCTTAACAAAACCATGCTGCGTCTGAGCTATAACTGAATTCTTGTCTAGATGATCCTGCAGTGCTTCTTTAACCAGTGCCTCCATTAATTTACCTGGAACAGAAGTTAACTAACAGGTCTATAATTACTTGTGTCAGCCTTTGATCCTCCTTTGTGGATTGGGGTTACATTTGCACATCTCCAGTCTATGGGTACCTCCCCTGAGTCCAAAGAAGCTCTCATAATTATGGCTAGGGGTTTGCATACTTCCTTTGCTGCCTCCTTTAATATAACTGGATAGATCCCATCCACCCCAGGGGCCTTTTTTATGTTTATCCTCAACAATCTCTCCTCCACTTTCCTCTCAGTTATTACAAAATCATCCAGCTCACTGCCAATGTTTACTTTACCTACATCATTCTCCTTCCTGAATAACTTCTCATGCGTGAATGTAGATGCAAAATACTCGTTTAGATTGTTAGCCACCTGAGCAGGATCCTCAACTGTTGAACCATCAATATCCAGTATCCTTTGTGATTGACCTCCTTTATTGATATCCTTTGTGTGTGTCATGTGATATTTGTCACTGATAACTGATTGTGATTGACAAATGTTACATTTAGTAAACAAAATATATATATAACGACTTAGAGTACAAACGTAGCAAATAATTAATACATACTTGATACGGAAGTTATATAAAGAGAACTCGAAGATAACACTCGATACCGAAAAATAAATATAGCGTTATAACTGTGTTAAGATACAAGTTTAAGGTTTTAATTTTGTTCTGAAATTGTAATTTTATTGACATTTAAATCGAAATCATGACTCTGACCAGAGCAGCAAAGCAAAAGGCTCAAGCTAATGGGAGTGCTGTGACTCAGGGGAGAACTGAGGGGGGCGGTTGCCCCCTGAATCACGGCCTTTTAAGATGCACTGTTTGCTTGATGTTTGCGGAGCAATCGGGTACGGGACATGATACTGCCATGGGGGATGTCTTTGTGTGTGCACGATGCAAGGAGTGCAAGGAAATTAGGCGACAACTCGGCGTTGTTATGGGCCTATATGAGACCTTGAAGGACAGGGTGGATGCCCTCGAAGGAAATAAATTGAGGGGCCCATCAAGCTCTCAGCTGCCCACATCAACACCAGAGCTTGGACTTGGTCATCTTGCAACACAGAGGCAGCCCCCAAGGCAGAATGCGCTGGTCCAACAGGAACTAGTAGTTGTTGGTGACTCAATTGTCAGGGAAACGGGGAACATGCTTTGTAAAAAGGGTAGGTGGAACAGGACCAGGGTATGTCTGCCAGGGGCAAAGGTTGATGACGTTGTAGAGCAGATATCATCCTTTAAGGGCACAAAAGGTGATATAGTTGTACACGTTGGCACTAATGATATTAAGAGTAGGAGACCAGCGGAATTACTTAACAAGTACAGGTCACTGTTGAAAAAAAGCCGTGAAGTAGGGTTGAATTTAAAAGTGTCTGCAATTCTGCCCAGACACGATAGGAGGGAGTATATGATGAGAGCCTTGTCGATCAATTCGGCCCTGGAAAGATTGTGCAAGGCTGAAGGGGTAGAATTTTTTTCAGCCTGGACTGTACTTGTTAACAGGAGAGATTGCTTCTACAGGGATGGGATACACTTAAATAGAAAGGGTGCAAGAATATTTGCTGATGCTATCGAGGCAGTGTTAGGTGGGTCGGAAAACTGCTAGCTTGGGGGGAGACAAAGACTAATGGATTAACAGTAGCCACGGGCAGAGGTGAAAGAGATTCTTGCACTGCTTCTATTGGAATGAGCAGAAGCCTGAAAAACAAGATGCAGGATATTTCAGAGACTGCTGGAAGTCATTGCGGTACAAGTAAACACATGGGTTGTGTTAGGGTAGCTAAGAATAGAAACAGGTGCATGTATACTTGCGTGTACACTAATGCTAGGAGTTTAGTAAATAAATTTGATGAATTTGAGGTATTACTCAAAACATCAAAGGCAGATATTGTTGGGATATCAGAGACGTGGTGTCACACAGATATAAGGAATGCAGAACTGGAATTTGGGGAGTACAACGTCTACAGAAAGGATAGACAGGATAGGAAGGGAGGAGGGGTTATGCTATTAGTTAAAAAACACATAAAATCCAAGGAAGTGAAGCCAGTTGACATCGCTGGACAGTGCAGCGTTGAGTCAGTTTGGTGTGACATAAGCATAGGTAAATCAAAATTGAGAGTAGGAGTGTGCTATAGGCCTAATGACTCTGATGAGTATAATAAGATACTGTACAGGGAAATAGAGTGGGCCAGTAAATCAGAGAGTCTTATAATGGGGGATTTTAATTTCCCAGATATTGACTGGAATTTGTGGGTTGGTCACTCACACACTAGCAAGGCTTTTGTGGATTTATTGGATGATTGTTTTCTACACCAGCATGTTCGGGAGGCAACTAGAGGGAGTAATACTCTTGATCTGATTATCAGTAGTGATTCTTCATGCATTAGGAATCTGCAGATAAATGAACCACTGGGTGGCAGTGATCACAGTGTGCTGAAGTGGGATTTACTCAAGGAGGTAACTACCATCAGGGGTAAAGGGAAGGGTTTTTGCTTTCGTAAAGGAGACTATGCTGGTCTGAGACAGTATTTAAATTCTATACAGTGGGACCAACTGATGATGTTACCAACAGCAAATTCAAAATGGGAAGCATTCAAGGAACTAATCTTGGAAGATACCAGGCTTTACATACCAACCAAGAAATATTGTTCAAGGTTCAGGCCTAAATGGTTGTCAGATGAACTAATGAGACATATGGCAGAGAAGAAAAATGCATGGGATACATACAAATTAATGGGTGACGTGGAAGCCTATGATAGATATAAGTTGGTCTGTAACCAAGTCACAAAGGAGATTAGGCAGGCAAAGGCAGATTATGAGAAATCCTTGGCAAAGGATGCAAAGAAAAACAGAAAAGAGTTCTTTACCTATTTAAACTCAAGAAGGAAAGGGATGAATCAGATTGGTCCACTGGATGTTGATGGTTCAACAGTTGAGGATCCAGCTCAGGTGGCTAACAATCTAAACGAGTATTTTGCATCTACATTCACACATGAGGAGTTATTCAGGAAGGGGAATGTCGGAGGTGAAGTAAACATTGGCAGTGAGCTAGATGATTTTCTAATAACTGAGAGGAAAGTGGAGGAGAAATTGTTGAGGATAAACATAAAAAAGGCACCCGGGGTGGATGGGATCTATCCAGTTATATTAAAGGAGGCAGCAAAGGAAGTAAGCAAACCCCTAGCCATAATTATGAGAGCTTCTTTGGACTCAGGGGAGGTACCCATGGACTGGAGATGTGCAAATGTAACCCCAATTCACAAAGGAGGATCAAAGGCTGACACAAGTAATTATAGACCTGTTAGTTTAACTTCGGTTCCAGGAAAATTAATGGAGGCACTGGTTAAAGAAGCACTGCAGGATCATCTGGACAAGAATTCAGTTATAGCTCAGACACAGCATGGGTTTGTTAAGGGCAGGTCTTGTCTGACCAATTTGATTGGATACTATGATGTAGTCACAAAAGAACTGGATGCAGGGAATAACTTTGATATTATATATTTGGATCTTAGAAAGGCTTTTGATACTGTTGCGCATGGAAGACTGCTGCACAAATTGGAGAAGTGTGGCATTGGAGGCAAATTGCTGCTATGGATAAAGGGATGGTTGAGTGGCAGAAGACAGAGAGTGGTAATCAATGGACACTGCTCAACGTGGACTAATGTTATTAGTGGAGTTCCTCAGGGTTCAGTGTTGGGTCCATTGTTGTTTTCTGTATTTATAAATGATATTGATGATGGTGTATCAGGCTTAATGTCCAAGTTTGCAGACGATACAAAGGTTGGCAGGGTTGTTAAGGACACTACTGATACTATGCTGCTGCAACAGGTTCTGGAAAGGTTGAGCAGATGGGCTGAGAGGTGGCAAATGAAGTTTAACATTGACAAATGTAAAGTACTACATATGGGAAACAGTAACCCCAGATCAACGTATCAACTCTGTGGTACTACACTGACAGTGGTAGAGAATGAAAAGGACCTGGGGGTAATTGTGCAGGCAGATATGAAGTTCTCTGAGCAGTGCAGACGAGCTGCAAGAGTAGCTCATGGTGTCTTGTCAATGATATACAGGAATTTTTCTAGCAGGGACAGGGATGTGATTATTCCCTTGTATAAGGCATTGGTCAGGCCACACCTTGAGTACTGTATACAGGTCTGGAGGCCTCATTTCAAGAAGGATGTAGAGCTGCTGGAACGAGTACAGAGAAGGGCAACAAGATTAGTGAATGGAACAAAGGGTTGCTCTTACGAAGAAAGGCTTAAGTTTTGCAAATTACAGAGCCTGGAGACTAGGCATCGCCGAGGTGATCTGATAGAGGTGTACAAGGCTTTGAATGGCTTGAGCATGCTCAATGCCGATGGAATTCTTCCTCTTGCTCAGAATAATCACCTGAGAGGGCATAAATTCAAATTGAGGAAGGATGGATGTCGGATAGATGTGCGGAAATTCGCCTTTAGCCAGCGGGCAGTTGGTTTGTGGAATAGACTTCCATCGCTTGTTGTTGAAGTTGATAGCCTAAACAAATTTAAGGCTCAGCTGGACAGGTATTTCGAACGAATTGAGGGGTGAAATGGGAGTAGTGGTTGTTTTTTTTTTTTTCTTTTTTTTTGGCTGATGCTGAATAAGCTTGCTTTCTTGCATCATATGCCTCTACTAATGCTAATGCTAAAAGATGATTTCAAAGAGTTAACCAAGGATCTTATCAGCCGATCTCTGAAAGAACATTGGGAAGAGAATTCCATAACATGGACTACTGCAGGAGAGTCCCGTGACAGAATCCACTGTTAACAATGCATATAATTAATTAATCTTAAACTAATCAATTAATCATATAATTAATATAATTATAATCAGCCATTATAATTAACTTTGGTTAACTTACTATATATAGCTATGCTCCATTTGCACTAACTTATATGTCTGTAAGGTTTACTGTGGTCTGAGGCTTTCAGCCCTGAATTTTTATTAAGTCTTAAACTACTAAACACCATTTAGCTTCTCTCATAGTGTGGCGCCTCCGGAGCCAGGTGGGAAGGAGCAGCAGTGCGTAGCACACACTTCTTGATTAGACCAGGGTTCGAGTCCGTCACCACCAAATACAGAGGATGCGGAAAGGTCAGTGAATGACCACCGCATATCCCGGAGCAGTATGGCCTTAGTTGCTAATGCTCCTAAAAAAAACAAAAAAAAAAACCAAACCAATCTCATAATGTGTAATTATTTTTTTTCACACCTGGGTTGTCCGCCATTTTACTACCAGGTACCTACCCACCCATTAGTGAAGGGCCAAATAGCCCAAAAATAGCCATCTCGGGGCCTTTCCAGGGATGAGTGGGCAGTCGGAACTGGCCTGGTACTAATAAGATAGTATGAGTGAGGAATGTGGCTCCTTTTCCTTTCTTTCAGGGTAAACTTTGGTCTCCTGTTATATTTCTTCTTTCACTGACTCTTTAGTTTTTCTCCAACTTTTAAGAGCGTCTAGGTTAAAGGCATTAGATCCCTACATATATACTCTGAAACAGCTGTCTGGGTAGTGGTATCCACTGAGAATAAGTAATAATAGTGTTCTCTATTGGGGAGCATTGCTTATTTGAAGTATAACTTGAGAGGCAACTTGTTGCGAAGGCATTTGCAATATGAGATGTAATGAAATGATGCCATTATAATTAACTTTGGTTACCTCTTTATGTATAGACATGATGCATTTGTTATATGTCTGAAGTTTGAAATAAAATTATTTTATATTCTATCCCCACTAAAGGTGCTGTATGCAGGTCTTTATATTTGTATGTGTATGCATTTTTATAGTTCTGGCAGTTCCTTATACCTTTCCATGAAAAGATGGGGCATTGACAGTCAGATTGCTCTTTCTTTATCTACCCAGTTATATAGTTATATTTTTTCCAGTTTCTCTTTATATAAGATGTACAACTTCTCTCTCTACTCCATTAGGCTCAATATTTTATTCTTCTCTAAATTTATTTCGGTTTATGGAATTTTTGTTATTTATCTCCTTGAAATTTGGTGTTGATGACTTTAAAATTAATTTCAGGCTCCCTTCTCATTCAGTCATTGATTGCAAAATTTTCACATTCATCTGACTTTCAGTTGACCTCCATAAAGGACACATGGTTTATTCTTATAGTTTGCAAGCCATTTTCTTCCATTTGTTATTTTTAAAGGTTGTGTTTGTTATTTTAACTTGACATGTCTCCTTCCCGCCATTCTGTTGCTAAACTTAATCTGCCCCATGTTGTTGGCAGTACTTCCTGTTCCTGTTTTCTTTTGAAGTTTTAAAATTAATCTTCAAAATAGCATCATCCTTTAAACTTGATATTGTGTTTGAAATCCATTTTTTTCATTTTCTATCATATTCCATTTTTGATTTTATTACTTCTATAAAGAATAATAATGAGTGTGATTGTAATAAATGCTCTGCAAATTTATGACATTCTTATGTATAAAAACAACGACTTAAAGAAGTTAGGTTATGAAAGGTTTGGAGTAGGAGTAATCATTAAATGACCACAATGTAATTTTGTTAATTAAAAGTGATGAGTTAAATACAGTTTTACAGCTAAGCATAGTATATGTTTAAAAAAAAATTAGGAATGATCAGGCAAGCTTTTATTGTTATTGCTAATTAAATGTCACAAGTAAACAAGCTTATTATTTCAATGTGAAATATCATGGAGCCACAAACTGAAAGTGGGGGAGCCTAAAATTAATTTTAAAATCAATAATACCAAATTTCAAGTCCACCTTTACATAAAGTAAAGAGAGTAATTAGAAGGAGAAGGAAACTCAACATGAGATATTGGTGAGATAGCAGGTCTTTTTTCAGATATAAAGTTATCCCAAGTGAATTAAATAAAATTATGAAGAAATTTTCAGATTTCTTTGTAAAATCAGTGAGATGATATATCTCCTTAACTGGTCAGCTGAAATGAATTTAGAGAAGAATAAATAGGCAGCCTATTCTCCTGGAGACAGTGGTTATGCATTATATATAAAGAGGAAATGAAAATATATATATATACCTGGAAAGATATAGATTCAGCCACTGATGCCTCATCTTTTTAGAGAAAGCTACAAGGCATTCCAGTGGATGTAAGAAGAATATGGTGTTACATAAAGGTAAGCAGCAGGCATTATCAATCCACTGAAGGATGGAAACCTCCTCAACGATTCATGTTGAGGAAAAGGGACCATAATCTGCCACACTGGTCCAGTGCGGGTTTGGCAGGTCGACCGTATTTAGTAGTCAGGAGCTTGAACCCCAGTCTACTCAGAGCATGTGCCACTGCACTCCTGTTCCTGACCACTTGGCTACGGAAGCCATTTGGTGTTTGGTGTTATATGGTGTTACACAACCCTCCCCAATCCAAAAAGGCCTAAGTTGAGCAGTTATAGCCCCCTACACCATGGCAACCAGTAAGAAAAATATTCTTGGCCAGCAAAACAACTGAAACTTTAAAAAAAAAAATTAACAAAATAAAATGCATGTGTAAAATATAAATACCTAAAATACCAAAATGATATTATAATTTTGAAATAAAAAAACAAAAAGTGAGAATTTTCAAATGTGATGAATGAAATGATTCAAGGCAAAAGTATAGGAAACAGCCAAGTTTGATCACTTGCCAACATAGAAGTATATATGAAACTGAAATAGAATAGAAAAAACTATTATGGTAAACTTAATAAAATTACATAAACACAGCAAAGAATAAGACAGACATGATATTGTGTGCTCGGTACAGGAACTGCACTGAAATTTTAAGGAATTTTGTCTGAAGAAAATATACATACGTACATCGTGTGTGTGTGTGTGTGTGTGTGTGTGTGTGTGTGTGTGTGTGTGTGTGTGTGTGTGTGTGTGTGTGTGTGTGTGTGTGTGTGTGTGTGTTTAAAAAAATGAAAATATGTCTCCTCTTGTATAAAGTTATCACAACTTTAAAATAAAGGTATTATATTAGAGTTGTATAATATAAAAAATCATGCAGAAATTTGCTAAAAATTTATTATTATTATTATTATTAGCCATATGGTGCAAAGAAGCCTGAGGCTTATGTTGCACCGGCCAAAAAAAAATTCCTGAGTTATCCTGACAGAGAGAAGTAGAAAGGAATCACCAAGAAAGAGAAGAATGATGATATCCAGCTCAGAACCCTAGGTGTGCCAAACCCATACTCACCAGATGTGAGTGAGCCCCTGAGGTTAATGTCAAGAAGCAGCACAGACCGAAATATTCAGAGTGCAACTGGCTCAAATTAACATAAAAACTGAATTAAAATGGAAAGACAGCAATGTTATTGCAACCTAATAGTAAAGAATTTTCATATTAAAAGGAGAAATAAAAAATTGTCAATTCAAAAGATAAAAAAAATTTCACAGAGTATAAAAATTGTCAATTTTATCATGTGCTGGATTCCTTTGCATATATATAGCTAGGAGGAAGTGGTATTTGAGCAAAAAGCTGAAGGATATTGATTCATCTGTAAGTTTTAAGTCCATGTCATTTCATAACAGAAACACAAAGATTTCAGTACATGTAACCAATTCTGCAATGGCTACCTGCAAAGGTTATTTTAAATGATTTTCAATGCTTTTTTTTTTGGCAGTAAATGGTTGCTGTTAGCGATGAGCGAGGTAAAAGTTTCCATCAGGATAGAAGTAATTGGAACAACACCAAGAAATACGGAATCCACATCATAGGTGACTTTTGTTGGTTTTAGCAAAGAGAAGGTGAAACTGTATATACAGTAGACTGTTGAAATACCGGCACCCCAAATAACGGAACGTTTGAGGTAACGGCATGTTGAGATCAGATGTTTACATTCAGCGCTGAAAAAAGCAATCTTGCAGTCATGTGATTGCTGTATTTGTTTATGTTTGCCATTTTGAAAATGAATTTTGTACTGATATCGCAGATTATATCACTGTTTTATATTTATTTTAAATTAAAAACCCCCTCACTATGACTCCTAAAGTTAATAAACCTCATATAAAGAAGAAAACAAGAACAACATTAAAGCTTAGTGACAAACTTGATATAATCCAAACTATTACATTAAGGTCACCCGGAAAGTTAATTCATATACCCATGTGTATTGTGTGTGTGTGTAAATTTCGTGTGTTCTCTAGTTCATTTACATGTTTTGCTGGACCTTGTATCTATGCCTGAGACCGACTAGCTCAGCCATGGAGTGAAAAGAGCCCATAAAAGTTCCATGCGTCATCGACGATATTCGAACCCAGACTTTTTCCACCTGGTGTAGGGAGGATGGTGACAATACCATTGTGCCACCTGTGCAGACTACATTTGATATAATAAAGAAAATAGAATGGGGCATAAGCAGGAGTGTATTAATGGCAGAATATAACAATGGATCATTAATATGTTTATGTTTTTTATGGATATTTAATAAAATTGCATTCCTAATCTCCCTATTTAGCATCATTACTTTTGCATTAAATATATTAAAAATAAAACTTTCTATCTAGATATCGGAAAAATCGAAACAGTGGCACCTTCAATCCCTGAAAGTGCCGTTGTTCTGAAAGTCTATTGCATTTTATTGCATTTTTAGCCACTTTTTTTTTTTTTGTCTATTTTATGTATATTCTATATAATGTAATATTATGATGTTTTATTAATGAATAAATGGTTATTTTCTTTTGAGTAATGTTATTATTTCAAATTTCATAATAAATATATCTATACTCACGTGCCTTGCAAAAAAATACAATCTTTAAAAAAAAAAATATATATATATATATATATATACAGCATACAGTTTTTAACATTGTGTTATTGTTTGTTTGTTATTTGGTTTTTAGGAGCATTAGCAACTAAGGCCATATTGCTCCATGATATGCGGTGGGTCATTCCCTGACCTTTCCGCATGCACCGTATTTGGTGGTGATGGGCTCGAACCCCGGTCTAATCAAAAAGCATGTGCTATGCACTGCTGCTTCTTCCCACCTGGCTACGGAGGTGCCTAACATTGTGTTATCAACTGGGAGATAACATTCTCAACATTGTTGTTGAAGGTGAAATGGAGATAGGAGTATTATGACATTAAGTTCTCCCAGTGTAGTAAGGCTTTTTGGACAGTATTTTAAATTATTCGGTAATATACAGAAATTTTGCTAGTAAAAATCAAAAGAACATAATGTTGTTCTACAAGATATGATCTGGACATTGCAAAACAGTGTCCAGACCACATCTTGACTACTATATATTATGTATATATATATATCCAGAAACCTAATAACAAGAAAGATGTTGATTTACTTGAAAGGGTACAGTGGAACGCATCAAAACTAGTTGTTGATACAAAGGTACATCTTTATGTTCATGACTCAAGCTCTTCAAGATGCAGAGTATCGTAACTAGGCTTCTGTATAGTAATCTGAGTGTAGTGTTTAATTTCTTAAAAGGGTTGAACAAACTGAACTGCAGTATATTTTCTCTTTCTAGGATGATGCTGTATAAGTTCTGTACAGTATAAGTTCTAAGAAACTGTACAGGGAAATAGAGTGGGCCAGTAAATCAGAGAGAGTCTTATAATGGCGGATTTTAATTTCCCAAATATTGACTGGAATTTTTGGGTTGGTCACTCACACACTAGCAAGGCTTTTGTGGAATTATTGGATGATTGTTTTCTACATCAGCATGCTCAGGAGGCAACTAGAGGGAGTAATACTCTTGATTTGATTATCAGTAGTGATTCTTCATGCATTAAGAATCTGCAGATAGCGGAACCACTAGGTAGCAGTAATCAGTATGCTGAAGTGGGATTTACTCAAAGAGGTAACTACCATCAGGGGTAAAGGGAAGGGTTATTGCTTTCGTAAAGGCGACTATGATGGTCTGAGACAGTATTTAAATTCTATACAGTGGGACCAACTGATGATGTTACCAACAGCAAATTCCAAATGGGAAGCATTCAAAGAACTTATCTTGGAAGCTACTAGGCTTTACATACCAACTAAGAAATATTGTTCAAGGTTTAGGCCTAAATGGATGTCAGATGAACTAATGAGACATATGGCAGAGAAAAAAAATGCATGGGATACATATAAATTTACATGTGACACAGAAGCCTATGATAGATATAAGTTGATCTGTAACCAAGTTACAAAGGAGGTTAGGCAGGCGAAGGCAGATTACGAGAACTCTTTGCCAAGGGATACAAAGAAAAACTAGCACACGATTCTTGATTAGACCGGGGTTAGAGCCCGTCACTACCAGATACTGAGAATGCGGGGAGGTCAGGGATTGACCACCGCATATCCTCAGAGCAGTATGGCCTTAGTTACTAATGCTCCTAAAAAAAACCAAATAATAAATAATAGCAAAGAAAAACAGCAAAGAGTTCTTTACTTATGTAAACTCTAGAAGCAAGGGGATGAATCAGATTTGTCCACTTGATATCGATAGTTCAACTGTTGATAATCCTGATCAGGTAGCTAACAAACTAAATGAATATTTTGCATCGACATTCACACATGAGGAGTTATTCAGCTAAGGGAATGCCAGAGGTGTATTCAACTCTGCCAGTAAGCTAGATAATCTTGTAATAACTGAGAGTAAAGTGGAGGAGAAATTGTTGAAGATAAACACAAGAAAGGTACCTGAGGTGGATGGGATCTATCCAGTTATATTAAAGGAGACAGCACAGGAAGTAAGCAAACCCTTAGCCATAATTATGAGAGCTTCCTTGGACTCAGGGGAGGTATCCATAGACTGGAGATGTGCATATGTGACCCCAATTCACAAAGGAGGATCAAAGGCTGACAAAAGTAATTATAGACCTGTGAGTTTAACTTCTGTTCCAGGAAAATTAATGGAGGCACTGGTTAAAGAAGCACTGTAGGATCATCTGTACAGGACTTCAGTTATAGCTCGGACACAGCATGGTTTTGTTAAGGGAAAGTCTTGCCTGACCAATTTGATTGGATACTATTATGCAGTCACAAAAGAACTGGATGCAGGGAATAATTTTGATATTCTATACTTGGATCTTAGAAAGGCTTTTGATACTGTTGCATATGGAAGACTGCTGCACAAATGGGAGGAGTGTGGCATTGGAGGCAAATTGCTGCTATGGATAAAGGGGTGGTTGACGGGGAGAAGACAGAGAGTGGTAATCAATGGACACTGCTCATCGTGGGCTAATGTTATTAGTGGAGTCCCTCAGGGTTCAGTGTTGTGTCCATTATTGTTTCCTGTATTTATAAATAATATTGATGATGGTATATCAAGATTAATTAGCATTAGTAGCGGCATATGATGCAAGAAAGCAAGCTTATGCAGCATCAGCCAAAAAAAAAAAAAAAAAACCTTCCACTTCACCCCTCCATTCATTCGAAATACCTGTCCAGCTGAGCGTTAAATTTATTTAGGCTATCAACTTCCACAACAAGGGATGGAAGTCTGTTCCACCAACCAACTACCTGCTGGCTAAAGACAAATTTCCACACATCTATCCTACATCTGTCTTTCCTCAATTTGAATTTATGTCCCCTCAGGTGATTATTCTGAGCAAGAGGCAGAATCCCATTAGCACTGAGCATGCTCAAACCATTCAAGACTTTATACACCTCTATTAGAACACCCGACCGGTGCTTAGTTTCCAGACACTGTAATTTGCAAAACTTAAGCCTTTCTTCATATTGAAGAAAGGCTTAAGAACAATTGACCCATTGTTCCATTCACTAATCTTGTTGCCCTTCTCTGTACTCGTTCCAGCAGCTCTACAACCTTCTTGAAATGAGGCCTCCAGACCTGTATCAGTAATCAAATTGTGGCGTGACCATTGCCTTATACAAGGGAATAATCACTTCACCAACATTCTCTGCTAGAAAAATTCCTGTATATCATTGACAAGACACCATGAATTACTCTTGCAGCCCATCTGCACTGCTCAGAGAACTTGATATCTGCCTGCACAATTACCTCCAGGTTCTTTTCATTCTCTACCACTGTCAGTGTTGTACCACAGAGTTGATACATTGCTCTGGTGTTGCTGTTTCCCATATGTAGTACTTTACATTTGTCAATGTTAAACTTCATTTGCCACCCCTCAGCCCATCTGCTCAACCTTTCCAGATCCTGTTGCAGCAGCATAGTGTCAGTAGTGTCTTTAACAACCCTGCCAACTTTTGTATCGTCTGCAAACTTCGACATTAAGCTTGATATACCATCATCAATATCATTTATAAATACAGAGAACAATAAAGGACCCAATACTGAACGCTGAGGGACTCCACTAATAACATTAGTCCACAATGAGCAGTGTCCATTGATTACCACTCTGTTTTCTTCCCCTCAACCATCCCTTTATCCATAGCAGCAATTTGCCTCAAATGCCACACTGCTCCAATTTGTGCAGCATTCTTCCATGTGCAACAGTATCAAAAGCCTTTCTAAGATACAAGTATATAATATCAAAGTTATTCCCTGCATCCAGTTCTTTCGTGACTGCATCATAGTATCCAATCCAATTGGTCAGGCAAGACTTCCCCTTAACAAAACCATGCTGTGTCAGAGCTATAACTGAAGTCTTGTTTAGATGATCCTGCAATGGTTCTTTAACCAGTGCCTCCATTAATTTTCCTGGAACAGAAGTTAAACTCACAGGTCTATAATTACTTTTGTCAGCCTTTGATCCTCCTTTGTGAATTGGGGTCATATTTGCACTTCTCCAGTCTATGGGTACTTCCCCTGTGTCCAAGGAAGCTCTCATAATTATGGCTAAGGGTTTGCTTACTTCCTTTGCTGACTTCTTTAATATAACTGTGTAGATCCCATCCACCCTAGGTGTCTTTCTTGTGTTTATCTTCAACAATTTCTCCTCCACTTTACTCTCAGTTATTACAAGATTATCTAGCTTACTGGCAGAGTTGAATACACCTCTGGCATTCCCCTCGCTGAATAATTCCTCATGTCTGAATGTCGATGCAAAATATTCATTTAATTTGTTAGCTACCTGAGCAGGATCATCAACAGTTGAACCATCGATATCAAGTGGACAAATCTGATTCATCCCCTTCCTTCTAGAGTTTACATAAGTAAAGAACTCTTTGCTGTTTTTCTTTGCATCCCTTGCCAAAGAATTCTTGTAATCTACCTTCGCCTGCCTAACCTCCTTTGTAACTTGGTTACAGATCAACTTATATTTGTCATAGGCTTCTGTGTCACGTGTTAATTTATATGTATCCCATGCATTTTCTTCTCTGCCATATGTCTCATTAGTTCATCTGACATCCATTTAGGCCTTAACCTTGAACAATATTTCTTAGTTGGTATGTAAAGCCTAGTAGCTTCCAAGATAAATTCTTTGAATGCTTCCCATTTGGTTTTTGCTGTTGGTAACATCATCAGTTGGTCCCACTGTATAGAATTTAAATACTGTCTCAGACCATCGTAGTCGCCTTTACGAAAGTAACAACCCTTCTCTTTACCCCTAATGGTAGTTAACTCTTTGAGTAAATCCAACTTCAGCACATTGTGATCACTGCCACCTAGTGGTTCCTTTATCGGCTGATTCTTAATGCATGAAGAATCACTACTGATAATCAAATCAAGAGTATTAATACTTCTAGTTGCATCCCGAAAATGCTGATGTAGAAAACAATCATCCAATAAATCCACAAAAGCCTTGCTAGTGTGTGACTGACCAGCCCCCAAATTCCAGTCAATATCTGGGAAATTAAAATCCCCCATTATAAGACTCTTTGATTTACTGGCCCACTCTGTTTCCCTGTACAGTTTCGTATTATACTCATCAGAGTCATTAGGCCTATAGCACACTCCCACTCTCAATTTTGATCTCCCAATGCTTATGTCACACCAAACTGACTTGACAGTGCACTATCCAGCGATGTCGACTGGCTTCACTTCCTTGGATTTTATGTGTTTCTTAACTAATAGCATAACCCCTCGTCCCTTCCTATCCTGTCTATCCTTTCTGTAGAAGTTGTACTCCCCAAATTCCAGTTCTGCATTCCTTATATCTGTGTGACACCACGTCTCTGATATCCCAACAATATCCGCCTTTGATGCTTTGAGCAATACCTCAAATTCATCAATTTTATTTACCAAACTCCTAGCATTGGTGGACACGCAAGTATACATGCCCCTGTTCTTTTTCTCAGCTACCCTCACACAACCCATGTGTTTACTTGTTCTGCAATGACTTCCGGCAGTCTCTGAAATATCCTGCATCTTGTTTTCCAGGCTTCCGCTCATTCCAGTAGAAGCAGAGCAGTGCAAGAATCACTTTCACGTCTGCCAGTGGCTACTGTTAATTTATTAGTCCTTGTATCCCCCCCCCGAAGCTAGCAGTATTCTGACCCACCTAACACTGCCTCGATAGCATCAGCAAATATTCTTGCACCCTTTCTATTTAAGTGTGTCCCATCCCTGTAGAAGCAGTCCCTTCTGTTAACAAGTACAGACCAGGCTTTAAAAAATTCTACCCCTTGAGCCTTGCGCAATCTTTCCAGGGCTGAATTGATCGACAAGGCTCTCATCGTATACTCCCTCCTATCATGTCTGGGCAGAATTGCAGAAACTTTCAAATTAAACCTTAATTCGCGGCTTTTTTTCAACAGTGACCTGTACTTGTTAAGTAATTCTGCCAGTCTCGTACTTTTAATATCATTAGTGCCAACATGTACAACTATATCACCTTTTTCGCCCTTAAAAGGTGATATCCGCTCTACGTCATCAACTTTTGCCAATGGCAGACATACCCTGGTCCTGTTCCACCTATCCTTTTTACAAAGCATGTTCCCTGTTTCCCTGACAATAGAGTCACCAACAACTACTAGTTCCTGTGGAACCAGCGCATTCTGCCTTGGGGGTTGCCGCTGTGTTGCGTGATGACCAAGTGCAAGCTCTGGCGTTGATGTGGGCATCTGAGAGCTTGATGGGCCCCTCACTTTAGATCCTTCGAGGGCATCCACCCTGTCCTTCAAGCTCTCATATAGGCCCATAACAACGCTGAGTTGTCGCCTGATTTCATTACACTCCTTGCATCGCGCACACATACAAAGGCATCCCCCATGGCAATATCATGTCCCGTACCCGATTGCTCCACAAACATCATGCAAGCAGTGCATTTTAAAAGGCTGTGATTCAGAGGGCAACTGACCTCCCTCAGTTCTCCTCTGAGCCGCAGCACTTCCATTAACTTGAGCCTTTTGCTTTGCTGCTCTAGTCTGAGTCATGATTTTGATTTAATTTCAATAAAATTTCAATTTCAGTACAAAATTATAACCCTAAACTTGTATCCCAACACTGTTATAATGCTATATATATTTTTCAGTATCAAATATTATCTACGAGTTCCGTTTATATATCTTCCTTATCAAGTTATGGATTAATTAATTATGTTACATTTGCAATCTAAGTCATATGTATTTAGTTAAAAGTACAATTTAATTGACAATGAAGTTAAACAAAATTAATAGATTTTGCTGATTAATTGACAATATTATATTATTATATACTATACTATACTATACTAATGCTATCTAGTTCGGGATATAACGTATCTTATAACAATGGCGCAAGTTACAAACGGTAAATCTGCGGACACATAATAATTAATTAACTTCCAAATCTCACTGTCTCCATTCAGAATAAACTAACGATCCTGACTAGGTCTATAAGCTACTTATAGAAAATAATTTGATGTATCAATTGGTCAATAAAGCGGCTAAATATGGCTAAAAAATTTCTTGTTCAGCAGAGCTGCAACTTGTAACACGTGGAATGTCCAAGTTTGCAGATGATACAAAGGTTGGCAACGTTGTTAAGGACACTACTACTACTATGCTGCTACAACAGGATCTGGAAAGGTTGAGCAGATGGGCTGAGAGGTGGCAAATGAAGTTTAACATTGACAAATGTAAGATACTACATATGGGAAACAGCAACATATCGACTCTGTGGTACTACACTGACAGTGGTAGAGAATGAAAAGGACCTGGGGGTACTTGTTCAGGCAGATATGAAGTTCTCTGAGCAGTGCAGACAGGCTGTAAGAGTAGCTTATGGTGTCTTATCAATGATATACAGGAATTTTTCTAGCAGGGATAGGGAGGTGATTATTCCCTTGTATAAGGCAATGGTCAGGCCACACCTTGAGTACTGTATACAGTTCTGGAGGCCTCATTTCAAGAAGGATGTAGAGCTGCTGGAACTAGTACAGAGAAGGGCAACAAGATTAGTGAATGGAACAAAGGGTTGCTCGAAGAAAGGCTTAAGTTTTGCAAATTACAGTGTCTGGAGACTAGGCACTGGCGAAGTGATCTGATAGAGGTGTATAAAGCCTTGAATGGTTTGAGCATGCTGAATGCCGATGGGATTCTGCCTCTTGCTCACCTGAGAGGGCATAAATTCAAATTGAGGAAAGGCAGATGTAGGATAGATGTGCGGAAATTTGCCTTTAGCCAGCGGGTAGTTGGTTGGTGGAACAGACTTCCATCCCTTGTTGTGGCAGTTGATAGCCTGAATAAATTTAAGGATCAGGTGGACAGGTATTTCGAACGAACAGAAGGGTGAAGTGGAAGATTTTTTTTTTTTTTTGGCTGATTCTGCATAAGCTTGCTTTCTTGCATCATATGCCTCTACTAATGCTAATGCTAAGTTTTGTCCCTTGCATCATTTGCCACTACTAATGTAACAAGAATCATATTCAAATTAACTCATTGTTGGGCATGCAGGTATTTATATCACTTTTGAGGATTTGAGGAGTTTCTCATTCCCCAGTTTTAAACTACAGTAGTACAGCCTTTTTCATTCGGTTTTTTTTTTTTTTTTTCTCCCTGATTGCCAAAACTATATGGACCCTTGAATATAAAATATCATTTTCATACTTCTAGCACCTTTTGTTTTGAAAAAAACAATTTTGTAAAGGAGCTGGGTTTTGTGTTGTTGTTATTTTGGAATTTAGGAGAAATTAGCAACTAAGGCCATATTGCTCCGGGATATGTGGTGTTCATTCCATGACCTTTCCACATCCTCCATATTTGGTGTATCACGGTCTCGAACCCTAGTCTAATCAAGAAATGTATGCTATGCATTGCTGCTCCTACCCACCTGGCTACGGAGGCACCCTGGGTTTTGTGACCCAAAATTTGAAAAGCATATAGCACAGAGATCAACAAATATTTCTGATTGAAATTTTTCCCTTTAGTAAAGAATAAGTCTTTGAGAATGTTTAATATCACATTCATATACAGTCAGTATATGAAGATTCGCCATTCATTTTAACAAATGATGCCAAGAATACTCTGTTCTTGTTGAAAATATAAAAGTTGTGGTAGTTATTTTTTAAAGTGTTTTTTTTTGTAAAATCATCCCATTTTTTAAATAAAATTATTCTGGGGCTCTCTCAATTAGAATGCCTTGTGAAGGAAGAACTGTTATATAAACACACAGAAAACAGTTTTTGCTAAGTTGTTTATATGTTCTCCCTTGCTCTCTGAAGGTCATTATGAATTTGTCCCAAATGGCCAAGCATTGAACCAGGAATACTACTAAACACTTCTATAGCAATTGCATGATGATATTTGGAAAAAAACAGCTAGAAAAGTGGGCTTCGTGGAATTTGCACTTTTATCATGACATATTCAGCACTTTCTTCAAAGGCGCCTCCGTAGCCAGATGTGCAGGAGCAGCAGTGCGTAGCACACGCTTCTTGATTAGACTGGGGTTCGAGCCCATGACCACCAAATACAGAGGATGCGGAAAGGTCAGGGAATGACCACCACATATCCCCAGAGCAATATGGCCTTAGTTGCTAATGCTCCTAAAAACCAAATAAAGAAACAAACAAACTTTCTGCACAAGAAATTCTTTTCATATGAAGTCAGTGCTCCTCCCCCCCCCAAATTCATCAGATTTAGCTTCCTGTGATGTTTTTTTTCTTCCCAAGCTTGAAGCCCCCCCCCCCCTTGAAAGTCACAGATTTGCAACAACTGCAAAAATTTTTAAAAGGCATAGTACTAATAGCAATTCCAAAAGAAGCCTATTAGGAAAGTTTCCAATTGCCATTTAATAAATTTTGATTTTATTAATTTAATAGAATCAAAATTCAATCACGCAAACTTGATCACAATAACCAGCGCTTACTGTAATTATTTTATGGCACCAGTATTAAAAAAAAAAAAATTCTACTGTACTTCAAAGGAGAAGTTGGTGAGCTTTGTCATTTTCCAAATATTAGTTCAGTACCAAACTTTTTGATCATAACTCCTAAGTTAAAGTACATATTTAACATTTTCATACTTTTAGATAATATGAAATAAGTATAGTATTATTATTTTCAGTTTTTTGTGTTTTATAGAAATCTGTGGCACACCTGGCTATCTTGCACCAGAGTTGTTAAAAGCTTCAATGTATGAAGATGCGGATGGTTATGGACAAGAAGTAGATAAGTATGTTGTAATCTAATTATATGAAAAAGTAATCTTAAAAAAAAAACTGATGCTACACAATATAAAAATTCAGTCCAGGCAAACATTCAACTGCTGTAAGTGACCACTATGGTGTTAGTTCTCACTGTAGAATGAACTTCATATATCCACAAGTAGCCTCAAAATGTACCACTTTTAAACAAATAGCACCACTGAAAGGCTATGTGCTATTTTTTTTAAATATGAGAGACTGCTGTGATAATGTGTTTCAAGAAGTATTTATCTCACATTAGAAGCCCACTTCATTCAAATAACATCACCAAAAGGCTATGTTTTTAAAATATAATATATTTTGACAGCCTACTGGCATCCAAAACTTATAGAGGATCAAAATAGTCCTCAGTTTACTGAATTTATTTCTAAAGCCATGTGGCTTCTACTGTTTTAAATACTAGAAGTTTAACTTCAGTCTAACTCCACCTGGATAATAGTTATGCCACTATTATCCAGGTGGCATAACTATGACAGTCAGCATGAAAGATGACAGAAAATAATGTGTACTCAATTGCAGTCATGAAGATTACTGATAATTCCTGTAGCTCTACTGTAATTGACTAGCCTTGATTGTTTGGCTGTGGGAAATCTAAATCACAACTGGCTTAAGGCATGTAATTATTTAAGAAGTTTTAGTATAACATAACATGTTAATTCACAATGACATTTATTGGCTTTGTGAGAAACCCTTGGCACTGCCAAGGCAAGTAACACCCTATGTTATCTGATCCATCTTTATGTGCTCCTGGAAGAAAATCCACCTGATTAAAAGCTTGCCACTCTTTATTTAAGTTAAATACATTCTTCTAACTGTTTGGAATGCAATATTCAAGTTTCTTTCTAGGATACATGAACCTTTAACATTTTCCAGTCATCGGAGATGGTGCAAATTTGAATGAATTCTTTAAATCCTTAAGGCATATAATTATATAAGAAGTTTTAAAGTATAACATAACATTTCATCTTAATCTGATACTGAGAAAAAAGCACAGAAATTGGCACAGAGTGGCTTTATTAGTGCTTGTGCCACTAAGCAGTGTAGGAACAAACTTAATGAATTGAGTCCAGCGAGTGATTTTATGGCTATTGGAAGCAGTCAGAGAGTCACTGTTTTGTGATCTCTTCCTCCTCCTCCTGTGTATCCTTTGATTTTCACAGGATTTCTAAAGAATTCACAAACTCCCCACCCTTTGAGTGCAAAATTTTGATTTAGGGATTGAGACGAAAGCATGCACCTAGCACGCCAAACATTTTTGTAGCATTCTTTGCAACATCTTTGTAACATTCAAAACACATCTTTTGGAACCTGCTGCACTAATTAATAGTTTTGCTCAATGTAATCTTGATTCATAATCTATCATTCATGATCCAACAACAGTATGAGGCTCAGTACTGAACCCATTGGAGTCCTTTGGGGTTGAGTGCTGCGCCCCAAATTTTGTTTTCAATATTTATTAATGAAATTGATGAAGGCATATAAAGTTTTAATGTCTGAGTTTGCTGATGATACAAAGGTAGGCAAGGTGGCTGCCAACAGGAATCAGAATATGTTACAGAATATGACCATGAGAAATTAGATACTTGGGCTGAAAAGTGAAACTTGAGGTTTAACATTGATAAATGAAAAGCACTGCATGTGGATAGCTGCAATTCCAGAATAATATTCCAATTTAATGGTACCATACTCACCATAGTGGAGAACGAAAAAGACCTGGGGTAATTGGGTCCCTGTAATTGTACAGCCTGACATGATGTTCTGTGAGTACTGCAGACAGGCTGCTAGGACAGCCTGTATGCATTACGGGATTCAGTCAATGATATAAGGAATTTTGCTAGCAGGGACAAGGAGCTGATTATTTCTTTCTATAAAGCCATGGTTAGGCTGCATTTTGAGAATGGCATACAGGTCCGGCAGCCTCATTTCAGAAAGAATATATATCTGTGGAGCAGGTGTAGAGAACAGGCAACAAGATTAATCAGGGTACTTTCAGGTGCCTACAAATGATGTAAGGCGGTTTTTTTTTTTTTTTTTTTTTTCCACTGCTGCTGTATAAATTTGCTTCTTTGCATTACTAATATATAATCAGAAAACACAATCAACTTGAATTTGTCATTTGAGCAGACTTGTTCATTCAAATTACAAGTGCAGGTTCACTCCAGCCTGAATCGGTGATAATATTTGGCAAAAGCAGTAAGGCTCATTCTTCATTCTCCATATTCTGTGACAAATTCTCTGTAATTTCTTTCTTTTTATCAAAACATTTATTTTTTGATAACATTTATTTTGTTATCAAAAATAAATTTTGAACTGAAAGGGCAGAGATTTCATGGTGTTTTGGATAACCGTGAAAAATTGGGGGAAATGCTGAAGAGGATCAAAACACAAAGGCTATTAAAATGCTTGCAACAGTGGAAATATTTCTGTAGCTGAAACATCAGCATTCTCAAATTTGTAATGCAGAATTACTTAGGAATTGTTTCCTATTCTATACCCTTTTATTTCCTTCTTTTATCACCTTTTATACTTTTCTGTTACCTAGTAGTTTTGGCAACCTAAGTACTAAACACTGCACCCTTTCTCCAGTGCATTTTTTAAATTAACATATATTTTTTACCTTACATTTTCTTTAAAGCTGCTTTGTGCTTATAGGTGTAATTTTCATATCCCATATTGTATTTCAAACTCTCATATCCATCCAAACCATTTTTCTGTATCATGCTGAACATGACTTTTCTTTCTATTTATATTGCTCAGTGTGTGTGTGTAGTATTAAAATTGAACATTAAAGAGATAAATATTCTGTTGGTGCAATATATGAAGCAGAATGGGTGAATATGATAATTTGACAAGAAAATATAGGTTATGGGAATTACATCTTAAAGGAAAAAGCACCTTAAAAAGAATGCTTTACTTATATAATTTACCAAGATGGTAGAATATTAGCATTAGTTAAGGCATATGATGCAAGAATGCAAGCTTAGACAGCATCAGCCAAAAAAAAACCCATTCCCATTTAACCCGTCAAATAAACGTTTGTCGAGTTCAGCTTTAAATTTATTTAAGCTATTAACTTCCACCACAACAACAGATGAAAGTTTGTTTCAGCAATCAACCACCTGCTGGCTGAAGACAAATTTCTGCACATCTGTTCTGCAACTGTCTTTCCTCAGTTTGAATCTATGCCCCCTCAGGTTCGTAATCTGAGCAAGCGGAAGAATCCCATCAGCATTGAGTCTGCTCAAACTATTCAAGGCCTTATAACACCTCAATCAGACCACCCCCACAGGTGCCTAGTTTCCAGATGCTGCAACTAGCAGAACTTAAGCATTTCTTCATAAGCGCATCCCTTTGTTCCTCTCACCAATCTTGCCGCCCTTCTTTGTACTCATTGTAGCAACTCTACATCCTTCCTAAAATGAGGCCTCTAGACCTGTATGCAGTACTCAAGTTGTGGCCTGACCATTGCCTTATACAAGGGGATAATCACCTCCTTTCTCTGCTATCAAAATTCCTATATATCATTAACAAAACACCATGACCTGCTCTGGCCGCCCATCTGCACTGCTCAGAGAACTTCATATCTGGCTGCACAATTACCCCCAGGTCTTTTTCATTCTTCACCTCCCTGAGTGTAGTACCGCACAGTTGGTATGTTTCTCTTGGGTTACTGCTACCCATATGCACTCCTTTGCATTTGTCAATGTTAAACTTTAGTTGCCACTTTGCAGCCCATCTGCCTAACATTTCTAGATCCTGTTGCAGCAGCATACTGTCTTTGGTGTCATTAACAATCCTGCCAACCTTTGTATCATCTGCAAACTTGGACATTAAGCATGATATACCTTCATCGATATCATTGATAAATACACAAACAACAATGGGCCTAGCAGCGAACCCTGGGGTACTCCACTAATAGCATTAGTCCATGAAGAGCAGTGTTCATTTATTACCATTCTCTGTCATCTCCCACTTAACCGTCCCTTTAACCATTGTAGCAACTTGCCCTTAATGCCATACCGCTCCAATTTGTACAGCAGTCTTTCGTGTATAACAGTTTCAAAAGCTTTCCTGAAATCCAAGTATACGATATTAAAGTTATTTTTTGCATCCAGTTCCCTTGTGACCACATCATAGAATCCAATCAAATTAGTCAGAAAAGACCTCCCCTTAACAAACCCATGCTGTGTCTAAATGATTACTGCAGTCTTGTCTAGATGATCCTGCAGTACTTCTTTAACCATTTACTCCATTAATTTCCCCAGAACAGAAGTTAAATTAACAGGTCTATAATTATTTGTGTCACCCTTTGAACCCCCTTTGGGGACCTCCCCTAAATCTAAGGATGCTCTCATAATTATGGCTAAGGGTTTGCTTACTTTCCTCACTTCCTCCTTCAATATAACTGGATAGATTCCATCCACTCCAGGTACCTTTTTTATGTTTATCTTCAACAATTGCTCTTCCACTTTGCTCTCCATTATTACAAAATCATTTAGCTCCCTGTTAGAGTTTAGTAAACTTCTGTCCTCCCCTTCCTTACAGAATTCCTCGTGTGTGAATGTAGATGCAAAATACTCATTCAGTTTGTCAGTTACCTGAGCAGGATCATCAACAGGCAAACCTTCAATATCAAGTGGACCAATCTGATTCATCCACTTACTTCTAGAGTTTATATAAGTAAAGAAGTCTTTGTTGTTTTTCTTTGCATCCTTTGCCAAGGATTTCTTGTAATCAGCCTTTGCTAGCCTAACCTCCTTTGTGACCTGATTACAGACTAGCTTATGTTTACCGTAGGTTTCTGTGTCGCATCCCTTGCATTTTTATTCTCTGCCACAAGCACTATATTAAGAAGAATGCAAAATAGAAAGCAATAAATGAAACATAATTTAAAAACAATATTTAAAATAAAATTAGTTATAAACCAAAACTAAAATTCAACTCTAAAATTAACTATAAAGATATAATATAGATATATTGTAGTTTTATGATATAAAGATATAGTAGCATTAATACTTTAGGAAGGCCAAGATTTTAAAAAGGATGCATAAGCTATGAAATTTAGTGAGCCATAAAAGTAGGGATGTCATAAAACATTAATACTACAAGGAATTCTAGAATAAACTTATCATAGTCAACATCTTCACAGACTCCAGCTATAACAGTCTATCTGGGACACAGCATTTCAATTATTATTTTCTCCTTTTTTTAATGAGGAGAAAAAAATAACAATATCTGGAGATAGTAAGGTTTGACAAGATGAAAGTTTGTAAAATTAGTGTAAAATAACAATAAGGTAAAAGGTTAAGTTGATAAAAAAAAGTTGGGCAATGGATATGTATTGATAAAGAGAGAGAGAGACTGAAAATATCATGCTCATATTATGCATATATTGAAGAACCATAGGTTTGTTGGCTGTTTCTGTTAAGCCTTAGGTTGCTGGAAAGAATAAAGGCCTCTGTTCTTTCCAGCAGGGCTGCATTTACCATAAAGCACATTAGGAGCAAGCTGGGGGCCGCACTTTAAAACCTAACTCCTCACAAACAACTATATTAAAAAAGTCTAGTCATAGTTGCAAAATAAAATACTTATTTTTAAATATTAAATTCATTATATAAAAACTAGAGTCCCTGAAAAATTTGTGAGGCCTCCCCCCTCCATTTGAAATATTGTTTTATCGCATGGCCATAACCGATTGAAGTTAACCGTCGTTTGTATGCATACATAACGACTGAGAGTTTAGTTACCATTAGTATTTGGTTAGTATTTGTATAGCAGTATACGAGTACATATACCTAATTATATGGTTAAAGTAGTTGTCAGAGTTGGTAAGAATATATTTTTCAATAAATTTATTATTGTTATTTTAACAAAACTATGATTTTTTTTTTTGTACAGAAAAATACTATTCTTTCTCTTTTTATATTTTTTAGCTTTTAACATAATTATTTTTAATTTGAATTGGTTTCTTGATCTTTATGTGTAATTTTTATAGTGAATACTAAATTATTGAGTTTTTAGATCTATACTTATTTCTTTATAATTGTATGTAACAGTAAAAGTAATTATATGTAACATAAAAAGAAATAAATATAGATCTAAAACTCAAGAATTTAGTACTCATTATAAAAATTATTTTTAATATTTTGGATTTAATAAATATTTATTTCGCTTTTAATAGTATAACACACGTAACGATGCCAAAAAAGTTTGAATCCGGAGCTAATGAAAGAAAGCAACTCAGAGAAAAGGCAAAACAACTAAATAGTCAAAAGGGGGCAATTTTGTCTTTCTTACATTCTTCTGAAAATGAAGAATTTCATAGAACTGAAGATGTACCTCAAATTACTCGAAATGAAAGTGAAACATCGTTATCAGTATCAGGAGACGAAAATGAAAAACATCAAAATAATGTGCACAATATAGAAGTAAAAGAAGTAAATGAAACAAATCAACAGAATTTTGAAGAAAATTTTCAATCGGAGTCTGTACTTATACTTACCAGAAAGCAAGTTATCTCTTATCCTATTGATATAGCCGTGTAGCCAATTAGTATTGATGAAAAATTTAACGAGCATATTTTAATAAATATGTCTCAGAATGTTGATAAAATCAAAAATTTAAAAAAAAGAATACACAGAATGCAATAGAATTTATGTCAGAAATGTAAATGAATCACGTTTTTAGTGTAAAAAGACAAATGGTAACAAGAGTGGCTAATTTTTTCAGAAACGAGCAAATCAATTTACTGCTTTGTTTGCAAATTGTTTTCTAAGTCAAATAATAACTTAATGAAGGGTTTAATGACTGGAGAGATATAACGCAAACCTTATGTGATCACGAGCGTTCTACTGAGCATATACGAGTGATGTGCACATATCGCAAAAGAAAGTCAAGTTCTTCAAATAGTCATATTGATTCTAAATTGATGAAACAAATACAATCTGAAGAAAATTATTGGAGAGAGGTTTTAAACAGAATAATAGCTACCATTAAGTTACTGAGTAAATTGGGACTATCATTTCGAGGCAATACAAATGATATTTTTTCTGATTCTTGCGGAAATTATTTATTGTATCTACATTATTTAAGTGAATTTGATGATTTTTTAAAACATCACATTAAAATGTACGCCAACTGTGTTTCTGGCAAATCAAATTATCTTTCTTACTGTCTTGTGATGGATTCATAGAGTTAGTAGCTAATAAAACAAGAGAAATATTAATATCAGAAATTAAGGAAGCTGCTTATTTTGCAATAATACTCGACTCAACAGATGCTGCCCATATTGACCAACTAGCTATTATAATTAGGTACATTACAGCAAATTCTGACATTAGAGAAACATTTATTGGGTTCATCAGTATTACACAACATATTTCATTATATTTAGAAGAGGTAGTATTAAAAAATTAGAAGAATTATCTTTGGATATAAAAATGTGCAGAGGGCAAAGCTATGATAACGCTGCCAATATGAAAGGTGTCTATACAGGTTTACAAGCTAGGCTGAAAAAACAGTCCCTCTGCACATTACATACCATGCTCTAGTCATTCCTTAAATTTAATTGGCAACTATGCTGCGGAATCTTGTCCAGAAGCAGTGCAATATTTTTGTTTTGTTCAAAATGTATATAATTACACTTCATCTTCAACAAGAAGATGGGACATACTCCTTGAATATTTAGAAAAAAATCTTTAACAGTTAAAAGATAAAGTGAAACGAGGTGGTCTGCAAGAGCTGAAACTATATTGGCATTGAAATGTGGATATAAACAAATTAAGGAGGCATTACTGCAGCTATCCATTTCTCCTTATGAAAAGCCTATTTCTAAATTAGAGAACTCATCACTGGCCGAAAATTTTGACAAAATTTTACAACGAATAAATGCGACCAGTAAATCTCTACAAGATCCTGACATGAATTTGCTATTAGCTAATAATTTGTTACAGTCTTTAGTTGGTTTTATTTTAGATATAAGAAATAGTTTTGCTGCTTTAAATGAAGAAGCAAATTTATTAACAGATGAGACACAATTTAAAGACGGGAAGAAAATAATGAAAAAATGGAAAAAAATGTGTGATGAAGTTTCACAATCCGACGATGACATGACATTACATTACATGGAAAAGAAAATTTCATTGTTGATACTTTTAACATCATTTGCGATAAGCTAATTTTTGAAATTAACGAAAGGATGAAAAGCTTTAGACATCATCATCATCATCAGCCATTTTCAATCCACTGCAGGATGAAGGCCTCTCCAGCAACTTTCCAGTTCCTTCTGTTTTGTGCAATGGCCATCCTTTACTACGCACAAACTAATGAATTTCATCTATCCGCCATTGTCTTCCAGGTTTTCTTCTAGCTCCTCTTGAGTACCATTCTGTTATTTTCTTAGTCCATCTGTCATCACGTCTTCGAGCTGTGTCCTGCCCAAGACCATTTTAGTTCTTAGTTTTGATAAGAATGTCCTTTACTTGAGTTTGCTGCCTAATCCATGTGTTTCTCTTCTTATCTAACAGTCTTATTCCCAATATAATTCATTCCATTCTTCGCTGTGTAGTTCACAGCTTCTCTTCCATTCTTTTGGTGAGTGCCCAAGTTTCACTTCCATAAGTCATGGTGGGGAGTATACATTGGTTCATTATGTTACGTTTCAGACAAACTGGGATATTGCTCTTTAGTATATGACTTTATTTCCTGAATGCTATCCATCCAAAATTTATTCTTCTCTTGACTTCCAGCCATTTATCATTATTACAGCTAATAACTTGTCCCAGATAAGTATATGACTCCACCTTTTCAATTACTGCTCCTTCAATCATTATGTCCCTTTCTGTGGCATACTTGTTCATCATTACTTTTGTTTTAGCCATATTCATCTTTAGTTCAAAATCTTTACTAACTCTGCATAACTGATTAAGATTTTCCTCTAATTCTTTGGGATCGTGGCTTATGACCACAATGTCATCTGAAAATTGTAAATGGTTTAGGTACTCTCCATTCACATCGACTCCTTTCTGTGACCAGTCATCTTCTGAAAGCTTCCTCAAGGGCAGCAGTAAACAGCTTCAGAGATATTGTATTTCCTTCTCGAACTCCTTTCTCAATTTTAAATTTACTACTGTCTTTGTCTAGCCCAATAAAGGAGGTAGCATTCTCATATATTTTCTTCAAAATCATAATATATGAGATATCTATGCCTTGTCTTTCCAGTGCTTGAAACATTGCCTTATGCTGTATAGAGTCAAATGCCTTTTCATAATCCACAAATTCCAGGCATAATGGTGTTTTATATTCATTTGCTTTCTCCGTTAGCTGTGATATTATGTGAAGGTGATCCATAGTTGAGAATCCTGTCCTAAAGCCAGTTTGCTCTTTCCGTTGATTCTCATCAAGTATTCTTTCTAGTAATGTTAGTAATGATCCTTGTGAACAATTTGTAGATGTAGGATAGCAAACTAATTGGTCTATAATTTCCAATTTCTGATTTATCTCCTTTCTTATGCAGAAAAACTATGATTGCATTATTCCACTGCTTAGGTGCCACACCTTTTCTAATGCATTTTGTGAAGAGCCTTGCCAGTTTTTGTGTTATGTCTCTTCCTCCCAATTTAACAACTCTACAGTAACTTCATCTTCCCCTGGGGCTTTCTGATTCTTCATTTTCTTCAGCACATGTTCTGCCTCATCAGAAAGAATATCGGGTATGTCATATGTGTTGCTAATTTGCAATCCATATTCCCCACTGCTGGAATGATTCCAGCAGTGGGGAAGATGGATTGCAAAGTAATCTGAAGTAGGCTTCGCTATTTGAATTAGGCCTTCTCTGCTATTTATAAGCACACCATTGCTATTCTTCAGTTTCAGTATCATTTGTCTTTCTGTATTACTGCTCATGGCTGCTAATTTAAGTCCTTTGTTTTCCCTTAATGCTTGTTCTACTTTTCTTTTGTTAAATTTTCTTATGTCCTCTCTGAGTCTCTTTCTAATGGCTTTGCATAACTCAGTATACTCAATTTTCTCCTTGTCAGTGTTTATCTTGCTCTTCATTTGTCACCTTCGGTTCATCATAAGAAGTGTTTCTTGACTAATTTTTTCTTCTTTGAATTTCTTTTTCCCTATCTTGGGTTTTATCACTTTCACAAAGCTGTAATATTCCTCGTCAATATCTTGGTCCTGAGCAGTCTGCAGAAGCTCAAACTTGTTCTTAAGTTCCAGTACATACTGCTTCTTCTCCTCTTTTGTTATCTCAAAGACCATATTATTTACTCGAGTCAGTTTTTTCCTTTCCTTTCCTACATCTATATCAAGTGCATCTTACCATTCTGTGATCACTTCCAACATTTACCTTATTCAGGACGGTAACATCATTCACGATATATCTTCTGTTAGCGAGGATGAAATCATTTCATTAGTTGTTTATCCATTTGGGCTCTTCAATGTCCACTTTCTGTTCACCCTGTTTTTTTGAAAAAAGTGTTTATTACTGACAATCCTCAAGATTCTGCAAATTCCACAAGTCTTTCACTTCTTTCATTTCTTTCACCAATTCCAAAATTTCCTATAGTTCCCTTTTCTGCGCTGTTTTGTCTCTTTCCAACCTTAGCATTGAAGTCCCCCATAATGATAGTGTAGTGGGTTTTCTGCTCATCTAGAAGACTCTCAATTTCGGTGTACATTTCTTCAACCTCTTCATCATCATGGCTCGATGTTGGTGCACAAATCATTATAACCTTTAGCTTATGCCTCTTAGAAATCTTAAGTATTAGTCTTGACGCCCTTGGTGATGTACTTTTGAATTCCAAAATGTTGTTTTTTTATATCTTTATGAACCAGAAACCCGACTCCACCTTCGCTCCTTTCACTGTTTCCATTGGTGTACAGCAGATTTCCACTTGATAAACTTATAAGTGATTCATTTCTTCTTCTTGGTTCAGCCAAACCGATGATATTCCAATTCACATTTTCTAGTTCCTTTTCCAGCTCTAATATCCTGTCTTCATCGATGAGCAATCTTACTTTGTAACAGGCCAAGTTCAGTTTCTGTGCATGGCAGCCTGGTCATACCCAGAGATTCTTAGCACCCTCTGCTTCCACTCTGATCCTCTCACTGCCATAAGAGGGGAGTGTGAAAGCCACTGGGGACTGAGGGCCATTTGTTTCGTCGTGCTGTCATGTGCTGGAGAGTTTGGTCTTTTCCTTTTCACACTGACCAGGAATCTTGAAGAGAACCACTCTACACGTTCGTTGCCACCTAAGTGACATAACAGGGCTTACCATTGAAAAGGTGTGCATGAGTGGGTTTTGGGAGGCAAACCAACTGGACTTCTCCTAAATCTTCTGAAGTAAAAAGATATTGGATCCATCAGTGTTTTTGACTGAGTGTCCACACAGAATACCTGTTGCTCTCTAAGCCCTTTTAGACATATTAGATATGTTTGACATATTTTTAAAGAAAGATATAGATCAAGACAAGTACATGACTAGTATTAACAAAATTTTACAAACTTATAGGACTGATATTGACTCAGAAAAATTTATTGACAAAGTTAAGCAATTTTTATTAATGATGAAAGAAGAAAATTTTTCAATTGAAAATATGTACCAATTTATAAACGATGGGTTAAGGTCTACCTTCCTGAATGTAGAAACTATTTTAAAAATATTTTTGACTATGCCTATTTCAAACGCATGTGCTGAACGCTCATTTTCAGTGTTGAAATTAATTAAAAATTATTTAAGAAGCAACTTGCACAAAAATAAAACAAGTGTATCGTTATTATTCACTGAGTCAGATGCAATGGGCTCAGTTACTTATGATGATGTTATACATATATTTGCTAAGATCAAAGCCAGAAAAAAACTGTTAGTTATTTCTTTTTTAATTCAATACATATATACTTATTGGCATTAGCATTAGCATATGATGCAAGAAAGCAAGCTTATGCAGCATCAGCCAAAAAAAAAAAAAAAACATACACACACACCCCCTTCTCATTTCACTCATCCACCTGCTCCAAATGTTTGTCTAGTTCTGCCTTGAATATGTTTAAGCTATCAGTTTCTACAACAGATGGAAGTTTGTTCCAGCAATCAACCACCCGCTGGCTAAAGGCAAACTTCCGCACATCTATCCTACAACTGTTTTTCCTCAATTTGAATTTATGCCCTCTCAGGCAATTATTCTGAGCAAGAGGAAGAATCCCATCAGCATTGAGCATGCTTAAACCATTCAAGGCTTTTATACACCTCAATCAAATCACCTCACAGGTGCCTAGTCTCCAGACATTGAAATTTGAAAAACTTAAGCCTATCTTCATAAGAGCAACTCTTTGTTCCATTCACTAATATTGTTGCCCTTCTCTTTACTCGTTCCAGCAGCACTACATTCTTCTTGAAATGAGGCCTCCAAACCTGTATACAGTACTCAAGGTGTGGCCTGACCATTGCTTTATACAAAGGAATAATCAACTCCTTATCCCTGCTAGAAAAATTCCTGTATATCATTGACAAGACACCATGAGCTACTCTTGCACCCCATCTGCACTGGTCAGAGAACTTCATATCTGCCTGCACAATTACCCCCAGGTCCTTTTCATTCTCTACCACTGTCAGTGTAGTACCACAGAGTTGATACGTTGCTCTCGGGTTGCTGTTTCCCATATGAAGTTTATCATTGTCAAATGAAGTCATATGAAGTTTAACATTGACAAATGTAGTACTTTACATTTGTCAATGTTAAACTTCATTAGCCACCTCTCAGCCCATCTGCTCAACCTTTCCAGATCCTGTTGCAGCAGCATAGCGTCTGAAGTGTCCTTAACAACTCTGCCAACCTTTGTATCATCTACAGACTTGGACATTAAGCTTGATATACCATCATCAATATCATTTATAAATACAGAAAACAGTAATGGACCCAACACTGAACCCTGATTGACTCCACTAATAACATTAGTCCACGATGAGCAGTGTCCATTGATTGCCACTCTCTGTCTTCTCCCCCTCAACCATTCCTTTATCCAAAGCAGCAATTTGCCTCCAGTGCCACACTGCTCCAATTTGTGCAGCTGTCTTCCATGTGCAACAGTGTCAAAAGCCTTTTCTAAGATCCAAATATAAAATATCAAAGTTATTTCCTGCATCCAGTTCTTTTGTGACTGCATCATAGTATCCAATCAAATTTGTCAAGCAAGACTTCCCCTTAACAAAACCATGCTGTGTCCGAGCTATAACTGGTCTTGTCTAGATGATCCTGCAGTGCTTCTTTAACCAGTGCCTTCATTAATTTTTCCTGGAACAGAAGTTAAACTTACAGGTTTATAATTACTTGTGTCAGCCTTTGATCCTCCTTTGTGAATTGGGGTCACATTTGCACATCTCCAGTCTATGGGTACCTCCCCTGAGTCCAAGGAAGCTCTCATAATTATAGCTAAGGGTTTGCTTACTTCCTGTGCTGCCTCCTTTAATATAACTGGATAGATCCCATCCACCCCAGGTGCCTTTCTTGTGTTTATCTTCAACAATTTCTCCTCCACTTTACTTTCAGTTATTACAAGATTATCTAGATTACTCCCAGAGTTGAATACCCCTCTGGCATTCCCCTCGCTGAATAACTCCTCCTGTGTGAATGTCGATGCAAAATATTCATTTAGTTTGTTAGCTACCTGAGCAGGATCAGCAACAGCTGAACCATCGATATCAAGTGGACCAATCTGATTCATCCCCTTCCTTCTAGAGTTTACATAAGTAAAGAACTCTTTGCTGTTTTTCTTTGCATCCTTTGCCAAAGATTTCTCGTAATCTGCCTTCGCTTGCCAAACCTCCTTTGTAACTTGGTTACAGACCAGCTTATATCTATCATAGGCTTCTGTGTCACATGTAAATTTATATGTATCCCATGCATTTTTCTTCTCTGCTATGTCTCATTAGTTCATCTTACATTCATTTAGGCCTAAACCTTAAATAATATTTCTTAGTCGGTATGTAAAGCCTAGTAGCTTCCAAGATAAATTTTTTGAATGCTTCTCATTTTGAATTTGCTGTTGATAATGTCATCAGTTGGTCCCACTGTATAGAATTTAAATACTGTCTCAGACCATCGTAATTGCCTTTACGAAAGCAAAAACCCTTCCATTTACCCCTGATGGTAGTTACCTCTTTAAGTAAATCCCACTTCAGCACACTGTGATCACTGCCACCTAGTGGTTCCTTTATCTGCAGATTCTTAATGCATGAAGAATCACTACTGCTAATCAGATAAAGAGTATTACTCCCTCTAGTTGCCTCCCGAACATGCTGATGTAGAAAACAATCATCCAATAAATCCACAAAAGCCTTGCTAGTGTGTGAGTGACCAACCCACAAATTCCAGTCAATATCTGGGAAATTAAAATCCCCCATTATAAGACTCTTTGATTTACTGGCCCACTCTATTTCCCTGTACAGTTAATTATTATTATACTCATCAGAGTCATTAGGCCTATAGCACACTCCTAATCCTAATTTTTATCTCGCAATGCTTATGTCACACCAAACTGACTCGACACTGCACTGTCCTGCGATGTAGACTGGCTTCACTTCCTTGGATTTTATGTGTTTCTTAACTAATAGCATAAACCCTCCTCCCTCCCTTCCTATCCTGTCTATCCTTTCTGTACCCATTGTACTCCCTAAATTCCAGTTCTGCATTCCTTATATCTGTGTGACACCACGTCTCTGATATCCCAACAATATCTGCCTTTGATGTTTTGATGTTCTACTTCTGTACCTCAAATTCATCAAATTTATTTACCAAACTCCTAGCATTGGTGTACATGCAAGTATAAATGGCTACTGTTAATCTATTAGTCCTTGTATCCCCCCAAGCTAGCAGTTTTCCAACTCACCTAACACTGTCTCAGTAGCATCAGCAAATATTCTTGCACCCTTTCTGTTTAAGTGTATCCCATCCCTGTAGAAGCAGTTTCTCCTGTTAACAAGTAGAGACTAGGCTGAAAAAAATTTTACCCCTTGAGCCTTGCACAATCTTTCCAGGGCCGAATTGATCGACAGGGCTCTCATCATATACTCCCTCCTAAATTCATACTGATACGTTGGCGAAGAGAAAACAGCATCCATTCTATTCAATGGTTGCAAAATCTACATCCTCAGTGTCAAAAAACCCATTTTAAATTTTGCAACCATTGAATAGTGTGGATGCTGTTTTCTCCTGGTCAACATATCTATATGAATTTAAACTGATCCACTGGTGTTTTCTCCTACAGAAACAAGAATTTCACAACCGCACTGCCTTCAGTTTTGTTGAAAGTAACATATTGAGCTGAAATCCTTTCTTCAACCTATAAAAAATAAAAATGTATATTAGGGGGTTTTTTAAGGCAAATGGGCTGTTTAATTTAAAAAGATATGCTCTTTTGTGAGCTGACACCCATTTGTCAAAAAAAAAAAAAAAGGATTGGAAGTGGGTCAGGCTGACAATTTATCAGCACCCTCCTCTTACAGATTACAACTGTACATCTCCATAGAGAAGTCAGAATGAAACTAACCATATCGTATATACTGAATTTGTATGTTTTCCTTATATACTGAGACAATTTACCAATAATGTGCTTAGTGAAAATAAGAGGAAATTTTCCTTATGGATCTTTAAGCAGCTTCCAAGTCAGTATTAAATAAAGTTTCATTGCTGCAGATTTTAGCCAATCTAATTACTTGTGTAATCATTATGTTCTCATATATTCTAATAGAATTTCGGTTAGATGACACATTTTGATGTCATAATCCTGCCTTTTATTGCACTGTTACAGTATAAGCAGGTTGCTGGAAAGCAGGGCCGCATTTATTGGAGGTCTTAGGCACAACACAATTATGAGGCCTCAAAAGGTCAGATCAAGTCAATAGAAAGTGAAAAAAAAATTGCTTCAAACATTTATTTCAGTTAATCAAATTCATAAATAATTTTTTTAATTTTTTGAAAATAAAAGTCGACATTTCTATAAAAACTCATTTTAATAAAATAAAAATAACAGAGCATTGGTATACATGTATTAAATATAAAGTATTATACATACATAACAGGAACAGGACCAGGGTATATCTGCCAGGGGCAAAGGTTGATGACGTTGTAGAGCGGATATCTTTTAAGGGCACAAAAGGTGATATAGTTGTACACGTTGGCACTAATGATATTAAGAGTAGGAGACCGCCGGAATTACTTAACAAGTACAGGTCTCTGATGAAAAAAAGCTGTGAATTAGGGTTGAATTTGAAATTGTCTGCAACTCTGCCCAGACACGATTGGAGGGAGTATATGATGAGAGCCCTGTTGATCAATTCGGCCCTGGAAAGATTGTGCAGGGCTCAGGGGGTAGAATTTTTTTCAGCCTGGTCTGTACTTATTAGCAGGAGAGACTGCTTCTACAGGGATGGGATACACTTAAATAGAAAGGGTGCAAGAATGTTTGCTGATGTTATCGAGGCAGTGTTAGGTGGGTCGGAAAACTGCTAGATTGGGGGGATACAAGGACTATTAGATTAACAGTAGCCACTGGCAGAGGAGTAATTGATTCTTGCACTGCTTCTTTTGGAATAAGCAGCAGCCTGGAAAATAAGATGCAGGATATTACAGAGACTGCTGGGAATCATGTGGATACAAGTAAACACATGGGTTGTGTTAGGGTGGCTAAGAGGAAGAGCAGGTGCATGTATACTTGCGTGTACACCAATGCTAGGAGTTTAGTAAATAAATTTGATGAATTTGAGTTATTGCTCAAAACATCAAAGGCAGATATTATTGGGATATCAGAGACATGGTTTCACACAGATATAAGGAATGCAGAACTGGAATTTGGGGAGCACAATGTCTACAGAAAGGATAGACAGGATAGGAAGGGAGGAAGGGTTATGCTATTAGTTAAGAAACACATAAAATCCAAGGAAGTGAAGCCAGTCGACATCACTGGACAGTGCAGTGTCGAGTCAGTTTGGTGTGACATAAGCATTGGGAGATCAAAATTGAGAGTAGGAGTGTGCTATAGGCCTAATGACTCTGATGAGTATAATAAGAAACTGTACAGAGAAATAGAGTGGGCCAGTAAATCAGAGAGTCTTATAATGGGGGATTTTAATTTCCCAGATATTGACTGGAATTTGGGGGCTGGTCACTAACACACTAGCAAGGCTTTTGTGGATTTATTGGATGATTGTTTTCTACATCAGCATGTTCGGGAGGCAACTAGAGGGAGTAATACTCTTGATTTGATTATCAGTAGTGATTCTTCATGCATTAAGAATCTGCAGATAAATGAACCACTAGGTGGCAGTGATCACAGTGTTCTGAAGTGGGATTTACTCAAAGAGGTAACTACCATTAGGGGTAAAGGGAAGGGTTATTGCTTTCGTAAAGGCGACTATGATGGACTGAGACTGTATTTAAATTCTATTCAGTGGCACCAACTGATGATGTTACCAACAGCAAATTCAAAATGGGAAGCATTCAAAGGACTTATCTTGGAAGCTACTAGGCTTTACATACCAACTAAGAAATATTGTTCAAGGTTTAGGCCTAAATGGATGTCAGATGAACTAATGAGGCATATGGCAGAGAAGAAAAATGCATGGGATACATACAAATTAACACGTGACACAGAAGCCTATGATAGATACAAGTTGATCTGTAACCAAGTTACAAAGGAGGTTAGGCAGGCGAAGGCAGATTACGAGAGATCCTTGGCAAGGGATGCGAAGAAAAACAGCAAAGAGTTCTTTACTTATGTAAACTCTAGAAGGAAGGGGATGAATCAGATTGGTCCACTTGATATCGATGGGTCAACTGTTGATGACCCTGCTCAGGTAGCTAACAAACTAAATGAATATTTTGCATCGACATTCACACATGAGGAGTTATTTAGCGAGGGGAAAGCCAGAAGTATATTCAACTCTAGAAGTAAGCTAGAGAATCTTGTAATAACTGAGAGTAAAGTGGAGGAGAAATTGTTGAAGATAAACACAAGAAAGACACCTAGGGTGGATGGGATCTATCCAGTTATATTAAAGGAGGCAGCAAAGGAAGTAAGCAAACCCTTAGCCATAATTATGAGAGCTTCTTTGGACTCAGGGGAGGTACCCATGGACTGGAGATGTGCAAATGTGACCCCAATTCACAAAGGAGGATCAAAGGCTGACAAAAGTAATTACAGACCTGTGAGTTTAACTTCTGTTCCTGGAAAATTAATGGAGGCACTGGTTAAAGAAGCACTGCAGGATCATCTAGTCAAGACTTCAGTTATAGCTCGGACATAGCATGGTTTTGTTAAGGGGAAGTCTTGCCTGACCAATTTGATTGGATACTATGATGCAGTCACAAAAGAACTGGATGCAGGGAATAACTTTGATATTATATACTTGGATCTTAGAAAGGCTTTTGATACTGTTGCACATGGAAGAATGCTGCACAAATTGGAGCAGTGTGGCATTGGAGGCAAATTGCTGCTATGGATAAAGGGGTGGTTGAGGGGGAGAAGACAGAGAGTGGTAATCAATGGACACTGCTCATCGTGGACTAATGTTATTAGTGGAGTCCCTCAGGGTTCAGTATTGGGTCCTTTATTGTTCTCTGTATTTATAAATGATATTGATGATGGTATATCAAGCTTAATGTCCAAGTTTGCAGACGATACGAAGTTTAGCAGGGTTGTCAAGGACACTACTGACACTATGCTGCTGCAACAGGATCTGGAAAGGTTGACCAGATGGGCTGAGAGGTGGCAAATGAAGTTTAACATTGACAAATGTAAAGTACTACATATGGGAAACAGCAACCCCAGAGCAACGTATCAACTCTGTGGTACTACACTGACAGTGGTAGAGAATGAAAGGGACCTGGGGGTGGTTGTGCAATCAGATATGAAGTTCTCTGAGCAGTGCAGACGGGCTGCAAGAGTAGCTCATGGTGTATTGTCAATGATATATAGGAATTTTTCTAGCAGGGATAAGGAGGTGATTATTCCCTTGTATAAGGCAATGGTCAGGCCAAACCTAGAGTACTGTATACAGGCCTGGAGGCCTCATTTCAAGAAGGATGTAGAGCTGCTGGAACGAGTACAGAGAAGAGCAACAAGATTAGTGAATGGAACAAAGGGGTGCTCTTACGAAGAAAGGCTTAAGTTTTGCGAATTACAGTGTCTGGAGACTAGGCACCAGCGAGGTGATCTGATAGAGGTGTACAAATCCTTGAATGGTTTGAGCATGCTCAATGCTGATGGCATTCTTCCTCTTGCTCAGAATAATCACCTGAGAGGGCATAAGTTCAAATTGAGGAAAGACAGATGTAGGATAGATGTGCGGAAATTTGCCTTTAGCCAGCGGGTGGTTGGTAGGTGGAACAGACTTCCATCCCTTGTCATGGAAGTTGATAGCCTAAATAAGTTTAAGGCTCAGCTGGACAGGTATTTCGAACGAACAGAGGGGTGAAGTGGAAGTGGTTATTTTTTATTTATTTATTTTACTTTATTTTTTTTTTTGGCTGATGCTGCATAAGCTTGCTTTCTTGCATCAAATGCCTCTACTAATGCTAATGCTAATGCTAATAAGTATATATGTATTAAATTACAAAAAAAAAAAAACTAACAGTTTTTTTTTCTGGCTTTGGTCTTAGCAGTTATATCTATAATTGCCCCGCCCTCTTCTCCCATTGTCTGAAATAAATATCACTAGGAGGAAAACTTTTTTTAATGTATATAGATAATGATTAAAATTGTAATTGTCCCGCCCTTTTCTCCCATTGTCTCAAATAAATATCACTTTTTAATGTCTAGAGATAATTATTATTATAGTTATATATGATACTTATTTTATAATTTACTTTTATACTATAAACTTAAATTATAATATTCATAAATGTACCAGTTAACTTTCAAATAAAAGTACCCTTAACCTTCACATCTACTTCTACTTCTGTACATGTTTCTTTTTATTTTATAAGTAGCTTATAAAAACACTGTCATGCATAAATATTTCTTATTAAATTTTTTTTTTTCTGGCTATCTACACTTTATACACCCTAAAAATTAAATATTTTTATGATGATAATATATTTTTTAAAAATGTTTAACCTTTGTGGTCAGTTTTGGCGACTACAGGAGACTGTCTTTTTAAAAAATTACAACATGCCCACAAATAAATAAATTTTTTCTTCATTCGAGCCATTACTAATACTGTAAAATAAAATATCTGTTTATAAAAATAATTGTTTATTTTGTTAGTTTTTCAACCTAACTGGTTTTCTTTTGTGATCATTACTCTCTATTTTTAGAAAGTTATAATTATTATTTATTTCTATTTATTAAAAAAAAAACCTAATATTTTTATTATATCCCCAGACTTTTCAGTGAAAAAAAATCTAAAAAGACCCCCTCCCCACAAATTTAGATTACAAAAGCTTAAAATTTGATGATAATAATAACTGTAATTGCAAATATTTAATTTAGCAGTGTGGATAAAATTACTGATTGAAAAAAAAGGAAATCAGTGAGAACTAATCATATTTTGGGTTAAAACAACTTCTATAAAACTGCTGACATGTGCAGGCCTCATCACACTCAAGGTGTTATCAGGGGTGTTTGAAACATCACAAGCATTGTTTTTCCTTTATTTTTCAAAGACTGCTCCTAATATAGCTTTACTGCAGCCTACCTTCCTTCCATAGTGTCTCTGAAAGGCAAAGGGCCACATATTTGATGGAGACCACATTTTTTTTTTCAGAATAGTATTTTAAAATAAGTGGAGCATTTCAGATACCCCATGTGCCTCACCTAGGGATTTAAACATTCTTTAACAGTTTACTCTCAGGATAATTTTTAGTTTTTAGTTACGTAAGTTAAGAAAGTAGAGTTATATATTGTTTATTTATGAACCCTGCTGATCTTTAAAAAAAAATTTTATCATTGTAAAATATTTATTTGGGCATTTAAATCTTGCAAAGAAATGGCAAAATAGCCTCAATTATTTTACTTTTTTTTAAATTTTTTACTTGTTCTTTAATTTTACTTATTTCATTTTTTTTTCAGGTTTTAGATTTCTTTCATTTTAATAAATATTTTGTGTTTCATGTTTGTAAAGTGATCTTCATTTTTTCCCTTGCAGTTGGGCTTGTGGAGTCATTATGTATACACTGTAAGTATATTATAATTTTTGTTTTGCTAATTGGTGTTGTAATATGATTTATGCATTAATAATAACAGACTTATATTCTTATGCTATGTTAAGCTTACCAACAGAAGGGTGTTCTTATAAAAATAAAAGATAGGCCTCTAGACCTGTATGAAGTACTCAAGATGTATATCATAAACAAAAATCACACAGATGGTGTGTTAATCTGCTACCCATATGCAGTCTATGGGTAGCAGTTGATATCATTGGTGTCCATACTATTTTAGTTTGCTTGTTTAAGTTCGTGAGCATCTGTCTTTTCATCATTTGGAGTGTTTTTGGTGGTACTACGATTGCAATGTTATTTTTTTTTCAACTGACAGACATGGCATAGCCCGAAAGCACAGATCTTTCCCAGTAAATTGATATATCCAGTGAGACTGACACCTTTGTCTGAGTTGCTATAGCCTGGAAATTGAGTGGTGGATGCATATGTACAGTTTAGCATAGTTTATTTTACTTGCCTTCATGCATCTTAGTAGGTTACTATATTTTATACTATATATTTTTGAATTTTTTTTTTCCTACTTTACAGATATCATATACTTTAGAGGAGGCGGGATGCTTGCCATTGTAATCAAGACATTGTGGTGATGTGGCAATACATTTCAGTTTGTGTGTGATTTAGATAGTAATAGTAATAGAGGCATGTGACACAAGAAAGCAAGCATATAAGCTTATGTAGCATCAGCCAAAAAAAAAAAAAAATTCACACAACCATTCCAAATGTTTGGCCAGTTCCTCCTTGAATTTATTTAAGCTATCAACTTCCACAACAACAGATGGAAGTTTGTTCAAGCAATTAACCACCTGCTGGCTAAAGGCAAATTTCCGCACATCTATTCTACAACTGGCTTTCCTCAATTTGAATTTATGCCCCATTAGGTTCGTAAATCTGAGCATGGAAGAATCCCATCAGAATAGGGAAGCATATGGGAAGCAGCAACCCCAGAGTGACGTACCAACTTTTTTTTTTTTGGTAGTTGTTGGCGCATAGGCTTCTGTGGCCATAATGCACCTCCCAAGGTTTTTGCAGTACACTGATCCAAGCCCTAGGCGAGAATCGAACTCGCGACCTTTGGGTTTCCAGGCAGGCACTTTACCCACCCGGCTAGCCTGGTCGGCCAACGTATCAACTCTGTGGTACTACACTGACAGTGGTAGAGAATGAAAAAGACCTGGGGGTAATTGTGCAGGCAGATATGCAGTTTTCTGAGCAGTGCAGACGGTCTGCAAGAGTAGCTCATAGTGTCTTGTCAATGATATACAGGAATTTTTCTAGCAGGGAGAAGGAGGTGATTATCCCCTTGTAAAAAAGCAATGGTCAGGCCACACCTTGAGTACTGTATACAGGTCTGGAGACCTCATTTTAAGAAGGATGTAGAGCTGTTGGAACGAGTACAGAGAAGGGCAACAAGATTAGTGAATAGAACAAAGGGTTTCTCTTATGAAGAAAGGTACATTTTGCAAATTACAGTGTCTGGAGACTAGGCACCTGCGAGGTGATCTGATTGAGGTGTATAAAGCCTTGAATGGTTTAAGCATGCTAAATCCTGGTGGAATTCTTCTTCTTGCTCAGAATAATCACCCGAGAGGGCATAAATTCAAATTGAGAAAAGACAGATGTAGGATAGATGTGCGGAAGTTTGCCTTTAGCCAGAGGGTGGTTGGTTGGTAGTATAGACTTCCATCCTTTGTTGTGGAAGTTGATAGCCTAAATAAATTTAAGGCTGAGCTGGACAGGTACTTGGAACGAACGGAGGGGTGAAATGGGGGTATGGGTTTTTTTTGGTTGATGTTGCATAAGCTTGCTTTCTTGCATCATATTCCTCTACTAATGCTAATGGTAGTAATGTCAAGCGTGTTGTCAGTAAAATGCCTGAATTTGAACTCCTGGTTAGGACAAGTAATGCTCATTTAATAGGAGTAACAGAAATGTGGTGCCACTCAGAAATTGGTGATGACGAGTTCCACTGTTGTGTGTATAACGTATTTAAGAAAGATGCCGAAGGTAGAAGGGTTGGAGGGGTCATGATAAGAAGCAGCCTAAGTGCGAAAACGGCTTTTGCGGAGTCTGAAGTTACGTCTGCCAGCTTAGAATCTGTGTTGTGTGAGTTAGTCAGAAGCAAAGAAACAATGAGAGTGGGAGTAATCTACAAACCAGCAGATTGTGTGAAAAATATGATGAGAGTCTTTACATACAGATGGAATGGGCAAGCAAGCATGATTGTCTTATTATGGGTGATTTTAATCTGCCCTAGATTGATTGCAATAATGGGGGGGGCGGACTCATGATGAGGATAAATTTTTTAAATAAACTAGATGATTATTATGTGTACCAGTACTTGGGTTGAGAATATTCTTGACCTCATCATTACTAATGAATCAAATGATATCATGGGCCTTAAAGTATAGGACTATTGTCAGTAAGTGATCGTGCAATTGTTGCTGGAAGTTGAAGAAAGATGTTCCAGTTGTTAAAGGTAAAGGCATGGGTTTTAACTTCAGAAGTGGGGACTAACAGCTTAAGGCATTATATGGCATCTGTGAAGTGGGTGGAATGCAGACGGATGGCAAATACATTTGAATTATGGAATAATTTTAAAACAAACAATCACAAAAAGCATGAATGCATACATATATTTAAGAAAATATTGCAGGAGGAGGATGCCAAAATGGATGACTGTGGAGCTGGCTGGTCAAATAGTGCAGAAAAATGTAGCATGGGACAGTTACAGAGTAATGAAAAGTACTGAAGCCTATGACAGGTACTGGTTGATCTGTAATAGTATCATAAATAAGGTCAGGGAGGCCAAGGCTGCATATGAGAAATTATTTACTAAGAGAGCAAAGAATGGGGACAAGGAACGAAATTTTTCAGCACTGCACAAGGCTAATCAGATTGGACTGTTGTACACTGGATGTAAGAAAGTCGTAGACAACCCAGCTGATATAGATGAATTGGACAGGTGCTCTGCATCTGTCTTTACCTTAAGAAAGACCCTTCATGCTGAGAAGAGGCTGTGCAAGTGAGGCTAAGCCATATGAAATTAGTGATGTCATAATTACAGATGATTGTTTATTAGAAAAAACTTTTGAGTATAAAGGCAAGCAAGGCTTCCATAGTTGATGACGTATACCCTGTAGTTTTAAGGGAGAATGTGAGGGAGTGTATTGAACCATTGAAGTTAATTATGAGAGCATCTTTGGACTCAGGGGTGATTCCTTTTGATTGAGAAAGATTCAATGTATTGCCAATACATAAAAGTGGTTCTAAGAGTTGATAACTACAGACTAGTTAGTCTGACTTCAGTGGTGGGAAAAATCTTAGAGGCAATGATTAATAGTGCAATCCAGGGACATTTAGATAGATATGGCATTCTAAAGGACACACAACATGGCTTTGTTAATGGTAACTCAAGCTTAACTAAGTTAGTAGGCTATTTTGACACGATTATTCATGAGCTTTAGGGAATAATTTCTACATAGTTTATTTGGGTTTTAGCAAAGCATTTTACTCAGTTCCTAATGAGAGGTTACTGTATAAGCTTGAACTGGTTGGCATTACTGGTAAGATTGTAAGATGGATTGCTGGGTGGTTGCAGGGCAGAAGGCAGAGAAGTGTGATTAATGGATATTCTTCAGCTTGGTGTAACGTCAGGAGTGGAGTCCCTCAAGGATTGGTACTTGGACCACTATTGCTTCTCACTTTCATAAATGACATCGACGAAGGGATAGAAGGCTTGATGTCAAAATTTGTAGATGACCTAAAGATTGGCAGAGTCATTAATGATCAGTGTCAATTAGCGCTTCTTCAGGCAGGATGACTTGAACAAAGTTCAAAGATGGTTAGAGCAGCTATGTTTTTATGCTGCTAAATGCAAGGTATTATTACAGTTTGAGAATAGCAACCCACAAACCCACACTTGCTGGGGTTGAATTAAAAACAGTGGAGGAGGAAAAGGATCTGGGAGTTACAATACAGGCAGATATGAAGTTTTCTGAACAGTAAATATGCAGCCAGGAAAGCCCATGGTGTCCTGTCGATTTATCAAATGCTATCCTGTAGAGATAGGAAGGCCATTATCCCACTGTATAAGGCAATTGTATGACCATATTTGAATACTGTGTTCAAGTATGGAGACCTCATCTGTAAAAAGACATTGAGCTTCTTGAAAGGGTCCAAAGATGGGCAACTGAAATGGTGAGATTGGCATAAGGATGACTTTACGAGGAAAGACTGAATATGTGGGGGGGGGGCACGAGGAAAGACTGAATATGTGGGGCCACAGAGAATGGCAACCAGCCACCACAGAGGCCACCTTATTGAGGTTTATAAAGCTCTGAGAGGGTTTAGTAAAATGAAAGAAGGTGGAATTCTCTGTTATAAAGAATTCCAGAATTAGGGGTCATAAATTCAAATTACAAGGTTTGAGATTTAGAATAGATTGTAGGATTTCCTTTCAACCAGCCAGCGAGTTGTTGATAGCTGGAACACTTTGCTGTCGCAGTTAGTTGAGGCTGACAGTTTGAATAAATTCAAAGGTCAACTGAATACTTACAAATGTGAAGAGAGAAGGCATATAGTTTGTTTCTTATCTACTAGGTTGTGTTTTTTTTTTTTTTTTGTTTTTTTTTTGCCAGTGCAGCAAAAACCTGCGGCTTCCTTGCACTATATGGCTAATACTATTACTATTCATGGGTGAAACAAAACCAGGGGGAATAAATATAAAATCATGGGGAATAATAGAATATTGGATCTCATTAAATTCATTTGTGGGCAGCAGGTTGTCAAACACTAGAATAAGTTATTTCCTAATGTGGTGGAGGCAGTGACACTATCATATCCAGGTATCATTGTAAGAGGTGGGGACTAGATTTTTGAGTGTTTTTTCAGATAGACTAGGAACGCATGGTTAAGGGGGGGAGGATATTCTCCCTCTCCCCTCTGAATACGCCCCCAGGCAGTGGATCCAAATTGGATTATTACTTTGTGGGAATGAGAGTAGTATGAATATTCTATTTTATTTGAATTATTACTATTATTATTAGCCCTGGGTGCCAAACGATTGTTATGTTATGTTGTTATGTTATTTGGTTTTTAGGAGCATTAGCAACTAGGGCCATATTGCTCCGGGATATGCGGTGGTCATTCCCTGACCTTTCCGCATCCTCCGTATTTGGTGGTGACGGGCTCGAACCCCGGTCTAATCAAGAAGCGTGTGCTACGCACTGCTGCTCCTTCCCACCTGGCTACGGAGGAGCCCCCAAACGATTGTGACTGAGCAATTTCTCTGTGCTTAAAGTGTGATTTTCTAAAAGCGATTTCTAATTCTTTTACATTCCTGTCCTTAAGAAATTTATTTATTTAATACCAGCCCTTATTACAAAAGTACTTGTACAGAGCAAGAAGGAAAGCTACCTATCTTTATTTCTCATATTTTTTATTACTAAAACCTACCACTTTTTGCTTGGTCACACCAGGCACTACTCCTACCTCCCCTTGTTGAGGCCAGAAACCTTTGCAGAACAGTTAATCTGCCAAGGGCCAAAAGGAGCAAATATGGATCACAATGTGTTTCCACCTCTAGAGCCAACAAGTGTTGCAGAATCTTCTAAGACAGTCAAGAGACTGCAATCAGGGGACCTACTAGTGGAAACAATAAACTGCAGACATTCGGAGAAATTGAGAAAACTTGCAAACTTTGCTGGAATTCCAGTAAAAGTTACTTCCCGTGCAACCCTAAATACATCTAAAGGGTTATATCCAGCTGGGATCTGTTGAATGTCGAGGAGGAGGAGATAACTCAAGAGCTTCAAGATCAAAATGTAATTGCAGTGAAAATAATTATGATTAAAAAAGACAATACACTCATACTTACAAGGAATATTATTCTCACTTTTAATACCCCAAATCTACCCTCATCGATAAAAGCAGGTTATCTACTTTGCCACATTTGACTCTACATTCCTAATCCATTGAGATGTTATCAGTGCCAAAAGTATGGCCACTCTCAAATGTGCAGAGGAAACTCAATTTGTCCCAACTCTGATCACATTCAAAGTGATTCCTCAGCAAAAGAAATGACCTGCCCAAACTGTAAATGCAACCATCCTGCTTATTCTAAAACATGCAACAGATGGAAAACTGAAAAGAAAATTGTGAAATTTAAGATTGAAAATAAAAGTAAGCTTTCAAGAAGCAAGGAAATTAATTGCTCCCAGGATGACCAAATGTACATATACCAGTATTGCACAAAAATATCAATTAGTGGCCACCCAAACTGATGTTACAGTCCCTTCAAACACTTCAATCTCCAACTGGGCTCGGACTGTTCTCTCTCAGCAACAGTCCAATATCCCTAAGCAGTTGAACCAGGCAAGCAATACTGCTCTTACAGTACCAGTGACATCTCCTCTTCCAGTGATTGCTTCTACATCAAATAATCAACATTCAAATTTAAAAAAGAATATTCAAGAAACATCTGTGGATACAATGGACAGGAAGACCCGATCTTGCTCAGATTACAAACCTGAGGGGACACATAGATTCAAACTGAGGAAACACAGTTGTAGAACAGATGTGCAGAAGTTTGCCTGTAGCCAGTGGGTAGTTGATTGTTGGAACAAACTTCCATCTGTTATTGTGGAAGTTGATAACTTAAATAAATTCAAGGCAGAACTAGACAAACATTTGGAATGAATGGATCAGTGAAAGAGAAAAAGTTTTTTTTTTTTTTTTTTTTTTTTTTTTTGGCTGATGCTGTATAAGCTTGCTTTCTTGCATCATGTGCCTCTACTAATTCTTAGAAATATATGTGGAAGAAGATATGGACACTGGTTGGCCATTCTTCTCAAAAAAAAAACAAAAAAACAAACAAACCGAAGCCTGAATGACATAAGCCAGTTACATTAAAAAACAGTTAAATATAGCTTCTTTTACTAAACACTAGTAATGCCATATATTCTACAATGGAATTGTAAAGGATTTCGTAGCAACATTAATGATATTCAAGACTTAATTAACCACTACTTTCCAATTGGTTTCTGTCTAAAGGAAACCTATCTAACCTCTCAAATTTCTGCAACCATAAAGAACTATTCTGTCTATCGACAGGATCGTAATACTTCAAATGCTACCCTTGGGGATGTGGTCATCTTCATCAGTTTAAAGATCTCGACCAAACAAATTGTTTTGCAAATTGAAATTGAAGTTGGTGTCGTACATTTGATAACACAGATTGTGTTAACACTAGTATCAATCTATCTGACACCAAGTAATGCCTTCTCTACCAAGATCTTGAAAACCTGCTAATACACTTACCTTCCCCTTTCTGCCTCTTGGGGGATTTCAATGGCCATAACCCCTTATGGGGATCGACTAAATTAGGTAGACATAGCTGACTAATTGAAACCTTTCTGGATGAGCAAAACCTTAATATTCTTAATACTGGTGCACCCACTCTCATACTATTACCAACTGGACAAACTTTTGCAATCGATCTATCGATATGCTCCCCAATTTTGTTTCCATTCATGGAATGGTCCATTATGGATGATCCCATCAGTAGTGACCATTTTCCAATTGTTTGTGATCTACTGACTACACAAACACCGTTAGCCCAGCCCTGCAGGAAATAGAAATTCTCTCAAGCCAACTGGGTCAAACTTCAGTCAGCCTGCCACCCTGGACAAGAATTTATACGAACACCATCGATAGATGAACCCACAGATTACATCACTTCACACCTACTATCTGCAGCTAAATGTTCAGTCCATTGTCGAATCCCCAGTCCCAATGACAACATAACCAGTGGTGAGCTATAGTGGGCTCGCGAGAGCCCATTGTTATTTTTTTTTGAAAATTTGCAAGCCCATTGTTATTTTTTTTTGAAAATTTGCAAGCCCATTGTTGAGACGATCATTTATTTTATAAATCCTAAATGCGCAATTATTGAGTATCCAGAGCCGAAATTACGGTGGAGCGAACGGGGCCCTATTCCCAGCATTTTAATGGCTCAATCGATCGGTTATGTATTTTAAAATTGCTTCATTTTTGATTTAATTACTATCGGATCTCTGTTTAACCAACTTCTTTATACCGAATTTTTTTAAATTCCCCTTGGTAATTACATTTAAAATACAGTAGTTTCCGTAGAACGAAATTATTTCCATGTAACGAACAGATTAGGAGAGACAACTTTGTATGCATTGTTCTCACCTCTGGCCTTTAGGTAATTAGAAAGAGTGAATTAAGGGTGAAAGGGATTACCGTTCCACAACATTAGTGGTGGCCATAAAACTTATGCAGCCACATTCCGAGAAGTTGCGCTAGTCAATATGCTTTCCATAGCTAGTCAGAGGATTAAGAAGATTCCCGACATGGATAATAGCTCTGGTCAACCTGTGTTGTGGTTCCCCTTTACTCCTACAAGAAGTCATATGTTTTTCGGAGAAGTGAGTGATCCATGCCTTCCAGTAAATTTCTCCTGTCTATGTTTACATGGTCACAGTAGCTGAATATCTGAATGATTCCGATATTTTGCAGTATTCAAAGAACTAGTGACAGTACCAACGTATGGGGGGGGGTTGAGGAAACTAAGATATTATATAAACTTTATGAAGATGAAATGTTGACAGAATTTGAAACTTTGTCGAGCCTTTCACTGCGTAGAAAATTTTCTAAAATATAATAGCATACAGGCAATAATTTAAAAAAAAAAAACTATTACCAATCTCCAAAAAACTAGCGCGAATTAAGGATGATTGCTAAAGAACTTGATGTGGAAACTACAAAGATCGGTCGTGTGTTCGGGCTACGAAGAGCAGCTTGTAACTTGCGAATGGTAATTGCGAGTTAAGGGAATTATCCTGCATTGTGCAAACATTTTAAATCAGAGGCCGCTGTAGCCCAGTGGTCAGGCGCACAAGTGCATAAATATACGTGCCTTGAGTGACAAGGGTTCAAGCACCGTGCCTGCTGAATACGGTGCTGTTTCTTATATTCTCTCTACCTTGTGAACTCCTCTGACCGTGTGGTCGCCCTAGAGTATAAACAGAAAATTTATTTTTATTTGGGATTGTTAAAGCGACTTTTAAATCTGGAATTTCTTAACCATTTAGCACTAATGATCGATATCCTGCAGGAGCTCTCTTACATTTCAGAAGTTTTACAGATTCACTATGGCAAAAGCAGATAAATGAATTATATGAACTATCAATGCTATCGCTAATTTGAAAAATTCTGAAGGAAAATATGAAGCTAAAATTGAGAGCACGTTGAAGTGGAAAGAATTTGAAGGAATCAAAATCGAAAGTAAGTACAGTAAAATTACCTCGTGACAAGTTATTAAATGCATTGTTTTATCCAGGATAAGTTATTAATGCAACAGGGTGATTTTAAATTAAATAAAGAAAATAATCATACCATTGAAAGAAATTTTAAACATATTCTAACGGAAATCATGGAAGAACTTTCGTCTTGGTGGCAAGACTGTGAAAACCGAATAATAAATTTGTTTTCTGATAAAATATGAAATAAAAATTAATGATTTTATAGATTTTGTCGAAGACAGTTTATCTATAAAATCGAATGAAATTCCCTTTACAATTAAGAAAGCCAGAAATATCTTTGAAATCATTGCAATTAGCAGTGCTTAAACTTTCATCGTAACAAATAATATCGTGTGAGTGAATGAATAAATGAATGAATAATGTTGAAAATTAAACACGTTGCAGATTATGATGACCATACATCTAAATGGAAAACCATTGCTTCAATTTGATCCGGATCGTTATGTCAATATTAATAAAGAAGTAAATTTCATATGGCAATTTTTAAAAGAAAATTTTCTTGAATATTTGTGCAATATTTTTTTCATGTAATCTGTGATTTTTGTGTACCTTTTCTAGAACACTTTGTTTTTTATGTAATATTTGTTTTTATATTCTAGAATGTTTTGTGATAATTCGTTATTTGTAATATGGGAAATATTTTTGTTATTTTTTATTTGCAATATTAAAATTTTATCATGAAAAAAATGTATCCATTATATTTCCCTAGTTGTAAAAAAAAAAAGAATAAAAAAATCGCGCGTCTGCCGAGCAAGTGACGTCACTTCCGTGACCGATCAGATTTACTCAGTAGGTACCCCCACTCCACAACAAGGATGTTTCACATCAAAAAGTCAGCAAAAGTGCGAGCCCATCGTTAAAATATTCACAGCTCACCACTGAGCATAAACTATTGGTGGAATGAAGACTGCACAAATGCAAAGAAGTTAAAAAATAAAGCATCCAATTTATTTTGTAGAACCACAGCTAATTTTATTAACTACAAGAAGCTAAGGGCAAAAGCATGTCTCATTCAAAGGCCACCCAAGAAGAATTCTTGAATTCGGTTTGCATCTACCATAAATAGAAACACAAACTCCAGATTCATATGGAAAAAAATTAGGCAGATTTCCCTAATTCTTTCGTGGAATGGACAAGAACTCTCTGCTCCTGGGGCCATAGCAAATGCCTTGGGCAAAACTTTTGCCCAAGTTTGAGCAGCATCAACTTATTCTCCTGATTTCCAGAAAATAAAGACCATGACCGAACAGCAAAACCATCAACTTTTGAACCTCAGTATTCCTTCCATATAACCAACTCTTCATTATTCTGAACTTCTACATGGCAAAACAACATGCAGTAGTGCCACTGTGCCAGATGGGATATATTATATAATGTTACAATGCCTTGGTGACAAAAATTTAGAAATACTGCTGGTCTTCTATAACCAAACATTTCTGGAAAACATTTATCCTAGCTCTTGGCATCATGCCACGGTTCTTGCCTTTTTGAAACCTGGAAAAGATCCTACCAGTCCTTACAGTTGCAGACCAATTTCCCTCTCCAGTTGCCTTGGTAAGTAACTTGAAAAAGTAATCCATAATCAGCTTGTTTGGATCATCGAAATGCAACATCTGCTGATTAATAATCAACATGGATTTTGCCAGAACAGTTCCTCCTTAGATCTTATGATCAAAGCTGAGTCTGCAGTTCATAATGCCTTTGTAAAAAATGAACATCTTGTTATGGTTTCCATAGACATAGAGAAAGCATTTGATACTGCTGGCATCATGGCATTCTCAGTGACCATGCTCTTGGTTTACGAGGCAACTTGCCTATATTCGTTAGGAACTTCCTCCAGAATTGGTTTTCCAAGTTCGATATCACAACTCACTTTCTACGACATTTTTTCAGGAAGAAGGAGTACCACAAGGGTCTATACTGAGTACAACCCTTTTTGCCTTTAGAATCGATTCCATCACAAAGAACTTCCAAATACTGTTCAGACCTACCTTTAGGCTGATGGTCTTTCTATTTCTTGCCATTCTCAGAACATGAGATCCATTGAATGGCAATTGCAGATATCCCCGAATAAAGTTCATAGGTGGGCAGTGTGCAATGGCTATCGTCGGTCACAACAGAAAACTGTTGCAATCCACTTTTGCAATCAACGTAAATTGCATACAGATCCTGAACTTCAGATGTCAAACTTTACCATTCCAGTGACTAGCAACATCAGATTCTTGGGATTAATCCTTGACAGGAAGTTAAATATCTTTGAGCATATTAAATTTGTGTGTACCACCTGCCATAGTACATTGCGGATTGCACTTGGTGCTTTCAGAACATCTCCAACCCATAGTTTATATATTGAAGCTTATGAGCCCCCCTCTTTGCCTCTGCAGAAAAATGCTACTTCTGAAGTATGCAGCATGAATACAAAGTTGCTGTCAGCATTCTATTGAGCCATACCTCTTTAATCCACCACTGCAAAATCTCTATAGAAATAAACCCAGTAAAATAAGACCAGCAGGTTTATGCCTTATCAAATTAACACAGAGTTGGAATATTCCTATTTTCAACAGGCAACAAGTAATAAATTACTCTCAACCACCTTGGACTACCCCCCCCCCCCCAATTAACCTGCAATATTTATCTTAATAAATGGGGGAAGAATCACGACTGCCACTCAATATAAAACAACTTCATGCAAGCCATATTCAGAAATATGCTGATTATTTGCCAACTCATGGCCCCAAATCATATTCAGCCATTAGTGCAGCAGCAGTATTTCCTTCTTCTGTCATTTTGGTGATCTTCCACCTGAGTATAGCAGCTTTTCAGCAGAACTCCATGCAATAAAATTAGCTTTAGAAAACCTGAATCTCTATCCATCTTTAAAATACATAGTATACACAGATTCTCTGAGCTCAATCACAGCACTGCAAAACTCTACCTACAAGTTTCACCCTATGTTAAATCAAATCAGAAGTCTCCTATTGCAAATTTAAGAATGTTATCAATCAGTGACCTTTTGCTGGATCCCAGCATGTTCGGGGATAAAGGGGAATGAACTCGCTGACAAAACTGCTAAAATTCCATCCACTTTTGATTTAACCTCTGTACCTGTTCCAGCCTCTGAGTCAAATCACATCATACCAACAGCATGTCTCGTGCAGTGGAAAGCGCTATGGCACATCCAAACCAATAATAAACTCTGCCCATTGAAACAGGACTCAAAGCTTTGCTACTCTAGCACCAAAACAATGCGAATATAAAAAGTGGTACTTGCATGGGCACAAATGGGACATACATATCTGACTCAACCCCATCTACTCACAGGAGGGGATCCACCTCAGTGTCCACACTGTTCAGCACATTTAACAGTGAAACATTTTACTGTTAAATGTCGACCTTTGTGTCGTTTGCAAACGTAGACATTAAGCCAGATATACCTTCATCAAGATCACTGATAAATACAGAAAACAACAATGGACCCAACACCGACCCCTAGAAGACACTACTAATAATATTAGTCTACGAAAAGCAGTGTCCATTGATTACCACTCTCTGTCTTCTGCCACTCAGCCATCCCTTTATCCATAGCAGCAACTTGCCCTTAATGCCATACTGCTCCAACTTGTACAGTAGTTTTCCATTTGCAACAGTATCAAAAGCTTTCCTGAAATCCAATTATATGATATCAAAATTATTTTTTGCATCCAATTCCTTTGTGACCTCATTGTAGTATCCAATCAAATTGGTCAAACAAGACTTTCCTTAACAAACCTCATGCTGTCTGAACTATAACTGCAGTCTTGCCCAGATGATCTTGCAGTGAGTGCTTATTTTACCAGTGCTTCCATTAATTCCCCCGGAACAGAAGTTAAACTAACAGGTCTGTAATTACTTGTCACCCAGGCGCCTCCGTAGCCAGGTGGGAAGGAGCAGCAGTGCATAGCACACGCTTCTTGATTAGACCGGGGTTCGAGCCCGTCGCCACCAAATATGAAGGATGCGGAAAGGTCAGGGAATGACCACCGCATATCCCGGAGCAATATGGCCTTAGTTGCTAATGCTCCTAAAAACCAAACAACAAACAACAAACAAACTTGTCACCCTTTGATCCTCCTTTGTGAATTGGGGTCACATTTGCACATTTCCAGTCCAAGGAAGCTGTCATAATTATGGCTAAAGGTTTGCTTACTTCCTTTGCTGCCTCCTTTAATATAATGATATGATGGATAAGATGGATAGATCCCATCCCTCAGGTACCTTTCTTATGTTTTCTTTAACAGTTTCTGCTCCACTTTGCTCTCAATTATTACAAAATCATTTAGCTCACTGACAGAGTTAAATACACCTCTCACATTCCCCTACCCGAATAACTCATCATGTGTAAATGTAGATGCAAAATACTCATTCAGTTTTTCAGCTACCTGAGGAGAATTTTCACCAGTTGAACTATCAATATCTATCCACTTATGAGAGAATAATTATGAGGACATTTTTAGGTTCAGAGGAAGTCCTTGTGGACTGCGGATGTGTGAATGTATCCTTCACAGGGGGATAAAAGAGTCACATGAGCAATTACAGACTTGTTAGCTTAATTTCTGTTTCAAGGAAAATAATGGAGTTACTGGTTAAAGAAGTAATGCAGGCCCATCTGAACAGGAATTTAATTATACTGCAGTCATAACATGGATTTGTTAAGAAGCAGTCTTGTCTGACCAATCTGATTGAATACTATGATACAGTGACCAAAGAACTGGGTGAAAAAATAATTTTGATATAATGTACTTGGATTTCAGGAGGGCTTTTGATACTGTTGTGCATAACAGACTGCTGCATAGAATGGAGCAATATGGTATTAAGAGCAAATTACTGCTATGGATAAAGGGATGGTTGAGTGAGAGAAGACTGAGTGGTTATCAATGGGCACTGCTCTTCGTGGAATAATGTTATTACTGGAGTTCTCCAAGGTTCAGTGCTTGGTCCATTGTTGTTTTCAATATTTATCAATGATACTGATCAAGGTATATCAGGCTTGATGTCTTAAGTTTGCAGATGATACAAAGGTTGGCAGGGTGGTTAATGGTTGTAGTTTAGGTAAGCTACTGTAACAAGATATAGGAAAATTATGTCAGTGGGCTGAGAAATGGCAGTTGAAGTTTCACTTAGACAAATACAAGGTACTACATATGGGTCACAGTAATCCCAGATTAACATACCAACTGCGGGATACTACACTCAATGTAGTGGAAAATGATAAAGACCTGTGAGTAATTATGCAATGAGATAATAAATTCTCTGAGCAATGCAGACAGGCTGCTAAGACAGCTTATGGGGTTTTTTTCAGTAATATAGAACATTTTCTAGCAGCGATAAGGAGATGATTATTCTTTTGTACAAGGCCATAATTAGGCAGCATCTTGAGTAATGTATAGGTCTGGAGGCCTCACTTTAGGAAAGAAACAGATCTACTGGAATGGGTGCAGAGGGCAGCCAGATTGGTGAGGTGAACAAAAGGGTGCTTTTACCAAGAACCACTTCATTTGTGCAAACTGAAGCATCTGGAAACTAGGCATCTGCAGCGAGATCTGATTGAGGTGTTTTAAGGTCTTGAATGGATTGAATAAACTAAAGGTTAATGGCATTCTTCCTTTTGCTGAGATTACACACGAGAGGTGATTTTTGTCCAGTAGTATTCCAAGATACTTAATTTCATTAGCAAGCTTGATTGTTGTTCCCTGAATTTTAATTTGTGGAGGCCTTCTGATGTTCAAGATATCTTTGAGTAAAATTGAGCAGGTCTTCGAAGCGGATATCTTGAGTTGATTTTGTTCGGTCCATTTCTGCAGGGCATCTATGGCTTGGTTTGCTGTTATCTCTAGTTGGGCCCTTGAGTTTGCCTCCAGAATGCAGGCCTATGCAGATGACCTGATCCAGGCAGAGAAAGCTGTCGAGGACCAGGTTCCACAGAAGTAGGCCGAGCACCGAGCCCTGCGAACAGCCTCTGAACACCAGCTACATAACCGAGCAGTTACAGGGCTTTGTGGTTACAGATCTGTCGGAGAGGTACGATTTGATTTGAGTACACTGTACAGGTTTTATGGAATTTTGTCCTTCCGGAGCCTGCTGAGGATGCTTGGCCGCCAAAGAGAATCAAAGTCAACAGAAATGACAAGGAGGTATTTTTTGTCTGTAGCAGAGGCTGCATTTATTATATTCTCTAGGGCTTCCACTGTGGAGCAGCCGCCTGCACTTGAAGCCAAATTGGCTTTCGGAGGGAAGTCCAGCACTGGAGTAAAGAAGTTGGATCCTGTCTCTGAAGAGGTGCTCCAGGAGCTTACTCAAGACAGACAAAAGTGCGATCAGCCAATACAACTCCGGAAGGTCCAGGGGTTTTGTCGGATTCTTCAGGATAAGCCTTAATCTTGCAGATCCATTTCATCAGAAAGTATTCTGCTTCCAGGAAATGATTAAATAGACTTAGGATTTCATCTGGGATGGTCTTGACAGCCCTCTTCACAATTTAGGGCTCCACCATATCCTCTTCCAGGGATTTCTTGTTTTAAATCCTGGTCGTGGCCACAACCAGTTCATCCTTGGCGAGGGGGAGCTCCATTTGCGATGTGGTGTATGATTCATTTTCTTGGCATGTCGCATTTGCTTCTGGGTCCCGGGTTGTGGGTATTGGTGGTGGTTGTTGTTGTTATTGGTTTTTAGAAGCATTAGCAACTAAGGCCATATTGCTCCGGGGATATGCGGTGGTCATTCCCTGACCTTTCCGCATCCTCCGTATTTGGTGGTCATGGGCTTGAACCCCAGTCTAATGAAGAAGCGTGTGCTACACACTGCTGCTCCTGCCCACTGGGTATTGGTGGAACATAGCATCCAGTATGTTGTTATTGGTGGAACACGGCATCCAGTATGTTGTTAATGGACTTTGTCCATGTCCTTGCGTAGGTACCCTGTGGGGTTCTGATGGCCTAGACAACCTCTCCTTTGGGGAGTCTTTTGGTAATCACCCTGGAGACAACTCTCGGTTCTCAACTGTGGAGACCAGGTGTTCCCAGGAGTGCTGCTTTCTCTGTTTGATCAGGCAGTGTAGTCATTTCTTACAGCTCGGTATAGTTATCTTAGGTAGTCTACTTCTGCATCTGGCCAAGCTCTTGCTTGCTGGAAGCGTTTTCTTTCGGCGTTAACCTCACGTCGCAACTGCTGGAGCTCTGGGCACTACCAGGGATGGCATCCTGAGTTAGTTTTTTTTCCTTTTGATAAAGATTGCCGAGGCTTCAGAGATGAGGGTTGCAATTGCACTTTGATGTTCATCTGGATCGAGTCCATCTATACTGTGGGAGTGGGTGGCTGTGGCCAGCGTTTCCCAGAATCTTTGCCAGTTCGCCTTGTTGACCATGAACCTATAAGTTGTTTGCCTGTTAACTGGTTGCCTGCTTATGGTCCGGTGCAATTGCAAGGTTATTGCCCGGTGGTACAGCCCTTTCTGACAGTCCAGTATCAGATATGCTGTGCTATGGATCTAGAGGCCAGAGTGATACCTATTGTGGACTCCCACATGGTGCTGGAAAAGGTTGGAAGATTGTTGGGTTGGTCGAGTATTGTGTATCTACTATTTGAGAGATATTCCTCTAATCTTTGTCCATTGTGGACACCATGGCTTTCTTGATTTTTTTTTTTTTTTTTTTTTATGTGAACCCCAAACATGAGAGGTATTAGAACCTATAGTACTTAGTACCGTGCTTGGGTTTGGCTGAACCACACCGGCAACCTGCAGTTTGCATCAGCGCGACTATGATTCTGGCATTTGGGACTTCTTGAGAGATACTCTGGAGGTATGTAGTGGTCGGGAGGATATCTGTCCCCGGCCAGCAGTAGAGAGAGAGAGAGAGACTGCATAGATGTCCCCATGGGGGGTGGTGATGTGAGTGCACGCTGCCCAGGAAAGGTAGTAGTGAGATATTTTAGTGACCATATACTCAGGGTTTCTGACCAGGATTGCAGCCCATGGGGTTTCCCTGTCCACCTGCACTATCTTGTGTACTATGGTGGTAACCCCTGGCCCCTGCCATGGGAGTAAGATTCTTGGAGGAGTAAGATATCCAGGTTCTCTTCATCAGCCAATTTTCCTTATCTGCGCTGCAATTGTTTTCGCTCATTGGGCAGTTATTTGAGCAAACTTGACTCCGGTGATGTTGTATGGCTTATGGATAATCCCCATATTTTATCCTTTGTTGGAATGTACTCTTCGCTTTGGTGTATATTGGATATTTGCTGTCCCAGATGGAGTGGTCAGCTTGTAGTTTCTGCAACTTGCAGTTCACACAGGAGGGGGGTCCTGTTTCTTGGGAAAATGAGTTGAAGTCATGCCCCTTCTTCGCACAGTGGCCACATGTTGGTTGGGCTTGGGTACAGGGGCATGTTGTGTGCCTGAAGCAACAACACCTGTAACATTTGGGAACAGCCACGTGTTCTCTAAAATGGTGGCTGCCCCAATTTATGAAGATCCTGTTGTGCTGGCTTACTGCCTTCCATGCAGTTGGGGCACGTTCAATGACCCAGTTTACACCGCTTCTGACTTTTGCCTTGGTTTGGTATTTAGGAATAATGAGACATTCCTCTTCCAGATGATTCAGTTGCAGGTTCGTTCTATGTATTTCTTCTCTCAGAGCTTCTGGAGTCAAGTCTGTATCCGTGCCATATATTACATATGCTGGGCCTTTTACTCTGTGGAGGGGTCTCTTAAAGTCCTAGGTTTTAGTATCTTAGGATTGTTCAGTATCCTGTTTGCATCTTCTTTTGTGCCCTATTATGATGGCCGTGCTTCGAGTCTTGAGAACAAACTTAATTTTGGTTGTCTTGAAGTTTTTAGCTGGGTTTGTTATCAGTTTGTTCTTAACTTCTTGACTTGTGTGTTGTTGGTCAGGGTTAAGTGGTTTCAGAATGACCAGATGTGACTTTGGCAGCAGCATTTTGAGGTTTATGTTTCCATTCTTGGTAGGTTGGGTCTTGATGATTTGGCAGTTGTATTCTTCAGCATATGTAGGGGCATGCTGTAGTATTTGTTCGCCCCTACACTCTTGATAGGCCTCTAGCTTGGCCATTGCCTTTTCTGAAACAACATATACATCGTGCCGGGCGGTTTCCAGCTTCATCCAGATGCTAACAATGTCAGCCCTAAGGGTTGATGTGGCTGGAGGACTCCTTAAGTTTGTTCTCTGGTTCTATGTGCAAAGCGAGCATCTGCTCATGAACATTGTCCTCTAGGAGGGTCAGATCTATTGGCATCTCCTGTTGTTTTGCTGTCTTGGCGGTTGTCCGATATGGGGCCCTGGGAACCTTAGGTTCCCTCTGCGATCGGTTCTCCCTTTCTGATTTGGGAACCACCAGCTTCTTGTTCTTCTTCTTGGTTACCAGTTTTGGCTGAACATCCTCGGTATTTTCCACTACTTCAATGTCAGATTGGTCATTCATGGTATTGGAGGTTGCTTGTTGGGTGCTCAGTGACCCTTCATTTGCATTGCATCCCTTCGATTTTGCATTTATGTCCACGGTGGCTGGTTTCGTTCCTAATTTCGGTTAATCAGGATTGTTTGGATTAACAGTAACAGTACGTGGGTACTAACAGTAACATGCTGTACTGTTAGTACCCACGCGCTTCAGGTCTTCGCTGGGACCTGGAAATTATCCATTGTGGGCTACTTTAACAACTCTCCAAGGGCAGGACTTCCACCTGCCTACACTTCACCACTAATCCAGTGAGCAACTACAACCTGAAGAACAAACAACTCCTCACCTATCCCAAACAGACCTGGCAGACCAGCTGGATGAACTCAACCAAAGGAGCTGTCACCCTGCTTTTCATCCCAGATATCCACAGGGTTTCCCCAAAAAAGTCCAAATTGGTTCTCTCCTGGTCTTCTAACTTCATACCTGCTGACGGGACATGGAGCAATCAGAGTAAAACTCTCCACCCTCAAACTGAGCAACACACCCTTATGCCACTGTGGACAACCCAAATTGTGGGAACAGCTCATGCACCACTGCCAACTTTATGAAGATCTTCAATGTCTTCTAATAACTAGATTATGCTTTGTGCCACAAAACCAAGAAATCGTCTACTAGAGAATGAGGCCAGCTACAAAGCCCTAACCCAATATGCACAGGATCTCTTCACCCAAAGAAGAACATATCCGCAACCACCATAAAAGTACTCACAATTAAACATCTGCAAAAATATCTACTAAAATGATATTTTTTTCTTTGAACATTTTTCAGTTATGTACTCAAAATGTATAGTAGAGTCAAATCAGACACACTTGATAGGAGACTAAGCAAGTCAAGCTTATCCAGTGACACTTGATCTCAGTGATTTTTTTTATCCATTGAAGGACACAAAAAGATTTACTTGAGCAATCTGTAAACAACAGAGTCAAATGCCATTAAAATGCTTTATTTGTATTGTTAAATCAATTGCTAAACCTGTTTTACTCAAATATTACAGTTGGAGAGAGAGAGAGAGAGAGAGAGAGAGAGAGAGAGAGAGAGAGAGAGAGAGAGAGAGAGAGAGAGAGAGAGAGCTTTGATCAACTCTTTGGAGTTTGAAGACATTATCTTCCTGCTGTAGGAACCTGGAGGCCAATAAGCAGGTCAAATAATGGGCACAACATAATCACACTGCACAGACACAGCCCACATACACTTTCAAGTCGCTGGCTTGACAGTGTACTGTCCTCGATACAGCGAAACACACGCGGAGTTGGGAGAAATCCCAGGTGCCATTTGACATGAACATACCTTGTATAATAATATCTGCATCAGAAAATCTCCTGGAAAGTAGATAGGCTATCATTTACTCTTTGTAGAGTTATATAAAAAATAAAGTGTATTGTCATTAATCTAATGAATTAACAGCGGTCGCACACAGCAATGGAAGTGATCCTTCAACTGCTTCTATTGGAGTGAGCAGCAGCCTGGAAAGCGAGGTGCTCATAATTTCATGGAAGAGTCATCATGGAACAAGTAAATACATGGGCTGTGTTAGGGTAACTAAAAGTAAGCACTTTTACTCCCCTTGGACTCAGGGGAGGTCCCTATAGACTGGAGATATGCAAATGTATCCCTAATTCAGAAAGGGAGGATCAAAGGGTGGCACAAGTAATTACAGTCCTGTTTGTTTAACTTCTGTTCTGGGGAAATTAATGGCGGCACTGGTCATAGAAGCACTGCAGGATAATCTACACATGACTTCAATTATAGCTCAGGAACATCATTAGTTTGTTATGGAGAAGTCTTGTCTGACCAGTTTGATTGAATACTATGATGTGGTCACAAAGGAACTGGTTGGAAAAAATAATTTTGATATCATATATAGTAAACCCTCGATTTAACGGACCCCAATATAGCGGATTTCGGATTTAATGGACTGGACAAATAATAATACAGTAATGTACATATTAATCTCGAACATATTATTATTTTTAGGTTATACAAAACTTTAGTGTTATTAAAAATAATAATAAATACCTATTTCCATTATTGTTTTGATAATTACCTACTTTTATTTTTATAATCAAATTTAGGAAACTGTAGTCAGGAAATTGTTTTTTATTCTTTCTGAAAACATGTTCAAATAGCTGTTTTCCCAGAACACAGATAAGAGCAGGTGGTGACTTGGGAGCTGAATGTGACTCGGGACACTAAACTGCAGGTCTACCGACCCGTTTTGTTTCTATTACTATTATTAGCTATATGACGCAAGGAAGCCTAAGGCTTATGATGCACCAGCCAAAAAAAAAAAAATTCCCGAGTTACTCCTAAGAGAGAGAGAGAGAGAGAGAGAGAGAAAATAGAAGGGAATCACCAAGAAAGAGAAGAATGATGATATCCAGGTCAGGACCCTGGGTGTGCCAAGCCCATACTCAGCAGATGTGAGCCCCTGGGGTTTCGGTCTGCGTCTGCCTCAAGCTATCGTGTGGTCAGATTGTTTCTGAATTGTGACTTTATTTATTAAATAATTTTGCAATCCTTACAATTTAAAATGCCATCAAGTGATAGAGGAGTTAAAAGAAAGCATGTGAACTTAATTGTGGCTCAGAAATTAGAGCTAATTGAGAAATTAGAACAAGGCGTCTCAGTAGCATGTGTTTGTGAAATTTACAGTGTAAAAAAACAAACTATTTCTGATATCCATAAATCAGAGGCCAAATTGCAACATTTTATATTTACAACAGAATATTACATATTCTTTATTATAGTTTAATAATTTTATATTGTACAGTACTGTATATTTTATTAAACTTTTTTTTTTTACATTAAGAACAATAAAAAAATGTCCTCCCAGGTTACACTATGGGGAGCCTCATTTGATTTAAAGGATTTTCGGCATTAACGGACACCCCTTCTTCCCTATTAGTCCTTTAAATCGAAGTCCTTTTAAGTCCTTTTACTGTACTTGGATTTTAGTAAAGCTTTTGACACTGCTGCACATGGAAGACTACTTTACAAATTGGAGCACTATAACATTAAGTTGCTTCTATGGATAAAGGAATGGTTGAGCAGGAGAAGACAGAGAGTGGTAATCAATGGACACTGCTTTTCGTGAACTAATGTTATTACTGGAGTCCCCCAGGATTCCACGTTGGGCCCATTCTTGTTTTCTGTATTTATCAATGATATTGATGAAGATATATCAGGCACTTAATGTCCAAGTTTGCAGACGATACAAAGGTTAGCAGAGTTGTTAATGACAGTATGCCATTGCAACAGGATCTAGAAAAGTTGGGTATATAGGCTGATAAGTGGCAACTGAAGTTTAACATTGACAACTGCAAATAACTGCATATGGGTAGCAGTAACCCCAGAATAACGTACCACCTGTGTGGTACGACAGACAGGGTAGTGGGGAATGAAAAAGACCTGGGGGGATAATTGTGCAGTCAGTTATGAAGTTTTCTGAGCAATGCAGACGGGCTACAATAGTAGCTCATGCCGTCTTGTCAATGATATGCAGGAATATTGCTGGCATGGATAAGGAGGTGATTATCCTCTCTTATAAGGCATTTGTCAGACTGGAATAGACAGCAGCACATTGCACCACTGCACAAAAAGGGGGATTGTCTTCACCCTCGAGACAAGAGATCGCAATCCTCTACCGGGAAGCTGCAGGCACTGTATCCAGTACCCACGTAGGATCTTAAATTGTCTCTTCACTATGGGGAGCCTCAGATGTGTGGCAAGCTCATGGGCTTTTAGATCACATTTGTCCAGGACGTAGGCAGGATAGCCACAGCTGGTGAGTTCGGCTTTTATTTTAGAAATTTCGTTACGTCTGACATCCATGGAGCTGGAATGGGTCCAGGCCCGAATGAGTAGGGCACTCACAGTACTGTATAGGGGCATGCATTCACCTGTAGTTGGTAAATTGGGCAGCAAACATAGGCTTTCGGTAGACTGAAGTTTCCAGATATGAACCTGCATGCTCCACCAGAAGATCCAGGAAGAAGAGGGTGTTGTTTGGCTCTAATTCTGTTGTAAACTGGATGAGGGGAGATAGGGAGTTGAGATGTTGTAATAGCTGTGTCTCTGAACCTCATGGAATAAAAATGTTACTCTAGAATTAGAGTTATTTGTTATTATTATTATTGTTGCTCTTATATTATTTCTCCCTGATTGGGGGATTCCACTCCGAGACTGGTACTGCTACCAAGTACACAGGGTGGTTGTAATGTCTGGTGTTACTGTTGGTCGAGGAACTCTCTAACTATCCTACAGGTGTTTAGGATTGTGACTTTCTGGAGTTCCTTGTAGGTGTTCTCTGGGAGACCTATTGCTGCTAGGCTGCTATGTAGGGTCTTTGGCACCATACCAGTGGTTTACACAATGATCAGGATGGTCGTTACTTCTTGCATATGCCACATCTCCTCATGCCACATTGACCTCATGTCTCAGGTTCGTGTACTTCCAAATTTTTTCCTGATGGGTTTTCTGGACATTGCTAGTGTTGGACACCACTATGTCAATCAGGTCGGTAGCCTTTTCCATCTTGTCCACGAGGGTTATGTCTAGTCTGTTGTGCGGGATGGTCTTATCTGTTATTATGGCGTGGTCCCAGTACAGCATGTGGGTTCAGGGCTCTAGTACTGCCTGGGGTTCGTACTTGTAGTATGGTACACTTTCTTTGGTCAACTGGTATTTCCTCGCTAGCTTCTGATGTATTATCCTGGCTACGTAGTTGTGTCTACGTGTGTTCAGTCTGAGTGATCACCTTACACCCCGCGGTGATGTGTTGGATTGTTTTTGAGGCCAGATGGCATCATCGACATGTATCATCTGACATTCTGGGTTCCTTTGCGATGTATTTTCTATAGTTTCTGGTGTTGATTACCTTGTCTTGGATGGCCAGCATGAATCCTTCAGTCTCAGGGAAGAGTGTCCCGCTTGTGAGCCATGCATTGGAAGAAATGTTATCGATGTGGCCTTGATAGAGGTCATTGTAGTGTCTGCCATGGAGTGTCTTCTTTGCACATCTTTCTAGCTTCGTTTCTTGTGCTGTCTGGGTGGGAGGGGGCTCCTTGTTTAGGTTGAGTGGGTATACCACTTTTATTATTATTATTGTTGCTCTTATATTATTTCTCCCTAATTGGGGGATTCCACTGCGTGACAGGAGTGGAATCCCCCAATTATTATTATTATTCTAGAATTATTATTTGACTCTAGAATTAGAATCAAACAACATCCTCTCCTTCCTGGATGTTCTGGTGCAGCATCAGGCTCCCAATAGACAGCTGCATTCATTGACAACCAGTGAGCTAAGTTTGAACTACATAAAAGGCCCATAACAGTGCTCTTCAAAGTGAAGCCATTCTTTTGGCATATGCTTTCTAGGTGCATTCATCTCATGCCTGAACTTTGTTGCATGATTTGTAACTCCACATCATGTTCTGCTCTAATGTCCGATGCATACATTCTCTCCATCAAGGTAGGCAGTGATGTGCATTTCTTGGATACAGCTTTGACTTATGAGTAGCTGTGAAACCATCATAACCGATGACATGTTTTCCTGATGGTTGTTGTCCTACATTTATTCCTGTTTTCCCAACTGCCTCTACAGTCAGCTCAAGAGACATTGGAAAGAATTCGGCTCGGCTTTCTTCTCACTGTCTTTTAAAACTCTCAACATACTCTTGGGCTTTCTAAAGATTATCTGCTTGACTTGTGACAACTCACTGTAATTTTGACTGACTCACTCTTTTTGCTATCTGAGAAGTGGACAACATGCCCACTATCACATCTCTTGTGAAGGAATTTAGGTTTCTTTTCTTTTTCCTTTCAGCTCTATTACCTGTCATTGAGTTAACATGCTTTTTATATTCTGCATTTAATTGGTACTGCCATCTGCTTTTCATATGACCTCTGGAATTAACCATTACTTCTCAGGAGTGAGATGTCCCAAATACATACTGATATAGACTGAAAGACGTAGGATATTTTATCCAGTATTTTAAAATATTATTTTTGCTTACTTTATTCAATGCCTGATACTAATTAAAAAGCTGATGTATATAGCAAATATGAGATGTAGCTATTAAATAACGAGACTGTGCACATAGCCACTACACACCAACTACACAACTACTTGTGAAACAAAGGCTCAGCAGTTGACCTTGAACCTTCCCTAGTTGCTTGCAAAATCATCTTCCAACCGACTCATTCACTTTGCAGTGGGACAGATTTACATTACTTTTGTGTTTTTTCAGTTTGCCAGAAAAATGACAGACAAAAGAATCGAACAATGAATCAACTTCAGATTTTTAACAAAACTAAAGAAAACACCAACTGAGAGTTACGAGTTGTTATGTCAAAGTTATGGTGATTTGCTACGTCAAGAGAGCTCATGTATTTGAATGCCATAAAAGATTTTTAGAAGGAAGAGAGAGTGTGGAAGATGGTTAATGACCGGGCCATCTGGTATCCATGAAAACTGATGAAAATGTGAACCGGGTAAGGACATTGATTAGAAGTGATCATCATTTAAGCATTAAAATGATTGCATCAGAACTAAATATGAACAAAGGAAACAGTTTAGAAATTTTAGGCAGGAGAAAAGTGCCAAGATGGTGCCAGAAAGTTTGAATGAAGATCAAAGAATGAGAAGACTCCAAGTTTGTGAAGATGTTTTTCAAATCAAAAAAATTGAAGAAGACCACACTTTCTGAGTACTTTAATTACTTGCGATGAAAGTTGGTTGTTCCAGTACAACCCAGAAACTAAAAGACAGTCAATGCATTGGAAGACAAAACAATTTCCCAGACTAAAAAAAAGAGAATGTCAAAATCAAAAATAAAAATCATGCTTCTTGTTTTCTTCAATATTAAAGGAATTATTATGGCTGAATACTTCCCACCAAATCAGACTGTCAATCAAATATACTACACTGAAGTTCTGACAAAGCTATGTGAAAAAATTCAAAGGAAGAGACCTGAATTTCAGGATGGTTGGATGCTCCATCAAGACAATGCTTGACACACAATGAGCTCTCTCTTTCCCAGTTTTTTGCCAAAAAAAAACAAATCTCTGTTATGACATACACTCTCCTTTCCAGACTCTAGAGTAAAAATTCCAATTCTAGTCTAATTAGTCTAATAGTCTAATTCTAGAGTCAAGCCCTTTGTGACTTTTCTCTTCCCTAAACTGAAAAGGGTACTTAAGGGAACCATTTTCAGTCCATTGAAGAAGTTCAGAAAAAAGAAACTAAAGTGTTAAAAGAGTTTACGGATGACTTCCACAAATGCTTCTGTACTTGGAAGAAATGTATGGTACAGCATGTGCAATCCCAAGATAATTATTTTGAAGGGGAAGGCAAATATGAGATAACTTTTAAAGTACAAAATATTTCATTATATTTATTTTATTGCAGCAGTTTCGTTATTTAATGGCCACACCTTAAGCACATTATTGTGTTTGTTTTAGCCTATTAGGTTGTTTGTTTTCACTTTAGGAGAGAATTATCTTTATTACAGCCTTGTTGGTTTTCCTCCTTTCTGGCATCGAAAACAAATGATAATGATGAGAAGTATAATGGAAGGCAAGTATGAGTTTGGCAGTCCAGAATGGGATGGTATCACAGAGTTACCCAAAGACCTGGTAAAAGAATAATTTTGTTAAGACCAAGTTTCTGTTTTATTGAATTCTTCTTTTGATCTGTATACTTACTGATACATTAAATTTTCAAAATGAAAATGCATGTTGTACATAAATTATGTACAACATGCATGGAGGGTTGTGCATGTGGGGGGGAGCAAATTGTAGCAAAAATTCCCCTCTCTGCATGAAGAAATTAATTTTTAAAAGATGAACACACACAGTGAATTTTTTTTAATCGAAATTTTTCAATTCAAAGTTTTAAATTTTAAACAATAGCTTGGAATAAAGTTGAACAAGTTAGCACAAAGCATCATTTTATTTCATAGTAAATCACTGAAGTAGGTGAAATGGCATCATTTTTGTTACATCTCATGTTGTGAACACCTTCACAACAAGTTGACTGTTATTGTACTACCTCGAATAAGCAACGCTTCCTAGTAGAGAAGATTAATGTTACTTATTCTTGGTGGATACACCACCCAGACAGCATCGTTTTGAAGCTTGTTGTCTACTCATTGGTGGACAGGTAGGTACCCCAGTGATACAATGATTGACAACCCAGTTACAAATTGAACTCTACAATATGAGAGATGCCAGACAGTGTGCAATAGTCAAGTACTAAAAAGGGTTTACAGCTGAACGCTTCAGACTACAGAAAATTTACTAGATGAACAAGTTAGTGCAAAGCATCATTTTAGTTCTTAGTATATCACCAAAGTAGGCAAAATAGCATCATGTTTGGTTGGAAGGCTTGGAATAACCTAAACCCAGACCTCAACAGTATTGATATGCTACAGAGAAGAGTGTCAGAAAATGCAGTCCCTTGTTAACTGAGTGCTATTGGATTGACTGCTGAGTTAGGAAACTGTAAACTTTTGGCTACTGGGTGGCTATTTTTTGGTTTTTAGGAGCATTAGCAACTAAGGCCATATTGCTTCGGGATATGCGGTGGTCATTCCCTGACCTTTCCGCATCCTCCGTATTTGGTGGTGACGGGCTCGAACCCCGGTCTAATCAAGAAGCGTGTGCTACGCACTGCTGCTCCTTCCCACCTGGCTACGGAGGCGCCTACTGGGTGGCTAAAGACACAAGCTCCCTTAATGAAACCATGCCCTACATTTACAATGACATTCTATAGCTCTCACAACATGGTAGCTTTCATGTATTGTGAATATATTATATATCATCACTAGATTATTCAAGCTTTCGTGGAGTCTACTTACTCACTGAGAAGGCTCTAGAAAGAACTGAAACCATGATATACACTTTGAATGAAAGACAACATACTTCTCCGTTAGAGCAGTGTTTTTTATTTAAAGTACATTAGAGTGTCAGTTATCCAGAATAATCGATGTCAGACCTCTTCTGGTTAGCCAAATTTTCTGGATAATTGAACCAGAAAATTTTCTAGATAATTTTTTCCGTTAAGATTAAATAAATTTAATCTCATTTCTTATTTAATCTTATTACGATTCCAAGAAGATTAAATAACTTTAATCTTACCGGAATCATAAGGTAAGATTAAATAAATTTAATCTTACCTTGCAATTAAATTAAATAAAATTAATTAAATAAAAAAAATTATAAACCAATATCGGAAAGCAGAAACATCCATCCAGGCATTTTTATGATTTTTATATAAAACAGGAAAATTAGAAAGGGTTTTACATGCTCTCAGTTTTTTAACCTTACCGATAATGAGCACGGACAATCTGTGTGTCCCAGTGGCATTTGCACAGATAGCAATTGTAAATCTCTCCTTTCTCACCTTAAAACTTAGTGCAGGCATTTCTCTTTTAGTGGCTAAGGTTTTTCTCGGTAATGCTTTCCAAAATAAGCCCATCTATCAACATTATAAATGTTTTCTTTCTCATAATTTGCTATAACTGAAGCAAACTTACTTTTCAAAGGACACCACTGCTGATTCATCTGCAGAAAGTTTCTCACCTTGAATATCTAGTTCACATATACAGTGTCTCAGTTTTTCAGCCAACCTGTGCTTGCCTTAATTAAAACCTTCATTACCTCTTAATTTTCGATTAAAACTCAATGCTTTTTCACACAACATTGGGCCAGACACTGGTTCACCTAAACTTTGCTCTGAAGAAAACAAAAAAAAATAAAGTGAGTCACTCTGTAAATCGGCATTTTCAGGTTTCCACATTGTCTTTTTCCTGCTAGATCCTCCTTTACTATCCATAGTCGAAACCAATTCTATTATAGCATTGGAATTTTTCTTAATGTCATAAATTGTTCAAGTCCCCACATTAAACTCTTTGGAGAGATTTCCTAAATTTTCACCTTTTCCAATTCTATTAATAATTTCCGATTTTTATTGCAGTGTTAAAACTGTGTTTTCTTTTCGTTTACGTTTTGCAGTAAAATTTGAGAAAAATAATAAATTGTTCAGTTTCGGGCTAATATTAGTCTTACCAAATCGGGAGCTCAACTAATCTGAAATTTACTCCTGATTTCCAAGAAAACAGAGTAGTTTTTCTCTGATATTTTTCTAAAGCACATTTCTGAAGGTCACATATAATTCTAGAGGTCACAACCATAAAACCATTGCAGTTTTTAGTTTATTGCGCTTTTTGTTTGTACAATCTGTTATAAACAGGTAGTAAACTCGATCTTTTGCTTATTATAATCAAAAATTTATTTGCAAATGTGATCACTGTAACCGGATCTTACTCTACTACCAGTAATAAAAAAAAAAGAGAGATCAGCATTTCAAATTATTCTGGATAACTGACGTTCCGGATAACCGACATTCTACCATAGTACAACTACTGCAGATTAACCGACGTTCTACGATGTTCACCTCATATTATGAGGCACTTAACAAGTATTAAGATATTAAGAGTAGGAGAACAGCGGAATTACTTAACAAGTACATGTCAATGTTGAAAAAAAGGCGTGAGTTATGGTTGAATTTAAAAGTGTCTGCAAAGCCCCGACATGATAGAAGGGAGTATATGATGAGAGCCTTGTCGATCAGTTCGGCCCTGGACAGATCATGCAAGGCTCATTGGGTAGAATTTTTCTCAGCATGGTCTGTGCCTGTTAACAGGAGAGATTGATCCTACAGGGGTGGGATACACTTAAATAGAAAGGGTGCAAGAATATTTGCTGATGCTATCATGGCAGTGTTAGGTGGGTCAGTAAACTGCTAGTTTGGGGGTTTAACACGGACTAATAGGTGCTTCCGTAGTCAGGTGGGCAGGAGCAGCAGTGCAAAGCACATGCTTCTTGATTAAACTGGGGTTCAAGTCCATGACCACCAAATACGGAGGATGCGTAAAGATCAGGGTATGACCACCGCATATCCCCGGAGCAATATGGCCTTAGTTGCTAATGCTCCTAAAAACCATATAACAAACAAACAAACGGACTAATAGATTAACAGTAGCCGCTGGCAGAGATGAAAGTGATTCTTGCACTGCTTCTATTGCAATGAGCAGCAGCCTGGAAACCAAGGTGCTGGGGATTTCAGAGATTGCTGGGAGTCATAGCGGAACAAGTAAATACATGGGCTGTGTTAGGGTAGCTAAGAATAAGAACAGGTGCATGTATAATTGCGTGTACACTGATGCTAGGAGTTTAGTAAATAAATTTTATGAATTTGAGGTGCTGATCAAAACATCAAAGATAGATGTTGTTGGGATATCAGAGATGTGGTGTCACACAGATATAAGGAATGCAGAGCTGGAATTTGGGGAGTACAATGTGTATAGAAAGGATAGGAAGGGAGGAGGGGTTGTGCTATTAGTTAAGAAACACAAAATCTAAGGAAGTGCATCCAGTTGACATGGGTGGGCAGTGCAGTATTAAGTGTTTTCTTATTAAGTGTGTATTAAGTGTGTTATAGGCTTAGTGTATTAAGTGTGTTATAGGCTTAATGACTCTGATGAGTATAATGAACAACTGTACAGAGAAATAGAGTGGGCCAGTAAATCAGATTGTCTTATAGTGGCGGATTTTAACTTCCCAAATATTGAATGGAACTTGTGGGTTGGTCACTCACACACTAAAAAGACTTTTGTGGATTTATTGGATAATTGTTTTCTACAGTAGCATGTTCGACAGGCAACCAGAGGGAGTAATACTCTTGATCTGATTATCAGTAATGATTCTTCATGTATTAAGAATCTGCAGATAAAGGACCCACTACGTGAAAGTGACCACAGTGTGCTGATGTGGGATTTACTCATAGGTGTAACTACCATCAGGGATAAAGTGAAGGGTTTTTGCTTTCGTAAAGGTGACTACGGGGTCTGAGACAGATTTTAAATTCTGTACAGCGAGAACAACTGATGATGTTACCAACAGGAAATTCTATATGGGAAACATTCAAAGAATTAATCGTAGAATCTACTAGTCTTTTCATACCAACTAAGAAATATTCAAAGTTTAGGCCTAAATGGATGTCAGATGATCTAATGAGACACATGGCAGAGAAGAAAAATGCATGGGATACATAAATTATCATGTGACACAGAAGCATATGGTAGATATCAGCTGGTCTGTAATCAAGTCTCAAAGGAGGCTAGGCAGGCAAACTTAGATTATGAGAAATCTTTGGCTAAGCATTCAAAGAAAAACAGTAAAGAGTTCTTTATTAATGTAAAGTCTAGAAGGAAGGGGATCCTGTTCAGATAGCTGACAAACTGAATGAGTGTTTTGCGTCTACATTCACACATGAGGAGTTATGCAAGGAGGGGAATGCTGCCAGAGATTTATTGAACTCTGGTGAGCTAAATGATTTTCTAATAATAACTGAGGGCAAGTTGGATGAAAAATTGTTGAAGTTAAACATAAGGAAGGCACCTGGGGTGGATGGGATCTATCCCGTTACATAAAAGGAGGCGTGAAAGGAAGTAAGCAAACCCTTAGCCATAATTATGAGAGCTTTGTTGGACTCAGGGGAGGTAACCATGGACTGGAGATGTGCAAATGTAACCCCAATTCACAAAGGAAGATCAATGGGTGACACAAGTAATTACAGACTTGTTAGTTTAACTTCTGTTCCAGGGAAATCAATGGAGGCACTGATTAAGGAAGCACTGCAGGGTCATCTAGAGAAGACTTCAGTTATAGTTCAGACACAGCATGGGTTTGTTAAGGGGAAGTCTTGTCTGACCAATTTGATTGGATGCTATGATATGGTCACAAAGGAACTGGATGCAAAAAATAATTTTGATATCATATACTTCGATCTTAGGAAAAGATCCAAGTGCAGAGCAGAATTTTGATACTGTTGCACATTTTTTTAAATTTATTTTTATTTTTATTTTGGTAGTTGTTGGCGCATCGGCTTCTGTGGCCATAGTGCACCTCCCAAGGTTTTTGCAATATTTTGATCCAAGTCCGAGGCGGGATTTGAACCCGCGACCTTTGGGTTGCCAGGCAGGCACTTTACCCACCTGGCTAGCCCGGTCGGCCTGTTGCACATGGAAGACCCACTGTACAAATTGGAGCACTATGCAGGACCATACTTATACTCCTTTGGGGACCCCTTTAAAGATACCCGAGTCCAAAAAAAATTTTTTTTTAAATTGCATATATAAATATAATCAGAAAAAACAATTATTTTTACCAATTTGTTTAAACACAAATGAGTGAAGGTAAAGAAAGCCAGCATGAGAACGACGAGAAACATCGGATAACTTACGCGGAAAATTAGTTTCCCGATACGGCACTCTAGCACTGCTCACTCGGTAAATAGATGGTAGGTGTTATTGGTCTGGAGCAAAGTCAAGAATGCTATATTGATTGACAAGTACGTGTGGCAAACGATGTGCTGATTGGTGCGCGAACACAACACACAATAACATTGGTTTAGTATTACTTTTTGAGGTGGTAGATGACTTTCATCAACCGGTGAAATACCACCACTTTGCTTATTGGACGCTTGAAGTGGTGAAACCCATGTTTAGTCTCTAGAGCAAAGTTTCCGGCATCCCCCTTCCCCCATACTTCTCATTCAACCCATGCACGGTACTAAGTACTATAGGTTTTGATACCTTTCGTGTTTGGGGTTTTCATAAAAAAAAAAAAAAAAAAAAACTTTAATAGCACTAATTGTAACTTGCCCTAACCTATTTTCACCATTATTTCGTAATGGTGAAAAAAGGTCAGGTTACCTCAACTTGAATCCCCTCCCGAAGTGGAGGGGGTAACCTAACCTTTTTTATTTAATATCACAGTCATAAAAAAAAAATTTTTATGACTGGATTTTTATTTTCTTGTTCAATAATATGCCCTGTAGCTTAGCGTCTGTCGTGCCCACCATCAATCATTTCATCATTTGCCACGCCCACCTGTCAATTAATATATCCTTCTCAATTTCTGCTCCAGACCGATAACACCTATTGTCTCTTTATCAAGCAAGAAGCATTAGAGTGTCGGGAAACTGATTTTCCGCGTAAGTTATCCGACATTTCTTGTCGTTCTCATCTGGCTTTCTTTACCTTAGCCCACAAATGTTGCAATACTGTGAAATATGAACAACAGTACCAGTGGCAGCTCGCCACTCTGATGTTTGGTGGTGCTGCATCTTAAAGTTACCTTAAATTGCCTTGCTTATAAGGGTAGTAGAAAATGAAAATGACTTGGAGGTAATTGAGCAGTCAGATATGAAATTTTCTGAGCAGTGCAGACAGTCTGCAAGAGTAACTCATGGTGTCTTGTCACTGATATACACGAATTTTTCTAGCAGGGATAAGGATGTGTTCATCCCCTTGTATAAGGCAATGGTCAGGCCACACTTTGAGTAAGGTATACAGGTCTGGAGGCCTCATTTTAAGAAGGATATAGAGCTGCTGAAACAAGTACAGTCAGTTCTCGTATAGCATGATAGTTGTGTTCCTAGAAATCCTCGTGCAATATAAATAACAGGCCCTATGGCAAAAATAGGATCAGTTGCTGACCACCCAAGATTTAACACATATTTGTAACCAAAACATTACCATACACAATAAGTAATCATAATAAAATACTTATGTATTTCATTACGACTATTACATAAATTATTGCTAATGCTTTTGCTTCTATCATAAGCAAACTTGTTCTTTGTTTGATTTTCTATCATTGGCATTAGCATTAGTAGAGGCTAAATTCCAAATAGCAAATGCTTAATGTACGGTACTCACCTTATACAATCTGCAATATTTATTAGGGTGAATTGATGGCTAAATTTTGGGTTGAATAATTTAAATTAAAAAGCGAGATAAAAAATAAATTAATTTGACGGAATTTAAAATAAGCGCAAGGAGGCAGAAGGGCACAACTCCGTCCCTGGTTGTCATAAAGAATAATTAATTAAAAAATTCTGAGTAATATAAAACTTGGCTTATCAGTTTTATATTACTCCGAGTTTTTTAATTTAGCCATCTATTCACCCTAATAACTACTGCAGATTGTATAAGGTGAGTACCATACATTGAGCATTTGCTATTTGGAATTTAGTCTAACAATCATGGTATTTTAAGAACTCTATAATTTCTCATATTGTCATTAGTAGAGGCATATGATGCAAGAAAGCAAGCTTATGCAGCATCAGCCGAAAAAAAAAAAAAAAAAAAAACCACTCCATTCATTCGAAATACCTGTCCAGCTGAGCCTTAAATTTATTTAGGCTGTCAACTTCCACAACAAGGGATGGAAGTCTGTTCCACCAACCAACTACCCGCTGGCTAAAGGCAAATTTCCACACATCTATCCTACATCTGTCTTTCCTCAATTTGAATTTATGCCCTCTCAGGTGATCATTCTGAGCAAGAGGAAGAATCCCACCAGCATTGAGCATGCTCAAACCATTCAAGGCTTTATACACCTCTATCAGATCACCTCGCCGGTGCCTAATCTCCAGACACTGTAATTTCCAAAACTTAAGCCTTTCTTCGTAAGAGCAATCCTTTGTTCCATTCACTAATCTTGTTGCCCTTCTCTGTACTCATTCCAGCAGCTCTACATCCTTCTTGAAATGAGGCCTCCAGACCTGTATACAGTACTCAAGGTGTGGCCTGACCATTGCCTTATACAAGGGAATAATCACCTCCTTATCCCTGCTAGAAAAATTCCTATATATCATCGACAATACACCATGAGCTACTCTTGCAGTCTGTCTGCACTGCTCAGAAAACTTCATATCTGGCTACACAATTACCCACCAAGTCCTTTTTGTTCTCTACCACCGTCAGTGTAGTACCACATACGTTGCTCTGGGGTTACTGTTTCCCATATGTAGTACTTTACATTTGTCAATGTTAAACTTCATTTGCCACCTCTCAGCCCATATGCTCAACCTTTCCAGATCCTCTTGCAGCAGCATACTGTCAGTAGTGTCCTTAACAACCCTGCCAACCTTCGTATCATCTGCAAACTTGGACATTAAGCTTAATATACCATCATCAATATCATTTATAAATATAGAAAACAACAATGTACCCAACACTGAACCCTGAGGGACTCCACTAATTACATTAGTCCACAATGAGCAGTGTCCATTGATTACCACTCTCTGTCTTCTCCCCCTCAACCATCCCTTTATCCATAGCAGCAATTTGCCTCCAATGCCACACTGCTCCAATTTGTGCAGCTGTCTTCCATGTGCAACAGTATCAAAAGCCTTTCTAAGATCCAAATATATAATAACAAAGTTATTCCCTGCATCCAGTTCTTTTGTGACTGCATCATAGTATCCAATCAAATCGGTCAGGCAAGACTTCCCTTAACAAAACCATTCTGTGTCCGAGCTATAACTGAAGTCTTGTCTGGATGATCCTGCAGTGCTTCTTTAACCAGTGCCCCCATTAATTTTCCTCGAACAGAAGTTAAACTCACAGATCTATATTACTTGTGTCAGCCTTTGATCCTCCTTTGTGAATTGGGGTCACATTTGCGCATCTCCAGTCTATGGGTACCTCTCCTGAGTCCAAAGAAGCTCTCATAATTATGGCTAAGGAATTTGCTTACTTCCTTTGCTGCCTCCTTTAATATAACTGGATAGATCCTATCCACCCCAGGTACTTTTTTATGTTTATTGTCAAACATTTCTCCTCCACTTTCCTCTCAGTTAAAAAATCATCTAGCTCACTGCCAGAGTTTATTTCACCTCTGGCATTCCCCTTCCTGAATAACTCCTCATGTGTGAATGTAGATGCAAAATACTCGTTTAGTTTGTTAGCCACCTGAGCAGGATCATCAACAGTTGAACCATCAATATCCAGTGGACCAATCTGATTCATCCCTTTCCTTCTAGAGTTTACATAGGTAAAGAACTCTTTTCTGTTTTTCTTTGCATCCTTTGCCAAGGATTTCTCATAATCTGCCTTTGCCTGCCTAATCTCCTTTCTGACTTGGTTACAGACCACCTTATATCTATCACAGGCTTCCATGTCATCCATTAACCCCGGGGGCTCACATCTGGTGAGTATGGGCTTGGCAAACCCAGGGTCCTGAGCTGGATATCATTATTCTTCTCTTTCTTGGTGATTCCTTTCTACTTCTCTCTCTCTCTCTCTCTCAGGGTAACTAGGGAATTTTTTTTTTTTTTTGGCTGGTGCAGCATAAGCCTCAGGCTTCCTTGTACCATGTGGCTAATAATAATAATAATAATAATAATAATTAATTTATATGTATCCCTTGCATTTTTCTTCTCTGCTATATGTCTCATTAGTTCATCTGACATTCATTTAGGCCTAAACCTTGAACAATATTTCTTAGTTGGTATGTAAAGCTTAGTAGCTTCCAAGATAAATTCTTTGAATGCTTCTCATTTTGAATTTACTGTTGGTAATGTCATCAATTGGTCCCACTGTATAGAATTTAAATACTGTCTCAGACCATCGTAGTCGCCTTTACGAAAGCAAAAACCCTTCCCTTTATCCCTGATGATAGTTACCTCTTTAAGTAAATCCCACTTCAGCACAGTGTGATCACTGCCACCTAGTGGTTCCTTTATCTGCAGATTCTTAATGCACGAAGGATCCCTACTGATAATCAGATCAAGAGTATTACTCCCTCTAGTTGCCTCCCGAACATGCTTAGTCATAATTATGGCTAAGTGTTTGCTTACATCCTTTAATATTATTGAATAGATTCCATCCAACCCGGGTGCTTTTTTTGATGTTTAGATTCAATACTTTCTCTTCCACTTTCCTTTCACTAATCACAAAACCATTTAGCTCCCCATTAGAGTTTGATAAACTTCTGGCATCCCCTTCCCTAAAGAATTCCTCATGTGTGAATGTAGATGCAGAATACCCATTCAATTTGTCAGCAACCTGAGGAGGGTCATCAACAGTCAACCCATTGACATCAAGTGGCCTAATGTGATTCAATCCCTTTCTTTTACTATTAATATAAGCATAGAAGTCTTTATTGCTGCTCTTTGCATTCTTTGTCAGAGACTTCATATAATCTGCCTTAGCTTGCTGTAAACCTACTTTGCAACTTGATTACAGACTAATTTATAATTACTATATGCTTATGTATCATATGATAATGTATATGCATACCAAGCATTTTTCTTCTAAGCCACAATTCTCATTAATTTGTCTGACATTCATTTAAGTCTAAGCCTTGAACAGTATTTCTTAGTTGTATCTATCATTACTTTTCTGAATACTTCTCATTCAGAAAATCATTATCAGTTGGTCCTACTGCATAGAATTTATAAAGTGTCTGAGACCACTGTAATTATCCTTACGAAAGCAAAACCCTTTTCCTTTAAACTCGACAGTAGTTGTCTTTAATTAAATTCCACCTTAGTACACTGTGATCACTGCCACGCTGTATGTCTTTTACTTGCAGCTTTTTAAATTCATGAAGAATCGCTGCTGATAACTGGATCAAGATATTACTTCCTCTTGTTGCCTCTCTGACATGCTGCTATAGAAAACAGTCATCCAATAAATATATGAAAGTCTTGCTACTGTATGAGTGACCAACTCACAAATTCCAGTCAACATTTGGAAAGTTAAATTTCCTCATTATAAGACATTCTGATATACTGGCCCATTCTATTTCTCTCTATAGTTGTTTGGTATGCTCATCACCGTCATTAGGCCTATAGCCTAATGACACTCCTCCTCCTCTCATTTTTGTTTTCTCAGTGCTTATGTCACACCAAACTGACTCGATGTTGCACTGATCATCCATATCAACTAGATGTATTGCCTTAAATTTAATATGCTTCTTAACTAAAAGCATAAGTCTCCCATTCCTCTCCTGTCCTTTCTGTCCTTTCTATATGCATTATACACCCCATAATCAAATTCATCATCACTGATGTCTGATTGATACTGTGACTCTGCTATCCCCACAATGTCAGCATTTGATGACTTGAAGAGAACTTCAAATTCATAAAACTTATTTACAATGCTCCTAGCATTGGTGTATATGCACATGTTCCTACTCTTTGTTACCCTAACGCAGCCCATGTATTGTTCCGTGATAACCCACAGCAGGATTTGAAATCCCTGACACTTTGCTTTCCAGGCTGCTGCATGTTCTAATAGAAGCTGTGCAAGATCACTTCCACCTCTGCCTGCAGCTGTAGTTAATCTCATACTCTGTGTATCCTCCCATGCTAGCAGTTTTCTGCCATACCTATGACTGCCTCTTTAGCACCAGCAAATATTCTTGCACCCCTTCTATTTAAGTGTATCCCATCGCTGTATAAACAATCTCTCATGTTAATGAGCATACGCCATGCTGAAAACAATTCTACCTCATGAGCTTTGTACATTCTCTCCATGGCTGAAATGATTGACAAGACTCTCAATGCACTCTCTCCTATCATGTCTGGGCAGAATTGTAGACACTAAATCGTTATTTGGAAAATCGTTAATTTCATCAGTTGATAGTGCATAATTTTCAAATTTGAAAAATTTCGTCAATTAGTTTCCAGTACCTCTTCGATCATTAAAGATAAAGTAATAAATGAAGAGCAATAGATGTTTTGCAGCATCAGTTCTGTATGTTTCAGTGTGAGAACCTACCAGTGCTATTCTATAAGAAAAAAGAATTGTGCATAGTGGGCCTTGGTTGGGAAACTGACATATGAGGAACCTGAAATTTATCCCAAGTGATTCTTGGCATTCAATGAAGCTTTGAAATCTTCCTAACAGCCAAGTCTGAGTAGCAGTGCCAAAGTTATAATAACTTAGCGTTTCTGAAGAGGGGAATTCTGTAACAGTATCTTTCTTAGACAATCTAAATCAATTAGTGTATAATATAGTATCCAAACAGAAATCCACTGACAGAAAAATGTTAAGTAATTTAATGTTTCAAATTTTACTGTACTGGTAAGCAATCCTCTGGCTGTATTTTAATATAAAATGTGTGTTTTGCCATTAAAATTTAATTTCTAGTTCAGTTTGGACTTTAAAAACCTCCTGCTTTTAATAAAATCCTCTGCTTTCCTCCAGTTTTTTGGAAAGCAATCCTGCTTTTTTAGCAAAAAACTTTGTGTTTTGCCTTTTTGGCCCAGAAACTTGTTTATCTTCTGCTTACGAATGTTTGATCTCCAGCTTTTTAAAAGTGAAAAGTTGGCAGTTATGTCCTCACTCAAATATGTCGTTCTACTACATTTCTTTATAACAATATCACTTTGACACTGACCTTTCCTTCTATCACCACTTGCACAGGTATAATAAATCAAAAAATGGTTAAAAATTCACCAAAAATATGGTGTATAGACATTTACCACTATAGCAAATTTGGAAGCAGGCTAATTGCATGATATATTTCTCTGTATGCAGACTGAACCAGCAACATACTGTGATGCATATCACTGTCAGAAATGTATTTTTAATTTTTTTTTTTTTTAATTACTTTTGTGTATTGTCAAAATCTGATTGCCAGTATATATATATATATATATATATATATATATAACAATGTGAGTTGGACTATTGTAAGTTTGAGCCAGAGTACTATAACTGTTAATGGAAGTAGCAATTCACTGGTATAAGTGTGGTTCAAAATAAGTGAAGGACTGCCTGTATAAGAAATATTTCATTACTTTGTAATGTATTACAAAGTTTTATTCCTGAAATAAGAATTACTTTCTCTTGCCATTAACAGAATATAATTCAAAGAGGTATTCAAAACTAGTGTCTGTAATTTTTATACAAATTACCCTTCATTTGCCACTTAAGTATTAGTGTTATTTCTATGTTATATGATTTCAGATTCGGAAATTTCTTGAGGTTGAACCAGAGAAAAGAATAACTGCTTCCCAAGCACTGCATCATGAATTCTTAAAAATAATGGTGAGTGTTATACATACCAGTATTAAATAAAACATTCCAAACTTTAATGGAGTATAAGGAGCAAGATAAATCTGATTACCAGTTAAACTGAAAAGAAATATACTGAAGTTTCTATAATGTTATGAAAAAGTGCTGTATTATGAAATAAAAAAAAATACATTAAATGTTATGAGATTACATTTTACTGTTTACCAGTTGTATGGAGTAGAAGAGCTTGAAATTTTTCTATGTTGTATAGTGCAGTGGAAACTCTTACCAAACTAAATCTTATTTGGTATCTGAAGAGCCCTGAGTATACCCTCACTTGAGGTTCAGATACCCTTTTGATATCTGACATGCCCAGCAGGCTGATGGAAGGTAATGGTGATAAAAATCCTGACTACTTAGATGTTAATCTTGAAAAAGGTTGCAGGCTTAAAGATACTTTAGCTGGGTGGTTTTCTAATGCTATCTCTGAGTAATTATTTTTTGTGAGCCTATAGGTGGTGGTAATTAGAGTGTAAAGGCAAATTAATGAAGTTAATGACCATATCCATAAACTTTCTGATGTTTGACAGGTTGCTTGAAGATGATACTATAATGGAAAAACTTAAAACACATTTGAGATCAAAATTTCTTGTCTCATGCATATGGTTCACTCATAAACTGGATACTTTCCCATATCATATGAATTTCAACTTGTTTGCAGTTTCTTCATAAAAGTAAAATTTAGGTAGAGTATTTCAACAAATACTTCAATGGTCATAAAAGAGTTCAAAAATTTTCATATGCAGTATTTCAGTTTATCTATCTGATTACATGGCAATATTGTTTTTGTTTATCAACAAAAACAAGGCTATCCATCTCATTAGCTATGAATTAAATTTGTTTTATTGTGAAAATATTTTTTTGATAGTAAATACCATCAGGATTCAGGCAACAATATCACTGGGTTTTGTACAAACAAAAAGTGTCTAAGAAATAAGTGAACTCATACACCAACCATTAGATGAATTTTACTGTAACTAAAGTTTTACAAATAAATATAAAAAAACAAATTATAATTTACAATAAACTGGTGGCTATATATTACAGAATGCTAAAACTATAATAAAATCATTTACTATAAAATATGCTAAAATATAAAGATTAAAAGCGCTAAAAACCTGAAGCTTTCGAGAGCATCAGCTCCCTTCCTCAACAGTGATAAAACTTCCTGCAATACCTCCTTATATAACAGGCTCACGGTACCTCCACACGTGGTATTCCTTCACGTGGTTCCCTCGGCGCATGAGCAGAACCGGAAGCAGAAATGGCTTGGGTACGTGGCAAACAAAATCGTTCATCCATACTTAGGACAATTGCTTTGAAAATAGGATGCATACCTCTGTCTCTATTCATGGTATTCTTATTGGATGAGCCAATCTGTAAACCCTCTAGCCATTTACGCTCCCAGTACCCATGCACGTGGTCCACGATAAACGCGTCCTCAGGGGAGATTTGATGCTGCCTGGTTCAGTGGATGCTGACCTGTTTTTTTTTTTTTTTTTTTTGAAATCCATTAGAGATCTGTAAAAGAAAGGGTTTACTGTATGTTGTAAAATTAGGTGTTACGGAAAATTGAACAACATGCAGAAATTCACCTAATATTGTAATCACTGGTATAGAATTAGTAATTTTTCTAAGCAAAGAGATTGTGGTGGGAAAAACCTAAAATTCTTCAAAAAATACATTCTTAATATATGAATGTCATGCAGTGAAGTTTCGTTATCATGTGTATTATGTAAATTGTGTAAGCCAGGAAATTTTAGTTTCAGTTCAGTTCAGTATTAGTATTGTCAAAAAAAAAAAAAAAAAACACTTCCCATATCACTTCTCTGGTCTCCCTAATAATTTGTAATTTTTCCATAATTTGGAAAAATTACACAAATTATTTTCTTTATTGCAAAGAAAAACAGCAAAGAGTTCTTTACTTATGTAAATTCAAGAAGGAAGGGGATCAATCAGATTGGTCCACTTGATATCGATGGTTCAACCGTTGATGATCCTGCTCAGGTAGCTAACAAACTAAATGAATATTTTGCATCGACATTCACACATGAGGAGTTATTCAGCGATGGGAATACCAGAGGTGTATTCAACTCTGGCAGTAAGCTAGATAATCTTTTAATAACTGAGAGTAAAGTGGAGGAGAAATTGTTGAAGATAAACACAAGAAAGGCACCTGGGGTGGATGGGATCTATCCAGTTATATTAAAGGAGGCAGCAAAGGAAGTAAGCAAACCCTTAGCCATAATTAAGAGAGCTTCCTTGGACTCAGGGGAGGCTACCCATAGACTGGAGATGTGCAAATGTGACCCCAATTCACAAAGAGGATCAAAGGCTGACACAAGTAATTATAGACCTGTGAATTTAACTTCTGTTCCAGGAAAATTAATGGAGGCACTGGTTAAAGAAGCACTGCAGGATCATCTAGACAAGACTGCAGTTATAGCTTGGACACGGCATAGTTTTGTTAAGAGGAAGTCTTGCCTGACCAATTTGATTGGATACTATGATGGAGTCACAAAAGAACTGTTTGTTTTGTTATTTGGTTTTTAGGAGCATTAGCAACTAAGACCATATTGCTCCTGGAAATGCGGTGGTCATTCCCTGACCTTTCCACATCCTCCATATTTGGTGGTGACGGGCTTGAACCCCAGTCTAATCAAGAAGTGTGTGCTATGCATTGCTGCTCCTTCCCGCCTGGCTACGGAGGTGCCTCACGAAAGAACTGGATGCAGGGAATAACTTTGATATTATATACTTGGATCTTAGAAAGGCTTTTGATACTGTTGCACACGGAAGACTGCTGCACAAATTGGAGCAGTGTGACATTGGAGGCAAATTGCTGCTGGTGTGGATAAAGGGGTGGCTGAGGGGGGAGAAGACAGAGAGTGGTAATCAATGGACACTGCTCGTTGTGGACTAATGTTATTAGTGGAGTCCCTCAGGGTTCAGTGTTGGGTCCATTATTGTTTTCTGTATTTATAAATAATATTGATGATGGTATATCAAGCTTAATGTCCAAGTTTGCAGACAATACAAAGGTTGGCACGGTTGTTAAGGACACTACTGATGCTATGCTGCTGCAGCAGGATCTGGAAAGGTTGAGCTGAGAGGTGGCAAATGAAGTTTAACATTGACAAATGTAAAGTACTATATGGGAAACTGCAACCCCAGAGCAACGTATCAACTCTGTGGTACTACACTGACAGTGATAGAGAATGAAAAGGACCTGGGGTAATTGTGCAGGGAGATATGAAGTTCTCTGAGCAGTGCAGACGGGCTGCAAGAGTAGCTCATGGTGTATTGTCAATGATATATAGGAATTTTTCTAGTAGGGATAAGGAGGTGATTATTCCCTTGTATAAGGCAATGGCCAGGCCACACCTTGAGTACTGTATACAGGTCTAGAGGCCTCATTTCAAGAAGGATGTAGAGCTGCTGGAACGAGTACAGAGAAGGGCAATAAGATTAGTGAATGGAACAAAGGGTTGCTCTTATGAAGGAAGGCTTAAGTTTTGCAAATTACAGTGTCTGGAGACTAGGCACCAGTGAGGTGATCTGATAGAGGTGTATAAAGCCTTGAATGTTTTGAGCATGCTCAATGCTGATGGGATTCTGCCTCTTGCTCAGAATAATCACCTGAGAGAGCATAAATTCAAATTGAGGAAAGACAGATGTAGGATAGATGTGTGGAAATTTGCCTTTAGCCAGCGGGTAGTTGGTTGGTGGAACAGACTTCCATCCCTTGTAGTGGAAGTTGATAGTCTAAATAAATTTAAGGCTCAGCTGGACAGGTATTTCGAACGAACGGAGGGGTGAAGTGGAAGGTTTTTTTTTTTTTTTTTTTGGCTGATGCTGCATAAGCTTGCTTTCTTGCATCATATACCTCTACTAATGTTAATGCTAATAATAATAACTAGGGGGCTTCACCCCTGCTTGCTTTGCTTGCCAACCCCTGTGCATGCTTTTCTATATAAAATGTAGAGATATGATGGAGTAAGTCAAATCTTTTCTATATAAAAGACACACCTGTTAAAATGCACTGATGTTCTTCCTCTCCTTTTCACCCCCATCCTTCAGCTATCTCCCTCACTCCTGCTTTTTTTTTCTTTTGTTCTCTGTCAGGAAGCTCAAGCGATCCATAATGAAGAGCAGCCAGAATACGGTGGACAACCTGGCTCACCTCCTAGTGGTGGCGGCGGACAATGTGGAGTCCCACTAGGGGCTCTGCGGCCAAGAAGCCAGCACAACCAACAGAACCCAACACTAAACTACACATGCAAGACAACTTTTCTGGCTTTTACAAAAGTTCTGTATTCATCACAAGAGTACTGATGGCACAGATTTGGGAAACCGCAGGTGGTGCCTTACTCAAACACTATGCCACTATGATCAATATCTAATCAGGAAATGACCTATGAAATTATTTACCTGTGCATTTGTAGTGACGTAATTGCCCTGCCCACTTGTACCACGTGACCCGCATCTCTCTCTCTTCTCCCATTGGCTACCCCACTCGGCATTCTCAAGGTGGAATAAGTATCACTGTGTAATTATTTACCTGCGTTTACATGTGTCACTTAGGAAAAGGCCTTTTGCTTCAGGTTCCATAATGCATGAGGAATATTGTTGCATCTGAAAGAGCATGACTAAAATATTTAACTAAAATATTTACAAATATGCAAACTATATCGGTTCCTTCTTCAGCTGACATTACAGTGGAACATCAAATGATGCCTTGCATGGTCATGTATTACAGAGTGAAGCACGTGCACGAAGTTGGTGAATGTTATAGAGGCAGTTGTCTTTCAATGGAAGACAACAATGTAATTATTTACCTGCACATTTGTAGTGACATAATTGCCCCGCCCTCTTCTCCCATTGGTTTGAATAAATATCGCTATGAGGAAAACTTTTTAAATGTATAGAGAGATAATAATGTCAGCACAATCCCGTTCAGGGGTCTGCTGTAAGGGTATGGCATTTAAAGACATTGTGTGCCATTACAGCTTGTAGTGCTGACACATAATGTCATAATGTCTTGTCAAGTGCAAAATGTCAGATATAGCATTTCATACTTGTTAACAATCCAGTGCCAGCATAGGACAGTTTCCACATCGTAGCTGGTATGACATCACAGCAGTGTCAAGGCTGAGAGTTCAAGCCTGTGTCTGGATCTAAAGTACGTGTCCAATCATACAGGAGGGAGGGGGAAATCTGTGGGTTTTGGATCAACCATGGTCATATGATGATGATCCTGAACATGTCCTACACATATTCAGTCACTGCTTTACAGTCTCCTGGGCGACAAAGAGGTCTCATGTTCCCTGAGTAACTTAAATATTTTAGAGATGAGGTGACGTATAAGTTCATCATAGTTAGGACAGTTATATAGGACCTGGTCCATGTTTCATTTGACCCCCATGTACAGTTGTGGTCATCACATACTATACGTATACTACATGACATATAGTACTACTGTACTCACATACTGTACTATGCTGTAATCTTTTTTTTGTACTGTACTGTATTGTGCATTGTAATATAATCTGTTCGGACATTACCATATATATATATATATATATATACAGTATATGCATAATGTGCCTGTTGTCTTCATTATGTCTATCCATCTGTGTCTCTGTTATGCATACAACAGCTCAACTCAACTCCCAATAAACAGATTTTCATAAAATTTTATATTTGGGCCTTTTAAACTGAGTGTAGTGAAAACTGTGTGGTACTACACTTAGGCTAGTGGAAAATGAAAAAGACCTGGAGGTAATTGTGCAGTCAGATATGAAGTTCTCTATGACCAGTGCAGACAGGATGCTAGGACAGCTCATGGTGTTTTGTCAATGATTAGACAGGAATTTTACTATCGGGAATAAGGAGGTGATTATACCATTGTATAAGGCAATGGTCAAGCCACATCTTGAGTACTGCATACAGGTCTGGAGGCCTTATTTTAGAAAGGATGTAGAGCTGCTGGAATGAGTATAGAGAAAGGCAATGAGATTGGTGAGGGGAACAAGGAGCTGCCCTTACCAAGAAAGTCTTCAGTTCTGCAAATTTCAGTTTTGTTTGTTTGTTTTAGTTAGTTGTTGGCGCATCGGCTTCTGTGGCCATAATGCACCTCCCAAGGTTTTTGCAGTACTCAGATCCAAGCCCGAGGCGGGATTCGAACCCCGCGACCTTTGGGTTGCCAGGCAGGCACTTTACCCACCCGGCTAGCCTGGTCGGCGCAAATTTCAGTGTCTGAAGAATAGGTACCTATGAGGTGATTTGATTGAGGTGTTTAAGGTTTTGAATGGATTGAGCAAGCTCAATGGCATTCTTCCTCTTGCTTACACTACACACATATGGAGGGTCATGAATTCAAATTGAGGAAGGACAGTTGCAGAATAGATGTGTGTAAGTTTTCCTTTAGGTGGCAAATGGTTGATTGCTGGAACAGATGTCCATCTGTTGTTGTGGAAGTTGATAGCATAAATAAATTCATGGAAAAACAAGAAAAACTATTGAAGGGAATGGATAGGTGAAATGGAAGGTTTTTTTTTTTTTTTTTTTTGGTTGATACTATATAAGCTTGCTTTCTTGCATCATATATTGTGGTAATCCATATACAGTATATTGTATATGGATTGATTTCATGACCAAACTGAAAAAATTTCATTTTTTCAGTTTGGTCATGAAATTATTGCTGCTTGCTCATTTTTTTGTGATAATTACCATTAATAATTATTATTATTTGCTAATGTACCTGAAATGTAATATGCAGCATGCATTAACTAATTTGTACTGTACATTGTAATGTAATCTTTTCTTCCAAATTTAAGCTCCTTCAAGTTAGGCTCATTTCAAATATCCATAGCTCAGTAAGTTGAATACTGGACCTAAATTGATATAACATTTTAACCTTAGAGTGATCTCAGGTATCACCTCCTGAAGTCATGACTTAAAATCACAGGACATTGCAGGTGAATTTGGCAATAATAGCCTTTGTGCCAAAAAACCCCACAACAACAACAACAGGACATCCCATATGCCATCTTTCGTCATTTGATTTTTTTTATCTAGTCTCCAACAAACTACTGACTTTTTAATTAATCTTGTAGTCATTTTATTTTGTGACCCAATGGCGATCTACAATATGTACATTATAATGCTTGTTAAGCAGATAAATAATTCCTACACCCATTAATTGTACTGTCACCACAGGGTAGTAATGTGATATTGTAAAAAAATGTATTTCAATAATTTTTCTTTTCCTCCAGAGTTCGAATCCTTTGTAAAGTATAGAAATTAGCATTAGCATTAGCAGAGGCATATGGCGCAAGGAAGCAAACTTATACAGAATCAGCCAAAAAAAAAAACCCATTTCATACATCCACTTGTGTGAAATGGAAGATGGAAATTTGTTCCAGCAATCAACTACCTGCTGGCTAAAAGCAAATTTCCACACATCTATTCTACAACTGTCTTTCCTCAGTTTGAATTAATGCCTGCTCAGATTTGTAATCTGAGCAAAAGGAAGAATCCCATCAGCATTGAGCCTGCTCAAACCATTTAAGGCCTTATACTCCTCAATCAGATCAGATCACTTTGCAGGTGCCTAGTCTCCAGACGCTTCAATTTGCAGAACTTAATCCTTTCTTGGTAAGAGGATCCTTTCGTTCCCCTCACCAACCTTGTTGTTCTTCTCTGTACTCACTCAAGCAACTCTACATCCTTCCTAAAATGAAGCCATTGCCTTATACAAAGGGATAATCACCTCCTTATCCCTACTTGCAAAATTCTTGTAGATCATTGATAAGACCCCATGACCTGCTCATGCCCTGTCTGCACTGCCCAGAAAACTTCATATCTGACTGCACAATTACCTTTCAGGTCTTTTTCATTCTCTACCACCCTGAGTGTAGTACTGCCCAGTTTGTACATTTCTTTGGGGTTACTTCTACCCATATGCAGTACTTTGCATTTGTCAATGTTAAACTTCAGTTACCACTTCTCAGCCCATCTGCCCAGCACAATTATCTGCACATTTATCCCATAAGAAATGCACAATTATCAACTGCACAATTATCCCACGTCTTTTTTTATCCTTCAGTACACTGAGTGTGGTACCACATAGTTTGTTGTTGTTATTTGGTTTGTAGGAGCATTAGCAACTAAGGCCATATTGCTCCGGGGATATGCGGTGGTCATTTCCTGACCTTTCCGCATCCTCCGTATTTGGTGGTCACAGGCTCGAACCCCGGTCTAATCAAGAAGCGTGTGCTACGCACTGCTGCTCCTGCCCACCTGGCTACGGAGGTGCCCCTTTGAAAGGTCATATCAATACTAGATGCTAAGAAAACATTACAGGACTACTATGGCTGTATGTACTGTCACTGCAGTAAATAGATATTATTGCTTTTTCATTTCGTCTGCTGATTTATAGTCTCCATGAAAGGTAATAATAATAAAGGATTGATTAACAATGCAGAAGTGAAGTTTTTAGAATTTCAAATAATTATTAACTCCAGAGCTAACTAACTGAATAGTTAATGAATTAAACACCAACAATAGTTGCTTCATTTTTTAAAGATTCTATATATACCAGTTCCAAATGAAATTTAAAAAAATTGAAATTTTTAAAATCCAACTTTTATAATTAATATGATAGTTTAAATTGTTAATAAAATTATGAATTTCATTATTATTGTAAAAATGACATTATTTTTTTTTTCATTAAGAAACGTATTTGAGAATTATTAATAATTTTTCAGCTAAGAAATGAAATATCAGGTTTTATCGTGTTTTATATGTGAATGAATAAAATTTGTAATTAAAAATATTGTATTTAATTGTGTATTTAAAAAGTTTTATTTTAATAATTTCCTTGTGTAGATAACCAAAGTACGTGTTTTCAATGCAAGAAGAACTTTTAAGGTATGTCTTATCTTATTTTCTTTTGAGAGTCAGTTTCATTAATAAAAAAAATAGCAATTAATTAATTAAAAATAAATAAAATACCTGTATGACTCCTTCCTCTTGTAGGTATCTATCCAGCTGATCTTTGAATTACCTCAAGATAGTTGCCTTGACCAGCCACGGAAATAACTTATTCCAGTAAAAGTAAAAGAAAAAGTAATAGAAAACTTCCTGCTATTGAAATTGAATTTATGGCCTGTAATCATATATAATCATGAAAATTCTACACCCTCTGCACCATTAGAAGAAAAAGAATGTGGGATGGAAGAAGCAATCCAAATGATAGATGCATTATGTTCTATAGAGAAAACTTCAGATTATTCCAATTTACAGCAACATAAACATACTTTTATCTGTTATAAAAATAATAACGCGAATGCCGATTTGAAGCACCTTTTTGACCAATGTAGCAAACTCGTATATCAATACCGATGGCCACAGATGACAATTGAAGATTAGCTTATCATAAAATGCATGATTCATTAGAATTGGATAATCATGTTAATTTCGAAGAATTCCTTAAATCAAATCAATGCCAATCTGAAGAAGAATATCTAAATATTTTGAGGGCTGGTATCAAACAACCACGTGTATTTCTTAAACGCAAGATAGAAGAGAAATTTATGAATAATTACAATCCTTGGATTTTAGGAGTGCTCAAGTCTAATTCGGATTTACAATTTATCACAGAAGAATATTCATGTGAAGCATATGTAGTTGAATATGTGAATAAAACTAACAGAGGAATAAGCAACCTGCAAAGAAAAATTATAGAGCTACAAGAAGAATATCCTGATATGGATATAATTGATTTAACACGAGCATTAAGTGTAAATGTATCGAATTCTATGGAGATGAGTTCACAAGTGGCAGCTTGTGAACTCATCTCCATAGAATTGGTATTTATTATGAAACTCAATATCCGTGTCTTCAATAGTGATTGAATACATGCCAACGGTATGGCCACATGAGTGTCAGAAATTACTTAAATCAAGAGCTGAATTGGATGAACAACAAGTTGATAGTGAGTCTTTGGATATATGGAAAGATAGTATTTTTGATAAATATGAAAATGGGGTGAAACATTAAAAGATATAACCCTTGCACAATTTACTGCTCATTATCAAAAAGGAAATGGGGATGGGTGAAAAGCCAATTTCCTAAAATAGTTCGGTATTGGAATTATAATACATGTCTTCGTGAATATATACATGAAATGGTAACTTTACACATAATTTTAGTTTCATAATGAGTTCCTTCAGTAAAGACATTTTTAACGGCTGCCACTGTGACACTATCAGTCTCAGGTAGTGCAGCAGCAACTCTTTATGTACCTGGTACATAATTACATAATTTTTTTAGGAAATTGCTAGGTGTGAGCAAATTTTCAAGAAGAAGAAAAATACTAGTGGAATAAGCAAGTGTAACAAGGTGACAGAACAGGAGTAACCTAAGGAGAACAGGATTTGAGAACAAGTCAAGAAATGTCATTGGGACCTAGAGCTTTCTTAGCATCAAGATTGTTCAAAATTCTGACATCCTTTTGACAGAAGACCATGGGAGGTCTTGAGGGGAGTGCACTGGGAATAGTACAAGAATTAAATGAAGAGTAGGGTTCTAGTAAGCTGGCTTTATCTTTAGCTGAGGACACAATAGAACCATTAGGTTTTAACAGGGGTGGGAGTATAGATGTGAAAAAGTTGTAGCCAATAGTTTTGGCAAGAGACCAGAATGCTTGACTGCCATTTAGACAAGAAGCAAATTTTCTACTCATAGCCTATTCAAAATCTAGTTGGGATTGATTAATTATTGTTGGGAATGATTAATGTCTTCACTAAAGTGAAGACAGAAAATGAATCTGGAGATTGATGTTTCACCAAACATTTCCATTGATTTTTGTCCAGAGGTGGGTAATATAAGCCAGAACATCACCAGTGTATTGACACTGATGGAATCTACAGTGCTGATCATCGATAAGATGGAAGGTTTCTAGATAGTAAATAGTTGGTGGTTAATTGATTTCTCCATTACTGTAGAAAGAGTATAAGTAAGTGTAATGGGATGATAATTGGATGGGAAGGATTTGTCACCCTTTTTAGAAACTGGCTGGATATGAGCAAATTTCCAAGCAGAAAAGAAAACACTTTGGAATAAGAAAATGGGAAAAAATGTGACACAGAACAGAAGTAAGTTCAAGAGCACAGGCTTTGAAAACAAGTGGAAAAATACAAGTTAGAAGAAAAGTAGGATGCTAACAGGTCAGTTTTATCTTTGGCCAAAGTGACAACAGAACCATCTGGTTTTGACAGAGGTGAGAGCAGAGATTGGCAAAAGTTGCGGTCAATAGCTTTGGCAAGAGACCAGAATGCTCGGCTACCATTAGGGCAAGAAGCAAGTTTTTTACTCTTAGCCTGTTCAAACTCTAGTTTAGACTGGTTAATAACTGCTTTGCAATTGTTGCGAGCTTTGGTGTAAGCAGAAAATGAAACTGAAGAATTGGAAACAAGCCAATTACAATATTCAACATTCTTCTCCTGAATGGCCTTAGCACATTTATTGGAAAACCAAGGTTTACATAAAGGACGAGATTTTAAACTGGACTGTGGGATAAAGGATTTCATTCCTACAAGAATAATTTCACTGACATGATCTGAGAAAAATGTTGACATCAGAAGTTTTGAAGCAGTAGTCCGACCAAGGAAAAGAAATCTCGCAAGTCATCCCATTTTGCATTCTTGTAATGCCAAACAACACAAGGTTGGGAATAGCCATGAGATAAAGGCTCCATCGGAGAAGAGACAATCACCAAGTTGTGATCTGAAGTGCCTAAAGGACCACTCACTTCGACTGTGTACTTAGAAGGGTTGTTTGTGAGAAAAAGATCAAGCGTGTTGGCTGTATGGTTAGGATTGTCCGGTATTCTTGTAGGTAAATGAACAATCTGTCTAAGGTCATTAGTAATTGCAAAAGCCTCAGCATCTCGACCAGCTGGGTCAGTGTGACTAGAAAATGGAAGCCATCTGGGGTTGTGAACATTAAAATCACCAAGGAAAATTACTCACTGTTAGGAAAGTTGGACTGGAGAAAGTTAATTTGCAAAGAGACGAAGTCGAAGAGCTCCAAGTGATTAGTAGAGTTGGGAGAATGGTAGAGACAACAGATGGATTTGACACAATGAAGTAAAGAGATTTTAAGCCAGAGAAAATCGAAAAGAGGAGATTTCAAATTACCAAGTCTCTGACAGGGAATATTAGAATAGACATATGCACAAGTACCACCTATGGGGTGAAAGGAATCATAGAGCAAATAATTTGGGCAACTGAGATGAGCAGTAGTTGAATCAACCGATAATTGAGATTCTGTCAGAAAAAGTACATGGGGGTTTGGCAGACTGCAAGTGGAAATGGACATCGTTGAGTTTCCAGAAAGAAACCAAAGACCCTTTGTGAACTTCAGGAAGCCATAATCCGTGTTTGAAACCACAAACTATCAATTGATTATCTTCAGAAATTGATCTTGTCAATGCCTCAACGGTGTGCTGCTGTCATCAGGGCCAGAGGCAGTTCAACTAAATATTAGTTTGCACCTGGTGAACTTTTCATTTCGTTTTCCATTTAAAATGATAAAGTGAAGCAAATTGAGGGCTTCTGATGACATTTCAGCCATAATTGTTGTGTTTACCAAAACTGTTGTATAAAGGCTGCAAATGTTCATTTTGGAATATTTTGGGAGCACCTGTCAAATATTACTTAGCTTTGCCTTAACTATTAATAAATATCTTTTGTTTATATTTCTATTTGTGATGGTAGCCATTAATGTAACATACCTTCGCGAAAAAGGGTTAGAAATGTGAAATTCCTAGGTAATGCACATTCTTTGAACGCCAATGTTTATATGAAAATTGATATTACATACGTTTTTTAGTTTTAAATTATTATTTGCTTAGAGAAGTTTTAAATCTTAACATAGCAAGCTTATAAAACACTTTAAATTAATCTTTTCAGATTTAGGTAAGATAAAAAATAGAGTATAGATATATATATATGTACATACAGTCAGACCTCTCTTTAACAAACTTCCATATACCGAATTTTTCTATGTAGCAAATGTTTTTGATTTCCCCTTGGTCATCACATTGAAAATAGTTTCCATATAACAAACTGATTTTGAGAGACCTGGGTACCCAATTTTTACACATCTGGCCATTAGGCAATAAAGCTGATGCTGTAGAAAACATGAATTAAGAGGTAAAAGGATTAAAAGGGATTGATTCCATGAATTAATGCTAAAACATTCTACAATTTAGTGGTGCCCATAAAACTCTACAGGAGGAAACTAGCCAAGCACCGCGCAGGATAGAAAAAGATAGAGGGTTTTGGTAGAGGCCTTTGCCCAACAGTGGGCCAGCAATGGCTAAAAAGAAGCAAAACTTATATAACCTATAACTACTGTATCGAGAAGCTGCGCTGGTCAACTGTTAGAATTAGCAGTTGACCAGCTCAACTATCTATGTGTCCATAGCCATTAGTAATAATTAGGAGAGAGTGAGTTTCCTTTATCCCAGAAATTCATCTGTTGTTTCAAAGAAATGAGTCATCCACACTTTCACTAAATTTCACCTGTCTCTGTTTACATGGTGGTACAAGTGGTCCCTAAATTAGTTTTTGATGCTGTGCAAGTAACCTTACAGTGTCTAAGAGAAATCCCCGAGTGTAGTGTGGAACAGGTATAAGATATGTTCGTGTCGGACAGCACCTGGGATTTCTCCCATCTCCGCGTGTAGTGTGAAACATAAGGTATGTTCGTGTCAGACGGCACCTGGGATTTCTCCCATCTCCGCATGTGTTTCTCTGTAGTGTAGTGTGGAACAGTGGAAGTGCTTAATAGTGCGGATTAGGGCATTAAAAAAAAATAAATTGCTTTAAAATTTGGTATTCCTACCAGTAGTGTGTTAACCATTCTGAAAAACATTCAGTGGCATATGTTAACCATTCTGTGTTTCGATTTTCAAACTGAAGAAACAGGATACAGTTTGGAAGCATGCAAAATTGTGCCTGTGTGTAGATGCAGATGACGCAGTTTTTAAGTGGTTGAAGTTGATTCGAGACCAAAATGTGCCGATATCACAGCCATTAATACAAGAAAAGGCTATGGAGTATGCATCTTTTCTGGGGCATAAAACATTTCAAGCCAGTTCTGGTTGGCTGGACAAATTTAAAGAACGCCATGGCTTCCTTAAAAAAATTATTTCTAATGAAGGTGGAGTTGCAATCGAAGAAGACTATACCCAGTGGAAAGAAACAGTTTTGAAAAAAATTATGGAGCTCAAACTACGAGCCCAAAGACATATTCAACATTGATGAAATATCTCTATTTTTTAAATGTTTGGCACACAAGACACTGGCTTTTAAAGGTAATAAATGTTTAGGTGGTATAAATAGCAGGGAAAGAATTTCAGTCTTAGTTGGTGCAAATATGGCTGGTAATGAAAAACTGAAGCTTTTGGTAACATGCAAAAGTAAACAACCCCGATGTTTCAAAGGAGTAAAGTGGTTAGGTTGGACTACAACTACAACAAAAAATCTTGAATGACAAATGAAATTTTTGAGCAGAATTTTATATTTCGATAGATAGATGATGAAAGAAAACAAAAATTGTGTTGATTGTCAACAACTGCTCTGCCCACCTTCACTTAGTAATTTCAAAACTTACAGGTGTGAAGCTTGTAAGTTTCCTCCCTCCAAATACCTCGTCTAAACTGCAGCCAATGTGCCAAGGATTTGAAAATGCACTACCGAAGGCACATACTGAAAAAAATTATATTGAGAATAGAAACCAACCAACCTATAGATTCTGTTATAGATTTGCATATGTGCATATCATAGTTGGCGAAAGTGTGGAGTTGAGATGTGACAGAAACAACGATTAAGAATTGTTACACAAAAGCAGGTTTGCTAAAATGCTAATTAACAGCGATGAGAGGGATGAACTACTACAAGACATTGAGCAATCTTGCGAAGAGTTTCAAGCGAGGTTTGATCAGTGGAGAAATTGTTATTGATGAATTTTTAGGAGTTGATAATGACGTCATAGTAGCTGAATATCCAAGTTACTCCAACGTTTTGGAGCGTATTTAAAGAACTAGTGACAATATCGATGACGAGTTTTTTAAAAATGAGGGCTACATTAAACCTTCCAAACAAGAAATGTTGGCAGCATTTGAATCTTTGCATCGAGGTAGAGAAAATGTAACAGAAAATATATTTGAGTGTTTAAAAATTTTTATGAATGGTGTACAGTAGAATCCAGTGTACAACAAAAAATAACCAAATATTTTATGATATTCTTAAAAGTGTACTAATACATTGTGCACATCATGTAAGTAGTCATTTCTTATTATGTATGTATTAATAAATTAATTGTTTTAAAATGTTAGAAAATTTATTCATTCCTCACTTATTTCTGATTTATTTCCCATCTTTTACTATATTTCTGAATTTACAGTATTCTTCACTATTGAAAAGGTCATATTTCTTTATAAAGAAGTTTCTGTTTAATGAATTTTTTCAAGCGAACGATTGATTTCGTTACATAGAGGTCCGACTGTATATACATATATATACTGTAATCAGGCTGGAGGGAAATTAGTTTTTTGTGTAGTTATAAGCTCAAATATAATAAGTTAAAGGCAATATATTTTCACATGATTTCATATTCTTTATTGTTCATCTTTTTTTGTCTAATTCTAAAATTCAATTCTTATATTTCTGTAGTCTCATTTATTATGTATTTCAGATAATTAAATAATTGTTTGCAGAACCTGACACAATAAACACAACTTGTTTCAATTTCAGGTTGCTATTCTATGTGTGAGAGCACTAGTAAGATTTAGAAAATACAAACGTCCTCAAGAATCTGAATCAGTAAAGATTCTAAAGCTGAATCCATATAGCATTAAAAAGCTCAGAAAGGTAAATTCCTTTCAATAATTTGATTAATTAAACTTAACAGACACTGTATAAACATCAGAAACTGTCTTCTGCAGTTTTGTCCACCCTTTATAAAGAAAAATGTTTGCTTTACTCTGAATCTCATTCTGTGATTTTGGCTGCCATATGTAAACAAAAATTCTAAAACTTCTGTTGCTTCATTCTTAATTAAAAGAAGTAATCCAGTGTTACTACCTTGTTTGCTATATATATTAAAAGAAGTAATAGCTACTTAAATATGAGGATTGGCACAAAAGTAATGGTTTTTTTTTTTTTTTTTTTTTTTTTTGATTCTCAAGAAGTATAATTCAAACTGCAATTTTTTTTTGCAGGGAGATGCATATACACTATATGACCAGAAATATTCATGTACATACACAGATTGTTTTAAAAGAGCTTTTAATTCAAAAATCTAATACATAGTAGGGTGATCCATGGTCTGTATGTCAACTTTAACTGTCCTGGACATACTTTCTACCAACTTCCAGAGCTGTTTTGTCCACAACCAAATACAGCTCTACATTATCCTGCAGGTGTTCAGTAGGGTTGAGGTCTGAGCTCTAAACTAATCAGTCTAACTTTTCGATATAATTAACCATAAACCAATCATGTTTGACTCCCACTGTATGATGTGGAGCATTGTCCTTGCTGATATTGATAATAGCAAAATGGTAGTGCATAATTGCCCAGAACATTCAAGTAGGTCGTGGACCACCTGGTTTCAGACAGTACCACTAGTGGCTCAAGTGAAACAGCCTCCATATCATCAGACCAACTCCATTAAACTTCATGATCAAGACAATAATTTGACAGGAAGTGGTCTCTGCATAAGCATTAGCAAGGGCACATGATGCAAGAAAGCAAGCTTATATAGCATCAGCCAAAAAAAAGAAAAAAAAACATACACACACACCCCCTTCTCATTTCACTCATCCACCCGCTCCAAATGTTTGTCTAGTTTTGCCTTGAATATGTTTAAGCTATCAATTTCTACAACAGATGGAAGTTTGTTCCAGCAATCAACCACCTGCTGGCTAAAGGCAAACTTCTGCACATCAATCCTACAACTGTTTTTCCTCAATTTGAATTTATGCCCTCTCAGGTGATTATTCTGAGCAAGAGGAAGAATCCCATCAGCATTGAGCATGCTCAAACCATTCAAGGCTTTATACATCTCAATCAAATCACCTCACAGGTGCCTAGTCTCCAGACATTGTAATTTGAAAAACTTAAGCCTTTCTTCATAAGAGCAACCCTTTGTTCCATTCACTAATCTTGTTGCCCTTTTCTGTACTCGTACCAACAGCTCTACATCATTCTTAAAATGAGGCCTCCACACCTGTATACAGTCTCAAGGTGTGGTCTGACCATTGCCTTATACAAGGGGATAATCACCTCCTTATCCCTGCTAGAAATATTCCTGTATATCATTGACAAGACACCATGAGCTACTCTTGCAGACAGTCTGCACTGCTCAGAAAACTTCATATCTGCTTGCACAATTATCCCCAGGTCCTTTTCACTCTACCTCTGTCAGTGTAGTACCATACAGTTGATACGTTACTCTATGGTTACTGCTTCCCATATGCAGTACTTTACATTTATCAATGTTAAACTTCAGCTGCCACCTCTCAGCCCATCTACTCAACTTTTCTAGATCCTGTTGCAGCAGCGTACTGGCATTAGTGTCATTAACAACCATGCCAACCTTCATATCGTCTGCAAACTTGGACATTAATATACCATCATCAATATCATTAATGAGTACAGAAAACAACAATGGAACCAACAATGAACCCTGGGGGACTCCACTAATAACATTAGTCCACGAAGAGCAGTGTCCGTTGATTACCACTCTCTGTCTTCTCCCACTCAACCATCCCTTTATCCATAGACAAGACACAATGAGCTACTCTTGCAGACCATCTGCACTGCTCAGAAAACTTCATATCTGCCTGCACAATTACTCTAAGGTCTTTTCACTCTCTACCTCTGTCGGTGTAGTACCACACAGTTGATACATTACTGTGGGGTTAGTGCTTCCCATATGTAGCACTTTACATTTGTCAATGTTAAACTTCATTTGCCACCTCTCAGTCCATCTGCTCAACTTTTCTAGATATCGTGTTGCAGCAGCGTACTGTCATTACCAACCCTGCTAACCTTTGTATCGTCTGCAAACTTGGACATTAAGCCTGATATTTAGTTTGTTAGCTACCCAAGCAGGAGCATCAACAGTTGAACCATCGATATCAAGTGGACTAATCTGATTCATCCCCTTCCTTCTAGAGTTTACATAAGTAAAGAACTCTTTGCTGTTTTTCTTTGCATCCTTTGCCAAAGATTTCTCATAATCTGCCTTTGCCTGCCTAACCTCTGTTGTGACTTGGTTACAGACCAGCTTATATCTATCATAGGCTTCTGTGTTACCTGTTAATTTATATGTATCCCATGCATTTTTCTTCTCTACCACATGTCTGATTAGTTCATCTGACATCCATCCATTCATTCATCCGACATCCATCCATTCATCTGACAATCTCTACATATCCATTCAAACAAAACATTTTGTGGCAAGATTTATCACATTGCAGCACTTTTGACTGCTGTTATGGAGTCCATGAATATCTGGACACTGTTTTGTACTAGTGACTGTGATATTTGGCTTATATGCAGCTGTCCTACTGTTGTTACTATTGAACCAAAGGCTTTGCAGCTCCCTAAAGTTGGTTGACATATTGATGGACATTTCTGTGGCCTCTTTAACTTATTCCTTGATGTTTTTCTACAGATGACATGAATGAGTCATGAACTACCTGCTTTACAGTTTTTCAAACATGTTCCATGAGTTTCTGAAGCCGTTCAGACCTTTTTTCATTGAGATATCATCAATAGTCTTCCATCTTTGAATAACATTCCCATAGCAAATTTTGGGAAGTTCACATGAGTCATAATTGTGTGATTAGGTTATTGACATGGCATCCAGTCACTGTCCCAAGTTGAAAGTCTTAAGTTCTACTCTGTGATTCTAATTCACTGGCATACCATGCTGGTGCATAGGCATACCCATTTATATTGGTATATTTGAACTGATATGCGTGCATGAGGAACTTCTAGTACAATACACAACATTTGTGGAGGAATGTTCAAATACTTTTGGAAATAATAAAAGTAATAAAAAATAAACAGGCTCCAAGATAAATGAGATCAGTTAACAGATAAAATAAAAATGTAAACTTCTAAAAGCTTTCAGGGTAGAGTACTTCTTTATCACCTCAACAGTGAGTGTCATCAGTTTAAATAGCATCGCTGTCATGAAATGGCCAGGACACGACATTGGCCAATGAAAGAGGGTGGCTGGGATGGAGATAAAGGAAGGAGAAGGCGAAAGAAGGTGGAGAATTTGGTGGTGAAAAACACCATCAAAAGTAGTCAGGATTTGGTTTTGGGAAATAACATGCATTAGAACCAAAATATAAAGTGTGCCAGTGCTTGTTATATTTTAGAATTCCAGATTTTGTAATGGGATGTATGTGAGTCCCTTGATTACTGTTAATATTAAGATCCACAATAAATATTTGGAGCTCTTAAGCCGTAGTACAAGTGAAAATTGTGTGAGCAGGCAATGACCTTAACATTATTAAGGGAGTTAAGCTTGTTGTGATACTCACACTAGTATGCTCAGCTAAGGCAAACAAGTGCACTTAGCAGTGCTGGTAGCCCCCTCCGCCACCTCATGATATGATCTTTCAATAGCATAACTCGACAACGGTTGCTGCATGGGAACTATCAGTGCTATTTAAACAGATTTGCACCACTGCAAATTTTTATAGATAAAATCTATAAAAATATATTTATATTTTTATAGATTTTATCTATTGTTATTTTTATTTTTGTGTCTATTATATTTCACTGTTTTATTTAATGTTTGTGTCAGTTTTGGTAAGAAATATTTATTGACGTGATTTGTAATGCTCAATGCCTTTTGTCTAAGATTGAATAGGCACCTGTATTATGCCCATTGCCAAAATGTCGAAGTCAGTCACTGACATATTCAAATGTCCAAATGACCTCCTTTGGCTCACTAAAGGTGGGTTGCAAAAACAACATTTTGAAGAAGACAATGGTGTGACAAAGATTCTTTCTTCCAACACTGAGGCAAAAAGTTTGGGTCTCTGGGAAAGAATACAATGAAACTTTAAGAAGCTACATGGCACTTATCAATGGGTGATAGCAGAGGGAGGGCAAATACTAGGAAATTATCAATTCCTTTAAAGCAGTAATCATGGAAATTGTGATGTGTGTGTGTGTGTGTGTGTGTGTGTGTGTGTGTGTGTGTGTGTGTGTGTGTGTGTGTGTGTGTGTGTGTGTGTGTGTGTGTGTGTGTGCGCGCGTGCACATACACAACCATTAGAGAGATTGCCAAGGAGAATGAAAATTACAGTGATGAAAAGTGCAAAGCCTGCAGTAGCTGTAAGTTGATCTGTATCCTACAGAAAACGTTAGGTGGGAAAAATGCTAATTATGACAAATTGCAGTTCATGCTAGATAAAAGGAAAAATTATTTATTTGTAATTGGTCTCCTGCCCTATATAGTTAAATTTTTAAGTTTTTTTGGAATTCAGAGTGAGATTCCTTTGGATTGGAGGAGTGCCAATGTATTGCCAGTACATAAAGGCTAATTATGAGAAATCACTGGCTAAGAGAGCAAAGAATGTAATCAAGAAGTTTTTCACACATGTGAATACAAATAAGAAAAGAAAAATTCAGAGAGAACTTTTGCGTAATGGATGTGGGGAAAGTTGTAGAAAAAGCAATTGATGTTGCTAATGAATTAAACAGGTATTTCAGATTGATCTTTATGGATCAAGGACTCTTTGCAGCAAAGAGAAACTGCGAGGGAACTTAACAGTATGGAATTAGTGATACTGAAAATACAGAAGCCTGTTTATCAGAAAAATTTTCAAGCCTAAAGGGAAGTCAATTCCCAAGAGCTGATGACTTATACCTATTAATTTTGAGTGAGGTATCTTGAGAGTGCATTGAACCATTAAGATTAATTATGAGAGCATCATGGACTTCAAAGAGGTTCCTTTTAAATGGAGAAGTGCCATTGTATTGCCAGTACTTAAGGCAGTTCCAAGAGTGAAGAGAATAACTTCATACCAGTCACTCTGACTTTGTCAGTGGTAGGGAAACCATGGAGATAATCATCAGGGATCCAAGATAGAGGCATATAGAGAGAAATTATATTCTAAGGGAAGCACACTATGTTTTTGTAAAGACAAAATTTTGCTTAACCTACTTGTTTAGCTGTTTCTACAGAATCACTCATGAGCTGGATATAGGAAATAAGTTTGATAATTATTCTAATAACAGATTAAACAACACTGCACTCCACACAATTGAGAGGGCACTTACTGTCTCTACAAATTCCAGCTGTATTTTACATTACAAGCTCCAAAAAAGATCAGTGTTATGCTATTTTATTTACTTAATTGTCATATTATATTGTACTTTATAAGTAGCTCTATAGTTCTAGTTATGCTCGTTTTTTTTATTTTAAGTTTAAATAGTGTTTTTGTAGCTTACGACTTAATATACGCAAAAACATTGTCTCATTCGAATCTTGCAGCCATTGTTTTCCTATAGAGTGAGTGGTAGGGAATTCAAATTTTTAATTGTGGTAAATAGGTAGCTCTAATGTAAAACTAGATGGCATAAAATGTATCACTGCATTTAAGAATCTATTACATAGTGTAGTAGTGATAATTGATTAATTAAATTTATTAATCCTATTAATTTTCATTGTTAATTTCAACATTACGCCCCTAGAGCAACAAAGCAATGAGCACAAAGTAGCAGGAGTGCTATGAATCACAGAACCGAGGGTAGCAATTCCCCAATGCATCTCAGCCTAAAAAAATGTGCACCTTGTGAAATGTTTGCAGAACTCTCTGGAACAAGATATGATCTAGCCAAGGAGGATATCTTTGTGTGTGCTAGATGCAAAAAGAGCCAAGAAATTAGACACCAACTCAGCATTCTGATGGGCACTTATGAGAGTTTGAAGAATCGGGTAGATGCCCGTGAAGGTATTAAAATGGGGGGCCCCATCAAGCTTTCCGCTGCCCAACTCAATGCCAGAGCTCACTCTTGTGCATTAGGCAAAACAGTGGCAATCTCAAAGGCAAATTGGTCCCACAGGAGTTATTGTCGGTGACTCTATTGTCAGGGAGACGGGTAATATATTGTGTAAAAAGGATAGGTGGAATAGGACCAGGTATGTCTGCCAGGAGCGAAAGTTGATGATGTTGAAGAACAGATATCACCTTTTAAGAGCACAAAGAGTGATATTGTTGTACACGTTGGCATTAATGACATTAAGAGTAGGTGATCTGCAGATTTACTTAATAAGTACAGGTCAATGCTGAAATAAAGTGGCGAGTTAGGTTTAAATTTGCACAGACAGGAGATAGGAGGGAGTATATGATGAGGGCCTTGTCAATCAATTAGGCCCTGGAGGCATTGTGCAAGGCTCGTGGAGTAGAATTTTTCTCATTGTCTGTGCTTGTTAACAGGAGAGACTGCTTCTATAGGGATGGGACACACTTAAATAGAAAGGGTACAAAAGTGTATGCTGATGGTATTAGCATTAGCATTAGTAGAAGCATATGATGCAAGAAAGCAAGCTTATGCAGCATCAGCCAGAAAAAAAAAAAAAAAAAAAAAAAACTTCCACTTCACCCCTCCGTTCATTTGAAATACCTGTCCAGCTGAGCCTTAAATTTATTTAGGCTATCAACTTCCACAACAAGGGATGGAAGTCTGTTCCACCAACCAACTACCCACTGGCTAAAGGCAAATTTCCGTACATCTATCCAACATCTGTCTTTCCTCAATGTGAATTTATGCCCCCTCAGGTGATTATTCTGAGCAAGAGGCAGATTCCCATCAACATTGAGCATGCGCAAACCATTCAAGGCTTTATACACCACTATCAGATCACCTCGCCGGTGCCTAGTCTCCAGACAGTGTAATTTGCAAAACTTCAGCCTTTCTTCGTAAGAGCAACCCTTTGTTCCATTCACTAACCTTGCTGCCCTTCTCTGTACTCGTTCCAGCAGCTCTACATCCTTCTTGAAATGAGGCCTCCAGACCTGTATAATGTGCACCTTGTGAAATGTTTGCAGAACTCTCTGGAACAGGATATGATCTAGCCAAGGAGGATATCTTTGTGTGTGTGCTAGATGCAAAAGTGCCAAGAAATTAGGCACCAACTCAGCATTCTGATGGGTTGCAGTACTCAAGGTGTGGTCTGACCATTGCCTTATACAAGGGAATAATCACCTCCTTATCCCTGCTAGAAAAATTCCTATATATCATGGCGCCTCCGTAGCCAGGTGGGAAGGAGCAGGAGTGCGTAGCACACGCTTCTTGATTAGACGGGGGGTCGAGCCCGTCACCATCAAATATGGAGGATGCGGAAAGGTCAGGGTATGACCACCGCATATCCCAGAGCAATATGGCCTTAGTTGCTAATGCTCCAAATAAACAAACAACAAACAACAACAACCTATATATCATTGATAAGACAACATGAGCTACTCTTGCCGCTCGTCTGCACTGCTCAGAGTACTTCATATCTGCCTGCACAATTACCCCCAGGTGCTTTTCATTCTATACTACTGTCAGTGTAGAACCACAGAATCGATACGTTGCTCTGGGGTTACTGTTTCCCATATGTAGTACTTTACATTTGTCAGTGTTAAACTTCATTTGCCACCTCTCAGCCCATCTGCTCAACCTTTCCAGATCCTGTTGCAGCAGCATAGATTCAGTAGTGTCCTTAACAACCCTGCCAACTTTTGTATCGTCTGCAAACTTGGACATTAAGCTTGATATACCATCATCATTATTATTTATAAATACAGAAAACAATAATGGACCCAACACTGAACCCTGAGGGATTCCACTGATAACATTAGTCCACGATGAGCAGTGTCCATTGATTACCACTCTCTGTCTTCTCGCCCTCAACCACCCCTTTATCCATAGCAGCAATTTGCCTCCAATGCCACACTGCTCCAATTTGTGCAACAGTATCAAAAGCCTTTCTAAGATCCAAGTATATAATATCAAAGTTATTCTTTACATCCAGTTCTTTTGTGACTGCATCACAGTATCCAATCAAATTGGTCAGGCAAGATTTCCCCTTAACAAAACCATGCTGTGTCTGAGTTATAACTGAAGTCTTGTCTAGATGATCCTGCAGTGCTTCTTTAACCAGTGCCTCCATTAATTTTCTTGGAACAGAAGTTAAACGCACAGGTCTATAATTACTTGTGTCAGCCTATGATCCTCCTTTGTGAATTGGGGTCACATTTGCACATCTCCAGTCTATGGGTGCTCCCCTGAGTCCAAGGAAGCTGTCATAATTATCGCTAAGAGTTTGCTTACTTCCTTTGCTGCCTCCGTTAATATAACGGGATAGATCCCATCCACCCCGGGTGCCTTTCTTGTGTTTATCTTCAACAATTTCTCCTCCACTTTACTCTCAGTTATTACAAGATTATCTAGCTTACTGCCAGAGTTGAATACACCTCTGGCATTCCCCTCGCTGAATAACTCATGTGTGAATGATGTCAATGCAAAATATTCATTAGTTAGTTAGCTACCTGAGCAGGATCATCAACAGTTGTACCATTGATACCAAGTGGACCAATCTGATTCATCCCCTTCCTTCTAGAGTTTACATAAGTAAAGAACTCTTTACAGTTTTTCTCTGCATCCCTTGCCAAAGGTTTCTTGTAATCCTCCTTTGCCTGCTTAACCTCCTTTGTAACTTGGTTACAGATCAACTTATATCTATCATAGGCTTCTGTGTCACGTGTTAATTTATATGTATCCCAAGCATTTTGCTTCTCTGCCATATGTCTGATTAGTTCATTTGACATTCATTTAGGCCTAAACTTGAACAATATTTCTTAGTTGGTATGTAAAGCTTAGTAGCTTCCAAGATAAGTTCTTTGAATGCTTCCCATTTTGAATTTGCTGTTGGTAACATCATCAGTTGGTCCCAGTGTATAGAATTTAAATACTGTCTCAGACCATCGTAGTCACCTTTACGAAAGCAATAACCCTTCCCTTTACCCCTGATGGTAGTTACCTCTTTGTGTAAATCCCAATTCAGCACACTATCATCACTGCCACTTAGTGGTTCCTTTATCTGCAGATTCTTAATGCATGAAGAATCACTACTGATAATCAAATCAAGAGTATTACTCCCTCTAGTTGACTCCCGAACATGCTGATGTAGAAAACAATCATCCAATAAATCCACAAAAGCCTTGCTAGTGTGTGAGTGACCAACCCACAAATTCCAGTCAATATCTGGGAAATTTAAATCTCCCATTATAAGATTCTCTGATTTACTGGCCCACTCTAGTTTCCTGTACAGTTTCTTATTATACTCATCAGAGTCATTAGGCCTATAGCACACTCCTACTCTCAATTTTGATCTCCCAATGCTTATGTCACATGAAACTGACTCGACACTGCACTGTCCAGTGATGTCGACTGGCTTCACTCCCTTGGATTTTATGTGTTTCTTAACTAATAGCATAACGCCCCCCTCCCTTCCTATCCTGTCTATCCTTTCTGTACACATTGTACTCCCCAAATTCCAATTCTGCATTCCTTATATATGTGTGACACCACGTTTCTGATATCCCAACAATATCTGCCTTTGATACTTTGAGCAATACCTCAAATTAATCAAATTTATTTACCAAACTCCTAGCATTGGTGTACAAGCAAGTATACATGCACCTGTTCTTTTTCTTAGCTACACTAACACAACCCATGTGTTTACTTGTACTGCAATGACTCCCAGCAGTCTCTGAAATATCCTGCATCTTGTTTTCCAGGCTTTTGCTCATTCCAATATGAGCAGTGCAAGAATCACTTTCACCTCTGCCTACGGCTACTGTTAATCTATTAGTCCTTGTATCCCCTCAAGCTAGCAGTTTTCCAACCCACCTAACACTGCCTCAATAACATCAGCAAATATTCTTGCACCCTTTCTATTTAAGTGTATCCCATCCCTGCAGAAGCAGTCACTTCTGATAATAAGTACAGACCAGGTTTAAAAAAATTCTACCCCTTGAGCCTTGCATAATCTTTCCAGGGCCGAATTGTACTTGTACTTGTTAGGTAATTCTGCCTGTCTCCTACTCTTAATATCATTAGTGCCAACACATACAACTATATCACCTTTTGTGCCCTTAAAAGATGATATCCGCTCTACAACGTTATCAACCTTTGCCCCTGGCAGACATACCTGGTCCTGTTCCACACCTATCCTTTTTACAAAGCATGTTCCCCATTTCCCTGATAATAGAGTCACCAATAACTACTAGTTCCTGTGGGACGAGCACATTCTGCCTTGGGGGTTGCCACTGTGTTGCATGATTACCAAGTGCAAGCTCTGGCGTTGATGTAGGCAGCTGAGAGCTTGATGGGCCCCCCTCACTTTAAATCCTTCGAGGGCATCCACCCTGTCCTTCAAGCTCTCATGTTGGCCCATAACAACACTGAGTTGTCGCCTGATTTCGTTACACTCCTTGCATCGTGCACACACAAAGACATCCCCCCATGGCAATATCATGTCCCGTACCCGATTGCTCCACAAACATCATGAAGCAGTGCATTTTAAAAGGCTATGATTCAGAGGGCAACTGCCCCCCTCAGTTCTCCTCTGAGCCACAGCACTCCCATTAGCTTGAGCCTTTTGCTTTGCTGCTCTGGTCTGAGTCATGATTTTGATTTAATTTCAACAGAATTTCAATTTCAGTACAAAATTATAAACCTAAACTTGTATCCCAACACAGTTATAATGCTATATATATTTTTCAGTATCAAATATTATCTACGTGTTCTGTTTATATAACTTCCATATCAAGTTATGTATTAATTAATTATGTTTTGTTTGTAATCTAAGTCGTTATATGTATTTAGTTAAAATACAATTTAATTGACAACGAAGTTTAACAAAATTAGTAGATTTTGCTGATTAATTGATATCGAGGCAGAATTAGGTGGCTCGGAAAACTGCTATCTTGGGGGGGGGGATTCACAGACTAAAAGGTTAATAGTAGCTGCAGGCAGAGGTGAAAGTGATTCTTGCAATGCTTCTATTAGAATGAGCAGTGGACTGGAGGGTGTGATGCTGGGGGTTTAGGGAGTGGTAGGAGTCATCTTGAAACAAATAAATACATGGGCTGTGTTAGGGTAACTAAGAATAAGAATAGGTGCATGTATACTTGTGTGAACACCAATGCTAGAAGTATAGTAAGAAAATTTGATGAATTTAAAGTGCTCCTCAAGACATCAAAGGTAGATATTGTTGGGATATCAGAAAGAGAGAGAGAGAGAGAGAGAGAGAGATGGTGTCACACAAATATAAGCAGTGCAGAATTGGAATTTGAGGAGTACAGTGATACAGAAAGGAAATACAGGATGGGAAGGGAGGAGAGGTCAGACTGTTAATTAAGAAAAACACAAATTCTAAGGAAGTTCATCCAGTTGACATAGATGGACAGTTCAATGTTGAATCAATTTGGTGTGACATAGCCACTAGGAAAACAAAAATGAGAGTATGAGTGTGTTATAAGCCTAATGACTCTAATTAGTACAACAAACAATTGTACAGAGAAATCAAATGACATAGTAAACCAGATTGTGTTATAATGGGGGATTTTAACTTCCCAGATATTGACTTGAACTTGTGGTTTGGTCACTCGCACACTAGCAAGACTTTTGTAGATTTATTGGATAATTGTTTTCTGCAGCAGTTCGAGAGGCAACTAGAGAGTGAAATACTCTTGACCTGGTTGTCAGCAGTGATTATTCATCCATTAAGAATTTGCAGATAAAATAACCAGTAGGTGACAGGGATCACAGTGTACTGATGTGGGATTTACTTAAAGATATATTTACAATCAGGGATAATTATATCTTTAAGTTTTTCCTTCTGTCAAGGTGACCACAGTAGTCTCAGACAATTTTTAAATTCTGTACAGTGGGACTAGGCTTTTCATACTGATTAAGAAATATTGTTCAAGGTTTAGGCCTAAATGGATGTCAGATGAACTAATGAGACTCGTGGCAGAGAAGAAAAATGCTTGGGATGCATATAAATTATCAAGTGACACAGAATCCTATGCAGATATAAGCTGGTCTGTAATCAAGTCACAAAAGAGATTAGGCAAGCAAAGGCAGATTACAAGAAATCTTTGGCAAAGGATGCCAAGAAAAAGCAAAGACTTCTTTGCTTATATAAACTCTAGAAGGAAGGGGATGAATCAGATTGGACCACTTAACACAGACGGTTCGACTGCTGATGATCCTGCTCAGAAAGTTGATAATCTGAATGAGTATTTTGCAACTATGTACTCACATGAGGAGTTATTAAGGGAGGAAAATGCCGGAACTTCATCAAACTGTAATAGGGGTGGTTAATGATTTTGTAATAATTGAGAGCAAAGTGGAGGAGGAATTGTTGAACTTAAACATAAGAAAGGCACCTGGGGTGGATGGAATCTATCCAGTTATATTAAAAGAGGCAGCAAAGGAAGTAAGCAAACCCTTGGCCATAATTATGAGAGCTTCCTTGGACTCAGGGTAAGTCCCCATGGACAGTTAGTTTAACTTCCTTTCTGGGGAAAATAATGGAGTCACTGGTTAAAAATGCATTGCAGGATCATCTACACAAGACTGCAGTAATAATTCAGACACAACATGGGTTTATTAAAGTAAAGCCTTGTCTGACAAATTTGAATGGATGCTGTGATTGGTTACAAAGGAACCGAATGCAAAAAACAATTTTGATGTCATATACTTGGATTTCAAGAAATCTTTTGACACTGTTGTGCATGGAAGACTACTGTACAGATTGGAGCAGTATGGTATTAAGGGTAAGTGTGCTACAATGGATAAAAGGGTGGTTGAGTGGGAGAAGGCAAAGAGTGGTAATCAGTGGATGCTGCTTTTTGTGGACTAATATTATTAGTAGAGTCCCCCAGGGTTCGGTGTTGGGTCCACTTAAGAATGATATTGATGAAGGTATATCAGGCTTAATGTCGAAGTTTGCAGATGATACAAAGATTGGCAGGGTTGTTAATGACAGGATCTAGAAAATTTGGGCAGATGGACTGAGAAGTGGCAACTGAAGTTTAACATTGACAAATGCAAAGTACTGCATATGGGGAGAAATAAACCAGAGAAACATACTAAACTTAGGGTGGTAGAAAATGAAAAATATCTGGGTGTAATTGTCCAGTCAGGTGTGAAGATTCTGAGCAGTGCAGACAGGCTACCAGAGTAGATCATGGGGTCTTGTCAATGATATACAGGAATTTTGCAAGCAGGGATAAGGATGTGATTATCCCTTTGTATATGGTAATGGTCAGGCCATGCCTTGGGTACTTCATACAGGTCTGAAGTTGCAATTTTCGTACAGGCTGCAATTCATTTTAGAAAGGATATACAGTTGCTTGAGTGTGTACAGAGAAAGGCAACAAGATTGGTGAGGGGGAACGAAGGGATTCTCTTACCAAGAAAGCTTAAATTTTGCAAATTTCAGCATCTGGAGCCTTGGCACCTGCAAGGTGATCTGATTGAGATGTATAAAGCCTTGAATGGGTTGAGGAAGCTGAATTCTGATGGGATTCTACCGCTTGCTCAGATTATGTATCTGAAGGGCCATAAATTGAGATTCAGGAAAGACAGTTGTAGAATAGAAGTATGGAAATTTGCGTTTAGCCAGCAGGTCGTTAATTGCTGGAACAAACTTCCATCTGTCATTGTGGAAGTTGATAGCTCAAATAAATTCAAGGAGGGACTGGACAAAGTTGTAGAGTAATAGGATGTTGGAATTTTTTTTTTTTTTTTTTTTCCTTTCTGGCTGATGCTACATAAGCCCATACACTTGCTTTCTTGCATCACATGCCTCCATTACTACTACTATATAAATTTTTATATGCAAAAAATTATCAAGTTTTTTTCTTTTTATTTTTTTATGAAAACCCCAAACACAAAAGGTATCAAAACCTATAGTACTTAGTACCGTGCATGGGTTGAAGGAGAAGTATGGGGGGAGGGGAGTGCTGGAAACTTTGCTCTAGAGACTAAACATGGGTTTCACCACTTCAGGCCTCCAATAAGCAAAGTGGTGGTATTTCACCGGTTGATGAAAGTCATCTAGTTTATTTTAAAAAATATATAAAGGCAATGCAACTGCGATCTTAAACAGTTAGGACTGCAATGTCAAAATCTAAGGATTACTCCAAGACAATGTTACATACCAAAGAACAGAATAAGATCCCACACGGGCTGCAAGAGTAGCTCGTGGTGTCTTGTCAATGATATACAGGAATTTTTCTAGCAGGGATAAGGAGGTGATTATTCCCTTGTATAAGGCAATGGTCAGGCCACACCTTGAGTATTGTATACAGATCTGGAAGCCTCATTTCAAGAAGGATGTAAAGCTGCTGGAATGAGTACAGAGAAAGGCAACAAGATTAGTGAATGGAACAAAGGGTTGGTCTCACGAAGGAAGGCTTAAGTTTTGCAAATTACAGTGTCTGGAGACTAGGCACCGGCAAGGTGATCTGATTGAGGCATATGAAGCTTTGATCATGCTCAATGCTGATGGGATTCTTCCTCTTGCTCAGAATAATCACCTGAGAAGACATAAATTCAAATTGAGGAAAGACAGATGTAGGATAGATGTACATAAATTTGCCTTTAGCCAGCAGGTAGTTGGTTGGTGGAACAGACTTCCATCCCTTGTTGTGGAAGTTGATAGTCTTAATAAATTTAAGGCTCAGCTGGACAGGTATTTCGAATGAACGGAGGGGTGAAATGGGAGTGGTGGTTTTGTTTTTTTGTTTTTTTTTGGCTGATGCTGCATAAGTTTGCTTTCTTGCATCATATACCTCTGCTAATGCTAATAGAAAAAACATAAAATACTACTCAATGACAACAAAATTGATGAGTTCCTAGATAAATGCCTCAATCTGAACAATTCAGAATCTCCTTTCATCTTTGCAAACATCTAAATACACAAAGGTAATGCAGTAGCCAGGCCAACAATTTACCGGGCACTTCTACCCATACAGAAAATAGCTGATCGGCTTGTTGAGCTACTATCAGCCATAGTGCCACCCAACCTAAGAGCCATCAATAATACTGATGACCTTCTGCCAAAACTGGACCAAATTATCTCTTAACCTCAAGACCATCTTGTTTCATTTGATGTGAACTCAATGTTTATCACTGTTCCTTTCACAGATGCAAAAACAAGCAGGACACTTAAGATCCATTTTAGTTTCATCATACCATTCCACATTAACAACATGCAGAAACTCAATTGCCTCTCAGTAGGAAAAGTTTACTTCATCTCTTAAAATGACATTTGCATTCAAAAAACTGGCCTGAGCTCGAGCAATCCTTCGTCCCGAACTCTTAACAATGGTCTTTATAGAGAATTTTGAAGATCAGGTCCTTGATATGCTTAATACACTCCCACCCCAAAATTTTGTGGTAAATATGCTGACACTGTTTTAGCAGCCTGGAACAACAACCAAAACAGCTTATAATTGTACTTTCAACTAGTGTCACCTTCAGATAAATTTCAAAATGCAAAAAGAAAACAGATTTTAATTACATGAGCAAAGAACAAATCTCTAAAACACTTCAGAGGAAACCTACCAATATAGGCAATATTCTGAATTTCAATTCTCCTCTCCCCCCCCCACACACTTAACTAAAACTGGGGTAAATAAGTCCTTCATCCTCAAAAGTCTTAAAGTTTGCAAAGGAACGTCTCCAATAAGAACTAAAATACATAAAAAAACAGCCATGAAAAATGGATACCACGAATCTCTTGTTACCAAAATAATATATGACACCACCAAATATCTGCACAACAGAGCAGGAAGATCCCCAAAGTGTAGGCAACCTCACCATTATATTCATTCCAGTGATCAACAATAGAATTTTTCCAGTAAATCAGAATGTCTTGTAATGGGGAATTTTAACTTTCCAGATATTGATTGGAGCTTGTGGTTGGTCACTCGCATGCTAGCAAGACTTTGGTGGATTTATTGGAGGATTGTTTTCCATAGTAAGATGTTCGAGGGCAACCGGAGGGGGGGGGGGGGGTAATATTCTTGATCTGATTATCAGCGTGATGACTCATGCATTAGGGATTTGCAGATAAACGAACCACTAGATGACAGTGATCACAGTCTACTGATGTGGGATTTACTTAAAGATGTAACTACCATCAAGGGTAAAGGGAAGTTTTTTTGTTTTCGTAAAAGGTGATTACAGTGATCTCAGGCAGTTTTTAAATTCTATACAGTGGGACCAACTGATGATCTTAAAAACAAATTCTAAATGGGAAGCCTTCAAGGAATTAATCTTAGAAGCTACTAAGCTTTTCATACCAACTAAGAAATACTGTTCACGATTTAGCCCCAAATGGATGTCAGATGATCTAATGAGGCTTGTGGCAGAGAAGAAAAATGCGTGGGATGCATATAAATTTTCAGGTGACACAGAAGCCTATGGCAGAGATAAGCTAGTCTGTAATCAAGTCACAAAGGAGGTTAGGCAAGCAAAGGCCGACTATGAGAAATCGTTGACAAAGAATGCAAAGAAAAACAATAAGGACTTCTTTACATAAGTTACCTCTAGAAGGAAGGGGATGAATCAGATTGGTCTACTTGATACTGATGGTTTGACTGTTAATGATCCTGCTCAGCAAGCTGACAATCAGAATGAGTATTTTGCAACTGCATTCACACGAGGAATTCTGTAAGGAAGGGGAGGACAGAAGTTTACTAAACTCTAACGGGGAAGGGGATGAATCAGATTGGTCTACTTGATACTGATGGTTCGACTGTTAATGATCCTGCTCAGCAAGCTGACAATCAGAATGAGTATTTTGCAACTGCATTCACACAAGGAATTCTGTAAGGAAGGGGAGGACAGAAGTTTACTAAACTCTAACGGGGAGCTAAATAATTTTGTAATAATGGAGAGCAAAGTGGAGGATAAATTGTTGAAGTTAAACATAAAAAAGGTACTTGGGGTGGATGGAATCTATCCAGTTATATTGAAGGAGGCAGCGAGGGAAGTAAGCAAACCCTTAGCCTTGATTATGAGAGTATCCTTAGATTCAGAGGGAGGTTCCCATGGACTGGAGATGTGCAAATGTATCCTCAATTCACAAAGTGGGTTCAAAGGGTGATGCAAATAATTATAGACCTGTTAGTTTAACTTCTTTTCCTGAGAAAATAATGGAGTCACTGGAAGTGATGGAGAATCACCTAGTTAAGACTGCAGTAATAGTTCAGCCACAGCATGGGTTTGTTAAGGAGGAAGTCTTGTCTGACAATTTGATTGGATACTACGATGTGGTCACGAAGGAACTGGTTGCAAAAAATAATTTTGATATCATATACTTGGATTTCAGGAAAGCTTTTGATACTGCTGCACATTAAAGACTGCTGTACAAATTGGAGCAGTATGGAATTAAGGGCAAGTTTCTGCAATGGATAAAGGGATGGTTGATTGGGAGACGGCAGAGAGTAGTAATAAATGGACGCTGCTCTTTGGGGACTAATGTTATTAGTGAATTCCACAGACTAATTAGTGGAATTAAGCTGTATTTATTATTAAAAATGGAAACTGCAGATCTTACCTGTAAGGTGTTCCTGCCTGTGGAGACTATCCCATCTGATTGATAGTTCTGGATGAATGGACCTCCCTCTAAAGCTGCTGGATGTTCTTCAAATGAATGCCTGTGGAGTGGTTTGACCACTGTGAGTAAATTATGGCTGAGTGAGTCTTCTGGTAGAGGTTCTTATACTTTGGTGGTGGTGGTGGTGAATTTGACTATCTTGGGTAAGTGGTTGATTGTTCTGGATGAACGGCCCTCTAACGGCCCAGTACGTAGTCAAACATATAATGGCTGTAACCATGTTATGAGACAGTTTTTCAGTTTGGCTCTTTAGTGTTTTTGTATGTACAACTGCAGAATTACAAGTGGTTACCTTAGTATTTATTATTATTATTGCTCTTATATTATTTCTCCCTGATTGGGAGTTCCACCTCGTGACAGGTATTGCTACCAAGTACATAGGGTGGTTGTTGTTATGTCTGGTGTTACTCTTGGTCGAGGAACTCTGACTATCCTATAGGTGTTCAGGATTGCGACTTTCTGGAGTTCCTTGTGGGTGTTCACTGGGAGACCTATTGCTGCTAGGCTGTTATATAGGGTCTTTGGCACCATACGTGTGGTTGACACGATGATCAGGATGGTCGTTACTTGTTGCATATGCCACATCTCTTTGATTTCCTGTCTCAGGGTTCATGTACTTCCTGATTTTTTCCCCATTAGTTTTCTGCAGGTTGCCAGAAAACTAATGGGGAAAAAAATTGACATAGCTGTACCAATTGGGTACTGCTATGTCAATCAGATAGGTAGCCTTTTCCTTCATGTCCACAAGGGTTACGTCTGGTCCGTTGTGCGGGATTGTCCTAACCGTTATTATGGCTCGGTCCAAGTACAGCTTGTGGGTTGGGGTCTCTAGTACTGCCTGGGGTTCATACTTGTAGTGCGGACTTGTTCTTCAATCAATTGGTATTTACTTGCTAACTTCTGATGTATTATCCTGGCTACCTGGTTGTGTCTATGAGTGTACTCAGTCTGGGGGATCACATTACATCCTGCGGTGATGTGTTGGATCATTTCTGAGGCCAGGTGGCATCGTTAACATGTGTCATCCGACATTCGCGAGCTCCTTTGCGATGCATTTTCTATAGTTTCTGGTGTTGATTACCTGGTCTTGGATGGCAAGCATGAATCCTTCAGTCTCGGGGAAGAGTGTCCCACTCGTGAGCCATGCATTGGAAGCAATTTTATCTGTGATCTTGATGAAGATCATTGTAGTGTCTGCCCATCTTTCTAGCTTTGTTTGTGCCTCCTGGTTGGGGGGAAGACCCATTGCTTAGGTTGAGTAGAGTATACTGCTTGCCTATCTTCCTTATGGCCTGTGGGAGTGCTGCTGTGTCACTATCTTCTGTTGCTCAATGAGGTCTATCAGGCCCCTTCCTCCTCCTTTCCGGACATTTGTCAGTCTCTCCACAGCAGATTTTGGGTGGTGTTGGCAGCTCTTGATCATCATTGTCCTTGTCTTTCTCATGATATCCTCCAGCTCAGTGTTAGTCCAATCTATGACCCCGAAGGAGTATGTTAGCACTTGGACTGCATAGATGTTTATGGCTTTAATTGTGTTCGCTCCATTCAGCTTTGCTTTCAGCAGGCTTCTGAGTGTCTGATGGTATTTTTCGGTCAGGCAGGCCTTAATTTCTTTGTGCTGTAACAGCTGATCCTGCATCATCCCCAAGTATTTATAGGCGTCTTCCTCTGCCATGGCTTCTATCTCTTTACCAGTCTGCAGCTGGTAGTTTCAGTTGACTAATTTTCCCTGGTGCAATCCGTAGGTCTTGCAGTTGTCTAGACCAAATTCCATCCTAATATCATTGCTGAATTCTTTGGTGATCTGGAGTAGTTGCTGGAGATGCTTCTCGGTTCCCGTATAGAGCTTGATATCATCCATGTACATCAGGTGGGTGAGGGTGTACAGGTTCTTCCTTCCTTCTTTAAGGTTATATCCGTACTTGCTACTTTTGAGCATGGTGGATAGCAGGTTAAGTGCTAGACAGAACTACAATGAGCTCAGGGCATCTCCCTGAAAGATTCCTCTCCCGATGGGGATTGGTCTGGTTGTGATGTTTTCAACCTTAATGGTAGTACTCCATTTTGCCATCATTTCTCCTAGGAAGTTTGTCACTATCAGACCGACTTTGTAGACGTTCAGTGCCTCTATTAGCCAGTTATGAGGCACAGAGTCGAAGGCCTTGCAGTAATCGATGTAGGCTGTGTGCATGTTGCGGCGGTTCTTGTAAGCTTGCTCCATAAATGCAGCATCAATGAATAATTGCTCCTTGCATCCTTTCTGCTGTTTCGCCATTATGTTCTGGCTCTCCGAGTGGTCTGATATCTTCCTGGTTATGCAGTGATCAATATCTTGTACATTGTTGGGAGGCAGGTGATTGGCCTATATTTCACCAGGTTTCTTGTATCTTTGTCTTTAGGCTTCAGATATGCGATTCCTTGAGTGAGAAACTTCGGAATTGTCTTGGAGTGCCTTATCATTTGGGTGAACTGCTTTTCCAGGTGCTTGTGGGTGCAAATAAGCTTCTTTTGTACCAGTAGTTGTGAACGTTATCTATTCCTGGAGTTTGCCAGTTGTGAGAGTTCTTGATTGTCTGTTTTACTTCTTCCTGAATCTCCCACCCTCTCATTTCTTGTATGTCCTTGGTTTTCTTGCATTCTAGTTCTATCCAGAGGGCTCGGTTGTTATGTCTTACTTCCCTGCGAATATGTTTCCCCAGAACTCCTCAATCGTCTTCTGCTCGGATGGTCCATTCCCTTCTTCCCATCTTCTCCGAAACCCCCTGTAGAAGCCTCTTTGGTCCTCATTGAACATTCAGTTGTTTATTTTCCTCTGGGAGCTCTCTTTTTATCGGCGTACTCTCTTGTTGAGTGCAAGGAGGTTCTGCTTCAATGTGTCCAAGTACTCTGCTATTCTCTATAATAATAATAATATTATTATTATTATTATTATTATTTTCTCCCTGATTGGGGGTTCCACCTCGTGATGGGGTATTGCTACCAAGTACACAGGGTGATTGTTGTTATGTCTAGTGTTACTTTTGGTCGAGGAACTCTCTTGCCATTCTACAGGTCTTCAGGATTGCGACTTTCTGGAGTTTCTTGTAGGCGTTTCCTGGGAGAGCTGTTGCTGCTAGGCTGTTATGTAGGGTCTTTGGCACCATACCAGTGGTTGACACGACGATCGGGGTGGTTGTTACTTGTTGCATATGCCACATCTCTTTGATTTCCTGTCTTAGGTTCGTGTACTTCCTGATTTTTTCCTCATGGGTTTTCTGGAGGTTGCCAGTGTTAGGTACTGCTATGTCAATCAGATAGGCAGCCTTTTCCTTCTTGACCACATGGGTTATGTCCAGTCTGTTGTGCAGGATTGTCTTATCCTTATTATGGCATAATCCCAGTATGGCTTGTGTGTTGGGGTCTCTAATACTGCCTGGGGTCTGTACTCATAGTATGGTACACTTTCTTTGATGAATTGGTATTCCCTTGCTATCTTCTCATGTATTATCCTGGCTACCTGGTTGTGTCTACGAGTGTACTCAGTCTGGGGGATCACCTTACATCCTGCGGTGATGTGTTGGATCATTTCTGAGGCCAGGTGGCATCGTTAACATATGTCATCCGACATTCCGAGCTCCTTTGCGATGTATTTCCTATAGTTTCTGGTGTTGATTACCTAGTCATGGATTGCGAGCACGAATCCTTCAGTCTTGGGGAAGAGTGTCTCACTTGGGAGCCATGCATTGGAAGCAGTTTTATCTATGTGATCTTGTTGGAGGTCGTTGTAGTGCCTTCTTTGTCCATCTTTCTAGCTTTGTCTGTGCCATCTGGGTGGGATGGGACTCCTCACTTAGGTTGAGTGAGATATACCACTTTGTCTGTCTTCCTTATGGCCTGGTAGAATTCTGCTGTGTGTTGTGTTTTTCTGGAAGGAATCCTTCAGGATAACTATCACTGTTTTTTTTGCTCGATGTGATCTATTGGGCCCCTTCCTCCTTCTTTCCGAGCTATTGTCAGTCTCTCCACGGATGACTTCCGGTGGTGTTGGAGGCTCTTGGTCATCATTGTCCTTGTCTTTCTCATGATATCCTCCAGCTCGGTGTTAGTACAATCTTTGACCCCAAAGGAATATGTTAGTACTGGTTCTGTGTTCCCTCTGTTCAACTTTACTTTCAGCAGGCTTCTGAGTCTCTGATAGTATTTTTAAGCACGCCTTGATTTCCTTGTGCGCTAACTGCTGAGCCTCCATCATCCCCAGGTATTTGTAGGTCTCTCCCTCTGTCATGACTTTGATCTCTTTACCAGTCTGCAGCTGGTAGTTTCGGCCAACTAATTTTCTCTGGTGCAATTCGTGGGTCTTACATTTGTCTAGACCAAATTCCATCCTGATATCATTGCTGATTCAGTTATCTGGAGTAGTTGCTGGAGTTGCTTCTCGGTTGCTGCATAGAGCTTGATGTCATCCATGTACATCAGGTGGGTGAAGGTGTACAGGTTCTTCCTTCCTGCGTTGAGGTTATATCCATACTTGCTACTGTTGAGCATGGTGGAAGTGGGTTAAGTGCTAGACAAAACCACAGTGGGTTCAGTGCATCTCCCTGAAAGATTCCTCTTCTGATGGGGATTGGTCCTGTGATGTTCTCGACCTTAATGGTGGTACTGGGTGCGAGTTTAGCCTGTGCAGACATTGCTCCTTAAAGCTCTTCAAACAGAGAAGTTTTTCCTGATTTATTTTCTGCTTTATTAGTTTAAATTGTCATATTAACTTATTTTCTAGAGTAGCTTTATATTCCTAGTTACGATACTTATTTTAAAGTTTAACTTAGACAGAGATTTCGTAGATATTACTTAGTATCGGTAACGGTATCAAATCCACGTGTCACAAATTGAACGAGAGGTCTTTTAACCAAATTTAGTCGATTTATTAACCAATTGTTATATCAAATTATCTTCTATAAGTAGATTATAGACCTAGTCAGGATCCTTAGTTTATTCTAAATTGAGATAGCGAGATTTGGAAGCTAATCAATACTTACGAGTCCGTAGAAATACCGTTCGTGAATTCCCGCCATTTTTACACGATAGCATAAGCTTAGTGTAGTATACTGCATAATATAATATTGTCAATTAATCAGTAAATCTATTAATCTTGATAAACTTTATTGTCAATTAAATTGTATTTTTAACTATATATATATAACGACTTAATCGTAACAAATAATTAATACATAACTATAGTGGTACACGTGATACGGAAGTTGTATAAAGGGAACACTAGATACCGAAAAAAAAAAAAATATATATATATATATATATATATAACATAACTGTTTTGGGATATAACTTAAGGATTTAATTTTTGTTTTAAATTTTATTGAATTAAATTGGAATCATGACTCTGACCAGAGCAGCAAAGCAAAAGGCTCAAGCTAATGGGAGTGCTGTGGTTCAGGGGAGAACTGAGGGGGGCAGTTGAACTCTGAATCACAGTCTATTAAAATGCACTGTTTGCTTGATGTTTGCGGAGCAGTCGGGTACGGGACATGATACTGCCAAGGGGGATGTCTTTGTGTGTGCACGATGTAAGGAGTGCAAGGAAATCAGGCGACAACTCAGCGTTGTTATGGGCCTTTATGAGACCTTGAAGGACAGGGTGGATGCCCTCGAAGGAAATAAATTGAGGGGCCCATCAAGCTCTCAGCTGCCCACATCAACGCCAGAGCTTGCACTTGGTCATCAGGCAACACAGGGGCAGCCCCCTAGGCAGAATGCGCTGGTCCCACAGGAATTAGTAGTTGTTGGTGACTCTATTGTCAGGGAAACGGGGAACATGCTTTGTAAAAAGGATAGGTGGAATAGGACCAGGGTATGTCTGCCAGGGGCAAAGGTTGATGACATTGTAGAGCGGATATCATCTTTTAAGGGCACAAAAGGTACACGTTGTACACGTTGGCACTAATGATATTAAGAGTAGGAGACCGGCGGAATTACTTAGCAAGTACAGGTCACTGTTGAAAAAAAGCCGTGAATTAGGGTTGAACTTGAAAGTGTCTGCAATTCTGCCCAGACACGATAGGAGGGAGTATATGATGAGAGCCTTGTCGATCAATTCGGCCCTGGAGGGATTGTGCAAGGCTCAAGGGGTAGAATTTTTTTCAGCCTGGACTGTACTTGTTAACAGGAGAGATTGCTTCTATAGGGATGGGATACACTTAAATAGAAAGGGTGCAAGAATTTTTGCTGATGCTGTCAAGGCAGTGTTAGGTGGGTCGGAAAACTGCTAGTTGGGGGGGATACAAGGACTAATAGATTAACAGTAGCCACTGGCAGAGGTGGAAGTGATTCTTGCACTGCTTCTATTCAAATGAGCAGAAGTCTGAAAAACAAGATGCAGGATATTTCAGAGACTGCTGGGAGTCATTGCGGTACAAGTAAACACATGGGTTGTGTTAGGGCAGCTAAGAATAGCAACAGGTGCATGTATATCTGCGTGTACACCAATGCTAGGAGTTTGGTAAATAAATTTGATGAATTTGAGGTATTGCTCAATACATCAAAGGCAGATATTGTTGGGATATCAGAGACGTGGTGTCACACAGATATAAGTAATGCGGAACTGGAAGTTGGGGAATACAATGTGTATAGAAAGGATAGACAGGACAGGAGGGGAGGAGGGGTTATGCTATTAATTAAGAAACACATAAAGTCAAAGGAAGTGAAGCCAGTTGACATCGATGGACAGGGCAGTGTCGAGTCAGTTTGGTGTGACATAAGCATAGGGAAATCAAAATTGAGAGTAGGAGTGTGCTATAGGCCTAATGACTCTGATGAGTATAATAATATATTGTACAGGGAAATAGAGTGGGCCAGTAAATCAGAGAGTCTTATAATGGGGGATTTTAATTTCCCAGATATTGACTGGAATTTGTGGGTTGGTCACTCGCACACTAGCAAGGCTTTTGTGGATTTATTGGATGATTGTTTTCTACATCAGCATGTTCGTGAGGCAACAAGAGGAAGCAATACTCTTGATCTGATTATCAGTAGTGATTCTTCATGCATTAAGAACCTACAGATAAATGAACCACTAGGTGGCAGTGATCACAGTGTGTTGAAGTGGGATTTACTCAAGGAGGTAACTACCATCAGAAGTAAAGGGAAGGGTTTTTGTTTTCGTAAAGGCGACTATGATGGTCTGAGACAGTATTTAAATTCTATACAGTGGGACCAACTGATGATGTTACCAACAGCAAACTCAAAATGGAAAGCATTCAAGGAACTAATCTTGATGGCTACCAGGCTTTACATACCAACTAAGAAATATTGTTCAAGGTTTAGGCCTAAATGGTTGTCAGATGGACTAATGAGACATGTGGCAGAGAAGAAAAATGCATGGGATACATACAAATTAATGGGTGACATGGAAGCCTATGATAGATATAAGTTGGTCTGTAACCAAGTCACAAAGGAGATTAGGCAGGCAAAGGCAGACTACGAAAAATCCTTGGCAAAGGATGCAAAGAAAAACAGAAAGGAGTTCTTTACATACTTGAACTCGAGAAGGAAAGGGATGAATCAGATTGGTTCAACAGTTGAGGATCCTGCTCAGGTGGCTAACAATCTAAACGAGTATTTTGCATCTACATTCACGCATGAGAAGTTATTCAGGAAGGAGAATGATGTAGGTAAAGTAAACATTGGCAGTGAGCTGGATGATTTTGTAATAACTGAGAGGAAAGTGGAGGAGAGATTGTTGAGGATAAACATAAAAAAGGCACCTGGGGTGGATGGGATCTATCCAGTTATATTAAAGGAGGCAGCAAAGGAAGTATGCAAACCCCTAGCCATAATTATGAGAGCTTCTTTGGACTCAGGGGAGGTACCCATAGATTGGAGATGTGCAAATGTAACCCCAATTCACAAAGGAGGATCAAAGGCTGACACAAGTAATTATAGACCTGTTAGTTTAACTTCTGTTCCAGGTAAATTAATGGAGGCACTGGTTAAAGAAGCACTGCAGGATCATCTAGACAAGAATTCAGTTATAGCTTAGACGCAGCATGGTTTTGTTAAGGGCAGGTCTTGCCTGACCAATTTGATTGGATACTATGATGTAGTCACAAAAGAACTGGATGCAGGGAATAACTTTGATATTATATATTTGGATCTTAGAAAGGCTTTTGATACTGTTGCACATGGAAGACTGCTGCACAAATTGGAGCAGTGTGGCATTGGAGGCAAATTGCTGCTATGGATAAGGGGATGGTTGAGTGGCAGAAGACAGAGAGTGGTAATCAATGGACACTGCTCAACGTGGACTAATGTTATTAGTGGAGTTCCTCAAGGTTCAGTGTTGGGTCCATTGTTGTTTTCGGTGTTTATGAATGATATTGATGATGGGATATCAAGTTTAATGTCTAAGTTTGCAGATGATACAAAGGTTGGCAGGGTCGTTAAGGACACTACTGACGCTATGCTGCTGCAACAGGATCTGGAAAGGTTGAACAGATGGGCTGAGAGGTGGCAAATGAAGTTTAACATTGACAAATGTAAAGTACTACATATGGGTAACAGTAACCCCAGAGCAATGTATCAACTCTGCGGTACTACACTGACAGTGGTGGAGAATGAAAAGGACCTGGGGGTAATTGTGCAGGCAGATATGAAGTTCTCTGAGCAGTGCAGACGAGCTGCAAGAGTAGCTCATGGTGTCTTGTCAATGATATACAGGAATTTTTCTAGCAGGGATAAGGAGGTGATTATTCCCTTGTATAAGGCAATGGTTAGGCCACATCTTGAGTACTGTATACAGGTCTGGAGGCCTCATTTCAAGAAGGATGTAGAGCTGCTGGAACGGGTACAGAGAAGGGCAACAAGATTAGTAAATGGAACAAAGGGTTGCTCTTACGAAGAAAGGCTTAAGTTTTGCAAATTACAGAGTCTGGAGACTAGGCACCGGCGAGGTGATCTGATAGAGGTGTATAAAGCTTTGAATGGTTTGAGCATGCTCAATGCCAATGGGATTCTTCATCTTTCTCAGAATAATCACCTCAGAGGGCATAAATTCAAATTGAGGAAGGACGGATGTCGGATAGATGTGCGGAAATTTGCCTTTGGCCAGCGGGTGGTTGGTTGGTGGAACCGACTTCCATCACTTGTTGTTGAAGTTGATAGCCTAAACAAATTTAAAGCTCAACTGGACAGGTATTTCGAACGAACGGAGGGGTGAAATGGGAGAGGGTTTTTTTTTTTTTTTTGGCTGATGCTGAATAAGCTTGCTTTCTTGCATCATATGCCTCTACTAATGCTAATGCTACTCCATTTTGCCATTGGTACTCCTGGAAGGTTTTTCACTATCAGATTGACTTTGTTGATCTTCAGCATCTCTATTAGCCAGCTATGAGACACGGAGTCGAAGGCCTTGCATAATCAATGTAGTCCATGTACAGGTTGCGACACTTCTTGTAAGCTTGCTGTATAACTGTGGCATCTATGGTTAATTGCTCCTTACATCCTTTGCTCATCTGCTTGCATCCTTTCTGCTTCGGCCATTATGATCTGGCTCTCCAAGTGGTCTGATGTCTTCTTGGTTATGCAGCTAGTCAGGATCTTGTATATTGTTGGGAGGCAGGTGATTGGACTATATTTTGCAAGGTTTCTTGTACTTTTGTCTTTAGGCTTCTCAGATATGTGATTCTTTGAGTGAGAAACTTTGGGACTGTCCCTGGGTGCCTTATTATTTGGATGAATTGCTCTTCTACGTGTTTGTGTGCGTGCAGGTGAGCTGCTTGTACCAGTAGTTGTGGAGGTTATCTATTCCTGGAGTTTGCCAGTTGTGGGAGTTCCTGATCGACTCTTTTTCTTCTTCCTCTCGAATCTCCTACTCTCATCTCTTGCGCATCCTTGATTTTCTTCCATTCTAGTTCTATCCAGGGGACTTGGCTGTTATGTCTTACTTCCCTGCTCCATATGTTGACCCAGAAATCCTCGATCATCTTCTGCTTGCATGGTCCATTCCCTTCTTCTCTGAGACTCCTGTAGAAGGCTCTTTGGTCCTCATCGAAGAGTCAGTTATTTATTTTACTCTTGGAGATATCTTTTTATCAGTGTAGTCTTTTGCTAAGTGCGAGGAGGTTCTGCTTCTGTGTGTCTACGTATTCTCCTCTGATTTTTGGTCTCGTGGATGCTGTCTATCTTGAGGATGCTCTTCACTTTTCCAATCAATTTCTTACTCCTATTACCCTGTTTGTACTATGTCAGTTGGCATATCTTGACTAATTTTTTTCTACTGAAGTTTTCTTTCCCAAGCTAGGCGTTCCTTCTGTTTTTGGTTTCTTCTGCTGCTGGTCTCTCATTTCTCTTCCATTAATTCTAGTGGCTGCTATGGCAGCACAGTATATAGCTGTATGGATGGCCTCCAGCGTTGCACCATTGTTGTCGAAGTAACGTGGTATTATTTGCTAATTGACTGTGACTCTCCACAAGTTTCTTTTGGGCGTCTGTTTCGGTATCATGTAGATCTTTGTGGGGTCCATTCCTTCTTCCATTCGTCTTCTATTCTGGTATCATGACATTGTCTCTTTCCACTTCAGCTCTCTGGGTTGTGTTGTATTTCTTCCTGCTCTTCCTCCACAGGTTCCATAGTAGTATACTCTTCCTCCATATTGGCCTATTCTTTGTTCTTTATAGATGATTGCTCACATCCTGCTTGTTTTTTTCCAAGGTTGCAGGAGCTATCAGATTCTTTGTGACAATGGTCCTTCTCTGGTCTGCATATTCACTGTTTAGTGACCTGAATATCTGGGAATCGTTCCAACCACTTTGTATGTAGTCTCGACCTGTACATTGTTATAATGGTCTCTGTCTTGGTTATTTCGTAGTATGCTTGCATGATATATGCATTCATTTTGTTGATGCTCCACTTGATGTGTTGGCGTTTTCTTCCTTCCTGGGTGGTCACTAGCGCAGGAAGCACTTCCAGTTTGTGGGGCTGGATGGTCATGCCCTTCTCTTGTGGTAGCCATATGGGGGACAGCGGCACTATCTTTCTCGAGAGACTGTCTCAACTTTTAAAACCGACCCCTCTGCCTAAGGCCTGAACGCGAGTGACTTTATCCTGCGCCACACTCAATGCAGTATGATTATTATTTCTCTGCAATATCATCCATCTATGGAGGTGGACTTGTTTAGCTTTGTCTTACATACAGTGGTAGTGTTAGTTCTTGGGAGTGACACAAGATGGTACACCATCTGCCTTAGCCACCACTCTGACCTTGGGGAAGGTAGGTCCACTGGAGCAACTTTTGCGATGTTTATTTATTTTAGTTATTATTATTATTCTAATTTATTACTATTATTATACCAGCATGATGGATCTGTGTTCGCTTCCACCAAGGCAGGACTCAAACCCATGTCCATCAGGCTGGTAGTTAGTGTCATTACCGCTCTGCCATCATGCATTATTATTATTATTAATAATAATTTGGTTACCACCTTGTTTGGATTAGATTATATTAGATAAAGTAAAATTAAGGTAATTGAAAACCAAAAATTAATAATTTAAATAAACAAATTTAATAGGTAAACTACTTATTTTTAATTTTGCACTCACTGAAGAAGCAGAGAGAAAATCTGTGAAATTTTGTTAGACTGTTAGTAATATGTAGATTCTAATTCCTGCACATGTGAATTTCTCTCATTTAAAGTAATTTGATCAAGATAGCCTCTATGCTACATGCCATTTAAACATTATATTACTCTTACATATGAAAGGTGAATCATTTATTCATAAAAAATTCAATGATGCTACTGTGACTGATTTCAGAACTCTCTGGGCTTTCATCAGACAATAGGTGGCCACCATTATCAAGGTGCCTCCATAGGCAGGAGCGGCAGTGCGTAGCACACGCTTCTTGATTAGACCGGGGTTCGGGCCCGTGACCACCAAATACAGAGGATGCAGAAAGGTCAGGGAATGACCACCGCATATCCCCGGAGCATTATGGCCTTAGTTGCTAATGCTCCTAAAAACCAAATAACAACGACCACCATTATCAACCTTGTGGTAAATGATGACCAATATATTGAATCTAAATGAGCAGCTAGGCCATGTGTGGAAGAGAAACTTCCATTAACAAATGTAACAGAAATTACTTCAATATTAAATCCCTGGAAATTTAATATTGTCACTTTTGTTATGTTTGCAATTGGAATTTTTTCTTTCTTGTGCCACTTGACTGTTCATTTAGATTCAATATATTGTTCACCATTCAGTGCAAAATTAAGGCCTGCTATTGTCTGATGAGCAGTCAGGGAGCTCTGAAAGTGGTCACAAGAGTGTCCCTGAATTTTTTTTATGAAGAACTGATTTGCCAAGTATTGTTATTCAATTAAAAATTATATCAGAAACTAGATAATGATATAATCTCTGAAATGAGCGTATGCCCAAGTCTATTTCTTGTTCTGTCTTACAGTCGTAGAGAAGGATTGTTCCCTTTAGGTATCAGTTCTTCCCTGAGACTGTAAGACAACATTTCTTGCATTTATTATTATATTAAAATTCATTTATTTTAAATATAATTGTCAAAATTTGCATTAAAATTTCTCAATAGAAAATGTAGTATCATGTTACCATTTAATAAAATTTATCCCTGTATACAGCTTTTCATCCATTATACTGGAGTTAAACACTTAGCTTTTTGAAAATTACAATTTATGTAGTCAGAGTAATGTTTAATTTCTCAAAGGTTGAGAATCTGTGCAGAACCATTTAAACTTAGCAAACAACAATCATTATCCCCAGGGTCTCACATCTGGTGCATATGGACTTGGCATACACAGGGTCCTGAGCTGGATATCATCATTCTTCTCTTTCTTGGTGATTCCCTTCTCTCTCTCTCTCTCTCTCTCTCTCTCTCTCTCTCAGGGTACTCGGAAATTTATTTTAGCTGGTGCAGCATAAGCCTCAGGCTTCCTTGCACTATATGACTAGTAATAATAATAATAATAATAATTTTCTTAGCTCTCTGAATGAAAAAGAGAACCTCTCCAACAAACTTGACACTCAGCCACACATTGAATCTTCCAAGCATATTTATTGAACCTTGTTAACAAATATAAATCTCTGATGGGTTGATGCATAAATGTACTCACACTCATGCATAAACATGTGTGTACACATACATACAGCTACACAATGTGATTTAGATCAAGATACCTCATACTTTAACTTTTCTTCATGCAGTGAAATTGTGATTTCACTGCAGCCAGTCAAAATTACTTAAACATGGTTGATACAGGATGAACCAGGTGAAATATTGTTCTAGTTTGTCACACAAGTTAAAAACATCATGTATATATTTGGTTATTAAAAATAGGGCATTTTATTAACAAGCATTTTGTTTCATAAAATTTTTAATTTTGATTCCTAATATGATCTGAATTATGTTCATCTTGATGCTTAAAAATGGCTTAGATATACTTACTAAGCTGATGCTACCTCTTTTCTGTAGATTATTGATGGATGTGCATTCAGAGTTTATGGACACTGGGTAAAAAAAGGAGAAAGACAAAATAGAGCTGTACTCTTTCAAAATAGTCCCTATTCTGTGGAGCAAAATGAATATATGAGGCCATCGGAGGAAGAAGAAGAAGATGAAGAAAGAAAAAAAACTTAACAATAATTCTAATTTAGAAACATAATTAGTGCCTGCTATTCTGATAACAAAAATTTGTTTTCTTTAAGCTCTTATCTTGAAGTTGTAGAGATGAAATATATGTTCCACTGTTTATCGTTAATATACAGAAACAGTATTTAAAACTGTCACCATAGAACTCTAGTACTATAAAAAATTATGAGCAATTTATTATGTTTATAAGCATAGAATATTGTAATCTTAATTGTACAAGTATTAATTTAGGATAAAAGTATTAATATGTTATTATCTGGTCTTTGTCCTCTATATTTTACACTAGTAAATACACTAGATTACATCACTAGTCTAAAAATGCAGAAGATATGTAGAAATTAAGTGTATTAAATTATTTTTGGTAGGAATGATGATAGCAGTACATAAAATTTAAAACACAAAATGAAAACAATCTTTGATGGTTTCATTAAATGTGCTATGGTTTAGAATACACTTTTGTCAGTTTAGAATGTCAGTTATCCGGAACGTCAGTTATCCAGAATAATTTGAAAGTCTGATTTTTCTTTTTATTTATTTTTTTTATTAATGGTAGTATTTGAGACAAATGTTTATTATGCTACAAGAGTATTTCTTATTTTTTTTTTTTTTTTTTTAGATTAGCACTGATGGGTTTTCTCGGAAACCATGAGTGATAGGTTTAGTCATTCACTTCAGTGAACCCAATTTTCCATTACATATTTTGTTCTCTTCATTTCATATTATAATATCGGTAAGAATAATATCGGCCCAAAACTGTATGATTTATTATTATTCTCTGTTTTTTAGGTAAAATGTCAATGAAAAGAAACAGCACTGAAATGGGCAGAAAACCAGGAAGAATTTGATATAATCAAATTGATATTATTAAGGAACTTGAGAGATTTCGCAGCAAAAAAAAAGGTCACAGCAAATGAAACAAAAAACGATCGAAGATTATTTAAAAAAATTACTTAAAAATTTTTTCCACATAAAATTTGCAATAAAATACCTATCTGAAATATACATACAAAATTTGTACATATGTAAATGTGCGAATTTTTATGTATAAGTTATTATTATTATTTTTTATTATTAAATAAAAAATTCATTTTTTCATGCTATTTAAAGTCTCTTTCTTTTACCTTAATACATTACAACAGAATTTATTTAATTTTACCTTTGTTCAATTATCTAGAAAATTTTGCTATCCGGAAGAGGTCTGACATTAATTATTCCGGATAACTGACGCTCTACTGTATTTCATTTCTGGACATCCCATATCATTTCCAAAACTAAGTTGTGAATAATAAGTCCAATGGATACAGATATACTGCATATTCCATAGGGTGAACAGTCCAGACCAAATCAGGTATGTATGATCAAAATAAAGCTAAATGATAAATGACATACGGTTCAATTTTAACAATGTGACAAAACATGAGCAGAGGCAATTTTCCTGTTTAGACCATACTGTGTTTCTATTTCTTATTGTCACTGCGTGATTTTTCATGAAACTGCTTGCATATTACTAAATTACAAAGATTGTTCAGTTCTATGGACCATGAGTTAATTTTTTTTTTTGCCTTTCTCAATGTACTATTTGTCTGCCTCACTATTACAGATATATTATTGTTTTTGTACAACCTGGATTTTATTGGATTATCATTGGATTTATTATTATGCCCTACATGACAGTATAGTAGTTTCATCACTTGTCACTCATTTGGAGAGGTCCAGATAGATACCCATATATATGACTGGAGGAATTTTTGAAGCTCTCTTCAGTTGAGGCTGTATTTAGCTGATCTCAGGCAGATGAGATAGGGATTCTCCTTATGAACTATTCCAGGTTTTTCAGTTGGCATAACATGCAAACAGTAATGAGTGAGTTGAGTAATTATTGACCTATTAGCTTGACTTCTGTTCCAGGGAAAATTATAGAGTCACTGGTTGGATATTACCGGTGGGGGGGGGGCTCACATCTGGTGAGTATGGGCTTGGCACACCCAGCGTCCTCAGCTGGATACCATCATTCTTCTCTTTCTTGGTGTTCCTTTCTGCTTCTGACCCTCTCTCTCTCTCTCTCTCTCAGGGTAACTCAGGAATTTGTTTTTGGCTGGTGCAGCATAAGCTTCAGGCTTCCTTACACCATATGGCTAATAATAATAATAAAATAATTATGATACAGTAACAAAAGAACCGGATGCAAAAAATGATTTTTATATCATATGCTCAGATTTCAGAAAATCTTTTGACAATGTTGTACATAAAAGACTGCTGTACAAATTGAAGCAATGTGTCTTTAAGGGAATGCTACTGCCTTGGATAAAGGGATGATTGAGTGGGAGAAGATAGTGTTGTTATGAGTGGGCACTGCTCTTCCTGGACAAAGATTATTAGTTATTAATTTTGCCAGGGTTCAGTGCTAGGCCCAGTGTAGTTGTTTTTTTTTTTTTTTTTATATATATTAACAATACTGGTGAAGGCATATCAATCTTAATGTCTTAGTTTGCTGATAATAGGAAGGTTGGCAGTGTACCAAATGACAGTAATTTGGTATGCTACTGCTGCTGCAAGAGGAGCTAGAAAAATTACGCAGATGGACTGAGAAGTGGTATTTGAAATTTTAACATTGAAAAATGCAAGGTAATGCATATGGGTAGCAGCAATCCCAGAATTTTGGCAGGGTAAGCAAGATGGTTAATGGCAGTAATCTGTCAAGGTATGCTACTGCAACAGGATCTGTAAAAATTAGATAAATGGGCTGAGAAGTAGCAATTGAATTTTAACATTGAAAAATGCAAGGTATTGCTTATGGATAGTAGCAATCCCAGAATAACATACCTACTGTGTGGTACTCAGGGAAGTGGAGTATGAAAGAGATCTGGAGATAATCGTATAGTCAGATATGAAGTTCTCAGGGCAATGCAGATGCACTGCTAGGATAACTTGTGAAGTTTATTCAATGATATGCAGGAATTTTTCCAGGAGGGGATAAGGAGTGCTGACCACTGCCTTATAAATATCCATTTTTATAAGGCAGTGGTCAGACCATGTCTGGAGTATACTGAATAGAGGTCTGGAGGCCTCATTTTAGGTACGATATGGATCTCTTGGATGGGTGCAGAGAAGAGCAGTTAATTAATAGGGTCAGTGGCACTCATATATACCCTATTTTTGAATCATTGGTATTGTGTGAGGTGAGCATATCCCCCCAACCCCTCATTTACCAACTTCCCATCTGCCCATTAACTCCTAATCACTAAACATTATTCCCTCATCCCCCCCCCTTTCTTTTCTTTCCTAAATGTGTCTTTATACATTTAATGCTTTTTTGGCATTAACTCTATCTAACAGTTAGGCATTTTGTCAAGAAAAAGTTAAAAATTGACAGGTTGTTTTAGCTTACTTTCCACAGATATAAAATTTTCATTGCTTGTGTCAGCAAGATACTTGAGCATCCTGATGGAGGTATTTTAATTTTTACCCACCATTCAATATAAGCACCATTTTTAAATTGAATAACACGTATGGAATATTGAATGTTTAGAAGTCATTAATTTACAGCCTGATCCAACCAAAATTACAATACTTTTTGGGGAGGGTGATACATCTTCCAGGTGCATCCTCACTGGGATACTTATATTTTGAATTATAGGTGAATCTGTATGGAACTCAGTTGCTTATAGTTCAATCATCAAAATTTACAGGGTGTTTTTGAGTGAGAGAGAGAGAACACTGCTATAAGTATTTTTATATTTTACTGCCATTTTGATACCATTATAAGGGTTATCTATTTAGAACTCATGCTATATTTCATAATAATCAAATAAAAAAAACAAAAATACCAACATAAATTTAAAAATGTATTGAAATCATTTCTTTTATGGATATAGATACAAAAAGAAACAAACTGATAAATATGCACTATGGGGGACTTGTTTTAATTATGCACACTCTGACATTTTGGAAATGTCAGAAGTAGTATAGAAAATGGGGATTATAGGACATTTTCCTCTTTTACAAACACAAAAAACAAATGCTTTAAAAACATCCTTAAAATCATTAATTTTCCTAAAATAAACTACAAAAATCGAAAAATTATAATTATTTACAATTTTTAAGAAAATAATGTAGATTTAAGCAAAAAATGACTAAAAAGTCTCCCTTTTTAATAAATTTATTTCCTTTTCATATTTTCTGCTTCATTTATACAAGCTTTATTTTTTCCCACTTTTTCCATACCTTTATAAATTAGTTTCATTTTTTATTTTATTGTTAAAATCTTCAATATTTTTATGTGTTATTTCATTGTTGAATCTTGCTGATAAAAATACTTTATATTCATTTATGTGAACAATTACTTGATCTCCTTTTTCTGTTTTTATTATTTCAAATTTTTTAATTGGATAACCTACATTAAGATTAGATGGAATTTTATTAGTTCCATTTATAATAAGACAATTTTTTTCAAATAATTGAAAAATTATTTGAAAAAATTGTCTTTTTATAAATGGAAATAAAATTCTGCAAGAAAAAAAATGAAAGTGAATTTAACACATCTCACCCATATTTTTGTTTCAGTTGTCATTTGTTTTCCCGAAGTGGCGTTTAATCATTCCATTCATTTTATTATATTTCTGTAGTTTAGTGTGGATGTCTTTCCCTTCATTTGATATTAAATTTCCCAAATAGGTGAAGTCAGATATTTGTTCTATTATTTTATCATCAATAACAATTTTGACTCTTTGTATGTTTTTTCCACATAATCCCACTGATTTTGTTTTTGAGGTGGAGATTTTCATCTCGTACTTTTTACCTGTTTTATTAAGTTCATTTGCTGCTATCTGTAGTTCATCTTCGGATTTTGCAATTATAACTTGATAATCAGCATATAATATAGTTTGGATTTTATTCCTGTTGTTCAACTGTATACCATTGTTAATTGTTTTTTTCCATTCTTTAAGAATTTTATTGATGTAGATATTAAATAAATTTGGTGATAGTCCACATCCTTGTTTCACTCCTTTATTGGTGTTAATTGGGTCTGATAGTTGGCCATTAGAATATTTTATACAGACTTGAGTTTTTATATAGGCTTTGGATCGCTTTCCAGAGTTGGGTTGGGATATTTTCTTCACGTAGAATCTGCCAAAGTTTTTCCCGGTTAAATTGTCATATGCTTTTTCATAATCAATAAAGAGCAGAAATGTTAGTAGATTGAATTCTCCCTTTTCTGAACCCACATTGTTCTTCTTCTAAGAATTGTTCACTGTATTTATTAAGTTTATTCTTTAGTATATTAGAGTATAGCTTTGCAGCAGTTGACAGCAGTGTTATCCCTCTGTAGTTGTTAGGATTATTTCTGGAGCCTTTTTTGTGTAAATTGATTACTATTCCTGTTTCCCAATCTTTGGGTATCTGTTGCTTATGCCATATGATGTTAAATCTGTTACTGATAAAAATGTTACTGATGTTACTGATAACAAATATTAATATAAAGAACCTATATTATATACAGGTGTAGATGCATCAAAAGTATTTATACTATGGTTGGTTGAAGATGCAAAAACAATATTTAGAATCTACAGTATAAAAGAAGATATGTAACCCTTTTAGATGAAGAACGATTGAACTATGATAATGCAACAATATGTCATATTTATGGATGTGAAATTCCAAGTGAATTTAAAAACAAAGAATGTTATTACAGAAAGTTAGAGATCATTGATCATTTAACCAGAAAATTTAGAGGTGCAGCTCATAGTTGTAATTTTATGTTTAAAAATCCAGATTTTATTCCAGTAATTAAGCATAATTTAAGTGGTTATGGTTCACACTTATTTATTAAGGAAGTAGGATTTAATAGTGATAATATTAAAGTTATTGCAAAAAATGGAGATAAAATCAGTTTTGATAAGGAAATTAAACTTGAAGATGATGAGTATTTTGTAGATGAAGAAAATTCTGAGCAATGATATTAAAACATTAGTACAGATAAGCTTGCTAGTAATCATAAAAAAGATTGTTCAAAAACAAAGAAATACCTTTCAGAAGATAAGCTAGATTTAGTGATAAGAAAAGGTGTATGCACTGTGATTATATGACCTCATTAGAAAAATGTGAAGAAACTAAATTACCTGAAAAAGAAAATTTTATAGCATATTAAACAAAAGTGATATATCTGAAGAGGATTACATTTGTGCAAAAAAAGTTTGGAAAGAAGTTAACATAAAAACATGGGTGAATATTCTGATTTGTATTTAAAAACAGCATTGTTATTAGCTGATATATTTCAAAATTTTAGAGATGTTTGTTTAGACGCTGTTTGTTATTTAGGAGCATTAGCAACTAAGGCCATATTGCTCTGGGAAATGCGGTGGTCATTCCTTCACCTTTCCGCATCCTCCGTATTTGGTGGTGACGGGCTCGAACCCCGGTCTAATCAAGAAGCGTGTGCTACGCACTGCTGCTCCTTCCCACCTGGCTACGGAGGCGCCGTTTGTTTAGATGCCTATAAATTAGATCCTGCTTGGTATTATACAGTTCCTAGTTTATCCTGGATATGCAGTGTTAAAAATGACAAATATGAATTACAGTTACTAACTGATATTGATATGTACTTAATGATTGAAAAGGTATTAGAAGTGGAATTAATCAATGTTGTACTAGATATGCAAAAGAAAGTAATAAATATCTAAAAGATTTCAATAAAAGCAAATTATCAATGTTCTTAATGTACTTAGATGCAAATAACTTATATGGATGGATGATGAGTGAAGATTAAAGGTAAATGTGCAATATCCTAAAGAATTACTAATTTACATAATGGTTTACCTTTAGTTCCTGAACACATAAGTATAAATAAAAATTATTCAAAATTAATGACTACATTATATAATAAAGTAAAATAGGCATTACATTATAGAAACTTGAAAAAGTATTTAGAATTAGGGCTAAAACTAACAAAAATACATAAGAGTATCAGAATTCAAGCAATCTATCTGGTTAAAGTCACACAGATTTTAATACAAATAAAAGAACTAAAGCTAACAATGCATTTGAGAAAGATTTCTACAAGTTAATGTGTAATTCTGTTCATGGCAAGATTATGGAAAATATAAGAAAACAAGTTGATGTTAGATTATGTTGTGACAGAAATAAAGTTGAAAAATTAATATGTAAACATAATTTTAGGAAATGAGATATATTTGACGAAAAATTATGTACAGTTCATATGAAAAAAAAAAAACATTAGTAACTTTAGATAAACTTATTTACATTGGAATGTGTATTTTAGATATATCTAAGCTGTTATTGTATATATGTATGACTTGTGTATACAGATAGTATCTGTATACAAAAGTCATCATTTGACAACTTTTATTAAGATGTGAAAGAAATTATACACTACTTTGACATATCAGATTATCTAGAAAATAATAAATATAACATACTTAAGTTAAATAAGAAAATAATTGGAAAAATGAAGGACAAATACTATGTAAAAATTATGAATTCATTGGTTTAAGATCAAAAATGTATGCATATAAAATTGAAGAGAAAGTGGAAAAGAAATCAAATGAAATTAAAATATCTGTAATTAAAAAAGAATAACATTTGATGACTAGAAAGAGTGTTTATTTGAGGAAAAAGAACAACTGAAAACTATGAATCTGATAAGAAGCAAGTTTTTTCAGTAGAAGTAAACAAAAAAGCTTAAGTCCTTTTGATGATGAGATATATCTTAGTTGCATTTAATAATAAATGATGCATAATAATAATAATGCATTTAATAATAAAATTCATGCATAATACCCCTATGCATGAATGCATAGGGGTATTATTCAATTCAAAATTATATCTTCTTTATTTATCCATGAATCAAACAAATCTGGATAGCCTTTTCCATTTAACAAGATATTTATTTCCTTTTTTTTTTTTCTTAATATTTTTTCTATTTGATAAACATCATCTTGTTTATTATATCTTACTAACTCTTGTTCATAAAATGAACTTTGTATTTCTTCATTATTTAAGTCACTTATCTTATATATAATAGGCCTTATTTCTGAAACTTTCAGAAATAATAAATACTTTCTTAGTAAAGTTAGGTAAATAACCCTTTATCAACACGCTTTTGTATTTACTGATTCTAACCTTATCGATATGAAACTTTGATTTAGAATCTGATAATTCCTTTTTGTAAAAATTATTATAGACTGTTTTTTTTACTTTTTCAGCTTTACTTCCTTCTCTAGGTTTCATTTTAATAGATCTATAATAAGAATTATTATAATTTAAAATTTTTGTCTAATACATCTATCCACTTCCTAGTACTATTAGCTGTAAAGTATTTCGACATTTTTGTTTTCAGAGTTATATTAAATCATTCTACTGTTTGAGCTTTTGTTTCTATATTCTCAGTAGTAAACCAGTGAACGTTATATTTTTTAGAAAGCTGTTGCGCAAGTTTGTTTATTTATAAATTCAGTACTTCTATCAGTCTGTATTTTTTCAGGAATTCGTTCTGCAAATACAATCTGAAAAGCTTTTGATGTCTCATCACCTGCTTTATTCTTAATAGGTATAGCCCATGCATACTTAGAAAATACCTCTATGATTGTTAATATGCAATTAGTGTTATTGTTAAATGATTTGTATTCCTGCATATCAACAAAGTCTGTTCGAAACTGATCATCTATGTAAGTAACATACACCCTCCTCTTAAACATAAACTTTTCACAAGTTTATGTTTTGTATATTCATCTTGCTGATGTAAAAATTCTTTTATTTCTTTTAAAAGTAAATTTGTTTTTCTTTGTAATTCTAAAATACTTGAATAACATGTTAAGGGATTATAATACAGATTCTTTAAGCTATTTTAAAAAAACACTTTTCTTCACTCCACATACACGACAAATACTTTTTTATATTTCTTCCAGTCTTTATTTTTGTTTTAGCTTTACACTTTAAACAGTAAATATTCATTGTATTTATTACAGAAGAAATTTTATCAATTCCTAATCCGAATATTTTTTTAGCTTTAATTATAAGCTTAATCATCCATCTACATACACAGTCTTCAAAAGTTGGATTTTATATAGCATCTAAATCATTTAATAATTCTTGATCTGCAATATGACATTCAGCTGTATCTTTAACATCACTGTATGCAATGTCATATTTCTTACAGCTTTAGCAAACTCTCTTAATTCCTTATTCTCCTCTAGCTAATCTCTCTTAATTTAGTATTATTAGGAGTAGGACTTCAAGCCCTCCGGTACCCACCATGGACCTGCTGACCCCTTTAGCATTAGTAGAGGCATTTGATGCAAGAAAGCAAGCTTATGCAGCATCAGCCAAAAAAAAACCACTTCCACTTCACCCCTCTGTTCGTTCAAAATACCTGTCCAGCTGAGCCTTAAACTTATTTAGGCTATCAACTTCCACGACAAGGGATGGAAGTCTGTTCCACCAACCAACCACCTGCTGGCTAAAGGCAAATTTTCGCACGTCTATCTGACATCTGTCTTTCCTCAATTTGAATTTATGCCCTCTCAGGTGATTATTCTGAGCGAGAGGAAGAATCCCATCAGCATTGAGCATGCTCAAACCATTCAAGGCTTTATACACCTCTATCAGATCACCTCGCTGGTGCCTAGTCTCCGGACACTGTAATTTGCAAAACTTAAGCCTTTCTTCGTAAGAGCACCCCTTTGATCCATTCACTAATCTTGTTGCCCTTCTCTGTATACTCGTTCCAGCAGCTCTACATCCTTCTTGAAATGAGGCCTCCAGACCTGTATACAGTACTCAAGGTGTGGCCTGACCATTGCCTTATACAAGGGAATAATCACCTCCTTATCCCTGCTAGAAAAATTCCTATATATCATTGACAATACACCATGAGCTACTCTTGCAGCCCGTCTGCACTGCTCAGAGAACTTCATATCTGCCTGCACAACCACCCCCAGGTCCCTTTCATTCTCTACCACTGTCAGTGTAGTACAACAGAGTTAATACGTTGCTCTGGGGTTGCTGTTTCCCATGTGTAGTACTTTACATTTGTCAATGTTAAACTTCATTTGCCACCTCTCAGCCCATCTGCTCAACCTTTCCAGATCCTGTTGCAGCAGCATAGTGTCAGTAGTGTCCTTGACAACCCTGCCTACCTTTGTATCATCTGCAAACTTCGACATTAAGCTTGATATACCATCATCAATATCATTTATGAATACAGAAAACAATCATGGACCCAACACTGAGCCCTGAGGGACTCCACTAATAACATTAGTCCACGACGAGCAGTGTCCATTGATTACCACTCTCTGTCTTCTCCCCCTCAGCCACCCCTTTATCCACACAAGCAGCAATTTGCCTCCAATGTCACACTGCTCCAATTTGTGCAGCAGTCTTCCATGTGCAACAGTATCAAAAGCCTTTCTAAGATCCAAGTATATAATATCAAAGTTATTCCCTGCATCCAGTTCCTTTGTGACTGCATCATAGTATCCAATCAAATTGGTCAGGCAAGACTTCCCCTTAACAAAACCATGCTGTGTCCGAGCTATAACTGAAGTCTTGTCTAAATGATCCTGCAGTGCTTCTTTAACTAGTGCCTCCATTAATTTTCCTGGAACAGAAGTTAAACTCACAGGGCTATAATTACGTGTGTCAGCCTTTGATCCTCCTTTGTGAATTGGGGTCACATTTGCACATCTCCAGTCTGTGGGACCTCCCCTGAGTCCAAGGAAGCTCTCATAATTGTGGTTAAGGGTTTGCTTACTTCCTCTGCTGCCTCCTTTAATATAACTGGATAGATCCCATCCACCCCAGGTGCCTTTCTTGTGTTTATCTTCAACAATTTCTCCTCCACTTTACTCTCAGTTATTACAAGATTCTCTAGCTTACTGCTAGAGTTGAATACACCTCTGGCTTTCCCCTCGCTAAATAACTCCTCATGTGTGAATGTCGATGCAAAATATTCATTTAGTTTGTTAGCTACCTGAGCAAGATCATCAACAGTTGACCCATTGATATCAAGTGGACCAATCTGATTCATCCCCTTCCTTCTAGAGTTTACAAAAGTAAAGAACTCTTTGCTGTTTTTCTTTGCATCCCCTGCCAAAGATTTCTCGTAATCTGCCTTCGCCTGCCTAACCTCCTTTGTAACTTGGTTACAGATCAACTTGTATCTATCATAGGCTTCTGTGTCATGTGTTAATTTGTATGTATCCCATGCATGTTTCTTCACTGCCATATGCCTCATCAGTTCATCTGACATCCATTTAGGCCTAAACCTTGAACAATATTTCTTAGTTGGTATGTAAAGCCTAGTAGCTTCCAAGATAAGTTCTTTGAATGCTTCCCATTTTGCATTTGCTGTTGGTAACATCATCAGTTGGTCCCACTGTATAGAATTTAAATACTGTCTCATTCCATCGTAGTCGCCTTTATGAAAGCAATAACCCTTCCCTTTACCCCTAATGGTAGTTACCTTTTTGAGTAAATCCCACTTCAGCACACTGTGATCACTGCCACCTAGTGGTTCATTTATCTGCAGTTTCTTAATGCATGAAGAATCACTACTGATAATCAAATCAAGAGTATTATTCCCTCTAGTTGCCTCCCGAACATGCTGATGTAGAAAACAATCATCCAATAAATCCCCAAAAGCCTTGCTAGTGTGTGAGTGACCAGCCCCCAAATTCCAGTAAATATCTGGGAAATTAAAATCTCCCATTATAAGACTCTCTGATTTACTGGCCCACTCTATTTCCCTGTACAGTTTCTTATTATACTCATCAGAGTCATTAGGCCTATAGCACACTCCTACTCTCAATTTTGATCTCCCAATGCTTATGTCACACCAAACTGACTCGACACTGCACTGTCCACTGGCTTCACTTCCTTGGATTTTATGTATTTCTTAATTAATAGCATAACCCTTCCTCCCTTCCTATCCAGTCTATCCTTTCTGTAGACGTTGTACTCCCCAAATTCCAGTTCTGCATTCTTTATATCTGTGTGACACCACATCTCTGATATCCCAACAATATCTGCCTTTGATGTTTTGAGCAATACCTCAAATTCATCAAATTTATTTACTAAACTCCTAGCATTGGTGTACACGCAAGGATACATGCACCTATTTCTATTCTTAGCTACCCTAACACAACCCATGTGTTTACTTGTACCGCAATGACTCCCAGCAGTCTCTGAAATATCCTGCATCTTGTTTTTCAGGCTTCTGCTCATTCCAATAGTATTATTAGGAGTAGGACTTCAACCCCTCCGGGTACCCACCATGGACCTGCTGACCCCGTTTCGGGTTGGGATCAACTCACTGTCCTCAACTCTTTTGTCTGGCTTTCACAACTTCTCTCTTCCTGTTCCAGGGGATGCCTCTTACTTTCATCTGCTCTCTGACTACCCTTCTCCACCCAAACTTCTCCTACTATCTACCCTCTCCTTTCAACACCACTCGGCACCCACAGATACTCTCTGTGGATGCCAATAAGAGCCACTAATAGTAGAAACAGGTGTGCCTCTGCCCAGTACAGAAGACTCAGTGGAAGACTTTACACACACACACACGCACACACAATCAAAAGGTTCAGGACAACTTTTTTATTTGAAAAATGATGAAACTTATCAGCTGTTGAGATGGATGACCTTTGAAGTAGTCTTTTTGACATTGCGTACATTAATTTCAATGTTTCTGCAACTTCTGATAGCATTCCTGTTAGGCTTCTTTCGGTATCACTTATGTTCCTCTGTCACATTCTGAATAATTTCCTTAGTCATTGCAAATCACTGACCTTTCAAGGGAGCTTTATGCTTGGAAAACAAAAAAAAAATCACTAAACCTGGTGAGTATGGCAGATGGGTGGAAGCCACAGTGATGGAGTACTTTGCAAGATATTGTTCACTGGAAAGCAGTGAGTACGGAGGGAGTTGTCATGATGCAAGTGGCAAATCCCCAATGCCCATCTTTCCAGCCCCTTTTTCTGATTGGCTTCATGCAATCGCTGTAGAACTATTTTGAGTATTCCTGGTTCACTGTTTGACTAGGAAGAAAAATCCATAATGAACAATGCCATAGACATAACCATGCAGTCAAAAAATATAATAAATAAAATTTCTGTTTATACTCCGGGACAACCAAACGGTCAGAGGAGTTCACAAGATAGACAGAATACAATAAGCATGAGCTTCACATTTGATCATGGAAGAAAAATCCATAATAACAATGACATGAACATACCATGAACATGAAGCCAACAAATGCAATTCTTGACTATGTATAAGTATAGTGTGAAAGCATCAATAATACATAGCCAAATCTGAATTAACAGAATGTTAGCAAAACGGCATCATTTTAAGTTATATCTCATATTATGAATACCTTCACAATGAGTTGCCATGATATTGCACTACTTCGAATAAGTAACGCTTCACCTGAGGAGAAGACTAACGTTACTTATTCTCAGATGGATTATAGAGTTATACTTCATAACTGTTTGGCCATCATTGCATCACTCGGGTACCTACCCACCCACTGTTGGGTGGTGGTGGTGGTAATCATCTGAGAATAAGTAACATTAGTCTTCTCCTCAGGTGAAGCGTTACTTATTCGAAGTAGTGCAATATCGTGGCAACTCGTTGTGAAGGTATTTACAATATGAGATATAACTTAAAACGATGCCATTTTGCTAACATTCTGTTAATTCAGATTTGGCTATGAATTATTGATGCTTTCCCACTATACTTATACATAGTCTAGACTTTTCCATAGCTTGAGGCTTCAGCCCTGAATGCTTTATAATGCAATTTTTGATTAAATTTAAAGCTTAATGATTGGAACAAATCATATAGAACCTGTAACCTCTGTTCCTGTATTCTATTTACTGACCAGAACTCCATTCCGTACTTGCAGGTGTGGAGCACTGCACTTAATCCACCCTACAGCTAATGTTATTAGCATTAGCTGAGGCATATGATGCTAGAAAGCAAGCTTATAGAGCATCAGCCAAAAAAATAAAAATAAAAATACCTTTTCACCCATCCAGTCACTCCAAATGTTTGTCTAGTTCAGCCTTAAATTTATTTAAGCTATAAACTTCCACAACAACAGATGGAAGTCTGTTCCAGCAATCTACTACCCGTTGACTAAAGGCAAACTTCCACACATCTATTCTACAACTGTCTTTCCTCAATTTGAATCTATGCTCTCTCAGGTTCTTAATCTGAGCAAGTGGAAATATCCCATCAGCATTGATCCTGCTCAAACTATTCAAGGCCTTGTACACCTCAATCAGATCACCTTGCAGGTGCCTAGCCTCCAGATGCTACAACTTACAGAATTTAAGCCTCTCCTGGTAAGAGAACCCCTTTGTTCCTCTCGCCAATCTTGTTGCCCTTCTCTGTATGCATTCTAGCAACTCTACATCCTTCCTAAAATAAGGCCTCCAGACCTGTATGCAGTTCTCAAGGTGTGGCCTGACCATTGCGTTATACAAAGGTATAATCACCTCCTTGTCTCTGCTAGCAAAATTCTTATATATCATTGACAAAAAATTCTATGATTCTCCACCTCCCTGAGTGTAGTAACACACAGTTGGTATGTAAATATACACTGAGTGATCGCTGAATTATGACCATCCCTATGAAAACTGAATGCGACCCGTTGACTACGTGTGGTACGAGAGTGTGGAGTTAGTCAACCTATGTAGTATAGATAAGGTGTCAGTGGTTCAGTATGTAGTAAAATTCCGAGCGTGATGGGTAAAAGGAAGGATTTATCGGACTTTGATAAAGCAGAGATTGTGGGAGCTCAACAAGCTGGTGCCTCGATTTCCCAAACTGCTGAACTGGTGGGGTGTTCGAGAGCCGCCGTCATTAAAGTATACCAGGATTGGTGTCAAAATGGTCAAACAAAGATCCGACAGCAAAACTGCAAAGGTCAGCAAAAGGTTGATGTTAGAGGTGAGTGCCAGATCTGATGACACGTACAGGCAAACAGGCGCAGCACTGTTGAAGAGTTGACTACCCAATACAACATGGGCCAACCCGGAACAATATCTGGCATGATTATGCATCGCACGCTCACACATATGGGCTATACCAGCAGACGACTCCTACAGCGTCCTCTCCTAACCAAGGTTCATCGGCGTAAAAGACTCGCCCGGTGCAAAGAGCATGCAAGTTGAACATTAGAAGACTGAAAGGTGTGCTAGTCAGATGAGTCATGTTATTTACTCCACGCCATAGATGGTCATGTACGGATTTGGTGTTAACGACATGAGGCTCTTGATCCATCATGCATGGTATCAAAAGTGCAGGCCAGTGGAGGCGGTTGTATGGTGTGAGGGCATGTTTCACTGGCAGGAACTTGGACCCCTGGTGCATGTGGAACAATGTATCATTAGTCTCTGCTATCGTCAGCTGCTTGCTGACTGGGTACACCCCGCTATTTTACACTTTTTCCTGAATGGTGATGGTGTCTTCCAAGATGACAATGCGCCGAGCCATCGGGCACTTGATGTGCAGGAATGGTTTGAGGAACACGGTTCTGACTTCCAGCATGTCGATCACTATGGAAGGGCATATCAGGATACCCCAATCACCTCCATAGCTAGCCGCATGACACACAGGACGCTCTAAAATTTTTAATTTAAATACTTATATTTTCAAGGTGTGCAGTAAATTTTTTTTTTTTTTTTTTTTGATTTGGTAGTTATTGGCGCATCGGCTTCTGTGGCCATATTGCACCTCCCAAGGTTTTTGCAGTACTTTGATCCAAGCCCGAGGCGGGAATCGAACCCGCGACCTTTGGGTTGCCGGGCAGGTACTTTACCCACTCGGCTAGCCCGGTCGGCCGTGCAGTAAATAACAGCCTGTCATCTATAATTATTCCCAAATACTTCACCTTAGATACTAAGGGTAGATCATCTAGTACAGTGTTTCCCAACCTTTTTTTCAGGTACGGGTTTATGTCTGAGATAGAAGTCACGATCCCCTTTTATAACTGAAGTAAGAGCAGCGGACCACAAAAAAAAAAAAAATTAAGTAACATTTATGTAAATATATTAAGAACTATTTTTAAAATACCATATACTACAGGACTGGACCACCTTACACTGCCTAAAAATCTCACCAAGACATCCTCAATCTTACTGAAATGCTCCCTTGAACTGCACAGGCCGCCTCAAATAAAGGTGAACAACACCACAATGAAACTCCAAAGCCAGCTTAAGTACCTGGGGATGATATTAGATTGTAATCTTTCCTTCAAGCAGCATCTCACACATCTAAGAACAAAGATAAGGAAGTACGCTGCACCATTAGCACGTGTGGTCTGTCGTGACTGGGGACTTAAACGTTGTGTACTCTCCTTATATTATAAAACGACATTCCTACCAGTTATAACATACGCCTCTGCGGTTTGGTATCACAAGGCATCAACCGTCGTAAATAGACACATAATCGACTCAATCCATAGAACTATCCTGTTAACCATTACCACAGCCTGCAGCACCACTAGCACTGTTGCCCCACAGGTCTTGGCCGGAGCCCTTCCCCTTGACCTGGACATCATACGTACTGGAATAGCCTATTATATAAACAAAGGAATGCCTTGCACCCACCTAGACTACACAGTGGATAACAGTGCAACCCACAAGGCTGAAAAGAACAGGCTGCAGAAATACCTAAAAGAAACCTGGCAATACTGCTGGACAAACACAACAAAAGGGAATATCACCAAAAAGTTCATCCCGGACGTAGACAGAGTATACCCCATTCTTCCAACCTGGCTGCAACCCGGACTTTACATGACCTACCTCCTTGCAGGTCATGGGGCTTTCAATGCAAAGCTTACAGCATTGGGAATAGTGGAGGATCCACGTTGTACTTGCGGGGAACAAGAAAGCTGGGTGCACATTATGTTTGAGTGTGCCCAATACGAAGACCTTAGATGCAGACTAATAACTAGAGTTCACTATCTACCGAGGGATCTTGAGTCACATCTACTAGATACACAAGAGGAATATTTAGCATTAACTGATTTTGCCCAGGGATTATTTACCAGGCGCCAAACACTAACCGCCATATACAGAAGACCTTAAAGGAATGAGACAAAACAAACCTGCAAATAGCAGCGAGATGACACAGAGGAGCCGATTGTACAGACCTTGGACTGAGTACAAAATGAACTGGGAAAAGACAAGTGACAATATATTATCTAACCACAAGAGTCATGATTACCGCCAATGGAAGCGAAAAAAAAACACCTTTAAATAGTTGTGACATCAGAACAAAGGGACACTGCCCCCAGACCTTGCAGCATAGACCCACTACATAATGACAAAAGGTAGTGTGAGGACTATCAAACATCACGGAAGGGATAAAACCCCATAATGACAGCCAGTAGACTTGATTATGACCCCAAGATAATGACCAGAAAATAGGACCCAGACCACATGCAGTCTGTAAGGATGACATCCCAGATTTAACCCCCTATTAGTGTCCCACCTAGATGAGACTCAACGGCCAGCGTTTTAGGGCCTGCAAACTGATGGAGACGACATACGGTGGCACTCTCCTGCTGGAACAGCCTATTGGCGACCCAAATCCGCACTCTCTTGAGTGGATCTTTCTTTCCAAACTCCTGGGGAGGAGAGGCTTGCCTCCCCAATTTTCTCACTCTGGTGGGGCACGGGCATACCTCACTACCTGCAGGGGCCATCTACTCTGTCGGCCCCTTATTTCCAATTTCTTCCCCCCAGTCTTCATCCTCCCCCCAAACTTTTGTCTTGCACAGCGTTTAGCCCTACATTTCAAAATCAAAAGAGAACATCAAAATTCTTGCCTGAACCTATTTGGTTTTTAAAACTCACTTTCACCACACAGCCCCACGTCGCATACTATTAATATTAACTTGTTAAGTATCACTAATATCAACCTCGATTTTTTTTTTTTTTTTTTGGTCCTAGCCACTGAAATCCCAGGAAAGTAAGTGGCAAGACCAGCCAGAGTACAAATATTGGTAACACACGGCCGGCCTCCCTGTGGCAGGTATTGGTAATGTCGAACTCACTAGGGGCTCGGCAGCTAACAGGCCGGATGAACAATGGGCACAACAAACTACACAGTACATATCCCACACACTTTTAAATCTCTGGCTTGTCCGATACAGATAACATACGCAGAGATGGGAGAAATCCCAGGTGCCGTCAGACCCCGAACATACCTAATACCTAATATATGTAGTCTTGAAAAAACCAAACAAATACTTCTAAAAGGCAATTTGGACATAAGACGTCCACAAATCAAAATTAACACAACCACTATAAAAATGGTAACAGAACTAAAATATCTTGGAGTGGTCTTTGATTCAAAATTAACTTTTTACCCCCATTTGATCTACCTGGCGAAGAAAGTGAGAAATTATGCAGGTATGATTGCCAGGATCAGTCGAGCAGACTGGGGACTCAAAAGAAAGACCCTGACAATCATATACCATACAATGTTCCTACCTGTTATCACCTACGGAGCTGGTGCATGGTTCAATCGCTCGACCACAGTAAGAAATAGGAATAAATTAGAATCTATACAAAGGACAGTACTACTCATTAGAGCATGTCGCACAGTAAGCACACCTGCACTACAGTTGCTGGCCGGAACTCTCCCACTTTACCTGGAATCCAAAAGAGGCTTATATTATAGATTAAAAAGGGCATACCCACAGAATTTCTTGGGATAGCCCTTGATACAACCAACACCTTCAATGATGAAAGAAAAAGTATAGCCACAAAGCTCCATGAGCTATGGTAAACAAAGTGGGAGCAGGAAACCAGAGGTCTGGTTACCAAGCGGTTTCTGCCACGGGTGTCAATGATTAGCCCAAAGCCGCGAAAGGCAAAAGTAACCTCCTTAGGCCTGACCGATGATCCAAACTGCACCTGTGGTGAAAGTGAAGACTGGGTACACATTCTATATGAATGTATAATTTATGACATCCCCAGAACAGAGCTAATAGCACAGATTGGTCCCCTTCCCAGGGGAGAAGAACATTTGTTCATCATAGAAGAGAAAAATTATAAAGCTTTTACATCTTTCAGAAAGTATTCGAAATGCGCAGAGCAATCCAAAGAATGGCAATTCAGCCCCCCAGCAATTAAACAATAATAAAATTGCCCAAGTTTCCCACCATGCCCAGACGATGACTTAAAAACTGTTAGGATAGCAGTATTCTGCGCCCTGACATAACAAAACGCCCCGGGACTACTCTGCCATGTGTAGGAATCTGGGGCCCCACACCAAATAAGTAATCATGTAGGGTAGGGAGATGTACAGGCAGCCAGGGAAGCAGATTAACTGAAAAATATCAGTAAGCTAGTAGCAAGGGGATGCAATGTAGCATTAGGATAAACATTAGTAGAGGCATATGATGCAAGAAAGCAAGCTTATGCAGCATCAGCCAAAAAAAAAAAAAAAAAACTTCCACTTCACCCCTCCGTTCATTCGAAATACCTGTCCAACTGAGCCTTTAATTTATTTAGGCTATCAACTTCCACAACAAGGGAGGGAAGTCTGTTCCACCAACCAACTACCTGCTGGCTAAAGGCAAACTTCCGCACAGATCTATCCTACATCTGTCTTTTCACAATTTGAATTTATGCCCCCTCCGGTGATTATTCTGAGCAAGAGGAGGAATCCCATCAGCACCGAGCATGCTCAAACCATTCAAAGCTTTATACACCTCTATCAGATCACCTCGCCGGTGCCTAGTCTCCAGACACTGTAATTTGCAAAACTTAAGCCTTTCTTCGTAAGAGCAATCCTTTGTTCCTATGTAGTATGTAGAATGAAAGAAGAATGAACAGGCTGGGCACTGAGTGAACTAGGAATTATGGTAAAAGGGAATAAATGGCAGTTTGGTGAAAGAAAGAGCAACCTAGCATGAGGGAAAGAGGGAGTGAATGGGAATGAGTGGAAGAGCAAATGTAATTGGCCGAAAGAATACAAAGTTAAAAATAACTTACATTACTTTATATATACTGTACTAACAAACATTTACTAACCACATAAACACTATCACTGCATTCTCCCCTGGCCTGCAAAAAAAAAAAAAAAAAAAAAAACTTGCGGCTAGGCCTGCACCACAACTGAAGAATAACTGTAAGTTGAAGTGCCCAGAGAGTGCAGTGCAGAAAGTAAGAGTTGAATAAATGAGATGAGAGCTAGAAGAATGAATAAAAGTGTAAGCATGTGAGAAAAAAAACACAAACCATAAATGCTACAGTTTACATCTTTCAGAAAGTATTTGAAATGCGCAGAGCAATCCAAAGAATGGCAATTCAGCCCCCAGCAATTAAACAATAATAAAATTTCCCAAATTTCCCACCACACTAACCCTAGTTTTAATTAGTATTTAAATTTACACTACACATCATTGCATCCCCTCCTGGTGTGTGGGAAAAAGATGAATGAGTTGAGTGAAAAAAAAAAAAAAAAATATATATATATATATATATAAAACTTGGAAAAAGAATTATAAAATAAGAAAAAAAGTATTAAAAAAATAAAAAAATAATAATAATAAAAATATGGATGACAAGGTAGCAAAGTACAGCTTGCTACCTTGTCATCCAGGTAGCAAGTACAGCTTGTCTGGCCTATCTGAGAGAATGTCAGTGACAACCTCAAGGACAAACACTACAGTTCTACAATTTGGGATTAAGAACTATGATACATTATTTAATAATCTTAAAGGCTGTAGACTTGGCGACCATTGTCATTGTCGCCAAGTCTATATTGAGGTAAACTCCTCTTACTATTTTACAAATATTAATATCAACGTAGAACGTATTGAGTATTACAGCTCTGATTCATATACTATCTTGCCTGCCTGGTAAAACCAAAGGTTGCGGGTTCGATTCCCACTCGGGCTTGGATCAAAGTACTGCAAAAACCTTGGGAGGTGCATTATGGCCACAGAAGCCTATGCGCCAACAACTACCAAACAAAAAAAAAAAAAAACATACTATCTTGTCATACTGATTAATTTTGCTTCTTTTTTTTTTTTTTTTCAAGATTTGGAAACAGAGGAACTGATGGGTATATCCAATCCCCGTACATTATAGTAGACAAAAGTTTGAATACTATAATTGATGTAATGAATTGGATGGTTATGAAGGTCAATTTTTCAATACTGTATATCAGAACTAATCAAGAAATGTTACATTTCAAATTCGAATAATTGTTTCTTTGCTAAAGAAATGTTACGTTTCAATTTCGTATTAATATTTGTTTCTTGCTAACATTTCTCTTTTTATATACAACGCGTACCCAGTTGACACTTTTGTTCTTTATTGCGCATTTAACATAAATGTCTGAAATCAAAATTTCAGTATCCATGTTTAAAACTTTTAGATTACAGGTTTTCCTTACGTCACCAGAAATCTAGCGTTTTACAGCAACAGTAGTGCTAATCAGTGTTGCCAATTTAGCGGTTTTCCCGCTAGTTTTAGCGGAATTGCTTCAGGTTTGGCGGATTAAAATATGTAATGGCGGATTTTTTAGCGGAAAGAGTATAAATGCAAAAATATAAAATATGTTAAGCATTTTATATATTTTGACAATGTAACATTTAAATGAAGAAATACAGTATTTATTTAACAATATAAATATTTCCTAATTGAAATACAACGTAACATAGTAGGGATATCTTATTTCATGGGTTTTTTTTTTTATAAAGTGAAGAAATGGTATATGTTATTGAGGGATCCCCCTGAGGGGAAACCCAACAATTTCAATATGGAGTTACACTCGGGTCAAACGACATGACCGTTGGGTCATAGCTTTAAATCGTTGAATCAAATCGAATTTGTACTCATATTAGTCGTCCTCTATTATATTTTATTTTGAAAAATGCTGGTTCATCAATTTAAACTTCGATAGGTATTCCATTTTCTGAAATCCCCCCCCCCCCCCCGCAGTTAACTATCTGGATCAATTATTGATATCATGTAGATCTCCCTCAGATCTTTGCATTTTTCAATAAGTGTTTTTATTGATATTTAAATCAAGATCAATGCGATCAGAAGTATAGAAATAATAAATTTTGAGATAATAATAATCTACTATCATCAAAAAAATTATTTATGTCTAATACTCTTTGTTTTACGGCAAGGTTTCTTACAAACCCATCTAAACATATCAGTTTTACATTTACTTTATGTAAGCCGCATTTCAAGATTGCAAACTTCACAAAAAGCTGTATTTTTCAAAATGTGATTTTTCGCAAAACCTTGAAATCAAGTGATCAATAATGATACTGCATAAATTCATTAATTCCGTTAAACGGTAGTTATTTTTGACTTCTTCCTCAGAATAAACTGCATTTGATATGCAATTTGGAAGTTTTTGTATGGACATAATGTAGGGGTCTTAAAAAATTTTATGGCACCCATTAATAGGATTTAACCTAAATGAAAATTTAAAAAGTTGGCGGGATAAGTTTTAAAAATAGCGGATTTTGAGCTTGCCAACACTGCTAATTTTGTATTTTCGTACTAATAATATTATTACGGTGGCGACGCGCGTACCGAGTTGAGTGATATTTGTGCTTCCCTGGGAACGAGCAAGCTTAATTTATTGAGGTAAGCTTGGGGAATTACCACAAGAAGCGATGCCGCTGCCCACACGCTGTTGTTGTGTGCGCTCCTATTGACTTACATTGTTCATTTTAACGCGAATTTGCCGGTTTTAATAGGTACAAAGACGGCATTCACTGTAAGGCAAATCACCGGCATGCCTGGACACACTGCTCTAGTCTCTTGTCTTAAGTATCACGTGAGAGTGTCATTGTCACGTGACTTAAGACAATATCGATTATCACGTGAGAGTGACGATAGATAGTCCACTTGAGATTTTTGCTCCATACGTCAGTGTGCTAGTTCAGTTGGAACGACCGGCGGACTGACACTTGGAGTTTCTTTTTCAATTTTTCTTATATAATATATAATAATAGGCCAAGAGATAAATTATGTACCATTTCGGGTAAATATAAAATGTCTCTGGCACTTGGTTTTCGTCGGCCAGATGCTATAGTTTATGAGCCTGTAAGTTTTGAATTTAATTTCCTTCTCCCAGACCATGTTTAATTAATTAATATATGTAGCCAGTTCAGTTCTTTGTCAATAGATGCCACTACTGTAACTGTGTCTTTAGTGGTGTATCATGTAGATGATATGAACATACAATATTTCAAGAGTAGTTGGTGTTAGTGATATGTTTTTAAGATATATGTATCGTTCACATAGTATTGTACATGTAGAGAGTAGTGCAGGTGTTAAATCTTTAAAAGCTGGTACATCTGGTTTAGTTCTGAGGAAGGAGTCATACGTCATTGCAGTGATCGAAAGCTTTCGCTCCTCCCACTGGTTCGTTCAGTTTCTGTCACATGACCCATTCCTGCCCTCCCCACAACTGCGCCGAAGCGATCATTAGCTATGAACGAGTACCAGTTTCTACGATTGCGAAGAAGATAGCACGAAAACTCACACCATGCTAAAGCAATCGTCAGTTGTCACGTGACCGATTTTCCAAGCATCTTTGCGGAAAGCAACGATGGATTAGTAGCGTGGAAACTATGCAGTCTCACCAGCAACTGCGTTTCGGCGTACCAGTTTCTAAATTTGCGTTGATCGCTGGACAACTGTCGACAGCTTCGGCGCGGCGCGGCCCCATGAATTTGATCACGTGATCAAATTCATGGGGAATTTTATCACGTGACAACTGCAGCCGCGAATCGTTTGGGAGAGATTCAAGCAAAACCCGGTCGCTGGAAGCACGTGTTATTTTTGTTTCTTTATTTGAAAAAAAAAAAAAAACTGGTGTTTCATGTCAATGTACTACGTACGTGCTGCAGTAATTTTTTTTTTTGTTTTTAAAAAGAATAAAAAATAATTTCCTGACTACATAAGAATTTGATTATAAAAATAAAAGTACATAGTTATAAAAGCGATAATGGACATAGGTAATTATTATTTTCAGGTAACAGTAGTAGTAGATGCATGTGATGCAAGAAAGCAAATGTATGAGCTTATGCAGCATCAGCCAAAAAAAAAAATCACACCATTCCCTCCAAATGACTGTCCAGTTCCTCCTTAAATTTATTCAACCTATCAACTTCCACAACGACAGATGGAAGTTTGTTCCAGCAATTAACCACCCGCTGGCTAAAGGCAAATTTCCGCACATCTATTCTACATCTGTCTTTTCTTAATTTGAATTTATGACCCCTTAGGTTCGTAATCTGAACAAGTGGAAGGATCCCATCAGAATTCAGCGTGCTCAACCCATTCAAGGCCTTATATACCTCAATCACATCACCGCGTAGGTGCCTAGTCTCCAGCCACTGCAATTTGCAGAACTTAAGCCTCTTGGTAAGAGGATCCCTTCATTCCCCTCACCAATCTTGTTGCCCTTCTCTGTACACGCTCAAGTAAATCTACATCCTTCCTAAAATTAGGCCTCCAGACCTGTACGCAGTACTCAAGTCGTGGCCTGACCATTGCCTTATACAGAGGGATAATCACCTCCTTTTCCCTGCTAGCAAAATTCCTATATATCATTGACAAAACCCCATGACCTGCCCTGGCAGCCTGTCTACATTGCTCAGGGAACTTCATATCTGACTGCACAATTACTCCCAGGTCTTTTTCATTTTCTACCACCTTAAGTGTAGTACCACACAGTTGGTACGTTTCTCTGGGGTTACTTCTACCCATATGCAGTACTTTGCATTTGTCAAGGTTAAACTTCAGTTGCCACTTCTTAGCCCATCTGCCCAAATTATCTAGATCCTGTTGCAGTAGCACACTGCCATTACTGTCATTAACAACCCTGCCAACCTTTGTATCATCTGCAAACTTCGACATTAAGCCTGATATACCTTCATCAATATCATTGATAAATATACAAAACAACAGTGGACCTAACACCGAACCCTGTGGGACTCCACTAATAACATTAGTCCAAGAAGAGCAGCACCCATTGATTACCACCCTCTGTCTTCTCGCACTTAACCATCCTTTTATCCATTATAGCAACTTACCCTTAATACCATTCTCCTCCAATTTGTACAATAGTCTTCCATGTGCAACTGTCAAAAGCTTTCCTGAAATCCAAATACATATCAAAATTATTTTTTGCATCCAGTTCCTTTGTAACCACATCATAATATCCTATCAAATTTGTCAGACAAGACTTTCCCTTAACAAACCCATGCTGTGTCTGAATTATTGCTGCAGTCTTGTCTAGATGATCTTGCAATGCATCTTTAACCAGTGACTCCATTATTTTACCCGGAACAGAAGTTAAACTAACTGGTCTGTAATTACTATATAAAATATATAGTAATTACAGACAAACATATATAGTAATTACAGACTCACAAAATATATTATAAATATAATATATTTTGTGAGTCATTACCTGACTCTTCAAGTCAGGTAATGACTTGAAGAGCCGACGTCTCGACCTTAACCAGGCCAGGACTGACGCCATGGATCGTGAAGTATGGAAGAACATCACAGAGCAAGTCCGAAACCCTGCGGCACCTACAGCAGCATACTGGTTGCGTGGCCAACCGCCTCCCCCAGCTGCCAGCTAAGGACCAAGAAGAAGAATAAGAATATATTTTGTATTGCCTGAAAATAATAATATGAGTATATTTTGTGATTATTTGTAATAATTTGTGAAAAGGTGAATTAAATAAAAATACATATAGTACTTAATGCTATAGTTCCAATTATTTTAACTTTCTATATATATATACACATGTATTCTCCCCAATTGATTCAGGAGTATATCGAAACTAATGTAAACTGTGTTATCGAAACTAATCCAAACACAGAAATAGCGTTACGAATTTTTCTTACCCTGCCTGTAATAGTAGCGTCTTGTGAAAGGCCTTCGAGTAACCTCAAATTTATTAAAAATCACCTTAGATCAACAACTGAACAAGAACGACTAACTAATATATATATTGTATCCATTGAGAGTCACGTTGCACAAAACATAAATTAGGATAAAATTATTGATGATTTCGCTTCGGCAAAAGGGAGAAAAATTCAATTAAAATAATACATCTTCATTGCACATGTTCAGTTTATTTTCACTTGAAATGGTTTACAAATGTACTACCATAATTTTTGGAAAGTTTAATTTATATATATACATATATAGATAGAAAGTTAAAATCATTGGATCTGTAGCATTAAGTACTATACGTATTTTTATTTTATTCACCTTTTCACAAGTGTAATAATTCACAAATACAATAATCACAAAATATTATTATTTTTAAGCAATACAAAATATATTACCTGAAAATGATAGTTACCTACTTCCATTATAAATTTCATCTGCTTTAGAAAGGGATTTGAAAGTAACATCACCGATGTCATTAAAAAACAATCATGTGATCATTCATCCACGTGACCAAAGTTTCCAGGCAGAAAATGGCTTTTGCATTACATGCTGATAGATGTGGAATGAAACCAAGGCAATTGGCGAGGGAGTGTCACCTAACAAGAAGATACCAGCTAAGTTGGGGACAGAAAAAACTACGCAGGTCGGTCGGAAAAGAAACCTTTTCCAAAAAATGGTAAAATAAATCCGCACTGATATTCCAACTTGTATAAAAATAAATATCTTTATTGCAGGCAGTGATTGGTTACATGATTGCCTGATGCAATAATACCCACAACAGCGACAATGCTAGGGGTTTAACATGAAATAACTAATACAAGAAAAATTACTTAAAACATATTAGGGTATAAAACGTATAATTAAATATTTTACATATAAGATTAATATTAACATGTGAAATGAAGACACATGAAAAGACGATGGCAGTCACTCGGTTGAAGACGAAAGCTGATCCCTGATGATGCGTCTTCTGTACGATTTGTCCTCTATGAACTTTTTGTAGTCCACATCTATCTCCTGGACGTTGTGGAGCATCTCCATGGGCAGGAATCTATCCCCTATTCTAAGCCTCCACGCCACAGACTGCAGAGAGGGGAGGGCTCTTAAGGGTTTCGGGGGGGATCCTCCAATTGGTCAAGACATCAAAGGCGGATATTGCTGGGATAGCAGAGACGTGGTGTCACACAGATATAAGGAATGCAGAACTGAAATTTGGTGAGTACAATGTGTATAGAAACAGAGGAGGTGTTATGCTGTTAATTAAGAAAAACAAAATCAAAAGAAGTGCACCCAGTTGATATAGATGAACAGTGCACTGTTCAGTCCGTTTGGTGTGACATAAGCACTGCGAAAGCAAAAATAAGAGTAGGAGTGTGTTATAGGCCTAATGACTCAAATGAGTACAATGAACAATTGTACAGAGAAATAGAGTTGGCTAGTAAATCAGAATGTCTTATAATGGGGGATTTTAACTTCCCAGATATTGACTAGAAATTGTGGATTGGTCACTCACACACTAGTCAGACTTTTGTGGATTTATTGGATGATTGTTTTCTGCAGCAGCATGTTTGAGAGGCAACCAGAGAGAGTAATACTCTTGATCTGGTTATCAGCAGTGATCATTCGTGTATTAAGAATTTGCAGATAAAGGAACCACTAGGTGGCACTGATCACATTGTACTGATGTGGGATTTACTTAAAGATTTAACTACCATCGGGGTAAAGGAAAGGGTTTTTGCTTCCGTAAAGGTGAGTACAGTGGGATCAACTGACGATGTTACCAACAGTAAATCCTTTGTGACCTGATTACAGACTAGCTTATATTTGCCATAGGTTTCTTGAGTCGCTTGACAATTTATATGCATTCCATGCATTTTTTTTCTCTCTTAAGAGTCTCATTAGTTCATTAGATAACCATTTAGGCCCAAACCTTGAACAATATTTCTTAACAGATATGAAACTTTTAGTAGCATCCACGATTAATTCCTTGAATGCTTCCCACTTAGAATTTACTGTTGGTAACATCGCCAGTTTGAATCTGATTGGTCCACTTGACATCGATTGTTCATGATCCTGCTCAGAAATCAAACAAACAATGAGTATTTTGCATCTACATTCACACATGAGGAATTATTAAGGTTTGAAAATGTCAGAAGGTTATCAAATTGTAGCAGGATACTTATTGATTTTGTAATAACTGAGAGCAAAGTGGAGGAGAAATTTCTGAAGTTAAACATAAGAATAGCACCTGCGGTGGATGGGATCTATCCAGTTATATTAAAGGAGTGCAAAGCAACTAAGCAAATCCTTAGCCATAATTATGAGAGCATCCTTGGACTCAGGGGAGGTTCCGACGGACTCGAGATGTGCAAATGTATCTCCAATTCACAAAAGGGGATCGAAGGGTGACACGAGTAATTACAGACCAGTTAGTTTAACTTCTGTTTTGGTTAAAATAATGGAGTCACTGGTTAAAGATGCATTGCAGGATCATCTAGACAAGACTGCAGCAATAATTCAGACACAGCATGGGTTTGTTAAGGGAAAGTCTTGTCTGACAAATTTTGTAGGATATTATGATGTGGTTACAAAGGAACTGGATGCAAAAAATAATTCTGATATCATATATTTGGATTTCAGGAAAGCTTTGACACTTGTGTATGGAAGACTATTCGACAAATTGGAGCAGAATGGTATTAAGGGTAAGTTGCTACAATGGATAAAAGAATGGTTGAGTGGGAGAAGACAGAGGGTGGTAATCAATGGGTGCTGCTCTTCTTGGACTAATGTTATTAGTGGAGTCCCACAGGATTCGGTGTTGGGTCAACTGTTGTTTTGTATATTTATCAATGATATTGATGAAGGTATACAGGCTTAATGTCGAAGTTTGCAGATGATGCAAAGGTTGGCAGGGTTGTTAATAACAGTCATGGCAGTGTGCTACTGCAACAGGATCTAGATAATTTGGGCAGATGGGCTAAGAAGTGGCAACTGAAGTTTAACCTTGACAAATGCAAAGTACTGCATATGGGTAGAAGTAACCCCAGAGAAACGTACCAACTGTGTGGTACTACACTTAACGTGGTAGAAAATCAAAAAGACCTGGGAGTAATTGTGCAGTCAGATATGAAGTTTTCTGAGCAATGCAGTCAGGTTGACAGGGCAGGTCATGGGGTTTTGTCAATGATATATAGGAATTTTGCTAGCAGGGAAAAGGGGGTGTTGTCCCTCTGTATAAGGTAATGGTCAGGCCACGCCTTGAGTACTGCGTACAGGTCTGGAGGCCTCATGTTAGGAAGGATATAGATTTACTTGGGCGTGTACAGAGAAGGGCAACAAGATTGGTGAGGGGAATGAAGGGATCCTCTTACCAAGAGAGGCTTAAGTTCTGCAAATTGCAGTGGCTGGAGACTAGGCACCTGCGCGGTGATCTGATTGAGGTATATAAGGCCTTGAATGGGTTGAGCACGCTGAATACTGATGGGATCCTTCCACTTGTTCAGATTACGAACCTAAGGGGGCATAAATTCAAATTAAGAAAGGACAGGTGTAGAATAGATGTGCGGAAATTTGCCTTTAGCCACCAGGTGGTTAATTGCTGAAACAAACTTCTATCTGTCGTTGTGGAAGTTTATAGGTTGAATAAATTTCAGATGGAACTGGACAGGTATTCGGAAGGAATAGTGTGATTTTTTTTTTTTTTTTTTTGTTTTTTGGCTGATGCTTCATAAGCTCACACACTTGCTTTCTTGCATCACATGCCACTACTACTAATTGCACATCTGCCAAAAATTTGGCGTATTGACTTCACCCGCTATCATTTTAATTGACACAAGGAAGCGGAGGGCAAATATCCGTTTGGAGACTTTTCTGTAATTTAGAAGTTGGGTGATATCTGAAGTATGTATGAGTGGTGGCAGTTTATTCTTGAAGAGGACCCACAGAAGAAGCCAGTACTCATCAGATGCAATGGTTTTTAGCGTGGTTTTCGTTGCCGATGCCCAGATTTCTGAACCGTAGGTGATGATTGGCTGCAGAAACCGGTATATGTATTGGAGCGTGTACTCAGGCTCTGTGACATGAAGGAGGTGTTGTTTGGAAAGTCACCTTGCTCTGCAGACCTTGTTGTGAATGTCTGCAACATGGTGTTTGAAACTGAGTTTAGGGTCAAATATAACGCCCAGATCTTTGTGTTTGTTGACTGGAGTGATGGGGGTTCCCTGGATTTCCAAGTTTAGTTGCGTTGGGTTTGATTTGAGGGAAAATACCATTTGTGCAAATTTTTTTGGATTTATCTTAAGAGAAAACTCTGCCAAGTATGTAATCAGATTCTTAAGGCTGTTGATAATGGTTTCATGTCGGGCGGTCCAGTTGATCCGATAGAGGATCTTCAAGTCATCTGCATAACTGATAAATTCTGTTTGCTGGCACAGGAATGGGTGGATGGCAGCCGTAAACAGGAGCCCTGAGAGAACTCCGCCGTGGGGTACACCTACACAAACTTTCCTTGTGAAAGATTTTTTATTCACAGTCAAGTGAAGGACCCTGGTCGTAAGTAGCGACTTCAACAATTCCAGTATATTGCCTTTTATCTGGTATCCATCCTCACAAAGTTGCAGGAGGGGCTGGATGTCTATGCTGTCGAATGCAGACTGGATATCCAGATAAACAATTGCCGTCTCAGCCCTGTCTTGTAGACCCCCCCAGAATGGTGGTGGTGGTGGTGGTTTGCAGTAGGTTGGTAATGGTGGACCTACGTTTCAAGGCATAGTGAATGTATGGTGATTCACATGGCAGAACCTGGTTGATTAGGACGGGAAGAAGGCACTTCTCCATGACTTTGAGGAGACATGAGGCTTTCATTATTGGCCTGAATTGTGAAATTGATGTTGCTCCTTGTGTTTTGGGAATTGGTCGGACAATATATTGATTCCAGGCTATTGGGAAACTTTGCATTGTGAGGATTCCATTTAAGATACCTAGGAGTGCATCAATGATGAAAACACTAACGCGTTTCAGAATGAATTGTGGGACCCCATCATATCCAGTGCAAGAAGTTGGTGGGATATCATTGATGGCCTGGATAAGCTCTCCTTTTGTGATGATGATAATGGAAGCGAGGACATCTCACTGATAACTGTTGTGGATGCTCTTAAGGTCTGACACTGACTTTGGCTTAAATCTTGTGATGTAGTCTAGCCATTCAATTGGATTAAGTTGTTGAGGGAATTTATTATGCCTTGCATTAAACGGTGCCTTCCCGATCTTGATTGTTTTGTCGATGTAGGCTTTAATGGCTTCAGATTTGCTTCTATTGAACTGGACACGGGCTCTTGAGTATGCAATTCTGTCTAGTGGGTTTGATTTTGCTTTCCATTTTTCATGTTGTCTTTGTTTATTCTGAAATTTAAGGCTGAGATCTTGGGTCCACCATGCTTTGCTTCAACAGGAGATTGAAACTGTTTTTGATGCTGCGGTTCGAGCAATTGACTGCAGTCAGCGGGTAAGAAAGTGCAGCCCGAGCTATGGATGACATTGGTTTAGGGCTTCCCAAGGAAAAATGGATTGAGGAGAGAAGGGCTATTCACTGTCTTCCTAACTGGTGCCTGATGTTGCCAGGATGTCCTGGAAGTGATTGGAAGAATGAGAGCTACTGGTAGATGGTCTTACATGAAGGCTGTTTCCGGTTGACTGTCAGCGGTGAGGGTGTCTGTTGCAAATATTAGGACTAACAGGTTAGCGCCTCTGGTAGGGGAAAAATTCTGGAGGGTGAGACCTACTGAAGCCAGATCAGAAGATAACAATTTGCGAAGACTGTGTTGGCCTGAGCTAATATTAAAGTCTCCACACACTAGTAATGTTGCTTTAGGGTGGCATTGATTAATGACCCAGTTGGAGATCTCTTGTAAAGTGTTCTTTACTGTGGGAGGGGGATGTAGACTGTGCACACGTCAAGTCTGTGACCTTGAATGCTGAGTGAGGCTCTTGCAGCTTCAAACAGTTCTGTTTTTAGAGTGGCTGAGCTAGTCAGTGAGAATTTTTTTGTGTTGAAGAGAATGCCTACACCACCTCCGTTCCCTGGAGGCAAAAATGTCCAAGAAGCAAGCGGGTTGAGAGAATGCGAGATCTTCTTCATTGGGGGACAGCCATGTCTCTGTGATACAAATGATGTCATACAACCTTGACAAGAGAAGATTTTCCATTGGCTGAAGTTTATTTCTCAGACTTCTAGTATTTTGATAGGAAATTGTGCACATTAAAGAAGTTTGGATGTATGCCCTTGTTGGAGCTTTGATGGCCTTCATCAATCGTCTATGGTTCGTTCTGGAGGTAATTCTCACCTCAATCTTCATATGTTTGTGGTGGGTGATCATGTCGCTGTCAAGCTTCTGTGAGAGTTTGAACCTTTAAGAAGGTCCTGTTCAGTATAACCAAAATGTTCCTCCCCAAACTTATACTTAATGGCGGGTCTGAGTCAGGTTTTCCTTTCATTATTTGTGGTTTCAATACGTTGGGGATACCGCATCCAGGTAGAGGTACGCTTTGTAGTGTAGAAGTGTTTCACTAGTGTCCCAGCAGGCCAAGAAGATGCAAGGCTATTTATTAATGTCTATTGCAAATGGCATCTTAATCTCCTCCTCCTGAGCTACATTATGGATGCTTGGCCATGACTTATAAAAATATTAAACTTTATTAATAATTAAATTATTTTATTTAGGTGAAAACAAGTAAATTTCCATATTTAACCAGAGAAATGAATTGAAAGTATAAGTGGGCAATAAAAGGGGGGGGGACGTGGATTCGAACCGCGACATATCATATTACCACACGGCTGCTATAACCGCTTATATATTATTGCCGAAACCTTTACTTATGTTATGGTTTCCTAATCGTCCGCCGTTCTTAGTGTTCTTATTTTGGGATTGGAGTAACAATAAATTATATACTAATAATCTGCCAATTGTTTCTATGTTTTGAAAGTGGGCCCTCTACTGTCTATGCGAATTTTAACATGTGGCCGGAATTGCCATTGCCGTCTATGGGAGTGTCCACTCTGTATGTTACTAATCTGTGACATGTACCGTACTTAGCAGCAATAAAGAAGTTTAATTAAATACTCACCAGATGTGAGCCCCTGGGATAGAGAGATGCAACGTTTTCAAACTTTTGAATAATTCCAAGTTTTTGTTTAACTGAAAGCGCAACTCTTTTGCGTTTATTTTATCATTTACCAATCATTTTCGCGATTTTTAAACAAACAAACAAACAAAAAAAAAAAAAAATCCCGACATAAATAACGAAACAAAATTTGTCCTTTTATGCTGCAACGGAACACAATCGACGCGACGCACAAAAACAAACGAAACATTTGGTTTCTTTTTTTTATTTCGAGTGTGAACACAGCGGGGATTGCAAGATAATAGGTACACTAATCTCCCAATGACGACTTATAATGCTGCTTGTCGCTTATTTACGACTTGCAAAATATCTATACCTATTTTAGTTATTACTTGAATTTTTTTATTTCTGGTTGATTTTTTTTTTTTAATTTGGAGTCTTGAAGGACCTGTTAATCCGATCCTGGTTCACCAAGAGTCTGCTGTAGTTATAATAGATAATAAATTTAACTATCTATTGCCAACTTACGTGATTTGATCTTTATCGCGACCTATTTGCAATACTCTATGCCAAATCATCGATACTAAATGCTCTATGAATATTAATGTCGTACGTTACTGACTATGTGATAAAAGTTAATTTATTAAAACACCTAAGTAGTGCTATAAATTAGTTTATAATCCTCTTCTAATACTGATTACACTGCTACAAGTCCAGGTGGGCAGGAGCAGCAGTGCGTAGCACACGCTTCTTGATTAGACCGGGGTTCGAGTCTGTGACCACCAAATACGGAGGATGCGGAAAGGTCAGGGAATGACCACCGCATATCCCCGGAGCAATATGGCCTTAGTTGCTAATGCTCCTAAAAACCAAATAACAAACAAACTGCTACAAGCTATGTAGAAATACTTCCTGATATTTCAATACTAAAACAATGGCAGCCATCTTCCAGTTATCTTGATTTTTCAATGACTCTTTTTCCCTTATTCAAAATTCTTTTTTTTTTTGTTTTTTTTTTTTGCCAAATAGATGTTTTAGAAGAGGACAATACTCAAGAAGAACTACTGGGTTTATGCCAAGATGGAAGTGCCAAAATTTTGCTAGATTCTGGTGTGAGCTATGAATTGAGTTTTGGTAAAGACAAAGGGAAAATATAAAAGTATTTTTAGATTATCGGAAGAGGTCCCATAGTTTTTCCCACTACTGTGAACTTCGATTTTCTAGTTGTGTCAATTAAATGTAAAGTGAGAACCAAATTGATAGTTCATAGTAAACTACTTTGTTTTCTAAGTAAGTTATTATTAGCTATATGGTGCAAGGAAGCTGGAGGCTTATGCTGCACCAGCCAAAAAAAAAACAAAAAAACTGAGATATATATATATATATATATATATATATATATATATATATATATATAAAAGGGAATCACCAAGGAAGAGAAGAATGATGATATCCATCTCAGGACACTGGTTGTCTCAGAATTGACGTTATGTTTAAAAGATAAATAAAATTCTTTAACTTATATATTTACAATTTTAAAAATATATATGTTATTCTAATTTAATAAAGAACAAATAGATATGTCTCAGTAATGATAAACATCCCAAAATGTGTGTATTTGCATTGAAAATGTTAATGAAGTAATTTCAGTGTTAAAATATTTGCATATTATCATAAATTTACATTTTCACAGAAATTAAATCCCTTTTTTATATTGCAAAAAATCATGGGGGAAATGACTTAATGTATGCCCAGAGAGTATACTGATAAATCTGTCTGAGAACCACTGAAATAAGAAGTCAACAAAAGATATATTCTTCCATTTGAAAGAATATATCTTTTGTTGACCTCAAATGATTAATTTCAGATGGAATTAACCATCCTCACTGACAGTGTAGTGGTTTTTCTGCTCATCACTCTTTTAAAGAGGCCTGGGTTTGATTCCCATCAGTGGAGGAATATTTAAAGCCATGTTTAGGCTTGAGGCTAAGCAGGACTGTAATTATTCTTGCTTAGCCTCAAGGAATAGGGTTTTTCCCCTGTGAGTTATTCTCACACACCCTCTGTGAAGGTGATTTTGATATCTGCTGGATCCCCAGCCACATCAGGATTAAAAGAAATGATTTGGATGACAATGCAGCCAAATCAGCCTCCCTGTCAAATAATCATAGCCTGTCAGTCCCCTATACAGACTACAGGGAAATAATCTGTAACAAGATATATTTGTAGTGGCAAGACTCATGTAACCAACAAACTATATCAGATTAAGCCTGTAATCAAACCATGCTAGTCTAGTTTACGCAGGGTTCATAAAGAGGAAGTTGTTCTTGCTCGGCTCTGCATAGGACGTTGTCATCTGACACATTCTTTTCTGCTGAGGGCCAGTGACGTTCCTGTATGTGAGCTATGTGGCACCATTTTATCTATCAAGCATGTTTTAACAGACTGAGCCAAATATACTCAGTCAGATTTTATCTGACAATGACTGTGTGTCAGCAGTTTTTAACTTTTTACGTGCTATTAATATGTACAGATGTATATAAAATAGGAAATATATATGTTTTACCCTTATATTGCCTTTTACTTATTTATGCATATATACAACATTTGACGATGTAACCTTTTTCATGGGTTACCAAAATCTTAATCTTTTTGGGTAAATTTAAATTATTCCTGGCGCATTATAATCTTTGATGTTTTTGCGCCATAAAAAAAGAAAATCAAATCAAAACCTTATAAAATCAAGTATAAATCAATACTAATTAAAAATTGATTTTACTATATTTTTAAGAAATTAAATATTACTTTAGTCTGAAATTGCTGTATTTACTGAAAAGTAATCTTTCAAAATTGTCAATTTTGTATAGGAAACACACACTACCAAACAAGGCATTGTTTACAGAGAAACCAATTTACATTACAATACAGGTAACCCCAGTATAACATGGTAGTTAGGTTCCTATAAAATCTCATAGAGTGTGAAACTGTGTTATATGGGACTAAGAACCAGTACAAAGAGGGAGGGAGGGGGGGTTACGTTCCAAAAGCTAACAAAAATACACCATTCTTGATTTTGTGTATCTTCTGCTCTCTTTAAAAAATCAGTAATCTGAGTTTGTTTGCTTTGATTGATGGATCTTTGTAAATTTCATTGTATGGAACAGTATTTTGAAGCTCCCTTTTGAACTTTGGTCTCCTTTCACTAGAAGAATCTGCATTCAAAAAATAAGATTCTAATTGCTCTGCTAACTTTTATGCCTTCCTGTATGCTTTTTAGTGTAAAATTTGTGAGTTCAGAATTTTCATCTGTACTACTATCCTCTGAATTGATTTGCTTTACCTCTGATGTCATTTCCACCAAATTCACTTTGCCAGCCTCTTTTTCTACCAACCTCTTTTTCTTTTTCTACTTATTCTTAAAATGTCTTCACTAATCATATCTTTTTTTTTTTTTTGCACTCCGACTACTAAGGCCATGTTGCTCTGCATACGTTGTCTATAAATTGTGTGTTCTGAGGTAATTTTCTGTTTTTGGGACAAAAAACCCAAGTTTCCAGGAGTAAAATCATGCTACCCTCACCTGTGATCGACTAACTCAGCCATGTTGTGAAAAAGACTCAGAAAAATCCTCCTGTCATCGATGGTATTCAAACTCAGGTCTTTTCCACCCAGTGTGGGGAGATAGCTGTTTCTATCAACTGTGCTATCCACAAAGGCTTCAGTAGTCACATCAAAATCTTCCCCTCCTACCAACTTAGCAAGTTCTACTATCACATCGATTTCATTTTCTGCCAGTTTGACCATAATTCCTGAATGAACAGAGCCTGTCCATACATTTTTCCAAACTGTATTTAATGTTGACTGTTTTATTTTTTGTGCGATAAAGGCGATACAGTACACAATTTAAAAATGTTTCCGTGCCTTCATCACTTCAATAGATTCAGAATCAATTTTTTCCAAAATCCATTGTAATGATTTTCTGATGTAATGAGTTTTAAAGGTAGATATAATACCTTGATCTAATGGCTGAATTAAAGAAGTTGCAATAGGTGGTAGGAACATTACTTCAACATTTGGATGACTGAAATCTTTTGGATTTCTTGGCATGTTATCCAGTAGTAATAAGACTTTGAAATCTAGATCTTTCCATAAGTTCAAATAGCATGGAACCTAACACAGGGATTTTCCAACAAAATAAAATATGAAGATTTCCCAGTAATTTTTTTTTTTTTGCATAATGATTAATGAATCAACAGTGGCGATTCACAAAAAATAATGGAAATGTTAAAAAATTACATCCAACATAATAGCAGAGTTTCCCCTGCACAAAAGCTCAAAAATACTTTGTTATGTGAGGTTTTCTGCAATTCTCTGTGTTAGACCGAAACCGTGTTGTGTGAGGATTGCTGCAATTTATCAGTTGCGTTAGAGCGAAACTGTGTTGTAGAAATCTGTATTATGTGGGGGTTGCCTATACTATAAATAGGGCAGGGCACTGAGATAAAACTCCATATAAGTTAATGTCGCCTTAGTTAGGTTTCATTTTTGACTTCACTTCACTTGTTGCTTTCATTCTGTAAGTCAACCTTCAGTATATTTTGTTGCCTTCAGCAGTGTAACTAGAAAAAGTGGGCCCCAATGCAAAGTTTAATGTGGTCCCCCTGAAAATATTTGTTTTGTTAAAAATAAAAAAATTAACAATACAATGGTACACGTGTTACTCAGCAATACTCAGAAATGTTATAGGTGCAATAGTAATACTGTACTCAATAATAATGACCTCCAATAGATGGACCCCTACCCCAATAAGTGACCCCCTATTTGACTTTGACCCCTGCAGTCACAAATCCTTAAAAATTTCCCTGGAAGCAGTAGCTGTGCTAATATTATTTCATCTGTTGAGTCAGTTTGGTGTGACATAAGCACTGCGAAAGCAAAAATTAGAGTAGGAGTGTGTTATAGGCCTAATGACTCGAATGAGTACAATGAACAATTGTACAGAGAAATAGAGTGGGCTAGTAAATTGGAATGTCTTATAATGGGGGATTTTAACTTCCCAGATATTGACTGGAACTTGTGGGTTGGGCACTCACACACTAGTCAGACTTTTTTGGATTTATTGGATGATTGTTTTCTGCAGCAGCATGTTTGAGAGGCAACCAGAGAAAGTAATACTCTTGATCTGGTTATCAGCAGTGATCATTCATGTATTAGGAATTTGCAGATAAAAGAACCACTAGGTGGCAGTGATCACAGTGTACCGACGTGGGATTTACTTAAAGATTTAATTTCCATCAGAGGTAAAGGAAAGGGTTTGTGCTTCCATAAAGGCGAATACAGTGGTCTCCGATAGTTTTTAAATTGTGTACAGTGGGATCAACTGACGATGTTACCAACAGTAAATTCTAAGTGGGAAGCATTCAAGGAATTAACCGTGGAAGCTACTAAAAGTTTCATACCTATTAAGAAATATTGTTCAAGGTTTAGGCCTAAATGGTTGTCAAATGAACTAATGAGACTCGTAACAAAGAAGAAAAATGCATGGGATGCATATAAATTATCAAGCGACTCAGAAGCCTATGGCAGATATAAGTTAATCTGTAATCAGGTCACAAAGGAGGTTCGGCAGGCGAAGGCAGATTATGAGAAATCCTTGGCAAAAGATGCTAAGAAAAACATCAAGGATTTCTTTACTTATATAAACTCTAAAAGGAAGGGGATGAATCTGATTGGTCCACTTGACATCGATGGTTCGACTGTTGATGATCCTGCTCAGATAGCAAACAAACTGAATGAGTATTTTGCATCTACATTCACACGTGAGGAATTATTAAGGTTTGAAAATGGCAGAAGGTTATCAAATTGTAGCAGGGTGCTTAATGATCTTGTAATAACTGAGACCAAAGTGGAAGAGAAATTGTTGAAGTTAAACGTAAGAAAAGCACCTGGGGTGGATTGGATCTAGTAGTAGTAGTAGTAGTAGTAGTAGTGGCACTTGATGCAAGAAAGCAGTGTAGGAGCTTATGCAGCATCAGCCAAAAAAAAAAAAAAAAAAAAAAAATCACACCATACCCTCCAATTGCCTGTCCAGTTCCTCCTTAAATTTATTTAACCTATCAACTTCCACAACGACAGATGGAAGTTTGTTCCAGCAATTAACAACCCGCTGGCTAAAGGCAAATTTCCGCACATCTATTCTACATCTATCCTTTCTTAATTTGAACTTATGTCCCCGTAGGTTCGTATTCTGAACAAGTGGGAGGATCCCATCAGAATTCAGCGTGCTCAACCCATTCAAGGCCTTATAGACCTCAATCAGATCACCGCGCAGGTGCCTAGTCTCCAGCCACTGCAATTTGCAGAACTTAAGCCTCTCTTGGTAAGAGGATCCCTTCATTCCCCTCACCAATCGTGTTGCTCTTCTCTGTACACGCTCAAGCAAATCTACATCCTTCCTAAAATGAGGCCTCCAGACCTGTACGCAGTACTCAAGACGTGGCCTGACCATTGCCTTATACAGAGGGACAATCACCTCCTTTTCCCTGCTAGCAAAATTCCTATATATCATTGACAAAACCCCATGACCTGCCCTAGCAGCCTGTCTACATTGCTCAGAAAACTTCATATCTGACTGCACAATTACTCCCAGGTCTTTTTCATTTTCTACCACCTTAAGTGTAGTACCACACAGTTGGTACGTTTCTCTGGGGTTACTTCTACCCATATGCAGTACTTTGCATTTGTCAAGGTTAAACTTCAGTTGCCACTTCTTAGCCCATCTGCCCAAATTATCTAGATCCTGTTGCAGTAGCACACTGCCCAGTTATATTAAAGGAGGCGGCAAAGCAACTAAGCAAACCCTTAGCCATAATTATGAGAGCATCCTTGGACTCAGGGGAGTTTCCCACGGACTGGAGATGTGCAAATGTATCCTCAATTCACAAAGGGGGATCGAAGGGTGACACGAGTAATTACAGACCAGTTAGTTTAACTTCTGTTCCGGGTAAAATAATGGAGTCGCTGGTTAAAGATGCATTGCAGGATCATCTAGACAAGACTGCAGCAATAATTCAGACACAGCATGTGTTTGTTAAGGGAAAGTTTTGTCTGACAAATTTGATAGGATATTATGATATGGTTACAAAGGAACTGGATGCAAAAAATAATTTTGATATCATATATTTGAATTTCAGGAAAGCTTTTGACACTGTTGCGCATGGAAGACTATTGTACAAATTAAGGGTAAGTTGCTACAATGGATAAAAGGATGGTTAAGTGCGAGAAGACAGAGGGTGGTAATCAATGGGTGCTGCTCTTCTTGGACTAATGTTATTAGTGGAGTCCCACAGGGTTCGGTGTTAGGTCCACTGTTGTTTTGTATATTTATCAATGATATTGATGAAGGTATATCAGGCTTAATGTCAAAGTTTGCAGATGATACAAAGGTTGGCAGGGTTGTTAATGACAGTAATGGCAGTGTGCTACTGCAACAGGATCTAGATAATTTGGGCAGATGAGCTAAGAAGTGGCAACTGAAATTTAACCTTGACAAATGCAAAGTACTGCATATGGGTAGAAGTAACCCCCAAAGAAACGTACCAACTATGTGGTACTACACTTAAGGCTGTAGAAAATGAAAAAGACCTGGGAGTAATTGTGCAGTCAGATATGAAGTTCTCTGAGCAATGCAGACAAGCTGCCAGGGCAGGTCATGGGGTTTTGTCAATGATATATAGGAATTTTGCTAGCAGGGAAAAGGAGGTGATTATCCCTCTGTATAAGGCAATGGTCAGGCCACGCCTTGAGTACTGCGTACAGGTCTGGAGGCCTCATGTTAGGAATGATGTAGATTTACTTGGGCGTGTACAGAGAAGGGCAACAAGATTGGTGAGGGGAATGAAGGGATCCTCTTACCAAGAGAGGCTTAAGTTCTGCAAATTGCAGTGGCTGGAGACTAGGCACCTGCGCGGTGATCTGATTGAGGTATATAAGGCCTTGAATGGGTTGAGCACGCTGAATTCTGATGGGATCCTTCCACTTGTTCAGATTACGAACCTAAGGGGGCATAAATTCAAATTAAGAAAAGACAGATGTAGAATAGATGTGCGGAAATTTGCCTTTAGCCAGCGGGTGGTTAATTGCTGGAACAAACTGCCATCTGTCGTTGTGGAAGTTGATAGGTTGAATAAATTTAAGGAAGAACTGGACAGGCATTTGGAGGGAATGGTGTGATTTTTTTTTTGGCTGATGCTGCATAAGCTCATACATTTGCTTTCTTGCATCACATGCCACTACTACTATCTCTATTCACTGCAGGTTTTTTTGCTTTGCAGCTTGATATTACATATTGTAAAGAGTGAAATATTGTTTCATTCAATTGTATATTAAACTATTAAGTCTGTTATTTAAAATATATTGATAAACTTCTTTTTTTTCTTAATAAATGAATAACATTAATAGATATTTCTTTTAAATGAAACCCATGAATTCAGTTCATTAATATAAATGAAGAAAATAAATGCATATTGTCCATAAAAAACAAAAATCTTTTTAGAAGAAGAATGTTTTTAACAAAACATCTTTTTAGAGGCATACATATGTGCTGTAGCAACTTCAACCACATCTAAATCATGAAATGTAAAAATTTTTTGAATTAGATGACTGAAAAAATAATAGAAGCAAAGAACTTTAAAATACTGTTTAGTGCAATTCATAATGATGTGCATTAATGAGTTATCATTAATTTGGAATTAAAGTTAGGGAATGCCATGCCATTTGGACAGTGCCTAAACACAGCTCCAGAGCATTTCGGTCAAAACCAGATTGCTTAAAAGACTTCTGTTTTTTGATTTCTGAGAGTTGGCATCCCGCCACAGGTAAGAGTATGATAAGAGGAATTTAGGTGTTGTAGAGGTGTTTTATTATTATTTTTTTAGAGGGTTCCAGCAGAAATCTAGCTTTCCTCTAACTTTTAGCCTTTACTAATAGCCTTGGTATTGGAGGTTTTGCCAATTCTAAAATTAGCAAAACCTCCAATACCAAGGCTTTGTACCTGTATTACAATTTTGATGTATATGTATATTCTGTTTGAGAATTGCATATTTGATTTTAATAAATTCTGTATGCTGTTGATTTGGTAGATGCTCTATATAATTCAGCTCTGTCTCTATTTAAATGATGTAAAAAGATATCAATAAAAATAGATGATAAGGAAATTATTTAGAAAATTACTAAGTTAATTTAAAGATAATAAGAAGATAATTATTTTTATTGACAGTTTATTCCCTATTCCGGAATTATTCCTGGTGGAATTTGTCAGTGTACAGCAATTGAATTGTTTGGTTCAGTTCCAAAACGTGCATACAGGTATGTGCCATAATATATAAATAGGATTCTTTATAGACCAAAGGAGATTATTCCAGTCTTTGTAGTCATGGATTATTGCATAAAATGTCTGAAGGCTGTGGGCATTCATAAATAAGTATAATGATAAATAATAAAAAAAATATTGGTACTCTACTCAGACTATATTGTATTGTAATGCAAGTTTTTTTTTTTTTTTTAATGGCATTATTAGCAACAATTTTGTTTGTAATATACTAAATTTATTAATTTATAAATCTGTCTGGAGGATTTATCATTGCACTCTCTAATAAACCTCCATATGACCTGCATGTCTGTTTAGTATATTAGTCACCTGGAATCTTCTTGAAAAGGTATGGATTAGAATTCAATCTTAGACTGAAAGGAATTTCTCATGCCTTTTTCAAGTTTTGGTTTGAGTTAGCCTGTCTCAAGTGAAGATGTGATTAAGTATTAATATTAGTAGTGACAAATGATGCAAGAAAGCATGCTTCACCAGCATTAGCCAAAGGTTGGGGGGGGGGCGACTCAATTCTTCCATATCACCTGTCCATACATTCTAACAATTTGTTTAGTTCTTCTTTGATTTTATTCAAACTACCCACCTCCATAACACCGGATGGAAGTTTATTTCAGCAGTCAGTTTGCAGGAACAGATGTGTGGAAATTTCCCACACATCTGTTCCTGCAAACCATCCTTCCTCAATTCGAATTTATGCCCCCTCGTGTGTAACCTCAGCAAGAGGAAGGTTCTATCTGCAATGAGTTCTTTACTCAATTTATTTAAAACCATAAAACCTGTCAATCAGATCTTCTTGCAGGTGCCTAGACTCCAGGTGCTGCAATTTGCAGAACTGAAGCCTTTCCCGATAAGAGAATCCTTTTGTTCTCCTCACTAACCTTGTTACTCTTTTCTGCACCTGTTCCAACAGATCCATATCATTCTGAAAATGAGGCTTCCAGACCTGTATGCAGTACTCGAGATGCACCATAACAATTACCTTGCACAAAGAGACTATCACTTCCTTATCTATCAGCCGACCAGGTAGCCAGGTGGGTAAAGTGCCTGCCTAGCAACCCATAATGCACCTCCCAAAAAAAACTTTGGGAGGTGCATTATGGCCACAGAAGCCGATGTGCCAACAACTAACAAAAAAAAAAAAAAAAACTTCCTTATCTCTCCTTGCAAAATTCCTGTATATCATTGACAAAACCCCATGAACTGTCCTGGAAGCCTCTCTGCACTACTCAGAGAACTTCATATGTGACTGCACAGTTATCTACAGGTCTTTTTAATTCTCCATTACCCTTGAGTGTGGTACCACACAGTTGGTATGTTAATCTGGGATTATTGTTACCTATATGCAATATCTTGCATTTGTCGTATTAAACTTCAGTTGTCACTTCTCAGCCCATCTGTCTAATTTGTGTAGATCTTGTTACAGTAGCATAAGCTGATTACTGTCATTAACCACTGCCAACCTTTGTATCATCTGCAGACTTAGACATTAAGATTAATAAATATTGAAAACAACAGAGTCTAGCACTGAACCTTGAGAAGTCCACTAATAACATTAGTCTAAGAGAAGTGCCCATTGATAACCACTGTCTTCTCTTACTCAACCATTGCTTTATCCATAACAGTAACTTGCCGTTAATACCGTGGTGTGTACAGCAGTCTTTTATGCATGAGAGTATCAAAAGATTGTTTGAATAAGAGGTTTTTTTTTTTTTTTTTTCTATCCAGTTCCGTTGTTACTGCATCATATCAGCTTTCTCAGACAAGGTTGCTCTTCAACAAATCCATGCTGTGGCTCCAATATAACTGCATTCCTGTCTAGATTTTCCTGCATTATATTTTTAACCAGTGACTCCATTATTTTCTCTGGAACGGAAGTCAGGCTAACAGGTCTGTAGCTACTCGTGTCATCTTTTGAATCCCCCTTTGTGAATTGGAGATGCCTTTGCACACCTCAGTCTGTAAGTACATGCCTTGAATCTAAGAATGCTCTCATAATCATTGCTGAGGGTTTGCTTAACCCATTTGGCTCCCTTAATATGTATACAAATTTGTATTTGGAATAAACCCGTCCACCCCAGGTGCCTTTTTTACATTTAACTTCAATAATTTCTCTTTCACTTTCCTCTCAGTTATCACAAAATCATTCAGCCCCCTGTTAGAATTTGATGCTCTTCTGGTACCACAATGCCAAAAAACATACTTTGTATGAATGCAGATTCAAAATACTTATTTGGTTTGTCAGCACATTGAGCATGATTGTCAACTTTTAGACTATTCAATCTAGTGGACTAATGAAGTTCATGCACTTCTTCTCGTATTTACATAAGTAAAGAAGTGTTTGCTGCTTAACTTTACATTTTTTGCTAGAGACTTCTCATAATCTGCCTTTGCTTCCTTGACCTCATTTGTGAATTCATTGCAGACTAGTTTATATCTATTGTAGGCGCCTGTATCACCTGATATTTTATATGCGTTCCAAGCATTCTTCTCAATTGTGCAGTTAGATATGAAGTTCTCTGAGCAGTGCAGATGGGTTGCCAGAGCAGGTCATGGAGTTTTGTCAATGATATATAGGAATTTTCTAGCAGAGATGAGGAGATGATTATTCCTTTATATAAGGCAATGGTCAGGCCACACCTTGAGTACTGTATACAGGTCTGGAGGCCTCATTTTAGGAAGGATATAGAGTTGCTAGAACGAGTACAGAGAAGGGCAACAAGATTGGTGAGAGGAACAAAGGGGTGTGCTTACGAAGAAAGGTTTGAGTTCTGAAAGTTGCAGCATCTGGAGACTAGGCACCTGTGAGGTGATCTGATCGAGGTGTATAAGGCCTTGAATTGTTTGAGCAGGCTCAATGCTGATGGGATACTTCTGCTTGCTCAGATTAAGAACCTGGGGGGGGGGGGGGGTATAGATTCAAATTGAGGAAAGGCAGTTGTAGAATAGATGTGTGGAAGTTTGCCTTTAGCTAGCGGGTAGTTGATTGCTGGAACAGACTTCCATCCATTGTTGTTGAAGTTGATAGCTTAAATAAATTTAAGACTGAAATAGACAAATATTTGGAGTGACCGGATAGGTGAAATGGGAAGGTATTTTTTTTTTGTCTGATGCTGTATAAGCTTGCTTTCTTGCATTATATGCCTCAACTAATGCTAATGCTAGTCTTCTCTGATTTGTACATCACATCCATGTACTGAGGTTATTATTCTTAGATATTTTGAAGAAGTTATGCACAAATTTATTTTACCAACAGTTTTTTAAATCTGCTTTCATTTTGGAAGTTGTTTGCCCTAGCAGACTTAACCAGAAGGATAATTCTGACTTAGCCATAGTCCTGTAGAGTCTAAACCAAGTGAAGAAAATTCTGTTCTTTTGTTAAGTGACAAAGTATTTTTTTGCTGTATGGTACTATATGTTTCACAAATTTCTGTTGAAAAATGTTCTAATGAATGTTAAGGTATGACAAATTTCATTGATTGGCAGTGCATAGCATGTGGTCACAAAGGAATTGGATTGCAAAAAATAATTTTGGTATCATATACTTGGATTTCAGGAAAGCTTTTGACACTGTTGTGCATGGAAGAGTACTGTACAAATTGGAGCAGTATGGCATTAAGGCCAAGTTCCTACAATGGATAAAAGGATGGTTGGGTGGGAGAAGACAGAGTGATAATCAATGGATACTGCTCTTCGTGGACTAATGTTATTAGTGGTGTCCCACAGGGTTCGGCGTTGGGCCCATTGTTGTTTTGTATATTTATCAATGATATTCATGGAGGTATATCAAGCTTAATGTCAAAGTTTACAGATATTACAAAGGTTGGCAGGGTTGTTAATAACAGTAATGACAGTATGCGGCTGCAACAGGATCTGGAAAAGTTGGGCAGATGGGCTGAGAAGTGGCAAGTGAAGTTTAACATTGACAAATGCAAAGTACTGCATATGGGTAGCAGTAACCCAAGAGAAACATACCAACTGTATGGTACTACAATCAGGGAAGTGGAGAATGAAAAGGACCTGGGGGTAATTGTGCATCAGATATGAAGTTTTTGAGTAGTGCAGACAGGTTGCCAGAGTAGATCATGGGGTCTTGTCAATGATATACAGGAAAATTTCAAGCAGAGATAAAGAGGTGATTATCCCTTTGTACAAGGCAATGAGTACTGCGTACAGGTCTTGAGGCCTCATTTTAGGAGGTGCCTCTGTAGACAGGTGGGAAGGAGCAGCAGTGCGTAACACACGCTTCTTGATTAGACCGGGGTTCGAGCCCGTCACTACCAAACACGGAGGATGCGGAAAGGTCAGGGAATGACCACCGCATATTTCCGAAGCAATATGGCCTTAGTTGCTAATGCTCCTAAAAACCAAATAACAACAACAATAACAATAACAGCCTCATTTTAGGACAGATGTAGAGTTAGAACGAGTGCAAAGAAGGGCAACAAGGCTGGTTAGGGGAACAAAGGGATGCTCTTATGAAGGAAGGCTTCAGTTCTGCAAATTGCAGCATCTGAGGTGAGTTATACACCTCAATAAGATCTGCAAGGCAATCTGATTGTGGTGTATAAGGCCTTGAATGAATTGAGTAGGCTCAATGCTGATGGGATTTCTTTTTTCTTTAGCCAGCAGGTAGTTGATTGCTGGAACAAACTTCCATCTGCTGTGGAAGTTGATAGCTTAAATAAATTCAAGGAATAACTAGACAAACATTTGGAACGAATGGATCAGTGAAGTGGGAAAGTTTTTTTTTTGGTTGATGCTGTATAAGCTTGCTTTTTTGCATCGTGTGCCTTTACTAATGCTAATGCATCATTTTCAAAGATGAAATTATTTTTGTGGACAGGTTTCCAGTATTTGATGGTGTCATTAAAGATAAAGAAGTAGAATAACCAGTAGATGCTGTCAATTTTAGTGTGAGAACTTATTGATGCTATTATGAAAAAGAAAGAATGATGTATAGTGGTCATCTGTTGAAAACTAGCAAGTGCGCACAGAAGCTTGTAATGTAACAAATTATCCAAAGTCATGTTGGTATTTTAACAATTTTTCCTAGCAATACTGAGTTGAGAGATTGTTCAGCCACGTTAGAAAAACAAAAACTGAGTTCAGATCTTTACTTTTTGGTGAAGCTTTAGAAATTCTCCTGATAGCCATATTCAAACAGCAGGGCTATAGTATATGAATCAATATTTGACTCTGGTTCTGGAGAGTGTGAAGTCTGCAAAAGTATCTTTCTTGAAGCAATGTTGTTGATGTCTAATAGAAAATTCAAACAGAAATTTGTTGACAGAAAAATCTAGGTAACCTAATGTTTAAAAACATATTGTACTGTTAAACTATCCTATATGTATATTTTAATATAAACTGTGCATGTTGTGAATGAAATTTAATTTCTAATGCAGTGTTGACTTTACAGAAACTTCTTGCTTTTTCTAAAAAATCTCCTGTTTTCCTGCTGTTTTTTCAGCAAACTCCTGTTTCTTTTTGCACCTCCTCTTTTTCACATGTTTTGTTTCGAAAATCTGTTTTCCCTCCTGCCACGTTAGAAAAACAATTGCCTGGTGTGTTATGTCCTGAGTTGCCAATGAGCCAAAAAAAAAAAAAAATAAAAATATATATATATATATATATATTTTTTTTTTTAATTTTTATTTATTTTTTTTTTAACAAGGACAAGAATGAGGCTATTAGCAGATTGTGAAAGATTTTGAAGCCTATTTTATTACAATGTCTGGCAAAAAACCATGCCTTAAATTATACAAGAAATAGCAAGAGTAAAATTTGTGTTTTTATGTAATTGGCATAAATATAAGAAGTAAATATAAGAAATAGCAAGTAAATATAAGAAATAAAGTTCTCTGTGAGCATATTGTTTCAAAAGTTTGTATTTCCAAAATATTAAACAGTAATCTCAAATTACAAAATGAAAAGAAACTGAAATAAACTTTAAAAGGTCACAAAACAGAGATCACTTTGTTCAAAGTGACCTCTGTTTTGTGACCTTTGTTTTGTTCAGTGCAACATTAAGTATGATAAATCCACAATTCTTTGGCAAGTCTTATCAATTCCAGACTATTCTTAGTGGTTTTATTAGCTTTCAAAATACCATTTCAACAATTTCTTATAGCAGTGCTGAGTGCAAGAGAATATTTAGCCAGGCTAAATATTCTCTCACACAAAAACAGAATTCGGATTTTTTCTTTCTGGTGAAACTTTGGAAATTCTCCTGATGCACCAAAAAAATAAGTGTAAATAAAAAAATAATACATGTAGAATAAACCACAGATCTATGTGATTCTCTGACCAAACCATATATTGTATCTGCATTTAAAAAGTCAGAAACATCACAGGAAATGTGGGGTGGAGCACTGTTGTCCACATCTGCTAATTTTCAAGAGGTATGTCTTCCAATAGGCTCTGCAAATTGCTCCTCAGTAAAAGTAGGTATGCCATTCCTGAAGGCATACCTATATTGTCAGCAAGATTGTCTCCAAGAACACTCCACTGTGCATCGAAGAAAAAGGTATGTTGTTGATTACTGGAAATTGTATGGCTGAGAAATTGAGGATCGTGTAAATTGCAAAATGAGCCACTGACAAAAGTTTCTGTATTTATTCAGAATTTATTTCTTGTGATAACAATTCTTATACAGGTATACTGTGAATTGCTATTCACGTAATGTTTTCTATATGCTTACAGATGAAACATTTATGCAACCTAACAACTTTCAGTACTTGTGGTACAAAATGCTTGAACAAATAAAGTATTTTCTCCTTAATGTTTGCAGCTTGTAAAAATCTCCATCTACAAGCATTTACTTGTAACAGCTTCAGTATGACTAGTAACATTTTTTTGAGTTGTCTGTCCCCAGCAGAAAATGTTTTATGATATGGTACATGTTGGGTTGGAAATTTTTTTGGTATATCTGCAAACAGCAGGTATGAAATTCTTACAAAGTTCATCATAAATTAAAATCATATCAGTTAATTGGACAAAGTAAACAGATTTGTAGTGCCTCCCATAATATCAGTTTAACAAATGCATATGAATTCCAAAAAACGAGGTAGTCATCACGGAACCTGAAACTCAAGTAACAGACTATGACTATTACATACTGTTCCACATTGGTTACTCACGACTGAGTAATTGATATGATTCATATTAATATAGTAGAACAATGTTATTTATCTCAGTGTTGATTCATATTTTTTGTACCATTTAAAGTTTGTATAAATTTGAACAATAAAATATTTTACTCTTTTACATTATTTTTATTTTATGATTAATGTTTAATACCTTAAAAGTAGACTTTTGATACATGTTTATATGAACTTTTTTTCTTATTTTTAGTAGAATATGCTCTTACATTTGTTCTATGCATTGAGCAACTTAATTGTCGATACATTTTGATAAGCTTTATTTTGGCATACACTGTATTTGCTTTGTAGATAAATTGTCATTAACTTCCATAATTTTATAGATTTCAGATTAATTTGATAACAGAAGATGGAAATTATGCTCTTCATTTCAATCCTCGCTTTGACTCTGGCTATGTTGTTCGAAATACATTGTTCAGTAACATGTGGGGGAATGAAGAAATAAGTGGTCTTTTTCCTTTTAGTTATGAAAGCAGATTTAAAGTGATAATCTTGGTTTATAAAGAATGCTACAGGGTATGTATAGTAACTGAATTTTTGGCTTTTGCTAATCACCACATTTGCTTTTTACATTTAACAAAATGGTTCATGACAAAGTAGTCTAGCAAAGCAATTATTTCAATAGAAATGCTACAGTCAGAACGTATATTGTGTTTTGTGCCAAGTTTCTCATATATATTGCCATAGTGCATTTTAATAAATTCTAATTCTCTAAATAGAATTATTTTGTTGTTTATTAGTATTTTGTCACACCCAGACCATTTTAATGTTTTTTTTTTTTTTTTTTTTTTTTTGGCTTCTTCTTGGTGGGTGAATAGACAATTTCATTCTTTCTCTGTACTATCTGATAAGGAACTTTAATCATAAAGTGTGAGATGCTAGTCTTTCAGTGATTCGGCTAATACTACAATTAAATGGTCAAATAGTTTCTTTTGAAAAATACTCTATGTTAGACTATAGTAGTAATATCAAACCCTGAGAGCATTTATGGACCATGTGTAACCTGGTTCTCCTGTTTTGAAATAACCAGTTTGGCACTTGCTAATATAGGGTGTCTATAAATTATTCACCTGATTATGAAGCTAAAGTAAAATTTTATTGTAATAGCTATCTTAACATAATTTGTCGCAGTTATTAAAACAACTTAATGAGTTTTTTCACATGCAATTGGTAGACTTGATCCCAGCAAGCAGTGTGCATGTTGTGGAGTCCCAAATCTCCACTGACTGTAAAGAGACATTTTCAGCAGGAATTCTAGAAAGATCCATACAGAACAATCAATTAACCCCAGGGGCTCACATCTGGTGAGTATGAGATTGGCACACCAAGGGTCCTGATACATTTGCACATCTCCAGTCCGTGGGGACCTCCCCTGAGTCCCTGCTCTCATAATTATGGCTAAGGGTTTGCTTACTTCCTTTACCACCTCCTTTAATATAACTGGATTGATCCCATCCACCCCAGGTGCCTTTCTTATGTTTAACTTCGACAATTTCTCCTCCACTTTGCTCTCAGTTATTACAAAATCATTAAGCACCTTGCTACAATTTGATAACCTTCTGGCATTTTCAAACCTTAATAATTCCTCATGTGTGAATGTAGATGAAAAATACTCATTGTTTGTTTGCTATATGAGAAGGATCATCAACAGTTGAACCATCGATATGAAGTGGACCAATCAGAATTCATCCCCTTCCTTTTAGAGTTTATATAAGTAAAGAAATCCTTGTTGTTTTTCTTAGCATCCTTTGCCAAAGATTCCTCGTAATCTGCCTTCGCCTGCCTAACCTCCTTTGTGACTTGATTACAAACTAGCTTATATCTGCCGTAGTCTTCTGAGTCGCTTGATAATTTATATGCATCCCATGCATTTTTCTTCCCTGTCACGAGTCTCATTAGTTCATTTGACAACCATTCAAGTCTAAACCTTGAACAATATTTCTTAATAGGTATGAAACTTTTAGTAGCTTTCACGATTAATTCCTTGAATGCTACCCACTTAGAATTTATTGTTACATCACCAGTTGATCCCACTGTACAGAATTTAAAAACTATCTGTGACCACTGTACTCACCTTTACGGAAGCAAAAACCCTTTCCTTTACCCCTAAAGATATAATTACCTGATGGTAATTATATCTTTAAGTGAATCCCACATCAGTACACTGTGATCACTGCCACCTAGTGGTTCCTTTTTCTGCAAATTCTTAATACACGAATGATCACTGCTGATAACCATATCAAGAGTATTACCCTCTCTGGTTGCCTCTCGAACATGCTGCTGCAGAAAACAATCATCCAATAAATCCACAAAAGTCTTGCTAGTGTGCAAGTGACCAACCCACAAGTTCCACTCAATATCTGGGAAGTTAAAATCCCCCATTATAAGACATTCTGATTTATTAGCCCACTATTCTCTGTACAATTGTTCATTGTACTCATTCGAGTAATTAGGCCTATAACACACTCCTACTCTTATTTTTTATTTCGCAGTGCTTATGTCACACCAAACTGACTCAACAGTGCACTGTTCATCTATATCAACTGGATGCACTTCTTTTGATTTTATGTTTTTCTTAATTAACAGCATGACACCTCCTCCCTTCCTATCCTGTCTATCCTTTCTGTACATATTGTACTCCTCAAAATCCAATTCTGCATTCCTAATATCAGTGTGACACCACGTCTCTGATATCCCAACAATATCCGCCTTTGATGTCTTGACCAACACTTCAAATTCATCAAATTTATTTACTATACTTCTAGCATTGGTATACATGCACCTATTCCTAGTTACCCTGACACATCCCATATACCCAACTGTTTCACGATGTCTGCCGTCTGTCCCTGAAAACCCCAGCACCCCTTGCTCCAGGTCGCTACTTATTCTAATAGAAGTTGTACAAGAATCACCTTCACCTGTGCCTGCGGCTACTTTTAAACTTTTAGTCTGTGAATCCACCCTCAAGCTAGCAGTTTTCCGACCCACCTAACACTCCTAACACTGCCTCGATAGTACCAGCAAATATTCTTGCACCCTTTCTATTTAAGTGTATCCCATCCCTGTAAAAGCAGTCTCTCCTGTTAAAAAGCACAGACCACGCTGAAAAAAATTCTACCCCTTGAGCCTTGCACCTTCCCTCCGGGGCCGAATTGATTGATAAGGCTCTCATCATGTACTCCCTCCTATCATATCTGGGCAGAATTGCAGACACTTTCAAATTTAACCCTAACTCACGACTTTTTTGCAACATTGACCTGTAATTACAGACCAGTTAGTTTAACTTCTGTTCCGGGTAGTAGTAGTAGTAGTAGTGGCATGTGATGCAAGAAAGCAAGTGTATGAGCTTATGCAGCATCAGCCAAAAAAAAAAAAAAAAAAAAAAATCACACCATTCCCTCCAAATGCCTATCCAGTTCCTCCTTAAATTTATTTAATCTGTCAACTTCCACAACGACAGATGGAAGTTTGTTCCAGCAAGTAACCACCTGCTGGCTGAAGGCAATTTTCTGCACATCTATTCTACATCTGTCTTTTCTTAATTTGAATTTATGCCCCCTTAGGTTCATAATCTGAACAAGTGTAAGGATCCCATCAGAATTCAGCATGCTCAACCCAAGGCCTTATACACCTCAATCAGATCACCACGCAGGTGCCTAGTCTCCAGCCACTGCAATTTGCAGAACTTAAGCCTCTCTTGGTAAGAGGATCCCTTCATTCCCCTCACCAATCTTGTTGCCCTTCTCTGTACACGCTCGAGTAAATCTGCATCCTTCCTAAAATGAGGCCTTCTGACCTGTACGCAGTACTCAAGTCGTGGCCTGACCATTGCTTATACAGAGGGACAATCATCAACCGGTGAAATACCACCACTTTGCTTATTGGAGGCTTGAAGTGGTGAAACCCATGTTTAGTCTCTAGAGCAAAGCTTCCGGCATCCCCCTCCCCCCATACTCCTCCTTCAACCCATGCACGGTACTAAGTACTATAGGTTTTGATACCTTTCGTGTTTGGGGGTTTCATAAAAAAAAAAAAAAAAAAAAAAATCACCTCCTTCTCCCTGCTAGCAAAATTCCTATATATCATTGACAAAACCCCATGACCTGCCCAGGCAGCCTGTCTGCATTGCTTAGAAAACTTCATATCTGACTGCACAATTACTCCCAGGTCTTTTTCATTTTCTACCACCTTAAGTGTAGTACCACATAGTTGGTACGTTTCTCTGGGGTTACTTCTACCCATATGCAGTACTTTGCATTTGTCAAGGTTAAATTTCAGTTGCCACTTCTTAGCTCATCTGCCCAAATTATCTAGATCCTGTTGCAGTAGCATACTGCCATTACTGTCATTAACAACCCTGCCAACCTTTGTATCATCTGCAAACTTCGACATTAAGCCTGATATACCTTCATCAAAATCATTGATAAATATACAAAACAACAGTGGACCTAACACCAAACCCTGTGGGACCCCACTAATAACATTAGTCCATGAAGAGCAGCACCCATTGATTACCACCCTCTGTCTTCTCCCACTTAACCATCCTTTTATCCTTTGTAGCAACTTACCCTTAATACCATTCTCCTCCAATTTGTACAATAATCTTCCATGCACAACAGTGTCAAAAGCTTTCCTGAAATCCAAATATATGATATCAAAATTATTTTTTGCATCCAGTTCCTTTGTAACCACATCATAATATCCTATCAAATTTGTCAAACAAGACTTTCCCTTAACAAACCCATGCTGTGTCTGCATTATTGCTGCAGTTTTGTCTAGATGATCCTGCAATGCATCTTTTACCAGTGACTCCATTATTTTACCCAGAATAGAAGTTAAACTAACTGGTCTGTAATTACTCGTGTCACCCTTCGATCCCCCCTTTGTGAATTGGGGATAAATTTGCACAACTCCAGTACGTGAATTCTGATGGAATTCTTCAGATTACGAACCTAAGGGGGCATAAATTCAAATTGAGGGTAAAATAATGGAGTCACTGTTGTTAAAGATGCATTGTAGGATCATCTAGACAAGACTGCAGCAATAATTTAGACACAGCATGGATTTGTTAGGGGTATGTCTTGTCTGACAAATTTGACTGGGTACTATGATGTGGTCACAAAGGAACTGGATGCAAAAAATAATTTTGATATCATACTTGGATTTCAGGAAAGCTTTTGACACTGTTGCGCATGGAAGACTACTGTACAAATTGGAGCAGAATGGTATTAAGGGTAAGTTGCTACAATGGATAAAAGAATGGTTGAGTGAGAGAAGACAGAGGATGGTAGTCAATGGGTGCTGCTCTTCATGGACTAATGTTATTAGTGGAGTCCCACAGGGTTCTCTCTCTCTCTCTCTCTCTGTGTGTGTGTGTGTGTGTGTGTGTGTGTGTGTGTGTGTGTGTGTGTGTGTGTGTGTGTGTGTGTGTGTGTGTGTGTGTGTGTGTGTGGTATGGCTGTTTTTATTGGTGCGTTAGCTGCTATGGCTATCGGGGTTCGGTGTTGGGTCCACTGTTGTTTTGTATATTTATCAATGATGTTGATGAAGGTATATATCAGGCTTAGTGTCAAAGTTTGCAGATGATACAGAGGTTAGCATGGTTGTTAATGACAGTAATGGCAGTGTGCTATTGCAACAGGATCTAGAAAATTTGGGCAGATGGGCTAAGAAGTGGGAACTGAAGTTTAACATTCCCAAATGCAAAGTACTGCATATGGGTTGAAGTAACCTCAGAGAAACAGTGCCAACTGTGTGGTATTACACTTAAGGTGGTAGAAAATGAAAGAGACCTGGGAGTAATTGTGCAGTCACATTTGAAGTTTTCTGAGCAATGCAGTCTTCCAGGGCAGGTCATGGGATTTTATCAATGATATACAGGAATTTTGCTAGCAGGGAAAAGGAGGTGATTGTCCCTCTGTATAAGACAATGATCAGGCCAAACCTTGAGTACTGCATACAGGTCTGGAGGCCTCATTTTAGGAAGGATGTAGATTTGCTTGAGTGTGTACAGAGAAGATCAACAAGATTGGGGAGTGGAATGAAGGAATCCTGTTACCAAGAGAAGCTGGCTTAAGTTCTGCAAATTGTAGCTGCTGGAGACTAGGCACCTGCGAGATGATCTGATCCCGGTGTATAAGGGCTTGAATGGGTTTAGCACGCTGAATTCTGATGGGATTCTTCCAATTCTTCAGATTACGAACCTAATGGGGGGCATAAATTCAAATTGAGGAAAGACAGATGTAGAATAGATGTGTGGAAATTTGCTTTTAGCCAGCGGGTGGTTAATTCCTGGAACAAACTTCCATCTGTTGTTGTGGAAGTTGATAGGTTAAATAAATTTAAGGAGGAACTGGACAAACATTTAGAGGGAATTGTTTTGTAATTTTTTTTTTTTTTTTGGCTGATGCTGCATAAGCTCATACACTTGGTTTCTTGCATCACATGCCACCACGACTGCTACTACTACTAAGTGTAAAAGGATGCAAAGAATAACTTTGATATCATATATTTAGATCTTAGCAAGGCCTTTGATATATGGAAGACTGCTGCACAAGTTGGACCAGTGTGGCATTGTAGGCAGATTGCTGCTATGGATAAAGGGGTGGTTTGGTGGGAGAAGACAGAGAGTGGTAATCAATGGACACTGCCCTTCGTGGACTAATGTTATTAGTGGAGTCTCTCAGGGTTCTGTGTTTGGTCTATTGTTGTTTTCTGTACTCATTAATGATATTGATGATAGTATATCACCCTTAATGTCCAAGTTTTGCAGATGATACGAAGGTTGGCAGGGTTGTTAATGACACTACACTTCTGCAACAGGATCTAGAAAAGTTGAGCAGATGGCTGAGAGGTGGCAATTGAAGTTTACATATGGGAAGCAGTAATTCCAGAGTAACATATCAACTCTGTGATACCACACTGACAATGGTAGAGAATGAAGAGGACCTGGGGGTAATTGTGCAGGCAGATATGAAGTTTTCTGAGAAGTGCAGATGGTCTGCAAGAGTAGCTCATGGTGTCTTGTCAATGATATACAGGAATTTTTATAGCAGGGATAAGGAGGCGAATAGTCCCTTGTATAAGGCAATGGTCAGGCCACACCTTGAGTACTGTATACAGGTCTGGAGGTCTCATTTGAAGAAGGATGTAGAGCTGTTGGAACTAGTACAGGGAAGGGCAACAAGATTAGTGAACAGAACAAAGGGTTGCTTTTACAAAGAAAGGCTTATGTTTTGCAAATTACTGTGTCTGGAGACTAGGCACCTGCGACGTTAGCTGATTGAGGTGTATAAAGCCTTGAATGATTTGAGCATGCTCAATGCTGATGGGATTCTTCCTCTTGCTCAGAATAATCACATGAGAGGGCATAAATTCAAATTGAAGAAAGATGGTTGTAGGGTAGATGTGCGGAAATTTGCCTTTAGCCAGCGGGTGGTTGATTGCTGGAACAAATTCCATCTGTCGTTGTAGAAGTTGATAGCTTAAATATATTCAAGTCAGACCTTGACAAACATTTAGAGATAGGGGATGGGTGAAATAAGGGTTTTTTGTTGTTTTTTTTTTTTTTTTTTTTTTTGGCTGATGCTATATAAGCTTGCTTTCTTGCATCATGTGCCCATGCTAATGTTAAAATTTCAGTACATGGAATTGGGTCCATAGCCTATGTTTCTTTATACAACTGGCAACTGTTAGAGATTATTATTATTATCATTAGCTGTATGGTGCAAGGAAGCCTCAGGATTTTGCTACACCAGACAGAAAAAAAAAAAAAAAAATCCTGGGTTTTAAAGAGAGAAAGAGAGATAGAGAGAGAGAGAGAGAGAGAAAGTAGAAGGGAATCACCAAGAAAGAGAAGAATGATGATATCCAGCTCAAGACCCTGGGTGTGCCAAGCCCATACTCACCAGATATGAGCCGTTGGGGTTAAAGAGATCTTGAGCCTCGTAGTATCACCGGTAGGCACACTTCTAGGCAGAGACTTGCCTGAAGTCTCTGCCTAGAAGTATAACTTTCCCTCCAAACGACTTGTCTAATTCTGTTGGATCGTGCAGTAGTCTGGCTACTCTTTGAAAGGTGTGAACATGGGTCATTGGTGCTTCGTCCCACGCTATCAGTTTTGATTATAAAAGTGCCTTAGCTTCCTCTGTGTTTGGCTTTAAATTGCATATTGACGTTGCATTCAGAAGCTGAGGTATCTTGAACGTAGAGTGAGCAGTTTTGCCTCCTGACAGAGTTGCTGCAATACTTGTAGATGCAACAGGAGTAACACTATCTCCCTTGCCTCGCATAGTGTGTAGTATAGTTGAGTAAATAAATGTTTTTCCAGTTCCAGCTGGACCATCTAAAAAAAACAGTTATGATTAGTGTTTGACTTATTGTATATGGCATCAAGAATAATGTCAAATGCCATTTTTTGTTCCTTGTTTAATTTTTCTGTATTTGCAATTGCTTTGGCTTGTTCTTCCAAAACGTCAAATGATTGCTAATGCAGAGATGCTGTCATCATTTCAACAGCTGGTAGATGCACTTTTCGAAGGCCCAGACCATAATTTTTCAACATTTCGTTTATTTCTGCAAGAGCATAGACAGGGTCAGTTTCTTCATAATAACGTCTTATGAAATCTTCACTTGTGCCCTGCTTATGTCTTTCCCATAGTTCAGGTACATCTTCAGGTTCTCCAAATCTACATATAACTGCAAACAGTAATCGTATATATAACTTGATATACATGCCTCGATCGGAAAATGTGTCATGCCGTATCCTGTCTCCTTTCAGAAGTCCATGTTTTCTGCAAGCTTGCTGAAATGTTTCACAGAGCTGTTCATTGACTGGTCGCAAATGCTCAAAACTTGTAATTCCTGTAACTCTTGTAAGAAGCATGCATAGATAGTAGCACTTGCTGTCTTGAACACTTACAACAGGCATATGTCCTCTTTGCCTACGTTTCCATTTGCCTGATTTTTTCTCAAATACGTAGTACTTTGGTATCTCTGCATAATTTAATAGTGTTGCTTGCACATCTGTTCTGTTTAATTCAAACCATGCCTCAAGTATGGTCTTTGTGGACATTTTCTGCTGCAAGGCCTCCTCTTGGAAGATCACTTGCTGTTGATCAGTGCACTGCCAATCTTATAATGGAGTGCGACTTCTCTTACATCGGAAACTCAATCAAAGTTAGTTAGTTAGTTATTTGGTTTTTAGGAGCATTAGCAACTAAGGCCATATTGCTCCAGGGATATGCGGTGGTCATTCCCTGACCTCTCCACATCCTCCGTATTTGGTGGGCACAGGCTCGTGCCCCGGTCTAATCAAGAAGCATGTGCTACGCGCTGCTGCTCCTGGCTACGGAGGCATCCCCCTCAACTCAATCAAATGCCACATTGCTTCAGGTGCACTAACGTACTGTCCATCTAAGAAAGTCTGAATCTCATCAAAGACCAAACTACCATCGGTACCGTCCCTCTGTAATGGTATAGATGCCCCATCATGACCTTTATAAACATATTTATAGAGGTACTTTACACTCTTCATGGAGGCACACACTTCCACATTAATGTGGGCATTGAATTTCTTGGACAACCATGGATTATAAGGTACAATCCGTCATACTTTCCTACTTTAACAGCGGGCCCTTCTCTTCTCTTATAAATCAGATTGCCATTAACATTCTCTTCTGTTGCATCTATGAACTCTTTTGGAAATCCTTTACTGCATACACCTTCTTTCATGCATGAAATTGTGTATTGAGTGCACTGCAGGGACCATGTAGTATTCACTTTGTGACAATTTCAAAAAACCTTGGATTTGTTTTTAAGCATGGTAGCTTTGCACTTACAACTCTGTCAGTGTCATCCTTTGTGTGTATTTTAGAATCTGTAGAGAGTGAGGAGTATGTGTGCATGTGGTAGTCCACTTTTTTGGAACTCTATCACGTAGCTGAAGGCTATCACGGTACCATAAAGTACCTCTTGAGAATGGCATCAAGAAGTTCTGCAAATTTTATTTTGGTCTGTAATCAGGTCGTTGCTTTCCTTCCATTGAATTTACAGTCTCAGACAAAGCAGAATTGCAAGTAAATGTAACAAATAGATCAGGTCCCCCAAACTTTCGTACAATTGTCATCGTTTTATTGGCAATTGTACAGCTGGTAGATGCACGCAACTACATGCCCAAGGTGCATGCAACAAAACTTGATAGTTTTGTTGCATGCACCTTGGGTTGCCTTGGAAAGTCAAAGGCAGAATTATCATCTTCCCTACTCTCAAGTTTTGGTTCTGAGCTCTTGCTTCTACAGCATCCAATAATCCATGGTACATTTCCACTCATACATCTTTCTGATTAGCATATATAATTTAATCTAGATCCTTCAGTCTTCACATAGGCGTCTACGATGTATTGCTGAAATTTCCCACTGCTATGAATTAGGCTGAAACCAGATCTCAATACAAGTCTATAAGCAAAGAATTGTAACTGTGTTACTCTAATACATTTTTGGTTCTTCTCTCTTCTGGGAGTAGCAACGGATTCACCATAGGGTCTCCATTCTTGTTTACCAGTAATATGATTCTACAGCAGTCACCTTATTCTACAGCATTCGGTTATACACCCCTGGTTTTTCAAACCAGGGGTGTATAACCGAAAATATAAAGTTGTCCATATCCTGTCTTATTTGCCTCATTTGGATATAGCGATGAGACAAAATGGTAAATCTGGCTGTGTATTGTAAAACAGTATGGACCATTTCCAGGCAGTGATTTAATATCTGTGCCCATTGATGTGAATGCCAATGCTGAGTTGTACTCTCATATATGTTCTCTGTGGTTAGTTATTTGCTTCAAGTGCATCCCCTGTAAGCAGCTCTCATAATAGAGTAGGTGTCTCAGAGAGTGGGTCGAGTGAAACCTTTCCATCATGACAACATTTAGTGTATTTATTTGATGTGTTTAGCTCATGTCCCCAATATCTTGCATTGCAGCACTCACATTTCCTATGTCATGCTCTTCCACATTAATTACAGCTTGTTGATTATTCGCATCCGGTACTTGTTTTTGATTAGATCTACAGCGCTTTGCCTGTCTTCTCATTTGCAATCTCGCTTCTCTTTCTTCAATGTTTTCTGTCCGTCTTTGTAGTTCTAGAGTCTCATTTTGGTCTCTTAGTCTATTAGATCTCTCCTTTAATGTTTCATTAGCATTTATTCTACTGTTTCTCAAAGTTCTTACACACTGTTCAGCCATTTTTACACTTCTTAAGACTTAAATTGATTATGTTAATAAGTTCAGCTTTTTTTCTCAGTAAAGACATAAAATAAACAGTCAAAATAGCAGTTACCTTTCAGGCATAGCTTGCCTTTCTTCACTAGAAAAATGTTAGTAGAAAAATTAATAAAGAATGCCCGGTATGATGGTCACGTGAGGCGAACCATGTGAACAATTAGCAGTTGTTGCCAGCTGCTAATTGTTGGGCAGCACACCTAAGCATTTTATATATATACAGGGTGTTTCAGTTAAACGTTTCAGAACTTCTAAGAGGGGTAGGGTACATCCTGACAACTCGAAATCATGTACCATTGGGCAGAATCGAAAATTCCGAGCTTTAGTGCAGGGAATCTTAATTTCGCACAAGAACGCCAAGTTAGTAGGATGGATGATTACACGAACGCAGAGTTAGCCGATATGCATTTGGCGTACGGGGCTGCAAATTGTAGTGGGCCAGCCGCACAGCGTTTGTACGCGGAACGATATCCGACGAGGCGTATTCCAGTCATAATTTCTTTGCAAGACTGCACCAGAGGTTAGCTGAGAGAGGTTCATTTGAAAGAGCTGACAGGGACAGGTAAGAACAGCACGGACTCCAGCCGTCGAACAGAATGTGCTGCAGCATGTACAGGGGAATCCAAGAACGAGTACACGAAGTCTAGCAAACGCAGTCGGGGTTTCCCATTGCAGCGTCTGGAGGATTCTCCGAGAACAAGACATGCATCCGTTTCACGTGCAGCGTATCCAGACACAGCAACCGGAGGATTATGCACCTCGTATTGCTTTCGCACAGTGGTACCTTGGAAAATGTGCTACAAATCCCCTTTTTCCTGCTGAAGTGTTGTTTTCCGATGAGGCATCCTTCACAAGGGAAGGAATTTTCAACACGCATAACGACCATATCTGGGCGGTCGAGAACCCGCATGCAATACGACGTCGTGCAGCACAGATTCGATTTTCGGTCAATGTATGGGCCGGTATTATGGGAGATCACCTCATCGGACCTTACCTGTTACCGTGTCGTCTAACCGGACCTATCTACTTGATCTTTCTGCAGCAAGTATTGCCACAACTTTTGAGAGATGAACAGATTTCTGCATCGACGCAACAGACAATGTGGTTCCAACACGATGGAGCCCCTGCCCATTATAGCGGAGATGTTCGTAACTACCTGGATGTCACATTTGGTCAACAGTGGATCGGACGTGGTGGTCCCGTGCGTTGGCCTGCTCGTTCACCCGACCTATCATGTCTTCATTTTTATTTCTGGGGTCATATGAAATCGCTAGTTTATGACACCCCTGTTGACAATGCTGAGGATCTGGTTGCAAGAATCGCAGTAGCTGCCGAAGAAATTCGAAATTCGCCTGGAGTATTCCAGAATGTTCGGATGTCCATGCGTCGGAGATGTGAGGCGTGCATTGTAGCCCGTGGAAGAAACTTCGAACACTTACTTTAATCCATGTACCTTTTGCTTCTTTTCATGTATTTTTAAAACGATTTCTCACTTACGGTCTCTTTTCTTTATGGTGCTCCTGTGTACAACACCGCTTCAGGAAAGCATTTCCGACCCCACATTGCTATATGATTTCGAGTTGTCAGGATGTACCCTACCCCTCTTAGAAGTTCTGAAACGTTTAACTGAAACACCCTGTAGATGTTTACCCAAAGTTCCACAAAATCTGCCCACAAGGCAAGCCTGCAGCTGCAAATACCTTGTGCACATTGTGGTTCACAAGAGATTGAATCTTTTTTTTTTACACAGTGCAAATCTAGAATATTATTGATTGTAGGAAATTAGAAGAGCTGCAAGTGACTGTGAAGTTAGAAGAGCTGTTGTGCACTATGCTGCTATGTAACTGTAAAGCACTTTTTGTGCTTTATAGTTGCATAGCTCCTCCCAGGTCTTGCCCTGACCTTTTGATTACATATCAAACAATTGCCATTCCAGCTCAAGGTTACCCACTAATAAAGCTCATTAACTTTCTAAAGTTAATATTACTCTTAGAAGGAACATTTTAGGGCTTTGCAAGGTAAAGCCCTAAAATGTTCCTTCTGGTTGAAGCGAACAACCTCTTGATAGGGTTGTTCTCTTCAACCCTTTTCGAAATTGTTTTTTGTGTTGAGGTAAATAAATATTCCAGTGCTTTCAACCCAACATTTTTTAATTATAATGGGACTCTTAGAGCCATAGACTCCAGAAATATATAGAATTTAAAATGGAATAAAGTGTGCATGTATAATTTGGAAACTTTGTGCTTATTGGTTTTAACAATTTTATCAGTTTGAAAATGAAAGTAACTAATAATATCCAATTTATATATCATCATCAGCCATTTTAAATCCACTACAGGATGAAGGCATCTCCAGCAACTTTCTAGTTCCTTCTGTTTTGTGCAATGGCCATCCATTTAATACCCACTAACTCATGAATTTCATATGTCCATCGCCGTCGTTGTCTTCCAGCTTTTCTTCTAGCTCCTCTTGGGTACCATTCTGTTATTTTCTTAGTCCATATGTCATCATGTCTTCGAGCTATGTGTCCTGCCAAAGACCATTTTAGTTCTTTAGTTTTATCTAACAGTCTGATTCCCAATATAATTTGTTCCATTCTTTGTTGTATAGTTCTCAGCTTCGCTTCCATTCTTTTGGTGAGTGCCCAAGTTTCACTTCCATAAGTCATGGTGGGGAGAGTATACATTGGTTCATTATTTTACGTTTCAGACAAATTGGGATATTGCTTCTCAGTATGTGACTATATTTCCTGAATGCCATCTATCCAAAATTTATTCTTCTCTTGACTTCCAGTCATTTATCATTATTACAACTAATGACTTATCCTCATCTTTGACCTGTCCCAGATAAGTATATGACTCCACCTTTTCAATTACTGCTCCTTCAATCGTTATATCCCTTTCTGTGGCATACTTGTTCATCATTACTTTTGTTTTAGCCATATTCATTTTCAATTCCAAAATCCTTAATAACTCTGCATAACTGATTAAGATTTTCCTCTAATTCTTTGGGATCGTGGCTTATGACCACAATGTGATCTACAAATCATAAATGGTTTAGGTACTCTCCATTCACATTGACTCCTTTCTGCAACCAGTCTAATCGTCTGAAAGCTTCCTCAAGGGCAACAGTAAACAACTTCGGAGCTATTGTGTCTCCTTGTCAAACTCCTTTCTCAATTCTAGATTTACTACTGTCTTTGTCTAGTCTAATAAAGGCGGTTGCATTCTCCTATATTTTCTTCAAAATCATAATATGTGGGGTATCTATACCTTGTCTTTCCAGTGCCCGAAACATTGCCTTATGCTGTATGGAGTCAAATCCCTTTTCATAATCCACAAATGCCAGGCATAATGGTGTTTTATATTCATTTGCTTTCTCCATTAGCTGTGACATTACGTGAAGGTGATCCATAGTTGAGAATCCTGTCTTAAAGCCAGCTTGCTCTTTTGGTTGATTCTCATCAAGTATTCTTTCTAATCTGTTAGTAATGACCCTTGTGAACAACTTGTAAATGTGGGATAACAAACTAATTTGTCTATAATATTTCCAATTTCTGATTTATCATCTTTCTTATGCAGCAAAACTATGATTTCATTATTTCACTCCTTAGGCATCACACCTTTCTAATGCTTTTTGTAAAGGGTCTTGCTAGTTTTTGTGTCATGTCTCTTCCTCCCAATTTTAACAACTCTACAGTAAAATCTTCCCCCGGGGCTTTCTGATTCTTCATTTTCTTCAATGCATGTTCTACCTCATCAGGAAGGATATCAGGTATATTGTATGTGTTACTAATTTGCGATCCATCTTCCCCACTGTTGACATCATTCCCTTGCTCCTTGTATAATTCTGTATAGTAGGCTTCTGCTATTTGAATTATGCCTTCTCTGCTATTTATAAGTACACCATCGCTATTCTTCAGTTTCAGTATCATCTGTCTTTCTGTATTACTGCTCATGGCTGCTGATTTAAATCCTTTGTTTTCCCTTAATTCTTGTTCTACTTTCCTTGTGTTAAATCTTCTTATGTCCTCTCTGAGTCTCTTTCTAATGGCTTTGCATAACTCAGTATACTCAATTTTCTCCCTGTCAGTGTTTTTCTTGCTCTTCATTTGTCGTCTTCGGTTCATCATGACAAGTGTTTCTTGACTAATTTTTTCTTCTTTGGATTTCTTTTTACTTATAGGTTTCTTGGGCTTTATCACTTTCAGAAAGTTGTAATATTCCTCGTCAATATCTTGGTCCTGAACAGTCTGCAAAAGCTCAGACTTGTTCTTAAGTTCCAGTACATACTGCTTTTTCTTCTCTTCTGTTATCTCAAAGACCTTCGTATTATTTACTTGAGTCAGTTTTTTCCTTTCTTTTCTTACATCTATATCAAGTGTGCATCTTACCATTCTGTGATCGCTTCCAAGATTTATCTTGTTCAGGACGGTAACATCATTCACAATATATCTTCTGTTAGTGCGGATGAAGTCATTTCATTAGTTGTTAATCCATTTGGGCTCTTCCATGTCCACTTTCTGTTTCTTCCCTTTTCTTGAAAAAAGTGTTCATTACTGACAATCCTCGAGATTCTGCAAATTCCACAAGTCTTCTTTCATTTCTTTCAGCAATTCCAAAATTTCCTATAGTTCCCTTTTCTGCACTGTTTTGTCTCTTTCCAATCTTAGTATTGAAGTCCCCCATAATGATAGTGTAGTGGGTTTTCTGCTCATCTAGAATACTCTAAATTTTGGTGTACATTTCTTCAACCTCTTCATCATTATAGCTCGATGTTGGTGCATAAATCATTATAACCTTTAGCTTGTACCTCTTAGAAATCTTTAGTAGTAGTCTTGACACCCTTGGTGATGTACTTTTGAATTCCAAAATGTTGTTTTTTTATATCTTTATGGACCAGAAAGCCAACTCCACCTTCGCTCCTTTCTGGAACAGGTTGGAATCACTGAGAAAATCCTTAGATGGATAGTAGGATGGCTTCAGGGCAGGAGGCAGAGGGTTGTGATAAATGGCTATTCCTCAGATTGGGTTGATGTAAGAAGTGGGGTTCCCCAAGGATCAGTATTAGGACCACTGTTGTTTTTAATTTTCATAAACGACGTCGATGAAGGGATAGAGGGCGTGATATCTAAATTTGCAGATGATGTTAAAATTGGTAGAGTAGTTAATGATCATAATGATCACTGTCAAGCTGAGCTTCTTCAGAGAGACCTAGATAGACTTCAGGAATGGTCAGAAAAATGGCAGCTATGCTTTAATCCAACAAAATGTAAGGTATTACACCTGGGAAAACAGTAATACCAAAATAACTTATTCACTTGGTGGAGTTCAACTAAACCCAGTACTGGAGGAAAGGGACTTGAGTGTTACGATACGGTCAGACATTAAGTTCTCTGAGCATTGTAAACAGGTTGCAAGGAAGGCCCATGGTGTCCTATCGATGATCTATCGAACTTTGGCAAGTAGAGATAGGGACGTGATAATCCCATTATATAAGGCTTTTGTTAGACCAAACTTGGAATACTGTGTTCAAGTATGGAGACCGCACCTAAAGAAAGACATCGAGCTTCTTGAAAGGGTGCAAAGACAGGTAACTCGCCTGGTGAGATTGGCAAAAGGGCGTCCTTATGAAGAAAGACTTTGAATATATGGGTTGCAGAGTTTGGAAACTAGACATCTTAGAGGAGATTTGATTGAGGTGTTTAAGGCTCTGAGAGGCATCAGTAAAAAATGAATGAGGATGAAATTTTCAAGACTATAAATGAAGCTAGAACTAGGGGACATAAATTCAAGTTATGGGGGGAGATGTTTAGATTGGACTGCAGGAAGTTTTATTTTAGCCAGCGAGTTATAAATTACTGGAATAAGTTGCTTACCTGGGTGGTAGAGGCTGACAGCTTGGGGAAATTCAAAGGTCATCTGGGTAGTACCTTTGGGTGAGGGAAGCGCATAGGATGATAGGTTTAATTTCCTTTTCTTTTATTAATTTTTTTTTTTTTTTATTTATTTATTTTTTATCATTGTTTTGTTCGGTTTTTTTTTTTTTTTTTTTTTTTTTGGCCAGTGCAGCATAAGCCATAGGCTTTCTTGCACCATGTGGCCATTACTAATACTTTCACTGTTTCCATTGGTGTACAGCAGATTTCCACTTGATAAACTTATAAATGATTCATTTCTTCTTCTTGTCTCAGCCAAACCGATGAACAATCTTATGTTGTAACAGGCCAAGTTCAGTTTCCGTGCATGGCAGCCTGATCGTACCCAGAGATTCTTAGCACCCTCTGCTTCCACTCTGATCCTCTCGTTGCTGTAAGGGGGGGGGAGTGAAAGCCACTAGGGACTGAGGGCCATTTGTTTCGTTGTGCTGTCATGTGCTGGAGGGTTTGGTCTTTTCCTCTTCACACTGATCAGGCATCTTGAAGAGAACCACTCTACACATTCTTTGCCACCTAAGTGACGTAACAGGGCTTACCATTGAAAAGGTGTGCATGAGTGGATTTTAGGAGGCAAGCCAACCAGACTTCTCCTAAATCTTCTGAAATAGAAAGATATTGGATCCATCAGTGTGTTAGACTGAGTGTCTGATAACACACAGAATGCCTGTTCCCCTTCTAAGCCCCTTTTATATATATATTACATTATATATATATATACACCTATATATAGATATTCTGTTGAACAATTAAAAATTTTGATCTCGATTAATCTTTTGATTAAAACTATTAATCATGAGTTAATCTTATATTTAATCTTAAATTTCAAGTCACTGATAATGCTGATGTACAATGAAAATTAAGCATTAAAAACTACTAACAACAGTAATACACTATAAATTATTACCAAAATGAAACAGTCTTTATTTAAAATAAAATAGTGAAATAAAACTAGAAATTAAATGTTTATTAAGAACTTTAATCCTGAGATAATTAAAAATGTTATTCATTTTTTCCATTTAGTCAGTTATTGGGACAAAATATTTAATTTAAGTTGATAGCACTGAGCAAAGCTTGCTTTTTGTCCAGCAAGTGAAAAATGTCTCTTGTACAGCACAGCACAGTAGTTGTGGGTAGGTAATGTCAGATATTTCAATGCAAGCTGTGTAACAAGCAGATGCAGTGCATGGTATGTAATCCACCAGTGTAGTGGTGAAGCATTCTACTCGATGTCAGGCTCAGATTTATAACATTCATTTGCAATGTGCACATCATATTTTCTGTTTCATCATGATTTGTATCGGATGAAAAATCAAATAGCAACTTGACTTTCTTTGCTGGAATTTTGTCATGTACAACATCACTTACTGGAATTTGAGCAGCTTTGAGATCCTTAAGTTTGCTTTCAGTAATTGACCATACACTATTTCTGCAATCACTTCAATTTTTTAAATCTGGGACCTAAAGCAAACTTCAGCCATTCTTGATTGCAACCTTCCAGATGTTTCTCAATATCATCAGAAAACAGTTTTAAATCTTAAGACATAAGCAGGATCAGCCTCTGATATTTCCATTTTTTTAAAGAAATACATAAAGCATGGAAGAGCAACTGAATACGATACATGCTTTTCTCCTCCCAATACTTCTGTAGCTATTTACCCAATTCCAGCAGAGATTTCTAAACATAAAGCTTTTCCCATTCACATTACATCAGGTAACTGTGTTTTCAACTCCATAGTATAGCCACCATTGCATCTTTTTGCTTTAAGGCGCACTGAAGCATATTAAATGCAGAGTTCCACCTAGTAGGTAGCAATATTCTGGATAGGCATTTCTGGAGGCATGTGGTGTTTGATAGGTTCTTGTTTCAACGCATTAGCATTAGTTGAAGCATACGATGCAAGAAAGCAAGCTTATGCAGCATCAGCCAAAAAAAAAAAAAAACCCTCTCATTTTACCCATCTATTCACTCCAAATGCTTGTCCAGCTCAGCCTTAAATTTATTTAAGCTATCAACTTGTACAATAAGAGATGGAAGTCTGTTCTAGCAATGAATGACCCACTAGCTAAAGGCAAATTTCCACACATCTATTCTACAACTGTCTTTCCTCAGTTTGAATCTATGCCCCCTCACGTTATTAATCTGAGCAAGAGGAAGAAGCTCAATGCGTGCTCAACCCTTTCAAGGCCTTATACACCTCAGTCAGATCACCTCGCATGTGCCTAGTCTCCAGTCACTGCAGTTTGCAGAACTTAAGCCTATCTTGCTATGAGCACCCCTTTGTTCCTTTCACCAATCTTGTGGCCCTTCTTTCGAAGTAGTGCAATATCATGGCAACTTGTTGTGAAGGTATTCACAATATGAGATATAACTTAAAATGATGCTGCTTTACTAATATATAGGCGCCTCCATAGCCAGGTGGGAAGGAGCAGCAGTGCGTAGCACACGCTTCTTGATTAGACCGGGGTTCGAGCCCGTCACCACCAAATACGGAGGATGCGGAAAGGTCAGGGAATGACCACCGCATATCCCCGGAGCAATATGGCCTTAGTTGCTAATGCTCCTAAAAACCAAAAAAAAAAAAAAAAAAGCTTTACTAATATTCTGTTCATTCCGATTTGGCTATGTATTATTGATGCCTTCGCACTACACTTATAAATGGTCATTAATGAATACACAAAACAACGATGGGCCAAGCACTGAACCCTGGGGAAATCCACTAATAACATTAGTACACGAAGAGCAGTGTACACTGATTACCACTCTCTGTCGTCTCCCACTCATTCATCCCTTTATCCATTGTAGCAACTTGCCCTTAAGGGGCAAGTTGCTACAATGGATAAAGGGTAATACTGCTCCAATTTGTACAGCAGTCTTCCCTGTGCAACAATATCAAAAACTTTCCTGAAATCCAAATATATGATGGTCAAAATTATTTTTTGCATTCAGTTCCTTTGTGACAACATCATAGAAACCAGATTGGTCAGACAAGACCTCCCTTTAACAAACCCATGCTGTGTCTTAACTACTACTGCAGTCTTGTCTAGATGATCCTGCAGTGCTTCTTTAACCAGTGACTCCATTATTTTCCCCAGAACACAAGTTAAAATAACAGGTCTATAGTTACTTGTGTCACCTTTTGAACCCCCTTTGTGAATTGGGGATATATTTGCACACCTCCAGTCCATGGGTACCTCCCCATTAATGGATAGATCAGATCCACCCGAGGTGCCTTCCTTATGCTTAATTTCAACACTTACTCTTCCACTTTGCTCTCAGTTATTACAAAATCACTTAGTTCTCTATTAGAGTTATTATTATTATTAGTTATATTGTGGAAGGAATCCTGTGGCTTATTACACCAACCAAATAAAAAAAAGAGTTCAATTCTGCTGGATTCCAGGGATCTCAGGGCATTAAGGTGGCCTGAGAAATGAAAGTGCTGATCAAGCAGCAAAAAAAAAAAAAAAATGGAATTTGACAGGATGAGTTCAGACCTACCCTGTCAGATTCCATATACTGATTACAAATTTATCATCAAACAAACAAACTTACTCAGTTCAATGGGTACAAGTCTGAGGGAGTCATGCAAATAATGAACTAGTGCAGACAGAACAGATCTCAGACAATGGAAATCAAGTTTTTATATGAATTAGCATGAAGTCATTCTAGCAAGAATACATATGACACAGGCATCTCAATTTGTATCTGCTCACAAAATATGATCTTTTCTCCATTGTTGTCAACTTACTGTGAAGTATTTGCTTATAGAATATCTATTATTTTTCCTGTTTGTCATGCATTAAATAGCATGACAAACAGCCTCCCTTCTTCTTGTTCACTTGCAGCTCTCTGACAAATTTTAGGTGAAAACTCTAACAATGGCAAGCTCTTCTCTTTTCTGAAACTGGTAGGACACTTTTGCCATTTATAGTATAACTCATGACCAAGAAACTTTGATATTTATAATACTAACAGTTAAGTGCAATATTGCCAAACATTGCTGTTGGAGCAAAAAAAGCCCTTAAACAAAACAACAGTAACTATTGCTGGGTTGTCACATCTCTATCTGCTGCTACTAGGAAACAGTTCTCCACACTACTTGGACTGCTGGTCTTTACTTATTGTATGCTTATTATCAACAATACTCATTATAAAGCTGCCACAAATTCATTTTGTTCCATTCCTAACTTTAAAAACTTTTAGAACTGTCACATTATGAGCTATGATGCCATCTCAAAGGAATTTTTCACCTACCTTAAAATTATCAATTTATATTATGTGTTTTTCATATTTTTAAATCTGTTATGTACTGTCTTCTGATCCCCACTCCACTGTAGGACAGTATCAGAAATTTGGCCATAACAGCCCTTGTGCCATTAAACTCCAACACTGTAAAATAGTACCAAGAGCAATATCTCAGAGGGGTATAGACTTTGCCAAATTTATTTCTTTAGAATGATTTCATAACTTCTGTCACAGTTTCTTCATATATTGTATTAGAAAAGAGGCTCTGTCTCTCTCTCTCTCTCTCTCTGATAAATCAATAAATTATCTAACATTAATGTCAAATGAATATTAAAAAACTGTAAATTGCCATGAGTCTGTATGTGAGTTGTACATTTTATTATTGAGAAAATATTTTCTACTGGTTAAATATTCATTTTAATAATATACTTCTCTTCCTTACAGATTGAAGTAGATGATAATTACTTTTGCACTTATAGACATCGAATAAGTTTTAATTCAGTAAAAAGTTTTGATGTTATTGGTGATGTCAAACTTGAAACCATTTTATACTACAAGGGACAAGATTGCAAAGTATGTATAGACACTGTATATAATACAAGGTATGTCTCTGAAGTTCCAGGAATGATTTTCTTTTTTTTTTTTATTGGTAGATATTGATAGATTAGGCCTAACATAGCCAAGTGGTCAGGAGCGTGAGTGCAGTAGCACATGCTCTTTGAGTGTAACGGGGTTCAAGCCCGTGACTGCTAAACATGATTAACATTTGTTAATCATGTTTAGCAGTGTAGCACATGCTGTGACAGTTATTGTAAACTCCACTGACCTGCTAGTCTTGCCGGAGTATAAACAAGAACATTGACTTCTTGAACTTTCCCATTGACTTCTTGTGCCTGCTTGTTTTAGTCGGTGTTATGGTCAGACAACATGTGAAAATTAAATTTTATTTAAAACTTTCCAAAAGTACCACAGAGACAGACAACCCATTGCAAAATGAGTGATGAAGTTTTATCACTATAAATTTTTGCAGTAATGATGGCTGAATAGCTGTTTGTATGCTAGCAGATGAATTGAATATATTCAAAAGCAGTTGTTAGGCTGTTGTTTGTGTGTTAGGTTGGTTCCATATAGCCCAGAACCAAAACAAAAACTTGGTCTACAGTTTGTGCTACTTTCTGCAAACTTTACTTAATGATAGTACCTCATTATTTCCATTATTATTATAGATGAAAGTTAGCACTTCCAATCTGATCCTTCAATGAAGTGACAAAAAATCAGAAGCGGAGGAAGAACCCTATCTCATCTGTTGAAAAAAGTTAAATCCGTTTTATGATGCAAGTAAAACTATTAACCAATATTTTTACAAGAGTGCTTTCACAGTTTTTTTTTCAGTGCTTAGAGTGGCAAGACTGCTTTTCACATTGTTTATCCATGAATATTCATCACTGCTGCCCTGAGATGCTGGAATTTGGAAACTGGTTCATCTTGCATTATGCATGCACATACATCACTGCCTAATAATCCACTGTCTTATCTCATCCACTTTTTTTGCTGGAGTTTTCATTTGTTTCCACTCCTTGAAATAGATGGAAGCTATCAATTTGAGTATGTTCAGCACATTCATGCAGCTGTGACAGTATTCCTGAAAATAACTTCCAAAGTTACTTCAACAACCTACAGCAGGATTGGCAACTCTGAATTTATGCAGACAACCAACCAATTTGAAGGAGAAAGGTGGCAGATTTTTAAGTATATTCCATGATTTTCTGTATCATCAATCCTGGAATTTTTTGGGACAAAGGTTATATATGTATGTATACACACACACGTGTGTGTGTGTGTGTGTGTGTGTGTGTGTGTGTGTGTGTGTGTGTGTGTGTGTGTGTGTGTGTGTGTGTGTGTGTGTGTGTGTGTGTGTGTGTGTAAATACACACACCAATGCATATGATGTGTGCATTGGTGTGTGTATATAAAAGTTATTTTTAATTTGAAGTTTAATGCATATTATTTTGGATAATTCAGTGTCAGCCAGAAGTTATTCATGTTAGGAATTTGTTGGAAAATTTTTAATGTGTAAAGTAAAAACCATAATTCTTTATCTCTTTAAATACTACATTATAAGTGAAGGGACTCAACAATTGTGAATTCTCCAGAAATGACAAGGAATTTACAAGGTTGTCTAGGAAAAATTTAAGACATTGGTATGCTTGGAATTATTAGAATGCATTCCAGCATATAAGTGGCTTATATAGTCATGAAGATTGTTTCAACACCACCCATTATTTACATCAACTTCCACATATTGCATAGTTATGCATTACAGAAAAAATGTTATTCCATTTGAATTCAGGTATTTCTGCTTATTCTTTTAGAAGTTTACATTGTTACATTTTATTACATTACAGTATGTAATAAATATAAATGTAAATGTAAAGAAAGTGGTGAGCATTGTGAAGTAAAGTGAACATTTGCATCATTTTCAAGCAGATATAACAAATTTCCTTGCAGGGTTTGTGACCATGGATAAGATGTGAATCCATCAGTCAGAGAGAAAGGAGCAATCCAAACAGTGGAAACACATCTCTTTTACCCCTCCAAAGAAAGCCAGGTCAATTCTTTTTGTTGGTAGGTTGCGATAGCATTGAGTTTTTTGGGATGGCAATAGAGTGTTGCTAGTGGATTATCTTCAGAAAGGCCAGTCACAATGACATATTATGCAGGCCTTGTAAGGCATGTGCTTGAAACGTCAAAGACAAATGCTGAGGGAAAACTCAGCAAAGGAATCTTATTCCATCAGGACAACATGCCTGTTCATAAGTTTATCATTGCCATGGCTGCACTGCATGAGTGTTGTTTGAAATCTTGAACCATCCTGCATATTCACCAGATCTAGCACCATTGCATAGACTTAGAAACATAACATAATTAATTAATACATAACTTGATACGGAAGTTATATAAACGGAACCCGTAGATAATACTCGATACTGAAAAATATATATAGCTTTATAACTGTGTTGGGATACAAGTTTAGAGTTATAATTTTGTACTGAAATTGAAATTTTATTGAAATTAAATCGAAATCATGACTCAGACCAGAGCAGCAAAGCAAAAGGCTCAAGCTAATGGGAGTGCTGTGGCTCAGGGGAGAACTGAGGGGGGGGGGGCGGCAGTTGCCCTCTGAATCACAGCCTTTTAAAATGCACTGCTTGCATGATGTTTGTGGAACAATCGGGTATGGGACATGATTGCCATGGGGGATGCCTTTGTGTGTGTGTGTGCGCAATGTAAGGAGTGTAAGGAAATCAGGCGACAACTCAGCGTTGTTATGGGCTTATTGAGAGCTTGAAGGACAGGGTGGATGCCCTCAAAAGATCTAAATTGAGGGCTCATCAAACTCTCAGCTGCCCACATCAACGCCAGAGCTTGCACTTGGTCATCACGCAACACAGCGGCAACCCCCAAGACAGAATGTGCAGGTCCCACAGGAACTAGTAGTTGTTGGTGACTCTATTGTCAGAGAAACGGGGAACATGCTTTGTAAAAAGGATAGGTGGAACAGGACCAGGGTATGTCTGCCAGGAGCAAAGATTGATGACGTAGAGCGGATATCATCTTTTAAGGGCACAAAAGGTGATATAGTTGTATATGTTGGCCCTAATGCTATTAAGAGTAGGAGACTGGCAGAATTACTTAACAAGTACAGGTCACTGTTGAAAAAAAGCTGTGAATTAGGGTTGAATTTGAAAGTGTCTGCAATTCTGCCCAGACATGATAGCAGGGAGTATATGATGACAGCCTTGTCAATCAATTCGGCCCTGGAAAGATTGTGCAAGGCTCAAGGGGTAGAATTTGTTTCAGCCTGGTCTGTACTTGTTAACAGAAGGGACTGCTTCTACAGGGATGGGATACACTTAAATAGAAAGGGTGCAAGAATATTTGCTGATGCTATCAAGGCAGTGTTAGGTGAGTCGGAAAACTGCTAGCTTGGGAGGATACAAGGACTAATAGATTAACAGTAGCCACTGGCAGAGGTGAAAGTGATTCTTGCATTGCTTCTATTGGAATAAGCAGCAGCCTGGAAAACAAGATGCAGGATATTTCAGAGTCTGCTGAGAGTCATTGTGGTACAAATAAACACATGGGTTCTGTTAGGGTAGCTAAGAATAGGAACAGGTGCATGTATACTTGCATTTCAGGTGGTAGATGACTTTCATCGACCGGTGAATACCACCACTTTGCTTATTTGGAGGCTTGAAGTGGTGAAACCCATGTTTAGTCTCTAGAGCAAAGTTTCCGGTATCCCCCTCCCCCCCATATTTCTCCTTCAAGCCATGCACGGTACTAAGTACTATAGGTTTGATACCTTTCGTGTTTGGGGTTTTCATAAAAAAAAAAAAAAAAAAAAATGTACACCAATGCTAGGAGTTTGGTAAATGAATTTGAGGTATTGCTCAAAACATCAAAGGCAGATATTATTGGGATATCAGAAACGTGGTGTCACACAGATATAAGGAATGTAGAACTGGAATTTGGGGAGTACGATGTGTACAGAAAGGATAGGAAGGGAGGTGGGGTTATGCTATTAGTTAAGAAACACATAAAATCCAAGGAAGTGAAGCCAGTCAACATCGCTGGACAGTGCAGTGTCGAGTCAGTTTGGTGTGACATAAGCATTGGGAGATCAAAATTGAGAGTAGGAGTGTGCTATAGGCCTAATGACTCTGATGAGTATAATAAGAAACTGTACAGGGAAATAGAGTGGGCCAGTAAATCAGAGTCTTATAATGGGAGATTTTAATTTCCCAGATATTGACTGGAATTTATGGGTTGGTCAGTCACACACTAGCAAGGCTTTTGTGGATTTATTGGATGATTGTTTTCTACATCAGCATGTTCAGGAGGCAACTAGAAGGAGTAATACTCTTGATTTAATTATCAGCATTAAGATTCTTCATGCATTAAGAATATGCAGATACAGGAACCACTAGGTCGCAGTGATCACAGTGTGCTGAAGTGGGATTTACTCAGGGAGGTAACTACCATCAGGGGTAAAGGGAAGAGTTATTGTTTTCGTAAAGGCAACTACGATGGTCTGAGACAGTATTTAAATTCTATACAGTGGGACCAACTGATAATGTTACCAACAGCAAACTCAAAATGTGAAGCATTCAAAGAACTTATCTTGGAAGCTACTAGGCTTTACATACCAACTAAGAAATATTGTTCAAGGTTCAGGCCTAAATGGATGTCAGATGAACTAATGAGACATATGCAGAGAAGAAAAATGCATGGGATACATATAAATTAACATGTGACACAGAAGCCTATGATAGATATAAGTTGATCTGTAACCAAGTTACAAAGGAGGTTAGGCAGGTGAAGGCAGATTACGAGAAATCTTTGGCAAGGGATGCAAAGAAAAACAGCAAGGAGTTCTTTACTTATTTAAATTCTAGAAGGAAGGGAATCAGATTGGTCCACTTGATATCAATGGTTCAACTGTTCGTGATCCTGCTCAGGTAGCTAACAAACTAAATCAATATTTTGTATCTACATTCACACATGAGGAGTTATTCAGGAAGGGGAATGCCATAGATGAAGTAAACACTGGCAGTGAGCTAGATGATCTTGTAATAATTGAGAGTAAAGTGGAGGAGAAATTGTTGAAGATAAATACAAGAAAGGCACCTGGGGTGGATGGGATCTATCCCATTATATTAAAGGAGGCAGCAAAGGAAGTAAGCAATCTGTTAGCCATAATTATGAGAGCTTCCTTGGATTCAGGGGAGGTACCCACAGACGGGAGATGTGCAAATTTAACCCCAATTCACAAAGGAGGATCAAAGGCTGACACAAGTAATTATAGACCTGTGAGTTTAACTTCTGTTCCAAGAAAATTAATGGAGGCACTGGTTAAAGAAGCACTGCAGGATCATCTAGACAAGACTTCAGTTATAGCTCGGACACAGCATGGTTTTGTTAAGGGAAAGTCTTGCCTGACCCATTTGATTGGATACTATGATGCAGTCACAAAAGAACTGGATTCAGGGAATAACTTTGATATTATATATTTGGATCTTAGAAAGGCTTTTGATACTGTTGCACACGGAAGACTGCTGCACAAATTGGAGCAGTGTGACATTGGAGGCAAATTGCTGTTATGGATAAAGGGATGGTTGAGGGGGAGAAGACATAGAGTGGTAATCAATGGACACTGCTCATCGTGGACTTATGTTATTAGTGGAGTCACTTAGGGTTCAGTGACTCCACTAATAACATAAGTGGAGTCACTTAGGGTTCAGTGTTGGGTCCATTATTGTTTTCTGTATTTATAAAGGATATTGATGATGGTATATCAAGCTTAATGTCCAAGTTTGCAGACAATACAAAGTTGGCAGGGTTGTTAAGGACACTACTAACACTGCTGCTGCAACAGGATCTGGAAAGGTTAAGCAGATGGGCTGAGAGGTGGCAAATGAAGTTTAACATTGACAAATGTAAAGTACTACATATGGGAAACAGCAACCCTAGAGCAATGTATCAACTCTGTGCTACTACACTGACAGTGGTAGAGAATGAAAAGGACCTGGGGGTAATTGTGCAGGCAGATATGAAGTTCTCTGAGAGTGCCGACGGGCTGCAAGAGTAGCTCATGGTGTCTTATCAATGATATACAGGAAGGGCAACAAGATTAGTGAATGGAACAGAGGGTTGTGTACAATGTCTGGAGACTGGGCACCGGCGAGGTGATCTGATAGAGGTGTATAAATTCTTGAATGGTTTGAGCATGCTCAATGCCGATGGCATTCTTCATCTTGCTCAGAATAGTCACCTGAGAGGGCATAAATTCAAATTGAGGAAAGACAGATGTAGGATAGATGTGCAGAAATTTGCCTTTATCGAGCAGGTAGTTTCTTGGTGGAACAGACTTCCATCCCTTGTTGTGGAGGTTGATAGCCTAAATAAATTTAAGGCTCAGCTGGACAGGTATTTCGAATGAACAGATGGGTGAAATGGAAGTGGTTTTTTTTTTTTTTTTTTTTTTTTTGGCTGATGCTGCATAAGCTTGCTTTCTTGCATTATATGCCTCTACTAATTCTAATGACTTCCAAAGGAGACTATATTGAAAAATAATGTATTACCAGACTCTTTAAATAAACTCTTCATGCTCAGGCCACAAGCTTTTAAAATGTCCTTTGTGTGTGTGAGTATATATATTGTAGTAATATATAACAGTTAAGAAGCAAAATAAGCAGAAAAAGGAAAATAACAAAAATTATAGTATGTCTAAATGTGGAGTACTCCAAATTTGGAGTACTCTGCACTCCAAAATGTGGAGTGCAGCAGTAGAGGAAGCAGAAGGATATAAATAATGTATGACTTGTAGAATAAATAAAGTGTCTGTTAAAATGGAAATGAAAAGTACACAAGGTGCCAGAACTAAGAGAAGTTTAAGGGATAGTTGAAAGTAGAAGTGAAGTAGTGGTTAAACAGGTAAAAGAATCTGAAAAACCTAGTGCAAAAATGAACTGGGACTGGGGGGGGGGAAGGAATATATAAGTAAATAAATAACACTATATTCAGATATGGGAGGGCAATTTTAGCAAGTGGTCGAATCAGGGGATGGCAAATATGCAAAATCTGAATATATTAGATGAAAGTATGATACATAGCCAGGAAATTCAACAGGGGACTACTCCTGACCATGTATCAGGCACTGCATGTCGAAACTTGTGTGTAGTATTAGAAAGGGGGGGGGCAAATAAAGTGCAGCCATTAGCAACCCACTGCAGGATGGAAGCCTCCTCAACAATTCATGCTGAGGGAAATGGACCATAATCTGCCACGCTGGTCCAGTGCGGGTTGGCAGATCGACCGTATTCAGCAGTCAGGGGCCTGAACCCCAGTCTGCTCAAAGAGCGTGTGCTACTGCACTCCCGCTCCTGCCCACTCGGCTATGGAGGCACTAAATTAAAGTTCCCATGCCAGGAATCGAACCCGGGCCTCCTGGGTGAAAGCCAGGTATCCCAGCCAATGCAGCCTTTTAATGTAATATCGTAGACAAGGTAGTCCATATGTAGTGTAAAAAATGTAAATTAAAATAAATACAAATTTACAAAAGTGTAATGTGGAATATAATACAAATGTATGTGAAGTGCGGAAGGGGTGAAAGGTAATGAAAAAGTATAGACAAGCAAGTGGTATAGGGAACGGTAAATTTTAGGGGAAGGGGAGAAAAGATGTTCAAAAGAAGGCAAAAATAGTGATAGGATTGAGGATAGATGGAGCATTCGTATCACCCTTGTATTGCACTAATAGTTTTACGAATGGGGAAAAAAATATAAAAAGACAGTATGAAGAAGAAAAAGTCATTAAAAATACTGAACTTTCTGGGTGTGTAATACAATCTTAAAGAAAGGGTTCTGATATAAGCAAGCACTAGTAAAAATGGGTGTTAATACCATAGGCTTCCTGGAATTTCCTGGCTACGTATCATATTTTCATCTACTATATTCAGATTTTGCATATTTGCCATCCCCTGATTTGACCTCTTGCTAAAATTGCCCTCCCATATCTGAATATTGTGTTATTTATTTACTTATATATTCCTTTTTTTTTTTTTTCCTCCCTCAGTCCCAGTTCATTTTTGCACTAGGTTTTTCAAATTCTTTCACCTGTTTAACCACTACTTCACTTCCACTTTCTACTATCCCTTAAACTTCTCTTAGTTCTGGCACCTTGTGTACTTTTCATTTCCATTTTCACAAACACTATTTATTCTACACACACACACACACACACACACACACACACACACACACACACACACACACACACACACACACACACACACACACACACAAGGTTTTGATTATGTAACTGATCCATTCCTTATTGCTTTTTTAGTACTGTATTGGTTTCTCAATGAACAGCCTTAGTATGAAAGTACATTTGAAAATTAACATATAGAAAATTAATATAGGAAATTTACAGTCTCAAAAACAACTCTCAGCAAATTCCCTGAACTCTTTTCATCTACTGAAAAAGATAAACAAATTTTTAAGATTTAAAAGTGAGCAACAATGTAAGTATGTGTCAAAAAATGTGATAAATTGTAAATTTTCATGTTTTTGTAATCATAATCGTGTGTTTTTAATTTAAGTTTAGGATTGTGTACTTGGTATATATAAGTCAACCGGAAAGTTTAAGTAATTTTTTTGGTGTTTAAAATTTTCTCTTATACACTAGAATATACAGTATTTAAAAATTTATTAGCAGTTTCAGATAATAATAATTGTCTGTATGTTGATACCTACAACTTTAATAAAACGTTGTAGTGCAGCATAACATTTGTTATGACTGTTGACACTGCAGAAGTTTCGTTTTACAATAAAAATGTTCTTATTGCTGCCACTTTCAGTAATGTGATAATTATCAAAAGTTTTTTGATGTTTTGACCTTTTATCTATGTTTAATTAAACTAAAATTTCTTTGTGTTGAGATGAATGTTCAAGAATAAGATTTTGGAAAATTGAGAACCCTAATTTCGAGGAATTGCAAATAAGTATAAGTGTAGCATCTACAAAAGTAGTGATTGCAATACTGGGATCTTGATCAATTTTTTCGGGTATTTGTCAAAAAGTACTGGTATTTCAGTATTTATTTAATTTTCATATTGCTGGTTGCAGTGAACTAACTTACCTACATGTATTAATGCACCACCACATAGCATCAATTACAAGTACTAAACATGCAGTAACAGTCTTGTTCTGTCAAGTGTGAAAAGTATTTGTGTTGTGATTAATTGTGCTGTAAGTATATTATTTGATAATATGTAGCTGCAGTGAAATAATAATAATAATAATAAGTAAGACTGAATAAATAAAGCTTTAAGTTGTTTAGGTAATTCAGTTTGAACTATCAAGTTTCTTAATCAGTTTGTGTCATTTATATTTTCAAAAATAAATAGCCATCATGAACTGAGTACATGTATTTAGAGAGCACAGAAAAGGGAAGTGATAAAAAGTTTTATCACTTCCTTGTATGTACGGTTTCACTACATGGTAAAGAAAAATGGTCAGCTGATGAAATTTAAGAAATATGTTGTGGAGGCAGATCTACGAGTGGACTGCATACTCAATTAAAGACAATACATAATACAGATTTAAGAAAAACAAATATAGGATCTACTAATATAGATAATGATGAAAATGAAACAAGTTAATCTAAACAAGCCAAGCTACCATTTCAATCTCAATCTTTAATAACAAATTATTTAAAAAGTGATATTAAAATAAAGTGTTAAAAAGGAAATCTTGTCAAGTGTATTAGTTTATATAACAGCTTGTGATGGGTTGTCTTTTAATATCTCTTGTACAACTGTTGATATCAGAAAAGGTTTAATTGCAATACAATTTAATGATATTTCCAAATCTGCAAATACTATAAGAAATATTGTTCGGAATTACATTAAAAATATTCGTGATATTTTAGTTATTGATATATTTAAAATAATAGCTGAAGTAAAAAGGTTCAGTTTGACTTTTGATGAGTGGACTTATATCAGAAATAGGCACTACTTAAATATAAACATACGTTAAATTCTGTTGCAGAATAGATATGTGAAAGTTACCTTTTATAACATTGGATTAGTTCATGGAAGTATGCCGGCAGAAAAGTGTATACAACTTGTTGATACAATTAGAATATCATGGTCTCCACATTTCTATAGATATAGTCTGTGTTACAACAGATGGGACATCATTTATGAAAAAAATTGGAAGGCTCATCGATGCAGAACGGCAGCTTTGTTTTGCTCACAGAATTTGTGGCGGTTATGGATGTCCAGCATAAGTCCAAACAAAACAATGAAATATTTGATAAACATGAATTACTTAATACTGAACGTATGTATGATGAGGACAACGATGTTGGTGATGATTTCACCATAGAAACAGATTCTACAGGCGTTTCTAATAATCTCATTCACAATGAACTTTTCCCAATTGTTAAAAAAATATGAAAAATATTTAAAATTTTTAAACATTCACGTACTAAAAATGAGAAATATTTACAAATTTATGTTAAAGCAGAATTAGAAAAGAAATTGCTTTACTGCTTGATTTGAAAATTCGTTAGAACAAAGTACTTACTATGATTGAAAGATTTTATCAGTTAAGATACTGTTTCCAAATGGCTTTAATAGACTTAAATTCTGGAATAAATTTTTGTGATGATGAATTTAATTTATTATCTGCAACTATTTCTGCTCTTATGCTAATCAAATTAGCTGTGGAAGCACTATGCCACAAAGATTCTAATATTTTAACTGCAGATGCACCACTAAAATTGAGCAATCAGTTGCAAACTGCCTTGAAATTTCGTATTTCACAGAGACGCAAGATCTCTCATAAATTCTTCAGATTTGCATGCTGGGTCACAAGATGAAAGTGAATTAGGAACTTTATTTCCACAACTAACAGGGGTTACCCACTTGCTACAATAGACAGAATTTGGATACAAGCTAAGGATAGACTACAAAAAAATACACCAACTGACAATATTAATATCAAAAAATACTTTATTTCTCTCCCATATGTTGAACAGTGGCACAAAAAACTTAACAGATTCTTTAAAGATACAGAATTTAAAATTGTAGCCAGGCCAATAGGGAAATTACACACTATACTGAACAATCGCACAGTCCTTTCCTTGTTCACAACACAAAAAAATGACCCAGTATACAACATTTCTTGCAGTGATTGCGACTCATCTTATCAGGGTTCTACGCAGTTTCCTCTGAATTTTCCTGTTAATCAACACGCTGCTTCAGTTCTTGCTTCTCGTTAGCAGTGTCAGAATTAGCCTTTCATGCCATTAATGAAAAACATACTTTTTTATTTAACGAGGCCAAAATACTTATAGAAACCGTCAAAATTAAATTACACGAGAATTCTGTTAATGTTCACCGGCCATATCTAATCTCCGACTCATGGTCCTTTACGTGCATGTGCGAAGAGAAATAATCCCTATTTAGTAATTTTCATTCCTGTGATTGAAAAGCATTGTCAGCTTTGGGAAGGAAAATCGTTTGCAATTTTTTCGTTAAATTAATTTTTTGAGTTGATTTTTAATTGTGTTCATTTTATTTTTAATTGTGTTCATTTGATTTTTAATTATTGTTATTATTTCTTACTGTAATGTAAGATTTTTGATTTTTTAATTGTTTTTGTTTTAATTTCTGGAGAGTATCATATGAAAGTGTTCTACGTGTCATATTGAGGTAAACTTCTCTTATTCTTTTACAAATATTGATATCAATGTAGAACATATTGAGCATTATAGCTCTGGTTCATACTATCAAATTCCACAACTAAGTAAAACTGCCATCATTAAAATAGTAACTTGTTTAAAAAAAGTCTTCGTTTATCTTGTGTAGAAGATTCCGAAGAAAATGCTGGTACAGAATCAGTATATTCATTACCATCTTCCACATCAAATGATAGCAGTAAAGAACAGGAAACAATATTAATGACATCATCTGATGATACGTCCTTGAACGACAGACTACATTTGACTATAGAAGAAAGACTTAAAGTTCAGTTCCTAATGTTAAAAAATCTCAAGGGTTGGAACAGACTATTAAAAAAGAGATTTTTTTTTTTTTTTTGAAGATGAAGTTAGAGGTTTGAATTTAAAACTCGTGTATGACTGTTTATTTACAATTCCACTCACAAGTGTGGAAGACGAAAGGAACTTTTCAGTGGCAAACAAATTTGTACAAAAATCTGTACACGTGTGAATGATGAAACCATTGATAGCTTCTGCTTTAGTCCTTCAGCATTAGTCCTGATGGAGCATACTCCATCAGGACTAATGCTGATAATTGTAATTCTTAAAATTGTTGATTACATTATTTATATTTTCACTGAAAGAAGTTTTTTTTTTAAATTAGTTTATCGAATTATTATTTTATTAATTTTCTTTATTTTATATCTTATAATAGTATAAAATATTAATAAACAATTTCATTAAAAAATATTATTATTTTTTTAATTTATATACTCATCTCTTAATACTGGTATCCCAGTTTTCAGCATACCGTAATACTGTTATTTATTTATTTATTTTTATCTGGTATTGCAATCTCTACACACAGCTTATCTTGCACCAAGTAGGTAGATGTGATTAATGAAATAGAAAAATATATAATTTTTCATTTGTATCCTGTAAACCAGGGCGAGTGCAGTTTACAACTTCCTTATAATGGCTTATTTAGCTGATGTATCAGAACAATAGCTAATAATGGATTGTGCATTTTTGTAACAATGTGTAGACTTGATCATGCAATACTCATTTTCATATCTGTCTGTGTTATCCCAGAACCCATAGCACGCACAAAATGATCGAAGAAGGTATTAAATATTACTAATAAGTATGGAATTCTGTTTAATCTGGCATTGGTTGCTATCCCTGACCGTAACAAACCAATTCTGTGGAACCTAACAGGTGTGTTTTTTTTATTTCTGGAAAAGTGTTTCCTCTCTGAGCAGTGCAGACAGGCTGCCGAGACAGTTCATGGGGTTTTGTCAATGATATAGAGGAATTTTGCTAGTAGGGATGAGGAGGTGATTACTCCATTGTATAAGGCAATGGTCAGGCCACATTTTGAGTACTACATACAGGTCTGGAGGCCTCATTTTAGGAAGGATGTAGAGCTGCTGGAGTGGGTAGAGAGATGGGAAATGAGATTGGTAAGGGGTGCTTTTACCAAGAAAGGCTTCAGTTTGCAGATTGCAACATCTAGAGAGGCACCTGCAAGATGATCTGATTAAAGTGTTAAAGGCTTTGAATGGATTGAGTAAGCTTAGTGCTGATGGGATTCTTCCTATTTCTCAGACTACGCACATGAGGTGGCATAAATTCAAATTGAGGAAGGATTGTTGCAGAATAGATATGTGAAAGTTTGCCTTTAGCCAGAAGACGGTTGATTGTTGGAACAGACTTCCATCTGATGTTGTGGAAGTGGAAAGCTTGGACAAACTATTGGATGGGTTGGATAGGCAAAATTGAATTGAATTTTATTTTATTTTATTATTATTATTTTTTTTGACTCATGCTGTATAAGCATGCTTTCTTGTATCTTTTGCTAATACTAATACTACTTAAATAACACATTTTTCAATGTTTCATTTTAATTTTGGCATTTCCTTTTTATAAATATCAACAACAAAGTCAAAACTGTTCCCTTCTTATTATCAGCTTAATAGTGTTGAAAGTGCTACTTTTTTCATCAGTTTTTTAAACAACTATTATTGACCATACTATACTTTTAAACATACAACATACATCAGGCTGTATAAAGCAAGTGGTCCAGTACATAGGGCTTGTGCGTGTGTATATGCATGCATGCAATTTCAGAGAAAAAAATGGGCCAAGAGTGAATTGTAAGTGGCTTTAGCACCAGATATGTGGTACATCACTTACATTGCTATCCCACTGGGGGAAGGGGATACACTTATAGCATTATCTAAAAGTATACCAAGAATGGTCGAACAGTAGCCTTGTGTGGCCAGAAACAGCTCGTTTATGTGAAAGCTTGGTGGAGTGTAGAAAAAATCATGTAGTCTAATAACTAGTAAATGGGTAAAAAAAAAAAAAAAACACTTAATTTTTAAATAACAGAAGTAGGAAAAAAGTAGTAAGTTATACATATTTCATACAACTTTTATGTACTTATATAATAAGTACAGCAAATATGCAATTTAACAGTAATTAAAGAAAAAAAAAAGAATATCGTATACAAGGTTTGACTTGTTGGGTGATGATAGAGGTGATTAGTTGATGGAAGAGATAGATGTAGTGGAATCTGATATATTGAAGGTAGAAATTGGCATCAAGAATTATGAGATTGAAAGCCACTTATATTTCTTTATAGAAATCTAATTTTTTCTTTTTGTAGTTGGACTTTTTTTCCTTAAAAAGATAAACAATTAACCTCAATAATTATGGGCATTAATTTCATTAATCATTTTTGAAACTTTTGCTATTTTATTGATCTTTCACATTCTTTGCTTTTTTTTTGCATCTTCCTCTTGAAAAAGTTCAGGTTAATCTAAGTTGGACATTTCTTCCAGTTGTGCTGCCAGCATCTCTTCATCCTTTAGATCATCAAACTCTTCTCCAACAACTTTTCCCAACAGTTTAAAGACCATCTCTTCTAACGTTGGGAAGTCTTCAAAAATCACTTATATAGTATGAACCAGAGCTGTAATGCTCAATATGTTCTACGTTGATATCAATATTTGTAAAATAATAAGAGAAGTTTACCTCAATATAGTACATAGAATACTTCTCAATATAGTATGCAGAAAGTATTCTACATACTATATTGAGGTAAACTTCTCTTATCATTTTACAAAAAATCACTTGTGCATTCTGAACGTAGTTTCTTCCAGCAGCAGTTATCATAGTCGCTTCATTCTAGGTTGCTTAACATCTGTGCCTGTCAGAATACTAAAATATTTCCAACAATCCCAAACAATCATGATGAATCAGCTTCATTTGCGTTCAAGATATGTGCTTGAGAACCAGTTTCAATAATATTTTAATGATAAAAATGAAAATTGAACCCAGTAATGCTAAGCAGAACTGCAACTAAACAGGCCTTTCGAGAACATAAAGTAAGGTGAATTGTATAGATAAGTGAATTGATAAAACAATTCGTTATGTAGGAGACAGTTACCAGCTTTTCAAATTTACAGTGAAGATTTGTTTTGATTCCTTCTCTTGTTTACCATCCTAACAAAAGACTTTGAAAATCCAAACTAGCTCTTCAGTCAAACATGTTTCACACCATTTACTATGGTCATTATTCTTTAATATGTTGAAGTGTGCAATATGTAAATTTGTTAGACCAAAAGTTGTTAAATCTTCCATTTTGGAAGCTGATTACCAAACTAGACTAAATCAGAAGGATGATTCTGATTTAGGCATTTCTGCTGCCAAAGTTGTGGTGAGTCTGAAACAAGAAGAAAAGTTTTTGTTCAACAAGGAAGTACGTTATTGCTGCATGTAACTATATTGTACAGGGATATCGGAAACATGGTGCCACTTTGGATATAAGGGGTATGGAATTTTTATATGGTGAGTACAATGGGAATGTATAGGATGTTCAATCCCACAAGCATATGGTTATATCTATGTATTATGTGTTTGGTCTATAGAAGTATGTGTTCATGACCCAATTTGCATGTTATCTCACAAATACACATACACTTCCGAGTTTTACAACTACTGCATATTTGCCAATTTGCAAATATGCAGTGGCTGGAAAACTAGAAATAATTCACAGGGGGAACTCGACTCCCTTTCCCTGAGATTGGCTAACTACAGCCTGGACAGAAGAGGACTTTAGAGATTCTTTTCAGTCATTCAGTGGAATTGAACACAGAGGAATGTATACAGAAAGGATGGACAGGATAGAAAAGACAGGTGTGGGGGGGCGGGATGAAATAAAAAATCACAAATATCAGCAACTATTTTGTTGTATTCCAGTGTGCATCTAGCCAACTGAAATTCTTATTTGTGATTTGCAGAGAAATAGAACTGCAAATGTGCAATGCATTGCATAGTTCCAAAATGCAAATACATGCTTGTGAAAAATTGTATGATATAAGGAACCTTATACTTTTTTGATCGCTCCTTATAAATAAATATCAAAAATGTTATGCGAGGTGTGGTAATAAAGTGCCCGGACTGGTATTGTTGCAGTCATGTTCGATGAATTTGAAAAACAGAAGTGGTATGCTGTAGTTCAAACTTACTCCAACAGATGGTGGTACAGAGATTGTCCAGTAGGCTCACAGGTTGCAACTAGTTTTGTTAGTAGCTTTAATGTTCTGTGTGTCAGATTTTGCAATGGAGAAATGAACGAATATGAAATTTTGCTGGGAAAATCTTCAACAGAAATGAATGAATTCTGAAAAACAGTTTATGGTGATGAAATATTAAGTCATACCAGTGTGTTTGAATGGTATAAGTGATTCAAAGACAGACCTGAGAATTTTCACGAAGACCCAAGAAGTGGGCTTTTTGGAATGAGGACAGAATTGCAAAAGTTTGGGAAATTGTGGCAAGAGTTTGTTTCACCATCAGAATGATGGCTGATAAGTTGGATATGAATAAGGAGATGATTAGTCAAATTCTGCATGATGATTTAGGGAAAAGGAAGGTCTGTGCAAGATTTGTGCAGCACAGCCTCATAGATGAGCAAAAGAAATGAAGAGCAGAATTTCAACTGCCATAAGTAATGCCTGTGGTCTTAATACTCAAAATAGAAGAAATATAAACATCAAATAATGTGATAATAAATGCTACGTGAATTGAAATAGAAACTTATTCCTTTACTTAATAAAAGAGAAACCTAATTTTTTTTTTTTCTAACTCTGAAACAAAATCTGCATTTCTTGGTTATCAAATTTTGCAGATCTTATGACACTGCTTCACTGCTTTTATGTCTTCACATGAGGATCAATGCTAATTTCCTAAATAGGAAATTTTTTGCTGTTTTTCATGTTAAGACTTGAAGTAGTGCAATCACTTCCTAGTAGAGCAAACACTTCCTAGTTCATTTCACAAAAAAATATGCGTGGTCTCAGTTCTAATCTCAATGATGTCCATTTCCACTTACAGTCTGCCAAACCCCATGTACAGTCTTACAGTCTGCCAAACCCCATATTTTTCTGACAGAATCTCAGTTATTGGTTGATTCAACTACTGCTCATCTCAGTTGCCTAAATTATTCGAAATATGATTCCTTTCACGTCAAAGGTGGTACTTGTGCATATTCCCTGTCAGAGACTTGGTAATTTGGAATCTCCGCTTCTCTATCTTCTCTGGCTTAAAATCTCTCTCTACCTCATCCTGTCAAATTTATCTGTTGTCTCTACTGTTCTCCCAACTGCTCTAATCACTTGAAACTCTTGCAACTTGACTTTCTCCAGTCCAACTTTCCCAACAGTGAGGTCATTTTCCTTGGTGATTTTAATGTACACAACTCCCACTGGCTTCTGTTTTCTAGTCTAGTCACACAGACCCAGCTGGTCGAAAGAACAGAGGGGTGAAGTAGAAGTGGTTATTTTTTATTTATTTATTTATTATTATTATTATTTTTTTTTTGGGCTGATGCCGCATAAGCTTGCTTTCTTGCATCAAATGCCTCTACTAATGCTAATGCTAATTTCATTTATATATACTTAGCATTTAGTATTAGTGGTGCCATATGATGCAAGAAAGCTTATAAAGAATCAGCCAAAAAAAAAAAAAAGCCTTTCCATCTCACCTGCCCATTCCCTCTAATAATTTTTCTAGCTCTTCCTTGAAATTAGTCACTTCAACAATAACAGATGGAAGTTAGTTCCAAAAATCAGCCACCTGTTGGCAGAAGGCAAACTTCCACATATCTGTTGTGCAACCGTGCTTCCTCAGATTAAATTTACGTTCCCTCCTATGTGTAGTCTGAGCAAGAGAAAGAATGCCATCAGCATTGAGCTTGCTCAATCCATTCAAAGCCTTAAACACCTCAGTCAGATCACCTTACAGGTGCCTAGCCTAAAGACACTACAAATTGCAGAATTGAAGCTTTTCTTGGTAAGACCACCTTTTGTTCCCTTCACCCAGTCTTGTTGCCCTTCTCTGCACCCGTTGTAGAGAATGTGCTGCCAGATTTATATACTTCCTAAAATGAGGCTTCTAGATCTCAAGATTGCCCTGTACAATGGGATAATCACCTCCTTATCCCTGCTCCCAAAATCCTGTATATTAAGATTGCCCTGTACAATGGGATAATTACCTCCTTATCCCTGCTCTCAAAAATTCCTGTATATCATTAACAAAATCCCGTGAACTGCCCTAGCAGCTTGTCTGCATTGCCCAAAAAACTTTGTATCTAACTAAACAATTACGCCAGGTCTTTTTCATTTTTCGCTGTGAGTGTAGTACACACAATTGATATGTTAATTTGGGATTACTACTACCCATATGCAGCACCTTGCATTTGACAATATTGAATTTCAACTGCCATTTCTCAGAATATCTACCTAATTTTTCTATACCTTGTTACAATAGCATACCTTGATCACTATCATTAACCATCCTGCCAATCTTTTTATCATCTGCAAACTTAGACATTAAGCCTGATATACCTTCATCTGTATCATTAATAAATATAGAAAACAACAATGGGTCCAGCAGTGAACCTTGGAGCACTCCACTAATAACATTAGTCCACAAAGAGCAATGTCCATTACTAACTCTGTTCTCACACTCAGCCAACCTTTTATCCATAGCAGTAACTTGGCCTTAATGTCACATTTCTTCAGTTTGTACCGCATGTTCAAAGGTTTCAAAAGCCTTCCTGAAATGCAAGTATATGATAAAAAAATTATTTTTTGCTACCAATTCCTTTATTACTGCTTCACAATATTCAATCAGATTGGTCAGACAAGCTTGCTCCTTACAAATCCATGCTGTGACTGTGGTATAATTGCATTCCTATCTCAATGGTCCTGCATTACTTCTTTAATGATTGACTCCATTAATTTACCTGGAACAGAAGTTAAGCTAACAGGTCTGTAATTCCTCATCACATTTTGATCACCCATTTTGAATTGGGGCTATATTTGCACATCTCCTGTCCACCGAGATCTGCCCTGATTCCAAAGTTGCACTCATAATTAAATTAAGGGTTTGCTTACCATCATTCACCCATTGGATACATATCATCCACCCCAGGCACTCTTTTTATGTTTATCTTCAACAATTTCTTTTCACTTTCTTCTCAGTTATCACAAAATTCATTTAGCTCCCTATTAGAGTTTGATAAACTACTAGCATCCCCTTCCTTTCATAGGTGAGAATGTAGATGCAAAATATCCATTCAGTTTGTCAGCAACGTGAGAAGGATCTTCAACAGTTAGACATCAAGTGGACCAATATGATTCAATCTTTTCCTTCTACTTTTAATAAAAGCAAAGAAGTCTTTGCTACTTTTCTTTGCTAGAGACTTCTCATAATCTGCTTTAACTTGACTAACCTCCTTTGCAACTTGATTGCAGACTAATTTTTATTTACCATAGGTGTTTGTATCACTTGATGCTTTATATGTATCTTATTCATTTTTCTTCTCTGCCAAAGTCTCATAAGTTCATCTAACACCCATTTAGGTCTACCCCTTGAACAGTATTTTTTAGTTCGTATGAAAAGCCTAGTAGCTTCTACAATTACTTCACTGTATTCTTCTCATTTAGAATTTGCTGTTGATAATGTCATCAGATAGTTCCACTGTAGTCACATTTACAAAAGCAAAAGTCCTTCCCTTTACGCTTGACAGTAGTTATGTCTTTAAGTATATCCCACATCAGCATACTGTGATCGATGCCACCCAGATGGCCTTTTACCTGCAAATACTTAATGCTCGAAGAATTGCAGCTGATAATCAGATCAAGAGTATTTCTTCCTTTTGTTGCTTCTCTAATGTGCTGCCATAGAAAGCAGTCATCCAATAAATCCACAAAAGTCTTGCTAGTGTGTGAGTGAACAACCCACAAGTTCCCGTTAATATGTGGAAAGTTAAAATCTCCATTCTGATTTACTGGTCCTCCCTGTTTCTCTGTATAGTTCTATGGTATACTTGTCATATAACACACTCCTGCTCTCATTTTTGTTTTTCCCATTGCTTAAGGACCAAACTGACTGAATGTTGCACTGGCCACCTATGTCGACTGGATCTGTGCCTTAGATTTAATATGCTTCTTTAGTGAGAGCATAAACACTCCTCCCCCTCCTGTCCTATATGCCATTTTTGTACACATTGTACTCCCAATATTCAAATTTTGCATCCCTTATGTCTGAGTGATACCAGGTCTCCAATATCCTCACAGTGTCTGCATGTGATGACCTAATCAGTACTTCAAATTCATCAAATGTATTTACTATGCTCCTAGTATTGTAGCAGGGACAAGGAGGTGATTATCTTGTTGTATATGGTAATGGTCAGGCCACACCTTGAGTACTGTGTACAGGTCTGGAGGCCTCATTTTATGAAAGATGTAGAGTTGCTAGAACGAATATAAAGAAGGGCAACAAGATTGGTGAGGGAAACAATGGGGTGCTCTTACCAAGAAAGGTTTAAGTTCTGCAAATTGCAGCACCTGGAGACTAGGCACCTGCGAGGTGATCTGATTGAGGTATATAGGGCCTTGAATGGGTTGAGCAAGCTCAGTGCTGATGGGATTCTTCCTCTTGCTCAGATTAAGAACCTGAGGGGGGCATAAATTCAAATTGAGGAAAGACTGTTGTAGAATAAATGTGTGGAAATTTTCCTTTAGCCAGTGGGTAGTTGATTGCTGGAACAGATTTCCATCTCTCATTGTGGAAGTTGATAGCTTGACTAAATTTAAGAGGGAGCTAGACAAGCATATGGAGTTAATGGATAGGTGAAATGGGAGGGTTTTTTTTTTTTTTTGGCTGATTCTGTATAAGCTTGCTTTCTTTTATCATATGCCTCAACTAATGCTAATGTTCTTACTTTTAACTATCCTAACACCACCCATGTTTTTACTTCTTTCAGGATGACCCACTTCAGGGCTTGAAATCCCTGAAACCTTGCCTTCTAGGCTGCTACATATTCCAATAGAAGCACTGCAAGAATAACTTTCACCCCTACCTGCAACTTTAGTTAATCTATTAGTCTATGTATCCCCCATGCTATCAGTTTTCCTACCCACCTAACACTGCTTCGATAGCATCAGTGAATATTCTTGCACCTCTTCTATTTAAGTGTATCTCATCCCTGTAAAAACAGTTGATCCTTTTAACAAGCATAGACCTATATATACACTGGTCCATGAGGATTTGTCCAACTGTGTCACTCCTACCACCTTTTTTATAAAATGTGATGATCCTTTTGAATTTTTAAATATTTTCTCCTGTTGAAGTATCAGCTTTACAGCTATGATGCATACTAAATGTCAGTATAATGTTCTGATCTTCTTTGGCAATATAGGACACTCAGGTGAAAATTCAGATGATACTGAAACGAAACACAGTGGAATTACAACAAACACACTGGATGTATTACATAGGAGAGATTGTGATCTTTGAGGTTTATTGATAAAGGGAAAACTGCCGTAGTGATGAAAAGCATTGTTTTACTATACGATGAAATGTGCTTGTTTCGATATAATGCAGTATCATAAATGATATCACTCTCTTCCACTCAGCCCTCCTTCTCCTCATACACACAAGCAAAGTGAACAACAATATAAACAGATAAAAAAAAAAAAAAAAAAAAGCAGCATATGTAAGACCAAATAACAAAAAATTAGTCACAAAATTCCAAGTTTGATGACTTATGAACAATAAATATTTTCCTGTCCAAATATCACAGCCAGATTAAAAAGTATTGATTTGGAAAATGCTTGTGGAATATTTGTGGTGACTGAACAAAAGATTCAAGAATAGCCTGTTAGATACTTATATTTAGGAAGAATGTGTTGTATCAGCTCACTCACAGAGAATAAAAGATGTATTTGTCTTCTCTCTCTCTCTCTATATATATATATATATATTAAATTAAATTTAGCCAAATGAAGACTTTGAAATTTATAAAGAAGGTGATGAATTTTTATTTATAATGAAGAAATCTCTGAGAAAAAGTGAAGCACAATTAAAGAGGGTGTTTTGTTGACCCATAAATTAGAAAACTTATGTAGGGTAGACAGCTTATAAAGGCACATTAAACACAGTTTAAAAAAAAAAACATAACTCTTTCAAACTTCCACTGCCAATTTCTTTATAAACATAATAATTATTATTGTGTTTATCAGAAAAGTACTAGATAACAGTTATGTAAAGAACGAACAAAAATGTTTTTTATGTAATTTATAACATTATTAATTACAATAAAATTTTTATTTGTATGAAAATGTTTAATTTCCTTTTCCATTACAGTTGGTCAAAAGACACATTTTTGAACTCAGATTTAAATTCCACATATTTAAATTTACTCAACTCACTTATTTCTCTTTAATGGAAAGAGAATTTTTCGTTTTGTTGTTTAGTGTTTTGTTATTCAATTTCAGCTAAGACAAAAACAAATTTTAAATTATTATAAGCATCAAAAATTTAATTTAAAAGTTATAATATGCAAAAGCTGTTAGTTCTGAGATATGTTTTGGTGTTGTGCAGTGTCTTTTATTCCCTTGAAGTAGCTTCCCATATGTTGTATAATATTGCCAAATTTCTGCACATAGTCTTGAATGCAATCAGCCAAGGTGACGCAGTGTTGTGAGAAACATCAAGAGGTGAAGCATTGTCATAGTCAATAAAATTTTAAGATATAGGAGAAAAAGCATAAGAATTTATAATTATGATTAATATAAAGTTAAAATTACTATTTCTGTGAAAAGTAAAGTAATCGTTTTTCATAATATTGTCATGTTCTCTTTGATATCTGTATAAAATAAGTGTTACTTTTGTTTTAGGACTGCAGATCTTCTTTCATTCTTTTGCCTTCTTCAGGTTTCCTTCAGCCTATGTTTGATCCAGTAAGTGGTAAATACACAACATTTAATTAATATTATGTTGTATTTAATTTTTGTTTTAATTAAAAGTGAAATATTTCATATTTTTTATTTAAACAGTTTTGACATTTAAGTTCTAGACTAAGTCAGTTTAAATAAAGGCTGATTTTAGAGTGAAAAAAAGAAAAAAAAAAAACTTGAGCAGCTACACAATTATGAGATTTCCTACAGATTGGAAACATTATTCGAACTAGTTTTTTTGTGACATTTATTTTAAGGTTCTCTACAGTGTGAATCCGATTTTCAGAAACAAGTAGTGGTCTGAAGTGATGTCAGGAAAACGGTGGGGAGTTTTTTTAGTTTTACAATCCCACAATTTGCCAAAAGAACCTTGATAATCAGTACAGTTCCTAGTGTTCTGCAACAGGAACCAGCTCCATTTTTCTTGAAACAGAGGCCTTAGTGAATACTTTTAACCAAATGATTCAAATCTTGTGCACAGTACTCATTATTCTTTCATATCTAGTAGAATAATTTTCTTGTGAATAATTCCTTACAATTCATTCATGCTAGTTATAACAGCTGAGATTGTTTTTACAGGAATAGAATACAGTAATACCCCGAAGTTACGCGATAGGTGGGTCCGATGAAAATCGCGTAAGTCGAATTCGCGTAAGTCGGGGTACAACTTTGCATATAAATACATATAAATTTTGCTTAATTGGGACCAAGGACTAACAAAAACACTAGTTAAGAAGAAAAATATTAATAAAATTGCAGTTCTTTATACATATTAATACAAAATATGTATTAAAAAAACAAATGACTTACGTAAAAAAGTTATTTCGATGTCGATGGCTTCATAAAATCTAACAAATTCGTCTGACGACACAGCGCCTTCTTTTTTTCACGCAGAATTTCTTCGTAGCAAGCTAATAATTTTTTTATTCCTTGCTTTGTAGCTATAACGCATTCTTCGTTGGAGTCTATATTTTCTAAAATTTTTAAGCCCTTTACAATTGAGCCCTTTTCAATTTTCAACCTGTCAAGTTTGCAATTGTCATGTGCTTTTCGCCGTTGCTTCATTTAGGCCTGTAGCACGTGCAATATCACATGGTCTTTCATTTCGCTCAAAGCGTTTCACAATTTCATATTTTTTCTCTATCGACAGAGGCGGACTGGCCATAAGCCTTACCGGGGAAACCCCGGTGGGCCGGTGTAATTTTGGCCATAAACCATAGTATGAGACCACTATAAATTTTCCCTGGTAAGAATTTTTGATCCAGTCCGCCTCTGTTTATCGATAATTGCTTTTCTTTTGCTCTCTGAATCTGCAGTGTCTTCACCAGGATGCTTCCTTTTCACACCTTTTAAGTATTTTACTCATTTTTAGGGAATAAAGCACAATTACAAAACGAGGAGGCACGCTTGATACGCATAAACAAAGCTGCGCGCATGTAGCAACTGAATAAACAACACCATAAAGGCAGAGATACACTATTAACACCTCACATTTCTAGGGGTTACTACCATAAAACAATAAAAATCCAGTTGCGTTTCTGCTAGTGAAATCTGTTATAAACTGGTAGTAAACTTGATCTAATTGCATTTGCGATTATACCGATAGCTGGAATTGTGTTGGTTTTTACGTTATTATGGTGAAATTGTGTTTCCCCTTCACTGATATAAAAAACATAAAAGCAGCAAAGTTGAATTTTGTTCATCTTTCGCTCTCATTCTCTGCCGTCGCACCGTATATCGATAACATATGAAAAACGACCTTGAAGATAGTGGGCGGCAGCGTTGCCAAACGAAAAAATCAAGAACCGCTTAACTCCGAGTTCGCGTAAGTCGGGGTAGCGTAAGTCGGGGTATTACTGTACACTTAAATAGAAGAGGTGCAAGAATATTTGCTGTTGCTAAATAGATTAAGAACAGGCAGAGGCAAAAGTGATTTGTGCACTGCTTGTTTTGGGACATGCAGCAGTAAAGCAAAGTGTTGAGGATTACAAAGCCTCATGAGAGAAGCACATACATGGACTTTTGTGTTCTGCAGAAACAGGTTCATATATATACTTGTACACCTGCTAGCAAGCGAATTTTATGAATTTGAATTACTGATTAGGTCATCAAATATGAACACTATAAGGGATATCAGAATGACCTAACCAGTACTTCAAATTCACCAAATTTGTTATAGTGTCAATTAGATATAAGGGATACTGAATTTAAATATGATGTGTACAGAAAGGATTCTATTTTTTCTTTTTTATTTCATAAATGGAAGCTGTCCTGAACCAAACCATGGCAGTCCCACAGAGAAAGGACAAAAATGTCAAATGTGCCTTAGCGTTCTGGTTGCAAGATCCAGAGTCCCCCCCCCCCCCGCCCATTCACTACTGAAATCTGTTCTGACATAAGCCATGTGCCAGCCGCGAAGGTACAGCATAGGGTGTGAATATGCAATATAATGTATTGTATTGTTGTAGGCCTGCCATACTGGTATTCTATTCTGCATGGAAGCATGCCAGGGTTCTATTTAGGCTCTTACTGGACTTTTTCCAGAATGAATTTTAGAAAGACCCCAAGGAAAATAGCAAGTTAATAGTGGGAGAAGTATTGGAGAGGGTATGGAAGGGAGTAAGGACAGAACAGCAGGGGATGTGTCAGAGGCACCCACTAGGAAGTCAGAAGTAACAAGTCTCAATGAAAAGGTTGGAAAGAGATTGGACAGTGGCATCCAATCCATCCCCAAGAGGGGATCAATCCCACTCTTCAACGGTAGGGTCAACATATGGTTCTCATCCAGCAGAGTGCTGGATCCATAATTCTCTCCCTTAGAAGGGGTCAGCAGTCACATCCAGTAAGAGCCACTATTAGGTAAATGATCTTGTCCAGTGGTTGAGTCAGTACTGGTGTGGAAAGTCAAATCAATTAGGAACATAGCATCAGGGTATAGCAAAATCAGTCCTAATCAGGTGAGCTAATCTTCTGAAGATCCTGTTGGGAAATAGAGAGAGAGCCAGGTAGTTTTCCTTAGTTGCAATGAGAGTTGAGACACTGTCAATAGAAGTGATTCTAGTTAGAATCACTTCTATTGACAGTCTATTGACTAGTTAGAATTTGCAGTGGTAGTCGTAAGTCAGTGTAGTGTGGAGCAATGAAGGAGAATGTGCTTCACTGTTTCCCTGGCATCACACATACAGTTCAGTGTAGCTGAAAGATGTAATGTGTGTTGCTTTACAATCATACTAACATGTCCTCTTAGAATAAAAGTTAGGTACAGTCTCAGATTAAACCAAGTGAGCTGCTGCTGGGAAAACTCAGTTACTGTAGGGATGAAAGAAAAGGTAGTTCTGCCAAGTGGGGAGACTCCATATCTGTTGCCATTGTGTTAGTAGCTCTGTCTTAATCCTTTTCTTTTCATGTTCAGTGATGTTGGAGAAATCCAAGGAAACTTCCCCAATAGATGCTGGAGTTCCCGTCTTCAGATAATTTAAGACATGCATATGTAATGTATACGATCTCCGTCTTGTGACTTCACTCTTAGGAGCTGGCTGAAAGCTAACACATCGCCATGTATATATTGGCAACTCTTTGCAGCACACCTTGCCGAATATTCTGACTTATTGCTGTTTTATACAGATGGCTCGAAGTCTGAAGAGTTCGCGGGATTTGCTTGTGTTTTTCCAAGCAAAACAATCTGCAGTTGTATTCCATGTGAATGTAGAATATACACTGCAGAGCTACACACAATAGAATTGGCCTTGGATCATATAAAAACCCACCAGTACCAAAGGTGCATCCTATTTACGGACTTCCTAAGCGTATTAGGCCTTATCCAATGTGAGAAACACTCACCCAGTATTATGTCGGGTGCAGCAAATATTGAACTCTCTTTCAGAGTTAAATTTTGATATTTGCTTTTGTTGGATCCCTAACCATGTTGGTATCAGAGGCAATGACCTGGCTGATGCAGCAGCAAAATCAGCAACGCCACAAAGTCGCATCCACTTGTCAGTCCCCTATACAGACTGCAAGCAACTAATCAAAAATTATGCGTGCATTGGCAAGAATCTTGGAAAGGGTGCCTTACCAACAAGCTAAATGAAATCAAGCCTGTAATAATACATTGGCATTCTAGTCAGCGCAGGGTTTGCCGGGAGGAAGTAGTTCTTGCTCGACTACGCATAGGACATTCTCACCTGATGCATTTGTATTTGCTGAGGACTGATGATTGTCCTGTGCATAGACATTGTAAAGCAATTTTAACTATTCGTCATATTTTAGTTGAATGTACCTTTTTTAGTAATGAACGCCGTTTATGTTTTAACCATCTGTCTTAGCCCTATACACTCGGGCCAATTTTATTGGACGATGGCAATGTGTCAAATATATTCAGGTTTATACAACTGAATAGATTGATTAAATGCTTAATATATTATAAATGTTTTATGCCATATATTTGTTTATAATATATTAATTGGATATGTTATTTTATATTTTTACATATTTCCTATATTTTTACATTTTATTACCTTAGACTTGGTGCACAATAGCCCTAGATGCTGATGTGCCATAAAACTTCTAAAAACCAAACCAGCATATGTAATGTCCATGTAGATTGGCATTTTTCCACAGATGACCTGCAGGGCCTGGGTAGAGACCATCCCACAGACTATGGAGATCATTAGTAGGATTATTCTTTGTATTTGCAGAAGCCTTTTCTTGATGGCAGAGCTTTCTGCTCTATAGTCCCAAGCTTCAGAGACATATGCAATAATTGGAAGAAAAAGACTTTTGTAGTAGATATTCAGGGTATGGCCTTTGAGGCCATATCCTGAATATCTGCTATATACCTACTAGCCATACCCTGAATTTAATATTTGCACATATTACTTGTTGTTCCAATTGCTACAAGTAATATGCACAAATTGTCCACTAGGTGTTTGATCTTCTTTGTATGGTCACAGTGTGGTAGGAAGGATGTTCCATCATTCAGTACCACACCCAGATATTTGTATGTTTTTCCATATTTGATTTTCTCATTGTTGTACTTAATGGTTGGGGCCCAAAGGCTATTAATTCTCACTTCAATGATCATCTGTCTAGTCTTTTTGGGTAGACACCCTAAGCTTGTTCGTGTTGCACCATGTATCAAGGTCTTGTAGGATTTCATTTGATTTTTGTTCAAGTTCTTGAGTCTCCATAATCAAGTAAACGAGGTTGTCAGCATAGGTGATTTTCACTGTGTTCTGATATGTTTTGGCTAGCCATTTATTGAGCATGGCATTCCAACATGAAGGACCAAGGGACAGCCTCTAGTAGTGGTTCTTGTTAGGTGACAGTGTTTGCTTCTTACTGTTATTTTTCTATTATCTTGCTTGAGATTAGTTGGCAGGCATAATGGCTTTATACACCTTGGCCTCCCTGAACCTCTCCAGGACACTCTGACACCATAAGGTGTGTCAGAGGTTCCATTGAAATCTGTGAAGAGGTCAAGGAAATATTTCTTCCTTGTATGTTTTGTCTTCAGGAGTTTCTGTATTGCAACTTCTGTGCTATAACCTTTTTTTGTATACCTCAAATTGATATGGATGTGTTGATGCCTTTCCTTGATATATCCATAAATCTTGCTGCTATAATCTTTTCCATAACTTTTCCTAACATGGAGAGTAATGCTATGGGTCTGTACAACTCTGGGCTTTTCGTGTTTATTCTTCTTCAATAGATGCATAAGTTGTGCTGTCTTTGGGTAACTCTGTGATACCATCCCATTCTGGACTGCCAAACTCATATTTGCCTTCCATTATACTTCTCATCATTATCATTTGTTTTTGATGGCAGAAAGGAGGAAATCCAGCAAGGCTGTAATAAAGATAATTCTCTCCTAAAGTGAAAACAAACAACCAAATAGGCTAAAACAAACACAATAATGTGCTTAAGGTGTGGCCATTAAATAACGAGACTGCTGCAATAAAATAAATGTAATGAAATATTTTGTACTTTAAAAGTTATCTCATATTTACCTTCCCCTTCAAAATAATTACCTTGGGATTGCACACTCTGTACCATACATTTCTTCCAAGTAGAGAAACATTTGTGGAAGTCATCTTCTGTGAACTCTTTTAACACTTTGGTTTCTTTTTTTCTGAACTTCTTCAATGGACTGAAAATGGTTCCCTTAAGTACCCTTTTCAGTTTAGGGAAGAGAAAAGTCACAAAGGGCTTGACTCTGGAATTAGACTCATTAATTCTAATTCTAATAACTAATTATTAGAATTAGAATCTTGACCCTAGAATCTGGAAAGGAGAGTGCATGTCATAAAAGGGATTGTTTTTTGGCAAAAAAACTGGGAAAGAGAGAGCACATTGTGTGCTGAGCATTGTCTTGATGGAGCATCCAACCATCCTGAAATTCAGGTCTCTTCCTTCGAATTTTTTCACATAGCTTTATCAGAACTTCAGTGTAGTATATTTGATTGACAGTCTGATTTGGTGGGAAGTATTCAGCCATAATAATTCCTTTAATATTGAAGAAAACAAGAAGCATGATTTTTATTTTTGATTTTGACATTCTCTTTTTTTTTTGGTCTGCGGAATTGTTTTGTCTTCCAATGCATTAACTGTCTTTTAGTTTCTGAGTTGTACTGGAACAGCCAACTTTCATCGTAAGTAATTAAAGTACTCAGAAAGTGTGGTCTTTAATTTTTTTTTATTTGAAAAACATCTTCACAAACTTGTAGTCTTCTCATTCTTTGATCTTCATTCAAACTTTCTGGCACCATCTTGGCACTTTTCTCCTGCCTAAAATTTCAATTAAAATTTGTCTAACTGTTTCCTTTGTTCATATTGAGTTCTGATGCAACCATTTTAATGCTTAAATGATGATCACTTCTAATCAGTGTCCTTACTTGGTCCACATCCAGTTTATATAGATGAACAGTGCACGGTTGAGTCAGTTTGGTGTGACATAAGCACTGAAAAAGCAAAAATAAGAGTAGGAGTGTGTTATACGCCTAATGACTCGAATGAGTACAATGAACAATTGTACAGAGAAATAGAGTGGGCTAGTAAATCAGAATGTTTTATAATGGGGGATTTTAACTTCCCAGATATTGACTGGAACTTGTGGGTTGGTCACTCACACACTAGTAAGACTTTTATGGATTTATTGGATGATTGTTTTCTGCAGCAGCATGTTCCAGAGGCAACCAGAGAGGGTAATACTCTTGATCTGGTTATCAGCAGTGATCATTCGTGTATTAAGAATTTGCAGATAAAGGAACCACTAGGTGGCAGTGATCACAGTGTACTGATGTGAGATTACTTAAAGATATAATTACCATCAGGGGTAAAGGAAAGAGTTTTTGCTTCCGTAAAGGTGAGTACCCACCAGCACCAAAGGTGCATCCTATTTATGGACTCCCTAAGCGTATTAGGCATTATCCAATGTGAGAAACACTCACCCAGTATTATGTCGAGTAAAGGAAAGGGTGTTTGCTTCAGTAAAGGTGAGTACAGTGGTCTCAGACAGTTTTTAAATTCTGTACAGTGGGATCAACTGACGATGTTACCAACAGTAAATTCTAAGTTGGAAGCATTCGAGGAATTAATCGTGGAAGCTACTAAAAGTTTCTTACCTATTAAGAAATATTGTTCAAGGTTTAGGCCTAAGTGGTTATCAAATGAACTAATGAGACTCGTGACAGAGAAGAAAAATGCACGGGATGCATATAAATTATCAAGCGACTTAGAAGCCTATGGCAGATATAAGCTAGTCTGTAATCAGGTCACAAAGGAGGTTGGGCAGGTGAAGGCAGATTATGAGAAATCTTTGGCAAAGGATGCTAAGAAAAACAGCAAGGATTTCTTTACTTATATAAACTCTAAAAGGAAGGGGATGAATCTGATTGGTCCACTTGATATCGATGTTGATGATCCTGCTCAGATAGCAAACAAACTGAATGAGTATTTTGCATCTACATTCACACATGAGGAGTTATTAAGGTTTGAAAATGGCAAAAGGTTATCAAATTAGTCCAAACTAGAGTTTGAACAGGCTAAGAGTAGAAAACTTGCTTCTTGCCCTAATGGTAGCCAAGCATTCTGGTCTCTTGCCAAAGCTATTGGCCGCAACTTTTTCCCATCTCTGCTCCCACCTCTGTCCAAACCAGATGGTTCTGTTGTCACTTCAGCCAAGGATAAAGCTGACCTGCTAGCATCCCATTTTTCTTCCAGCTCATGTATTAATGATCTTTGTAAAACACCTCCCACCATTCCTAACATGCCCCATTCAATGCCTCCTGTGGTGTTCTGTCAAAAGGATATCAGAAGGATTTTGATGAATCTTGATGCTAAGAAAGCTCCAGGTCCTGATGGTATTTCTCCACTTGTTCTCAAAACCTGTGCTCCTGAACTTACTCCTATTCTTTGCCGCCTTTTTTCACTTTCTTATTCCAAAGGTGTTTTTCCTTCTGCTTGGAAATTTGCTCATATCTAGCCAGTTCCTAAAAAGGGTGACAAATCCCTCCCATCCAATTATCATCCCATTGCACTTACTTCTACTCTTTCTAAAGTAATGGAGAAATCAATTAACCGTCAACTCTTAAACTACCTAGAAACCTTCCGTCTGATCAACGATCGCCAGTATGGATTCCGTCAGTGTCGATCAACTGGTGATATTCTGGCTTGTGTTACCCATTTATGGACTAATTCAATGGAAAGGTTCGGTGAAACACAAGTAGTTGCTCTTGACATCTCAAAGGCTTTTGATCGTGTTTGGCATAAAGGTCTTCTAAACAAGCTTCCATCTTATGGTTTGCCAACTGTTTTTAGTAATTGGTTATCCAGTTTTCTCTCTGATCACTCACTGAGGTTGATGGTAGATGGCTCTCTGTCTTCTAACTTCTCCACTAATGCCGGTGTCCCCCAAGGTTCAGTTCTTGACCTTCTTCCATTGACTGGAAATCCTATCCATAGTTTTGCCGATGATAGCAAATTGCATTCCACTTTCCATTTTGAGAAACCTTGTCCTGCTCAATCAGCTTCAAGTTCTCGAAAATCTCCTGCCAATTCCTTAAATGCCGATCTTCAGGTAATTCTCCAGTGGGGCAAAGACAACTTAGTTGATTTCAACCCTTCTAAAACTCAGTCTTGTCTTATATCTCGCAAAAAGGATTCTTCTGCTCCTATGCTTATCTTTAGTGACACTCTGATTTCTAGGCAAAATGATATATATGTCTTTTGGGGATTACCCTGACTTCTAATCTCTCTTGGCACAAGCACATTACAAATATTGCTTCCTCTGCATCTAAAAAACTTGGTTTTCTCTTTTGCTCTCGGCGTTACTTTTCTTCCAAACAGCTGCTCACTCTGTATAAATTGCAAATCCACCCTACCATGGAATATTGTTCCCACATCTGGGGTGGTGCCCCGAAAACCTCTCTCAGGCTTCTTGATTCCATTCAGAAGAGGGCAGTTAGGTTAATTAATGATTCATCTCTAACAGAGTCTCTCCACTCGCTTTCTCATAGACGCACTGTTTCTGCTGCATGCCTCTTCTACAGATACTTCCATGGGAACTGTTCTTCTGAATTGGCTTCTATAATTCCCGCTCTCTCTTTCAAAACAGTCCGAACACGTGCCGCCACCAGCCAACATCCATTTACTGTCCAACTTCAAACCCACAGAACCAACTTTTCATCTTCCTCATTTATTCATTCAACTGCCGTTTTCTGGAACAACCTTCCTTCATACGTATTTCCTGAAAATTACAATCTACAGAAGTTCAAGTCCAATGTCAACAAATATCTGCTTTCGTCTTTTCAACCTCCAACCCAAGCACTGTACTAAGTACTATAGGTTATAATACCTCTCGTGTTTGGGGTTCACATAAAAAAAAAAAAAAAATTGTAGCAGGGGCGCTTAATGATTTTGTAATAACTGAGAGCAAAGTGGAGGAGAAATTGTCAAAGTTAAACATAAGAAAGGCACCTGGGGGTGGATGGGATCTCTCCAGTTATATTAAAGGAAGCAGCAAAGCAACTAAGCAAGCCCTTAGCCATAATTATTAGAGCATCCTTGGACTCGGGGGAGGTCCCCACGGACTGTAGATATGCAAATGTATCCCCAATTCGCAAAGGCGATCGAAGGGTGACACGAGTAATTACAGACCAGTTAGTTTAACTTCTCTTCAGGGTAAAATAATGGAGTCACTGGTTAAAGATGCATTGCAGGATCATCTAGACAAGACTGCAGCAATAATTCAGACACCGCATGGGTTTGTTAAGGGAAAGTCTTGTCTGACAAATTTGATAGAATATTATGATGTCGTTACAAAGGAAATGGATGCAAAAAATAATTTTGATATCATATATTTGGATTTCAGGAAAGCTTTTGACACTGTTGCACATGGAATACTATTGTACAAATTGGAGAAGAATGGTATTAAGGGTAAGTTGGTACAATGGATAAAAGGATGGTTGAGTAGGAGAAGACAGAGGGTGGTAATCAATGGGTGCTGCTCTTCGTGGACTAATGTTATTAGTGGAGTCCCACAGGGTTCGGCATTGGGTCCACTGTTGTTTTGTTTATTTATCAATGATATTGATGAAGGTATATCAGGCTTAGTGTCGAAGCTTGCAGATAATGCAAAGTTTGGCAAGGTTGTTAATGACAGTAATGGCAGTGTGGTACTGCAACAGAAGTGGCAGCTGAAGTTTAACCTTGACAAATGCAAAGTACTGCATATTGGTAGAAGTAACCCCAAAGAAATGTACCAACTGTGTGGTACTACATTTAAGGTGGTAGAAAATGAAAAAGACCTGGGAGTAATTGTGCAGTCAGATATGAAGTTTTCTGAGCAATGCAGACAGGCTGCCTGGGCAGGTAATGGGGTTTTGTCAATGATATAGAGGAATTTTGCTAGCAGGGAAAAGGAGTTGATTGTCTCTCTGTATAAGGCAATGGTCAGGCCACGCCTTGAGTACGGTGTACAGGTCTGGAGGCCTCATTTTAGGAAGGATGTAGATTTGCTTGAGTGTGTACAGAGAAGGGCAACAAGATTGGTGAGGGGAATGAAGGGATCCTCTTACCAAGAGAGGTTTAAGTTCTGCAAATTGCAGTGGCTGGAGACTAGCCGCCCGCACGGTGATCTTATTGAGGTGTATAAGGCCTTGAATGGGTTGAGCACGCTAAATTCTGATGGGATCCTTCTACTTTTTTTTTTTTTTTTATGTAAACCCCAAACACGAAAGGTATTAGAACCTATAGTACTTAGTACCATGCTTGGGTTGGAGGTTGAGAAGACGAAAGAAGATATTTGTTGACATTGGACTTCTGTAGGCTGTAATTTTCAGGAAATATGTGTGAAGGAAGGTTGTTCCAGAAAACGGCAGTTGAATGAATAAACGAGGAAGATGAAAAGTTGGTTCTGTGAGTTTGAAGTTGGACAGTAAATGGATGTTGGCTGGTGGCGGCACGTGTTCAGACTGTTTTGAAAGAAAGAGCGGGAATTATAGAAGCCAATTCAGAAGAACAGTGCCCATGGAAGCATCTGTAGAAGAGGCATGCAGCAGAAACAGTACATCTGTGAGACAGCGAGTGGAGAGAGACTCTGTTAGAGATGAATCATTAATTAACCTAACTGTCCTCTTCTGAATGGAATCAAGAAGCCTGAGAGAGGTTTCGGGGGCACCACCCCAGATGTGGGAACAATATTCCATGGCAGGGTGGATTTGGATTTACGCAGAGTGAGCAGCTGTTTGGAAGAAAAGTAACGCCGAGAGCGAAAGAGAAAACCAAGTTTTTTAGATGCAGAGGAAGCAATATTTGTAATGTGCTTGTGCCAAGAGAGATTAGAAGTAAGGGTAATCCCCAAAAGAGATATATCATTTTGCCTAGAAATCGGAGTGTCACTAAAGATAAGCATACGAACAGAAGAATCCTTTTTGCGAGATATAAGACAAGACTGGGTTTTAGAAGGGTTGAAATCAACTAAGTTGTCTTTGCCCCACTGGAGAATTACCTGAAGATCGGCATTTAAGGAATTGGTAGCAGATTTTCGGGAAGTTGAAGCTGATTGAGCAGGACAAGGTTTCTCAAAATGGAAAGTGGAATGCAATGTGCTATCATCGTCAATACTATGGATAGGATTTCCAGTCAATGGAAGAAGGTCATTAATATACAAGAGGGAAAGAACTGAACGTCGGGGGGCACCGGCATTAGTGGAGAAGTTAGAAGACAGAGAGCCATCTACCATCACCCTCAGTGAGCAATCAGAGAGAAAACTGGATAACCATTTACTAAAAACAGTTGGCAAACCATAAGATGGAAGCTTGTTTAGAAGACCTTTATGCCAAACACGTTCGAAAGCCTTTGAGATGTAAAGAGTAACTACTTGTGTTTCACCGAACCCTTCCACTGAATTAGTCCATAAATGGGTAATATAAGCAAGAATATCACCAGTGGATCGACACTGACGGAATCCATACTGGCGATCATTGATCAGACGGAAGGTTTCTAGGTAGTTTAAGAGTTGGAGGTTAATTGATTTCTCCATTACTTTAGAAAGAGTAGAAGTAATTGCAATGGGACGATAATTGGATGGGAGGGATTTGTCATTCTTTTTAGGAACCGGGTGGATATGAGCAAATTTCCAAGCAGAAGGAAAAACACCTTTGGAATAAGAAAGTGAAAAAAAGGTGACAAAGAATAGGAGTAAGTTCAGGAGCACAGGTTTTGAGAACAAGTGGAGAAATACCATCGGGACCTGGAGTTTTTTTAGCATCAAGGTTTGTCAAAATCCTTCTGACATCCTTTTGACGGAAGACCACAGGAGGCATTGAATGGAGTGGGTTGGGAATGGTGGGAGGTGTTTTACCAAGATCATTAATACATGAGTTGGTAGAAAAATGGGATGCTAGCAGGTCAGCTTTATCCTTGGCTGAAGTGACAAAACAACCATCTGGTTTGGACAGAGGTGGGAGCAGAGATTGGCAAAAGTTGCGGCCAATAGCTTTGGCAAGAGACCAGAATGCTCGGCTACCATTAGGGCAAGAAGCAAGTTTTCTACTCTTAGCCTGTTCAAACTCTAGTTTGGACTGATTAATAACTGTTTTACAATTGTTGCGAGCTTTGGTGTATGCAGAAAATGAAACTGAAGAATTAGAAACAAGCCAATTACGATATGCAACATTCTTCTCTTGAACACCCTTAGCACATTTATGGAAAACCAAGGTTTTAGATAAAGGACGAGATTTTAAAGTGGAGTGTGGGATAAAGGATTCCATTCCTGCAAGAATAATTTCACTGACACGATCTGAGCAAACGTTGACATCAGAAGTTTTGAAACAGTAATCCGACCAAGGAAAAGAAGAAAAGAAGTCTCGCAGGTCATCCCATTTTGCATTCTTGTAATGCCAAACAACACAAAGTTGGGAATAGCCATGAGATAAAGGTTCCATTGGAGAAGAGACAATCACCAAGTTGTGATCTGAAGTGCCTACAGGAGCTCTCACTTCGACCGTGTACTTAGAAGGGTTGTTTGTGAGAAAAAAATCAAGCGTATTGCCTGTATGATTAGGATTGTCCAGTGTTCATGTAGGTAAATGAACAATCTGTGCAAAGTCATTAGTAATTGAAAAGCCTCAGCATCTCAATCAGCTGGGTCGGTGTGACTAGAAAACGGAAGCCAGCTGGAGTTGTGAACATTAAAATCACCAAGGAATGGTTAAATAAATTTTAAGGAGGAACTGGACAGGCATTTGGAGGGAATGGTGTGATTTTTTTTTTTTTTTTTTTGCTGATGCTGCATAAGCTCATACACTTGCTTTCTTGCATCACATGCCATTACTACTACTACATTTTCAGCAGTTTTCATGGATACCAGATGGCTCGGTCATTAACCATCTTCCACATTCTTTCTTTCTTCTAAAAATCTTTTATGGCATTCAAACACATGAGCTCTCTTGACCCGAAGACTACAGGCCCTGTTAGGTTTGGGCATCTGTGGTGAGGCCCAAGGCTAGCACATCATGTGCCTGTTCATAAGTACGGCCCTGGAAAGAACAGTCCAGCTTAAACCATTGCATCACCAGTAGATCTTTTAGATCACGTGTAGTAACACGAAGAAAAGAATGAGTTAAACAGTCCATATCACTATAGGATGCTCACTATGATGGATGCATCAAGACAACATAAGAAAATACTACACGGTAATCATTGCATTACAAGGAGATGCAAGAAAATCTCCAGTTGCACTTAATGCATTGCATCACAATACAGGCACCTCCGTAGCCAGGTGGGAAGGAGCAGCAGTGCATAGTATATGCTTCTTGATTAGACCGGGGTTCGAGCCCGTCACCACCAAATACGGAGAATGCGGAAAGGTCAGGGAATGACTGGAGCAATATGGCCTTAGTTGCTAATGCTCCTAAAAACCAAATAACAAACAAACAAGCATCACAATGAGATACAAAAGAGAATGGTGCACTTTTTTATGGAACACAGCAGAAATCCCCGCTCTTCACGTTGTTTGTTTTCCACACGCCCTCAATGAAGTTGCACCATCAGCTAATGCACAGTGTGGAGACAGAAGGCACACAAATTTGCAACTGTAGTTAGACTTAGACAAAATTCATCTATTGGAATGATCTGAAATATCAATTTCTGTGTCTTACCATGCCTGTCGCAATTTCTTTAGAAACTCAAATAAGGAGCAATAAGATGTGCATTGTACTATTGAAAAACGCTAAACAGTTCTGTTCTAGTTCTACAAAATGACGGACATGATACTGTGAACAGAATGCATTGCTGAATGGTGCGTCACTAGATAACTAGCACAAGTTGGTCTCGGCAGAAGCGGCAGTGCGTAGCACACGCTTCTTGATTAAACCGGGGTTCGAGCCCGTGATCACCAAAAACGGAGGATGCGGAAAGGTCAGGGAATGACCACCGATATCCCCTGAGCAATATGGCCTTAGTTGCTAATGCTCCTAAATAACAACATAACAACAAGTTGGTCTCATATCCTTATATAAACACTCATGGTAAGAATGTACTCTCTTTTTGCAGTGATAGAACATATTGAAGAACACTAAACAGAATGCTAGGATGATATTTAATTTTTTTTTTTTTTTTTTTTTTTCATTTATTGAGTAAAGTGGCCCCTAGCCAAAAAATCTGGCAAATCCACTATATATATATATGAAGTGCAGTTAATGGCACTTATATGTGAAGTGCCATTAACTGATGGCAATCAACAATTAAACGTATATATATATATACACTGCCCTACCATTAATATCCGGACACCCCTCCATGGATGGGGAAACAGGTCCTATGCATGCAGCATGTCATAGAACCTGCTATGAATATGCACACTGGGCTTCGAACAGACAATTGCAAAAGTGGGCATGCAAGATAACACGTTCAACAGAATTAACAGGCTTCCAACGTGGAATGATAGTAGGATGCCACATAAGCAAGCATTCTGTATGAGACATCGCAGTCACTCTGGGGATCCCTAGGTGAACAGTTAGTGATGTCATATGCAAATGGAAGAGAAATGGGACTGAATCTGCCAGGTAAACCCCGAAAACTAACAGAACAGGACAAGAGAATTCTGCAAAGAACTGTGCATGCAAATTGTAATTTTCCATTGTCTCAAGTCACCCAAACCCTCTGTGAGAGTATTGGGACTAATGTCAGCACTGGTTCAATATAAAGGACACTCCATGCCCTGATGATTGAAGGCCGTCATAAAAGCAAAAGGTTTCAGCACAAAATATTAAATGACACAATAAAAGTTTTTTTTTTTTTTTTTGTCTAAAGGCAGGTGTCTGGATATTAATAGTAGGGCAGTGTATACATGTTACAATATACAAATATTAACAATATCTTATATACATGGAACATTGTACATCATCAATTAATTCAATTAACACATAACGAACAACTATAATGTGCAGTAGTCATCCCGAACTCAACTACAGCACAAGCTGGACAAGCAGGCTATAACCCCCAGGGGCTCACAACTGATGAGTATGGGCTTAGCACACCCAGGGTCCTGAGCTGGATATCATCATTCTTCTCTTTCTTGGTGATTCCCTTCTACTTCTCTCTCTCTCTCTCTCTCAGGGTAACTCGCCGTCTCCGTAGTCAGGTGGGAAGGAGCAGTAGTGTGTAGCACACGCTTCTTGATTAGACCGGGGTTCGAGCCTGTCACCACCAAATATGGAGGATGCGGAAAGGTCAGGGAATGACCACCACATATTCCCGGAGCAATATGGCCTTAGTTGCTAATGCTCCTAAAAAAAAAAAAAAACCAAATAACAAATAACTCAGGGTAACTCAAATTTTTTTTTGACTGGTGCAGCATAAGCCTCAGGCTTCCTTGCACCATATGGCTAATAATAATCACAACAGGAACTGCTGAAGAAACACTACAAATGAGCATCACATCCTAGAGACTGATCATCTACAGTAATCTCCAAAAGATAAAAAGTTCAAGGAACTGCAATCCACTAGCAGTCAGAGAGCTCAACAGAAATTACTCGTATTAACCAGCAAAACCAAGCTGGAAAAAGAATGCTAGGATGATAGTAATTTTGGTTTATCTTTAGCTAAAAAGGCAATGAAACCATCGGGTTTTAACAGAGGAGGGAGTATAGATGGGAAAAAGTTGCAACCAATAGCTTTGGGAAGAGACTAGAATTTTCATCTTTTCTTTGAGCAAGAAGCAAGTTTTCTACTCTTAGCCTGTTCAATCTCTACCTTGAATTGATTAATAACTGCTTTACAATTGTTGAAAGTTTTAGTGTAGACAGAAAATGAACTTGGGATTTGAATGTGAGCCATTTCCAATATGCAACATTCTTATCTTGAACAGCCTTAGCACATTTATTGAAATACCGAAGTTTAATGGAAAACTAAAATTTATTGGGAAAAGATAAAGAATGAGAATTTAAGGTGATGTGTGGAATAAAGGATTTCATCCTATAAGAATAATTTCACTGACACAATTTGAGGAAACTTTAACATCAAAAGGTGTAAAACAGTAATCCAACCAGGGAAGAGAAGAATACAAATCTTGCAGATCATTCCATTTTGCATTGTAGTGCCAAACAATGTGAGGCTGAGAATGATCATGAGGAAAAAAAGCTTCATTACAGAAGACTCACCAGGTTGTGATCTGAGGTGCCTAGAAGACCACTCGCCTTGACCATGTACTTTGAAGAATTGTTCAAGTTAAAAAGATCAAGATTATTTGGTGTGAGTTAGGATTGTCTGGTATTCTGTTAGGTAAATGGACAATCTGTATAAGGTCACAAGTTATTGCAAAAGCCTTAGCATTTTGACCAGTTGCATCTGTTTGACTAGAAAACTGAAGTTAGTTAGTTTTTAGAATATTAAAATTTCCAAGAAAAATTATCTCGTTAGGAAAGTTGGACTTGAAAAAGTTGAGTTTCAAAGAAAGGAAGTGAAAGAGTTCCAAAATATTAGTAGAGTTGGGAGAATTATAGAAGTAACAGACGGGGCCAGCAGGACCAAAACCTGACGGCGACTGCCATCAAGGCCACTTTGTCTTCAATTTGTCCACGGATGAGGAAAATTAGAGAAGGCTTAATTAGATAGAAAATAAACAGAAAGGTGCAGAATGTTTTTATCATTCATATGCATTAATTTTATTTATTTCATTGTCTTATTGTTTAATTATAACAAAAATTATTATTATAATGGATGGAGGTAAGAAGTGAATATATAACAGAATTTTCTCTGATCATTTTACGTCATGGTATGGATTATTTACATTTAGAGTTAACTGCTAATCAGGGTGTATTTTAGTACACTGTGATATATACTTTTGCTATCAGGTATTGTGATGTTATGAAATTTATGCTATTTCATTAGCCACGAGCACCTCTCTCTCTCTCTCTCTCTCTCTCTCTCTCTCTCTCTCTCTCTCTCTCTCTCTCTCTCTCTAGCATTTGTGCACCTTTTCACTTGTAAATATAACAAGAGTAGATTTTTGCTGTATAGTTTTTTAAATTTATGCTTTTGTTTGACTATTTTCATGATAAAAAAAAATAAATAAAATATAAGCATTTTGATATGAAGCAAATCTTCAGACTTCCATTTAAAGCACGTAACCCAGGTATTATTTCTATCAGTGCAAACCTTATACTGTTCCTAAAAACTAGTCAAAGTTTCTCTTTCACTGGGATAAATTTTTACCATGTGCTGTTGATGGGTTAACCAATTTAATTTAATGATACTTTCTTTTCAGGTTGTTCCCATATCATGTGCAATTCCAGAAGGATTGTATGCTGGTTTAAAGTTATATATCAGTGGCTATCCTATTGTAAAGGGTGACAGGTAAATATCTGAATGATACTGCTCTTTCTGCAAGTAATTTTTGTAATTAGCTTTGTATACAGTTTTAGTAATACAAAACGATATGCAATTCTTTTTGTTCTTTCTTACAGTTTCATACATATCATCCTGTTAAACTGGTAATACAAATATTTTATCAGCAGTGGGATGGGGGATAAAATATACAGATATTTTATCCCCCTCTCACCTTGAAATGGACTCCATGGTGGAAGGGATGGGGGGGGATCTCCCATTCTTTCACTACAAGCACTCTTCTAATTGGAGGTTCATAAATACAATTAAAATCTACTCATCACTTAGCCAAATTTATTTGCCCACATGCAAACTACCTTTATGTTACAGCATAGCTGCTGTCAATGTTGATTTTGTTTTTCAGGTTTGAATTAAGTTTTCTCAGTTTATTCCCATATGGACAAAGATGATGATTCTGTCAGTTTTGTTGCTAAAGGTTTCTCAGGATAATATTGTTAATGTATTTAAACATCAAACATTGAGGCTAATGTAAAATGGCTTTCACTCACTCTTAATATTTGAAAATAACTAAATGCACAAGGCATAATACATTAATAGTTTAATATCTGTATGATATCGGTGTAGATACACCATAGATAACTCTTAAGAAACTACGATGGTAGTTGTTGTAGTAGACATTATTTGCTCTGTATCTCATATTGTGCTCTTCCTTCACAATGAGTTACCATGGTATTGCACTACCTTGAATAAGTAACGCTTCACTAATAGAGAAGTAACAGTAGTCTTCTCTAAGTGAAGCATTACTTATTCAAGGTAGTGCAATACTATGGCAACTCGTTGTGAAGGAAGAGCACAATATGAGATACAGAGCAAATAATGCCGACTACAACAACTACCATCGTAGTTTCTTAAGAGTTATCTATGGTGTATCTACACCGATGTTATATAGATATTAACTCACTCTTAATAAATGGGTAGTGAAAAATTGACATGAGTAGTTAATATATTTAGCGTTTGAAGATATTACTCTGAAAATAATATCCAGATCAATAAAGAATATAAACTTAAATAGTACTTACCATTTGTTTATTGGACCTTATTCCATTTGCATCCAGTTTAATGGAATTTTTAAAGTAATAATTGATTGATTAATAATTGATTAACATAGCAAAATTTTAGTTTTATTAAAACATACTAAAAGGTAAACAGTCCCAGTTGACCCAGTGTTCTTGATTTACTAAATTTTATAGACTTATTTTGGATCCTCTGTGTAACTTCTTCAGGCCAAAAATAGTAGGCTGATTATTTGTAAGTGATCCTGTAAGCATAACAGGATCATCTGCACAGGAATGCAGTTATATGGCAATCACAGCATGGATTTGTTAAAGGAAGATCTTACCTGACCAATCTGAATGGCTACTATGATGTAGTAATAAAGGAACTGGATGCAAAAAATAATATTTATGCCCTATACTTAGATTTCATTAAAGCTTTTGCTGCTGTTCCACAATGAAAGATGTTATTCAAAAGCAGTGTGACATTAGGGCAGGTTATTGCTGTGAATAAAAATATCTTACTTGTGTAAAATGACTTTTTACTCAAGCTTAAAAAATGGGCAATGCAAAATTTACATGTGCAATTAATATACACTGCCCTACCATTAACATCCAGACACTGCATATCTACAGATAATCTTTATTTTCAGGAAAACTAATAATGTGTACAGACACCTTTAACCTTAATGACACCCTCTGGTCTCCATGGAACACACTCCACCAATTTTGTGTAAATTTTCTGCCATTTGGTCTTCAAAGTGGCAAACCAGTTCAGCTCTGTTTTTGGGCAGTTTCTCCTTGCATACACCCAATGATATGATTAGAAGTTCTCTATAGAATTGAACTGAGGGCTGTGGGCTGGCCAATCCAACTTTTTGATGCTCATGTCCTCAAACAGGTCCATCACAACATGAGCAGTATGGCATGGAGTGCTGTCCTGCTGTTACTGGTATGTGCCTTCCCCAATGTGCTGCAACAATATAGGTAATGCATCATTGTTTAGAACATCTTGATAGACCTCAGCTTTTGTGGTTTTTTCCAAAACAACCAATGGTCCCCAGCCAAACCATGAGAAACAGCCTCAGACCATCATGCTGCATCTGCCAGACTTCCTTCCTCTAAGCATATACTAGATCCAGGCACGATCATCAGACTGTTAGACCATGTACCGTGAGTGTCATTTCAAAGCACAGCCTTCCATTAGTCTATGGTCTAAAAGCATCAGGCTTTACACCAAGCTGGAAAGCATCTGTCTTTAGTTAGGGTGATTATTGACTTGTAAACAGCTGCACAACTGTGGTCACTGTGTGATGCACACATGATCACAGATAACTCATTTTGTTTTAATTAAAAAATTTTAAATGTGATGATTTTTTAATCCTGTTTGCATCTTCTCTCTAGTTGGCTGATTAAAGAGAACATTAAAGTCTTTTAATTTACAAAATTATTTTATTTTTGGCTCCTGAATAAAAGAAGTAAGCTTCCTATTTAATATAACTGGATAGATCCTATCCACCCTGGGTGCCTTTAACTTCATGTTTATCTTTATGTTTATGTTTATCTTCAACAATTTCTCCTCCACTTTGCTCTGAGTTATGACAAAATTATTTAGCTCACTGCCAGAGTTTAATACACCTCTGGCATTCTCCCCCCCCCCCCAAATAACTCCTCATGTGTAAATGTAGATGCAAAATACTCATTCAGTTTGTTAGCTACCTAAGTGGGATCATCAACAATTGAACCATTGATATCAAGTGGACCAAACTGATTCATCACTTTCCTTCTAGAGTTTAAATAAGTAAAGAACTCCTTGCTGTTTTTCATTGCATCCTTTGCCAAAGATTTCTCGTATTCTGCTTTTGCCTCCCTAACCTCCTTTGTGACTTTATTACAGACCAGCTTATATCTACCACAGGCTTCTGTGTCACCTGTTAATTTATATGTATCCCATGCATTTTTCTTTTCTGCCATGTGTGCATTAGTTCATCTGATATCCATTTAAGCCTAAACCTTGAACAATATTTCTTAGTTGGTATGAAAAGCCTAGTAGCTTCCAAGATTAATTCTTTGAATGCTTCCCATTTAGAATTTGCTGTTGATAACATCATCAGTTGGTCCCACTGTATACAATTTAAAACCTGTCTCAGGCCACCTTTCCAAAAGCAAAAACCCCTCCCTTTACCCCTGGTGGTAGTTACCTCTTTGAGTAAATCCCACATCAGCACAATGTGATCACTGCCACCTAGCGTTTCCTTTATCTGTGGTTGACTTGGCGCATTATGACCCTAGCTGCCAATGCGCCATTAAAAACTAAATCAATCAATCCTTTATCTGTAGAGTCTTAATGCATGAAGAATCACTACTGATAATCAGATCAAGAGTGTTACTCCTTCTAGTTGTCCCAAACATGCTGCTTTAGAAAACAGTCATCCAATAAATCCACAAAAGCCTTGCTAGTGTGTGAGTGACCAATCCACAAGTTCAAATCAGTATTTTCTCTTTCTCTGTTCAGTTGTTCATTCTAGTTATCAGAATCATTTTGCCTATGACACATTCCTACTCTCATATTTGCTTTCCCAATGCTTATGTCACACCAAACTGACTCAACATTGCACTGTCCACCCATGTCAACTGGATGCACTTCCGTAGATTTTATGTGTTTCTTAACTAATAGCATAACCCCTCCACCCTTCCTGTACACATTGTGCTCTCCGAATTCCAATTCTGCATTCCTTATATCTGTGTGACACCATGTTTCTGATATTCCAACAATATCTGCCTTCGATGTTCTGAACAACACCTCAAATTCATTAAATTTATTTACCAAACTCCTAGCATTGGTGTACATGCAAGTAAACATACACTTGTTCTTATTCTTAGCTACGCTAAAACAGCCCATATATTTACTTGTTCCGCGATGACTCCCAGCAGTCTCTAAAAACCCCTGTACCTTGTTTTCCAGCCTGCTGCTCATTCCAATAGAAGCAGTGCAAGAAACACTTTCACCTCTGCCAGCAGCAGCTACTGTTAATCTATTAGTCCGTTTATCCCCCCAACCTAGCAGTTTTCCTACCCACCTAACTCTGCCTCGCAAACACAGCAAATATTCTTGTACCCTTTCTATTTAAGTGTATCCCATCCCTGTAGAAGTAGTCTCTCCTGTTCACAAGCACAGACTAGACTGAGAAAAATTCTACCCCCTTGAGCCTTGCACAATCTCTCTAGGGGCGAGTTGATTGACACTGCTCTCATCATACGCGCCCTGCTATTGTGTCTGGGCAGAATTGCAGACACTTTCAAATTTAACACTGATGGTTAAGTTTGAAAGTGTCTGCAGTTGCTCATATCTCGTGACTTTTTTTTCAACATTGACCTGTACTTGTTAAGTAATTCCATCAGTTTCATACTCTTAATACCAATAGTTCCAACGTGTACAACAATATCACCTTTTCTGCCCTTAATAGATGATATCTGCTCTACAACATCATCAACCCCTGGCAGACTTACCCTGGTCCTGCTCCACCTATCCTTCTTGCACAATATATTCCCTATTTCCCTGACAATAGAGTCACCGACAACAACTAGTTCCTGTGAGACCAGTACATTCTGCCTTGGGGATTGCCACTGTGTTGCCTGATGTTCAAGTTCCATCTCTGGCATTGATGTGGGCAGCTGAGAGCTTGATGGGCCCCTCAATTTAAATCCTTCGAGGGCAGCTACCCCATTCTTCAAGCTCTCATATAGGCCCATAACAATGCTGAGTTGGCACCTGACTTCCTCACATTCCTTATATCAAGCACAAACAAAGACATTCCACTTGGCAATACCATGTCCCATTCCTGAATGCTCCACAAACATCAAACAAGCAGTACATTTAAAAAGGCTGTGATTCAGAGGACATCCCTCCCCCGCCTAGTTCTCCGCCGAGCTACAGCACTCCCACTAATTTCATTCCAATTTCAATTAAAGTTTCAAATGCAATACAATTAAAAATATAACACTAACTTATATCCCAATGCAATTATAACACTATATAAATATATATTTCGGTATCGAGTCTTATCTCTAACCTAGTTACATTATATTAATTTCTTATCTCTTATCAAGTTATATGTATTAAGTTGTAATGTTACGATTGTAAAATCTAAGTTGTTATATGTATTGAAATAAAAAATTACGTTTGTAAAATCTAAGTAGTTATAATAGATAATAAATTTAACCATCTGTTGCCACCTACGCGTGGTTCGAACTCTCACACTGTGCCAAATCACCGATTCTAAAAGCTCTACTAATATTACTGTCATATTATTAAAAGAGTAAATGCGTTGTCTGAAAACTATTTAACAAAGAGGAATCGAAGGCACTTGCTCTCAAGTAGATGTAACCTATAACATTTTCATATGACTTTAATTAATGGTAGAGTTGCATTTATGAGTGTTGTCGCTGTATTGACAATGGTTTAATTGTTGTGTGTGTGTGTGTGTGTGTGTGTGTGTGTGTGTGTGTGTGTGTGTGTGTGTGTGTGTGTGTGTGTGTGTGTGTAGCTTTAAGAGATTTGCCATCTAGGTTTGGATGGCACATTTTCATCAAAGATATCACAGCAGGATTAGGATTATTATTTCATCATATTTGCTGAAATTTTTGAATTTGATATTAAAATTTTACTAATATAGAAGAATCCTGGGGCTCCAAATTAATTGGAACTGAGATTATTTTTGATAATTGGGACTGAGGGTATGTTTGAATTTTTTCAGGTGATCAATTTTCATGTGATATTAATGTTCATGTGATAGTCTTGTTTCTTATTATTAAATGTGTCAATTAATTTGAGAGCAGTTAGGGAAAAAAATAAAGTATAAAAACTGAAAAAATGTTCACATAACTGGAAATTATACTGTGTTACCATTTGTTGTAAGGTTTTTAAGTAATAATCTCCCTTTCTTATCATGGGAAATTTGATTTCTTGCCACTGGGTTACTTGGTTAACCAAAAAAAAAAAAATCATCATTATGCTCAATTCATACTTTGAACTGTGTATAAAAGCCACAGAACAGTTGTATTTATTGCAATAAAATGTGCAGTTTATATTAGTTTTACAAATATGCACTGATGTTTTTAGACAAAATGGAACAACTTTCCCATTAAAGAAAAACAGTATTTTTATTAGATAGAAATTAAGGTTACTAATCATAAAATCAAACTGCAGCACAGTCCAATTATTAAATCAAATTCAAGATTTACAACACAAAATATGTCAAAACAAATACCTAGATGACATATCTACTTAATCTAAAAACATGATATATACATAATATATTTACATATATATTTATATGAAAAGCATATTCATATATTCAGTACGTTACATATGGGACAGAGTTTTATTTAAATTTCAACTTTCCTATTCAGTGATATTTTAAAAAATAATATACATAAACAGAGTATATTTTAAAACTTATTTCAAAACATGCTTTTAAAGTACTTGTTTTATCTCTCTCTCTCACATAGAATTGTAATTAATCTTCAGTGTGGAACACGTCCGTTTCCAAAACCAGATTTAGCAATTCATATTTCTATCAGAATCAAGAATGAGGTTACAGTTTTTAATACTAGAGTGAATAACATTTGGAAGAAGGAACAGGAAACAAACTTTTTTCCTTTTCAAGCTGGAGCTCATTTTGATATGTTAATTCATGTAGAAAGAAAAAAATTTATAGTTGAAGTTAATGGTGAAAAATTTTTTCAACTGTTTTATGATAAATTGCTACTAAAATCTGTAGATACATTGCATATTGAAGGAGATGTAATTTTAAAATCAGTCCAATTCAGATGAGTGATGTTTATAATTAAAAAATAAATAAATAAATAATTGTGTACACAAAGTTCAGTACTCAGGTGTTTCTATAAATAGATGTACATTTTATATATAGCATATATATAATCAGGAGCCTAATGACTGTTGTAGTTTGTTTATCTTTAAAAAATAATAACATAGGTATTTGTCTTAGCATAGGTATTAATTTTAAAAATACATGTACCTACCCTTTATAGAATAGATAAATAAGAAGCACAACATATGTGAAAGAAAAGACAAAAGTTGTTACCTTAGCATTGATTCTCAAGTAGTAAGGCTGCAGCAAGTTTACCTTACGATTTTGATATGCCTCTGTTGGTGTAAATATATCAAATTAATTTTATCTAGCTATAGATTAGGTATGATATACTGGAACTTGGGCTCAAAAAACAAAAATTGACTGGGAAAATCCTATAAAAATTCAGTTTCAACTGTTCGTCTGTGTATTATATGCACATACTTGTCAACTTTTATTTTGAATTCATCAACAGAGTAACAAGAAATTTTAACAAAACACCTAAATCCAGTGATGGGATTCAGTTGGTTTACCTGAACCTGTTCCTAGAATTTCCCCAAGTTTGCCGAACTAGTCCCTAAAGGCTGTTTCACACCAAACGACCTTGGTCTACGTTTGGTTTTTCTTTGTTATCTTGAAAGTGGGGGGGAGTAAGGTGATAGAGAACCGGTTTTTAAAATTTATGATTCCCACCACTGCCTAAATCTAATGAATAAAGGAGAAACTTTCGACTGTATATGAGATGTTTATTGTAGTAGTGCAGAATGAAGCTGATGTAGAGACTAATATCCACACACAAGTACCAAATATAGACTAAAAAGTATAGTTACATGTATTTTACATTTCAAAGATTTTGTGATTATGCCACTTCTCCAGAAATGATGAGGTGCCTCCATAGTCAGGTGGGCAGGAGCAGCAGTGCGTAGCACACGCTTCTTGATTACACCGGAGTTCGAGCCCGTGACCACCAAATACGGGGGATGCAGAAAGGTCAGGGAATGACCACCGCATTTCCCCGGAGAAATATGGCCTTAGTTGCTAATGCTCCTAAAAACCAAATAACAAACCAGAAATGATGATAACACTCAAATACGCAGGGCTGTATTAACATAGAAGCTTAGAAGCAGGTGCATCCAGATCTGGGAGACAGCAAAAATACAGACCTTATGTTTATGGAGTAGGCACCACAAAATGAAAACAGAGGCATGTCAGAATCTTGACATGACAAATGACATCAGAATCTTTTCCCAGATATTGACTGGAATTTGGGGAATGGTTACTCACACACTAGTAGGGCTTTTGTGGATTTATTGGATGATTGTTTTCTACATCAGCATGTTCGGGAGGCAACTAGAGGGAGTAATACTCTTGATTTGATTATCAGCAGTGATTCCTCATGCATTAAGAATCTGCAGATAAATGAACCACTAGGTGGCAGTGATCACAGTGTGCTGAAGTGGGATTTACTCAAAGAGGTAACTACTATTAGGGGTAAAGGGAAGGGTTATTGCTTCCGTAAAGGCGACTACGATGGACTGAGACAGTATTTAAATTCTATACAGTGGGACCAACTGATGATGTTACCAACAGCAAATTCAAAATGGGAAGCATTCAAAGAACTTATATTGGAAGCTACTAGGTTTTACATACCAACTAAGAAATATTGTTCAAGGTTCAGGCCTAAATGGATTTCAGATGAACTAATGAGGCATATGGCAGAGAAGAAAAATGCATGGGATACTTACAAATTAACACATGACACAGAAGCCTATGATAGATACAAGTTGATATGCAACCAAGTTACAAAGGAGGTTAGGCAGCCGAAGGCAGATTACAAGAAATCCTTGGCAAGGGATGCAAAGAAAAACAGCAAAGAGTTCTTTACTTATGTAAACTCTAGAAGGAAGGGGATGAATCAGATTGGTCCACTTGATATTGATGGGTCAACTGTTGATGATCCTGCTCAGGTAGCTAACAAACTAAATGAATATTTTGCATCGACATTCACACATGAGGAGTTATTCAGCGAGGGGAATGCCAGAGGTGTATTCAACTCTAGCAGTAAGCTACAGAATCTTGAAATAACTGGGAGTAAAGTGGAGGAGAAACTGTTGAAGATAAACACAAGAACGGCACCCGGGGTGGATGGGATATATCCAGTTATATTAAAGGAGGCAGCAAAGGAAGTAAGCAGGCCCTTAGCCATAATTATGAGAGCTTCCTTGGACTCAGGGGAGGTACCCATAGACTGGAAATGTGCAAATGTGACCCCAATTCACAAAGCATTATCAAAGGCTGACACAAGTAATTATAGACCTGTGAGCTTAACTTCTGTTCCAGGAAAATTAATGGAGGCACTGGTTAAAGAAGCACTGCAGGATCATTTAGACAAGACTTCAGTTATAGCTCAGACACAGCATAGTTTTGTTAAGGGGAAGTCTTGCCTGACCAACTTGATTGGATACTATGATGCAGTCACAAAAGAACTGGATGCAGGGAATAACTTTGATATTATATACTTGGATCTTAGAAAGGCTTTTGATACTGTTGCACATGGAAGACTGCTACACAAATTGGAGCAGTGTGACATTGGAGGCAAATTGCTGCTATGGATAAAGGGGTGGTTGAGGGGGAGAAGACAGAGAGTGGTAATCAATGGACACTGCTCATCGTGGACTAATGTTATTAGTGGAGTCCCTCAGGGCTCAGTATTGGGTCCATTATTGTTTTCTGTATTTATAAATGATATTGATGATGGTATATCAAGCTTAATGTCCAAGTTTGCAGACGATACAAAGGTTGGCAGGGTTGTCAAGGACACTACTGACACTATGCTGCTGCAACAGGATCTGGAAAGGTTGAGCAGATGGGCTGAGAGGTAGTAGTAGTAGTAGTAGTAGTAGTGGCACATGATGCAAGAAAGCAAGTGTAGGAGCTTATGCAGCATCAGCCAAAAAAAAAAAAAAAAAAAAAAAAAAATCATCACACCATTCCCTCCAAATGCCTGTCCAGTTCCTCCTTAAATTTATTTAACCTATCAACTTCCACAACGACAGATGGAAGTTTGTTCCAGCAATTAACCACCCGCTGGCTAAAGGCAAATTTCCGCACATCTATTCTACATCTGTCCTTTCTTAATTTGAACTTATGTCCCCGTAGGTTCGTAATCTGAACAAGTGGAAGGATCCCATCAGAATTCAGCGTACTCAACCCATTCAAGGCCTTATAGACCTCAATCAGATCACCGCGCAGGTGCCTAGTCTCCAGCCACTGCAATTTGCAGAACTTAAGCCTCTCTTGGTAAGAGAATCCCTTCATTCCCCTCACCAATCGTGTTGCTCTTCTCTGTACACGCTCAAGCAAATCTACATCCTTCCTAAAATGAGGCCTCCAGACCTGTACGCAGTACTCAAGGCGTGGCCTGACCATTGCCTTATACAGAGGGACAATCACCTCCTTTTCCCTGCTAGCAAAATTCCTATATATCATTGACAAAACCCCATGACCTGCCCTAGCAGCCTGTCTGCATTGCTCAGAAAACTTCATATCTGACTGCACAATTACTCCCAGGTCTTTTTCATTTTCTACCACCTTAAGTGTAGTACCACACAGTTGGTACGTTTCTCTGGGGTTACTTCTACCCATATGCAGTACTTTGCATTTGTCAAGGTTGAACTTCAGTTGCCACTTCTTAGCCCATCTGCCCAAATTATCTAGATCCTGTTGCAGTAGCACACTGCCATTACTGTCATTAACAACCCTGCCAACCTTTGTGTCATCTGCAAACTTCGACATTAAGCCTGATATACCTTCATCAATATCATTGATAAATACACAAAACAACAGTGGACCCAACACCGAACCCTGTGGGACTCCACTAATAACATTAGTCCATGAAGAGCAGCACCCATTGATTACCACCCTCTGTCTTCTCCCACTTAACCATCCTTTTATCCATTGTAGCAACTTACCCTTAATACCATTCTGCTCCAATTTGTACAGTAGTCTTCCATGCGCAACAGTGTCAAAAGCTTTCCTGAAATCCAAGTATTTGATATCAAAATTACTTTTCGCATCCAGTTCCTTTGTGACCACATCATAATAACCAATCAAATTTGTCAGACAAGACTTTCCCTTAACAAACCCATGCTGTGTTTGAATTATTGCTGCAGTCTTGTCTAGATGATCCTGCAATGCATCTTTAACCAGTGACTCCATTATTTTACCCGGAACAGAAGTTAAACTAACTGGTCTGTAATTACTCGTGTCACCCTTCGATCCACCTTTGTGAATTGGGGACACATTTGCACATCTCCAGTCCGTGGGAACCTCCCCTGAGTCCAAGGATGCTCTCATAATTATGGCTAAGGGTTTGCTTAGTTGCTTTGCCGCCTCCTTTAAAATAACTGGATAGATCCCATCCACCCCAGGTGCCTTTCTTATGTTTAACTTCAACAATTTCTCCTCCACTTTGCTCTCAGTTATTACAAAATCATTAAGCACACTGCTACAATTTGATAACCTTCTTCCATTTTCAAACTGTAATAATTCCTCACGTGTGAATGTAGATGCAAAATACTCATTCAGTTTGTTTGCTATCTGAGCAGGATCATCAACAGTCGAACCATCGATGTCAAGTGGACCAATCATATTCATCCCCTTCCTTTTAGAGTTTATATAAGTAAAGAAATCCTTGCTGTTTTTCTTAGCATCCTTTGCCAAAGATTTCTCGTAATCCGCCTTCGCCTGCCGAACCTCCTTTGTGACCTGATTACAGACTAGCTTATATCTGCCACAGGCTTCTGCGTCACCTGATAATTTATATGCATCCCATGCATTTTTCTTCTCTGTCACGAGTCTCATTAGTTCATTTGATAACCATTTAGGCCTAAACCTTGAACGATATTTCTTAATCGGTATATAAAGTCTAGTAGCTTCCACGATTAATTCCTTGAATGCTTCCCACTTAGAATTTACTGTTGGTAACATCGTCAGTTGATCCCACTGTACAGAATTTAAAAACTGTCTGAGACCACTGTACTCCCCTTTACGGAAGCAAAAACCCTTTCCTTTACCCCTGACGGTAGTTACCTCTTTGAGTAAATCCCACTTCAGCACACTGTGATCACTGCCACCTAGTGGTTCCTTTATCTGCAAATTCTTAATACACGAATGATCACTGCTGATAACCAGATCAAGAGTATTACTTTCTCTGGTTGCCTCTCGAACATGCTGCTGCAGAAAACAATCATCCAATAAATCCACAAAAGTCTGACTGGTGTGTGAGTGACCAACCCACAAGTTCCAGTCAATATCTGGGAAGTTAAAATCCCCCATTATAAGACATTCAGATTTACTGGCCCACTCTATTTCTCTGTACAATTGTTCATTGTACTCACTCAAGTCATTAGGCCTATAACACACTCCTACCCTTATTTTTCCTTTCGCAGTGCTTATCTCGCACCAAATTGACTCAACAGAGCACTGTTCATCTATATTAACTGGGTGCACTTCCTTTGATTTTATGTTTTTCTTAATTAACAGCATAACACCCCCTCCCTTTCTGTCCTGTCTATCCTTTCTGTACACATTGTACTCCCCAAATTCCAGTTCTGCATTCCTTATATCTTTGTGACACCACGTCTCTGCTATCCCAACAATATCCGCCTTTGATGTCTTGACCAACACTTCAAATTCATCAAATTTATTTACTATACTTCTAGCATTGGTATACATGCAAGCATACATGCTCCTATGCCTATTCCTTGTTACCCTAACACATCCCATATACCCAACTATTCCATGATGACTGCCATCCGTCCCTGAAACCCCCAACACCCCTCGCTCCAGGTCGCTTCTTATTCTAATAGAAGTTGTGCAAGAATCACCTTCACCTCTGCCTGCGGTTACTGTTAAACTATTAGTCTTTGTGTCCCCCCAAACTAGCAGTTTTCCGACCCACCTAACACTGCCTCGATAGCATCAGCAAATATTCTTGCACCCTTTCTATTTAAGTGTATCCCATCCCTGTAGAAGCAATCTCTCCTGTTAACAAGTACAGTCCAGGCTGAAAAAAATTCTACCCCTTGAGCCTTGCACAATCCTTCCAGGGCCGAATTGATCGACAAGGCTCTCATCATGTACTCCCTCCTATCGTGTCTGGGCAGAATTGCAGACACTTTCAAATTCAACCCTATTTCACGGCTTTTTTTCAACAGTGACCTGTACTTGTTGAGTAATTCTGCCGGTCTCCTACTCTTAATATCATTAGTGCCAACGTGTACAACTATATCACCTTTTGTGCCCTTGAAAGATGATATCTGCTCTACAACGTCATCAACCTTTGCCCCTGGCAGACATACCCTGGTCCTGTTCCACCTATCCTTTTTACATAGCATGTTCCCCGTTTCCCTGACAATAGAGTCACCAACAACAACTAGTTCCTGTGGGACCAGCGCATTCTGCCTTAGGGGTTGCCGCTGTGTTGCGTGATGACCAAGTGCAAGCTCTGGCGTTGATGTGGGCAGCTGAGAGCTTGATGGGCCCCTCAATTTAGTTCCTTCGAGGGCATCCACCCTGTCCTTCAAGCTCTCATATAGGCCCATAAGAACGCTGAGTTGTTGCCTGATTTCGATACACTCCTTGCATCGCGCACACACACAAAGACATCCCCCATGGCAATATCATGTTCCGTTCCAGAGAGTTCGGCAAACATTTCACAAGTTGCACATTTTTTTAGGCTGTGATGCGTTGGAGAATTGCCCCCCTCAGTTCTCCCCCGAGTCACAGCACTCCTGCCACTTTGTGCCCGTTGCTTTGCTGCTCTAGTTTGGGGCATGGTAGTTTAAATTAATAAAATCAATAAATTAAATGTCAGTAGTATTTGAATAGAAACTATTAAATAGAAACAGTGAAGCGTATTACTATATAATTATGCGTTAGAGCTACCTAGCTACCTCAATTAAAAAATTTGAATTCCCTACCACTATATCCAAAAACAATGGCTACAAAAATGGAACGAAATAACGGTTTTACCTATCGTAAGTAAAATCCACAAAAACTCTTTATCTAAATTAAAAATAAAAAATAACCAGCGTAACTATAACTATATGACTACGTATTAAGTACAATATAAAATAACAATCATGTAAATAACAGGTAAACACTTATCGTTTTTGCAGAGCCTGTAACTGATAGCTGTAACTTTTAAAGAGATTCAGCGCCCTCTCTCCAAGGTGGCAAATGAAGTTTAACATTGACAAATGTAAAGTACTACACACAGTACTACACAGCAACCCCAGAGCAACGTATCAACTCTGTGGTACTACACTGACAGTGGTAGAGAATGAAAGGGACTTGGGGGTGGTTGTGCAGGCAGATATGAAGTTCTCTGAGCAGTGCAGACGGGCTGCAAGAGTAGCTCATGGAGTATTGTCAATGATATACAGGAATTTTTCCAGCAGGGATAAGGAGGTGATTATTCCATTGTATAAGGCAATGGTCAGGCCACACCTAGAGTACTGTATACAGGTCTGGAGGCCTCATTTCAAGAAGGATGTAGAGCTGCTGGAACGAGTACAGAGAAGGGCAACAAGATTAGTGAATGGAACAAAGGGGTGCTCTTACGAAGGAAGGCTTAAGTTTTGCAAATTACAGTGTCTGGAGACTAGGCACCAGCTAGTGATCTGATAGAGGTGTATAAAGCCTTGAATGGTTTAAACAGGCTCAATGCTGATGGGATTCTTCCTCTAGCTCAGAAAAATCACCTGAGAGGGCATAAATTCAAATTGAGGAAAGACAGATGTAGGATAGACGTGCGGAAATTTGCCTTTAGCCAGCGGGTGGTTGGTTGGTGGAACAGACTTCCATCCCTTGTGGTGAAGGTTGATTGCCTAAATAAGTTTAAGGCTCAGCTGGACAGGTATTTTGAACGAACAGAGGGGTGAAGTGGAAGTGGTTTTTTTTTGGTTTTTTTTGGCTGATGCTGCATAAGCTTGCTTTCTTGCATCAAATGCCTCTACTAATGCTAATGCTAATGACCCTGTGGGCCATCACAAAATTGACGTTGCACACAAGTAACAACAGCAGTGACCCAATACATGTACAAACAAACAAACACAAATGCTGGCAATATGGTTAGTTTACAGAAAACTAGCATGTTTCTGTCACAAACAAATTTATTTATTTACAAGTGTGATGGTTACATTCCACTAAGGTGATCCTTTGCTCACAGCATGTCTTGTGTTATCTGAAAGTATTTACTTTTAAGCAGAGATAGACATATTGATTAAAATTTCATAGCTGCTAAAATTTTTTTGAAGTCAAGTATAAAATGGTTATAAAATTCACTTTACTAATCAGTACAGTAATCTTGATTTTTGGTATCAACATTTGTTCTTCTATTGGTGGTTATGTATAATATATTTTATTTTTATGTTAGTCACTGCAGTCTTGCATTTTAAGTTTTTATTTAAACTTTCGCAATTTGTAATTGCTTTGCAGTATTGCTCTCTTATATTACTTTGAAAAAGTGTCATGCTTTGTGTAAAAATCCATTTTTTCTACAGATTGCATTGAATTCTCATAGATTTTGGCTATTCATGTTGTGCCATTAGGTTAGTCATACTGTTTGCAAAGCCTACTGTCATTAAAACTGTACCTCATATATATACATGAAAAGTAAGCACGTAGCTATTTTTGATGTAAGGCTTAGAGTGTGATGCCAGTAATCATCTCAACTAATTTGTTGCATATGCATTTTTCTATTATAGGCATCTCATTTCCAAATTTTATCCATTGATCCAAAAATATGCAACATATAACAATAAATGTTTCACATATTCACAGTTTCACCAAGTGACAAACCCATGTTTAATATTCAGACAAAGCTCTGGCAACACCCTTCTCATCCACCATGCAGTGTAATTGATGTCTCTTCAAGTTATGATGGGCAACATGGCAAGAATCAGCCTTCCTTACATTTCGAGGGTTTGGCTCTAAAACAGTGCACCATCTATCAGCTGTTCACAGACCAGTTGATAGATAGTCCACCAGACCAAAACTGTGTAACTCTCTAGGAGGCATCCAGATCAGCTAGTGTGTAAAATCTCATTGCTTCTACTCTGCCAGATAGATAGAAGTCCAGGTAGTGTGTATGCAGGGTACATTTACCAGTCCACATTATGTTGCAGCTGGGTATATTCTTGCTGTATGTCACCATATCCAACAATTTCATTACTTCATAAAATATATCCCCCCCTCCACACACACACTTTTACTTCACTACTGAATACACCCTGTGTATAGTCAAAACTATTAGAACAAACATAACTGCAAAAAGAACTAAACCTTCCAAAAACATTTACTCATTCATTTCACAAATATATGTGGTCTCAGTTCTACTCTCAATATGTTAATTTCCACCTATAATCTGTCGAGCCCCATTTGCTTTTTCTAACAATCCATTGGTTGCCTCAACCACTGTTCATCTTAGTTGTCCTAAGATGAACAGTGGTTGCATGAATCCTTTTGCTTCAGAGGTGGTATTTGTGCATATATTTATTCTGATATTCCCTGTCAGAGAATTAGTAATTTTGAATATCCTCTTTTTGATCTTCTCTCTCTCTCTCTCTCCCCCCCCCCTCTCCATTCTGTATATTTATCTGCTGCCTCTATCATTCCCCCAACCCATTTATTACTTGGAACTCTTTCACTTACTTTTTTTTGAAACTTGACTTTCTCCAGTCCAACTTACCTAACAGTAAGGTAATTTTCCTTGGTGATTTTAATGTGCACATTGCTCCAACATGCTTCCATTTTCTTGTCAAATGGACTCAGCTGGTTGAGATGCTGATTACTTTGCAATTATTAATAGTCCCATACAGATTGTTCATTTACCTACCAGAATACCAGACAATCCTAACCACACTCAACATGTTCAAGTCCCATTGATGATGTAAGAAACTTTAATGGGCCTTTTTCACAATGTGGCTGGGTTAGTCAGTCTCAGCAAATCCAGCAAACATAAAATTGATAACAGAACATGCAAATTTTTACAGACAGTATACACTGAGCAATATAGCCTTAGTTGCTGATGCTCCTAAAACCCCACTACAACAACAATCTTGGTTGGATTATTGTTTAAAATATTCAATGTTTGTTCAGATTGTGTCAATGAAATTATTCTTGTAAGGATGAAATCCTTTATTCCACACTTAACCTTATAACCTTGACCTCTATCTAAACCTTGGTTTTCAAACAAGTCTGCAAAGACTATTCAAGATAAGAATGTTGCATATCACAATTGGTTCCAGGTTCATTTTCTGCCTAAGCTAAAGCTCATAGCAATTGTAAAATTTTAGTTTGAACTTTTATTAAAAAGTTCAAACTAAAAGTAGAAAACTGGTTTCCTGTCCAAATGGTAGTTGAGTATTCTCTCTCACAAAAGCTGCAACTTTTGCCCATCTAATCTATACAACAGAACCATCATGTTAAAACATAATGGTTCTGTTGCCTCCTCAGCTAAAAATAAACCTGACCTCCTAGCATCCTAATTTTCTTCTAACTTGTATTCATGATATTGGTAAATCACCTCTCACTATTCCCAACACACTCCACTCACTGCCTCCTCTGTTCTTAAATCAAAAGGATGTCAAAAGAATTTGGAACAACTTCACTGCCAAGAAAGCTCTAGGTTCTGATGGCATCTCTTCACTTGTTCTCAAAAGCTGCACCCCTGAGCCTTCTCCTGCGGCGCCTCTGTAGCCAGGTGGGCAGGAGCAGCAGTGCGTAGCATACACTTCTTGATTAGAGCAGGGTTCGAGCCCGTGACAACCAAATGTGGAGGATGTGGAAAGGTCAGGGAATGACCACCGCATATCCCCAGAGCAATATGGCCTTAGTTGCTAATGCTCCTAAAAACTAAATAACAAACAAACAGCCTTCTGCTCTGTCATCTTTTTACACTTTCTTGTTTCACTGATGTTTTTCCTTCTGCTTGAAAATTTGAAAATATCCAGCCAGTTCCTAAAAAAGGTGATAAACCTCACCCAACAATTATTGTCCATTTCACATACTTCTACTCTTTCCAAAGTATATTTAGCAATCCATTAACTGCCAATTCCTAAATTCAGTCATTGCTAATATAGATTCCGTCAGTGTTGATCCACTTGTGATATACTTGCTTATGTTACCATCTATGTAAAAGTTTGGTGAAGCTCAAGCAGTTGCTCTTTATCAAAAGCTTTTAATCATGTTTGGCATAAAGGTCTTCTAAGTACTTCCATCTTATGGATTGCCAACTGTTTTTTGTAATTGGGTATCCAGTTTTCTCTCTCACTACTCAGTACAGATGGTGGCTCTCTGTCTTCTAACTTCTCCACTAATGCTGGTGTTCCCCAAGGTTCAATTTTTATCCCCAATCTTTTTCTCATGTGTGTAAATGATCATCTTTCCTTGACTGGAAATCCTATCTGTAGTTTTGCTAATAATAGAGATTGCATTCCATCTTCCAATTTAAAAAAAAAAGGAGTTACAGCTTCTATGCTTATCTTCAATGAAAATCAGATTTTTGGGTTAGATTACATATCTCTTTTGGCGATCTTCTGACTTCTAATCTCTCTTGTCATAAGCACATCACAAATATTGCTTCCTCTTTATCTAAAAAACTGGTTTTTCTCTTTCACTCTAGCCATTAATTTTCTTTCAAATAACTACTCAAATTGAATAAATCTGAATGACTCCATTCAAAAGAGGTTAGTCAGGTTAATTTATGAGACAGATCTCATAGATGTTTAGTTTTTGCATGTCCTTTGTATAGATACTTCCATAGGCACTATTCTTCTGAATAGGCTTCTGTAACCTTCCTTCTCTTCCAAACAAGCTCGAACTGCAGCAGCCAGTCAACATCCATTTAGAGTCCAGCTTCAAACTCACTGAAACTTTTTTTCTTTTTCATTTATCCCTTCAATATCAGCTTTCTAGAAAACCTTCCTTCACATATATTTTCTGAAAATACAATCTACAGAAATTCTAGTCTTATCACAACAAGCATCTTCGTTTGTCATCCCAACTTTCAACCCATGTATGATACTAAGTATTATAGGTTCTTATACCTTTTAGGTTAAACTTTATTGAAATCAAAAAAACCTTTTGTAGATGTCAAAGTTTTAGATTTCAGTGAATTTTATTTTTTCATATAAAAAAGCTTTACTGAAATATAAATACATGATCTTTAAAAGTTATTGTATGCATCCAGTTACTTTGTTATTTGGTAATTGTATTTAGTCAGATTGGTCAGACAAGATCACCCATACATACACTCCTTAGCCAAAATATATATATAGTGAGGACACTGGTAGTGCCTGTCATTTCATTAATATGAAGTCTGTGCAATGGGGAAAGGGAAGGATTCAATGGACTTCGAATGGGGAATGCTTCAAACAGCCAACAATTCAGGTATTGTTGGCTGTTTGAGGGCTGCCATAGTAAAGGTATGGCAGGAATAGTCCGAAGAGAGAGACAACCACCCACCATGATGAGATCACCATAATGTGGATGCACATTAGCACATGTCAACCACTGTTCACCACAGCTGAGGCAAATGGCAGTTTGCACGTGCTGTCTGGAACAACAGATAGCTCATGATCCCACAATTAATGGTTGACTACAACCAAGACACACAGAAATGTTTCTGAGCACACCATCCAGCTGACTCATGCAATTAGGCCTTCGGAGTAGGCTGTTCATATGCTCATGTCGACCAAACGTCATGAACACCTCTACCAGAAGTGGGCACAGGAGCACTGTTTCTGAACATTGGATGATTTGAAAAAGTTGCCTAGTCTGACAAATCGAGGTTCTAGCTCCATCATGAGAATGGATAGGTGTGTATTTGATAAGAAGCATGTGAACAGTCTGCAGAGTTGGATGAAAAAAAGGTCTGAGACATTGGTATCATGCTTTCATGGACATCACTGGCTCCCCCCTGAACGTGTGCGCACAAATACACTCACTATTGTTTTGGATCAAGTTTTATCTTACACAGCAACCATGTATCAAGATGGCTATGGCTGCTTTCACCAAGACAACATTTGATGTGACAAGTTCACATTGTGCAGAAATGGTTTGAGGATCATCTCCAAGCAAGTTGTGTGCTCTCTGGATGCCAAATTCCTTTGCCATCAGTCCCAATGAGCATCTGTGGGATGCAGCATTTGCCAGTTGATGTCAGTGACTTGCTCCATTTTTGAAGTCCAGAGTACCCAAGGACAACTTCCATGGTCTTGTGGAGTTGCTTCCATGCTGAGTGCAAGTGGTTATCACAGCTAAAGGCAGCCCAACATGCTGTTAGGTAGCTGGTCATAATGTTTTGGCTCACAAGTGTGTATATTCATGCAACAGAATCGATGTGGCATTTAAGATATCTTCACTCCTTATGTGCTGAAATATGCTTAATATTTTTTAAAAATGTTATCACTTTTTTAGGATCAGTGATAAAGAGGAAAGAAAAGCTGCTATAAATGCAGAAAATTAAAATCCTAGCAGAGAGACTGGTAAATAGAAAATAAAAATATTAAAAGTATATTATATAAAAAAAAACTATTTTAGAATTACTGAAAGTATGTACATTGTTATTGTTATTATTTGGTTTTTAGGAGCATTAGCAACTAAGGCCATATTGCTCCGGGGATATGCGGTGGTCATTCCGTGACCTTCCCGCATCCTCCGTATTTGGTGGGCACGGGCTCAAACCCCGGTCTAATCAAGAAGCGTGTGCTACGCACTGCTGCTCCTGCCCACCTAGCTATGGAGGCGGCGAAAGTATGTACATGCCGACTGTGCTACCCTACTGGTAGCACAGTCGATATAATCACCATCTTTCTCATACTTTGTGAAAAAGATGGTGCAAGGGATTTTTACATGCCTTTTCTCACTATGGCAGGGTTAGTCGCACTCAAGTGAGAGGTGCATGGGTTTTTCGACCACAACACACCGTTTACAGACTATACATAAGGTGCAATGTGGCCTAGTCACTGATACACCTAAAACCCAACAACAACAACACGATAAGACTGGGCATGTGCCATCAGAATAACAGGCTGGAATCACAGGACAGAGATGAAGCACTTTCTCAGTCAAGCCACGAGTAATAATAACTAGTAAGAATAATAACTGAATTACTATTCTTTAGATTACAGAATAAAATCTAGGAAAAAACATCTCAAGAAATGGATGATTTTTAGACTGTTAGAGTGATACCACAGGAGTGCATAAATGGCTGTATGTAGCATGCATTTTCTGTATGAATGTGAAACTAGATGAATGTGTAACAGAGCAGTAAACTGCATAGGCATTTTTTATCAGTATCAAAAATGATTCCACGCCAAACTCTGCACCTGTTTAAAAATGAAATTATGAAATAAATTGTACTTGCTATTTACAGCCGATGCTTTTTCATGGATAGCATATTGTCATTTTTCATGGATAGCATATTGGTATTGTCATCCTTCCCAACAGGAGGAAATGACAGAACACTCGTTATTCACAGGCATACCACCTTATTGACATCTACCAGCAGCTCTAGGAAGATTATGCAAATTATGCCTCTAAAAACACTGGTTACGACCATACATCACTTCATTCCCATTTTTTGGCTTGCTGATTAGCCACACATCCAGTGTTCAGGATAAGTCATCATTGTTTGGATGACTCTTTGAGATGGCAAGCCATTGTACTCATTTGTACAATGGCTCTACATTCTAGCAACTCTACATCCTTCCTAAAATGAGGCCTCCAGATCTGTAGACAGTACTCTAGGTACCATAGCCGTGTGGAACAGGATTATCACCTCCCTGTCCCTGCTAGCAAAATTCCTATATATCATTGACAAGACTCCATGACCTGCCCTGGCAGCCTGTCTGCACTGCTCAGCGAACTTCATATTTGGCTGCACAATTACCCCCAGGTCTTTTTCACTTTCCACTTCCCCGAGTGTAATACCACAGAGTTGGTACATTTCTCTTCGGTTATTGCTACCCTTGTGCAGTACTTTGCATTTGTCAATGTTAAACTCCACTTGCCACTTCTCAGCCTATTTTCCCAACTTATCTAGATCCAGTTGGAGTATAGCATACTGTCATTACTGTTGTTAACAACCCTGCCAACCTTTGTATCATCTGCAAACTTGGACATTAAACCTGATATACCTTCATCAATATCATTGATAAATATACAAAATAACAGTGGGCCCAACACCGAACCCTGGGGAATACCACTAATAACATTTGTCCACGAAGAGCAGTGTCCATTAATTACCACTCTCTGTTGTCTTCCACTCAACCATCCCTTTATCCATTGTAGCAGCTTACCCTTAATGCCATACCTCTCCAATTTGTACAGCAGTCTTCCATGTGCAACAGTATCAAAATATTTCCTGAAATCCAAGTATATGGTATCAAAATTAGTTTTGGCATTCAGTTCCTTTGTGACCACATCATAGTAAGCAATCAAATTGGTCAGACAAGATCTCCCTGTGGCAAACCCATGCTGTGTCTTAACTATTACTGCAGTCTTGTCTAGATGATCCTGCAATGCTTCTTTAACCAGTGATTCCATTATTTTCCCCGGAACACAAGTTAAACTAACAGATCTGTAGTTACTTGTGGCACCTTTCGAACCTCCTTTGTGAATTGGTGATGCATTTCCACACCTCCAGTCCATGGGGACCTCCCCTGAGTCCAAGGAAGCGCTCATAATTATGGCTAAGGGTTTGCTTACTTCCTTTGCTGCCTTCTTTAATATAACTGGATAGATCCCATCCACCCCAGGTGCCTTCCTTTTATTTAACTTCAACAATTTCTTCTGCACTTTGCTCTCAGTTATTACAACATCACTTAGCTCCCTGTTAGCCTTTGATAAACTTCTGGCACTCCCCTCATTGAATAACTCCTCATGTGTGAATGTAGAAGCAAAGTACTCATTCAGTTTATCAGCTACGTGAGCATGATCATCAATAGTCAACCCATCTATGTTAAGTGGTCCAATCTGATTCATCCCTTTCCTTCTAGAGTTTACATAAGTAAAGAACTCCTTGCTTTTTTTTTGCATCCTTTGCCAAGGATTTCTCATCATCTGCCTTCGCCTGCCTAACCGCCTTTGTGACTTGATATATATGTACTTATTTATATATTATTACTTTTTATAATGAATTTTGGTACTACTTGGGAGCATCAGGTTTGTTATCTAATTGTCATCAGATATAATTCCAATATATATAAATGAATATTAAATGTAACCCATTAAAGGTAATGTTTAAAAAGTTACATAGGATAAAAATGTATTCATTTGATGAAATGGTTTCAGTAAATGAAAGATTAATAAGTCAGGTATGACAGATGCACCTAAAAGTGCAAAGCAGCATTACAGGATGCAAGAGTATATATAAGTTGTATTAATATATTGAATAAAGTATGCATAAATGGATGTGAAAGTTACACAAAGTGCCAGTAACTACAAGGGTGAGGATAGTTGAAAAGTAATTGTAGTAAATATATGACATAATGTTAATATCCTAAAAGTTATGATGAATTAAGAAAATTATGGGCTGAATTACTAAGCCAATAGAAGGTCTCCCACCTTCTATTGGTCTGTAAAGTAAATCTTGATCTGTAAAGTAAACTTCGTACAGCAAATTACCAATAACCCAAAAGTAAAAAGTGGTACAACTGTCATCAGATATGGGGGGAAACATATTTAGATAATGGTCGAATGTAGATAAGGCAAATGTTCTTGATCTGATGTCAGCTGAAACAAATATTGATACATGATGACACCTGTATCATTTTCTACTTTTATTTTTGTTTTATTGGTATTTTGCTGTACTAATTTTACTTTACAGTTCTCCCACCTTCTATTGGCTTAGTAATTCAGCCCATAATTTTCTTAATTCATCATAACTTTTCTTTTTCAACTATCCTCACACTTCTAGTTACTGGCACTTTGTGTAACTTTCACATCCATTTATGCATACTTTATTTAATATATTAATACAAACTTTTATATATATATATATATATAAAGGCATGTTGATTTGTCATAAAATTAAAAGCAAGACTAAAGACTTGTATGCACAGTACAAGCAACAAAGCTAAATAAATTAATAATAAAGCAGTGTGTCACAGTCTTTAATACAATCCTTGATTTCATAAACTGTAAAGATACTATGACATATATTCAGTGGTGAGCTGTGAATATTTTAACAATGGGCTCGCACAGTGGTGAGCTGTGAATGGCTCGCAGTTTTTCCGACTTTCTACTGAGTAAATTTGATCGGTCACGGAAATGACATCATCCGTGGCTTCTACTAGAGGCACTTCCCACGCTCGCACTACAAGTAGTGTGATTAGAGCACGTGATGCACTTTTCGTGACCGGTATGATATCTGAAGTCTGGGCAGATTTATGGGGGTGGACATATGTGGCTTATTACCCCCTTAACCATGTGTATAAGTGAATGTGTAAAATGTTCCTAGGTCTATCTAAAAAAAAAAAAATTAAAAATCTGGTCGTCATGCCTCCGATTACAATGATAACTGGATACTACAGTGTCTCGAGTATTATCTTTTTAGAATTTTTGAATACTATGAAGTCACAATCATGCTTCCCAAAGTTACTACTACAGTAAGTATGACTGCAACAATACAAATACTGTAAACCCCCCCACTATTCGTGGTATCTGTATTCACGGTTTCGCGTATTCGCGGTCGCTAATTTAATATAAAATGAAACCTAAAAAATGTGAATTTTAAAGCGCCATAAACATTTTCCGCCATAAAAAAACATAGGCGTGGCTAAAATCATCTTTTCCGGTCAAAACAGCGCTCAGTGGGAAGGGGGAGAGGGGTGACAAAATCGTGAGCTTGGATGTTTCTCGCTAATCCTTGTTCAGTGTATTATGCGCTTGTCATGGAAGGTTTCGTCATTTGCTTTTAATTTATATGCTTATAAATTGAATAAATTTATCAATTTATAAATTGATGTGCTTACAAAAGTGATAAATCTACCGTTTTGCAGTGTAAAACAGACTTTTTCGAGTGTGTTAACGGAAGAAAGTGACTTTATTGTGGACAAGTTCTTTCTAACCCGTACAAAAATATGGCTACGAATAACAAGGGAAATGTGAAAAGATCAAAGAAGGTGATGACATTAGCGAATAAAATTGAGTTATTAGACAATTTCTAATGGTGAAAGTGTCTCCTCAGTGGCAAAACATAAAATCAATGAGTCAGGGGTACGATCAATCAAAAAATCGGAAGAAAAAATCTGCCGTAGTGTCCTTGAAAACGCACTAATTGCTTCAAAAATTTGCTCTGTAACTCGTGATGTTAAATTTAAAAAATTGGAAAAAGTTTTAAATCTGTGGATAGAAGACCGAACTAAAAATAAAATTCTGTTAAGTTCACTCATCATTCATGAAAATGCAAAACTCCTTTATCAACACTTTAGCGAAACTGGTGATAGCACTGGCGGGATAAGTTTTTTAGCTAGCAAAGGTGCTGGTTTGGAAGATTTGTTTGAAATTTCTAATAAATATTACATTTAATATTAATTTGTTTCTTATTTTCATTTCGATGCCATATGCTTGCAATTCACTATGTACTGTCTATGTACATAGTCATATTATGAAGGTACATATAATACATACATAGAAAAAATTTTAGACTAGTTTTTCTTATATATTTCATACTTTGGAACGGAACTCCTTTATTACTATGGGAGCAATAACTCAGTATTCGCGTTTTCGGTATTCTCGGCATTTCTCAGGAACATAACCTCCGCGAATAGCAGGGGTTTACTGTATTTTTCAACAATTTCTTTTTTCGTCTCGCATTTTCATTACATTCCGTTGCTAGGTTCCCCTAACAGTTACGTATGTCACATCAACTACAAGATTGGTACATCAATCGGTGCTATTTTACAGAGATATTTAGATACGTTGCACTCGCAAGTATACATTTCTTACTTTAGTTATCATAAATCCATTGTATTTTGTGTTCAAGAAATTATAAAAATCTATGAATGATCAATAAAATATTACATTAAAAAGCTCTTTTATTTCGTAATCGATATATACAAATCAAAATACCTAAAAGAAATGCAAAGGATGTTTGGCATAAACAATCTACTGTGCGTGCTCGGCACACGCACAACTTTTTTATTCGTCTTATTTTTTTTAAACAACTCAACATTCTGGTGAGTATGGGCTTGGCACACCCAGGGTCCTGAGCTGAATATCATCATTTTTCTCTTTCTTGGTGATTCCCTTTTGACTCTCTCTCTCTCTCTCTCTCTCTCTCTCTCTCTCAGGGTAACTCTGGAATTTTTTTTTTTTTTTTTTTGGCTGGTGCAGCATAAGCCTCAGGCTTCCTTGCACCATATAGCTAATAATAATAATAATACCTAGGGAAATATAATGGATACATTTTTTTCATGATAAAATTTTAATATTGCGAATAAAAAAATAACACGAAACATTTAAAAGTAGCTGCCCGCAGGGGTGAAGGTGATTCTTGCACAACGTCTATTAGAATAAGCAGTGGCCTGGAGCGAGGGGTGCTGGGGGTTTCAGGGATTGATGGCAGTCATCGTTAAACAGGTGGGTATATGGGATGTGTTAGGATAACTAAGAATAAGAATAGGTGCATCTATACCAATGCTAGAAGTATAGTAAATAAATTTGATGGATTTGAAGTGTTGGTCAAGACATCAAAGATGGACATTGTTGGGATATCAGAGACACAGATAATAGGAATGCAGAATTGGAATTTGGGGAGTACAATGTGTACAGAAAGGATAGACAGGATAGGAAAGGAGGAGGTATGCTGTTAATTAAGAAAAACATAAAATCAAAAGAAGTGCATCCAGTTGATATAGATGAACAGTGCACTGTTGAGTCAGTTTGGTGTGACATAAGCACTGCGAAAGCAAAAATAAGAGTAGGAGTCTGTTATAGGCCTAATGACTTGAATGAGTACAATGAACAATTGTACAGAGAAATAGTGGGCTAGTAAATCAGAATGTCTTATAATGGGGGATTTTAACTTTCCAGATATTGACTGGAACTTGGGGGTTGGTCACTCGTACACTAGTAAGACTTTTGTGCATTTATTGGATGATTGCTTTCTGCAATAATTACCACCAGTGGTAAAGGAAAGGGTTTTTGCTTCCGTAAAGGTGACTACAGTGGTCTAAGACAGTTTTTAAATTCTATACAGTGGGATCAACTGATGATGTTACCAATAGCAAATTCTAAGTGGGAAGCATTCAAGGAATTAATCGTGGAAGCTACTAAAAGTTTCATATCTATTAAGAAATATTGTTCAAGGTTTAGGCCTAAATGGTTATCAAATGAACTAATGAGACTCGCGACACAGAATCCTTTGGCCGATATAAGCTAGTCTGTAATCAAGTCAAAAAAGGAGGTTAGGCAGGTGAAGGCAGAGTACGAGAAATCTTTGGCAAAGGATGCTAAGAAAAACAGCAAGGATTTCTTTACTTATATAAACTCTAAAAGGAATGGGATGAATCTGATTGGTCCACTTGATATCGTTGGTTCGACTGTTGATGATCCTGCTCAGATAGCAAACAAACTGAATGAGTATTTTTGCATCTACATTCACACATGAGGAATTATTAAGGTTTGAAAATGGCAGAAGGTTATCAAATTGTAGCAGGATACTTAATGATTTTGTAATAACTGAGCAGAGTGGAGGAGAAATTGTTGAAGTAAAACATAAGAAATGCACCTGGGGTGGATGGACTCTATCCAATTAAAGGAGGTGGCAAAGGAAGTAAGCAAACCCTTAGCCATAATTATGAGAACATCCTTGGACTCAGGGGGAGGTCCCCACTGACTGGAGATGTGCAAATGTATCCCCAATTCACAAAGGGAGATCGAAGGTTGGCACGAGTAATTACAGACCAGTTAGTTTAACTCCTGTTCCTAGTAAAATAATGGAGTCACTGGTTAGAGATGCACTGCAGGATCATCTAGACAGGACTACAGCAATAATTCCGACATCATGGATTTGTTAAGGGAAAGCCTTGTCTGACAAATTTGATTGGATATTATGATTTGGTTTCAAAGGAACGTGATGCAATAAATAATTATGATACCATATACTTGTATTTCAGGAAAGCTTTTGACACTGTTGTGCATGGAAGACTACTGTACAAGTTGGAACGATATGGTATTTAGGGTAAGTTGTTACAATGGATAAAAGGATGGTTGAGTGGGAGAAGACAGAGGGTGGTAATCAATGGGTGCTGCTCTTTGTGGACTAATGTTATTAGTGGAGTCCCACAGGGTTCGGTGTTGGGTTCACCATTGTTTTGTATATTTATCAATGATATTGATGAAGGTATATCAGGCTTAGTGTCGAAGTTTGCAGATGATACAAAGGTTGGCAGGGTTGTTAATGACAGTGCGCTATTGCAACAGGATCTAGAAAATTTGGACAGATGGGCTGAGAAGTGGCAACTGAAGTTTAACCTTGACAAATGCGAAGTACCGCATATGGGTAGAAGTAACTCCAGAGAAACGTACCAACTATGTGGTACTACACTTAAGGTGGTAGAAAATGAAAGAGAAAACTGGGAATAATTGTGCAGTCAGATATGATGTTTTCTTAGCAGTGCAGACAGGCTGCCAGAGCAGATCATGGGTTTTTGTCAATGATATATAGGAATTTTGCTAGCAGGGAAAAGGAGGTGATTGTTCCTCTGTATAAGGCAATGGTCAGGCCACGCCTTGAGTGCTGCGTACAGGTCTGGAGGCATCATTTTAGGTTTGCTTCAGCGTGAGGGGCAACAAGATTGGTGAGGGGAATGAAGGGATCCTCTTACCAAGAGAGGCTTAAGTTCTGCAAATTGCAGTGTCTGGAAACTAGGCACTTGCCAGGTAATCTGATTTAGGTGTATAAGGCCTTGAGTGGGTTGAGCATGCTGAATTCTGATGGGTTTCTGCCACTTGTTCAGATTACATACCTAAGGGGGCATAAATTCAAATTGAAGAAAGACAGATGTAGAATAGATGTGTTGAAATTTGCCTTTAGCCAGCGGGTGGGCAATTGCTAGAACAAACTTCCATCTGTCGTTGTGGAAGTTGATAGGTTAAATAAATTTGAGGAGGAAGTGGACAAATATTTAGAGGGAATTGTTTTTGTAATTTTTTTTTTTTTTTTGGCTTAGGCTCTATAAGCTCATACACTTGCTTTCTTGCATCACATGCCACTACTACTACTACTTCCCATATCACAAATAACATAAAAACTATCACAAAACATTCTACAATATAAAAACAAATATTACATAAAAAACAAACTTTCTGGAAAAAGTACATAAAAATTACAGATTACATGAAAAAAATTATAACACATAAAAATATTCAAGAAAAATTGATTCTAAAAATTGCCATACTTCTTTATTAATATTTGTTGTCGACCTGCTTTGTCAATAGCTTTATTATTAACTATATGGTGCAAGGAAGCCTGAGGCTTATGCTGCACCAGCCAAAAAAAAAAAAAAAAAAAATCCCCGAGTTACCCTAAGAGAGAGAGAGAGAGGGAGAGTCAAAAGGGAATCATCAATCACCAGGAAGGGTGACCACCTGGTATTTCTAGGTGGTCACCCTCCCAAGTACTAACTGGTGTATTCAGCCTAGTACTATTTTATTTATAAGCAATATCATAAATTACAGAATAATTGCATTATATACACTATTTTACATTGATTAATAAATATACTTTTCCAGATATTTTGTTTGCTTTAACATAATTTTTTTAAACAATATATATATTCTAACACTTTCAATTTTAATATAATTTATGACATTTCCTTTTAACAGATTATTAAGAGTCTACTTTTCTGATTTCAGTTCGTCACAAGTTCATAATTATAGTTCTGATATAAGTTGACACAGTCCTCTTCATCTGGTACTCTTTCTTGATTAAGTAATGATAACGTGTGGAATTCACGTTTTCCTATAAGGATTTTCTCTCTCTCTTTTTTTTTTTTTTTTGGCCATTTATACTACTCTGTATATCTAAGGTTCTATATCGGGTCTTTCAGCTTGTCACAGGTGTAGCAGGTTTCTTTAGGACTGGTATAAAATGGAGCCTCCCATCTTCTATTTTTCCCAGTCCCATTTCTGCCCATTGCTGTGCTTTAATCTGTTTTCTGTATACCAAATCTGTGATTGTTTCTTTCAGATATGTGTTCAGTTTTGTCACGATGTCTGGGGCATCTTCTCTTCCATATGTGCAGTCGCATCTGTAGGTCCAGTTGGCGTATGTCACGGGAATGACAATGATCATTTTTATTTTTCCTAGTTTGCCGTTATTGAGCCAGAATAGGGTACTTTCGTCAGTGGTGCTGCTTTCTGTGAATAGTGGTTTTGCTGTTTCCCAAATTTCAGATGCCACCTTGCAGTAAAGCATGAGGTGGTACAGTGTCTCCGGTTCATTGCAGAAGAGGCATTTGGCTGGTGTTGCCATTGGCTTGCCTTTGGCAATGGCCCACATTTTTGTCGGTAGGCAGGCGTGGTGTACTTTATTGAAGACGGTTTTAAGTGTCGGTCTCATTGGTAATTTAAAAACATTATTTATTACATGCGACAACTTGATGCGTCCTCTTTCGATTTCCATGTTGTGGAGGTGGTAGCACTGCTGGTGATAGTTTATGGTATATAGCTTTGCGCCTCATTTTTAGCAGTTTACTCATTTCTATCTCTTTTTCAAGAAAACTATAACCCTCTGCAATTTCTTTGAACATGCATGGTGTCTGTTTTTTTTTGGGAAGGTGCATGTAAATCTGTCTGGCTGTGCTTTCTGCATGTAAAACAGGACATAGGCGCTCCATATTTTCTTATCTTTGTAGGCTCTCTCTGGGATTTTGGCTCGCTGAATCAAAGTCTTCAAGTGGACATTGATCAGTCCGAGTCCTCCTGCTTCTATATCATGGTAAATTGTTGTTCATCTCATTGGTTCATATTATTATTATTAGCCATATGGTGCAAGGAAGCCTGAGGCTTATGATGCACCAGCCAAATTTCCGCGTTACCCTGAGAGAGAGAAATCAAAAATAGGTTTGCTTCTTTGTTATTTGGTTTTTAGGAGCATTAGCAACTAAGGCCATATTGCTCCGGGAATATGCGGTGGTCATTCCCTGACCTTTCTGCATCCTCCGTATTTGGTGGTGACGGGATCGAACCCCGGTCCTTCGAACATCGAACCACTGCTGCTCCTTCCCACCTGGCTACGGAGGCGCCACAAAAAAATAGAAGGGAATCACCAAGAAAGAGAAGAATGATATCCAGCCCAGCTCAGGACCCTGGGTTTGCCAAGCCCATACTCACCAGTGTGAGCCCCTGGGGTATGTTCGACCCCAAATAAATTTTGCGCATTCTCTGTATTTTATCGACATACTTTCCATGATATGGGATATTTGTCATAGTGTATTGTATTTTTGAGAGTAAATATTGATTACATATCCTAGCTTTGCCTCTTACTGATAATTGCCTTCCTCTAAGTGTTCCTATTTTTTTAACTATTTTCTGATAATATTTTCCCATTGTTCATTATATGTATTTGCGTCTCCGAGAATTACTCCTAGTACTGGGAATATGTTTTTTCGTCAATTCCTCTTGGAAGTGCTGGCCTGTTTATCCATTTCCCAATCCACATGGCATTGGTCCTTTGCAGGTTTACTTTGAGTGCTGAGGCATTCTCAAACTTCTGTAGGGTTCCCCATACTTCTTTTACCGATTGTTCAGACGTAATTGTCATGGTAACATCATCGGCATATGCCATTATTTTGGCACTGCTCTCTCCACGTATCTGTGTTCCATGGATGTTGGGGTTGTGCACAATTGCCTTAAGGAGCGGTTCTAATGCACGGACAAATAGAATCATGGACAAGTTGTCTCCTTGTCTCACAGAGCACTTTATTGGAAATGGTGCCAAGAGCTTTTTATTGATAATAATCTGTGATTCTGCTTTACTGTACAGCATTTTAATCCATTTTTGGAATCCGGTTCCAAAACCTGCTGCCTTGATCACTTTTGTCAGGTATTCATGGCTGACGGTGTCAAATGTTCTTTTGATGTCGACACCCAGAAGGAGGCAAGGTTTAGTGCTCAAAAATACATCAAATATGTAGAATGGTGTCTTCTATGCTTCTTCCCCGGATTCCACAGGTTTGAGTTTCTGGAATTAATTTCTCGATATATGTTTGGATGCAGTTCGCTAGGTCGGTATTTAGTAAAGTAATTCCTCTCCACTGATTAGTATCCTTTAGGATACCTTCATCTTTTGTTTTCAGGATTAATGTGATGTATCCTAAATTGAAATCGCGTGGCATATCTGTTTCTTCCATCATTTGGATCATTTTTACAAAAAGGTTTTAAAACATCCAGAAGTAACTTTTATAGAATTCGGAGGTGAGTCCGGCTGGTCCTGGTGACTTGTGTGTAGGCATCATTTTAACAACTTTTCTGCATTCTTCTTTTATGGGTTTGTCTATTGTTGCTGCATTTTCTGCTGATAGTTGTTTCACGAGTGACAGTATTTCTTCTGTGTCTGATTTATTACTTTGTTTTTGCATAAATAATTGACTGACTGTAGTGGTTGTGGAATGTTCTGATGAGGTCTGTCTCCTTTTATTTCCTTCACGTTATGTTTAATGGTCGAAATACTTCTCTTTTTGCATTTGTCAATTTCAAATAAGTATACAGAATTTGTTTTTCTTTCATCGTTCTCGATTATTTTGATTCTTGCCCTTAGCCATGCAACTTCAATCCCCTCCATTTTGATTTGTCTTAATTTTTCTTTTAATTCAGCTATGGCCAGTTTATTTTCGGGTTTCGTCCTATCTGTACGGTATAACACAATTAGTTTGTCAAAGATCTCTTTTTTTTCTCTTGCTTGCGGGTGTTTTTTAATTGTTTGCCTATTTTAATAGCCGATTTTTTAACTTTTGATTTAAAGGTATGCCAGGCTGAAATTGGGTTGTCTATTGTTTTTACCTCAACTAAATTGTTTTCAATTTCTTTTGCAAATTGTTTTTCGTTTATCAGCTGCTAGTTAAATTTCCACAATGGCTATTTTCTGTTTATGAAGGTTTCTTCTTTGGATTGTCTTTGCGTTAGTTTTACATGCACGCTGTGATGATCACCGAACGATACGGGTTCGTGAAATGCTTTAACGGGATTAAATCCCATGTGTGCTGGGAAGTAAATTCTGTCAAGCCTGGAGGCATTCGTTGGGGAGAAGTGAGTGTACAGTATTCTCTTTTCCTTGGAAATAGCACTCTAAAAGCATCAGTTAAGCTGCATTGTTTAAATATATTGGTAAATCATGGCGTTGATTTTTCTGTAAGCCTTTCTTGGTCTTTGTGGATATCTTAAATGAAATTCATGTCACCAGCAGCATTAGTTGTGTGTTTCTGGCAGACGATTTCTTTGATTTTTTCCCGGAATGATTTTTTCTGATTGTGTTTTGTTGGCCCATATATGTTTATGATTGAATATACTTTGTTTTGCCATAAAATTTTAAGACTGCTTTTTTTTTATTAATTAGTGTCATTACACCTCCTGATCCGTTGACATGAGATGGTTCATTGATAATGTGGTGATAGTTTTGTAGTCTTCTTTCAATATTGTTTAGCTGTTGAGTGTCATGCACATGTGTTTCTTGGAGCATTATTATGTCTGTTAGAGATTTTAAGGCTAAATTCTTTAAAAGCTGTTGAGATCCTTTGCTGTTCAACCTGTTGCAGTTTAGGCTTATTATTTTTATTCTGTCGTTCATGATGTTTCAGTTTGTTGTGTTTTTCTGTTTCTGTTTACTTTTTAGAGTTGTTTTTCTCTCTTGTTCTTTCTGGCCTGACTTTTGTTATCACTGGAGTGTATTTTTTTTTACTTTTTGCTGGGTGAACTTTTGCTGTCTTCGTCTTCCCTTTCTTTAGTTGTTGATGCTTCTGCATCAACAACTAAAGAAAGGGAAGACGAAGACAACAAAAATTTTCATTTTTTGTGTTGTCCTGTGTGTTATTTTGGTTTCCTTCACTTTTCTTCATTTGTATAGTGTGTTTTGTCATCATCGGTCTGCTGGGGCAGTGAATCCGGTGGGGTTCAATATTTTTCCGATTCATTTTCAGGCGGTTTCATGTCAGTACCTGCAGATGTTCCAGCTGTTTCTTCTGCTTCGTTGGTTTTAGTTCCAAATGCAGCGTCTTGAACGTCGTCAATAATCTCATCCTTCCTTTTGGGTTTCCCGTGGGGTGTTTGATGCAATGAATGCATATGTGCTTCCAGGGCAGTTGTCACTTATGTGTCCTATTTTATAGCACTTTTCGCATTTGGGCACCTGACATTCCTTTCTAAGATAAATAAAATAAATTTTCTGTTTATACTCCGGGACGACCAAACGATCAGAGGAGTTCACAAGATAGACAGAATACAAGAAACAGCACCGTATTCAGCATTCAAGGGTTGAACCCCGCACGTGTACTTATGCACCTACTTTCTTGCACCGAATGAAGGATGGTGGTCTTCCTGGAATGACGACTATTCCTGTCATTCGTTGTACTTTTATAACAAGGAATGTCTTCAATTTTCATTTAACTCTATCTTTGTTTTCTAAGGATGTGTGCCCAGTCTTTGGCCTTAATTTGCGAGATATTTTTAATAGCTTCGATTTTTCCGAATCTTTCAAGTGCATTGCTACCATGCGGTTTGGAATTTGTGGCGGTAATCAGTGGATAGTGATGTCAAGTTTTCGGGTTCTATTAATTGATAGTATTTCACATTTTTCATTTCTACCGTGGAGGGTTTTAAAAGCAAGAAAATTTTCTTTGGTGTCATGCTGTTAGAATGATATTAGAAATACGAAATTGTACTTCACGCTACCGAGGTGCCAAACTTCAAAAGCTCTTACCTGGTGTTTTATGGCGTCGATGATGTCCTCCTCCGAGTAGGGTACTCCAGTGGGGCTACATTTTAGGACACAAAATTAACGACGAATTTAATTCCAGGTCTGAGAGATCTACGACTTTTGGGCTTTTCCCTATTTTATTGGTATGGGTACCCTTCCGGTTTGGTTCATTATGACTTCCTTGCACCATATGGTGCAAGGAAGCCTAAAGCGGACACAGGCGTAAAACAGTAGCGGCCTTGGTCCATAACCCTCTCGGGGTTGTAATCGGCTTAACTTGTTAAGGGAGCACAATAAAGGAACGTTTGCACTCCGTGAGAGCTAAACACACCTTCAGCCTAGTATGATAATTGGCTGAGCGATGATTACAGATTAATGATTTGATGTAACGATCTGGATCAAATTGAAGCAATGGTTTTCCATTTAGATGTCATAATCTGCAACGTGTTTAATTGTAAACATTATTCATTCATTCACTCAATATTATTCATTACGCTGAAAGCTCGCTCAGCTTCAGCACTGCTAATCGCAATGGTTTCAAAGATATTTTCTCGCTTTCTTAATTGAAAAGTAATTTCACTCTATTTTAAAGATAAACTGTCTTCGAAAAAATCTCTAAAATCATTAATTTTTATTTCATATTTTACCCGAAAACTTACATTTCTTATTCGGTTTTTACCATCTTGCCACCGAGACGAAAGTTCTTTCACATTCCACGATTTCTGGTAGCATATGTTTAAAATTTCTTTCAATGGTATCTTTATTTTATTTATTTAATTTAAAATCGCCCAGTTGCATTAATAACTTATCCTTTAAGGATAAAACAATGCATTTAATAACTTGTCACGAGGTAATTTTTTAACTTTTTTACTGATCTGTAACCAAGTTACAAAGGAGGTTAGGCAAGCGAAGGCAGATGACGAGATATCTTTGGCAAGGGATGCAAAGAAAAACAGCAAAGAGATCTTTACTTATGTAAACTCTAGAAGGAAGGGGATGAATCAGATTGGTCCACTTGATATCGATGAGTCAACTGTTGATGATCCTGCTCAGGTAGCTAACAAACTAAATGAATATTTTGCATCGACATTCACACATGAGGAGTCATTCAGCGAGGTGAATGCCAGAGGTGTATTCAACTCAGGCAGTAAGCTAGAGAATCTTGTAATCTCTGAGAGTAAAGTGGAGGAGAAATTGTTGAAGATAAACACTAGAAAGGCACCTGGGGTGGATGGGATCTATCCAGTTATATTAAAGGAGGCAGCAAAGGAAGTAAGCAAACCCTTAGCCATAATTATGAGAGCTTCCTAGGACTCAGGGGGGCTACCCATGGACTGGAGATGTGCAAATGTGACCCCAATTCACAAAGGAGGATCAAAGGCTGACAAGTAATTATAGACCTGTGAGTTTAACTTCTGTTCCCGGAAAATTAATGGAGGCACTGGTTAAAGAAGCACTGCAGGATCATCTGGACAAGACTTCAGTTATAGCTCGGACACAGCATGGTTTTGTTAAGGGGAAGTCTTGCCTGACCAATTTGATTGGATACTATGATGTAGTCACAAAAGAACTGGATGCAGGGAATAACTTTGATATTATATACTTGGATCTTAGAAAGGCTTTTGATACTGTTTCACATGGAAGACTGCTACACAAATTGGAGCAGTGTGGCATTGGAGGCAAATTTCTGCTATGGATAGAGGGGGAAAAGACAGCGAGTGGTAATCAATGGACAGTGCTCATTGTGGACTAACGTTATTAGTGGAGTCGCTCAGGGTTCAGTATTGGGTCCATTGTTGTTTTCTGTATTTATAAATGATATTGATGATGGTATATCAAGCTTAATGTCCAAGTTTGCAAACGATACGAAGGTTGGCAGGGTTGTCAAGGACACTACTGACACTATGCTGCTGCAACAGGATCTGGAGAGGTGGCAAATGAAGTTTAACATTGACAAATGTAAAGTATTACATATGGGAAACAGCAACACCAGAACAATGTATCAACTCTGTGGTACTACACTGATAGTGGTAGAGAATGAAAAGGACCTGGGGGGTGGTTGTGCAGGCAGATATGAAGTTCTATGAGCAGTGCAGACGGGCTGCAAGAGTAGCTCATGGTGTATTGTCAATGATATATAGAAATTCTTCTAGCAGGGATAAGGAGGTGATTATTCCCTTGTATAAGGCAATGGTCAAACCACACCTACAGTACTGTATACAGGCCTGGAGGCCTCATTTCAAGAAGGATGTCGAGCTGCTGGAACGAGTACAGAAAAGGGCAACAAGAGTAGTGAATGGAACAAATGGGGTGCTCTTACAAAGAAAGGCTTAAGTTTTGCAAATTACCGTGTCTGGAGACTAGGCACCAGCAAGGTGATCTGATAGAAGTGTATAAAGCCTTGAATGGTTTGAGCATGCTCAATGCTGATGGGATTCTTCCTCTTGCTCAGAATAATCACCTGAGAGGGAATAAATTCAAATTGAGGAAAGACAGATGTAGGATAGACGTGCGGAAATTTGCCTTTAGCCAGCGGGTGGTTGGTTGGCGGAACAGACTTCCATCCCTTGTCGTGGAAGTTGATACCTAAATAAGTTTAAGGCTCAGCTGGACAGGTATTTCGAACGAACAGAGGGGTGAAGTGGAAGTGGTTATTATTTTTTTTATTTATTTATTTTATTTTATTTTATTTATTTATTTTTTTTTTTTGGCTGATGCTGCATAAGCTTGCTTTCTTGCCTTAAATGCCTCTACTAATGCTAATGCTACTTTCGATTTTGATTCCTTCAAATTCTTTCCACTTCAACGTGCCCTCAATTTTAGTTTCAAAATTTCCTTCAGAATTTTTCAAATTAGCAATAGCATAGATAGTTCGAATAATTAATTTGTATGCTTTTACCAGTGTGATTCTGTAAAGCTTCTGTAAGGTAAATGAGCTCCTGCAGGATGTCAATCATTAGTGCAAAATGGGTAAGAAATTCCAAATTTAAAAGTCGGTTTAATAATCCGGAATATTTAATTTCTGATTCAAAATGTTTTCACAAAGCGGAATGATTCCTCCAACCCACAATTGCTGTCTGCAAGCTAAAAGCCGCTCATCGTGGCTCGAACACACGACCGATCTTTATAGTTTCCACAATCATCCTTAATTCGGCCTAGTTTTTTGGAGATTGGTGATACATTTTTTTTTTAATTATTGCCTGTATGCCATTTTTTAGATGTTCTATATTTTAGAACATTTTCTACACAGTGAAAGGCTCGACAAAGTTTCAAATCTGCCAACATTTCATCTTCGTAAAATTTATATAATATCTTAGCCCAATCCCCCCCTACGTTGTTACTCTCACTAGTTCTTTGAATACAGTGCAAAATGTCGAAATCACACGGATATTCAGCTACTGTGACCATGTAAACATAGACAGGATAAATTTATTGGAAGGCATGGATCACTCACTTCTCCGAAAAACATACCCGTTTGTCGGAGTGAAGGAGAACCACAACACAGATCGATCCGTATCGAGAATCTTAATCCTCTGACTGCCTATGGAAAGCATATTGACTAGCGCGACTTCTCGGTATGTGACTGAATAGGTTTTACGGACACCACTAACATTGTGAAACCGTAATCCCTTTCACACTTAATTTGCACTTTCTAATTGCCTAAAGGCCAGAGGTAAGAACAAAGCATACAAAGTTGTCTCTCCTAACCCGTTCGTTACATCGAAATTTTCTTCGTTCAACGGAAACTATTTTAAATACCAAGGGTAATCAAAAAAATACGCTATAAAGAAGTTCGTTAAAACAGACGTCCGACTGTAATTAAATAAAAAATGTAGCAGTTTTAAACATAACCGATCCATTGCGCCATGAAAATGCTGGGAATGGGGATCCGCTCGCCCCACCGTAGTTCGGCCCTGGATACTCAGTAATTGCATTCAGGATTTCATCTTATCTTATCTTATCTTATCTTCCTTCACGGATTAGGCGATCCTCCTGTTCCGATCTCGAAGAGGTTTTGCCCATCTTTTCTTCGGTCTTCCTCCGTCTCTTTTTCCTTTTGCTCTATATGTAAGCTAATTTAGGGAATCTATTATCTTCCATTCTTTCTATTTGTTCTTTCCATCTTTGTCTATATTCTATGATTTTTTCAGCAGATGGGCTGAGAGGTGACAAATGAAGTTTAGCATTGATAAAATGTAAAATACTATAAATGGGAAACAGCAACGTATCAACTCTGTCGTACTACACTGACAGTGGTAGAGAATGAAAAGGACCTGGGGGTAATTGTGCAGGCAGATATGAAGTTCTCTGAGCAGTGCAGACGGGTGCAAGAGCAGCTCATGGTGTCTTGTCAATGATATACAGGAATTTTTCTAGCAGAGATGTTGTCGTTGTTTGTTATTTGGTTTTTAGGAGCATTAGCAACTAAGGCCATATTGCTCCCGGGATATGCGGTGGTCATTCCCTGACCTTTCCGCATCCTCCGTATTTGGTGGTCACGGGCTCGAACCCCCTTCTACTCAAGAAGCGTGTGCTACGCACTGCTGCTCCTGCCCACCTGGCTACGGAGGCGCCCTAGCAGGAATGAAGAGGTGATTATTCCCTTGTATAAGGCAATGGTTAGGCCACACCTTGAGTACTGTATACAGTTCTGGAGGCCTCATTTCAAGAAGGATGTAGAGCTGCTGGAACGAGTACAGAGAAGGGCAACAAGATTAGTGAATGGAACAAAGGTTTGCTCTTACCAAGAAAGGCTTAAGTTTTGCAAATTACAGTGTCTAGAGACTAGGCACCGGCGAGGTGATCTGATAGAGGTGTATAAAGCCTTGAATGGTTTGAGCATGCTCGATGCCGATGGGATTCTTCCTCTTGCTCAGAATAATCACCTGAGAGGGCATAAATTCAGATTGAGGAAAGACAGATGTAGGATAGATGTGCAGAAATTTGCCTTTAGCCAGTGGGGTAGTTGGTGGAACAGACTTCCATCCCTTGTTGTGGAAGTTGATAGCCTAAATAAATTTAAGGCTCAGCTGGACAGGTATTTCGAACGAACGGAGAGGTGAAATGGAAGTGGTTTTTTTTTTTTTTTTTTTTTGGCTGACGCTGCATAAGCTTGCTTTCTTGCATCATATGCCTCTACTAACGCTAATTGCATTCAGGATTTCATCATATCTTATCTTATCTTATCTTCCTTCACGGATTAGGCGCTACACCTGTTCCGATCTCGAAGAGCTTTGCCCGTCTTTTCTTCGGTCTTCCTCTGTCTCTTTTTCCTTTTGCTCTATATGTGTAAGCTAATTTAGGGAATCTATTATCTTCCATTCTTTCTACTTGTTCTTTCCATCTTTGTCTATATTCTATAATTTTTTTCATTAATTGAGTAAATTTTTAATTCCTTTCTAATATTTACGTTTGGTATTTATCTAATTTTGTACATCCTTTAAAATATCTTAAAAATTTCATTCTGCAGCTTGTATTCTATTAATGCCTCTTTGTTTCGTTATCCATTTTTCAGAACCATAAAAAGTGTTGGTATTGCCAATACTTTGTAAAATTTCAATTGTGTTTCTTTCCTTGTTTTCTTATCCCGAGTTCTTTTTATTGTTCCACATATATTTTGAAATTTCGCCAATTTCTGGTTCATATCTTCTTCGACATCATATGTTATATCACATCCTAGATATTTAAAATGTTTTACTTGTTCTATTATTTTATTGTCTATAACTGTTTTTGTTCTCACTGTATTTTATCCCTTAAAAGCCCTTGTTCTAGTTTTCATTGTTGATATTTTCACTTTATCAGTTATTTTGTTTAATTTAAATACTGCTCTTTATAAATTATCTTCACTATCTTGAATAATTACTTGATCATCTGCAAATAACAGTGTATTAATCCTATTCTTTGTATTTAAATATATACCTGTATTAATTTCTTCTTTCTATTTACATATCATATCCTCAATATACAGGGTGTCTCGAAAATATTGGTACAAACATTTAGGGGAGGTAGGTAACATCTAAAGGAATGTGAATCGCATAGGAACCCATAACCGAAAACGTCACGGGAAAGTAGTAGCGTAGCAGAGCCTCAAGAAGCAGAAATGACACAAGATAGTAATTAGTGGCAAACATTTATTTGACATAATATTAACAATGGAGTACGAGATGGATGCATTTCATGATGTTACAACAGATTCTCGGAGGTTCCACCACGAGACGCGATGCATGCGTGACACCGACGCAGCATGGATTGGCGGACACGGTTGAACACACTTGGAGTTATTTTGACAGTAGCAGCAGCGTAGACGAGTCTCGCCACGAGATCCATTTCCGTCTCCACAGGCGATTCATACACGATAGATTTGAGGGCCCCCACAGAAAGAAATCAAGGCTCGATAAATCAGGTGAGCGTGGGAGTCAGGCAACGGGTCCACCACAGCCAATCCATCGACGCCCAAAACGCCTGTTCAAATGATCATGAACACACCTTCAATAATGGGCAGGCGCCCCGTCATGTTGAAACCAAATGTAGCGTCTCACATTTGCTGGAACATCATCAAGTAACCCTTGTAGAACTTGTTCAAGAAAGATCCGATATTTAGCGGAGTTCATGCGGGATGGTAACGGGTATGGGTCGACTAAGCAGTCACCGACTATACCTGCCCACACATTTATTGCGAAGCGAAGTTGTGCTGCACGGGGGCGCACACCGTGTGGGTTGTCGTGAGCCGACACATGAGCATTGTGCTGATTGAATAAGCCTTATCCGTGAACAAAACATAGGCTGGAAAATTCAAGTCTTGAACACTTTCTAGGAGAAACCGTCTACCGACTTACGGTGACGTTTCCGTTTATGGGTTCCTATGCGATTCACATTCCTTTAGATGTTACCTACCTTCCTTAAACGTTTGTACCAATATTTTTGAGACACCCTGTATATGTTAAACAACGTTGATGACAAGCTACATCCCTAACTCCTTGATTTAGTATTCTTTCTTCTGTTAATTTATTACCTGTATCTAATACTCAGGATTTCATTTGTAAAATAAATGATCGTCTCAACAATGGGCTCGCAAATTTAAAAATAATAATAATAATAATAATAACAATGGGCCCTCACGAGCCCACTATAGCTCATTGCGTATATTCCATGCTGTTACTGAGAGATAAGCTTTACTAATACAAATATTAATATCTTTCTTACAACTCTAGCATCAAAATTCAGATAATTATGATATTGGACTTTCAAGAAAGATACAGATAAAGACTGAAACATGCTGATGACTTTCTTGTGGACAGTTCACTAGACTAAAACAAGTGGGAGCTGTCATCTAGAAATATCTAGATTTAAATTATTTAACTATTCGATAAACCATTACTTCGATTAATATCAATACATTATTCATATTAATGTAATAAGTTATGAATTAGCTATTAACAGTAGGTTTTTTTTTCCTTTAACATTTCAAGTTCTGTTGGATCCCAGGCCATGTTGGGATACAAGGAAACGAACGTGCAGACTATGCCGCTAAACATCCATCCGACAGAGAATTATCACAGCATTACGTCCCATATCTTGACTACAAAAGTAACATTCGAAGAATGTGTAAAGAACAATGGAGAATTCAATGGCAAGCCCAAACGCACAATAAACTCCGCCAAATAAAACCTGAACCGCAACCGTGGACCTCCAGTTTCCGTATAAACAGGAGGGAGGAAGTAATTCTAACTAGAGCGCGAATTGGCCATAGTCATCTTACCCACCTTTATCTCCTCACAGGTAATGATCCTCCACAATGCACACAGTGCAACTGTCCACTCACAATAAAGCATATTCTTATTGAGTGTACTTTATACACCACTGCCTGCCAAGTCTCTTTTAGCTTTCTGCCAAATCTTAAAGAACCTTTGACACTCTGCCACATCATAGGTAACGACGCTAATCTACTGGAGTTCTTTCACTTCACAAAAAAGATCGAATTATATGATCGTTTTTGAGTAATGCCATCACAATCACCATGCATATGTAACATTTATAACGGTGATAGGTGCAATATGGCCTAAGTAGCCCTTGCACCAAACAACAACAACAACAACAACAACTAGCAGTTCAAAATCGCTCATTTTATTGACGGCACTTCTAACGTTACTGTATAAACAATTAAGGTTTAGAGTTCTTGTATATTTAACAACCCTAACACAACCCTTAAAGTTTTTTTGGCTCTCTTCCCTGATATTAGCTACCCACTTACGTGAAACGTTTCTGCCCCCAGAACATCTAGATAATACGTCCAGATGGGGTAGTAGATAAGAACTCTTAAGGTGTGTGCAAGAGTTACTTTGACAAATATTATCAGATAAACACGTGTCAGTATTACCCACATATTGGTGGGTAATACTGACTAGCTAGCAGTTTCCCCCCTAGCTAGCAGTTTCCCTGAATCTTTAAGGATCCTCAATGATACTGGCAAAAACTTTTGCACCACATTTGTTTAAGCGTATCCCGTCTCTACAAAACAAATTCCTTTTACCTACAAGTGTGGGCCATGCTGATAGAAATTTCCCCCCCCCCCCAAAGCCTTGCAGATTCCTTCAAGTCTTGAGTTAATCCACAAGGCTCTCAACATATAATCCCTCCTATCGTGTCTGGGCAGAATTGTTGGCGGACAATGCAGTGATGCATCTATTTGGTGTGAAATAAGCTGGGAAAGGAAAAATGCCGGTAGGTGTTTTATAGGCCTAATGAATCTGATGAGTATAAGATGCAATTGTGCAGAGAAATAGAGTGGGCCAGTAAATCAGAATGTCTTATAATCGGGGATTTTAATTTTAAAGATATTTACTGGGACTTGTGGGTTGGTCACTAGCACACTAGCAAAACTTTTGTGGATTTATTGGTTGACTGTTTTCTACAGCAACATGTTCGAGAGGCAACCAGAGGGAGTAATACTCTTGATATGATTATCAGCAGTGATTATTCATGCAATAAGAATTTGCCTAAAAAGAAACCAATGGGTGACAGTGATCACAATTTACTGATGTCGGAATTACTTAAAGATGTAACTACGATCAAGGGTAAAGGGAAGAGCTTTTGCTTTCGTAAAGGTGACTACAGAGATCTCAGACAGTTTTTAAATTCTGTACATTGGGATCAACCGATGATGTTACCAACGTTGAATTCAAAATGGGAAGCCTTCAGGGACTTAATTTTGGAGGCTACTAGACTTTTCATTCCAACTAAGAAATACTGTTCAAGATTTAGGCCTAAATGGATGTCAGATGAATTAATCAGGCTTGTGGCATAGAAGAAGAATGTATAGGATGCATATAAAGTATCAGGTGACACAGAAGCCTATGGCAGGTATAAACTAGTCTGTAATCAAGTCACAAAGGAGGTTAGGCAGGCAAAGGCACATTACCAGAAATCTTTGGCAAAGGATGCAAAAAAAAAAAAAAAAAACAGCAGAGTTCTTTACTTATGTAAACTCTAAAAGGAAAGGTATGAATCAGATTGGACCACTTAACATAGATTGGTTAACTATTGATGATCATGCTCAGGTTGCTGATAAACTGAATGAGTATTTTGCATCTACATTCACACATGAGGAGTCATTCAATAAGCGGAGTGCCAAATGTTTGTCAGATGCTAACAGGGAGCTAAGTGATTTTGTAATAACTGAGCAAAGTGGAGGAAAAATTATTGAAGCTAAACATAAGGAAGGCAGGCAGGCACGTGGGATGGACGGGATCTATCCAGTTATATTAAATACTGTTCTTTTTAATAAGAGACAGCAAAGGAAGTAAGCAAACCCGTAGCCATAATTATTTGAGCCTCCTTGGACTCGGGGGAGGTCCCCGTGGACTGGAGGTGTGCAAATGTATCACCAATTCACAAAGGGAGGGTTCAAAAGGTGACAGAAGTAGCTACAGATCTGTTAGTTTAACTTGTGTTCGGGGGAAAATAATGGAATCGCTGGTTAAAGAAGCATTGCATGATCATCTAGACAAGACTGCAGTAATAGTTAAGACACAACATGGGTTTGTTAAAGGGAGGTCTTGTCCTGTCAATTTGATTGGATACTGTGGTGTGGTCACAAAGGAGCTGAATGCTCAAAAATAATTTTGATATCAGGCACTTCAATTTCGGGAAGGCTTTTGATACTGTTGCACATGGAGGACTGCTGTGCAGGTTGGAGAGGTGTGGCATTGAGGGTTGGTTGCTGCAATGGATGGGGGGATGGTTGGGTGGGAGACGACGGAGAGTGGTGATCAATGGACATTGCTCTTCGTGGACAAATGTTGTTGGTGGAGTTCCCCAGGGTTCGGTGTTGGGCCCGTTGTTGTTTTGTGTATTTATCAGTGATATTGATGAAGGTATATTAGGTTTAATGTCCAAGTTTGCAGATGATACAAAGATTGGCAGGATTGTTAACGACAGTATGCTACTCCAACTGGATCTAGATAAGTTGGGAAAATGGACTGAGAAGTGGCAACTTAAGTTTAACATTGACAAATGCAAAGTACTGCATATGGAGGCGCCTCCGTAGCCAGGTGGGAAAGAGCAGCAGCAGCAGTGCGTAGCACACGCTTCTTGATTAGACCGGTGTTCGAGCCCGTCACCACCAAATACGGAGGATGCGGAAAGGTCAGGAAATGACCACTGCATATCCCGGAGTAATATGGCCTTAGTTGCTAATGCTCCTAAAAAAAAAAAAAAACTGCATGTGGTTAGCGATAACTGAAGAGAATTGTACCAACTCTGTGGTGCTACAATCAGGGAAGTGGAAAGTGAAAAAGTCCTGGGGGTAATTGTGCCGTCAAATATGAAGTTCGCTGAGTAGTGCAGACTTGCTGCCAGGTCATGGAGTCTTCACAATGATATATAGGAATTTTGCTAGCAGGCACTGGGAGGTGATTATCCTGTTATACAAGGCAATGATCAGGCTACACCTGGAGTACTACGTACAGTTCTGGAGGCCACATTTTAGGAAGGATGTAGAGTCGCTAGAATGAGTACAAAGAAGAGCAACAAGATTAGTGAGGGGAACAAAGGGGTGCTCTTTCCAAGAAAGACTTAAGTTCTGCAAATTGCAGTGCCTGGAGAGTAGGCACCTGCGAGATGATCTGATTGAGGTGTATAAGGCATTGAATGGGTTGAGCAAGCTGAATGCTGATAGGATTCTTCCTCTTGCTCAGACTAAGAACCTGAGGGGGCACAGTTTCAAATTGAGGAAAGATAGGTGTAGAATAGATGTGTGGATATTTGCCCTTAGCCAGTGGGTAGTTAACAAAACATGGAAGTCTGTTCCACCCACTGGCTAAGGCCAGTGTGTGGAACAGGTTTCCATGTTTTGTTGTGGAAGTGAATATCCTAAATAAAATTTTTAAGGCTGAGCTGGACAGGCATTTGGAATGAATGGATTTTTTTTTTTTTTGGCTGATGCTGCATAAGCTTGCTTTCTTGCATCGTATGCCTCTACTAATGCTAATGCTAATGCTAAAGTTCCCAGGTGTATCAATTATTACGATAAATTATCTTAAATTTTATTATTATTATTATTATTATTATTATTAGCCATATGGGACAAGGAAGCCTGAGGCTTAGGCTGCACCAGCCAAAAAAAAAAAAAAAAAAAAATAGACAACTACACAAATAATTATAATAACGATTAAAACAATGTAAGTCGCACTTGCTATGCTCCATTAACACTAATCAAATCCAAATATAGTAACGGCTTTATAAGCACTAGTACTCTGGGTTTTGATGGCTGCGTTAGTTCCATATTCATACAATGATGGCGCTGGGAGTAATTGAGCAAGTCCACTCTATATCTTACTACTCTGTGAGAAACGATATGATAGAACATTGTAGATGATCCCAGAATATCCTAGAAAGTGGGAATATTATTTGGATAGTGGCCCTGTATAAGTCGTCCTTGTATTTTATGACAAAGAAATTTACATAATTTAGTCACATCTGTTGTATAAATGGGTTTGTAATACCGAAAGCCTTTGATGAAACACATCCGGCAGCAATTACCAAAGTTTTTCGCTGCCAGTCTACTTTTAGAAGCTCTTCCCAGGAGCCAGGTAAATACTGCAGTATTGTTTAGAATCTTGTATATGACTCAACCTTGAATCATTGGCACCTGTGGACAGTGCAGCATGATTGGAGGCCCGAGTCATGCTGCAGGAAATCGATTAAAGGAAGGCGATTTGCTGTTCCCATTTCATTTGAAGTTTATTCTGCAACAGGATCATCGTCTCTTATTTGTTACTTAGCATTTTAGCATTAGTAGAAGCATACGATGCAAGAAAGAAAGCTTATGCAGCATCAGCCAAGAAAAAAAAAAAAAAAAAAAACGCTCCCATTTCACCCCTCCGTTCATTCCAAATACTTGTCCAGCTCAGCCTTAAATTTATTTAGGCTATCAACTTTCACAACCACAACAAAAGATGGAAGTCTGTTCCACCAATCAACGACCCGCTGGCCAAAGGCAATCTTCCGCACATCTATCCTACAACTGTCTTTCCTCAATTTGAATTTATGCCCTCTCAGGTATAGAAAAGAGATCCCATTAGCACTGCATGTTGAGTCTAGAAAAGATCCCATCAGCATTGCATGAAAAGCAATAATTGTATTACTTGTGTGGGCTTTAAAACAAATTACTCTTCAAAAAGAGTGAAATATGACAGCGGATTCAAGTTGAAAGTTATAGCATTTTCCAAAACTGCAAACAATTGTGCAGCAGCCAGAAAATTTGGCGTAAGTGATAAGTTAATGCGACTTAAAAAAGAACAAAGATTTGTTAAATAATTTGCCTAGAACAAAATGTGCTATGAGAGGAGGAAAAGGTCATTGACCCGAACTCAAAGGTAATCTTTATGAATGGATATCAGCTGAATGCCAAATTGGATATATTGTAACAAGAAATGCCATTCGCCTTGAAGCACTTCAATGGGCATAATCTAAACCTAAAGGATTAGTATTTTGCAAAAAAAAAAACAAAAATAGCTCAGTATCTACCAGACGAATTGGAAAATAAAATTACTGATTTTCAAAGAAATATAACAAAAATACGAAAGAAACACAATTTCCAATGCCACACAAAAATATAGATCAAACATTCATAAATTTTGAGGTGATAAGGAACCTGACTGAATTCAACAGAGCCGAAACAGTTTCAAGGAACACAACTGGACATGAGAAAAATCTGTTTATAGTCGTATATGCATGTTAGGCGGAAAAAAGTTCCCTCTATCATGCAAGTATTTTGTTCCCATGTTAGAGGGAAGTTGTTCCCCCTACCATGGGTTGAGTTGATTAAAGTGTCTGTCTAGTAAACAGGAGATCGTGAGTTCGATTTTTCACCGGTGCCTTAGTCGTTGCCATTATTTTTAAAATAGCCTTTGTGGTCTGATCGGAAAATTTACCAAATGGGAAGAACTAGGATTTGCTCGCCACTGATTAAAATTACCATTACGTGCATGGTAGAGGGAATTCTTCCTTTCGAAATGAACCTGTCTGTTTGATTTCGAAAGGAATATAGTTTGCTGGTTTTCGATACATTTAAACCACATACGACACAAAAAAAAAATATTATCCAAGATTAATATAACAGTTGCTGTTATACCAGGTGAATTAACATCACTTGTGGGTAGCACAGTTGGTAGGATCTCCGTTATCCCCACACCCAGTAGAAAAGATCTGAGTTCAAGTCCCACTGATGACCAGGAATTTTAAAGGGCCATTTTCACAATGTGGCTGAGTTAGTGGGTCTCAGGCAAGGGTAGCAGGAATTTTTTTTTTCTTCTGAAAACTCGAGATTTTCGTCGGCAAATAGAAAATCGACCACAAAACACGCAATTTACAGACAGTATATAGTGAGCAATGTTAGGAGCATCAGCGACTAAAATCCAATAATCAGTTGTGTAGTCTGGGCGGTAGCACACTGGTATCGTCACCGTCCTTCCCACACCGGGTGGAAAAAGCCCGGGTTCGAATCCCGTCGATGACGCGAGGAACTTCAATGAGCCTTTTTCACTCCGTTGATGATTTAGTCAGTCTCAGATGTAGATAGCAAGATTCTTCCCCCCCCAGAAACGGGTTTTTTTCGTCCAGCAAAACAGGCAAATCGACCAGAGAACACACAATTTACAGACGAAATAAATATACGCGTAGATGTGTTCATTTCCGAGAGACACTAATATCATAATTGGTAATCAGTTGTGCAGCCATTAAGCTGTTTCTCTCAACTAACTATTAGCATTAGTAAAGGTACATGATGCAAGAAAGCAAGCTTATACAACGTGTCTCAAAAATACACGGCATAACTTCAGGAATGAGTTTCTCATATGTAGACACTAAAAATATTTTATATCAACATAGTTCCGGAAATGCTTAGTTTCCGAGTTTTGAAGTTCTGTCTATGACGTTTAACTGTTCACATGACAGTGGTGGAGAATGAAAAGGACCTGGGGGTAATTGTGCAGGCAGATATGAAGTTCTCTGAGCAGTGCAGACGAGCTGCAAGAGTAGCTCATGGTGTCTTGTCAATGATATACAGGAATTTTTCTAGCAGGGATAAGAAGGTGATTATTCCCTTGTATAAGGCAATGGTTAGGCCACATCTTGAGTACTGTATACAGGTCTGGAGGCCTCATTTCAAGAAGGATGTAGAGCTGCTGGAACGGGTACAGAGAAGGGCAACAAGATTAGTGAATGGAACAAAGGGTTGCTCTTACGAAGAAAGGCTTAAGTTTTGTCAATTACAGAGTCTGGAGAGTAGGCACCGGCGAGGTGATCTGATAGAGGTGTATAAGGCTTTGAATGGTTTGAGCATGCTCAATGCCAATGGGATTCTCCATCTTGCTCAGAATAATCACCTCAGAGGGCATAAATTCAAATTGAGGAAGGACGGATGTCGGATAGATGTGCGGAAATTTGCCTTTGGCCTGCGGGTGTTTGGTTGATGGAACCGACTTCCATCACTTGTTGTTGAAGTTGATAGCCTAAACAAATTTAAAGCTCAACTGGACAGGTATTTCGAACGAACGGAGGGGTGAAATGGGAGTGGTGTGTTTTTTTTTTTTTTTTGGCTGATGCTGAATAAGCTTGCTTTCTTGCATCATATGCCTCTACTAATGCTAATGCTAAAACGGGGACTCTTACAGCTTGTAGATTTGACTCCATCTGATTCGACCTTGCCATTGTCATTTAAGAGACGACGGTTTCCTATTCGGCTGCCTTTTGAGATGACTATAAATAAAAGTCAAGGGGAAACGTTTGATATATTCGGAATTTTGCTTACTAACTCTGTATTTAGTAGTGGCCAATTGTACGTAGCAATGTCTCTACTCAGATCATTACAGCATTTATAATAAGCTTACCAAAAGGGCAGAAGAATACAAAAAATGTTGTTTTCAAAGTATTATGGAGATTGTATTACCTTTTAAGAAGTTGGGCCGCAAAATGAGTGTCAGAGTACATTTTTACACTGCCACATAGACTTTACCCAGAAAGTCTATGTGGCAGTGTAAAAATGTACTGCCACATAGACTTTCTGGGTAAAGTCTATGTGGCAGTGTAAAAATGTACTGCCACACTGCCACACAGACTTTACCCAGAAAATTGAGGAAGTGTAAGTGAAGAACAGGTTTCACCAGGACATTAAAGACATGGAGATGGGGTACCATCTCCATGTCTCAATTTTTAAAATGAAAGGTGAGTTTTTAGTGCAATTTCTACTATTCTGCCCTTTTTAGTAGTAATTTTAAGATGTATTTGAAAATTGCGAAATTTTCGCAACGGGTACTGCTAGTAAAAATTAATGGTAAATTAAGGGGAACCGCAGGGTTTCAGAGAAAAACCTTTTGAAACCACTGCTGTAGACAATTCTGAATCTTGGATATTTCTGAATCCGTATTAAAATATTATTAACCTGTCTCAAAACCCACCGAATCCAGATTTTTGAGTTCAACTTCTCTTTCATTAACTATGTAATATCGGATGAGATACACCATAGTTTACCCCTTAATTAAACCTCTTTCATAAAAAAAACAAAAAAAAAAAACAAGAAAGATCTTAAATAAAAAAATAATAATAATAAAACCGTTAAAACTTTCTGTGGAACCCAGTTCAAAAGCTTCAGACTGGTCTTCGTTTTTACTAATTAAAAAAAAAACAAAAAAAAAACACGTATTATTTTTTTCCACTGAAATGTTCTGCCCGGCTATTCTACTCTTAGCGCTAATATCTAAAAAAAGTATAAAATCTTGCTTCCGGTATCCTATATACATTTCGTTTTGTTTGAGTACTGATTTGATTTAGTGAGAGGGCACTAAAGAGATTATTGCTTTTGAAGGAAGTTGGGATTTGTTGATTGTACTTTCGTATGGCTGGTAGTCGTATTCATGGTTTCGCCACAATATATTCTCGGTATATACTTTTTATATTTTTGAGTTCCACTCCTGTGATTGTTCTGTAATATTTTAAAAATCGATGCGATTAGCTTACCGTATTTTCCGGAGTATAAGTCGACCGTGGAAACCATAAAAAATCTTAAAGGAAAACCTAAAACAACAAAAAAAAAAAAAGTTAAGGTAGACATATACCGGGTATAAAAATTCTAAAATTGAAATGATAACACTTATTTTACAGTTATTTAGACGTGAACATCTGTTATCACTCTTGCCCCAATTTAACAAAGGTGCTTTCTTGGTGTCTGTAAGAACTCCCTTTTTTGTTTTAATTAATGAAATTTAATTTTTACCCCTTTTTTAAAAATTATTATTATTAGCCATATGGTGCAAGAAGCCTGAGCCTTCTGCTGCAACAGCCAAAAAAAAAAAAAAAAAAAAAAAATTCATTCCGAGTTACCCAGAGAGGGAGAGGGAGTCTGAAGTAAAAGGGAATCACCAAGAAAGAGAAGAATGATTGATATCCAGCTCAGGACCCTGGGTGTGCCAAGCCCATACCAGATGTGAGTACGTGGGGTTAATTGAACTGAATATGGTGACATATGATTTGCCAAACTCAAAAATATGAAACAAAAGGAACCAATAATAATACATTTTTTATTGTATTTTATATAATTTAAGATCAATCTTCTCCCGAATTGAAACACAGACCCTCTCATGGTGTGTGGCAGACGTAACATGAATGTGTGTATATTTGTCAGCTGTTTGCATTTAGCTGGCGAATCCCCAGCTCTACTCCCCAGATGCATGTTGTCTCACAGACTGCACATTGTAATAGGATTTGTCTGGTAAATGCCAAACAAAAAATTAGTCTCTTGATTTGGAGTATAATGAAATGAAAAACAGAAAACAGTGTATAACCAGTTTGAGAATATTGTGTAAACGTACAAAGGAGGAATTGATTTTATTTAAAAATTAAAAAAAAAAAAAAAAAAAGGGAAAAAGTGGCATCTGTCAAATGCTCTACTAGCAGTCAAAGGTTAATTCCAATATATGCGAAACATGTTATATATACAGGGTGGTCAATAGGTAAGGAAACTTTTGTCTAACTGCTCTTATTATTATTAGCTGTGTGGTGCAAGGAAGCCTGAGGCTTATGCTGCTCCAGCCAAAAAAAAAAAAATTCCCAGTTACCCTAGGGGCTTGCAACTGATGAGTATGGGCTTGGCACACTCAGGGTCCGGAGCTGGATATCATCATTCTTCTCTTTCTTGGTGATTCCCTTCTACTTCTGTCTGCCTCTCTTTTATCATCCCATGTTGCAACAAAGTTTGAACAAGGATGAACCAACAGATTGTGATTTGCTGAGTGGTTTTAGCCGCGAGTGTTATGAACTCAGATATCATTGACAGTGTTTTGGGGACTGACTGAGCCACATTTAAACTAAATAGAACTGTTAATAGTAATAACTGTGTTTATTGCTTTCTTAAGAATCTCAATTGAAGTAGTTTTAGTTGCTACAATGAAGGTATATTCTTTTACAAGGCTTTAAATGCTCCTGGCTTTACAGTCTGGCCTGAATTTTAACATGAGGTATTCTCAGACTTTTTTTTTTTTTTGTTTGATGGAACTGTGACAGCAAAAAGCTACCTTAGACTGCTAAAAGACAGACATGCCATTAATACAGACCACAATCAATTTTCAGCATTGCTTTTTTTATTCAGGATGGGACTCAGCTCACTGTTAAAAAATTATATGCAAATTCTTTCACAGTGTTCCGAAGTTGATGGATCTGATGGTGGGGTTCCACTGAATAGCTTCCTTGATTTAACACCCAGTGATTATGTTTTGTGGGGATTCTTAAGGTATAAAGTATTTAGTAATAAGCACAAGTTTCTGCTGGAGCATCAACAGAGAATAGTTAGGGAACTTGAGAACATTTCTGAGGAATTTTGCCTTACTGTTTGTTATCACAGATTAATTACAGACCTGTTAGTTTAACTTCTGTTCCGGGGAAAATAATGGAGTCACTGGTTAAAGAAGCATTGCAAGATCATTTAGACAATACCGCAGTAATAATTCTGACACAGCATGGGTTTGTTAAGGGGAAATCTTGTCTGACCAATTTGATTGGATACTATAATGTGGACACAGAGGAACTGGATGCAAAAAATAATTTTGATATCATATACTTAGATTTCAGGAAAGCTTTCGATACTGTTGCACATGGAAAACTACTGTGTAAATTGGAGCAGTATGGTATTAAGGGTAAGTTGCTACAATGGATAAAAGAATGGTTGAGTGGGAGACAATAGAGAATGGTAAACAATGGACACTGCACTTTGTGGACTAATGTTATTAGTGGAGTTCCCCAGGGTTTGGTGCTAGGTCCATTGTTGTTTGTGTATTAATGAATGATATTGATGAAGGTCATCATCAGCCATTTTCAATCCACTGCAGGATGAAGGCCTCTCCAGCAACTTTCCAGTTCCTTCTGTTTTGAGCACTGGCCATCCATTTACTACCCACAAACTCATGAATTTCATCTATCCATCTCCGCTGTTGTCTTCCAGGTTTTCTTCTAGCTCCGTTTGGGTACCATTCTGTTATTTTCTTAGTCCATCTGTCATCATGTCTTTGAGCTATGTGTCCTGCCCAAGACCATTTTAGTTCTTTAGTTTTGATAAGAATGTCCTTTACTTGAGTTTGCTGCCTAATCCATGTGTTTCTTTTCTTATTTAACAGTCTGATTCCCAATATAATTCGTTCCATTCTTCGCTGTGTAGTTCTCAGCTTCTCTTCCATTCTTTTGGTGAGTGCCCAAGTTTCACTTCCATAAGTCATGGTGGGGAGTATACATTGGTTCATTATTTTACGTTTCAGACAAACTGGGATATTGCTCTTCAGTATGTGACTATATTTCCTGAATGCTATCCATCCAAAATTTATTCTTCTCTTGACTTCCAGCCATTTATCGTTATTACAGCTAATAACTTGTCCCAGATAAGTATATGACTCCACCTTTTCAATTACTGCTCCTTCAATCATTATTTCCCTTTCTGTGGCATACTTGTTCATCATTACTTTTGTTTTAGCCATATTCATCTTTAGTCCAAAATCCTTACTAACTGTGCATAACTGATAAGATTTTCCTCTAATTCTTTGGGATCGTGGCTTATGACCACAATGTCATCTGCAAATCGTAAATGGTTTAGGTACTCTCCGTTCACATTGACTCCTTTCTGCAACCAGTCTAATCTTCTGAAAGCTTCCTCGAGGGCAGCAGTAAACAGCTTCGGAGATATTATCTCCGTGTTGAACTCCTTTCTCGATTTTAAGTTTCCTACTGTCTTTGTCTAGTCTAATAAAGGAGGTAGCATTCTCATATTTTCTTCAAAATCATAATATGTGGGGTATCTATGCCTTGTCTTTCCAGTGCCCGTTGCCTTATTCTGTATGGAGTCAAATGCCTTTTCATAATTCACAAATGCCAGGCACAATGGTGTTTTATATTCATTTGCTTTCTCCATTAGCTTTGATATTACGTGAAGGTGATCCATAGTTGAGAATCCTGTCTTAAAGCCAGCTTGCTGTTTCGGTTGATTCTCATCAAGTATTCTTTCTAATCTGTTAGTAATGACCTTTGTGAACAATGTGTAGATGTGGGATAACAAGCTAATTGATCTATAATTTCCTAATTTCCAATTTCTGATTTATCACCTTTCTTATGTAGCAAAACTATGATTGCATTATTCCACTGCTTAGGTGCCACGCCTTTTCTAATGCATTTTGTGAAGAGCCTTGCCAGTGTTTGTGTAATGTCTCTTCCTCCCAATTTTAACAACTCTACAGTAACTTCATCTTCCCCCGGGTCTTTCTGATTCTTCATTTTCGTCAATGCATGTTCTACCTCATCAGGAAGAATATTGGGTATGTCGTATGTGTTGCTAATTTGCAATCCACCTTCCCAACTGCTGGCATCATTTCCTCGCTCCTTGTATAATTCTCTATAGTAGTCTTCTGCTATTTGAATTATGCCTTCTCTGCCGTTTATAAGCACACCATCGCTATTCTTCAGTTTCAGTATCATTTGTCTTTCTGTATTACTGCTCATGGCTGCTGATTTAAATCCTTTGTTTTCCCTTACTGCTTGTTCTAGCTTTTTTGTGTTAAATCTTCTTATGTCCTCTCTGAGTCTCTTTCTAATGGCTTTGTATACTCAGTATACTCAATTTCTCCTTGTCAGTGTTTATCATTTTTCGCCTTCGGTTCATCATAACAAGTGTTTCTTGACTAATTTTTTCTTCCTTGGATTTCTTTTTCCCTATAGGTTTCTTGGGCTTTATCATTTTTAGAAAGTTGTAATATTCCTCGTCGATATCTTGGTCCTGAGCAGTCTGCAGAAGCTCAAACTTGTTCTTAAGTTCTAGTACATACTACTTTTTCTCCTCTTCTGTTATCTCAAAGACCTTTGTATTATTTACTCGAGTCAGTTTTTTCCTTTCCTACATCTATATCAAGTGTATATCTTATCATTCTGTGATCACTTCCAACATTTACCTTATTCAGGATGGTAACGTCATTCACAATATATCTCCTGTTAGTGAGGATGAAGTCGATTTCATTAGTTGTTAATCCATTTGGACTCTTCCATGTCCACTTTCTGTTCACCCTTTTCTTGAAAAAAGTGTTCATTACTGACAATCCTTGATGAAGGTATATCAGACTTAATGTCCAAGTTTGCAGATGATATAAAGGTTGGCAGGATTCTTAACGACAGTATGCTACTGCAACAGGATCTAGATAAATTTAGCAAATGGGCTGAGTAGTGACAACTGAAGTTTAACATTGACAAATGTAAAGTACTGCGTATGGGTAGCAGTAACCGAAGAGAAACGTACCAACTGTGTTTCTCTACACTCAGGGAAGTGGAGAATGAGAAGGCCTTGGGGGTATTTTGTGCAGTCAGATATGAAGTTCACTGACAAGTGCAGAGAGGATGCCAGAGCAGTTCAGGTTGTCTTGTCAATGATATACAGGAATTTTGCTAGCAGGGATAAGGAGGTTATTATCCCCCCTGTATAAGGCAGTGGTCAGGCCACAGCTTGAGTACTGCATACAGGTCTGAAAGCCTCATTTTAGGAACGATGTAGAGTTGCTAGAATGAGTACAGAGAAGGGCAACAAGACTGGTATGGAGGAACAAAGGGGGGGGTGCTCTTACAAAGAAAGGCTTAAGTTCTGCAAATTGCAGCATCTGAAGACTAGGTACCTGCGAGGTGATCTGATTGAGGTGTATAAGGTCATGAATGGATTGAGCAGGCTCAATGTTGATGGATTCTTCCTCTTGCTCAAAGCTGAGGTGGCGTAAACTGAAATTGAGGAAAGACATTTGTCCTGGAAATTTACCTCTAGCCAAATTTCCTTTGGAGCTAATGGATGGGTGAAATGGGAAGGTTTTTTTTTTTTTGCTGATGCTGTATAAGCTTGCTTTCTTGTATGATATGTCTCTACTAATGCTAATCACTCTGTTCTCTAAAGAATACAGTTTTGCAAAAACCAAAAGGGTGGCTATTTTGGACAGATGTAAAATTGTTTTCATATATATATATATGTATATATACACACCCTTTCTACCATGCTAGCATTAATTAAAATGCACTGACCTACCATTAATATATGTACACACCTCCATTGATGATTAGTCACGTCCTTCCCATGCACCACATGTTAGGCACAATTATAAATATGCTTGTGCTTTTCATATATGATATGCATAAGCATTTTGTATATATATGTAGGGTTGAATTAATAAGTCAGTTAAGTGTGAAGATGGAAGTGTAAATTACACAAAATGCCAAAAACTAATAGCAAAGGATAGCAGAAATATGAGAAATTGAAGGTGTGAAAAAGAATGTGAATATCCTATATGTTATAATGAATTAAGTAAAATTATAGGCTGAATTGTAAAGCCTGTAAAGTAAAAATGATTAAGTCAAAATTATTAAATTAATAAAAGCAATAGTAGCAAGCATCAGATATGGGTGGACCAATTTGGATATAAGTCGAAAAAAGGGGTTAGAGTAAATATGCAATTAAATCTGATGTTAGCAAAAGTAAATATTGATACGTGATCAGATATTTCATCAGGGGACTACACCTGATCATGCATCTCACAAAGTATGGACCATGTGCATACTTTGTGAGAGTTATACTGCTTTCCCCCTATTGATCCCACTTAGTTTATTCTTAAATTTCTTCTCTTCTACAGATATGGACAAGTATAGAAACGCAGTCCTTGTTGCATGACCAGGTGTAGTCCCCTGATCAAATATCTGATCATGTATTAGATATATGTGTGTTAATTTGTCCCCCCCCATATCTGATGCTTGCTACTATTGCTTTTATTAATTTAATCATTTTGACTGAATCATTTTTACTTTACAGGTCACTCCTCTCTAATTGGCTTTACAATTTAGCCTGTAATTTTATTTAAAACCCCAGGGGCTCACATCTGGTGAGTATGGGCTTGGCACACCCAGTCCTCAGCTGGATATTGTCATTCTTCTCTTTCTTGGTAATTCCCTTCTACTTCTGACTCTCTCTCTCTCTTGGGATAATTGAGAAATTTTCTTTTTTTTTTTTTTTTGTTGGTTCAGCATAAGCCTCAGGCTTCCTTGCACCATATGGCTAATAATAATAATAATTCATTATACCATATAGGATATTCATATTCTTTTTCATCCTACAATTTCTTATATTTCTGCTATCCTTTCTTATTAGCTTTTGGCATTTTGTGTAATTTACACTTCCATTTAACCCCAGGGGCTCACATCTGGTGAGTATGGGCTTGGCACACCCAGGGTCCTCACCTGGATATCATCATTCTTCTCTTTCTTGGTGATTTTCTCTCTCTCTCTCTCTCTCTCAGGGTAACTCAGAATTTTTTTTTTTTTGGCTGGTACAGCATAAGCCTCAGGCTTCCTTGCACCATATGGCTAATAATAATCTTCACACTTAACTGATTAATTAAATCAACCCTACATATATAAACTTTTGCATTCTCTGCTGCTGCTTTGCGTGCTCAGGTGCATTTGTCATATCTTATTTATCTGCTGGAAGTCAGAACTTTGTTCCTCAAACCATTCCTGCACAACAAGTGCCCGATGGCTCGGTGCATTGTCATCTTGGAAGACACCATCACCATTCAGGAAAAAGTGTAACATAGCAGGGTGTACAGTCAGCAAGCAGTTGATGATAGTGGAGATTAGTGATATGCTGTTCAACATGCACCAGGGGTTCCAAGTTCCTGCTAGTGAAACATGCCCCACACCATACAACTGCCTCCACTGGCCTGCACTTTTGATACCGTGCATGATGGATCAAGAGCCTCATGTCGTTGACGCCAAATCCGGACACGGCCATCCATGGTGTGGAGTAAATAATTTGACTCATCTGACCAGGACACCTTCTTCCAGTCTTCTAACGTCCAACTTGCATGCTCTTTGCACCAGGCAAGTCTTTTACGCCGCTGAAACTTGTTTAGGAGAGGATGCCGTAGGGGTCATCTGCTGGTATAGCCATATGTGTGAGCATGCGACGCATGGTTATGCCAGATATTGTTCCGGATTGGCCCATGTTGTATTGGTTAGTCAACTCTTCAAGTGCTGCGCCTGTTTGCCTGTACGAGTCAGACCCAGCGCTCACCTTTAACTTCAACCTTTTGCTGATCTTTGCAGATTTGCCATCGGGTCGTTGTTTGACCATTTTGATGCCAGTCCTGGTACACTTTAACTACGGCGGCTCTCGAACACCTCACTAGTTCAGCCATTTGGGAAATTGAGGCACCAGCTCGTCGAGCTGCCACAATCTGTTCTTCATCAAAGTTCGATAAATCCTTCCTTTTACCCATCATGCTTGGAATTTTACTACCTACTGAACATATATATATATACAGTAAACCCCCGCTATTCGCTGGGGTTACATTCCTGAGAAATGCCACGAATACTGAGTTATTGCTCCCATAGTAATAAAGGGGTTCCGTTCCAAAGTATGAAATATATAAGAAAAACTAGTCTAAAATTTTGTCTATGTATGTATTATATGTACCTTCATAATATGACTATGTACATAGTGAATTGCAAGGATATGGCATCCAAATGAAAATAAGAAACAATTTAATATTAAATGTAATATTTATTAGAAATTTCAAACAAATCTTTCAAACCAGTGCCTTTGCTAGCTAAAAAACTTATCCCGCCAGTGCTATCACCAGTTTCGCTAAAGTGTTGATAAAGGAGTTTTGCCTTTTCACGAATGATGAGTGAACTTAATGGAATTTTATTTTGAGTTCGGTCTTCTATCCACAGATTTAAAGCTTTTTCTATTTTTTTTTAAATTTAACATCACGAGTTAGAGCAAATTTTTGAAGCAATTATCACGTTTTCACGGACACTACGGCCGATTTTTTTTCTTCCGATTTTTTGATTGATCATACTGTTGGCTCATTGATTTTATAATGTTTTGCCACTTAGGAGACACTTTCACCATTAGAAATTTTATCTAATAACTCAATTTTATTCGCTAATGTCATGACCTTCTTTGATATTTTCACATTTCCCTCGTTATTCTAGCCATATTTTTGTACGGGTTAGAAAGAACTTGTCCACAATAAAGTCACTTTCTTCTGTTAACACACTCGAAAAAGTCTGTTTTACACTGCTAAACGGTACTTTTGTAAGCATATAAATTTATAAATTGATAAATTTATTCACTTTATAAGCATATAAATTAAAAGCAAACGATGAAACCTTCCATGAAAAGCGCATAACACATACTGAACAAGGATTAGCGAGAAACATCCACACTCGCGATTTTGTCACCCCTCTCCCCCCCCACCCACTGAGCGCTGTTTTGACTGGGAAAGATAATTTTAGCCACGCCCATGTTTTTTTACGGCGAAAAATTTCACGGCGCTTTAAAATTCACATTTTTTTAGGTTTCATTTTATATTAAATCGGCGACTGCGAATACGCGAAACCGCGAATACAGATACCGTGAATAGCAGTGGTTTACTGTATATATGTATATGGATAAGCAGATTAGAGTAGGAGTTGAGCTGACCACGTCAGATGTAGTAAATGGAAAAAATTAAATAGGTACCTGTAAAATAAAATAAAAATAATACAAATAGTGCTTAATGCTATAGATCCGATGATTTTAACTTCTCCGTCACGGATCAGTAGCCAAAACCATAGGTAATACAGCAAGAAGTAAGGCCTCTTGTTTCTGATATGAAATATACATAGCAAGAGGTAAAAAAGCAAGCTACGCAAGTGGAAATTTAAATAGCCAGCTACACAAGAGGAATTTAAACAAAAGTAATATAAATAAAGAAAGGAAAATGACAAAGGAGGACAACTTACTATGCTGCCAAGCAGGAGCTGGTGATATGGACTGAGGGGAGTAAACGTCAGCTTGGCTGTATCGGTGAACCAAAGAAGTTAGCAAATTAGTTCTCTGCATATTTATAACGTTAAAGTAACCCCAAGTGTGGGAGGGGAGAAGGTGTAAATCGGTCAAAGTTAACGTTACCAGTGTGATGGGGAGGATGGCAATTAAACAAATGAAGCATAAACAATCCAGGATAGAGGAGAAATACAAAACTGACAACAAAGTTGCTCACGAGAAATAAAAAAAACATAGGGTGTAAGAACATTAAAAAGTAATTATATTATTATTATTAGCCATATGGTGTAAGGAAGCCTGAGGCTTATGCTGCACCAGCCAAAAAAAAATTTCTGAGTTACCCTGAGAGAGAGAGAGAGAGAGAGAGAGAGAGAGTCAAACATAGAAGAGAATCATCAATAAGAGAAGAATGATGATATCCAGCTCAAGACTTTGGGTGTGCCAAGCCCATACTCACCAGATGTGAGCCCCTGGTTTGGAAGAAGAGGAATACAGTGGTTCTCGGGCAGTCTGGGGGTGCGAAACCCGTACCACTAGTAGTACCTTGGACATGGGTCTATGAGTAATGTTATATTATAAAAAATATGTTTTTCCAACTACTTATGTTGTTGTTTTTGGTTTTTAGGAGCATTAGCAACTAAGGCCATATTGCTCCGGGATATGCGGTGGTCAGTCCCTGACCTTTCCGCATCCTCCGTATTTGGTGGTGACGGGCTCGAACCCCGGTCTAATCAAGAAGCGTGTGCTATGCACTGCTGCTTCTTCCCACCTGGCTACGGAGGCGCCCCAACCCAACTACTTATAAAAAATATAAGTAGTTGGAAAAACCGAATTCTTGGAATAGACGAAAATGAAAAGGGCAACTTAGCTTTATGATCACCTGCATTGGATTAGCGGCGGTTTATGACCTTGTCCTCTGGAGACTGGGGTGGGGGCGTATACAATACTGCACTGGCGTTCTGTTTGTCCCTTTACCCTATTTATAGATTGTCTTGTATTCACTGAACCATAAATTTATTTCGGGATTTCTAAGAATTTTGGAAACGGGAGTTCTAAGAACTTTAAATGCATTTCGGGACTTCTAATAACGTTGAATGGATTTCTTGACTTCTAAGAACTTTATACATTTCAGGACTTTAAGAATATTGTATGCATTGTGGAATGTCTAAGAACTTTGTATGCAGATCACTTTATCATTCATAAACTAAAATCAGTTAGAAATGAACCTTTCCTTCGGAAACACATATGCTAACAAAAGAAAGTGTCTCTTGATTTGCGAAAAGTGGAAATTATTCGTGAGTTAGAATGTGGTGCAAAAAATGTTGAAGTGTATAAAAAGTTTTCTTTATCTTCTTCAAGTGTATTGACATTGTGGAAGAATAAAGATATTTACATATCAGCACTGGAAAAGAGCATAACCGAAAAAAAAAAAAATTAGAAATTGAGAGTTTGTAGATGTTGATGAAGCATTACTTCAATGGTTCACTACACAAAGAAGTGCTGGATTTTCAATAGATGGTCCGATCTTGAAGGCTCAAGAAGAAAAATTTGCTAAACAACTTGGACACGAGGATTCTTTATGTAACAATGGTTGGCTGAATCGATTTAAAAACCAACATAACATCGTTTATGAAAAAAATTAGTGGAGAATCTTGATCTGCAGATCCAATAATGGCAAATGAATGGATTGACTGTATTTGGGCAGGAATCAGGAAAGATTTCAATTATAAAGACATCTGCAATGCCGACGAAACAGGACTGTTTTATAATTTGATACCTGACAATACATTTAAATTCAAAGGGGAAAAAATGTGTTGGTGGAAAAAAATCAAAGGCTCGCTTGACGGTACCTGTATGCACAAATATGACAAGAACTGATAAAAAAAAAAAAACTGTTTGTTATCGGAAAATCGTTAAAGCCTTGGTGTTTCAAAAATGTAAGGAAACTTCCTGTGGATTACACTGCGAACAAAAAAGCTTGGATGACTTCGGATATTTTTCGGCAATACGTAAATGACTGGAATAAGGAGCTGGTCAAACAGAAGAAAAATATTTTATTGTTAGTTGAAAACTGTCCTGCACATCCCCAGATTCAAAATTTGTCCAGCATTAAGCTAGTGTTTCTTCCTCCCAATGCGACATCAGTTTTACAAACAATGGACATAAGTGTAATCAAGAGTTTTAAAGGATTTTATAAAAGATTTCTAGTTCTACATCTGATCAGTCAAAGAGAACAGAAACTTAGTCTATATTGATATTGGATGCTATAAGTTTGTTGAATGATGCGTGGAACAGCGTTACTTCGACAACCATATCGAATTGCTTCAAGAAATCGAAATTAAATTCAAATGAAATTTCAATCGTAGATGAAGATGATGGAAACGGAGAAAATAACTTGCCATTATCTAAATGGTTGCTACTTAACAATGTAGGTTTTAATACAGATAACATCGATGAATTTGTATGAGTCGATGACAACTTGGTAACTAGTGGTCTTCCTACAGAGAGTGATATTGTATATGCTGTGCTCAACAATGACAATAACGACGATGATTGTGATGATGATGATATGATGACAAGTGAATCAAAATCAGTGCCGACAATCTCACAAGCTCATGGTACAATGGACATCGTCAATTTTTTGAAGGAACTGAGGCAAGTAATGAGACTTTTAAAGCATTGAGTGTTTTAAGGGGAAACTTAAGAAATATCAAAGTGAAATCTTTAAAACAAACATCAATTTTGTTTTTAATTACAGAGAAATAATTTAGTATTAAGTGTATGGTTTTAAAATTACAGACAAATAAATTAGCATTAGTAGAGGCATATGATGCAAGAAAGCAAGCTTATGCAGCATCAGCCAAAAAAAAAAAAAAACACTTTCACTTCACCCATCCATTCGTTCGAAATACCTGTCCAGCTGAGCCTTAAATTTATTTAGGCTATCAACTTCCACAACAAGGGATGGAAGTCTGTTCCACCAACCAACTACCAATTGTTTATTATTAAGTGTATTGTAGTTTATACAAGTATATTAATACAAATAATATGTAGGTGTATTATTTTTTTCTCTCTAATATTTCTTTTGTTTTTTGAATCTATCTTTTTATCAAGTTATTGAGAATTTAAAAAAATAGGAAGTAGATTTAACTCATCACTGATATAAAGTGTTCATTGTTTAATGGTCCCAGGGGTTTCCCCATCTCCTCTATCACGGATACAGTGAGTAATGGTTATAAGGAGGAAATTCGTCGGTCCCTTGATGCTCATTATAACCAAGTTCGACTGTATTTGAATGCACTTTTTTTTGAGATGTTGGAGTGCCCAGTGGGAATTTCCTTTGGTTTTGGCTGCTGACCTTTGATGAAGAAGTTAAAATCATCAGATCTATAGAATTAAGTACTATTTTTTTTATTTTATTTTATTTTACAGGTACCTATTTAAATTTTTCCATTGTTACTATATCTGATGTGGTCGGCATTTCTCAACTCGTACTCTAATCTACTCATCTATATTCTATTATGACCATTGGGTATATCTGCTATTACTAGCAGTTCCTCTTGCCCATAAACCATCCCAATATTTTAATATATCACTCCTTTTTAAATGATCATTCTTTTTAAACTGTTACTATTCACTACAACCACTTGTTATTAATACACTGTGTGTGTGTTTGTATATATTAGCATTAGTAGAGGCATATGATGCAAGAAATCAAGCTTGTATAGTATCAGCCAAAAAAACCAAAGAAAACCTTCCCATTTCACCCATCCATTAACTTCAAATGTTTGTCTAGTTCTGACTTGAATTTATTTAAGCTGTCAACTTCTACATATGGAAGTTTGTTCCACCATTCAACCACCCACTGGCTAAAGGCAAATTTCTGCACATCTATTCTACAACTGTCTTTCTTCAATTTGAATTTATGCCTCCTCAGGTGACTAATCTGGGCAAGAGGAAGAATCACATCAGCACTGCACTTGCTCAAACCATTCAAGCCATATACACCTTAATAAGACCACGTCGCAGGTGCGAGGTGGTCTGATTAAGATCTGGTCTAGTCTCCAGACACTAATTTGCAAAACTTAAGCCTTTCTTTGTAAGAGCAACCCTTTGTTCCATTCACCAATCTCATTGTCCTTCTCTGTACTCATTCCAGCAGCTTTACATCATTCCTAAATTCAGACCTCCAGACCTGTATATAATACTCAAGGTGTGGCCTGACCATTGCCTTATACAAGGGGATAATCACCTCCTTATCCCTGTTAGAAAAATTCCTGTATGTCATTGACAACACACCATGAGCTACTCTTCCATGTTGTCTGCACTGCTTAGAAAACTTCATATCTGACGGCACAATTACCCCCAGGTCTTTTTCATTCCATACCACCCCAAGTGTAGTAACACACATTTGATACGTTACTCTGGGGTTACTGCTATCCATATGCAGTACTTTACATTTGCCTATGTTAAAACTTCAGTTACCACCTCTCAGCTGATCTGCTCAACTTTTCTAGATCCGTTACAGTAGCATACTGTCTTTACAGTCATTAACAACCCTGCCAATCTTTGTATCATTTGCAAACTTGGACATTAAGCCTGATATACCTCCATCAGTATCATTAATAAATACAGTAAACAACAAAAGACCCAACACCGAACTGGGACTACACTAATAATATTAGTCCACGAAGAGCGGTGTCCATTGATCACCACTTCTGTCTTCTCTCGCTCAACTATCCCTTTATCCATAGCAGCAATTTGCCCTTAATGTCATACCGCTCCAATTTGTATAGTAGTCTTCTATATTAAAAAAGTAAGAGATTACCTCAATATTTTTCATGGAATGCTTCCAGTCAATTCTCTCCCAAATGTGACGAATAAAATAAGATGAAAAAAGATGAAAAAAACGAATTAATGAATTCCCTCACTCATAGAGATATGACCAAATCTGATGGGCAACGGAATCGAAAGCCGAGAGCCCCAACACAACACCGAAGCACATCAAACCACCGCAGCAAGATCACGAGTGCGAGAAGACATTGTGTCTGAATAAATAGTTAAAACTGTTTCCAATAATAAATAATTAAAATTAAAAGGATTAAAAGTTACAATTTGGATGAATACTCAAACGAAATGCACAGCTGTGAAATTAGTAAGAATTTTACCAATTCTTAAGTAGTCTTCTATAGGCAATAATATCAAAGGTTTTTGTAAAATCCAAGTATACGATATTAAAATTCTTTTTAGCATCCAGTTCCACTGTGACTACATCATAGTATCTTTTTTTTTTTTTGGTAGTTGTCGCATTGGCTTCTGTGGCCATAGTGCACCTCCCAAGGTTTTTGCAGTACTTTGATCCAAGCCTGACGCGGGATTCGAACCTGTGACCTTTGGGTTGCCAGGCAGGCACTTTACCCACCTGGCTAGCCCGGTTGGCTCATAGTATCCAATCAAATTGGTCAGACAAGACTTCCCCTTTACAAACCCGTGCTGTGTCTGAACTATAACTGCAGTCTTGTCTAGATGATCCTGCAGTGCTTCTTTAACCAGTGCCTCCATTAATTTCCCTGGAACAGAAGTTAAACTAACAGGTCTATAATCACTTGTGTCACACTTTGGTGATCCTCCTTTGTGAATTGGGGTCATATTTGCACATCTCCAGTTCAAGGAAGCTCTCATAATTATGGTTAAGGTTTTGCTTACTTCCCTTGCTGCCTCCTTTAATATAACTGGATAGATCCCATCCATTCCAGGTGCCATTCTCATGTTTAACTTCAACAATTTCTCCTCAACTTTTCTCTCAATTATTACAAAATCATTTGGCTCGCTGCCAGAGTTTGATAAACTTCTGGCATTCTCCTCCCTGAATAGCTGATCATGTGTGAATGTAGATTCAAAATACTCATTGTTTGTCAGCTATTTGACCAGGATCCTCAACAGTCAAACCATTGACACCAAGTGGACCAATATGATTGATCCCCTTCCTTCCTTCTACAATTTACGTAAGTAAAGAACACTTAACAAGTTTTGAATTACTTAACAAGTACAGGTCACTGCTGAAAAAAGCCGTGAATTAGGGTTGAATATGAAAGTGTCTGCAATTCTGCCCAGACACGATAGGAGGGAGTATATGATGAGAGCCTTGTCGATCAGTTCGGCCCTGGAAAGACTGTGCAAGGCTCAAGGAGTAGAATTTTTTTCAGCCTGGACTGTACTTGTTAACAGGAGAGACTGCTTCTACAGGGATGGGATACACTTAAATAGAAAGGGTGCAAGAATATTTGCTGATTCTATCGAGGCAGTGTTAGGTGGGTCGGAAAACTGCTAGCTTGGGAGGAGACAAAGACTAATAGATTAACAGTATCCACTGGCAGAGGTGAAAGAGATTCTTGCACTGCTTCTATTGGAATGAACAGAAGCTTGAAAAACAAGATGCAGAATATTTCAGAGACTGCTGGGAGTCATTACGGTACAAGTAAATACATGGGTTGTGTTAGTGTAGGTAAGAATAGAAACAGGTGCATGTATACTTGCGTGTACACCAATGCTAGGAGTTTAGTAAATAAATTTGATGAATTTGAGGTATTGCTCAAAACATCAAAGGCAGATATTGTTGGGATATCAGAGACGTGTCACACAGATATAAGGAATGCAGAACTGAAGTTTGGGGAGTAAAATGTCTACAGAAAGGATAGACAGGATAGGAAGGGAGGATGGGTTATGCTATTAATTAAGAAACACATAAAATCCAAGGAAGTGAAGCCAGTCGACATCGCTGGACAGTAGTGTCGAGTCAGTTTGGTGTGACATAAGCATTGGGAGATCAAAATTGAGAGGAGTGTGCTATAGGCTTAATGACTCTGATGAGTATAATAAGAAACTGTACAGGGAAATGGAGTGGGCCAGTAAATCAGAGAGTCTTATAATGGGGGATTTTAATTTCCCAGATACTGACTGGAATTTGGGGGCTGGTCACTCACACACTAGCAAGGCTTTTGTGGATTTATTGGATGATTGTTTTCTACATCAGCATGTTTGGGAAGCAACTAGAGGGAGTAATACTCTTGATTTGATTATCAGTAGTGATTCTTCATGCATTAAGAATCTGCAGATAAATGAACCACTAGGTGGCAGTGATCACAGTTTTCTGAAGTGGGATTTACTCAAACAGGTATTGGGCAGGTCGTGCCTGACCAATTTGATTGGATACTATGATGTAGTCACAAAAGAACTGGATGCAGGGAATAACTTTGATATTATATATTTGGATCTTAGAAAGGCTTTTGATACTGTTGCACATGGAAGACTGCTGCACAAATTGGAGCAGTGTGGCATTGGAGGCAAATTGCTGCTATGGATAAGGGGATGGTTGAGTGGCAGAAGACAGAGAGTGGTAATCAATGGACACTGCTCAACGTGGACTAATGTTATTAGTGGAGTTCCTCAAGGTTCAGTGTTGGGTCCATTGTTGTTTTCGGTGTTTATGAATGATATTGATGATGGGATATCAAGTTTAATGTCTAAGTTTGCAGATGATACAAAGGTTGGCAGGGTCGTTAAGGACACTACTGACGCTATGCTGCTGCAACAGGATCTGGAAAGGTTGAACAGATGGGCTGAGAGGTGGCAAATGAAGTTTAAAATTGACAAATGTAAAGTATTACATATGGGTAACAGTAACCCCAGAGCAATGTGTCAACTCTGCGGTACTACACTGACAGTGGTGGAGAATGAAAAGGACCTGGGGGTAATTGTGCAGGCAGATATGAAGTTCTCTGAGCAGTGCAGACGAGCTGCAAGAGTAGCTCATGGTGTCTTGTCAATGATATACAGGACTGAGACAGGAATATTTCTAGCAGGGATAAGGAGGTGATTATTCCCTTGTATAAGGCAATGGTTAGGCCACATCTTGAGTACTGTATACAGGTCTGGAGGCCTCATTTCAAGAAGGATGTAGAGCTGCTGGAACGGGTACAGAGAAGGGCAACAAGATTAGTAAATGGAACAAAGGGTTGCTCTTACGAAGAAAGGCTTAAGTTTTGCAAATTACAGAGTCTGGAGACTAGGCACCGGCGAGGTGATCTGATAGAGGTGTATAAGGCTTTGAATGGTTTGAGCATGCTCAATGCCAATGGGATTCTTCATCTTTCTCAGAATAATCACCTCAGAGGGCATAAATTCAAATTGAGGAAGGACGGATGTCGGATAGATGTGCGGAAATTTGCCTTTGGCCAGCGGGTGGTTGGTTGGTGGAACCGACTTCCATCACTTGTTGTTGAAGTTGATAGCCTAAACAAATTTAAAGCTCAACTGGACAGGTATTTCGAACGAACGGAGGGGTGAAATGGGAGAGGGTTTTTTTTTTTTTTTTTTGGCTGATGCTGAATAAGCTTGCTTTCTTGCATCATATGCCTCTACTAATGCTAATGCTAGGTAACTACCATTAGGGGTAAAGGGAAGAGTAATTGATTTCGTAAAGGCGACTACGATGGACTGAGACAGTATTTAAATTCTATACAGTGGGACCAACTGATAATGTTACCAACAGCAAATTCAAAATGGGAAGCATTCAGAGAACTTATCTGGAAGCTACTAGGCTTTACATACCAACTAAGAAATATTGTTCAAGGTTTAAGCCTAAGTGGATATCAGATGAACTAATGAGATATATTGCAAAGAAGAAAAATGAATAGGATACATACAAATTAACACATGAAACAGAAGCCTATGATAGATACAAGTTGATCTGTAACCAAGTTACAAAGGAGGTTAGGCAGGTGAAGGCAGATTACGAGAAATCTTTTGCAAAGGATGCAAAGAAAAACAGCAAAGAGTTCTTTATTTATGTTACTAATATCGATGGGTCAACTGTTGATGATCCTGCTCAGGTAGCTAACAAACTAAATGAATATTTTGCATCGACATTCACACATGAGGAGTTATTCAGCGAGCGGAATGCCAGAAGTGTATTCAACTCTGGCAGTAAGCTAGATAATCTTGTAATAACTGAAAGTAAAGTGGAGGAGAAATTGTTGAAGATAAACACAAGAAAGGCACCTGGGGTGGATGGGATCTATCCAGTTTTATTAAAGGAGGCAGCAAAGGAAGTAAGCAAACCCTTAGCCATAATTATGAGAGCATCCTTGGACTCAGGGGAGGTACCCACAGACTGGAGATGTGCAAATGTGACCCCAATTCACAAAGGAGGATCAAAGGCTGACACAAGTAATTATAGACCTGTAACTTTAACTTCTGTTCCCGGAAAATTAATGGAGGCACTGGTTAAAGAAGCACTGCAGGATTATCTAGACAAGACTTCAGTTATAGCTCGGACACAGCATGGTTTTGTTAAGGGGAAGTCTTGCCTGACCATTTTGATTGGCTACTATGATGCAGTCACAAAAGAACTGGATGCAGGGAATAACTTTGATATTATATACTTGGATCTTAGAAAGGCTTTTGATACTGTTGCACATGGAAGATGCTGCACAAATTGGAGCAGTGTGGCATTGGTGGCAAATTTTTGCTATGGATAAAGGGATGGTTGAGTGGCAGAAGACAGAGAGTGGTAATTAATGGACACTGCTCATCGTGGACTAATGTTATTAGTGGAGTCCCTCAGGGTTCAGTGTTGGGTCCATTGTTGTTTTCTGTATTTATAAATAATATTGATGATGGTATATCAAGCTTAATGTTCAAGTTTGCAGATGATACGAAGGTTGCAGGGTTGTCAAGGACACTACTGACACTATGCTGCTGCAACAGGATCTGGAAAGGTTGTGCAGATGGGCTGAGAGGTGGCAAATGTAATTTAACACTGACAAATGTAAAATATTGCATATGGGAAACAGGAACCCCAGAGCAACGTATCAACTCTGTGGTACTACACTGACAGTGGTAGAGAATGAAAGGGTGGTTGTGCAGGCAGATATGAAATTCTCTGTTCAGTGCAGACGGGCTGTAAGAGTAGCTCATGGTGTATTGTCAATGATATATAGGAATTTTTCTAGCAGGGATAAGGAGGTGATTATTCCCTTGTATAAGGCAATGGTCAGGCCACACCTAGAGTACTGTATACAGGTTTGGAGGCCTCATTTCAAGAAGGATATAGAGCTGCTGGAACGAGTACAGAGAAGGGCAACAAGATTTGTGAATGGAACAAAGGGGTGCTCTTACGAAGAAAGGCTTAAGTTTTGTAAATTACAGTGTCTGGAGACTAGGCACCAGCGAGGTGATCTGATAGAGGTGTATAAAGCCTTGAATGGTTTGAGCATGCTTAATGCAGATGGGATTCTTCCTCTTGTTCAGAATAATCACCTCAGAGGGCATAAATTCAAATTGAGGAAAGACAGATGTAGGATGGACGTGCGGAAATTTGCCTTTAGCCAGCGGGTGGTTGGTTGGTGGAACAGACTTCCATCCCTTGTCGTGGAAGTTGATAGCCTAAATAAGTTTAAGGCTCGGCTGGACAGGTATTTTGAATGAACAGAGGGGTGAAGTGGAAGTGGTTTTTTTTTTTTTTTTTGGCTAATGCTGCATAAGCTTGCTTTCTTGCATCAAATGCCTCTACTAATGCTAATGTCAATGCTAACACTTTGCTGTTTTTCTTTGCATCCTTTGCTAAAGATTTCTTGTAATCTGCCTTCACCTACCTAACCTCCTTTGTGATTTGATTACAGACCAGCTTATATCTACCATGCGCTGCTATGTCACCTGATAATTTTTATGCATCCCATACATTTTTCTTCTCTGGCATGAGTCTCATTAGTTCATCTCACCTCCATTTAGGCCTAAACCTTGAACAAAATACCTTAGTTGGTATGAAAAGGCTAGTAGCTTCCAAGGTTAATTCTTTGAATGCTTCCCATTTAGAATCTCTTGTTGGTGACATCATCAGTTGGTCCCACTGTATACAATTTAAAAACTGTCTGAGACCACCGTAATTAATTTTACGAAAAAAAAAAGCCTTTCCTTTCCCCTGATGGTAGTTACATTAGCATTAGTTTAGGCATACAATGCAAGAAAGCAAGCTTATGCAGCATCAGCCAAAAAATAAATAAACCCGCCTCCCATTTCACCCATGCTTTCACTCTAAATGCCTGTCGAGTTCAGCCTTAAATTTATTTCTGCTATCAACTTCTACAACAAGAGATGCAAGTCTATTCCAACAATCAGCTACCCACTGGATAGGGCAAATTTCCCCACATCTATTCTAGAACTGTCTTTCTTCAATTTAAATCTATGTACCCTCAGATTTGTAATCTGAGGAAGAGAAAGGCTTAAGTTCTGCAATTTGCAGAACTTAAGCCTTTCTTGGTAAGAACATGCCTTTGTTCCCCTCACCAATCTTGTTGCAATTCTTTGTACAGGCTTCCTTGCACCATATGACCAAAAATAATAATCATGGATGCATGGTTTTGGCAACAGAATATAAATTTATAATTAAAATTTATTTATTATTATTTTTTTAACTCCGGGTTTACAAACCATTTATATAAATACAAGAGAACTGTTTGTAGAGGATAGGATACTCAGTCTCTGTAATTGACCACTCTGGGGTAAGTCACTCTCTCTTATGGCGGCATCCCCCTGTTCTTATTTGGGACATCCCAATCACTGAGAGCAGTTGTGCATATAATCAAGGGATTTGTATAGGTTACAGAGCATGATGCTCTTTATAAAGATAATTATCGCAAAGTAAATGTTGTTTGAATTGTAGTTGTCTCTTTAGAGAGTATATTGCTTTTTATTTTTAGATAGTAGTACTTCTAACTGATGTATTTCTTTATCTCTCAGTTCTGTAATGTGTTGCTGATTTTCTTTATTCAAAGCTAATAATTATTGGACCAGCTTTTTCCTGAAATTCCATTGTTGATTGGTTACTCTTGGTCAGGATCTTAAAATAGAGCTTGAAAACAGGGTAGATGCCCACAAAGAAATTAAGTTGGAGGGGCCCATCAAGCTCTCAGTTCCCCATGTCAATGGCAGAGCTTGAACTTGATCTGTTAGTAATCCTGGGTATAAGGTCTGAACCAACGTAAGCAGGGGTCGATGTGTGGCGCCGACACTACATGGAGGAATGCCGCCCCTCTATGTTACTCTAGTCATCTACCACCTCTACTAGGTGGTAGATGACTCTCATCAACTGGTGCAATACCACCACTCTGCTTATTGGAGGTTTGAAGTGGTGGAACCCATGTTTAGTCTCTAGAGCTAAGTTCCGGTCAACCCTTCCCTATCTCTTCCATCATGCAGTATGATTGATGACTTTTGAGGTTATGATGAACATCGTGGCGAGATCCAATATTCCTTACATTTCGAGGGTACAGCTCTAAAACGGTGTTCGCAGGCCGGCCGCTAGTTAGTACACCGGACCGAACCTATTGGTAATTCTCTAGGAGGCTTCCGGATCAGCTAGTGTATAATCTTGCTACCTCTACTCTGCCAGATAGTGACCGGAGGGAGTTTGAGTAGTGTGTATGCGAGGAGCATTGTCCAGGCCACGTTATGTCAAGGATCTGGGTATATTCTTACCGTGTGCGCCATATCCAAAAATTTCTTTACTTCACACAGCATGTCCCCCCCCACACTTTTCCTTACTATTGAATACACCATGAATTGTAAACTAATAGAGTAAGCTTATCTGCAAAAAGATCTAAACCTCCCAAACACTTCCTAGTTCATTCCACAAATATACGTGGTCTCAATTCTAATCACAACGATGTCCATTTCCACTTGCAGTCTGCCAAACCCTGTGTACTTTTCTTGATGGAATCTCAGATGAGCAGTAGTTGAATCGGTTGATTCAACTACTGCTCATCTCAGGTGCCCAAATTATTTGCTGTATGATTCCTTTCGCCTCAAAGGTGGTATTTGTGCACATGTCCACTCTGATATTCCCTGTCAGAGACTTGGCAATTTGGAATCTCCTCTCTTTGATCTTCTCTGCCTTAAAATCTCTCTACCTCATTGTGTCAAATTCATCTGTTGTCTCTGCCGTTCTCCCAACTCCACTAATCACTTAGAGCTTTTTGACTTTCTCCAGTCCAACTTTCCTAACAGTGAGGTAATTTTCGTTGGTGATTTTAATGTTCACAACTCCAGCTGGCTTCCGTTTTCTAGTCACACCGACCCAGCTGGTTGAGATGCTGAGGCTTTTGCAATTACTAATGACCTTGCACAGACTGTTCATTTACCTACAAGAATACCGGACAATCCTAATCATACGCTTGATCTTTTTCTCACAAACAATCCTTCTAAGTACACGGTCGAAGCGAGAGGTCCTTTAGGCACTGCAGACCACAACTTGGTGATTGTCTCTTCTTCAATGGAACCTTTATCTCATGGCTATTCCCAACCTCGTGTTGTTTGGCATTACAAGAATTCAAAATGGGATGACCTGTGAGACTTCCTTTCTTCTTTTCCTTGGTCGGATTACTGTTTCAAAACCTCTGACGTCAATGTTTGCTCAGATTGTGTCAGTGAAATTATTCTTGCAGGAATGGAATCCTTTATCCCACATTCCACTTTAAAATCTCGTCCTTTATCTAAACCTTGGTTTTCCAATAAATGTGCTAAGGCTGTTCAAGAGAAAAATGTTGCATATTGTAATTGGCTTGTTTCTAATTCTCCAGTTTCATTTTCTGCCTACACCAAAGCTCGCAACAATTGTAACGCAGTTATTAATCAGTCCAAACTAGAGTTTGAACAGGCTAAGAGTAGAAAACTTGCTTTTTGCCCTAATGGTAGCCGAGAATTCTGGTCTCTTGCCAAAGCTGTTGGCCGCAACTTTTGCCCATCTCTGCTCCCACCTCTGTCCAAACCAGATGGTTGTTTTGTCACTTCAGCCAAGGATAAAGCTGACCTGCTAGCATCCCGTTTTTCTTCCAACTCATGTATTAATGATCTTGGTAAAACACCTCCCACCATTCCCAACACGCTCCATTCAATGCCTTCTGTTGTCTTCAGTCAAAAGGATGTCAGAAGGATTTTGACGAATCTTGATGCTAAGAAAGCTCCAGGTCCCGATGGTATTTCTCCACTTGTTTTCAAAACCTGTGCTCCTGAACTTACTCCTATTCTTTGCCACTTTTTTTCACTTTCTTATTCCAAAGGTGTTTTTCCTTCTGCTTGGGAATTTGCTCATATCCAGCCAGTTCCTAAAAAGGGTGACAAATCCCTCCCATCCAATTATCGTCCCATTGCAATTACTTCTACTCTTTCTAAAGTAATGGAGAAATCAATTAACCGCCAACTCTTAAACTACCTAGAAACCTACCGTCTGATCAACGATCGCCAGTATGGATTCTGTCAGTGTCGATCCACTGGTGATATTCTGGCTTATGTTACCCATTTATGGACTAATTCAATGGAAAGGTTCGGTGAAACACAAGTAATTGCTCTTGACATCTCAAAGGCTTTCGATCGTGTTTGGCATAAAGGTCTTCTAAACAAGCTTCCATCTTATGGTTTGCCAACTGTTTTTTGTAATTGGTTATCCACTTTTCACTCTGACCACACTGAGGGTGATGGTAGATGGTTCTCTGTCTTCTGACTTTTCCACTAATTCTGGTGTCCCCCATGGTTCAGTTTTTTCTCCCACTCTTTTCCTCTTGTATATTAACGACCTTCCATTGACCTGAAATCCTATCCATAGTTTTGCTGATGATAGCACATTGTATTCCACTTTCCAGTTTGAGAAACCTCGCCCTTCCCTTTCAGCTTCAATCTCTCGAATACCTGCTACTAATTCCTTAAATGCCAATCTCCAGTGGGGTAAAGACAACTTAGTTGATTTCAATCCTTCTAAAACTCAGTCCTGTTTTATATCTCGCAAAAAGGATTCTTCTGCTCCTATGCTTATCTTTGGTGACACTAAGATTTCTAGGCAAGATGATATATTTCTTTTGGGAATTACCCTGACTCCTAATCTCTCTCGGCACAAGCATATTGCAAATACAGGTTGTTCTCGACTTTACAAGTTAATTTGTTCCTAGTGCGTGCTTGTAAAGCGAAAATTCTTAAAGCTGGAATTTATTTCCCATAGACATAATGTTAAAAATAGGGGTTACGTTATCAACAATGAAATTAGCTAATTATGTTTAAACAATGATTGATTTATCCAAAGAAATTAAAATGTATCGTGTAAAATCAAGCAAATTATAATAATAGAGAAATTATTTATGACTTACAAATGTTAAAGAATGTTTATTCTTCATCATCATCATCATCAACTAAATGCCAAAAGCAATGAGTGCTGAGCCAATAATGAGCGATCGTTGATCGCTCAATATTGGCTTGGCACTCATTGGTTTGTTGCACAAGGAGTCATCTTCTTCAGAAATGCTTCGAGGTATTTATTTCCTAGATAATCTTCTCTTTTCTTTATAAATTTCAACAGTATGCATAAGCATTTTTTAACAGAACCCACAAATTGCAACTAACATGATTTGTGCGGAGTAACAAGTTTACAAAGCTTAAAAAAAAAAGGAATGACGAGAAGATTCTGAAATATAAAACTATACTGAAATATAAAAGTAAAAACCCACACAATTCCAGCTATTGGTATTTTCACAAATGCAATAACTAACAGTTTACTACCTGTTTATAATTGCTTGCAGTAAGAGAAAAGCCCAATAAACAGGAAAGCACAAATTGTTTTTATTGTTTATCGTTGTGACTTCCAGAAATGTTCTTCAGAAAAATATCACAAAGCCTTTCAAAATTGGTTTTATAACCTATGATAACAAAAGTGTTGTGCGTTTAATGACTTGAATTGGTAACTAATACAATTTACACTATAAAAACGACCTTTTAGGGAGTTATATAGCAAAAATTTGAACTTCCGAGGTCGTGAAATGAATTACCAAAAAACAATGTGTTATTAGGTTCACATTACGATATTTTCGCGATACTATGGTAACGGATTAATATTGTAAAGCGGGATACATTGTATTGTATAGCTACGCATATGGTTTTCAAATGCGGTATTTACGAATGTTTAACATTCATTTTTTGCAATTAATTTTTGATTTTGTTGATACTTGATACATGGAGAAAAAAAAAAAAAAAAAAAAAAAACTTGTAAACCCGGGAACTCGTAAAGCAGGAACTGCCTGTATTGCTGCTTCTGCCTCGAAAAAACTTGGTTTTCTTTTTCACTCTTGGCATTACTTTTCTTCTAAATAGCTGTTCACTCTGTACGAATTGCAAATCCGCCCTACCAAGATATATTGTTTCCACATCTGGGGCGGTGTCCCCAAAACCTCTCTCAGGCTTCTAGATTCCATTCAGAAAAGGCCAGTTAGGCTAATTAATGACTCATCTCTAATTGTCTTTCCACTCTGTCTCTTAGACATACTGTTTCTACAGATACTTCAATGGGCACTGTTCTTATGAATTGGCTTTTATAATTCCCGCTCTCTCTTTTAAAACAGTTTGAACATTAGAATTAGCATTAGTAGAGGCATATGATGCAAGAAAGCAAGCTTATGCAGCATCAGCCAAAAAAAAAAAAAAAACACTTCCATTTCACCCCTCCGATCGTTCGAAATACCTGTCCAGCTGAGCCTTAAATTTATTTAGGCTATCAACTTCCACAACAAGGGATGGAAGTCTGTTCCACCAACCAACTACCTGCTGGATAAAGGCAAATTTCTGTACATCTATCCTACATCTGTCTTTTCTCAATCTGAATTTATGCCCTCTCAAGTGATTATTCTGAGCAAAAGGAAGAATCCAATTGGCATTGAGCATGCTCAAACCATTCAAGGCTTTATACACCTCTATCAGATCACCTCGCCGGTGCCTAGTCTTCAGACACTGTAATTTGCAAAACTTAAGCCTTTCTTCATAAGACCAACCCCTTGTTCCATTCACTAATCTTGTTGCCCTTCTCTGTACTCGTTCCAGCAGCTCTATATCCTTCTTGAAACGAGGCCTTCAGACCTGTATACAGTACTCAAGGTGTGGCCTGACCATTGCCTTATACAAGGGAATAATCACCTCCTTTTCCCTGCTAGAAAAATTCCTGTATATCACTGACAAGACAACATGAGCTACTCTTGCAGCCTGTCTGCACTGCTCACAGAACATATCTGCTTGCACAATTACCCCCAGGTCCTTTTCATTCTCTACCACTGTCAGTGTAGTACCACAGAGTTGATACGTTGCTCTGGGATTGCTGTTTCCCATATGTAGTACTTTACATTTGTCAGTGTTAAACTTCATTTGCCACCTCTCAGCCCATCTACTCAACCTTTCCAGATTCTATTGCAGCAGCATAGCATCAGTAGTGCCCTTAACAACCCTGCCAACCTTTGTATCATCTGCAAACTTGGACATTAAGCTTGATATACCATCATCAATATCATTTATAAATATAGAAAACAATAATGGACCCAACACTGAACCCTGAGGGACTCCACTGATAACATTAGTCCACTGATTACCACTCTGTCTACTCCCCCTCAACTATCCCTTTATCCATAGCAGCAATTTGCCTGCAATGGCACACTGCTCCAATTTGTGAAGCAGTCTTCCATGGCAACAGTATCAAAAGCCTTTCTAAGATCCAAATATATAATATCCAAGTTGTTCCCTGTATGCAGTTCTTTTGTGACTGCATCATAGTATCCAATCAAATTGGTCAGGCAACACTTTCCCTTAACAATACCATGCTGTGTCCGCGCTATAACTGAAGTCTTGTCTAGATGATCCTGCAGTGCTACTTTAACCAGTGCCTCCATTAATTTTCCTGGAACAGAAGTTAAACTCACAGGTCTATAATTACTTGTGTCAGCCTTTGATCCTCCTTTGTGAATTTGGGTGACATTTGCACACCTCCAGTCTATGGTACCACCCATGAGTCCAGGGAAGCTCTCATAATTATGGCTAAGGGTTTGCTTACTTCCTTTGCTGCCTCCTTTAATATAACTGGATAGATCCCATCCACCCCAGGTGCCTTTCTTGTGTTTATCTTCAACAATTTCTCCTCCACTTTACTCTCAGCTATTACAAGATTATCTAGCTTACTGCCAGAGTTGAATACACCTGTGGCATTCCCCTCGCTGAATAACTCATGTGTGTATGTCGATGCCAAATATTCATTTAATTTGGTAGCTACCTGAGCAAGATCATCAACAGTTGAATTGATATCAAGTGGACCAATCTGATTCATCCCCTTCCTTTTAGAGTTTACATAAGTAAAGAACTCTTTGCCGTTTTTCTTTGCCAAAGATTTCTCGTAACCTGCCTAACCTCCATTGTAACTTGGTTATAGACCAGCTTATATCTATCACAGACTTCTGTGTCACATGTTAATTTATATGTATCCCATGCATTTTTCTTCTCTGCCATATGTCTCATTAGTTCATCTGACATCCATTTTGGCCTGAACCTTGAACAATATTTCTTAGTTGGTATGTAAAGCCTAGTAGCTTCCAAGATAAGTTCTTTGAATGCTTCCCATTTTGAATTTGCTGTTGGTAACATCATCAGTTGGTTCCACTGTATAGAATTTAAATACTGTCTCAGACCATCATAGTCGCCTTTACGAAAGCAAAAACCCTTTCCTTTATCCCTGATGGTAGTTACCTCTTTGAGTAAATCCCACTTCAGCACACTGTGATCACTGCCACCTAGTGGTTCCTTTATCTGCAGATTCTTAAATGCATGAAGAATCACTACTGATAATCAGATGGTCGACCGGGCTAGCCGGGTGGGTAAAGTGCCTGTCTGGCAACCCAAAGGTCGCAGGTTCGAATCCTGCCTCAGGCTTGGATCAAAGTACTGCAAAAACCTTGGGAGGTACATTATGGCCACAGAAGCCGATGCCTCAACAACTACCAAAAAAATAAATAAATAAAATAAAAAATAATCAGATCAAGAGTATTACTCCCTCTAGTTGCCTCCCAAACATGCTGATGTAGAAAACAATCATCCAATAAATCCACAAAAGCCTTGCTAGTGTGTGAGTGACCAACTCACAAATTCCAGTCAATATCTGGAAAATTAAAATCCCCCATTATAAGACTCTCTGATTTACTGGCCCACTCTATTTCCCTGTACAGTTTCTTATTATACTCATCAGAGTCATTAGGCCTATAGCACACTCCTACTCTCAATTTTTATCTCCCAATGCTTATGTCACACCAAACTGACTCGACACTGCACTGTCCAGCGATGTCGACTGGCTTCACTTCCTTGGATTTTATGTGTTTCTTAACTAATAGCATAACCCTCCTCCCTTCCTATCCTTTTTTTACACATTGTACTCCCCAAATTCCAGTTCTGCATTCCTTATATCTGTGTGACACCACATCTCTGATATCCCAACAATATCTGCCTTTGATGTTTTGAGCAATACCTCAAATTCATCAAATTTATTTACCAAAGTCTTAATATTGGTGTACACGCAAGTATACATGCACTTGTTCCTATTTTTAGCTACCCTAACACAACCCATGTGTTTACTTGTACCGCAATGACTCACAGCACTCTCTGAAATATCTTGCATCTTGTTTTCCAGGCTGCTGCTCATTCCAATAGAAGCAGTGCAAGAATCACTTTCACCTCTGCCAGTGGCTTCTGTTAACATGTGCCATCACCAGTCAACCATCCATTTACTGTCGAACTTCAAACTCACAGAACCAACTTTTCATCTTGCTTGTTTATTCATTCAACTGCTATTTTCTGGAACAACCTTCCTTCATATGTATTTCCTGAACATTACAGTCTACAGAAGTTCTAGTCTAATGTCAACAAAAATCTTCTTTCATCTTCTCGACCTCCAACCCGTGCACGGTAGTAAGTACTATAGGTTCTAATACCTTTTGTGTTTGTGTGTAGCACACACTTCTTGATTAGACCGGGGTTGGAGCCCGTGATCACCAAATACGGAGGATGCGGAATGACCACCACATATCCCCGGAGCAATATGGCATTAGTTGCGAATGCTCCTAAAAACCAAATAACAACAACCGCCTCTTGTGTTTTGGTTTTCGTAAAAAAAAAAAAAAAAAAAACCCACCCTTTATCCATAACTTGCACCTAATGTCATACTTCTCTACTTTGTACAGCATTTTTTCATGTGGAACACTCTCAGAACCTTTATTGAAACCTAAGTATATATCAAAAAGTATATATAATATCAAAATTAATTTTTTTCATTCAGTTCCTTTGGTACTCCATCATAGTATCTAATCAGTTTGGTCAGGCAAGATCACCTTAAAAAAAATCCATGCTGTGATTGCAATATAGCTGCATGGATTTTACATAACCTGTTTTGCAAATTGGGCCTGTTCTTAATCCTTTTAAATGCTTATGTTCTCTAATCCTAGCTACAGAGTTGCTCTGATAATCAGCTTTTCTAAAAAAAGCACAACCTGTCTTTTGGAGTTCAATTTTGAGATCTATTGACCATACAATTACTGACTATACAATTTGGAATGGACTCTATCTTGGCAAAGGATAATGATCATTCTCTAAAAATTACATCTTTTTACTGTTAATGGTTTTCCACCTACAGCCAGCTGAAGTAACAGTTTAATAATAGCTGTCATATATGCGTGCATATATATGTGTGTATAAAAACCCCCAAACACGAAAGGTATTAGAACCTGTACTAGGAAATGCAGATGTAGACCTTTGCCTTGTACAGTGCATTGGTTGAAAGTTTGGAAGACAAGATTGACACACATGCACATATAGTTGTTATTATATTATAATATACACACACAGTTGTTATTATATCATAATATATATTCTATTTGTTATTAGACTGCAAGGGCTTCTTCACTCAGGAGTTATCAAAAGAGAAGACAGGCCTATATGGTATGATGTTTATGAGGCATTTCCCCCAAAGTATGAACCATTGTACAGCAGAGTAGCAGAATATAAGGAATTAAGACAGATTTTTTATAATGAAGATATCATTAGAGCGTAAGTAGTTTCATAATTAGAAAATAGCAGTTATCCATAACAAAGGAATTAAATTAATGTTTGTTAAAAAAAAAGTAGTAGACCTTTGCTAAATGTCAGGGTTACATTCTCGAAAGGATCACCATTCAAAAATTCAAGTGATTTGATTTTTCCCAAGAAAAGTAATGGTGTGAGTTGAGGGAAAGAAATGCTGTAGAATTTTGGCTATACAAAACATTTTGGACCAACGGTATTTTGAACGGTCTATTTTCAATTCCCTCTGTCCACAGTATAAAAGGAAAGTAGGGGAAAAATGAATGAGAGAAAATCACAGCAGTTTGCATTTATGATTTTTTTGCATTTATATTTATGGTTCATGTTTGCATTTATGCTTTTACAGGGATGGAATATGCTTAAATAGACAGGGTACAAGAATATTTAACCCCAGGGACTCTCATGTGGTGAGTATGGGCTTGGCACACCCAGGGTCCTGAGCTGGATATCATCATTCTTCTCTTTCTTGGTGATTCCCTTCTACTTCTGACTCAGATTTTCTCTCTCTCTCTCTCTCTCTCTCAGGTAACTTAGAAATTTTTTTTGGCTGGTGTAGCATAAGCCTCACCATATGACTAATAATAATGATAATAATAATAATTTGCTGATGCTATTAGTAATGGCCATATGGTGCACTAGCCAAAAAATAAAATAAATTAGTATATAAAAATAAATAAATAATAAAAGAAAAGGAAATAAATAACCTATGAATTTCCATCCTCCTGTAGGCAACTATCCAGCTGACCTTTGAATTTCCCCAAACTGCCAGCTTCAATGATCCATTTAGGTAACTTATTCTAGTAATTTGTAATTCGCTGGCTAAAATAAAACTTCCTGCAGTTCATTTATAACCATGAAAATTTTGTCCTCATTCATTTTACTTTTGCTGTTCAGAGCCTTAAACACCCCAATCAAGTCTTCTCTGAGGTGCCTAGTTTCCAAGCTGTGCAATCCACATATTCGAAGTTTTTCCTTATATGGATGCCCTTTTGCTGATCTCACTAAGCGAGTTACCCGTCGTTAGACCCTTTGAAGAAGCTAATGTCTTTTTTTAGGTTGAGTCTCTATACTTGAACATAGTACAGTAAACCCCGCTATTCGTGGGGGTTACTCTCCTGAGAAATGTCGCGAATACCGAAAACGCGAATACTGAGTTATGGCTCCCATAGAAATAAAGGGGTTCCGTTCCAAAGTATGAAATATATAAGAAAAACTAGTCTAAAATTTTGTCTATGTATGTATTATATGTACCTTCATAATATGACTATGTACATAGTGAATTGCAAGGATATGGCATCCAAATGAAAATAAGAAACAATTTAATATTAAATGTAATATTTATTAGAAATTTCAAACAAATCTTTCAAACCAGTGCCTTTGCTAGCTAAAAAACTTATCCCGCCAGTGCTATCACCAGTTTCGCTAAAGTGTTGATAAAGGAGTTTTGCCTTTTCACGAATGATGAGTGAACTTAACGGAATTTTATTTTGAGTTCGGTCTTCTATCCACAGATTTAAAGCTTTTTCTATTTTTTTTAAATTTAACATCACGAGTTAGAGCAAATTTTTGAAGCAATTATCACGTTTTCACGGACACTACGGCCGATTTTTTTCTTCCGATTTTTTGATTGATCATACTGTTGGCTCATTGATTTTATAATGTTTTGCCACTGAGGAGACACTTTCACCATTAGAAATTTTGTCTAATAACTCAATTTTATTCGCTAATGTCATGACCTTTGATATTTTCACATTTCTCTTGTTATTCGTAGCCATATTTTTATAGGGGTTAGAAAGAACTTGTCCACAATAAAGTCACTTTCTTCCGTTAACACACTCGAAAAAGTCTGTTTTACACTGCAAAACGGTAGATTTATCAATTTTGTAAGCATATCAATTTATAAATTGATAAATTTATTCAATTTATAAGCATAGAAATTAAAAGCAAATGACGAAACCTTCCACGACAACGCATAACACATACTGAACAAGGATTAGTGAGAAACATCCACGCTTGCGATTTTGTCACCCCTCTCCCTCCCACCCACTGAGCGCTGTTTTGACCGGTAAAGATAATTTTAGCCACGCTCATGTTTTTTTATGGCGGAAAATATTCACGGTGCTTTAAAATTCACATTTTTTTAGGTTTCATTTTATATTAAATCGGCGATCGCGAATACGCGAAACTGCGAATAGCGGGGGTTTACTGTATTTCAAGCATGGTTTAACAATAGCCTTATCTAATGGAATTATGATGTCCTTATCTCTACTAACAAATGTTTGATAAATCATCGATAGGACACCTTGGGCCTTAATTGCAACCTGTCTACAATGCTTGGAGAACTTCATGTCCAACTGCATCATAACTACCAAGTCCCTTTCTTCCACTACTGACTTTAGTTTAACTCCACCAAGTGTATAAGTTATTTTGGGATTACTGTTCCCCAGGTGTGTAAGACCTTGCATTTTGATGAATTAAAGCATAGCTGCCACTTCTCTGCCTATCCCTGAAGTCTATCTAGGTCACTCTGAAGAACCTCTGCTTGGCTGTGATCATTAACTAATCTACTGATCTTTTTACATCATCAGCAAATTTAGACAAAATGCCTCTATTCCTTCAACAATGTCATTTAACATCACAGCTCTGGTTCATACTATTTAAGAAAATCAAAAACAACAGTGGTCCCAATACTGATCCTTGGGGAACCCCACTTCTTATATTAACCCAATCTGAGGAATAACCATTTATCAAAACCCTCTGCCTCCTTCCCTGAAGCCATCATGCTATCCATCTAAGGAATTTCCCCGTGATTCCAACTTGTTACAGCTTATAAAAGTAACTGCTCCTGTGGGACTGAGTTTTTTTTGAGATTTGCTGGAATCTAAATAAACAGTGTTGAAATTATTTCTTAAATCCAGCTCATGAGTGACCCTGTCAGAATAGCTAACCAGATTTGTTAAATATGATTTTCCCTTTACAAAACCGTGTGTATCTTTCAGAATTCCATTTCTATCTAAATGATCCTGAATTCCACCCTTGATCATTGCCTCCATGATTTTCCCTACTACTGAAGAAGCTAGAGTGACCAGTTGGTAATTTCCCAGTACATTCTTAGAACTGCCTTTATGTATTGGCAATAATTGGCATTTTTCCAATCCAATGGAATCTCTCCTGAGTCCAGTGATGCTCTCATAATTAGCCTTCAATGGTTCAATGCACTCACTTGCCGCCTCCCTTAAAATTATAGGGTATATGCCATCAACCCAGGAGCCTTACTGGCCTGTAGGCTCGAAAGTTTTTCATTAAATAATCGTGAAATTTCAATATTATTAATTACATAATTTTCAACTTCATTGCCATAATTTCTCATTGACATAAAGGGTTTTTCTTCTATAAATAGATGCAAAGTAACTGTTGAGTTCATTTGCAACATGAGCTGGGGTATCTAATAGTATTCCACATTCATTATATAAGGGTCCGATCTGATTTGTCCTCTTTTCATTTATATAAGTGAAGAATTTCTTATCCCTGCTCTTTTCTCTCTTTGCCAGTGATTTAGCATAATCTGCCTTTGCCAGCCTAACCTTTTCTGTGGCACTATTACACATCAATTTATAGCTGTTATAGGCTTCAGTACTTTTTATGGCTCTGTAACTTTTCCACACTCTTTTTCTGCTCAAGTAATCTGGCAACTTCATTATTCATCCAACTTGGAATCCTCCTCATGCAGTATTTTTTTAATGCTATACTAGGGGGCTTCACCCCTGCTCGCTTTGCTTGCCCACCCCCGCGCACACTTTCCTATGTAAAATGTAGAGTTATACAGAGTAAGTCAAATCTTTTCTACTTAAAATACACACCTGTCTCACAACATGCACTAATTGATATCTAATCAGGAAATGACCTATGTAATTATTTACTTGCATTTACATAGGTCACTTAGGAAAGGCCTTTTGCTTTGGGTTCCATAATGCACGAGGAATATTATTGCAGCCGAAAGAGCAGGACTAAAATACTGAAATATTTACAAACTATACAAATATTTAAAGTATTTACAAAATACTATACTATTTACAAATACAGGTGGGCCTCGATTAATGCGATTAATTCGTCCCGCGAGCACATCGCGCAAAACGGAAACGCATTAATCGAATATCATAACCAATAGGAAAAATTATAATTGGTCCTTGACCTTCTGGAATGTCCATAAAGAATTTTAAAAATACCTTTTTAACTGTATATAATGTAAAAGATAATGAAAATAATTATGGAATTAAATGTTTATTGCATAAAACAGCAGTTCTTAAACTGTGCGCCGCGGAATATTTAAAATTTTCGAGGGAAACACAGCGATACTTGACATCTGTCGGACACCGTGCGAACTACTAGCTCGAGGTAGTTCACAGTTTCAGCATTTCTTATTAAGTTGTTTGGACCTAACTACTAAATGAAACTGTTAATTATTTCTTTTGGTCTGGGTGCGCCTTGAAAAAATTACCGAGACATTAAAGGCGCCATGAACCGATAAATTTTGGGAACCTCTGACATAAAATACACAATGAAGAAATTACTGTTGTGAACTATTTGAACAGTGTTGACTTTCTCTTTTCATCAATCAATTTCCGATAGCCGACAACAGTCTTCTCTGGGCCCTGGCGAAATAAATATCGCAGAAAACATCAAACCTTTTGTTTGAGGTTCTATGCGATACGAAAGATTTCATCTAATCATTTTACCATTATCTCCTTCGCAGTAACATTTTCATCTGGCTCATTTAAAAATTTGAATTTTTAAATGCAAGTCTGCATTGACTTTATTAGCAGGAGACAAACACGTCTTCTTCTGATGGTTGATGGAACACACCGAGGCGGGCAGCAGGAAAACGTTTGTTTATTGACCGTACGGCTCGCGGTAAGCTTAACGCGCGATTCAAATCTTTTTCAACTATCGCATAAAAAAAAAAAGATCGCGTTAACTGGAAATTTGCATCGTGTAAAGTGAAAAGTGGTATCATTTTTCAAATAGCGTTAACTGAATATCGCGTTAATCGAACTTGCGTTATGTGAGGCCTAGCTGTACTGTATACAGTATTCATTAATATACAAAAAAATGTTACAATGGAACATCAACTGTTAGACAGGGAAGCACGTGCACAAAGGTTGGTGAATGTTATGGAGCCAGTTGTCAATAATTCATTGCATTTTTAGTGAGTAATTGCCTCCCCCTCTTCTCTCATTGGCTTGAAAAAATATCACTACGAGGAAAACTTTTTTAATGTATAGAGAGAGATATACATTTAGGGCTTCTGTGAATAATGTTTTAAAAGTATACCAAAATTTAATTGCATTCTCTCTCTCTCTCTCTCTCTCTCTCTCTCTCTCTCTCTCTCTCTCTCTCTCTCTCTCTCTCTCTCTCTCTCTGTGAGATATTTACTCAGTTAATAGGGATCATGTAGCACCTTAAGCCGTCATAATTTTCTTTCCTGAAATTATAACCCTTTCCTTCGCCTTTTAGCTACTGCTACCTCTCTCTTCATCATCCACTGCAGAACTCTGTGATTACTGTCAGGCTTATTATGTCATCTGGTTCATGGGTGATGACCATGTCTAGAATATTCTTTTCCTTAATACTTTCCCTGACATGTTGATACAAATAACAATCATCTAGTTGATTTAAAAATTTTGTTCTCCATGTTGAGTTTCCTTCCCATTTGCTCCAATCAATTAGAGGTAAATTAAAATCACCCACAATAAGACATTGATGCTTACTTGCCCGTTCTATTTGCATATATGTAGAGCCTCTCATCATAATCTTCACAATCACCTGGCCTGTAGATTAGTAGTAGTAGTAGTAGTGGCACTTGATGCAAGAAAGCAAGTGTAGGAGCTTATGCAGCATCAGCCAAAAAAAAAAAAAAAAAAAAATCACACCATACCCTCCAAATGCCTGTCCAGTTCCTCCTTAAATTTATTTAACCTATCAACTTCCACAACGACAGATGGAAGTTTGTTCCAGCAATTAACCACCCGCTGGCTAAAGGCAAATTTCCGCACATCTATTCTACATCTATCCTTTCTTAATTTGAACTTATGTCCCCGTAGGTTCGTATTCTGAACAAGTGGGAGGATCCCATCAGAATTCAGCGTGCTCAACCCATTCAAGGCCTTATAGACCTCAATCAGATCACCGCGCAGGTGCCTAGTCTCCAGCCACTGCAATTTGCAGAACTTAAGCCTCTCTTGGTAAGAGGATCCCTTCATTCCCCTCACCAATCGTGTTGCTCTTCTCTGTACACGCTCAAGCAAATCTACATCCTTCCTAAAATGAGGCCTCCAGACCTGTACGCAGTACTCAAGGCGTGGCCTGACCATTGCCTTATACAGAGGGACAATCACCTCCTTTTCCCTGCTAGCAAAATTCCTATATATCATTGACAAAACCCCATGACCTGCCCTAGCAGCCTGTCTACATTGCTCAGAAAACTTCATATCTGACTGCACAATTACTCCCAGGTCTTTTTCATTTTCTACCACCTTAAGTGTAGTACCACACAGTTGGTACGTTTCTCTGGGGTTACTTCTACCCATATGCAGTACTTTGCATTTGTCAAGGTTAAACTTCAGTTGCCACTTCTTAGCCCATCTGCCCAAATTATCTAGATCCTGTTGCAGTAGCACACTGCCATTACTGTCATTAACAACCCTGCCAACTTTCGTGTCATCTGCAAACTTCGACATTAAGCCTGATATACCTTCATCAATATCATTGATAAATATACAAAACAACAGTGGATCCAACACCGAACCCTGTGGGACTCCACTAATAACATTAGTCCACGAAGAGCAGCACCCATTGATTACCACCCTCTGTCTTCTCCCACTTAACCATCCTTTTATCCATTGTAGCAACTTGCCCTTAATACCATTCTGCTCCAATTTGTACAGTAGTCTTCCATGCGCAACAGTGTCAAAAGCTTTCCTGAAATCCAAGTATATGATATCAAAATTATTTTTTGCATACAGTTCCTTTGTGACCACATCATAATAACCAATCAAATTTGTCAGACAAGACTTTCCCTTAACAAACCCATGCTGTGTCTGAATTATTGCTGCAGTCCTGTCTAGATGATCCTGCAATGCATCTTTAACCAGTGACTCCATTATTTTACCCGGAACAGGGTAAAATAATGGAGTTGAACAGTGATCCTGCTGGAAGTCAGCATTTGCGAACCAGTTCCTGAGGCAGTAGGATGGACGAGTATTCAAACATTGAACTGGCCGACATGCACCTCGTGTATGGAGCTGCGGACTGTAACGGGCGCGCCGCTCTGCGCTTGTACCAGGAACGTTTCCTGCACAGGCATGCTCCTCATCATACGATTTTTGCACGTGTGCACAGAAGGTTACGTGAGACTGGTTGTTTCACGAGAGGTACCATGAATCGAGAGCGAAAGACGAGAATGCCAGACAATGAGGAGAATGTCCTACGTCTTGCAGAAGGCAATCCGAGTACGAGTACTCGAGCGATAGGCCAACGATTGGGTATTTCCCGATCCACTGTATGGAGGATACTGTCAACAAACCAAATGAGTTCATACCATCTGCAACGTGTCCAATCATTGGAGCCTGCGGATTATCCACTCCGGAGGACTTTTTCTACTTGGTTTCTTCAACAGAAACGGTTCGGCTGACTTCCAGCAGGATCGCTGTTCTCGCAACCTCCCATTCAACATCCTCTACCGCATGACGAAGGCATTTCGGACCCTGCAATGCTATGTGATTCCGATTCGTCTTTGTGCCCCCTACACCTGCAAATTTGTCGCACTGGTAGTGAATCACCCTGTATATATATATATATATATATATATATATATATATATATATAACTATAGAAATAAATTAGAATAGGAATTAAAAGTCACGCCAGCAGCATGGCAAGACAAGGGCGAAAATAACCAAGATTAAACATAATGATAAACCAACAGGGAGGGAAGAGAGGGGTAACAAGAGTAAATATTGCAGCAGAAACTCTCTAAGATAATCTAGATCATCTAAATGTAAAGATAATAAAATAGATTTAACTTTCGAAAGTCAATTAAATAGAAATTTAATGGGGCCCCCTCTGATGGGCACCAGGTCCAAATTTATGTGAAATATCACTAACAGAGATTTAAACCACTACAATAAAATAAAACAAAAATAAACTGAAAATAGACCGACCATTACGCCACATCTCAACAGAGGACCACAAGGCCAATAATGGTCAGGGAGTCGCTGCATTTTGATCGCTAGACAAATTGCCGCAAAGGCGAGTCGACCGAAAGATCAGTCCGCCACCCGATCCCCAGATCGAACCGCCAATGCAGAGGACTAGAACAGCGGTGGTCCTGATGCAGCGAAAATTAAAAGATAGAACAGATACAAGCACTCCAGTGCAAAGCCACACTACCGACAAAAGTAATCTTAACCAGATTATATAGACAAGTAATGAACTATGGATGGCAGCACAGGCGCAGTGTTAGCAATTCGCCCACTACTGTCATGTGATATAATTATACATATATTTGAATAACGTTTAAAAGAGTTGGAAACTGAATCTTTCATAATAAAAAAATAATAATAATATATAATAATAATAATAATATATATATTAACCGACCGGGCTAGCCGGGTGGGTAAAGTGCCTGCTTAGCAACCCAAAGGTCGTGGGTTCGAATTCCACCTCGGGCATGGATCAGAGTAGTGCAAAAACCTTGGGAGGTGCGTTATGGCCACAAAAGCCGATGCACCAACAAATAACAAAAAAAAAAAATATATATATATATATATTAGGTCGAGATCCCAATAGATTTTGCTTTGCGGGTGGTGGGGATTTTTTTTTTTTGTTTTTGGCAGGAAGTATTATCGGTAATTAAGGCCTAACTAACTGGCTAGCGGTAGTTCTACTAGCAGTTGTTGGATCGCCTATGGTTCCATGTTATCTATTAACATGGGATCAAGTTAATAAAAGTATAAGGTATAAAATGTAAAGTATAAATATAAAATCTCAATCCCAGTTTGCAGCTAATAGTAATCCAAAATTTAAAACTAAAGTTAACCAAAAATTAACAATTACAGATTATAAGATTTATTTGATTTACTTGAATTATTAACTTAGGACAACCATAACCTAAAAATGAGTGCTTACAAGGCATAACTGTTTTGAGACCACAGAAACGGGTATGCCTATGGCATTCTTTTAGATGGCCAATCTATCTGCTCAAAGCCCCCGAGGAAGAAGCAGAGAGAGACGGCCATGTGAAAGAAAGTCACTTTCCTATTTTATATTTATACTTTACATTTTATACCTTATACTTTTATTAACTTGATCCGATGTTAATAGATAACATGGAACCATACGTGATCTAACAACTGCTAGTAGAACTATCGCTAGCCAGTTAGTTAGGCCTTAATTACAGGTAATACTTCCCGCCAAAAACAAAAAAAAAAAAAAATCCCCACCCACCCGCAAAGCAAAATCTATCCGGATCTCGACCTAATATATCAATGCATGTATAATGTTTAATTGTTCATCATACAATAGCATTAACGCCGCAAAAACGCAATATTGTCCGAAACAAAAATTTAACAAATATAGGACTTGGGCTTAAAAGTAGTGATCAAAATATATATATATATATATATATGAAACTTGAAAGAAAAAAAAAAAAAGAAATATATATAAAATATAAGAAAAAAGTATATATAAAAAAAGTATAAAAATAGAATGCAAGTACAGTAAATCCCCGCTATTCTCGGGGGTTATGTTTCTGTGAAATGCCGCGAATACTGAGTTATGGCTCCCATAGTAATAAAGGGGTTCCGTTCCAAAGTATGAAATATATAAGAAAAACTAGTCTAAAATTTTGTCTATGTATGTATTATATGTACCTTCATAATATGACTATGTACATAGTGAAATGCAAGCATATGGCATCTAAATGAAAATAAGAAACAATTTAATATTAAATGTAATATTTATTAGAAATTTCAAACCAGCGCCTTTGCTAGCTAAAAAACTTATCCCGCCAGTGCTATCACCAGTTTCGCTAAAGTGTTGATAAAGGAGTTTTGCCTTTTCACGAATGATGAGTGAACTTAACGGAATTTTATTTTGAGTTCGGTCTTCTGTTCACAGATTTAAAGCTTTTTCCATTTTTTTAAATTTAATGTCACGAGTTAGAGCAAATTTTTGAAGCAATTAGCGCGTTTTTACAGACACTACGGAGGATTTTTTCTTCCGATTTTTTGATTGATCGTACCGTTGACTCATTGATTTTATATTTTGCCACTGAGGAGACACTTTTACCATTAGAAAATTTGTCCAATAACTCAATTTTATTTGCTAATGTCATCACCTTCTTTGATCTTTTCACACTTCCCTTGTTATTTGTAGCCATATTTTTGTACGGGTTAGAAAGAACTTGTCCACAATAAAGTCACTTTCTTCCGTTAACATGCTTGAAAAAGTCTGTTTTACATCGCAAAAGGTTGATTTATCACTTTTGTAAACATATCAGTTTATAAATTGATAATAAATTTATTCAATTTATAAGCATATAAATTAAAATCAAACGACGAAACCTTCCATGACAAGCGCATAACACATACTGAACAAAGATTAGCGAGAAACATCCACGCTTGCGATTTTGTCACCCCTCTCCCCCCCACCCACTGAGCGCTGTTTTGACCGGGAAAGATAATTTTAGCAACACCCATGTTTTTTTATGGCGGAAAATGTTCAAGGTGCTTTCAAATTCACATTTTTTAAGGTTCCATTTTATATTAAATCTGCGACCGCGAATAGCGGGGATTTACTGTATAGTGAGAATACAGATTTTGAATGAAGTAAATGTGTCTCTCCCATCCCTTCGCCTGGTGGGTTCCCCACTGCCAACTAACATATCCCACCCCCGGAGCAGGATGGGCAGCTTGACCTTCCTACCGGATTTGACACTACTTGGACATGACACCGACGAAGACATTCTGTGGCTTTCCATTGGTGATCTGAACTGGGTACTCTAACTTGGTTCTCTTTAAAACCCCATCCCCGGGCAGGGGAGGGAGGAGACAGGTCTCTTTCTCCTCTCCTCCCTGCCTACCCCCACATACTTCGCCTGGTGGGCTCGTCTCTACTGGCCTCTTTGGGGATGCCTACTCTATCGTCCCTATTCTTCTATCTGTTTTTCCCCCCAGTCTTCAGTCTCCTCCCCTTCTCTTACTAAACCGACCAAATACACCCCCTTAACAATGCCGCCAAATTCTAATCAACGTCTAAATTCTACCGTTTTAGGTGGTGGGTGCAGCCTGCCAGAGTACTTAAATAATCTATTGGGTGCTTGACCTGCCTCCTCGTGGCAAAGTGTGGGCAACAGTGGATCCCAATAGGGGCCCAACGGCTAAATGGTCAGAGAAACAACAGAACATAACACTACACAACAGACCACTCCCCACACGCGCCCCTCGTAGCCAGGTGGGAAGGAGAAGCAGTGCGTAGCACACGCTTCTTGATTAGACCGGGGTTCGAGCCTGTCACCACCAAATACAGAGGATGCGGAAAGGTCAAGGAATGACCACCGCATATCCCGGAGCAATATGGCCTTAGTTGCTAATGCTCCTAAAAAACCAAACAACAACAACAACTCCCCACACACTTTTTAAATCTCTGGCCTCCACAGAGTTCTGTGTCTCTCACAAAGAACACAACGCGGAGAGGTGGGAAACCCCTGGTGCTGTCAGACAACTAACACACTTTATACCTTTGCTTTCAACTATTTCACACCACACGGATTCTGTACTATCATGAGAAACATCTGAATCTGGGAAAGCTTTCGTTGTGCTCAGACTGCTTTTGATAAGAAGCATGACTCCATCACACCTGTCTGCTTTATCCTTTCTAAGTACATTGTACATACTGTACTGAAACTCATCCTCCCCCTATTTCTGGGTGGCACAACATTTCCTTTAGTCCTGTTATGTCAGTGTTACTTGTCCTAACCAGCAGTTCGAATTCAATCATTTTATTGACAACATTTCTGACATTATAGACAATTAAGACAGTGTTCTTGTATAGTTAACTACCCTGACACACCCCTTGAAATTATTTAAGCTTGCTTCCCTGGCATTAACTACCTGCTCATTTGAAACGTTTCTGCCCTCAGAACATCTTGCTAATATGATCTCTTGCGGTAAAAAATCAAGAACTCTTGAGGTATGTGCAAACGTTACTTTACAATATTATCAGATACACGTATTTATATCACTCTTGTCCCCCCAAACTAGCAGTTCCCCGAACCTTTAAGGTATCCTTTAAGTAATACTGGCAAAATCCCTTGCACCACCTTTGTTTAAATGTATCCTGTCTCTACAAAACAGATTCCTTCTATCTATAAGTGCAGGCTAAGCTGATAAAAATTTCTCTCCAGAAGCCTTGCCGAGTCCAAGTCTTGAGTTAATCCAGACTGTTTTCAGTATATAGTCCTTCTGTCATGCCTGGGCAGAATTTTCTATGAAAATCCAAAACACGAGAGGTATTAGAACCTATAGTACTTAGTACAGTGCATGGGTTGGAGGTTGAGAAGATGAAAGAAGATAATTGTTGACATTAGACTTGAACTTCTGTAGATTGTAATTTTTAGGAAATATGTATGGTTGTTCCAGAAAATGGCAGTTGAATGAATAAATGAGGAAGAAGAAAAGTTGGTTCTGTGAGTTTGATGTTAGACGGTAAAAGGATGTAGATTGCTGGTGGTACGTTTTCGGACTGCTTTGAAAGAAAGAGCAGGAATTATTCAGAAGAACAGTGCCATGAAAGTATCTATAGAAAAGACATGCAACAGAAACAGAACATCTATGAGACAGAGAGTGGAAAGAATGTTAGAGATGAGTCATTAATTAACCTAACTACCCTCTTCTGAATAGAATCTAGAAGTGTGAGAGAGGTTTTGGGGGCACTGCCCCAGATGTGGGAACAATATTCCATGATAGGGTGGATTTGCGATTTGTACAGAGTGAACAGCTGTTTGGAAGAATAGTAATGCCGAGACCGAAAGAGAAAACCAAGTTTTTTAGATGCAGAGGAAGCAATATTTGTAATGTGCTTATGCCAAGAGAGAGTAGAAGTCAGGGTAATCTCCAATAGAGATATATCATCTTGCCTAGAAATCGGAGTGTCATCGAAGATAAGCATAGGAGTAGAAGAAACCTTTTTGCGAGATATAAGACAGGACTGAGTTGTAGAAGGATTGGAATCAACTAAGTTAACTTTGTCTCATTGGAGAATTACCTGGAGATCAGCATTTAAGGAATTGGTAGTTGAAGCTGTTTGAGCAGGGCAAGATTTCTCAAACTGGAAAGTGGAATGCAAGGGGGGGGGATTAGATTTTCCAGCACCATTACCAAAAATGTAGATCAAATTTGAGGTTAATTTGGAAAAGAATTCAGGCTCTCTGAATGGTAAAAATCATCACTTTCCTTCTCTGATACTTTGCTGGAGGGGTAACAAATTGTTCTCGCCTGCTGAGATATCAGAAGCACTTGCTGAAGCTTTTTCTGTAGTATCAGATGCTACTGCATATAATTCACATTTTCATCATAATAAATCCTGTGCTGAGCTGGAGTGGAGGTTTAATGGTGCAAGGGCTACCATGGCAAATTGCAAAGAAAATAAATTTTCTGTTACTCTGGGGTGACCACACAGGCAGAGGAGTTCAAGGAGGAAGGCGGGGAGGGACAGAAAGAAAGAAAGAAAGAGAGAGAGAGAGAGAGAGAGAGAGAGAGAATGAATACACAAAGAGCACCATATTTAACAGTCATGCGGGCTTGAACCACAGTCGCTCAAAGGTTGTGAACTTATGCACCGCACCTGGTGCCTGACCATCCGCTGTAGCAGCCCCTGTGCCGAGTGGTACAGGATCAGTTTTGCTATTACAGCTGTGCTCTATATGATCAACCTTTTATGTCAGTAGAACTTAAACAATCCTTACATTACTCTTCTGGCCTGGATGGCACCTGTTACATCATGCTGGAACATTTTAGTGAGAAAGCCATGATCCCTGTTGATCTTTTACAAATGGACCTTTAGAGAAAATACATATACACTTTCTTGGTATCATTCAATTGTGTTGGTCTTCCCGAAATCACGAAAAGAGCCCTCTTTACCAAATGATTACAGAACAGTCTTCTTTATCAGATGCTTAGGCAGAATGTTGGAAAAGATGGTACATTGTAGACTTACATTGATATTAGAAGTGCAGAACATCTTGATTGGCCATCAGTACTGCTTTTGAAAGAAACAATCCACCTTATATGGTAATGGTATTTGCCACAGTGCAAGGAAGCCACAATCTAATCTAAACTTTAACCTCTGTAATTTGAATTTATGGCACCTAGTTCTGGAATTCTTTATAACAGTGACAATTCCAACTTCCTTCATTTTACTAATCCCTCTCAGTGCCTTATAAACCTCAATCAGATCACCTCTGAAGTGCCTGCTTGCTAAGCTCTTTAGTCCACATAATCGGAGTCTTACCTTGTATGGTCATCTTTTGCCAATCTTACCATTCGAGTTGCTTGTCTTTGGGCCCTTTCAAGAAGCTCAATGTCTTTTTTCAGATGAAGTCTCCATACTTGAACACAGTATTCCAAATGTAGTGTTAAAATTTCCTTATACAGTGGGATTATAACTTCTACAGGATAACGTTCAATAAATGTTTGGTAGGTTACATGGGCTTTCCTGGTTGCCTGATTACACTGTTCAGAAAACTTTATCTGCCTGTATTATAACTCCCAGATCTATTTCTTCCTCTACTGTTTTTAATTCAACTCCACCAAGTGTATAATATATTTTGGGGTTGCTCTTCCCCAAATGTAAGACCTTGGATTTTGCTGCATTAAAACTTAGTTGCCACTTTTCTGGCCATTTCTGAAGCCTGTTCAAGTCATCCTGAACTGATCATTAATGAATCTACCAATCTTTATGTTGTCTGCTAATGTCAGATGCCTGTAGCTTAGTGTGAGGCCTGCCATTCTTGGTCTGTAGACCAATGGAAGGTTGTACTTTGACTTTGGAGTGACAAGTAATGGTATGTGGTTTCTACCAGTCTGATGATTTTGCCTTGGTATGGCATGTGCCTGTAGAAAGCTACAAGCTACTTGCTGGACTGTATTGTTCCGACAGTGAAGTTTAGCAGAGACAGTACAATAGTTGGAGCTGTTTTTCATGGTTTGGCCTGTGTCCATTGGTTGTTTTTGGACAAAACCACGAACGCTGAGGTCAGCTAGACAACCTGGACAATAATGGAAGGTCCATATCATACTGTTTGCATCATGACAGATTGGTTTGAGGATATGAGTGATAAAAAGTTGGACTGGTCAGTCCATAGCCTTAACCTCAATCCTATAAAGAACCTCTGGGATGAATTAAATCATTGGGTGTGTGTGTGTCAGAAGAGACTGCCCAAAAAACTGAGCTGAAACATGTACCACTCCGAAGGCCAAATGATGGAAAATATGGAGGACATTTACAAAAATACTGGTGGATAGTGTTCCATGGAGATTAGAGGCTGCTGTAAAGATGAAAAGGTTTCAGAATATGTTATTAATTTTCCTGTAAATAAAGATTATTTGTAGATAGGCTTGGGTCCAGATGTTAATGGTAGGGCATTGTATTTATGTATTGCTTGATTCAAATTCATCATTTCTTGGATTTAAATTTCAGAAAATTTTGGCTTCCGTAAGCCAAAATAAATAATAATGGCTGACAGGTGTGATTTCCTTCAATTTTAAAATCTACTTTTGCACTGCCATCATTTATAAACTGTGTCTGCAGTTACTTCAAGACACAAATATGAGATGTACTTATGGTTTGATTTATAATGCACTTTGCATTATTTGAAACATACTTGAAATTACCTTAAAAATGTCATTTAATGCATCTTTTATGTATTGTTTTTTTTTTATATGAAGTTTTTATGCATCATATCAGATTGGTTGGTATTATGATGAAGTGACATTGATCAAATTTACTCTTCTTTTCTTCATTTACAATTCTTTTTATAAGTTCTGTCATGAAAACCCTAGGGGCTCACATCTGGTGAGTATGGGCTTGGAACACCCAGGGTCCTGAGCTGGATATAATCATTCTTCTTTTTCTTGGTGATTCTTTCTCTCTGTCTCTCGGGGTAATTCAGAAAATGTTTTTTTGGCTTGTGCAGCATAAGCCTCAAGCTTCCTTGCACCATATGGCTAATAATAATAATGATGATGAGTGTTGAATCATGGAAAATCTGCTAATTCTTCGCATCAAATTTATTCAATGATCTTATTCAGTTAAAATAGCATTGAATAAATTGAAATAATTGGATAAATTCAATGATTTTATTATTTTTATGCAATATTTTTTTTTTATTACACAAGTATTAAATGTGTAAATTTATTCAAGTGAAATTATGGGTAAAATTAAAAGTGAAAAAATTTCAGATAATTGAAGTTTCGGATAACTGGGATTCTATTGTATTCCCATTATTGAAGTATTTTCTGTTTCGATCCTTTCAATAAACTAAACATACAAAAACCTCATTGCTATTCATTAATCTGATGAGCTATCAAACCATAATTCACTTTATCTTCCAAAAAGAAAAGTGTTTTCTTTGATTTCTCTATTAAAAATTCCTCAGTTGAATTATAATTATCGAGAAAACTGTTAAATTGCAAACAAAAATGTGACTGCTACCTAGGCTTAATTTTCCATAAATAACAAAAGTTTATTTAATATACAAGCCGGCCTCGATTAATGTGATTAATTCGTCCCACGAGTGCATTGCACAAAACGGAAATGCATTAATCGAATATAATAATCAATATGAAAAGTTATAATTGGTCTTTGACCTTCAGGGATGTCATAAGATAACTTTTTAATTGTATACCTTGTAAAAGATAATGGAAATAATTATAGAATTAAATGTTTTTTGTATAAAACAGCAGTTCCCAAACTGTGCGCCGTGGAATATTTTAAATTTTCGAGGGAAAGACAGTGATACTCAACATCTGTCGGACACTGTGTGAACTACTAACTCGAGGTAGTTCAGTTTCAACATTACACATTAAGTTATTTGGAACCAACTACTGAATAAACAGAACTGTTAGGTATTTCTTTTGGCCGTGAAAAAATTACGGAGACACTAAGGGCGCCGTGAGCCGAGAAAGTTTGGGAACCTCTTGCATAAAATACACAACGAAGAAACTATTTGTTACGGAAATATTTGAACAGGGTCATTTGAAGGGTTGGCTTTCTTTTTTTCATCAATCAATCAATTTCTGATAGCCGGCAACAATCTTCTCTAGGTTCTGGAAAAATAACTATCACAGAGAGCCTTGAGCCTTTTGTTTGAGGTTTTCTGTGATATGAAAGATTTCATCTAGTTCTTTTACCGTTATCTCCTTTGCGGTAACATTTTCATCTGGCTCATTTAAAAATAAAAATTTTTTTTTGCATTTAAAAATTAGAATTTTTAGATGCAAGTCTGCAAGCGACTTTATTAGTGGGAGACAAACAAGTAACAATTCTTCTTCCGATGGTTGATGGAACACACTGAGGTGGGCAGTGGGCAAATGCTTGTTTATTGCCCGTCCGACGTGTGGTAAGCTTGGTGCGCAATTCAAATCTTTTTCAACTATCACATAATAAAAGATCGTGTTAACTGGAAATTTGCATCATATAAAGTGAAAAGTGGTATAATTTTTTCAAATAGCGGTAACTGAAAAACATGTTAATCAAACTCGCATTATGCAAGGCCTGTCTGTATTTATGGAAAGATGTTACGTGGTTGTTTTCCATTAAGATTATTACTCTAATTAACACCACCCATATACTGTGTGAAATTAATAATATAGTTTATTAAGCTAAATGCCTAAATCACTATACAATATAAGGTGATGTTTCAGACATTTTACCGATACCCATCATCAGACCATTCTGTTTGGAGAACAGGGAAATATAAAAGATACAGATTTGAATATTACAATTACATATATACAATTCCATTAAGTTAATTAATTGTGGATAATAAGTCTAAAGTATTAAGTATGAATTACCATTACAACAGAAAAGAGATATTAAATTAAGTAAAACCAAATACATAAAGATTACATTCTTACCTGCTGTCAGACATCCTGTTGCGGATGCTCCCAGAAACCTGAAGTGCATACAGGCAAGGGGTGCTGCCAGCAGTTAATTTATAGGTGCAGGATTAAGACCATTAGCTAATGGAATGTTGCCAAGTTTTGTACACTGGATCCGGTGGTTCTTGTGTAGTAGTGACCTTTGCTGTCATACTCCGAACATCAGGATTGGTGTGCAGGCTATTTCTTGTGGGGTATGGAGGGGATTGTATGTGGGCCGCTCCTCCGGATATCTGGACTATTTTCTTCTTTTTGATTTTTCATTTCTTCTTCGATTTTCTTATCAAAAAGGTTGAAATGTTGCAGGTTGAATTCAACTCCCTGTTTCTGTTGATTGCTGAGGCTCCGTACAGTTTTATGAAGAAAGCTTCTTTAAATTTCCTCCTGTTGTATTGGTTGTCAGTAGAAAGGATTTTGGTGCTACTGAAATCCAGAGTTTCACCACATTGGAATGCATGTAGGGCTGTGTCGTACTTTAGGACTCTTCCATATTGTACATCTTTTTTATGCTCGGATTCTGCAGTTTAGCCTCCTGTATGATTCTCCTATGTATGTTCCCTCAAACTACAGTCTATTTTATAGATAGGACCTCTAGGGCTGTTGTTTTTAGATCTACTTGGAGAAACTGAATTCTTGAAAATGATGGGGATACCAATTTCCTAGTTCTTTTGTTATTTTAATGTTGGCTGTAGGCATGTAAGGTATGCATGTGGAGGTTTTTCTGTCCCTGCTAGGTCGGTCTTGATGTCTTCTGTGGATTTGTTAATAACTCTTAATAATGGGAAAAGGAAATCGGTTCTTCACGGCAATCGTGGTTATTGTTTGTAGTTCCTGTTGGAAATTTTCTTCTTTACAAATTCTGTAATTCCCATGCTGAGGCCAGCGATCTGCATATAGACTCCTCCATTGAAGGTGAAGTAGGATTTTCCTATGGAAAGATCAATGAGATCTAATATTTAAGAAGTTGGTAGAGGCTTCGGATATCCTAGGAGGATGTGGCTGCCTACTGCTTCAAGGAGGCATGTTTTGGCTTCTTCTAGGAGTATGGTGGTCCATGTCAAACGATATCAAGATATCATTATCGTTGATGTTACATTGGTGTCTGGGGCATCTACAGTTATGCTAGGCTGGGCTTTAATATTCTGAGAAAATGCTTTGAATGTTGCCTAAGTTCCCGGAAATTGTTTGGATGCTACAAAACCTTAATTTAAGCATGCCCCAGAAAACACCAATGAACTTATGTGACCACCTAGTGGTTTATTAAAATAGGACAATGATCTGGAGCCCTAAAGATCTATTCAGCATCATGGAGAATAGAACTTGCAGCTTCGACCAGCATTGTGTTTTTCATCCCAGGACCTTATCTGTTATAGTCAGGTCAAGGAATACGCAATAATAGTTCCTTTAGTATAAAACTTGTGCTATGGCTAATGTGTGGTAAGAGGCAGGGATACTCAAACAAAACAATTTATTATTATCACTATTTCCGAAAATATACATACAATAACAAATTACATGAATATGGAAGGCACCTTATGGGTCTTTAGCTAGTGGTGTGAGTTAGTGACATGTTTATGTTCTTCATGTGATTCCTCTATGGCATCTTGCTCATCTCTAGTCTGCAGTCCAAATCTTGAAGGAGTATAGATATATATACATGGCACAGACACTATACCAAAACCTTGAGTAACAAATGGGTGTTGCATAGTGACATTAATAATACTGTATTAACTAGTCAAGTTAAACTGTAATTTACTGACAATGTGTCATGACGTGTTACAATAACAATTATCCTAATGAGGAGGGATGCTTATATACTAAAAGAGGGTAAGAGTAAGGTAAAACTTACCTGTATAAGAAATGTCTCAGTCCACTGTATGTGGAACAGCAATTGTATTGTTCCATTCCAATCAGATCTACTGGAAGCTTCAGGTCGGCGGTCTGTAAGGCTGTAGTAACAGTCTTTTCTTAACTTTCATTTACTTCTCTCTGAATTTTCTCCATAGTACTCCCAAGGACCCTAAGAAGATTTTTCCCAGAACTCCAAGGCTGCCAAAAGCTCTCTCAAAGATTCTAAAAAAAAAAACTTTCTCCCTGCTCTTCTGGAAGACTGCAGAAGTTCTTTCCTCCTAAAACTCTCTGCTCTAAACCTCCAAAAAAACTCTGCAAAAAATTCCCTAAAAGACTTTCTCTCTAAAACTTCTAAGACACTTCCACTGTTCTCAACTTCTAAAGCTCTGTTTTCTCTAAAAACTTCCCCCTGTTCTAAACTTCTAAAACTGTTTTCTCTAAAATGTTCCCCCTTACTTTTTGTTCTTACCTGCGTATATATAGGCCCCCCCTTATATGCTTTCCATGCTCCCATTGGTCCAGAGCTCATTTTTGTGGGGGAACTAATTTCCATGGCTGATATCTGGGGACCAAAAACAGAAAAAAAAAAAAAAGGAGTTATAGCCATCTGAAAACGAAACTCATATTTGTTCGGGGTGAGAATTCCTGATCTCTGAACTCGGGAATCAATTCCTGCGAAAGGAACTGACGAATACTATATACTCCGCAGTTATTAGATTTGGCTTTCCCATTAAAAGTCTGTTTTCAATAGTCATAACTTCTTTCTATGCGATAAAATAATCAACACTTCTTTGTTAACTGCATTTCCATCTCCCGTAATGGTCAGAAGCTGATCAAGTAACTGCCTCCTATCCTATCGTGCCATGACCCAGCTAATATAGGTGGAATTTCATCATAATTACTGACCTTACTTAATGTGGCGCTAGAGAGATGTGCATTCTAGCGGGGGGGGGGATGCTGATAAGTGCGGGGTTTGGTTTCGCGTTCCCAAAAGTACAGTAGAGGAAGAAAAGTATAGGGGGTAGCTTGATGGCAGATGATAGGTAAAATGCAGGCAATTTACATTGACTCACACATTCTTAACCCTGGAAATTAAATCCTGGCTGTTTCTTTTTAATGATCTCTACTTCTTTGGTACTTTTCTGGAGAGAAGTTGTGTTAACCTTTTTGAAATTTTCCATCTGCCTACTCCTTATAATAGTTCTGGCAGGGATCCTGATTTAAGTGCTTTTATATTTGCAAACAGGTACGGTGAATTTGGAAGTCTTCATCTATGTATTTATTATTTTATTACTATGCTCGACCATAAATACATAGATGCCCAGAAAAAATTGAATACGAACAGCTCTGAAGCACTGTACCATCATCCTAAGAACTTACAGAATTTGTAAAGAAGAAAATCTTTAACAGGAACCCAGACAATAACCAGGATTGCCATGAACGAATTTCCTCCTCACATTATTAACAAAGCCATAGAAGACATTTCCAAGACCATCACACAACCTCAACCTAGCAGGGACAAAGACCCTCCATATGCATATCTTACATACCTACAGTCAGCACTAAAAGAGCAGAAGATGCTAGGAAATTTGGTATCTCCACCTTTTTCAAGAGTTCATCCTCTATCAAGTAGATCTTAAAACAACAGCCTTAGACGTCCTAAATAGACTAGGTGTGGGGAAACATACATAGGAGAATCATACAGAAGGCTAAACTGCAGAATCGAAGAGCATAAAAAAGATGTACAATATGGAAGAGTCCTAAAGTCCGACACAGCCCTACATGCATTCCAATGTGGTGAAACTCTGGATTTCAGCATCACCAAAATCCTTTCTACTGACAACCAATATAACAGGAGGAAATTTAAAGAAGCTTTCTTCATAAAAATGTATGGAGCCTCAGCAATCAATAGAAATAGTTGAATTAAACCTGCAACATTTCAACCTTTTTGATAAGAAAATCGAAGAAGAAATGAAAAATCAAAAAGAAGAAAATAGCCCAGATATCCGGCTCGCATACAACCCCCTCCAACCAACCAACTCCCGAAAGAAATAGCCTGCACACCAACCCTGATGTTCGGAGTATGACAGCAAAGGTCACCACTACACAAGAACCACCAGATCCAGGGTAGACAACTTGGCAACATTCCATTAGCTAATGGTCTTAATCCTACACCTATAAATTAACTGCTGGCAGCACCCCTTGCCTGTATGCTCTTCAGGTTTCTGGGAGCATCAGCAACAGGAGTCTGACAGCAGGTAAGGATGTAATCTTTGTGTATTTAGTTTTACTTAATTTAATATCTCTTTCCTGTTGAAAAAAATAATTAATACTTAATACTTTAGACTTATTATCAACAATTAATTAACTTAATGGAATTGTATATATGTAATTTTTATTGTAATATTCAAAGTTGTATCCCTTTATATTTCTCCATTCCCCAAACAGCATGTCCTGATGTTGGGTCTCAGTAAGATGCCTGAAATCTTTCCTTAAATTGTATAGTGATTTAGGCACTTCAACTATATTATTAATTTCAGTGGTATATGAGTGGTATTAATTATACCATTGTGCCCCGTATCTGCTGATTCAGTTACCTGCAGTTAACACCGAAAAAAAAACTTAACACTTACTACTCGCGTGTCGAATACGAGGCTTCCCTTTATTTTTTACGATGTTGATTGATTTTAAATCGAATAGCTTCACTTTATTTTTTACAATGTTGCATATGGTTTGGTCACCAACATTATAATGGCTCTTTAGAGATTTAACGGATGCACTGTTTTCAAACTTTTGTTTAATTTGAAAGCACAACTCTTGCGTTTGCCCATCATTTTCGTGCTCTCTAAATGGGGGGAAAAAAAAAAACTGACATCCCTGACATTATAATGAAACAAAATTTGTCCTTTTGCGGTGCAATGGAATGCACTAAATCAAACTAAAAATTTGGTCTCTTTTTTTTTGTTTTGAGCAGTAGGTGAGAAGACAGCTGGGGTTGCAAGATAATATTTACACTAATCTCCCAACGACGACTTATAACGCCAGATCTTTTCGTTTATTTACGACTTGCAAAACATCTGTTTATACCTATTCTAGTTATTACTTGAATTTTATGATTTCTGCTTGATTTATTTATTTATTATTTTTTTTATTTTTAAATTTGGAGTCTTGAAGTGCCCCCATTAATCCTATCCTGGTATATCGAGTCTGCTGTACTTTATTATTACTGTATCTAATGTTGGTAATGTCTTACTGTTTACTGATAAATTACTTGATAAATTACTGTTTAATTTATCAATTAAACTTTATTATATATATGTATGTACAACAAATTATGTTATCTATGAGGTCAGCACATGTTTGCTCATATCCGCGGTTTCAGCCATCCCCTGTAGATCTTGGAACGTATCCCCTGCGGATACGGGGGTCTTACTGTAATAATAATCTCAAAAGTTAATTGGGTGTTAATGTTGTGCTGTTCCTCTAGTTCAGGAGTCCCCAAACCACAGCAAGCAGGCCTGATCCAGCCCGCGAAAGAATTTTCTATGGCCTGCAGATATTTCAATTAGATCATAAAAATTTTATCCAGCCCGCGGATATTTCAATTAGATCGCACTAATTAATGTATATTAAATCACAATAAAATTTATGAAAAGCACATTTTACAGATTATTTTAACATTCATCGGTTGATTAATAGTGTTGACGCCTCTGTGTCAGCTTAGTCTGTTAGATATTAATTCTGTTATTTCCACTCAAAGCTATTCTTTGAAGCATCATTAAAATCTGTTAATCTTGACCCTGTCATTAAATAGCAATAGGCGTCAGAGACAGTAATTAGAGATTTCCTAATCCCTTGCCAGCCTGCACACCAATTCTGATGTGCAGAGTATGGGAGCAAAGTCAACTTAGGTTTCCACTACACAAGAATCCCGGATCCAAGATAAAACCTGGCACCAGCAGCATGGTCTGATGATTGGTATCGTTAAGATCCTGAACCAGCCTGCACATGAACCCTGATGTCCAGAGTACGGAAGCAAAGGTCACCACTGGCTTCTACTATAAAAGAACCCTGGAGCTAGGATAAAAACATGACACTATCCTATTGGTTAATGGAGTTAATCCATCTGCTATAAATTAACTGCTGGCACTTTGTATGCACATAAAGTTTCTGGTAGCATTAGCTAGATGAGACTGTCGGCAAGTATGAATTTAATCTCCTTGTATTACCTTAGATTTCCTATTTTCTATTGTAACTTCAAAACTTTATACTTTAGAATCGTAATTTGCAAATTGTAATATTCGTAATTGTAACTGTAATATCCAAAAATATATTCAAATTTGTAGCCCTTTCTGTTTTTCCCACAGCATAGTCAGATTATCAGTAAGATACCCAAAATGTCACTTTATTAAACTATATTAAAATTAATAATATAGTTTTATATTATAATAGTTTATTAGGCAAATAGTGTGAAATTAATAATATAGTTTAATAGGCAAATCGCCTAATAAACTATATTATTAATTTCATGTGATATAAGAGTGATATGAATATAATAATAACCTTTAGTTAAAATTTTCATAAAATTTAAGACATGTTGTTGCTTACTTCAATATTCGCAAGTATTTTTTTTGTTTTATTCCAGTGACCCCATAAAAATCATGTCAAAGTTGATGTCGAAAAAAAGAAAAGTTGATACCGAGTGTCACGTATTTAATGAGCGGTGGCCAATTAATTACTTTTTTGCACTGCTGAATGATACTTGCACGTGCTTTATTTGCAATGAAGCATTGTTGGTGTTCAAAGAATATAATGTGAAACATCACTGCACCACAACACATGCCTCAAATTACAATAAATTTCAAGCTTTGTGGCAGAAAAAACTCCAAGAATTATCCCAAACTTTTCAACAACAACAGAAGATTAGAACTTTTATTCATCAGAATTTATTTGCAGTAAGAGCTGGTTTTCAAGCCTTCCAAATCATTGCCGAAAAAGGAAGGGCCTTTACAGATGGAAAATTTGTAAAACGAATGTTTGGCAATTGCAGAAGTATGTCCTGAGAAAGTAAAGAATTTTGCATCTAAGTTTATCTTCATCAACTTAATGAGAAGAACTGAAGATTTAGGAGCCAATGTTCAAAATAAACTGATAGAAAAAGTTTGTAAATTCACACATTTTTCAATAGCAATTGATGAGAGTGAAGATACAAACCATAAATTCAATTACTAATTTATATCACAAGTGTAAATCAAAATTTTGCAGTAACTGAAGAGCTAATTGCATTAAAAACTTGAAAGATACAACAGGTGAAAATATATATATTTGAGTTGTCAGAAGCAATTGATGGCCTCAAATTGAATTGGGATTTGCTATTAGCGTTATGATGGATGGCACTAAAACTATGGTCGGTACTAAAATTGGGTTCATGGGTCAGCTTCATAAATATCTTGAGATAAAAAATATTAAAAAACCAATGCAATTTTCTGGCCTGAATCATCTAAAATTCAAAAATTTTTTAGAAATAATTGAGGCTCAATGGTGATTTGTTGTACCACACTGAAATATGATGGTTGAGTCGCGGTAACATATTGAAGCAATTTTTTGAACTTAGGATCGAAATAGATTTATTTATAAACGAAAATTGAAATCTGTTCTGGAACTGTCAGATCTTAAATGGTTGTGGAACCTTGCCTTTTTAACAGATACAGCAGGCCCTTGTTATAATGCGGTTCGCTTTATGCTGATTCGCTATAATGCTGTTCTTATATTATAACCTGTATCTGACTGTAACGCTGTCACAAATCACTATCACTCTTTTACAGATTGCATTTTTGGCATATTTAACGAAATCGTTTCATTTGATGGAGTAGATAGCTTGAAAATGAATAGCAAAACAGCAAAATAGACTTTCTTGCATTGCAACAGACTTGTTACATAGTTCCGAGATCAACATTTTAAAAAATGATCAAGTTATTGCTTGTAATATTTACGTTGTATGCATTCATCCGAAGTCTAATCATCACTCAGTACAGTATTAGACATCGTGCGTAACAGACAGTTTACTCGAACATCGTATCATAATTAATGCAACCAATGCAGTTACATTTTTGAAGAGTTAATAATGGCGGATAAGAAGGGAAAAGTAACAATGTTTGGATGCAGTACAAAGACTATAAATGTAAGAAAAAGACTGAATTTGAAAATTAAATTAGACATTTTGAAGTGAATTGATTCCGGTCAACGACAAGCGGATGTGTGCTTTAGGACTGGCAAGTCTAACTGCAAGAACAATTATAAAAAATAAAGAATTAATTTTAGCAAGAAACTAAGGCTAGGCCGGCTATTAGGAGAAATGGAGAGACTTTAATTAATTTTATTGAAGATAATATCCAATGCAGAATTCAGTTAAGTTAAATATTATATAAAAAAAAAAAAATGGAGAGAGAGAGATTAGCCTGTATGATGATCTGAAGAAAACTCACCTAAAAAAAAGTGGAACCATTTAAAACTAGTAAGGGCTGATTGAATAGATTTAAAATCCAGGGAGAAGCTGTAAGTGTAGATCAAGGAGCCGAAACTTTCAAAAAAGAACTTGTTAAAATTATTGAAGAGGAGTATTGTGTGTTATACTTCTCAACAAGTTTTTAACACAGATGAAGCAGGACTTTTTTGGAAACAAATGCCTAAAAGAAGTTTCATATTGAAAGAAGAAAAAAACATGCCAGGTTTCAAAGCAGCGAAGGATTGGTTGACTTTATTGTTGGGTGGTAATTCTGCAGGGGATTTAAAATTAAAACCCCTTTTAGTTTACCAGGAAGAGGGCCAAAGTACAACCCAAAATGGACACATTTTTCATGATTAATTCATCAATTAAATTAAATCAATTAAAATCAATTTAGATCAATTAAATTCATGCTTTTAATTGGAATTTTAAGTTTAATTTTGATACGTAAGTAGTTATCACAATCATAACGTATCTAATGCAGAATATTTTATATGTACAAATATTTGAATATTAAATATTTTGACTGACATTTGTGCATCTTTTCACTACCGTTTATTATTGATTAGGAAATGTCCTATGGCACCAACCGCAACTCACAAATACATATGTTACCTTATGGAAATGCGGCACTCGCTTATCATGGATTCAATTAGTGCTTTGTTTTTCTGGAACGAATTATCAGCATTAAGTGGGGGTCACCTGTATATGTGAACATCTGAATTTTCTTAATAAGAAACTAGAAGGACGAGACTAACTTGTCAATAAATTGTATTATAATGTCAAAGCATTTGAAACAAAACTGGAGTTATTTAGAAGTCAATGACTTCGGAATAAATTTTCACATTTTCCACGTTGTGATAATTTATCTAAAAATACACCTAGTTGTAATTTTTCCACTGAAAATTTTGCGACTAGATTTTCTGATTTTAAAAATAATTCAAAGGTTTTGAACTTTTTCAAAATCCGTTTGACATACCCGTCAATGATGATGATGAGAATTTACAATTAGAGCTGGAAGATCATCAATCTAATAATGCACTGAAAACAATATTTAAAAATGAAAATCTAATTCAATTTTATTCAGCACTGAGTCAGATTATCCAAAAATTAAAAATTTTGCAAGGTTACACAATTTTCAGAAGTACATGTATATGTGAGCAGACTTTTTCAAAAATGAAATATGTAAAATCAAAAATATGATCACATCTAACTGACCCGCATTTATATGAATTTTTAAGAATTGGAACTAGTACTTTAAAACCTGATATTACGAAACTTAGTCCACACTCTACAACCACATTCATCGCATTAATTATAATTTTGTTGTATTACTAACTGTATTTTTGTGATTAGTACAATAAAAAAGTAATAATTAAAATTTGATATAAACAAACTGGTATATTTTATATTACATATCCATTCATTTATTTTTGAATCTGTAAATATATGTGGACATGTGTTGTGTCTTACACAAGGCGGCCCCTAAATTTTAGTTCATCTCTGCCATGGTTTTCTGTGAGGATATACAGAACTCTGTACAATGGCCAGAATTGAGTTGAGTATAGTGCTATGTTTGCGTAGCATGTGTGTGTTGTTTAGCTGTTTCTGGTTGCTTTGCTACCAGGAAGCAGCGATCACCAGGAAGGCTGCTTGTTTCCCAGCATGCGTCCATGCCACGAGGAGGCGGGCCCAACTATACATGTACTAAGCTAAATATATTTCCAGCACCCATAAGAATAAGCAAAAGTCCTATGGGTGCAGCAGTCGCCTATAATTATATACGGTGGTGAATACCACAAAGAATCCCTCATCCACTGGAGAAAATGTAATAGCAATGGATGCCAGCAGTTCCTGTACCCAGGAAGCCTAGATCTAGATCTGGGTATAAGCAGTTTAAAATCCCGTCCTGTCCCCCTAAGGGACTAGCATAAAAAAAATCTGTAGATATAATAGGTAGGTATGAAATTTTTTTTTCAGTAATTAATAATTTTCTCCTGCCCGCCAAATATTCCAAAAATTCACATGTGGCTCGCTTTTCTAAAAGTTTGGGAACCCCTGCTCTAGTTACACAGATGTTATGACCATCTACAGGTAGTTCTCGACTTTACAAGTTAATTCGTTCCTAGCGCACGCTCGTAAAGCGGGAATTCATTTCCTATAGACGTAATGTTAAAAATAGGGGTTACGTTATCAACAATGAAATTAGTTTATGTTTAAACAATGATTGATTTATCTAAAGAAATGAAAACATAGCCTGTAAAATCAAGCAAATTATAATACAGCAGGCCCCCGTTATAACGTGTTTCGTTTTATGCTGATTCGCTATAACGCGGTTCTTATATTATACCCCGTATTTGACTATAACGCTGTCACAGATCACTATAACGCTCTTTTACAGATTGCATTTTTGGCATATTTAATGAAATCGTTTCATTTGATGGAGTCAATAGCTTGAAAATGAATAGCAAAACAAAATTAAAATGTTTCCCATGCCGACTTGAGAAATTTTCCTACGCTCAGTGAAATTTTCCTGCACCTAATTTAATTGCAGTACAGTGACTTGTTTTGTAGTTCCGAGATCAACATTTTAAGAAATGATCAAGTATATTGCTTGTAATATTTGCGTTATATGCATTTATCCAAAGTCTAGTCATCGCTCAGTACGGTATTAGACATCGTGCGAAACAGACAGTTTACTTGAACTTTGTATCATAATTAATGCAGCCAATGCAGTTACATTTTCGACGAGTTAATAATGGCCGATAACAATGAAAAAGCAACGTCTGAGCGCAGTACGAAGACTATAAATGTAAGAAAAAGACTGAATTTGAAAATTAAATTAGATGTTTTGAAGGGAATCGATTCCGGTCAAAGACAAGCGGATGTGTGCGATAATTTAGGACTTACAAGTTTAACTGTAAGAACAATTATAAAAAAAATAAAGAATTAATTTTAGCAGCGGGAAAGATAGCTGTTCCACTGCAAGCAACTAGGGCTAGGCCGGCTATTAGGATTGAAATGGAAAGACTTTAACTAATTTTATTGAAGATAATATCCAATGCAGAATTCAGTTAAGTTAAATATTATTAAAAAAAAAAACAAAAAAGAGAGAGACAGAGAGAGATTAGCCAATATGGTGATCTGAAGAAAACTCACCTAAAAAAAAAAAAAAAAAAAATGTGGAACCATTTAAAACTAGTAAGGGCTTGTTGAATAGAATTAAAATCCAGGGAGAAGCCGCAAATGCAGAAGGAGCCGAAACTTTCAAAAAAGAACTTGTTAAAATTATTGAAGAGGGATATTATGTGTTATACTTCTCAACAAGTTTTTAACATAGATGAAGCAGGACTTTTCTGGAAATGAATGCCTAAAAGAAGTTTCATATTGAAATAAGAAAAAACATGCCAGGTTTCAAAGCTGCAAAGGATCGGTTGACTTTTTTGTAGGGTGGTAACGCTGCGGAGGATTTAAAATTAATGCCCCTTTTAGTTTATTTGGAAGAGGGCCAAAGTTCAACCCAAAATCGACACATTTTTCATGATTAAATTCATTAATTAAATTAAATCAATTTAGATCAATTAAATTCATGATTTTAATTGGAATTTTAAGTTTAAATTTGATACGTAAGTAGTTCATATAATTTTATACGTATGTAATGCAGAATATTTTATATGTACAACTATTTGAATATTAAATATTTTGACCGACCTTTGTGCATCTTTTCACTACCGTTTATTATTGATTAGGAAATATCCTATGGTACCGACCGCAACTCACAAATACATGTTACCTTATGGGAATGCGGCACTTGCTTAGTGCGGATTCACTTAGCGCTCTGTTTTTATGGAATGAATTATCAGTGTTAAGCAGGGGTCACCTGTAAATAGAGAAATTATTTATGACCTACAAATGTTAATGAATGTTTATTCTTCATCATCAACAACTAAATGCACACTCGCTGATCACTCATTATTGGCTCGCTACTCGTTGGTTTGTTGCAGAAGGAGTAGTCTTCTTCAGAAATGCTTCAAGAGGCATTTATTTCCAAGATAATCTTCTCTTTTCTTTATAAATTTCATAGCATTATTTAACGGAATGCACAACTTGCAACTAACATGATTTGCGCAGAGTAACAAGTTTATGAAGCTTAAAAAAAAGGAACAAAGAGAAGATTCTGAAAATTTATTTGTTTTTTATGCGAGTGAAGATTTCAGTAAAGGGGAAACACATTTCACCATAATAATGCAAAAAACCACACAATTCCAGCTATCAATATTTTCACAAATGCAATAATATCTAGTTTAATACCTGTTTATAATTGCTTGCACTTACAGAAAAGACCACAATAAACCGGGAAGTGCAAATTGTTTTTATTGTTTTATGGTTGTGACTTCCAGAAAATTTTGCTTTAGCAAAATATTACAAAGCCGTTCAAAATTGGTTCTTATAACATATGATAACGATGACAGTGCATTTAATGATTTGAATTGGTAACTAATATAATTTACACTATAACAACGACCTTTTAGGGAGTTATATAGCGAAAATTTGAACTTCTGAGGTCATGGAATGAATTACCAAAAAACAATGTGTTATTGGGTTCACATTATGATATTTTCGCAATACGATGGTAATGGATTAATATCATAAAGCGGGGTACACTGTATTGTATAGCTATGCGCGTGGTTAGAAATGTGGTATTTATTTATGAATGTTTCACATTAATTTTTTGCAATTAATCTTCAAATTTTCAATTTTGTTGATACTTGAAAAAAAAAAAAAAAACTCGGGAACTCGTAAAGCGAGAACTGCCTGTATACTGATGTTGAAACTGGACGAATAAACTGTAGTGGAAAGTGCCTTTATACCTAGTTTTTTCAAGAGTAGTTTCATAATATTCTAGTATCCGAGAATATTTTTGGCAAGATGCTTTTATTCATCAATTTCAAAAAATTATGAATTTAAGACTAGTGATGGGTGGAGCAACAAATTTAAAAAGTGGTGTGGAATTAGGTATTTGTCAATAAGCAGTAAGACTTTCTAGTGATCTTGCTACTGTAGATCCTTTTCAGCATAAATTTTTTCAAAAGATAATTGAATTGAGTACAGAATAATTGCACCTGCCCAGGAATAAGAGAGTGTATAGTGTAGTTCTGAAGTTTGTGTGGCTCTGCTGGATGGGATGAACATTATGTTACTATTTGCCTCAGATTTCAAATTGGAAAGAACTGCCAATGCCAAACTCACCCTCATACAACCCCAGTATGTTCATTTAAGTAGAGAGGGAGAAACTTGCTGGAAACCTCCACTCTGTTCCGTTGCTGATAGCAATATGTGCAAGACAATTTCTACAATATTTCTACACATTTCTACAATACTTGGTTCTAGAAATGTTGCTCTTGGCATGCCCAACATTTTACCTCTGAAAGGAAAGAGGTTAAAACTTTCTTTGAAAGAATATGCATGCTGTGACTAAGACAGTCTTGTAAAAGTCTGTGCTTGAAGGGAGATGCAGAGTGCCCAAGTTGCATAGGTATTTTCCAAGCCTTTGTTAGAGGATATAGGCAAGTTCTTTCTCATCCCTTTTTTTTTTTCCCTCTGTCTCTACTGTGCCACTGCATATGCCTCCTTTTGTTTGGGAGCTCACATGTTTAGTTTGTTGATCTCGTGTGTGTGTGTGTGTCATCAAATCAGATGTGATCAGATTGAAAAGCAAAATCTGGGGAGATTGCACCACTTACCAGGTTTAGGAAATGGACTGACTGCCCAGTCCCTGCCCCCACATGATCTTTGTGGAATATAACTCCCCAGCATTCCAGAAAGATTAGGCTTCCTATCCTGATTGAAATTTCTACTGACATTCTCTTTTGATTGAGCTGCTGCATAATAGCAAGGCTTAGTCATTTTTCTTCTTATTATTTTTTTCTTATTATTACTAGCCACGTAGTGCAAGGAAGCCTGAAGGCCCCTCCGTAGCCAGGTGGGAAGGAGCAGCAGTGCGTAGCACATGCTTCTTGATTAGACCGGGGTTCGAGCCCGTCACCATCAAATACGGAGGATGCGGAAAGGTCAGCGAATGACCACCGCATATCCCGGAGCAATATGGCCTTAGTTGCTAATGCTCCTAAAAAACCAAATAACAAACAACAACAAACAGCAAGGAAGCCTGAGGCTTATGCTGCACCAGCTAAAATAAATTTCCAAGTTACCCTGAGAGAGAGAAAAAGGGGGGCGGTAGAGGGGGAATCACCAAGAAAAAGAAGAATGATGATATCCAGCTCAGGGCCCTGGGTGTGCCAAGCCCATCTAGGCATTGGATGTAGAATAATGTCCAAGAGGAACTCTGATAAACTTGGAGACAGAATAAATGAAAAAATATTTGGGTTGAAAGATGATGAAACAGATAATACTTGTTTGATGTTGAGCTTGAATTTCTTTAGATTGTAATGTTCAGGAAATGCATATGAAGGAAGATTGTTCCAAAGAAGTAGAAAGAAAAAATGAATAGGAGGAAAAGTTACTTGGGTGAGTTTGGAGTTGAATAGTAACTAGTTAATGCCTAAGCTGCATAGGTATTTTCCAGTTTTGTATATTTCTAAGAAACCAGTCTGAAATAGTTGAGGATGAAGTGTAGTCTTATTTGATTCTTCCTGTCTACGATAGTATAGGAATATATTTATACTTTTAAATCCTTAAGATTAATTTATAAATTGCTTGATTTAAAATTATTTTTGAATCTATATAAAGCAAAACTGAGTTTTTTTTTTTTTTTTATTAATAGGATGTTCTACAAGAATTTTGATTCAGTTGGCACAGTAGACATGTTGAATCCTTCTTCAAAGCCATTATCAGAAAAGTAAGGAAATTTGGGAATATTTCTTTAATTATATTATTTAATATGAGGAATGATCAGGAAAAAATGAGACTACTATTTAAAAAAAAAACTAGTATTATTAGTAGTAATGGAGGCATGTGATGGAAGAAAGCAAGGGTATGAGCTTATGTAGCATCAGCCAAAAAAAAAAAAAAAAAATTTCACACATCCATTCCCAATAAAAGTTTGTCCAGTTCTTCCTTGTATTTATTTAAGCTATCACCTTTCAAAACTACAGATGGAAGTTTGTTCCACGAATTAACCATCCGCTGGCTAAAGGCAAATTTTTCCACATCTATTCGACAACTGTCTTTCCTCAATTTGAATTTATACCCCCTCAGGATTGTAAGCTGAGTAGCGGAAGAATCCGATTAGAATTCAGTGTGCTCAACTCATTCAAGGCCTTCACCTTGCAGGTGCTTAGTCTCCAGCCACTGCAATTTGCAGAACTTAAAAGCTTTTCTTGGTAAGAGGACCTCTTCATTCCCCTCACCAATCTTGTTGCCCTTCTCTGTACATGCTCAAGCAACTCTACATCCTTCCTAAAATGAGACCTCCAGACCTGTATGAAGTACTCATGATGTGGACTGTCCATTGCCCTATACAAAGGGATAATCATGTCCTTTTCTCTACTAGCAAAATTCCTGTATATCATTGGCAATATCCCATGACCTACTCTGGCAGCCTGTCTGCACTGCTCAGAAAATTTCATATCTGACTGCACAATTACTCCCAGGTCTTTTTCATTTACTACTACCTTAAGTGTAGTACCACATAGTTAGTACATTTCTCTGGGGTTACTGCTACCCATATGCAGTACTTTGCATTTGTCAATGTTAAACTTCAGTTGCCACTGCTCAAATTTTCTAGATCCTGTTGAAACAGCACACTGCCATTATTGTCGTTAACAACCCTGCCAACCTTTGTAACAACTGTAAACTCTAGAAGGAAGGGGATGAATCAGATTGGTCCACTTGATATTGATGGGTCAAGTGTTGATGATCCTGCTCAGGTAGCTAACAAACTAAATGAATATTTTGCATCGACATTCACACATGAGGAGTTATTCAGCGAGGGGAATGCCAGAGGTGTATTCAACTCTAGCAGTAAGCTACAGAATCTTGAAATAACTGGGAGTAAAGTGGAGGAGAAACTGTTGAAGATAAACACAAGAAAGGCACCCGGGGTGGATGGGATCTATCCAGTTATATTAAAGGAGGCAGCAAAGGAAGTAAGCAAACCCTTAGCCATAATTATGAGAGCTTCCTTGGACTCAGGGGAGGTACCCATAGACTGGAAATGTGCAAATGTGACCCCAATGCACAAAGGAGGATCAAAGGCTGACACAAGTAATTATAGACCTGTGAGCTTAACTTCTGTTCCAGGAAAATTAATGGAGGCACTGGTTAAAGAAGCACTGCAGGATCATTTAGACAAGACTTCAGTTATAGCTCAGACACAGCATGGTTTTGTTAAGGGGAAGTCTTGCCTGACCAACTTGATTGGATACTATGATGCAGTCACAAAAGAACTGGATGCAGGGAATAACTTTGATATTATATACTTGGATCTTAGAAAGGCTTTTGATACTGTTGCACATGGAAGACTGCTACACAAATTGGAGCAGTGTGACATTGGAGGCAAATTGCTGCTATGGATAAAGGGGTGGTTGAGGGGGAGAAGACAGAGAGTGGTAATCAATGGACACTGCTCATCGTGGACTGATGTTATTAGTGGAGTCCCTCAGGACTCAGTGTTGGGTCCATTATTGTTTTCTGTATTTATAAATGATATTGATGATGGTATATCGGGCTTAATGTCCAAGTTTGCAGACGATACAAAGGTTGGCAGGGTTGTCAAGGACACTACTGACACTATGCTGCTGCAACAGGATCTGGAAAGGTTGAGCAGATGGGCTGAGAGGTGGCAAATGAAGTTTAACATTGACAAATGTAAAGTACTACACATGGGAAACAGCAACCCCAGAGCAACGTATCAACTCTGTGGTACTACACTGACAGTGGTAGAGAATGAAAGGGACTTGGGGTGGTTGTGCAGGCAGATATGAAGTTCTCTGAGCAGTGCAGACGGGCTGCAAGAGTAGCTCATGGTGTATTGTCAATGATATATAGGAATTTTTCTAGCAGGGATAAGGAGGTGATTATTCCCTTGTATAAGGCAATGGTCAGGCCACACCTAGAGTACTGTATACAGGCCTGGAGGCCTCATTTCAAGAAGGATGTAGAGCTGCTGGAACGAGTACAGAGAAGGGCAACAAGATTAGTGAGTGGAACAAAGGGGTGCTCTTACGAAGAAAGGCTTAAGTTTTGCAAATTACAGTGTCTGGAGACTAGGCACCAGCGAGGTGATCTGATAGAGGTGTATAAAGCCTTGAATGGTTTAAGCATGCTCAATGCTGATGGGATTCTTCCTCTAGCTCAGAAAAATCACCTGAGGGCATAAATTCAAATTGAGGAAAGACAGATGTAGGATAGACGTGCGGAAATTTGCCTTTAGCCAGCGGGTGGTTGGTTGGTGGAACAGACTTCCATCCCTTGTGGTGGAGGTTGATAGCCTAAATAAGTTTAAGGCTCAGCTGGACAGGTATTTTGAACAAACAGAGGGGTGAAGTGGAAGTGGGTTTTTTTTTTTGGCTGATGCTGCATAAGCTTGCTTTCTTGCATCAAATGCCTCTACTAATGCTAATGCTAACCACAAACTTCAACATTAAGCCTGATATTCCTTCATCAATATCATTGATAAATATATAAAACAACAGTGGGTCCAACCCCAAACCCTGGGGGATTCCACTAATAACATCAATAACACTGCATGTCCATTGATTACCACTCTTGTGTTCTTCCACTCAACTACCCTTTTATCCATTGTAGCAACTTGCCTTTAATACCACACTGCTCCAATTTGTATGGTAGTCTTCCATGCACAACAGTGTCAAAAGCTTTTCTGAAATCCAAGTATATGATATCAAAATTATTTTTTGCATCCTCAAGCATCCTTTGCCGATTCCTTTGTGACGATATCATAGTATCCAATCAAATTTGTCAGACAAGACTTTCCCTTAACAAACCCATGCTGTGTCTGAATTAATACTGCAGTCTTGTGTAGATGATCCTGCAATGCATCTTTAACCAATGACTCCATTATTTTCCCCAGAACAGAACGTAAACTAACTGGTCTGTAATTACTTGTGTCATCCTTAGATCCCCCTTTTGTGAATTGGAGATACATTTGCACATCTCCAGTCCGTGGGGACTTCTGCTGAGTCCAAGGATGCTCTGATAATTATGGCTAAGGGTTTGCTTACTTCCTTTGCCTCCTCCTTTAATATAACTGGATAGATCCCTTCCACCACAGATGCCTTTCTTATGTTTAACTTCAACAATTTCACCTCCACTTTGCTCTGTTATTAAAAAATCATTAAGCACCCTGTTACAGTTTGATAAACTTCTGGCATTCTCATCCCCTAATAACTCATCATGTATGAATGTAGATGCAAAATACTCATTCAGATTGTCAGCTATATGAGCAGGATCATTAACAGTCAAACCATCGATATCAAGTGGACCAATCTGATTCATCCACTTCCTTCTAGAGTTTATATAACTAAAGAAGTCCTAGTTGTTTTTCTTATCATCTTTTGCCAGAGATTTCTTGCAATCTGCCTTTGCTCGCCTAACTTCCTTTGACTTGATTACAGACTAGCTTATATCTATCATAGGCTTCTGTGTCGCCTGATAATTTACATGCATCCATGCATTTTTCTTTTATGCCATAAGTCTCATTAGTTCATTTGACATCCATTTAGGTCTAAATCTTGAACAATATTTCTTAGTTGCTATGAAAAGCCCAGTAGCTTTCAAGACTAATTCTTTGAATGCTTCCCATTTAGAATTTGCTGTTGGTAACATCATCAGTTGGTCCCACTGTATAGAATTTAAAAACTGTCTGAGACCACTGTAATCACAATTACGGAAGCAAAAACCCTTACATTTACTTCTGATGGTAGTTGCATCTTTAAGTAAACCCCACATTAGTAAACTGTGATCACTACCACCTAGTAGTTCCTCTACCGGTAAATTCTTAATGCACAATTAATCCCTGCTGATAATCAGATCAAGAGTATTGCTCTCTCTAGTTGACACTCTAATGTGTTGCTTTAGAAAGCAATTGTCAAATAAATCCACAAAATTCTTGCTAGTGTGCAAGTGACCAACCAGCAAGTTCCAGTCAATATCTGGGAAGTTAAAAGCACCCATTATAAGACAATCTGATTTACTGGCCCACTCTATTTTTCTGTACAATTGTTCGTTGTACTCATCAGAGTCATTAGGCCTACAACACACTCCTACTCTCAATTTTGATTTCCCAGTGCTTGCGTTACACCAAACTGACTCGAACTGCACTGTCCAGCCATGTCAACTGGATGCACTTCCTTAGATGTTATGTGTTTGTTAACTAACAATATAACCCCTCCTCCCTTCCTAACCTGTCTATCCTTTATGTACACATTGTACTCCCCAAATTCTAATTCTGCACTGCTTATATCTGTGTGACACCACGTCTCTGATATCCCAACAATATCCACAATATACAGTGTGCCGGTTATAGTGATCACGTTTGCAAATTGAATTTTTATTCTAATAAATGGTGATTCTAATAGCGAAAATTGACAAATATTTTCAGAGACTATAAAAAGAAAGATATAAAGCACAAATTTCTTTATTACCAAAGGTTTATTACCAATTAAATGATAAATGAAAATCGCAAGTATAAAAATAAATTTATACTTATGTATATAGCTTAATTAATATATATATTAATTAATTTATGAAAACAACAGGGATTGACTGCATAAATCATAATATCCTACTCAACAAGGCTCAACAATCTTGGCTTGAGAGGAAAAAATTAACCTTCTCCTTGAAGACTATCTTACTTATAGGCCATTTGTCGTTAAAACAAACCAGTCTTTTTCAGACATTTCTTATTTCTCCAGGGGAGTACCTCAAGGTTCGCTTCTCGGACCTATCCTATTTGTTCTTTACATTAATGAATTTCTCTCTCATCTTCCATCTTCCCACCTAGTAGCGTATGCTGATGACATTTCCATTCTAATCACTGATAAAGACCCTAACCAACTTCAATGCAAGATCTCTGCTCTGCTCTGCTCTGCTCTCTGAAATGCATAGTTGGCTTCAAAAGAATCAGCTAATACTAAATCCAGAAAAATCCAAATATATGGTGTTTAGGACGAAAATAAACTATTAAGTATTGATTTCGAAATAACATACAAAGGAAAACAACTCGAAAGGGTGAATAATACCAAGTTTCTAGGAATCTGGCTGGATGACAAGCTGAGTTGGGATAAACAAATGATTACCTTACGAAAGAAGACTTCGTCACGGAATACTCTCCCGAACCTCTGCCTGTGTACCTCCTTCCCTTCTGAAACTAGTATTCCTTTCCTTAATACAGCCTCACTTCACATATGGAATCATCTCATGGGGTACAACCAGTCAAGATAACCTTACAAGAATCAATTCACTTGTCAATCGATGTGTTCGTTCAATTTTGGGCCTTCCCTGGAATGCATCGGTGACTTCGAGATATAAGGAAGCGAGACTCTTAAGCATCTACCAACTGATGCAAAAAGCTGAGGCGGTCTTTGTCTACAATGCTTTGAAAACACCAAACTTTCCTCCTCTCTTCAGATCCTTTTTTATAACAATAGAAGAAGAAGGAATAACATATAATTTAAGAAATGAAGCGAACCTGAAGGTTCCGCTTTTTAGAAAAGCCACAGGTCAGAAAAATATAAAATACAGAGGCGCAAAAACCTGGAATAATCTTCCTGAAAATATCAAAAATGCCATTTCACTAAACAGGTTCAAGAAGCTCCTGACTGAACACATCACCAGGGATGTCTGATCTAAATCACCTTTCACTCAACTTTCCAACTCCTGAACTTTCCACAATGCATACCAGTTTGGAAATTATGTAAACAAGTTGACGGAATAGCTGTCAAAAAGCTTGTAACACTCTACGCAATTATTTCATAATTTTTTCTTTCATACTTTTTATTGTAAACGTACTCACAATGTAATTATAAGTACTGTTGTTAACCACGCTACATGTGTGGTTGGTTGATGAAGTCTCTGTAATGGAATGTAGAAATATGTCCGATTCATGGTGTATCTGGTTTTATTGTTATCTTTTTCAAAGGGAACACCCCCCTAAAAAGCCTCTGGCTTATGTGTTCTCCCTCCCTTCTTGCTGTTACCTCCCAACAATTGTAATGCAAAATAGGGATAAATAAATTATTATTATTATTATTATTACCTGTATTTTAGATATGGGAAGCTTCTTTTCCAGCACTTACAATATCCCAACCTTATTCGGCCAAAATTACACAAAACAGGATACCCAATATGTCCAATCGTGTCATATAAGAATTCAGCCTTTGCTTCCTTAGCCGTGTTCATCTACCCAATTCTAAAACCACTTTGAGAACTCCTAACATATAACATAAAAAACTACGATGCTTTATTCATGAACCTTAAAGATCTTCATATCAAGGAGGATATGAAGTTATATTCACTGGATGTGACTTCACTATACACTAACGTAAATGTACCTTATGCCTTAGACATAGTCTGGGCCTACTTAAATGATGATAACATAAAAATTAATAACACCAGACTTCTTCGAACTAACGAAACTATTAGTAAATGCTAATTACATTCTCTTTCAAGAAAAAATATAAGACAGATTTTCGGCCTCCCTGTTGGCCTAAACATCAGTGGACTCATTGCTGAGCTATACTTAGACAAATTAGAAAAGATCCATCTTGATCCATTTATACCACAGATCACATATTACGGAAGATATCTGGATGACATGCTAATTATCACAGATCATTTGACCATAAACAATATTTTACAGGTTTTTAATAACATCCATCAGAGATTAAAATTTGAATTATTAATTGAAGCAGAAACCCACTCCATAAATTTTCTTAATTTTACCATACACAGATTAGACCAAAAACTAAATTTCAGTATATATAGAAAACCCACTAATAAGGGGATGCTTTTACATTTCCACAGTTATCATCCCCAACCATACAAAAAATCGGTCATGCTGAATCAATTTCTTAACGCCTTTAAATATTCTTCCACCCAGATTTCTCTAACGACAGAAATAAATGAATTAACCAGAAGATTCTCAAATAGGGGTTACCCACTAACCTGTATAAACAAAGTTAAAACATTAGCCCGGGAAAAAATAAATAACAATCTCGAAACAAACATTGCACAAAAATCCGACAAGGCCAAAATATATTTCATTACCATTCCATATGTTGAGTACTGGTACAATAAACTTAACCAAATATGCAAGGGAACCGACATGAAAATCATAGCAAAACCCATGAACAAATTATACACATTCTTCAGAAATCGACCTTCAAACACCACATTCCAATCACAGCATGACCTAGTATACAGCATCCCATGTAAAAATTGAGACGCTGTTTATGTAGGATCTACCATGGTAGTGGCACAGCTTCGAGCAATACAACACGAAGCTTCAGTGCGGGCGGGTCATTCAAATGCATTGGAACTTTTATTCCATGCAATAAATGAATGCAATAAATGAACGACATTCATTCGGCTTTAATTCGGCAAACACTACAACATAAGACAAAAGTTTTGGATTAATTGTGAGTTGCTCTATTCCTGTGAACATGACACCCTGAAAAGTTCTAGTCCGACTTAAGGAATGAATGTAGAGAATAATCCCCCATATCCATTAAGCTTTTTAGACCCCTAAATTTTAATTCTAATGTAAAGCTACAGGACCAAAAAGAATAATTGGTATTTATTTATTAAAGCTTTTAGACCTTCAAAATTTAATTTTATGTCAATACATGTAATGGTTTCCTTGCTGTCAGAGGTATGGTGTTTGAAGACAGAAGTCTTGAGCGCTCAATGTTGAGACCGAGGAGTCTGAACACTACAGTTCTGACTGTGGGGAAGATGTCCCAAGTTTTTTGTAAAATTGATATCCCCTTCCCAAAGGATTATTAGCGCGTTGGACTAGGAGAGTTGGCTGGAAAAGAAGCTTCCTATATCTAAAATAAAGGTAATCCCTGTTGTTTTCATAATATAATAGAATATAGGAATTATCGAGCACTTAATAGCTCTCTATTATGAAATATATTAATTAAACATAACACTTTGTAATATGATTGTAATTGAAAATAGTCACTTATTTTAGATTGCTTTAAATTATCACTACAAAATCTATTTATATTTCAATATTGTATAACAGTCTATATTCACGATCACTTGCACCAGTTTCTTCCAATGCTCTCCTGAGGATAGCTGTAACTTCGTGAGTTTGCCTTTTTGTAATGAATTTGTTTGGGGGGGTTCATCTTCATTTTCCTCCTCCTTGGCAAAATTATCAGTAACAGATTGGGCAATTTCTTCATCTGTTAAAGCTGTAGTAATTTGCAGATCACCATCTATATCCACCCAATCGTTAAACTCCTATTCACCCATGTCTTCATGCTTTTCAACGTTTCATCCTTTTCACTGTGATCAGTTTCGTGACTTAATTCATCATCATGAATAATTAATCATCATCATTTTTTGAAACAGTTGCTAATGCAGGTTTCGGAAATTTCATTCCAGGCATTCATTGTCATATGAGTGCATCTAGAACAGTTATCTGCTTTTGCGATATTGGATGATGTTCCCAAACCTTCATCTATAGACTGGTTGATTCTTTACCTCATATCTGATCTATGAAAGGTCTTAAAGGTTTTTATTATTCCCTGGTTGAGAGGTTGAATCAGTGATGTGGTAATCGAAGGTAGAAAAACTAATTCAATGTTTTTGAAAGTCAACTTTGGATGAACTGGGCAATTGTCCAAAACCAATGCAATTTTTTTATTTTTCTTATCCAATTGCAAATCCCATTTATGAAGATAATCTAAGCATTGGCATTATTGGCATATTCAACAGGCAGCTGTTTTACTCCTTTAAAACATCTAGGCGATTTACTCTTGCCGATAACTAATGGCTTCATCTTGATTGTTCCCGTCATGTTGCATGTTAAAAGAACTGTAACCTTGTCCTTTATCTTCTTTCCTGCATACGCAGAGCAATTTTTAAAAATGATGCATTGGTCTGGGGTAGCTCAGTAGTACAATCCTGTTTCATCTATATTAAAAATGTCTTCAGGATTATAAGTGCTTAACACAGTTTGCCAAGAGGTTTTCAACCAGGTGTCAGCTGCAGAACTATCGGAATCTTGTTTTTCCCTGTGACGTTTTTTTTTTGTAAATAATATCATGCCTCTCCTTCCATCTTGTCAGCCATCCATCCGTCACTCTAAACTCTTTGTGTAGTTTTTTTAGCAAAATCATTAGCTTTTTGAAGAAGAATGCTACGATTCATTGGTGCATTGAATGAGCTGGCCTGTTTGAACCAAACGAGCAGAGCTTCATCTACTGTTTGGCATCCCTTCATGCTTCCTTTTTTCTGATTTCACTAATCACATTAGTGCTTGATGTGTGACATGATTTTAATAATTTTGATAAAGCTGACTGAGGCAATCCTAAATTTACTGCTGCTTCCCTTTGAGACATATTGCCTAAGTTTAATTTATTGTATGTTTCTATAATTCATAACTTATCTTTTACACTCAAATTCACTCTCTTTCTGTTCATTGACTTTTTAAAATTTTACTACCCAAAAAAAAAAAAAAAAAAAACCAGTAATAAAGATAAGCTTCAATCAATAACAAAGCACATGGCACACACAAATTGGAACTAACACGACACACACAAGTGAGATGAAGTTTAGATATAGAAATGAAGAGCAGATTTCAGTGAAGGGGAAACACTATAATAACGTGAAAACACAGAATTTCAGCTAGTGTATTGGTATTATCGCAAATGCAATAAGATTGAGTTTACTACCCAATTTGCACTAACAGAATTGCATTAACAGAAAAGCCTAATAAACCGGAAACTGCAAATTTGTTTTATGATTGTGACCTCCAGAAATGTGCTTTAGAAAAATATCACAGAGGCATTCAAAATTGATTCTTATAACTGAAAATGTGATTCTAATAAACGATGGAAGTGTAGTGCATTTTATTGATTTGAATCCGTTCTTCGAAATTTGATTCTATAAAGTGGCTGATTCTAATAACCAGTGATCACTATAACCGGTGCTTACTGTATTTAGATTTACGTTCAGTGATGCTGTGCTCACAGAAACTGTATACTGGAGGAGTGATGAATCATAAAATAAACTGAATCTTGGTCTGGCAACAGCCAGGAGAATATATAAATATGGAAACACTTACATATTGACTGTAATGGTGTGAGGCAGCATTTCCTAAACTGGGGTCTGTAGACCAGTTCCAGGGGGTTCCCGAAACGGACCCTCTGGAACTTGTTAAATTATTCGTTCTGTGTATAGCAAATTGATGATAAATAAAGTTATTATTATATATTTATGTAAAAATAAGAATAAAGTTGTTTTAAACATAAAACTTTGAATTTTCTTTTCAGAAAACCCAGTGTTTATACATATATACACACACACAGGGAAACATATGCATATATATTGGGGTCCACAAACTTTTTTTTTTTATTTTTGAAGGGGTCTATAAATGTTTTTTGATTTTTGAAGGGGTCTATAAATGTTTTTTGATTTTTGAAAGGGTCCATAGATCTCAGTAGTTTGGGAGCCACTGGTGTGAGGGATCCTTTGTATGGTATAGTTTTGGACTAGCAATTTTTGGGGACTACACTATACAGTGAGGACTGGATTGTCTTACCATGATATTCTATGTTTATTTCATATGCTGATGGAATTTTACAGTGAATGGTCATATATGTTTCAACAGGGCAGCACTTTGTCATAAAGCATGATGTGCAATGACATTTCTGTATAAGAAATTCACATTACTATTTTAACAGCACCAGAGCTTGTCACTCATATCTGTGTTATATATCTGTCTATATAACGTGTTTATGGGCTGATTTGCATGTTATGGCAGCTGAAAAAATCTCAGAATTATTTGGTAGGGGGGAACCCTGCTCCTCTGCCTGGAATCAGCTAAATACAGCCGCAGTTGAAGATGACTTCAGAAATTCCTGCAGTCATTGAACCCAGACCTCTTCAATTGAGTGGCAGATGGCATTGTATCATGCCAGCAAAGTTGCCATAGAAAGCTCTTTGACGAGAACAATGTGCTTCCACTGGGTGATTGGCTCAGAGCTTAACCCTCTTTGAGCATATGTGGGATGAACTGGAGATGTCACAAGTTAAAAGACTTTCTGCATGAAGAATAGTAAAATGTCTATTGATATTAAGAGTAGGGGACCGGCGGAATTACTTAGCAAGTACAGGTCACTGTTGAAAAAAAGCCGTGAATTAGGGTTGAACTTGAAAGTGTCTGCAATTCTGCCCAGACACGATAGGAGGGAGTATATGATGAGAGCCTTGTCGATCAATTCGGCCCTGGAGGGATTGTGCAAGGCTCAAGGGGTAGAATTTTTTTCAGCCTGGACTGTACTTGTTAACAGGAGAGATTGCTTCTACAGGGATGGGATACACTTAAATAGAAAGGGTGCAAGAATTTTTGCTGATGCTGTCGAGGCAGTGTTAGGTGGGTTGGAAAACTGCTAGTTGGGGGGGGATACAAGGACTAATAGATTAACAGTAGCCAGTGGCAGAGGTGGAAGTGATTCTTGCACTGCTTCTATTGAAATGAGCAGAAGTCTGAAAAACAAGATGCAGGATATTTCAGAGACTGCTGGTAGTCATTGCGGTACAAGTAAACACATGGGTTGTGTTAGGGTAGCTAAGAATAGAAACAGGTGCATGTATACCTGCGTGTACACCAATGCTAGGAGTTTGGTAAATAAATTTGATGAATTTGAGGTATTGCTCAAAACATCAAAGGCAGATATTGTTGGGATATCAGAGACGCGGTGTCACACAGATATAAGTAATGCGGAACTGGAATTTGGGGAATACAATGTGTATAGAAAGGATAGACAGGACAGGAGGGGAGGAGGGGTTATGCTATTAATTAAGAAACACATAAAGTCCAAGGAAGTGAAGCCAGTCGACATCGATGGACAGGGCAGCGTCGAGTCAGTTTGGTGTGACATAAGCATAGGGAAATCAAAATTGAGAGTAGGAGTGTGCTATAGGCCTAATGACTCTGATGAGTATAATAAGATATTGTACAGGGAAATAGAGTGGGCCAGTAAATCAGAGAGTCTTATAATGGGGGACTTTAATTTCCCAGATATTGACTGGAATTTGTGGGTTGGTCACTCGCACACTAGCAAGGCTTTTGTGGATTTATTGGATGATTGTTTTCTACATCAGCATGTTCGTGAGGCAACAAGAGGGAGCAATACTCTTGATCTGATTATCAGTAGTGATTCTTCATGCATTAAGAACCTGCAGATAAATGAACCACTAGGTGGCAGTGATCACAGTGTGTTGAAGTGGGATTTACTCAAGGAGGTAACTACCATCAGAGGTAAAGGGAAGGGTTTTTGTTTTCGTAAAGGCGACTATGATGGTCTGAGACAGTATTTAAATTCTATACAGTGGGACCAACTGATGATGTTACCAACAGCAAACTCAAAATGGGAAGCATTCAAGGAACTAATCTTGGAGGCTACCAGGCTTTACATACCAACTAAGAAATATTGTTCAAGGTTTAGGCCTAAATGGTTGTCAGATGAACTAATGAGACATGTGGCAGAGAAGAAAAATGCATGGGATACATACAAATTAATGGGTGACATGGAAGCCTATGATAGATATAAGTTGGTCTGTAACCAAGTCACAAAGGAGATTAGGCAGGCAAAGGCAGACTATGAAAAATCCTTGGCAAAGGATGCAAAGAAAAACAGAAAAGAGTTCTTTACATACTTGAACTCGAAAAGGAAAGGGATGAATCAGATTGGTCCACTGGATATTGATGGTTCAACAGTTGAGGATCCTCCTCAGGTGGCTAACAATCTAAACGAGTATTTTGCATCTACATTCACGCATGAGGAGTTATTCAGGAAGGAGAATGATGTAGGTAAAGTAAACATTGGCAGTGAGCTGGATGATTTTGTAATAACTGAGAGGAAAGTGGAGGAGAGATTGTTGAGGATAAACATAAAAAAGGCACCTGGGGTGGATGGGATCTATCCAGTTATATTAAAGGAGGCAGCAAAGGAAGTAAGCAAACCCTTAGCCATAATTATGAGAGCTTCCTTGGACTCCGGGGAGGTACCTATGGACTGGAAATGTGCAAATGTGACCCCAATTCACAAAGGAGGTTCAAAGGCTGACACAAGTAATTATAGACCTGTTAGTTTAACTTCTGTTCCAGGTAAATTAATGGAGGCACTGGTTAAAGAAGCACTGCAGGATCATCTAGACAAGAATTCAGTTATAGCTCAGACGCAGCATGGTTTTGTTAAGGGCAGGTCTTGCCTGACCAATTTGATTGGATACTATGATGTAGTCACAAAAGAACTGGATGCAGGGAATAACTTTGATATTATATATTTGGATCTTAGAAAGGCTTTTGATACTGTTGCACATGGAAGACTGCTGCACAAATTGGAGCAGTGTGGCATTGGAGGCAAATTGCTGCTATGGATAAGGGGATGGTTGAGTGGCAGAAGACAGAGAGTGGTAATCAATGGACACTGCTCAACGTGGACTAATGTTATTAGTGGAGTTCCTCAAGGTTCAGTGTTGGGTCCGTTGTTGTTTTCAGTGTTTATGAATGATATTGATGATGGGATATCAAGTTTAATGTCCAAGTTTGCAGATGATACAAAGGTTGGCAGGGTCGTTAAGGACAATACTGATGCTATGCTGCTGCAACAGGATCTGGAAAGGTTGAACAGATGGGCTGAGAGGTGGCAAATGAGGTTTAACATCGACAAATGTAAAGTGCTGCATATGGGAAACAGTAACCCCAGAGCAACGTATCAACTCTGCGGTACTACACTGACAGTGGTGGAGAATGAAAAGGACCTGGGGGTAATTGTGCAGGCAGATATGAAGTTCTCTGAGCAGTGCAGACGAGCTGCAAGAGTAGCTCATGGTGTCTTGTCAATGATATACAGGAATTTTTCTAGCAGGGATAAGGAGGTGATTATTCCCTTGTATAAGGCAATGGTAAGGCCACATCTTGAGTACTGTATACAGGTCTGGAGGCCTCATTTCAAGAAGGATGTAGAGCTGCTGGAACGGGTACAGAGAAGGGCAACAAGATTAGTAAATGGAACAAAGGGTTGCTCTTACGAAGAAAGGCTTAAGTTTTGCAAATTACAGAGTCTGGAGACTAGGCACCGGCGAGGTGATCTGATAGAGGTGTATAAGGCTTTGAATGGTTTGAGCATGCTCAATGCCAATGGGATTCTTCATCTTTCTCAGAATAATCACCTCAGAGGGCATAAATTCAAATTGAGGAAGGACGGATGTCGGATAGATGTGCGGAAATTTGCCTTTGGCCAGCGGGTGGTTGGTTGGTGGAACCGACTTCCATCACTTGTTGTTGAAGTTGATAGCCTAAACAAATTTAAAGCTCAACTGGACAGGTATTTCGAACGAACGGAGGGGTGAAATGGGAGTGGGTTTTTTTTTTTTGGCTGATGCTGAATAAGCTTGCTTTCTTGCATCATATGCCTCTGCTAATGCTAATGCTAATGTCCATTTAAATTTTTAAGATGGCAGAAATTTAGCCACATAAGCTATATTCAGAGGTAGGCCTACATCATATTAAAATTGTTTTTTAGTGTCTGACTTAGTGTCTCAAACTTGTGATGACATTATTTATGTGCATTGCTTTCATTGGTAATGTTAACAGCCAGAATGGCAATATAACAAAATTAACTTTTTTTTTTTTTTTTTGTTTTGAAACACATGCAAATGGTATATGAGGTGCTACCCAAATATTCCTGAAATTTAAATGTTGCTTGGGAACTATGTCTAGTACCTACTTGTTGTGCTAGGTAACACTGCATGCATCCTTTGTGAATCAGTGTGCCACATGGTGTCGGGCTGGATAAAGTCATTGAATATTTATATGCAGATCTTTGGCGGTGTGTTTCACATAGTATGCGATGACTGATGTGAGAGAGCAACTTGGTTGCATCAAGTTTTGTTTTCTTAACGATACAGCAGTAGCAGAAACCCATAAGAATTGAAACAAGCCTTTGGTGACAATGCTTTAGGCCAGATGCAGACCTACTACTGGTTTAACCGTTTTAAAAACAGTCAAATGTTGGTTGATGACGACGACGATCACTCTGAGCTTCCATCATCGAGCACCACCCAGATGGCGATCCATCCACGACATTTGTGACATTGTGGGACTATCATATGGCACGTTTCAGTGGATTTTGTCAGACGAGTTGAACATAAGAATATTGCGGCTAAGTTTGTGCTACAGTTACTGAGTGAAGACCAAAAACAGCATCGTGTGGAAGTTAGCAGAGATCTTCAAGAACGGGCCAGGAGTGATCAAAACTTCTTTTCTACAGTCATCACTGGTGACGAGAGTTGGGTATGACCTAGAATCTAAGCAACAACCATCCCAGTGGAAGAGCCCACCTTCGCCCCTACCACAGAAAGGCCAACAAGTGAGAGCAATGTGAAGTCCATGCTGATCTGTTTTTGGACAATGATGGGATTATCCATAAGGAGTTCGTCCCTCCTGGCCAGACCGTAAACACAAAGTTCTACTGCAACGTCCTGAGGCAGTTAAAGGAAGCCATCAGGAGGAAACGTCCAGAGAAATTGTGTACAAAGAATCGCATATCCTTCTTCTTGACAATGCGCCAGCCCACACATCTCTTGCTGTGGTGCAGTTTTTGGCATTCAACATGACAATCATCTCCCAGCGACTTCTTCCTCTTCCCAAGAATGAAAATCAAGCTGAAAGGTTGAAGATTTGACAGCGTAGAGGATATCCAAACTGAATCGCAGGTGGTGCTGAACACTACAACGAAGAAGGACTTTCAGGATGCATTCAAATCATGGGAGAAGTGCTGGAATCAGTGTTTACGTCCTCAAGGGAACTACTTTGAATGTGACAGTGGCAAATAAGACCCAGGGTGAGTCTAATTTATTTTATAAATACATTTCAGGAACTTTAGGGTAGCACCTCTTATACCAGATCTCATCGGTTGGGCTGTGATTAATTACAAATGTGAAATTGTAATCAGCAATGACTATCTTTACCATTTTGGAAAGCTCTAGAAGTTTGAAAACGAATGCCATGAGCTTAATTTAAAAAAAACATAACTAATCAACGAGAATGGTGTTGCAATACATTATGGCCAAATTCAAATGCTGTGAAGTTAATACATGTTAATAATACAGCAATACCTTGCTTAGCGCAGCTTCAAACAGCACGATTTTCAGTTAAGTTTAAGTCAAAAATTTACTGTACATATTAAAACTCATTCAGTAGCCTAGACATGTACTCTACATATATGCTGCATCGTTGTAGCCTAGGAAAGCGTACATATATGCTGCCGTAGCGAGGTGGGCAGGAGCAGCAGTTCGTAGCATACGCTTCTTGATGCGGAAAGGTCAGGGAATGACTACCGCATATGTTCTCCAAAAAGCAGCTTCAGGGAATGACTACCGCATATGTTCTCCAAAAAGCAGCTTTGATCGCAGCTTCACAGCTGCGATCAAATGTTCTCCAAAAAGCAGCTTCACCAAATTTAGCTTTTATGTAATTTTGAAAATACAATAGATTGTATTTTCAAAATATAGATTGGGGGAAAAAAAATTGCAAGGAAAAAAAAAAAAAAAATTTCTTTCGTGAAAATTTTGAAACTTGCCTCGTTTAGACTCATCATTCAGTGCTTGCGGGAGTGACGCATAGTATTGTGCCTTTGTTATCTTCAATATTTTTATTTAAAATTGTCGGTGATATAAATTCCTACTAATTAATATTTATTACTCTTAATATGTCTAAGATGAAATCATATGTATGGAATTATTTTGCTCGAAAAAGCACAGATGAAGCACAACGTTCGAAATGTCAGAAGATAATGAAGTCGTCTGGAGGATCTACATCATCTTTGATGTTGCATTTAAAGAAAATGCATTAGATTGACATTAAACAAGATAACAGTGAACCTCCTGTAAAAATGGTAAGGACATTAGAAAACTTTATCATTAAAAAATCTATGGAAGAAGAGATTTCAAAATTAGCTGCTTTAGATGGATTTTCTTATAATTCAATTGCCAAGAGTGAGTTTATGCAATCAAGCCTTCACCTTCAGAGAAATAAATACAATAAATTACCACCAGCCTTCAGTGAATGGAATTAAAAATATGGTTCTGAATTATTATAAAACTAAGAAAGAACTCATTCAGCATTTCAAAAATTCATTGGTTTTGGGTGCATAGTATTCATTGACTTTAGATGAATATACGTCTATACAAAATAAAAGGTATATGAATATAAATGTGCATTCAAAAGACAATCATTGGTCGTTAGGTCTTATTGAGATTAATGGTTCACTTGATAGCAGAGAAAATAATCATCAACAATGTATAGCCCATTGTATACATCTGTCAGTTATAGATGTACTTTATGAAAAAGCAATCAATTATGGTACCACAGTCTCTGAGTCTCCCAAAGGCAATGAAGAAAATGAAAATAATGAAGAAAGTAGTGATGATGAAGAAGTTGAAGAAAGACAGCAAGGCATGCTTTATCAAACCGACTTTACCGATGAGCTCATTTATTTCTTCAATCCAATGGCCAATATTGCACAAACTATTAACAAAGTCAGAAAAATTTGCAAGCTTTTTCGAAAATCGCCTACCAAAAATGACATATTACAAAATTTTGTTAAAGCAAAATTTAATGGGAAAGAATATAAACTTATATTAGATTGCAAGACTAGATGGGATAGCACATTCTATATGATTGGGAGATTTTTGAAATTGAAAAATTGCATTCCAAATGCTCTATGTGCAGTACTGTCAACTGAAGCTGTGTCTGACGATGACTGGAAAACACTTGAATTGCTATGTGAAAGTTTGCGACCAGTTGAAATGATTCTGAAGGCTATAACCTCAGAAGATATAGACTTACTTAAAGCAGAGTCTTCAATAGAATTTCTGCTTGCTAAGCTTGATACAGCAGAAAACCCATTTGCTTTAAAGTTTCACCAAAGCCTTTTGCAACATTACAATGCAAGATGAAATTGCCAAACTGTGACTTTGCTGAGCTATCTACACAACCCCAAAAAGTTTAGGAAAGAAGATTCAGGTTCAAGAACTTTTGATTTTCCAAGTAAGCAAGTTTTGAAAAAGCATGCTGAAGAGATTTATCAGATTATTTGCAAAACATTATGAAGGAGTCTTAGCGTTGAATGAAGAAACTGAAAATAAATGAACTGTTCTTTTAGAAGAAAACAAACACTCATGCGAGAGTATGATAGTGTAATAAAGAGATTAACTGAAGAGTCTTCAAAATATCCAAGTGAATTGGAAATCAGCAAAGAATTTAAAATTTTGGAGGCAACTAGCAGTAGCTGGAGAAAGTTTATGGAGAAAAGCTGGAGAAAGTTTATGGAGCACTGCTGACCATTAAACCAACAAGTGTCCAATCAGAAAATGTTTTCGATCACTGGTCTCTTTAACACAAAAATAAAGTCAAATCTATCAGGAAAAATGCTTAATATACAAAGGGTACTAGGAAAGTTTTGCAATATGACGCAACAATGAATCACAGGAAGCTGCTTGTTGCTGCATGTTGAGACATGTTCATACGTGCATATTAGCTGCCACGCCAAGTCGATTGGCTCAGTTATTCATTAGTAGTGAGAGTGTAAAGTGCTTGCGATGGCATCGTGGTCACGAAATGAGATAAGGACAGTTTTGCGGTATAATTTCGTGCGTGGTTTAACCATAGACCAGTGCTTAGAAGAAATGACTCTTGCACTAGATGATGATTATCCACATCGTACAACGATATTCAGGTGGTATAGAGAATTCCAAAGGGGAAATTTCACTCTGGAGGATTCTGAGAGGCCGGGAAGGCCACGAACGTCAGTTACGGATGAAACGTTACTGCTGTGAGGAAAATGCTTGACGAAAACAGGCGAGTGACCTACCAACAGATAGAGGATACTTTGGGCCTAAATGCACCAGCAATTCGTTCGATTCTACAAGATCATTTGCACGTGAAGAAACTTTGTTCTCTCTGGGTGCCACATCAACTGACTGAAGAGCAGATGACACGACGTGTGACTTGGTGCCAGGAGATGTTAAAAAAGTTTGATAAGGGACAATCTCGGTATGTGAACAACATCGTGACAGGTGACGAGACTTGGCTGTACTATTACGATCTGCCGACCAAGGCTCAAAACAAAGTTTGGGTCTTTGATGATGACAACACACCCGTAATTGTCAGAAAATCCCGATCTGTAAAGAAGAAAATGATGGCTGTATTTTTCAAATCGAGTGGAATTGTGGAACGTGTCGTTTTGGACACGCAGAAGACAGTCACAGCTAAGTGGTATACTGAACAATGCCTGCCTAAAGTCATTGGATCTATGAAGAACCTGCGGCCAAAGTCAAGAATGGACACCTGGTACCTCCATCACGAAAATGCTCCAGCTTACCGCGCCAAAGCCTGCACCGAATATTTGACCACGACAGGACTGAAACTTCTCGAGCACCCTCCCTATAGTCAGACCTTGCTCCCTGCGACTTTGCACTGTTCCCGCATGTCCAGTGATTGGGACAACGAGTGTGCTTTACTCCCTAGTGAAACTTGGCAGAACTGGTTTAAAGATTGGTTTCGGAGGATGGAGAGGTGTATTGAATGTAGAGGAAATTACTTTGAAAAAATTAAATAAACAAAGCTATATTGCAAAACTTTCCTAGTACCCTTTGTACTGTGTTTTTTAAAGGATCATTTTCAGAAAAAAGCTGAAAAATAAATAGTAAAGTAATTTCCCCAAGCTGTTTTTTCACATTATTTTTATTTATATATTATTATTTTTTTGTTTACTATACGAGAATATAGTTTTTATTCAAAGGATTTGAATACAATTTGTAATTTTGTATAATCTCAAGCTGGTTACTTTTTTGGAGCATTTTAATTTTTTTATTTTTTTTTACTATAAGAGGTGATAGATTTTGTTTAAAAGATTTGATTACGATTTGTACAATCTACCCAAGATAAAATAAATACCTAAGTCTGAGAAAACCGGTTTTAAGAGTAAACTTCGGTTAAACTCTGTTTTGAAATTTCTCGGTTTTATGCAAGCCCTACTTCAGACCAATAAGATGTAATTTTAGGCAACATTTTTAAGAAAAAATAGTGTGCCTTATGGTCTGTAAAATATGACATTTACATGGATGATGATGGCAATAAGTATTCTGATGCAAGACAGGTGAAGGTCCAGACTATATGCTGTGGCTTCCCACTGCTTTCCTTTCAAGTGTCTGTTCAAGGCCAGTTTGCTAGGATGTAACCTTAGAATAACTCAGGAAAAAACCCCCATGCATCTCCACTTCAGATCATCTAACTCAAACTGGGGTGAAAAGGCGATCAGAAATTCTTACAGTGTAGGATGGGACTTAAATAAATCCTTACCTTTCAAAATGAATGCCAAGTGATTAAGCCACTGTATTATCATTGGAGGAAAAGCTGGAGAAAGTTTATGGAGCACTGCTGACCATTAAACCAACAAGTGTCTTTATAAAATAGGTTGAATATAAATAATACTCAAGAATTTGAAGTACTAAAACTAATAAGCTAAACAACACTTTATACTTAGATAATTTATAAACATTGTGAAAAAAAAAGTGAACAACCAATAAAGGCTTATTTACTTGTGTATTAAAACTATTTTAACTAATCTTAAAACTTTTTTTTTGGCTCTACTAATTGAGAAATAGTAATTAGAATTTGTACTGCATAGTAATTGCAAAAGATCTGTGTAAAAGCAATTTGCACCACAGTATAAGAGTAATTTGTTTCTTGTTAGAATACCTTTGTAAAAGTACATTATGAAAGTTTCATACTTTGTAAAAGTAGATCATTATTTTTATTAGACTGCTAACTGGCATCACAAAACGGATGCTATAAGTGGGGAACCACCATTTATAAGGAAATTTTATGATTTCTCTTTGTGTGTGTCATAACATGTATCTAATAGAATTATTATTCTGTAGATTTTTTGAAAAATATCAGCAACTTAAGAATTACAACATCCTAGAACCTGATCTTTTTAAAGCTACAACAAATGCATTACAGGAAGAAGGAATTCTGTTAAGTGGTACTCAAGTGTCTGAAGTAAGATTATTATTTTTGTTGAATATAATATTTTTATATACTTGCACATGGTATTAAATTTAAGCTTATTGTAGATTCCACATGTAAGAAACATTTATAAGGATACAAATTCAATTTTATTATAATAAAACTGTTATTTTATTTCATTGTCCATTATAAATTCAAAAGTACATCATCAACATTTTATTATTTTAGTGGGTACATTTCAGAACAGTAGTGAGGCCATTTAAGTGAGCAACATGTATGCTTCCTAGTCAGAAAGATGGATTGTGATCAGTAATGAGTTAAGACTGTCTTTGTATTTTTAAAACTGCTGCTATATGGTGTGGTAGGAGCTTATGTGTGCTTAATTCTTCCAGAAGAACTTTTCCAACTGCACATCTTAAAAACTTTTCCAGAATATCCCATACAGTAGTGTAGCCAGGGTAGGGTTAGCAGGTACATTGTATTCTCTGATGCCGAAACCTGGTATTGTGGCACTTTTTAGCATTAGGCAATTGGCAACGTTTTTTTGTGAATGTATCTGCTGACAAAAAATCCTGGCAACACTACTGATCCCATATGTTCTGTGGGAATCAGTAGTGTAGTTCTGCCTTGAATCTATTTAAGCTATCAACTTCTACAACGACAGATGGAAGTTTGTTCCAGCAACCAACCACCCACTGGCTAAAGGCAAATACTTCCGCACATCTATCCTACAACTGTCTTTCCTCAATTTGAATTTCCTCAATTTGCCCTCTCAGGTGATTATTCTGAGCAAAAGGAAGAATCCCATCAGCATTGAGCATGCTCAAACCATTCAAGGCTTTATACACCTCAATCAGATCACCTCGCAGGTGTCTAGTCTCCGAGCATTGTTAATTTGCAAAACTTAAGCCTTTCTTCATAAGAGCAACCCTTTGTTCCTTCACTAATCTCGTTGCCCTTCTCTGCACTCGCTCCAGCAGCTCTACATCCTTCCTAAAATGAGGCCTCCAGACCCGTATACAGTACTCAAGGTGTGGCCAGACCATTGCCTTATACAAGAGGATAATTACCTCCTTATTCCTGCTAGAAAAATTCCTGTATATCATTGACAAGACACCATGAGCTACTCTTACAGACCATCTGCACTGCTCAGAAAACTTTATATCTGCCTGCACAATTACCCCCAGGTCCTTTTCATTCTCTACTACTGTCAGTGTGGTACCACAGAGTTGATACGTTACTCTGGGATTATTGCTTCCCATATGCAGTACTTTACATTTGTCAATGTTAAACCTTAGTTGCCACCTCCCAGCCCATCTGCTCAACTTTTCTAGATCCTGTTGCAGAAGCATACTGTCATTAGTGTCGTTAACAACTCTGCCAATCTTCATATTGTCTTCAAACTTGGACATTAAGCCTGATATGCCTTCATCAATATCATTTATAAATACAGTAAACAACAATGGGCCCAACACTGAACCCTGAGGGACTCCATTAATAACATTAGTCCACAAAGAGCAGAGTCCATTAATTACCACTCTTTGTCTTCTCATACTCAACCATCCCTTTATCCATAGCAACAATTTGCTTCCAGTGCCACACTGCTCCAATTTGTGCAACAGTATCAAAAGCCTTTCTAATATCAAAGTTATTTCCTACATCCAGTTCCTTTGTGATCATATCATAGTATCCAATCAAATTGGTCAGACAAGACTTCTCTTTAACAAAAACATGCTGTGTCTGAGCTATAACTGAACTCTTGTCTAGATGATCTGCAGTGCTTCTTTAACCAGTGCCTCCATTAATTTCCCTGGAACAGAAGTTAAACTAACAGGTCTGTAATTACTTGTGTACCCTTTGATCCTTCTTTGTGAATTGGGGTTACAATTGCACATCTCCAGTCCCTGGATACCTCCCCTGAGTTTTTAGCATTAGTAGAGGCATTTGATGCAAGAAAGCAAGCTTATGCAGCATCAGCCAAAAAAAAAAAATAAAAAAGAACCACTTCCACTTCACCCCTCTGTTCGTTCGAAATACCTGTCCAGCTGAGCCTTAAACTTATTTAGGCTATCAACTTCCACAACAAGGGATGGAAGTCTGTTCCACCTACCAACCACCCGCTGGCTAAAGGCAAATTTCCGCAAATCTATCCTACAGTTCAAGGAAGCTCTCATAATTATGGCTAAGGGTTTGCTTACTTCCTTTGCTGGCTCCTTTAATATAACTGGATAGATCCCATCCACCCCAGGTGCCTTATAATTTCTCCCCCACTTTGCTCTCAGTTATTACATCATCTAGCTCACTGCCAGAGTTTAATTCACCTCTGGCATTTCCCTCCCTGAATAACTCCTCATATGTGAATGTAGATGCAAAATACTCATTTAGTTTGTTAGCAGGATCATCAACAGTTGAACCATCGATATCAAGTGGAGCAATCTGATTCATCCCCTTCCTTCTAGAGTTTACATAAGTAAAGAACTCTTTGCTGTTTTCCTTTGCATCTGTAAGATCCGAATCTTACAACTCCAGAAAAATAATAAATTTTTCTTTATATATTTTGAAATTTATTATACTTTAAACAGACACGGTTAAGCAAATTGCTGATGTGTTTCCACAGTTGTTTGTTTGAGGTAGAGCGCATGAATTAGTGTAACAATATTTCTTAGTTGGTGTGTAAAGCCTAGTAGCTTCCAAGACAACCATCATAGTCGCCTTTACAAAAGCAATATCCCTCCCTTTACCCCTGATGGTAGTTACCTCTTTGAGTAAATCCCACTTCAGCACACTGTGATCATTGCCACCTAGTGGTTCCTTCATCTGCAGATTCTTAATGCATGAAGAATCACTACTGATAATTAGATCAAGAGTATTACTCCCTCTAGTTGACTCCCGAACATGCTGCTGTAGAAAACAATCATCCAATAAATCCACAAAAGCCTTGCTTGTGTGTGAGTGACCAATCCAAAAATTCCAGTCAATATCTGGGAAATTAAAATCCCCCATTATAAGACTCTGATTTACTGGTCCACTCTATTTCCCTGTACAGTTGTTTATTATACTCATCAGAGTCATTAGGCCTATAACACACTCCGACTCTCAATTTTGATTTCCCACTGCTTGTGTCACAGCAAACTGACCCAACACTGCACTGTCCAGCGATGTCGACTGGCTGTACTTCCTTGGATTTTGTGTTTCTTAACTAATAGTATAACCCCTCCTCCCTTCCTCTCCTGTTTATCCTTCCTGTACACATTGTACTCCCCAAATTCCATTTCTTCATTCCTTATATCTGTGTGACACCACGTCTCTGATATCCCAACAATATCTGCCATTGATGTTTTGACTAACACCTGAAATTCATCAAATTTATTTACCAAACTCCTGGTATTGGTGCACACTCAAGTATACATGCACCTGTTCCTATTCTTAGCTACCCTAACACAGCCCATGTGTTACGGTAGCTAAGAATCCTGTCTCTCTTGTTTTTAAGGCTGCTGGTGATTCCAATAGAAGCAGTGAAAGAATTACTTTAACCTCTACCAGCTGCTATTGTTAATCTGTTAGTCTGTGTATCCCCCGAAGCTAGCAGTTTTTCGACCCTAACAATGCCTCGATAGCATCAGCAAATATTCTTGCATCCTTTCTATTTAAGTGTATCCCATCCCTGTAGAAACAGTCTCTCCTGTTAACAAGCACAGACCAGCCTGAGAAAAATTCTACCCCTTGAGCCTTGCAGTCTCTTCAGGGTCAAATTGATCGACAAGGTTCTCATATATACTCCCTCCTATTGTGTCTGAGTAGAATTGCAAACACTTTCAAGTTCAACCCTAATTCACGGCTTTTTTTCAGCAGTGACCTGTACTTTTTAAGTAATTCCGCCAGTCTTCCACTCCTAATATCGTTAGTGCCAACGTGTACAACAATATCACCTTTTGTGCCCTTAAAAATTATCTTCTCTACGTCATCAACCTTTGCCCCTGGCAGACATATCCTGGTCCTGTTCCACCTATCATTTTTGCACAATACTTTCCCCATTTCCTTGACAATAGTCACCGACAACTAATAGTTCCTGTGGGACCAGCGCATTCTGCCTTGGGGGTTGCTACTCTGTTGTGTGGTGCTCAAGTGCTAGCTCTGGCATTGATGTAGGCAGCTGAGAGCTCGATGGGCCCCTAAATTTAGATCCTTCGAGGGCATCCAACCTGTCCTCCAAGCTCTCTTATAAGCCCATAACAATACTGAGTTGTCGCCTGATTTCCTTACATCGTGCACACACACAAAGACATTCAATTGTGCACACACACACAAAGACATTCAATTGTGCACACACACAAAGACACCCTTGGCAATACATGTCCTGTCCCTAATTTTAAAAGGCTGTGATTCAGAGGACAACTGTCTCCTCAGTTCTCCCCTGAGCCACACTCCTGTTAGCTTGAGCCTTTTGCTTTGCTGCTCTGAGTCATTATTTCGATTCAATTTCAAATAAAATTTCAATACAAAATTATAATCCTAAACTTATATTCCAATGCAGTTATAACACTATATATATATATATATTTTTTTTCAGTATTGAATATTATCTCCGAGTTTTGTTATATAACTTTTGTATCTCCTATCAAGTTATATGTTTTAATTAATAATGTTACGTTTGTAAAATCTAAGTCGTTATATGTATTTAATTAAAAAATTACAATTTAATTGACAATGAAGCTTAACAAGATTAATAAATTTTACTGATTAATTGATAATACTATACTATACTAAGCTAACAGATTTCTAATACCGTGCTATGTGTTTCGCTATCTAGTTTTACCTTAAGCCTGTTTTGAATTTCTTCAGAATGGTTTTACATGAAATGTGAAATGGAAATACAATTTAATACAGGACCTGTAGTCAATAAAAAGTTTCCAATTTGTTGTTCTTCAAAAAAAACCCAATACGATTTGGGAGAGACAATTCACATCTGATTAAATTTATAGTTATTAATGTTTTAAGACATTAATTAAAGTTTATTGTTTTAAAAAATGGATTATTTGTATTACATTTGATTTTAATTCTGTATTCTGTTTTATTTTTCTTTTCATCATTTGTGTTCTAATGCGATCTAAATGAATATGTTTGCTGAGTCTTAGACAGAGATTTGAATTGGCACTTTTATGTAAATATAAACATGTTCTTGCTTTATATATGTATACAAGTTGTACAGCTTCTTCCGATACATCTATGTGGATGTAAATGTAGCTTTATACAAGGGTTGATCCATAGGTAATGACTATTGGGTGACAAAATTTTTTGTTGCTGAGTTTGTATCATGAAGTTTTATATATATTGCTATTATAGATATCAAGATACATGCTAAATTAAAAGTTGTCTATTACAGATCCGAAGTTATGAACAGTTAAACTGGTGTCCACTTCTATCAACAGTCGGTTATAAAGGTTCTTTTCAGGTCACTAGAAAATAACTCAATTGCCTGGATTCATGAGAAATTAAGAAAAATATACCAGTAAGATACTACTGATATAATCAAAGTTTGTAGGTGGTTGCACTGTTTTGTAGTTGTCACTGACTTTTGTGATCAGCCAAGGAGGTGAAGACCAAAGCTTGTGTGCATGCATTGAAAAAAAAAAAAAAAACATGCTTTTGGATGAAATGATTCAATCAGACAGGACAATAATCACATTTGCAATGATCCAAGTACTAGAATGTTCAAAGAGAAATGTATTAACCTTTTTGGAAATATTAGATTATAGGAAAATATGCTGCTAATGGATACTGAAGATATTGTCAAGAGAAATTTAATTTTCCAGGCAGGAGATCTGCCAAGACCTGTTGCAGGAGTGCAATAACTTTCAAGGAGATTTTTTTTAAAAGCCTGATAACATATGATGAGACATAGATTGTGGCCCTCATTCTAAACATCTTTGGTACCATATATAATGGACACATTTGTCGTTTCCAGTGAAGGAAAAATCTTGAGTTTCCAAATCATCACGGTATTGTAATTGATTTTTTAGAGAAAGGTCAGACTATATATAACGTATTGCCAAACACTTGATAAGCTTAATCCTGCAGTTGTGGCATCTCTAATTGTTTGTAACAATTCGTTGGTGATGGTGGTGCTACACCTGACAGATACAAATTTTCATTTTAATTTATGGGGTTTTTTGAATTTTGCTTGAAGTATGCCAATATTTTTTATTTTCTTAATGGATTGAAATACTTACTGCATGCATTTTAAGTTTTTAATAAAAAAAATAAATATTTAAAAGTGCTGTTTTTTACCTTGTTATTTGAAAAAAATAAAATAAATTCTGCTGAAAATTAAAAAAAAAATGTTATAGGCATAAAATATAAAGATGAAGCTATTAACCTCTTCTATTTTCCACTTTGAAGAACTCTTAACCATGCAAAATTTAAAATGTGCACATTCATATATATTTTTGCTTACTATAAGTATGAATAGTAAAAAAGCTTATATTATTCACTTAATTTCAAAGTTTATTTCAAATTCTCATGCTAGTGTTACTACAGGTTAAAAGGAGAACAAAAGTGGTGGGAAATAAAAATTCAAAAACTATATCAAGTTAAAATTTGTCTATATTTAGTAAGTGATGGAAAATCAGAGATTTTTATCTTGGGCCAATTAATGTGGGATCATTTTCAAGTTATACCTCACATGTGTAGTGTCACGGCTACAGGCTTAATGGGACTATAAAACAAAAATAGGAAGGCACTAACAACACTAAATCACATTACACCATAATAATGCCAGGCTACACACTATTCAGATGAAAATTTAGGAAAGTTTGCTCGATCTAATTTTTTTTTTTTTTTTGATACATGAAGAGATCTTTGTGGAAAATGCTTTCTGGGTTGATGAGAGCTGGAAAAAATTAGATTAAAATATGTGTTAAAAAAAAAAAAAAAAAGTTA